>NC_069387.1:18829375-20270000 GCF_027475565.1 Acinonyx jubatus | reverse complement strand
CTGGCATATTTACCCTTTGAAGTTTTCTGATACAGCAATCGCAATATTTTGTCAAGCATTCTAGTGTTTGTACGTTATTCAAGAAAGTTTTGGAGTTATCCTCTCATAGCTCTTGAACATTTATTATTAAATTTACCCCTAGGTAGTTTTGAAAAATTACTGTCTTATTTTGAAAAGGATCTGCCTTTAATTGCATAGTCACTGGTTATTATTGGTTTTTTGTATATTCTTCTTATATTTTGCTAAACGTTCAGACTAATTCACATTATTTCTCAGTTGATTGTTTTGGATTTTCTCAGTGGCCAACAATATCATCAAAAATAATGATATTTTCATCTCTTCCTTTCCAGTGTTTATTATTCTTATGATTTTTGTTTTAGAATCGTATCACCTAGGATTTTGGAATAATATTAAACAGAGAAGACCGAGTAGGTGTTCATGTCTTTTTTTCTTACACTAATGGGAATGCTTGCAAGAGGATATGCAGTCAGTTTCTAGATCATTTGTTAATTAACAGAGTCTTTTTCAAGCTAGGGAAATTTTCTTCAATTCTAAAAATATATAGCCTTTTTTGTGTGTATGCTATTCTTACAGATGGTTTTGTGTCTATGCTGTCAGTGTTAGGCTAGCCTCACGTAACATGCTAGAAAAGTTATCACCTTTACCTATGCTCTGCAGTGGTATTGGGAATTATTAAAGATCTGTTTCTTAAAGATTTGCTTTCCTTCATCTCTAAAACCACGTGATACAGATGGCTTGTTTTGAAAGTCGTATCTTTAACAACCTTCAGTGCTTTCTACACTTGGTTTTCTATAGCCTGGTTTTCTGTCACCTTTGGAATCAATTCTGACAATGTATGTTTTCCTTGAACTCATCTGTGTGATTTCTTATTGCCATAAATTGGCATGTATTATTGATTGATAGATGTATGGATAAAGAAGATGTGGTATGTATGTATGTGTGCACATATATGTGTGTATATATATATATATGTATATACATATACAGTGTATCCACACACAGTGGAATATTATTCAGGCATAAAAAAGAATATCTTGCCACTTGCAATAACATGGCTGGACCTAGACGGTATAATGCTGAGTAAAATAAGTCAGAGAAGGACAAATACCATATGATCTTACTCATGTGTAGAATTTAAGAAACAAAACAAAGAAAGAAAGAGAAAAGACAAAAAAGCAAATTCTTAGAGAATAAACTGGGGTTACCAGAGGAGGGGGTGGGGCATGGGTGAAATCAGTGATGGGGCTTAAGGAGCACACTTGGAATGAGCACTGGGTATTGTATGGAAGTGATGAATCACTGTACTGTACATCTGAAACTAACATAACATTATATGCTAACTATCCTAGAATTAAAATTCTTAAAAGTTGAATGAGGTTACACTAAAAATAATCGGATTAAAGTATATCTAATTAATATCAAGGGATCTACTATATTGACTTAGAGTAATACAAAGTTGTCTTGAAGATAGCTTATAAAGAACCTAAAATTCTGGGCTAGGAAGGTTGGAATTTATTCTTTTGGTCAATAATGTAGGGGAAGTTTTATAAGTAAAAGAAGGGCACATTCACAAGTGAGGCAAGAAATCTGATGCAATGTGTCAGAGGTCACAGAAAAGGAAACTGTAAGCTGAATGATAAAGAGGTTATTGAATAGCACAGTCTAGAAAGAAGAGAAGTTAGGGTCATTGTATTCCACTGGGAACATAGATGAGCTAGTTTGGAAAATGCCCTGAGTATATGACATGCATCTGGGAGGTGGATGTGAACAGAGTATAATAGAAAACCTGTAATACCTGGCCTGGGAGAAGGGAAGGAAAGGGGGAGAGAGTCCAAGGAGACCAAGATAAGAACTATCCAGTGGCTAGGCAAAATTGGTCTTTTGCCTACAGCTGGTTCTCAATCTGACTGAAGACTGATGGGGAAATAAAACATACTTTACTCAGCTTAACACAATCTTAAAATGTTTTCTGCTTCTGTGATTTCAGTGTTAACAGTCAATTCTAAATAAGGAAGCTCCGGCAGAAAAATGTATCCTCTTTTTTTTTCACTTCCCTTAGATTTAGCAGGTGGTACAGAGGAAGGAAAAATAATAATATTTTTTTTAATTCTCTTTTTTGAATTTTAAGGAGGCTCCACACCCAACATGGGACTTGAACTCACAACCCTAAGATCAAGAGTTGCATGCTCTACCAACTGAGCCAGCCACATGCCCCTAAAATTATTATTATTAAAAAAAACTTTTTTTAAGTTTATTTTTGAGACAGGGAGAGCACGAGCAGGGTAGAGGCAGGGAGAAAAGGACAGAGAGAGAATGCCAAACAGGCTCCATACTGTCAGCACAGAGCCCAGTGCAGGACTTATACTCATGAACCGTGAGACCATGACGTGAGCTGAAATTAAGAGTCGGATGCTTAGCCCAGGCACCCCTAAAACTATTATTTTAAAAAACATATGTACCCAAAGGAGTAGAAAAGTTACGTCTATGCAAAAACCTGCACTTAGCTATTTATGGCAGCCTTATCCATTATTGCCAAAACTTGGAGGAAACCAATATGTCCTCCAGTAGGTGAATGGATAAATAAACTATGGTACATCCAGACAGTGAAATATTATTGGCCACTAAAAAGAAATGAGCTCTCAAGCCATGAAACTATGGAAGAAGCTTAAAAGCCTATTAAGTGGAAGAAGCCAACCTGAAAAGGCTACATACTACGTGATTCCAACTATATGACATTCTGGAAAATGCAAAGCTATGGAGACAATAAAAAGATCAGTGGTTGCTGAAGGGGTGAGAAAATCAGGGCAAGGAGAAATAAATAGGCAGAGCACAGAGGATTTTTTTAGGGCAGTGAAAATACTCTGTAGAGCACTAATAATGGGCACATACAGTTATACACGTGTCCAAATCCAAAAAATGTACACCACCAGAGTGAACTCTAAGGTAAACTGCGGACTTAGGGTCATTATGATGTGTCAATGCAGATTCATCCTTGGTGAAAAATGTACCATTGTGGTAGGTGACGTTGATAACTGGGGAGGCTATGTGTGCGTGCGTGCATGCGTGTGTGTAGAGGGGGGTATGTGGGAAATCTCTGTACTACCTTCCCAATTTTATTGTAAACCTAAGACTACTCTAAAAAATAAAATCTCAAATATATATAAGACTTAATTAAGGGACAATGTTAGCAGCGAGAATACCCTGAATTCAGAAGCGCCCCCGAAGCTGGAATCCAGACATCTAGGAGTCACTACGGTGGCTGGTGGCTGCCGATCAGCACCCACAAAGCTGGTGCCAAACACTGGGATGATGACTTGGGCCACTGCACTTGTGTTCCCATGACTCCATGAGATTTCTTGTCGTGGAAATAGCAACAGTGGCCTCCTTTTCTCTGCAGCCATCAAAAATGAAGGAAATGCATTTAATTGGATGGTACTTGCATCCAGAACATTAGCACCAAGAAACCAGGAGATGTAGGTTATTCTTATTTTTTATTATTTTAGCTTTTCCGCCCCAGCGGTGCCCTAGAAGGTGGGAGGAATGGAGTTGAGGAAGCCAGTCCTCAATTTGTCTTTTTCTTCCCATGTATTGATTTATATAATCATTTGTTCGTATAAGTATGGACTCATGAGTATTCATTTTGTGCTCTGGGTTATCCAGTATTAATTTATTTAATTGCTCAAATTACTTCAGCCTTGACCCTTGGAACCTCTTTGAGTTGGTTCCTGTGTCCTTTTGACATATGCCCCTCAATTTGGTTTCTGTTGTTTGAGGTGTGTGTGTGTGTGTGTGTGTGTGTGTGTGTGTGTGTGTGTGTGCGTGCGTCTGTGTTCTGACACTACAGGGTGTTCTAGGCTTATCTTGTATGTTCCCCAACTCAGCCCTAGAATGAGCCACTGTTTCAAGGACCTGTAGTTCTTTTGTTGGAGAATGGTACTAGGAACAAAGATTGATTTGGGCACTGATTGTCATTCTTTGACCGTTGATCTTTCTGTGGCCTTATGTTTAGATATATATCTTACAAATATCATATACCTAAATTTAAAAAATATGTAGTGTTACAATCTTGGACTTTCAATTATAGAATTTACATTCTTTGCTTGCTGTGATTGCTTATAATAGGACTCATTTTTGTAACACTTCGGATTTGTCCTGTTTCCGTGTTTGGTTTCACTTTTTGATTGATTTTTGTTTTGTTTCTCCTTCCCTGACTTTTTTTTTTTTTTGATTGATTGATTAACTTTGCTTATATTCCTTCTGTCTCATTCTGTTTTTCCCTCTACTTGTTTGAAAATTATATGCTCTCTGTATATGTGTATACTTTTTTTTGAGAGAGAGAGAATGTGCAAGCAGAGAAGGGGCAGAGTGAAAGGGAGAGAGGGAATCCCAAGCAGCCTCCATGCCCACCGCAGCCCCGACACAGGGTTCGATCTTAGGACTGTGAGATCATGACATGAGCTGAAATCAGGAGTCAGACACTTAACTGACTGAGCCACCCAGGCGTCCCTGTATACTCTTTTAGTGGTTACTTCACGTTTTTTTTTTAACCTGCATTTAATTCAACAAAATCTGAAGTTAATATACCTCATTCCCAGACAATACGAGGACTTCAAGATGCTCCAAATGTATGATTAGTACCTCTCATATTATAGTCTCTTGTTGCCCTATATTTCATTTCTAGCATATTTTCCTCTCAAAAATCAAGCATTATATTATGATTGTGTTCATTCAATGTTTATTTAGCTTTGTCCAGGCATTTCCGAATATCTTTCCTCATTAGTCTTTCTGTGTCTTGCATTTTCTGTCTTCAGTCATTTTTCTTCTGAGTCATATCCTTTAGAATTTCACTTAGTGAGGATGTTTTGACATTAAACCTTGTCAGTTTTTGTTCTTCTAACCATGTCTTCATCTTGCTCTAATTACTAATGTTTCATGATTCACTCGGTGACTGGGCCATGAAGCCAAGGTTAAAAGGCAAATAGGGGGGCGCCTGGGTGGCGCAGCCGGTTGAGCGTCCGACTTCAGCTCAGGTCACGATCTCGCGGTCAGTGAGTTCGAGCCCCGCGTCGGGCTCTGGGCTGATGGCTCAGAGCCTGGAGCCTGCTTCCTGCTTCCGATTCTGTGTCTCCCTCTGTCTCTGCCCCTCCCCCATTCATGCTCTGTCTCTCTCTGTCTCAAAAATAAATAAAACGTTAAAAAAAAAAAAAGCTTGCACATCGTGGTTGTCAAAGGGGTTTAAAAAAAAAAAAAAAGGCAAACAGGTGCCACCCAGGGAAGAGACCAGTGCATGATTTGAGGTTGCTGAGAACAGACAACACATTTACAGCAAGAGAGGAAGAGAGAGTGCACAGTGTAGGGACACTCAGGCAATGTAGCTGCACCCATCCTACTTTACGTGGCAGTGGAAAGACCCCACACGCCACCCTGGGGTCTAAAAGACAGAAAGTGGGGAGCATGCCGAAGAGCCGTCGATGCTTTGCTTAAGTGTACATCAAGCCCAGAACAAGGAAAGATATTCTTCCACAAGACGACAAGCTCAGCGCAGGCTGTGAGCACTCTTTAGGACATGTTCTGGGCTCAAGGCCAATGTTATGCAGCCAAGCAGGGGATGAGGCATTGCTCATGGCTGCCTTTCCTTTCAGTTTCTTTTCAGCCGAAATCAGTTTTGCTGTGTATAGAATTCTAGATTGACAGCTTTCCCCCCACTCAGTACTTTGATACATTATTTCAGACTCATTTCAGCTTCCGTTATTGTTGTTGAACAGTTAAGTGGGAATTTACTTGTCATTCCCTTGAAGATGATCAGTTTTATTTCTCTAGCTACTCTTAAGACTTTTTTTCTCTTTGTCTTTGGAGTTCTGAAGTTTCACAGTCGAGGGGGCAATTTCTTTATTACTGTCCTATTAGGGACTCATTAGGCTTTCTTGATCTGAGGATTGGTGTCTTTCCCCACATCTGTTAATTCTCAGCCATTATCTTTTCGTGTATTGCTCCCACTCTTTTCTCTGTTGTCTCTTTCTGATACTCTGAAGAAATGCTTGTGAGTCATTTTTACTCTGTTCTCCGTGTATTTGAGACTTGGCTTCTTCTATATTCCATGTCTCATAAATCTCTCCTTTGTATTTTCCATGTCTTTGTTTTTATGGACTGCGTTTTAAGTGATTTATTCGGACATCATTTCAAGTTGACTGATTTTCTCTTCAACTATAGGCTTCACCCATTGAGTTGTAATTTTCACTTATATATTTTTATTATTATTTTTAAAGTTTATTTATTTATTTTGAGAGAGAGCGAGGGGGGAGGGCGCAGAGAGAAAGGGAAGGGAGGGAGAGAGAGGATCCCAAGCAGGCTCCGTGCTTAGTGCAGAGCCCGACTCAGGGCTCAAAGCAACGAACCACGAGATCATGACCTGAGTGTCCAAGTCAGACGCTTAACTGACTGTGCCAGCCCGGTGCCCCTTCACCTACTACATTTTTAATTTATAGAAGTGGTATGGTTCTTTTTCAGATTTTCTTGGTCATTCTTTATAGCCTTCTCCCCTCCAACATGTATTTTTTTTCAAACACTCCCAGGCAACTCTTCAATTCTCAGCAGACACTGACTGGTGTCCTATACATTTAACTCAATTTTGACACTGTCTACCTAGAGAGTAGAGTCAGAAACCATAGGTTAAGGGCTCAGTCCCACAAGACTGCCTCCCACTGTAGATACCAGTGGCAGTTTATGTTATCACCTGTGCTTCTGACTGAGCAGCCATCAATCAGAGGTTCTCACAACCCCTCCTTGGGTTTTGACTAATTTGCTAGAGTGGGTCATAGAATTCAGGAGACCAGTTTACTTATTAACCGTTTATTACACGGGGTATTAAAGGGTGCAAATGAATAGTCAGATGAAGAGATTCAATAAAGGGAAGTTTGAAAGGGTCCCAAACACAGACGCTTCTGTCCCATGGTTTTTGGAGTGCATCACCCTTCCAATACATGGATGGATTTTGGTTTGCCAACCTGGAAGCTCTCCAAATCTCTTACTCTTGGGTTTTTATGGAGGCTTAATTACATAGACATGATTGATTACATAATTGGCCATTGGTGATTGAACTCCATCTCTAGCTTCTGTCCCCTCCCCAGAGGTCTAGGGGTGAGGCCAAAAGTTCCAACCCTCTGATTACCTGATTGGTTTCCCTGGCAACCATCTTTCATCCTTAGAGCCTTTCCAAAAGTCTCATTAGCATAAACTCATGTGTGGTTGGAAGGAAGTTGATATAAATAGCAAGACACCTTTATTACTCTTGACATTTAGGAAATTCCAAGAATCTTAGGAGCTCTGTACCAGGAATAGGGATGAAGACCAAATATATATATATATTCCTTATTGTAAATCACAATATCACCCCCCCCCCCACACTATATTGTTTAAGTTTCTATTTTAGTTCTTTAAACACTCTATGGTTAATATTCTGTTTCTGAAAATTTGAATAGTTAAGGTCTGAGTGGGTTTGCTGACTGAATTTCTGCTTGTTTTCCATCAAGATGTCCTGTTTTCTTATGTTTCAACATTTTTCAAAAACTGTCACTTCCCTTGCTTTCATTTTCTGAATTAATAGGCTTCCCTCACTTTTTTTAAAACCAGTTTTGGATTTATACACAAATCAACTGGAAAGTACAGAGAGTTCCCAAATCATCCTTTACCCCCTGCCTGTTTCCCTTATTATTAACATCTTGCATTAGTGTATTGTATTTGGTACAGTTAATGAGCCAATATTGATACATTACTATTAACTAAAGTCTATAGTTTCTTTAGGGTTCACTCCATGTGTACATTCTGTGAGTTTTGATGAATGTATAATGACGTGGATCCACCATTACATTATCATACAGAATAGTTGCACCGACCCCAAATTCCTTGTGCTCTATTTATTAATTCTACTCTCCTTCCCCAAGCCCTGGCAACTATTGATCCTTTCACTGCCTCCATAGTTATACCTTTTCCAGAATGTCATATATTTGTAATCCTATAGTATATAGCCTTTTCAGATTGGCTTCTTTCCCCTAGCAAAATGCATTTAAGTTTCTTCCATGTTCTTTCATGGCTTGATAGCTCATTTCTTTTTAGTCGCGAATAATATTCATTGTCCAGACGCATCACATTTTATTTATCCATTCACCTGCTGAAGGATATCTTGTTTGCTTTCAAGTTTTGGTGATTATGAATAAAGCTGTTATAAATAGCTGTATGCAGGTTTTTGTGTGGCATAAGTTTTCAACTCATTTGGGTAAACACCAGGGTGCACAATGGCTAGAGAGTGTGGTAAAAGTATGCTTAGATTTGTAAGAAACTTCTAAACTCTTTTCCAGAGTGGCTGTGCTGTTTTGCATTCCCACGGCAATGAATGAGAATTGCTGTTTGTATACAACCCTGCCAGTGTTTGGATTTTAGACATTCCAACAGGTAGGTAATAGTATTTTCTGGTTTTAATTCGCCATTCTCTATTGTCATATAATGTTGAGCATCTTTTCAAATGCTTATTTGCCATATGTATATCTTCCTTGGTAAGATGTCTATTCAGATTTTGGCCATTTTTAAATTGGGTTGTCTTCTTATTGTTGAGTTTTAAGAGTTCTTTATGTATTTTGGAAATGTTCCTTTGTCATATACTTTCTCCTAGTCTGTGACTTCTCTTTTATTCTCATAACAATATCTCTTATTGAGCAGGAGTTTTAAATTTCAATGAAGTCCAATTTACCTGATTTTTCTTTCATGGGTTATGTTTTTTGGTGCTGTATCTGAAAAGTCTCACCAAACCCAAGGTCACTTAGGCGTTGTTCCGTGTTATCTTCTAGGAGTTTTATACTCTTGTATTAAGCCTTTAGGCCTATGATCCATGTTGAGTTGGTTTTTGTGAAAAGTGTAAGGTCTTTAAGATCCCCATGTTGGCTGGTGGACGTCCCGCTGTTCCAGCACCATTGTTGAACAGACTGTCTTTTAAACATTGAATTATCTTTGCTCCTGTTTCAAAGTTTGGCTGACTATAATTGTCTGGATCTATTTCTGGGTTCTTTATTCTGTTTTTTTGGCCTATTTGTCTATTCTTTCACCAAAACTGTGCTGTCTTGATTATGGTCGCTTTACAGTAAGGCTTGAAGTCGGGTAGTATCAGTCCTCCAAATCCATTTTTTTCCTTCAATCTTCTGTTGGCTATTCTGGGTTCAGTCTCTCCATATAAACTTTAGAATCAGCTTACCAATATTTGCAAAATAACTTGTTGGAATTTTTATTAGGATTGCATTGAATCTGGAAATCAAGTAGAGAAGAACTGGTATTTTGACAATATTGTTCTTATTCATGAACATTCTCTCCATGTATTTAAATCTTCCTTGATTTCTTTCATCAGAGTTCTCCTATAAGTCTTACACATTTTTTTTGTTAGATTCATACCTAAGTGTTTCTTTTTGTTGTTGTTGTGGATATAAATGGTATTATGTTTTTAATATCAAATTCCAGTTGTTTATTTCTGGTATATAGAAAGCAATTGACCTTTATGTATTAACCTTGTAGACTGCAACGTTGCTGTAATTGCTAATTAGTTTCAGGAAATTTTGCTCAATTTGTTTAGATTTTCTACGTAGATAATCATTCTTGCCTTGTTCTTGTTCTCAGTGGGAAAGCTTCTAGTTTCTTACCATTGAGTATGATGTTAATTATCAATTTTTGAAGAACTTCTTAGTCAAGTTGAAGAAGTTTCCCTCTATTCTTAGTTTGCTCAGAGTTTTTATCATAAGTGGGCGTTGGATTTTGTCAAATGTTTTTCTGCATCTATTGATATGATCATGCGAATTTTTAGCCTGTTGCGGTAAATTCCATTCATTGGTTTTCTTTCCTTATTGCTTTGTTATTTTGATAGACTTTATTCAAAAATATAAACACTCTAAAACAAACATTTCAGGTGGTGGCTGACACATCATTCAGTTATTTGCTCTGCTGAAATGCCTTCAACTCCCCCTCAAATAAAAATTGAATGAAATTCCCAGACAAGCTTGAGCACAAGCTGAGACAACAGCACTTTATTTATTTATTTATTTATTTATTTATTTATTTATTTATTTATTTATTTATTTATTTATAATGTTTATTTAGTTTTGAGAGAGAGAGAGAGAGAGAGAGAGAGAGAGAGAGAGAGAGAGAGAAAGAGCGTGAGCACAGGAGAGAGAGAGGGACACAGAATCCAAAGCAGGCTCCAGGCTCGGAGCTGTCAGCACAGAGCCTGAAGTGGGGCTCAAACTCGTGAACCGTGAGATCATGACCTGAGCCAAAGCCGGACGCTTAATTGACTGAGCCACCCAAGCACCCCAACACAGCACTTTAGAAATGTCCTGATTTCTAGAATTAAAAGAGACAACAAAAATCACCAAAATTAAAACTAGAAGAGTTAATTCAGGTTCCAGGGTCATATCTTTCTCTTTTCTCTTTTGAGTGTAGTTGATAACACAGTGTTACATTAGTTTCAAGTATATTACACAGTGGTTTGGCAGGTTTAACGATTATGCCGTGCTCCCCACAACTGTATCTATCATCTGTCACCATGTGGCAGTGTTACAATATCATTGACTGTGTTCCTTATGTTGTACCTTGTATTCCAACGACTTACTCATTCCATAACTGCAAGTCTGTCTTTCCCACTCCCTTTCACCCATTTTGCCCATCCCCCTACCTTCCTCCCTTCTGGCAACCATCAGTTAGTTTGTTTTCTGTATTTAAAGACCTGATTTGCTTTTTGTTTGTTTGTTTGTTCATTTGATTTTTGATAGATTCCACTTATGGGTGAAATCATGTGGTATTTGTCTTTCTCAGTCTGATTCATATCACTTAGCATAGTACCCTCTAGGTCCATCCATGCTGTTGTCAATGGCCATGATCTCGTCATTTTGTATGGCTGAGTAATATCCCATTGCACATAGATGTCACGTCTTTATCCAATTGTCTGTGGACAGACACTGGCTTTGCTTCCACATCTTGGCTATTGTAAATAGTTCTGCAATTAACCTAGAGGTGCATATAACTTTTTAAATTAGTGTTTTTGGAATTTTTTGGTCAATACCCAGAAGTGGAATTATTGGATTATGTACTATTTCTATTTTTAACTTTTTGAGGAAACTCCATACTGTTTTCCACAGCTGTTGCACCAATTTGCATTGCCACCAATGGCACATAAGTGTTCCTCTTCCTCCGTATCCTCGCCAACACTTGCTATTTCTTATGTTTTTGATTTTAGCCATTCTGACAGGTATAAGGTGATCTCTCATCGTGGTTTTAATTTGGATTTCCCTGATGATTAGTAGTTTTGAGAATCTTTATGTGTCTTTTGGCCATCTGTATGTCTTCTTTGGAAAAATGTCTATTCAGGTTCTGTGCTCATTTTTAAATCGGATTATTTCTTTTTTTTGGTGTTGATGTGTAGAAGTTATTTATATATTTTGGATATTAACCCTTATCAGATATATCATTTACAAATATCTTCTCCCATTCAGTAGGTTGCCTTGTTGTTTTGTTGATGGCTTCCTTCACTGTGCAAAAGCTTTTTATTTTGATGTAGTCCTAATAGTTTATTTTTGCTTTTATTTCCCTTGCCTCATGAGACATATCTAGAAAAATGTTGCTGTAGCTGATGTCAGAGAAATTACTGCCTGTGCTCTCTTCTAGGATTTTTGTGGTTTCAGGTCTGACATTAGGTCTTAATCCATTTTGAGTTTATTTTTGTGTATGGTGTAAGAAAGTGATGTAGTTTCATTTTTCTACATGTAGCCACCCAGTTTTCCAGCACCACTTATTGGAGAGACTGTCTTTTCCCCACTGTATATTCTGGTCTCCTTTGTCATAGATTGATCGACCATATAAGTGTGGGTTTATTTCAGGGCTCTCTATTCTCTCCCATTGAATGTGTCTATTTTGGTGCCAGTACCACACTATTTTGATTACTACAGCTTTGTAATGTATCTTGAAATCTGGGATTGTGATGCCTCCAGCTTTGTACTTCTTTCTCAAGATTGCTTTGGTTATTTGCAGTCTTTTGTGGTTCTGTACAAAGTTCAAGGTTGTTTTAGCTTTGTGAAAAACGCTGTTGATATTTTGATAAGGATTACATTGAATCTGTAGATTGCTTTGGTTAATATGTACAGTTTAATTATATTAATTCTTTCAATCCATGAGCATGGAATATCTTTCCATTTGTTTATGCTGTCTTCAATTTCTTTCACCAGTGTTCAGAGTACACGTCTTTCCCTTCCTTAGTTAAGTTTATTCATAGGTATTTTATTCTTTTTGGTACAGTTGTAAGTCAGATTTTTTTTCTTAATTTCTCTTTCTAGTACTTTGTTACTAGTATAAAGACATAATGCCGATTTCTGCATATTAATTTTGTGTTCTGCATCTTAATGAATTCATGTATTACTCCGAGTAGTTTTTTGGTGGAGTCTCCAGGGTTGTCTAAATACAGTATGTATGTCATCTACGAATTATGACATTTTTACACTTCTCAATTTGGGTGTCTTATAACCTTTTCTTGTCTGATTTCTGTGGGTAGGATTTTCAGTATTATGTTGAATAAAAATTGAGAGTGGACATGCTAGGCTTGTTCCTGATCTTAGGAGAAGACCTGTCAGTTTTTCACTAGTGAGTGTGATGTTCGCTGTGGGGGTTTTTCATATATGGCCTCTATTATGTTGAGGTATGTTCTCTCTGAACTCACTTCGCTTAGAGTTTTTATCATGAATGAATGTTGAACTTTGTTGAATGCTTTCTCTTTATCTGTTGAGATGCTCATATGATTCATATGATTTTTATCCTTTGTTTTATTCATATTGATTGATTTGCAAATATTGAACCATTTTTGCATCACTGGAATAAATCCCACTGGATGGTGGTGAAAGTTCCTTTAATGTATTTTTGAATGCTGTTTGCTAATATTTTGTTGAGGATTTTTGCATTTATGTTCATATTGGCCTATAGTTTTCTTCTTCTTCCTCCTCCTCCTCCTCCCCTTCCTCCTCCCCCTCCCCCTCCTCTTCCTCCTCCTCCTCCTCCTCTTCTTCTTCTTCTTCTTCTTCTTCTTCTTCTTCTTCTTCTTCTTTTTTGTGGTATCTTTATCTGGTTTTGGTATCAGGAAAATGCTGGCCTCAGGATATGTTTGGCAGCTTTCTTTACTCTTCTAATGTTTGAACTAGTTTGGGGAAAATAAATATTAACTCTTCTTTAAATGTTTGGTAGAATTCACCTGTGAACCCATGTGGTCCTGAACTTTTTTGGGTTTTTTGGTAGTTTTTAAAATTTTTTATTCGATGTTGTTACTAGTAATTGATCTGTTAGGATTTCCTATTTCTTCCTGATTCAGTTTCAGAAGATTTTCTACTTCTAGGAATTAACCCATTTCTTCTGGGTTGTCCTGTTTGTTGGTATGCATTTTTTCACAGTATTCCCTCATAATCCTTCACATTTCTGTATTGTCAGTTGTTAGTGTTTCTCATTTATGATTTTATTTACTTGACTTCTTTATTTATTTACTTTCCTTGGTGAGTCTGGCTAAGAGTTTATCAATTTTGTTTTCATCTTTTCAAAGAACCAGTTCTTGGTTTCATTGACTTTTTCTATCGTTATTTAAGTTTCTATCTCATTTATTTCTACTCTGATTTTGTTATTTCCTTCGTTCTATTCACATTGGGCTTTGTTTGTTATTCTTTTTCTAGTTCCTTTAGGTGTAAGATTAAATTTTTTATTTGAGCTTTTTCCTGTTTATTGAGGTAGGCCTGTATTGTTATATATTTCCCTCTTAGAACTACTTTTGCTGTATCCCAAGGACTTTGAACTATTATATATATATTTTCCTTTGTCTCATTGTATGTTTTTCTTTCTTTTTTGATTGCTTCATTGACCTATTGGTTGTTTAGTGTCATGTTGCTTAGCTTAGCCTGCCTGAGTTTGCATTTTTTCCAGTTTCTTTTTTCTTCTGATTTATTTCAGGTCTCCTATCACTGATTGGAAAAATTGCATGGTATAGTTTTAATCTTAAATTTATTGAGGCCTTTTATGTGGCCTACATGTGATCTATTCTGAAGAATGTTCCATGTGCACTTGAAATGAATATATATTGTTATTTTTGGATGGAATGTTCTGTATATATCTGTCATATACAACTGGTTGAATATGTCATTCAAAGACACAGTTTCCTTATTGGCCTTCTATCTGGATGATTTATCCATTGTGAGGTGTTAAACTTTCCTACTATACTTGTATTATGATTAATTTCTCCCTTTATGTCCATTAATATTTTCTTCATGTATTTAGGTGTTCCAGTGTGGTGTGTATAGATATTTATAATTGTTACAATCTCTTGTAGGATTAATCCCTTTATCATTATGTAATGCCCTTTTTTGTATCTTGTTATAGTTTTTGTTTTAAAGCCTATTTTGTCAGATAAAAGTATTCCTACTTCTTTTTTTTTTTCATTTTTATTTACATGGTAAATGTTTTCCCATTTCTTCATTTTCAGTCTGTATGTGTCTTTAGGTCTGAGGTGAGTCTCTTGTAGGCAGCATAGAGATGGTCTTGGGTTTGTTTGTTGGATTTTTTTTTTATCCATTCCACCACCCTTTTTATTGGAGCATTTAGACCATTTACATCTAAATTAATTATTGATAGGTATGTAGTTATTGCTATTTTGTTATTTTTTTCTATTTTTTCTTGTTCATTTTTGTCGTTCTTCTCTGTTCCTTTCTTTTTCTCCTGCTCTCTTCTTTTTGTGATTGATGAGTTTCTGTAGTGTTATGTTTTACTTTTTCTTTCTTTTTTGTGTGTCTATTATAGGTTTTGGGATTGTGGTTACCATGAGGTTCATATCTAATGTCCTAAGTACATACCAGTCTGTATTAATCTGATGTTCATTTAAGTTCAAAATGTTTATTTATTTTTGAGAAGGGCAAAGAGAGAGGAAGAGAGAATCCCAAGTAGGCTCCACTCTCAGAGCAGAGCCTGATGCATGGCTCGATCTTACCACCATGAGATTATGGTCTGAGCTAAAATTAAGAGTCAGACAGACACTTAACTGACTGAGCCACCTAGGCACCCCTAAGTTCAAAACACATTCTTTTTTTTTTTTAAATGTTGATTTCTTTTTTTTTTTTTAATTTTTTTTTAACGTTTATTTATTTTTGAGACAGAGAGAGACAGAGCATGAACAGGGGAGGGTCAGAGAGAGGGGGAGACACAGAATCTGAAACAGGCTCCAGGCTCTGAGCTGTCAGCACAGAGCCCGACGCGGGGCTTGAACTCACAAACCGCGAGATCATGACCTGAGCCGAAGTCGGACGCTTAACCGACTGAGCCACCCAGGCGCCCCTCAAAACACATTCTTAACAAAAAATTTTTTCTATTTTTTCTTCCCTCCTCTATCTTTAATGTATCTGCTGTCATATTTTACATATTTGTATTCATAATTCTTTTACATCTAATTATGGCCATTTCTTTTCTACTTCTTAAAGAAGTCCTTTTAATATTTCTTGTAAGTCTAATATAGTGGTGGTCAACTCCTCTACCTTTTGTTTGTCTGAGAAAATTTTGATTTCTTCTTCAAATATGAATGATAATCTTGCTGGGTAGAGTATTCTTGGTTGTAGAATTTTTTTCCTTTTGGTACTTTGAATACGTCATGCCACATGTTTCTATTGAAAAATCAGCTGATAGCCTTATAGGTTTTCCCTTGTAGGTAACTTTTTACTTCTTACTTGCTGCTTTTAAAATTCTCTGTCTTTAGCACCTGGGTGGCTCAGTCGGTTAAGGGTGTGACTTTGGCTCAGGTCATGATCTCATGGTTCATGGGTTTGAGCCTCACATCGGGCTCTGTGCTGACAGCTCAGAGCCCTGAGCCTGCTTCAGATTCTGTGTCTCCCTCTCTTTCTGCACCTCCCCCACTCACGCTATCTCTCTCTCTCTCTCTCTCTATCTCCCAAAAATAAATAAACACTAAAAAACATTTTTTTAATTCTCTCCCTATAACCTTTGACATTTTAATTATTATGTCATGGTATGGACCTCCTTAGGCTCATCTTCTTTGGAGCTGTCTGTGTTTCTTGAACCTGGGTGACTGTTTTCTTCCCTAGGTTTGGAAAGATTGCAGCTATTATTTCTTCAGGTAAATTTTCTACCCCTTTCTCTCTCTTTTCTTTCCCTTATTCTGGGACTCCCATATTGTGAATGTTTGTTCACTTGATGTTATCCAACAGATACCTTAACCTATCATCCTTTTTAAAACTATTTTCTCTTTTTGCTGTTCAGCTTGAGCGCTTTCCATTACACTGTCTTCCAGATTGCTGATATATTGTCCTGTGTCCACTAGTGTGTTTTTTATTTGTTACTGAATTCTTCAACTCTGATTAGTTCTTTTTAATACTTTCTGTCTCTTTATTAAAGATCTTACTAAGTTCTTCCACTCTTCTGTCCAGCCTGGTGAGTGTTTTTATGACCATTACTTTAACTTCCCTATCAGGCATATGGTTAATCTCGGTTTCATTCCATTCTTTTTCAGAGATTTTTGTCCTGTTCTTTCTTTCAGAACATATTCTTCTGTCTTGCCATTTTGCTTAACTTTCTGTGTTTGTGTCTATGGATGGGAAGAACAGCTACTTCTCCTAAACTTGAAGGAATGGTCTTATGTATGGTCATCCTCTATGTGTAGGTGCTTGGTGACTTTTGCTGGCTGACTGGAGCTATGGCTGGCATAGGCTGGAGGTCCTGGACTTGCCACACAGTGGACACCCTGTCAGGAAGGCTAAAGCTGAAGTGGGTGCAAGTGAGGGTGTCTTGACATTCATTGATTTTCAAATGTTGAAGCAGCTGTGCTTACCTGGCATGAATCCCACTTGATTGTGGGCTGTCATTCTTTTTTTTTTTTTTAATTGTTTTTTAATGTTTATTTATTTTTGAGAGAGAGAGAGAGCATGAACAGGGGAGGGGCAGAGAGAGAGGGAGACACAGAATCCAAAACGGGCTCCAGGCTCTGAGCTGTCAGCAGAGCCCGACGCGGGGCTCGAACTCACGGACCGCGAGATCATGACCTGAGCCGAAGTCGGACGCTTAACCGACTGAGCCACCCAGGCGCCCCCTATAATTCTTTCTATACATGGTTGGAATCAGTTTGCTAATATTTTGTTGAGGATTTTTGTATCTGCATTCAAATATTGGTTTGTAGTTCTCTTTTTCATAATGTCTTTGCCTGCTTTTGTTATTAGGGTAATGCTGGCTTCATAGAATTTCTGCTTCTATTTTCTGGAAGAGACTGTAGACAGTTGTTATAATTTCTTCCATTAATGTTTGGCAGAATTCACCAGTGAATTCATTTGGGCCTGATACTTTCTGTTTTGACAGGTATTCATTATTGATTCAATTTCTTCAACAGACGTTGTCCTATGTAAGTAATATATTTCTCCCGGGTATATTGCATCATTCAAGGTTTTGGTCCATTTCATGTGTATTACCAAATTGCGGGAATACATGTGTTCATAATTTTTTTGTTGTCTATTTTATATCCATGGGGTCAAAGATCAGGCTGTCCTTTCATTTCTGCCATTGTGTCTTTTCTAGGCAGAAATCCTAGACAGAATTCTTGGGTTTTACAAAGCCAGCTTCACTCTCAGGATGTAGACATTCTGATGAGATCGGAACTATATTCCAAATGTTACTGGATACCGAATTCTAGGTTGGTGGCATTTTTCTGCAAATACTCTAAGTATTTCACTCCACTCTCTTCATGTTTGCATGGTTGCTGAAGAGAAGTTGTAATAGGAAAAAATGACATTCTTATATCTGTTCCTTCGTAGTAAGGTTCCCCCCCCCCTTTGGCATCTTTCAAATTCTTCTCTTTGTCTTTATTTTTCTGTGGTCTGGATATATGACAAAGTGTGGATTTTTTGGTATTCATCCCATTTCTGCTATCTGAGCTTCCTTGCCCTGTGGTTTGGTGTCTATCGCTAATTTTGGAAACTCTCGGTCATTATTGCTTCAAATATTTCTTCTGTTATTTCCTCTCTTGTTTTCATTTTTATTTCCATTATGCATATGTTACACCTTTTATAATTGTCCCCCGGTTCTTGGATATTCTGCTCTTTTTCATTCATTTTTCACAATGCATTTCAGTGTCGGGAGTTTCTATGAACATTTCTTCAAGATCTTTCTTTCCTCAGTCATGTCCAGTCTGTTGACGAGCCCATCAGAGACATTCTTCATTTCTGTTACGGTGTTTTTGGTTTCCGGTATGTCCTTTTGATTCTTTCTTTGAGTCCCCATCTCTCTGCTTACATTAACCGTGTTCTTGCATCATGCCCACTTTTTCCATTGGGGTTCTTAGGACATTAATGATAGCTGTTTTAATTCCCAGTCTGATCACTCCATGTCTCTGCCATCCCTAAGTTTGGTTTTGGTGCATGCTCTCTCTTCAAATTATTTGTTGTTGAAAACTAGATATGATGTACTGTACAAAAGGAACTAAGGTAAACAGGCCTCCAATGTGAGGTTTTATGGTTATGTGGCTAGGGGTTAGACTGTTTACTGCTCACTGTGGCTGTAAGTATCAGAGGTAAAAAGTTTCTCTGGTGTCCTTGTTTTTGTCTCTGCTGTTTTCCTTGGGTTTCCCCGGAGACTTTTCCTTAAATAAGATCTGGGACATGCAGTTCTTTCTGTTCTGTCCCCCGTTATTGTACAGAAGCCCTGCTGATGAGGTGGTGAGCTGTTAAGGGGAGGGTCTGCATTCCCTAGTCCTAGGATTAGGTCTCAGTCTTTTAGAGAGTCTGTGCCTCTGGGCCGTGATCTTTACAAGTGCTTCTCAGTTATGGGTTTTTGTTCCATTTTGTTTTGTTTCCTCTTTTTTTTTGTTTTCAAATGTTTATTTATTTTTGAGAGACAGAGACAGAGTGCAAGTAGGGGAGGGGCAGAGAGAGAGGGAGACACAGAATCCAAAGCAGGCTTCAGGCTCTGAGCTGTCAGCACAGAGCCAGACGGGGGCTCGAACTCACGAGAGCTGTGAGATCATGACCTGAGCCGAAGTCGGATGCTTAACAGACTGAGCCACCCAGGCGCCCCTGTTTTGTTTCCTCTTTAGGTGAGATAGTCATGCTAGAGTTGTCTGGAATTAGGTATTTCCCTTCTTCTGCATTGGCTAGACTCTGATGAAATCCTAGTTAGTTGGGCTCTGGTAAAATAGGTTATCTTGAGGGCAGGCCTCACGAAAAGAACAGAATTATCTATGCCTTCTTCAAAGTGGTGGCTGTTTGCCAGAAGCAAGAGGGAATTTTTCTCCAGTCTTCACTGAGAGAGAGTCTGGTAAGACTCTTGGAGGTAAAACTCACAAAAAGCATGAAGCTCCCTGCCTAAAACTGGATCGCCCTGCAATTTCAAAACTTAAACTTGCCTACATTGAGCTTCCCGCAATTCATCCATTACAGATTAAGTTTTCCCATTCTGGTACTGGTCCTTGTGGGAGCTTCTTCTCCTGCTTTGGTAAGTTGTGATTGTCTGTATCGAACTGCCTGTCTGTTCGGTTGCAGGGGGTCGGGGTGTGTGGCAGTGGATTCCCCTGTGATCTCACTTCTCTGGGGATCTAACAAGAACTGTCGATTTCAGTTTGTCCAGCTTTTCTCTTATTGCAAGGGAGTGATGACTTTCAAGCTCCTTACATGCTGGGCTGGAAACTAGAAATCCTTTGCTTTAATTTTCCTATATTTAAAAACATTTCTTTAATGTGTATTTATTTGAGAGAGAGAGACAGAGGCAGAGCATGAGCGGGGGAGGGGCAGAGAAAGAGGGAGACCCAGAATCCGAAGCAGGCTCCAGGCACAGAGCCCGATGCGAGACTTGAACCCGCGAATGTGAGCTCATGACCTGAGCTGAAGTTGGACGCTTAACTGACTGAGCCACCCAAGCGCCTCTAATTTTCCTATACTATTTTACTTGAACTGCACTTTATTTATATTCTGAAGACTGGGGGATGGATTACAAAACTGATTATGTGTAGGTTTTTGAAATGGAAATTAGATGTGAAGCCGTGGTGAAGAGAATGCAGCAAGAATGCTGTTCATATGGGCTATTACCATTACTGTGCCCGAGCGTCACATTGGACCAGGGATTTCCTGCTAGTGACATCAGAAGAGGGAATTACCGTAGGTTCCACAGTTATATTTACCTTGCTGAGCAAACATACCAGTTTTGAAATAAGGACAACATTCTCCTGCTGCTAAATTCTAAAGTAAATTTACTATGTGGGATAAACAAGGAGAGCATTGAGCAACTGACATAACAATAATGGTTTTTTTTTTTAATCTTTTAAAAATCTTTTGTTTGTTTTTGAGAGAGAGAGAGAAAGAGAGAGAAGGGGAGGGGCAGAGGGAGAAAGAGGAAGAGAGAGAATCCCAAGAAGGCTCCACGCTGTCTGCACGAGCCCAATATGGGACTGGATCTCACAAACTCCAAGATCATGACCTGAGCCAAAATCAAGAGTTGGATGTTTAACCGAGTGAGCTACCCAGGTGCCCCTTCAATATATTATTTTATTTTTTATTTATTTTGAGAGAGAGAGAGAGAGAGAGAGAAAGTGCATGCATGCAAGCAGGGGAGGGGAAGAGAGAGAGGCAGAGAGAAAATCCCAAGCAGGCTCCCGCTGTCAGTGCCGAGCCTGGCGCAGGCCTCGACCTCACGACCATGAGATCATGACCTGAGCCAAAGTCAAGAGTCCAGTGCTCAACTGACTGAGCTACTCAGGCACCCCCAGATAAAGTTTTTAACAATCAGCGGATACATATGTTATTTTACACATCCCTTTTTCATCGTGACTTCCAGTAGAAACCAACATTAACGTATGACTCAGTAGGCATGTTGGGTGAAAGAACCGGAAGTTCTGAGTGTTTAGGGAGGCACCAGCAACATTTACTCCACTCCATGTAGGCACTCTAGAACCTCCATGCTTCCCAAGGACCCACGCGTGATGAAGCTTAATGGGAGGACTCCCAGCCTTCCTCCCATTAGATAATGGAACCAGGCTGAATCCAGATTCCAGCCACTTCCAATAACATGGTTTTGGGGAAAGCCACATAGATCCAGATATCCCCTGGACTGGAAACAAGCAACTTGCAGTTTGAGCCGGTTTTTACAGTATTAGGGATGATAAATTGAGAGATGTTTATGTTACTTCGGGCCAAATTAGGATGGTTTTCTCCCTCCTGCTGACGTGCCCCGGCCATGATAATAACCAGCTTAGAGTTTGCAGTCCCGTTATAGCCTTTGCCAGAGACAAATTTGGGCGTTCTACGGAAAAGGCTGCTGTGCTGGAGATCCATCATCTCTCCCTTCAATTTGTCTTCCATGACCTCAACAAGAGCACGTTCATCTGCCCAGCCCTTCATTAAGGTAGCGATGGCCCAGGCCATGCCAACAGCACCAACCCAACAACTGTAATCTTATTCTGGGGGTGGGGTGAGGTGTGGTCTTCCTTAAGAAGGTTAAGAAGGCTCTGAATCAGCTGTTCCTTAAGAGTTGCCACATGGGGCTTAGAATCGAAAGGAATTGAGAGTGCAAGTTGGGTGGGTGGGTGTCGGTGGCATGTGGCATTGGGTCTGGACTTGGTGGCAGTGGCTCTGGTACTCTGTCATATCTGCATTTCTACTGTGAAAGTTGAGAGATTTATTCAGTTCTTTATGCAAAGAGCCTTTGATAGCTCTTTCTTATCCACGGAATAACTCCTATAAAAGCAAATTTGTTGAAAGAATTCAGGCCTTTCATAAGAGATTTATGCTGCCCCACCTTGGCTCGAGCTTGTAGACCTGTGAGCAAAACCAAATTCCTCTTCAAGAAGCCCAGACTAGTGTTCGATCAAGACTCCACACCTCTACACCATAATACATAAACAAAGGGATTTGGGGTCTAGAAAACAACACATTGTCTGCTTTTACAGCTGTACCAAGAGGTCGATAATACCTGGGGGGGAAATGCCAGGTTCTAAGCAGCATAAGCTCTTGGTATGAACAGTGGGCTGAAAAATGTCCCCCCCCCCCCCCCCCCCCGCCAAGTAATGAACACAGTGACTTCCTGAATCAAGTAAACAGGGAATGGAGAGTTCTGAAATAAAATTCATTTTTGGGATAGTTGGAGGTTTTGTGGAAAAATACGTTGTATTTTGAAGAGAAAGATGAGAAATCAAGATAATAGATATACAGGGTATACTTTCTGTTTTGCTGCCTTGCTAAGTTGTGTCTTATTAAACAACTCAGTCATTTATTGGGTTGAGCTAATTAGCCACAATCAAGTTTTAGTGTCAGGGCTATACCACAAACAAGGACTGGAAACTATGCACAGCAAGTGGTCGGAGCCACTTCAGAGTTGAACTTGAGCAGAGTTGCCCAGAGCAGAATTTCTACCTTTTGCAGCTTCCCTCTAAGGGTTCCACTGGGAGCTTGGTAAGAGCAGCTAAAAAGTGTGAGTAACTTATACCTCCATTTCCCTCAGCAAGAGGATTTAATTATACTCCATTATACGCATAATTCACACATCTTTGATTGTTCTTTCTAAACCCCTTTCAATATTGCTTTGGCTGCTAATTGTAGTTTGCTTGGGTTGAGGAAAAAGATTAATGCAGGGCAACCATATTGAGTATCTTTGTTTTTATTTAATAAATATGCAGCGGATAAATACATCCAATAATTAGAGGAGACTGTACATTAGATACGTATGCCATGGAAGAAGGAGATTTGGGCCATAGGTTACACTGCTTCTTAGTCGGCATTGATTCAGATTAAACTGAATGCTAAGTTCTTTACTAGGTAAATACATTGTAAAGGAAAGAAGAGAACTGACATTTTTCTGCTGAATTCCCATTATCTATAGATCCTACTCATTGTCCCCAAACTTACATACCTTAAAGCCAGATTTTGTATCATTTATCTACTAAAAAGCCTTTGATAGCTCTTTCTTATCCACGGAATAACTCCTATAAAAGCAAATTTGTTGAAAGAATTCAGGCCTTTCATAATTTGGCCTGATTTTATCTCCATAGAGACTGAACATTTTTATTAGCGTGTAGTCACATTAATCAATGGCTTTTCTTCAAACACTTCATGTTTCTCCTTATCTGCCATTGTTTGCTCAATCAATTCTTTGTGCGTGTGTGTGTGTGTGTGCGTGTGTGTGTATGTTTCTTCCTGAACTTAGAGAAATACTTCACAAATAGAAGGACTTTGAAAAAGAACCTAAAAAATGGAAGGAAGGAAGGAAGGGAGGGAGGGAGGGAGGGAGGGAGGGAGAGAGGAAGGAAGGAAGGAAAAGACTTAGGAAAATTTTTTTCCCTTTTGTTTTCTCCTTTTTTCTTCTTAAACTGAAGTATAGTTGACACACAATATTACATTAGTTTCAGGTGTACAACATAGTGATTCAATAAGTTTATACATTTTGCTATGCTCACCACAAGTATAACCCATACAACACCATTGCAGTACTATTGACTATATTCCCTATGCTGTATCTTCCTGTGACTTTTCATCCCGTAACTGGAAGCCTGTATCTCTCACTGTCCTTCCCCCATTTTGTACCTCCCTCCCCTCCGGCAACCACCAGTTTGTTCTCTGTATTTATGGCTCTGTTTCTGCTTTTTGTCTCTTCTTCTTCTTCTTCTTTTTTAGATTCTACATATAAGTGAAATCATACAATAGTTGTCTTTCTCTGACTTATTTCACTTAACATAATACTCTCTAGGTCCATTTATGTTGTTGCAGACGGCAAGATCTCACTCTTTTTTTATGACTACTATTCCAGTGTATGTATATGTGTGTGTGTGTGTGTGTGTGTGTGTGTGTGTGTGTATACATCTTTATCCATTCATTTATCAATAGACACTTGGGTTCCTTCCATATCTTGGCAATTGTAAATAACGCTGTGATTAACATAGGACAGAGGTGCATATATGTTTTCAAATTTTGTTTTGTTTTCTTCGGGTAAACACCCAGTAGTGGGATTACTGGATCATATGTTTTTTATATGTTTAATTTTTTGAGGAATTTGAGTATGGAGGCATACTGTTTTCCACAATGGCTGCACCAATATGCATTCCCACCAATAGTGCACGAGGGTTCCTTTTTCTCCACATCCTTGCCAACACTTTTTATTATTTGGTTTTTTTTATTCTAGTCATTCTGACAAGTGTAAGGTGGTATCTCATTGTGGTTTTGATTCGTACTTCCCTGATGATGAGTGATCTTGAGCATCTTTTCATGTGTCTGTTGGCCATCTGTGTGTCTTCTTTGGAGAAATGTCTGTTCATGTCTTTTGCCCATTTTTTAATTGGATTATTTGTTGTTTTTTGGGGGGGTGGTGGATCAGTAGAGACTATATGTGAGCACTCTGGGTGTACACAAATCCCCTAATCTTGCTGTGCTCACTGGGGCTTCCCTCTTGGTTTTCTTATTTGCACAAGGACCTGAGTCCTCCATGAACTTCAAGTCAGTTGACCAACGTCCTGGTGCTTTTCTGCCTAGCCTTGAGCATCACTGTTCCCAAACATTATGTTCCCCAAGAACTGGCTGAGATTTTGTTCTTTTTTTTTTTTTTAAGTTCATTTATTTTGAGAGAGAGAGAGAGAGAGAGAGAAAGAGTATGTGAGTGGAGGAGGGGCACACAGAGAAGAAAAGAAAGAGGATCCCAAGCAGGCTCCACACTGTCCACGCAGAGCCTGATGCAGGGCTCAAACCCACAAACTGTGAGATCATGACCTGAGCCAAAATCAAGAGTCAGACAGTTAACTGACTGAGCCTCCTAGGCGCCCCAATAAATGCTTATTCTTAATATGTGATCATTTTTTATGTGTCCTTTATAGTTGAGATTTTGTTTTTAACCAGATATACCACTACCAATCATGATACCACCATGGTTTGGTTGCCATTTCCTACCTACTGAATTGGATACCAGCACAGCCTAGATCAGTTCTGGGGCCACTACATACTTTGGACCCTGCCCATTGCGGGGGGGGTGGGGGGGGTGGGGTGGTCAATCCTGTGTCCAGGTTGGCTTTTTATAGATCATTTTGCCCATGGTAGATTAGCCTGCTGCGGATACACCAGCATACGGGGAGTTGGTGACTGCTCAAGACTCTGCAGCTGAGTTTACCCCCTGGTCTATCTGACCCTGAGCGTTCTTCTTTAAAAAATATGTGGAAAGAAAACAAGATATTTCTTTATAGGCTGGTCAAATATTAGGCAGGGGTCTACCTCACTTTCAACTCTTTGTCCTATTTTATTTTAACGTGTCATTAGTGAGGATCTGTAACAGCCTTTAAACTATTTTAGGTGTAATAGTAGCTTAAAAAATCTGTTTTGTACATTTCAGGTATCTTCAGTTTCCCACAAGTGTCATTCAAAATCCTTTCTGATGGGTTTTAATTCTTTTGTTGTTGTTGATAAGTGTATCCCTTTAGTCATTGGCATTGTAGAGCCAAGCTTAATAGATAGGCTGAAGTTCTAGGAGTTGAGTCTCCCAGGTGGCTCAATAGACTCAAAGAGCCAGTGCGAGAGCTGGGACACACAAGGGATGTGGATCCCCACTGGGAACATTGCGGTTAGGTTCAGTGACTTTTTGCTTGAGGAGTTGCTGATTCAAATGTCTGTGAGTTAGTTAGGGACTCTGTTGCATTTGAAATGCAATGCTCTAGTGCCTGGGTGGCTCAGTCGGTTGAGTGTCCGATTCTTGATTTCAGCTCAGGTCGTGATCCCGGGGTTGTGGGCTCAAGCCCCAGGTAGGACTCCATGCTGAGCATGAAGCTTGCTTAGGGTTCATATTCTCTCTCTCTCTCTCTCTCTCTCTCTCTCTCCCCTTCTGCCCCTCTCCCCCACTTATACTCTCTCTCTCTCTAAAATAAACAAAATTTTAAAAAAGAAATGCAGTGCTCAGTAAGCAGCGTCCATCATTATCACCATCATTACGAGCTGATAATCTTCAGGTATGAGCCTACACTTCCGTGGATATTCTATTTTAGGAATCTATTCTCTATGAATAAAATGTTATAGGATGGGATAGAGTAACTTTGTTATAGTGAATGGGTTTTAACTTTTTATGTACAACTTTGGTTCTAGAAGATACGTGAACTAAGCTTCATGGTGGAAGGTGTCCATTCCAAATATCAGGGGTGCGCTGTGGGAAAGCCCGCCAGGGTCTGGAAATTGGGCTGGATGCTGCACTCCCCAGACTACCTTCTCACTGCAGATCTGGAAAGAGACTTCAGCCATCACATACGGGAGGAGGACAACGCACACAGCTTATCCAAGTTTAACTAGGACTTGCCTTGACTAAGGAGGAGTAAAGAAAAACCCAGATATATTTATTAAAGCTGAATTGCATGGAGTGTTGCCCAGCGTGAGCTACTATGCCAGGCATGTTATACAGAGCAGCATGGTTATTCCTTCTAAGAACCTGGTGATGTAAGCGTTCTGCTTGTCCTTTTTATAGATGAGGAAACTGAGACTTAGGAAAAAAAAACACACACCACATATCCTTACCTACTAAGCAGCAGAGTTGAGCTTTGAACCTTTGTCCCAGAAACAGAAAGAAAAGGAAAAGAAGAACACCATTTGGAAGAGTCCAAGAAATCTCTGAAAATAACCTGTTGCAGAATTCAAAAGAAAATTGCTCCTTTAGTTGGCTGCAAGAACACATGGGCCCAGTGGCTGGATAGAGAAGTCATAACAATAGTCAAGATGAAATTTTAAGAGTAAAAAGGACATAGAACAAAAGGAGACAAAGTGAACTGGAATTAAACCATCCAACTTCTTCTATGCATTTTGCATCGATTTCTAGACTGTGAGTCTGCCATTGTTCTGTCTATCCCAGTGCGAGTACCACATTCTTTACTCGAACTTTGTAATGCGTCAATATCCGGTGGGGCAAGACTTTCTTCACTATTCTTCAGGATGCATTTATGACTAGAAAGCATTTCCCAGCAAAGTGCAATGAAAGGGAGCCTCTCTGTTCTGATAAAGGGTCTCTAGCAGAAGCCAGCCACAAGCATCACGCTTAATGGAAACGTTTCAGAGCATGCCCCGTAAAGTTAGGAATAAAACAAGGATGCCGGCTCTCAGGGCTGCTATTCAGTGTTGTTGTAGAGGTCCTACCCGGTTAGACAAGAGAACTAAACAATAGAAGGAGTTGAAAAAATATAGAAGTAAAACCGGCGCCAGATGCCCTGATTCAAAGCACAGGCATCTGGAGGGAATCTACTAGATTAACTACTAGAACCAATAGGAGTGCTCACCAGCCTTCCTGAGTGCAAGACCAGAATATCAAAACCAGTTAGGTTCCTATACAATCAAGAAGCATAACTTTTGAAAAGCTTCCATTTACAAGCGCAACATAAGGTATACGATACCCTTAGAGTGGGGGGGGGGGGTCAGGTAACACACCCTTACCTCTCCCTCACACCTGGGCTTGGAAACAGTTGAAAGGTGGACAAAGTCAGAAAGAGGGACGTCAACACGTAAGTAGAGACTTAAAGGAAGCGAGGGGTTGAGACTTGGTAGTGTCTAGGGAAAGAGATCTCCAGTAGAGGGGACAGAGAGTGCCAAGAGTCTTAGGTAGGAGCATGTGTGGTGAGCTGGGCAATAGCAAGGAGGCCTGGTGTGGCAGGAACAAGGGCTGGGGAGGCAGCAAAGTAGGTGAGGTTGGGGAGGTCAACTGACGTGAGGAAGGCGGCCAGGGACTCAACTGATCAGTCAATCCATTGATACATCATTTAGGGTCTCGTAAGATTGGGGGGAGGAAGGTGACAGGAGGCAAGGCTTTACATAAGGTTTTTGAGGAAGAGTGTCATGACCACATTTTTTTCCTAACAGGCTTCTTCTGACTGGTGGAGAATGAACTTTAAGGGGCAAGAGGGGAAGCAGGGAGCCTGGTGAGGAGCTGTGGAGGTAGCCCAGACGAGAGAGGTCCGTGGCTACATTTGGATGGTAGATGTGGAGATAGCAAGAAATTGTATCAAACACCAGTGATTCATGCAAATAATTTAAATTGGCGTGAGTGCTAAAAAAAAAAAAAAAGTTAAAATGCTCAAAATGAACAGATTAGGAAAAAAATATTTGGTGTAGTCTGGCAAAGAGTGAACAACCTGCTACATAAAGAACTCGCTCAAAAAAAAAAAAAAAAAAAGAACTCGCTCATGGCATCTGACGGGAAAACACGACGTCCACGACTGTTGAAGTGTCCACTCTGCTCGCCTTCGTGAACCGAACGGTGTCCGTTCGCGAACTTCAAAACAGATTCCGGACAAGTACGTTGACTTAGAAAAATCCAGCGACATTCAGAGAGAAAAGGGAAACCTGAAAAGCAGATTGAGTTTATCCACTGGACCAGAAAGGGTCGAACTTCACTTCTGAGAGAACAATTCCCAATACTCACAAGTTAGAGAACACAAATAGATCTAATTCAATCTAGGTGCTATAGCTAGCATTTTCCATCTAGATTTAAAAATCTTCCCAGTGGAATATTTTACATGGGAAGAATCTAGAAAATGGTAAAGGAGGACACGCTTGGGTTGCTGGGCCCAACTGGTGACACCAGGCCTGACAGATACCACACTTCCCAGTGGAAGAGGGCAGGAGTAGGATGCGTGGATGAAGAAAGAAAGAGGAATGACAGAAGTCGCACATCAGCTACCCAGACATGGGGCTAAGCTCTTGGGAAACACCCCAGGCGCTCTGACACATCTTTTTTGGGAGATTTTGCTGGAAGGTGAAATTGCTCCCTTAATAAATTTCCCACTCGGGGAATAATTTTCAATGGAGTAAAACACCATTGAAAATGAAGGTCATATCTAGAGAAGCTCGGGAGCTTTTGCAATCCAACAAAGCAAATGCTTGTTCACCTCTACAGGCAGTGTGAAGGTGTGATTTGTACCGACAGCATCTGTACCTGCCTGGTTACAAGAGGCCTTCTTCACACTTAAAAAGGAGGCAGGAGGCAGATGTGTGTAGTACAAGATCCATTTATGAGTCTAGGGCAGGTAGAGAGTCATAATTAAATCCTTCTGGGCCCCTGGCTCACCCACTTACTAGGGGTGTGAGCGACCACGGCAGCCTAACCCCTTTGTTTCCAACTTCTTGTTGTGAATGTTACACTTGTAAATCAATATATAGTGCTTAGAGCACTGCTTTAAAAAAAAAAAATCTTTATCGTAATTAAAATTAGCTATCGAGAAAAGAGGTGGAGCTTGCAGAGTTGGCCCTAAAAAACCCAGAAAACAATATATATGAATATATATCGTATAAATAACAGATGTGTTATATATAAACATACACACATGTTATTTGTAAGATAGTGTAAAGGTTACATTGGTCAGGGAGTCAGGAGAAACAGAATCCTACGTGTGTGCCTCAGGAAGCCGTCTTTTTTTTTTTTTTAACGTTTATTTATTTTTGCAACAGAGAGAGACAGAGCATGAACGGGGGAGGGGCAGAGAGAGAGGGAGACACAGAATCCGAAACAGGCTCCAGGCTCCAGGCTCTGAGCGGTCAGCACAGAGCCCGATGCGGGGCTCGAACTCACAGAGCGCGAGATCGTGACCTGGCTGAAGTCGGACGCTTAACCGACTGAGCCACCCAGGCGCCCCAGGAAGCTGTCTCTTAAAGATCCCTGTAAATCTGCTGTCGTCATCTTGCGGGAAATCAAAATTAACTGTGAGCAGTTCTTTATTTCATATCGTCTCCTCTGAATGGGCGTTGTTTCTGATTTGGTCTGCCTCCAAAAAAGAATTGAGAGAAGAATCCAAGGCACCAAATTGTGCCTTTGAAGACAGGAGCACAATGCTGGTGATGGTGCAGAGACCCGAGCGATGGTAGGGCCTTGAGGTCCACCTAGTGTTTATGCCGAGACATCCGTCCTAGAGGCCAGATTTGGACCGCTGCCCTGTGCACAGTGCTCTGTTTCCCTGGCTCATTACAAGCAACAGAAACTGACCCTGGGTGATTGTCTAAATGTGTGGAGATGATGCTGGAAGCCCTGCGTGGTTGCTCGGGCTGCTGGAGAACTAACTGTGTCCCTGCAATGCAGCACCCCGTCTGTGCCCTCGGCGCCCCTCCGCCAATACTGCCAGGCCCTGGCTGCTGTCCCCCACTGCTGGATGGGCTGCCTTGCCATTGTATTTTTAGTACTTGATTTACGTCAGGGTGGTTCCGTTGGTCACGCTCAGGCCGTGCGTCTGCCCCGGCTGCAAAGGAGCCTGGGAAGACAAGGATCACAACTTCTTAGAGACGTTTTTCCCCATGACGGTCACAAGATAGGGAATTCCTCACGCGGAGGGGTCCCGTGCTGGGCTATAAAAAACAAAAACAAAACACAGAAGTAACCCCCGTCCCCAAATGGCCACAACACACAAGGTTTCAGGTGCAGAATGCAGTTAATTGCTGTCAAATTCAGAACCTGGCAAAAGTTCCCATCAAACTGTTCAAACTCCATGGCTGCCGGTGGAGGGGGGAAAATCCAATCTACAGTTAGGAACGACGAGCCTTTTCCTTAACTCTGCATTGGTGTTCATATAAGTTCATGAACAGCCATCCGTGCCCCCCTTGTTGACTGTCGCTGCCATGTGTGAGGGAAAACTGCCATACACCCTGCGAATCAGGCTCTCATCAAGTTCCACTCAGATCTTAGTGGGTGGTTGTGGGAACCTGGAACGTGGGGTTCGGGGAGAGTGAATGTGGGGTCAACGTGCTTGAAATGACACTGCATGCAAATAAGACACAAATTCAAAGGCCAGACCGAAAGAGGTTTTCTTCCATCTTCACATGTTGTAAACAGACATCGAGATGTTTACATTATTTGCAAAAGAAAGAAATCCTTCAGCAGAGCTACGCGCTGAGCATTGACCGCCCCCCCCCCCCCCAACCAACCCATTTACAGCACAGAAGATCAGGACACTCCAAATAAATCTGGATGGCTCCGGACGGCCTCTACGCGTCTCACAACGATTGAAATGGGAGAAGAAGAGGAAAATAAAGGGAAAGTACGACTCCGTAGAAAGGTGAAACTATTTAAGCGAGCTGACTGATACCACGCGCACTATCCAGCCAAGCAGACCTGTTCTAGAGGGTTTCCTCGCTTGTTTTTGTTTTTCCCAACGGAAGTGGGTGTCTGGATGCCTCCCACAAACCTCCCCACGATTTGTGGGATGCCCCTAGAGCGCTGCCCCTACCCTGAGCGGTCAGCCGACTCCCCGAAAGTTTCGCTGGGCGGTTCATCTTAACGTTTCAGTCCCAGAAAGGCCTCCCAGCCCCTTTAAACGTGTTCCCTTTGCTGTTGCTTGCAGCTGACTCATGTCAGTGGTCACTTAGAGTCTGTTTTCCTTGTTTACCCAAGCACTGGAGGGGTGTCTTGCACATGGCAGATTGTTTTAATGTTGGCTTATAACGAGTCGTGTCAATCAGTTTGCACGTCACATATCCTGAGCGCCCACCGAGCTGAAGAAGGGTTAACTTTTGGGGTGAGAAGCCTTTACGGTATTTTCAGGGGGAAAAAAAAATTATATTGGCCTTAAAAAGTAAAAAAAAAAAAAAAGCAAAATTGTGCTTTCAAAAAAAAAGGGAGTACTTTTTTCAGAGCCCGGCAGTAGAGCGAGAACACTGGAGTAATTCAGTTTAGCTACTTAGGCCTGGGGTTCCTCAACAGACATGATAACAGAATGTAAATATTGATATCCAGCTGTCAGCCTTTTGGCCTTCTTCGCAGAGGTTAGGAGAACTTGGCCTGTCTTGCTGAGAGCTGGCTAGGGACAGCCAGGAAATTCAGAAGAGAGTATATTCATCAGGGTTTTTTTCCCTTCTAAGTTTGAGGCTTAAAACAAAACAAAACAAAACACACACGGAGGAAATATAGGGCTTCCTCCCTGGCGGGTCTTAGCCCTACTGCTACCTTCCCATCTGTCGCAGTTCCAAGGGACTGAGCAGTTGGTGCTGTCTGAGCATTTTTCTAAGAGGTTAAATTTGACTCTGAAGGGGAGTACCTGAGCTGACTCCGCTGTAAGGCACAGAGCTTGACCTTGAGAGCTGCAAGCTCACCACTGGCCTCCTTGCCTCCCCCAGGCTCCCCCTGCTTTTGCTTCGGGCCCACCGAGGTCTGCCTTCCCCTTTACGGCCCTAGTGAATCTTCCAGGATGCCAGTCCTGTCATGGTGGCCTGTATTTAAAGCTCTCCGACTGGGTCCATGCTTGGCGGGATCTTTCCATTGGGTTTATACTCTGACAGTACACAAATAAACAAAATACTGGGTGAAGGTAAATGCTGTGATGGGACAAAACAGGAAAGGGGCAGAAAATGACTGTTTATAGGCTCAGGGAAAGGCGACATTTTTGCCAGGACCTGAATCAAAAGAAGCAGCCAGCCATTTGAAGATTTGAGAGAAGTCGAGTCTAGGAAGAAGGAATAGAAAACGGTGCTAGAGCAGCTATGTGGAGAACACTGGAGCCAGACGGAGCTCAAGGGCTGGGGTCCAACGGCATTAGTGGCACGGGCACAGTGGAGCCCTGGCGTCTATGGTAAGGACTGTCGATCTTGCGTCTTCAGTGAGGGTAGAATTTTAAACAAGGGAGTTATGTAACTTGGTGTTCTGTTTTAAAAAATCTCCGTGGCTGCTAGGTGGAGAATCAGTTGCGTGTGTGGAGGTGGAGGGAGCGGAAGCAGCGATCTCAGTGACCAGACTGTCCAGGAAAAAAGGTGCTTGTGGCTTAGGCTTCCGTGGTGTCGGTGCAGCCGGGACAATGGATGGATTTGGGAGGTGGTTCGAAGGTGGAGTTGACAGACCTTGCTGATGGATTGGATGTTGGAAGGGAGAGAGAAAGAGAGGGCTGCAGTCACGGACGGGTTTTCGGTTTGAGCGGCTGGGGAAATACAGGGCCGTCTACTGAGGCCAAGAAGACTAGGGAACAGCAGATCTGTGGAGGAGGACACAAAATTTCTGATGCAACCATGGTAGCTGTGGGATGCCTGTCGGAAACCAAAGCGGGTGTGCTAAGTAAGCAATTCTATGCGTGCTCCTAGGGTTTATATTAAGAACTCCAGGTCAGGTTGGGGCTATGGCGTGAGCTTAAAAAGTAAAATAAGAAGGTGCTGAAAGAAGACTAGGGTGACAATTTTATGATCTTGGACTCTTATGGAAGTATTAAATGAAAAGACTAACATTTGACTATATTACTTTTTTATTGAAGTATAATTGGCATATAACGTTGTATTACTTTCCTATGTACAGCATAACGATTTGATATGGCATACAGTGCAAAATGATCATGACAGTAAGTGTTGTGGACATTCAGCACCATACATGGTTACAAAATCCTTTTTCTTGTGATGAGAACTTTTAAGATCTACTCTCTTGGCGATTTTCAAATTGCAATATAGTAGTAGTAACCGTAGCCGCCATGCTATACATTACAGCCCTATGGCTAAACTTACGTATTTTATAACTGGAAGTTTATATCTTTTGACCCCCTTCACCCATTTGGCCCTCCCTCTGCCCCCACCTCTGGCAACTACCAACCTATCTTTGAGCTTGGGTTTCTGTTGTTGCTAGTTTTAAGTCCACCTATAAGTGAGATAATATGGTGTTTGTCTTTCTCTGACTTATTTCACTTAGATAATGCCCTCAAGGTCCATCCATGTTGTTGCAAATGGCAAGATTTCATTCTTATTTATGGTTGAGTAGCGTGTGTGTGTGTGTGTGCGCGCGCGCACGCGTCACATTTTCTTCATCCTTTCGTTTACTGATGGACAGTTAGGTTGTTACCATGTCTTAGTTACTTTAAACAGTGCCGCACTGAATATGGGAGTGCAAATACCTTTTTGAGTTAGTGTTGCCATTTGCCTTCCATAAATACTCAGAAGTGGAATTGCTGGATTATATGGTGGTTCTATTTCTAATTTTTTGAGGAAACTTCATACTGTTTTCCATAGTGGCTGTACCAACATACATTCCCACCACAAGGGCTCCCTTTTCTCCACATCCTTGCCAACACTTGTTATTTCGTGTCTTTTGGATAATAGCCATTCTAACAAGTGTCGAGGGACAGCTTGTTGTGGTTTTAATTCGCATTTTCCTGATGATGCTTGATGTTGAGCATCTTTTCATGTGTTTGTTGGCCATCTGCATGTCTTCTTTGGAAAAGTGTCTATTCAGAATCTCCGTCCACTTTTGAATCAGATTTTTTTTGTATTGAGTTGAATGAGTTTCTTTCGTATTTTGGATATTAACCACTTATCAGATATTCAGCACATTTTCTTTTTATTTTGTTGATGATTTCCTTTGCTGTGCAGAAGCTTTCTAGTATGATGTGGTCCCACTTCGTTATTTTTTCTGTAGTTGCCTTTTCTGATGCCTCTTGGTATCAGATTCAAAAAACTATCATCAAGACCAATGTCAAGGAGCTAACCACCTATTTTTCTTCTATGAGTTTAATGGTTTCAGGTCTTACGTCCAATTCTTTAATCCATTTTGAGTTCATTTTTGTGTATGGTGGTAAGATAATGGTCCAGTTTCATTCTTTTGCATGTAGCTATTCAGTTTTCCCAACACCGGTTACTAAAGAGATTGTCTTTTTCCCACTGTATATTCATGACTCCTTTGTTGTAAATTAATTGACCCTATATGTCTTGGTTTGTTTCTGGATTCTTGGTTCTGCACCATTGATTTATGTGTCTGTTTTTATGGCAATACTATACTGTTTTGATTACTATAGCTTTGTAATATAGTTTGAAATCAGAGAACATGATGTTCTCCAACTTTGTTCTTTTTTTCTCAAAACTGCTTTGGCTATTTGGGGTCTTGTGGTTCCATACAAATTTTAGGATTGTTTGTTCCAGTTCTGTGAAAAATGCCATTGGAATTTTGATAGGGTTGTTTTGAATTTCTAGACTGCTTTGGGTCATATACACATTTTAACAATATTAAGTCTTCCAGTCCATGAACATGAAATCTCTATTGACTTGTGTCTTTGATTTCTTTCATTAATGTCATACAGTTTTTAGTATGCCGGTCTTTCACCTCCTTGGTTAAATTTATGCTTAGGCATTTAATTCTTTTTGATGTGGCTGCAAATGGGATTGTTTTCTTAATTTCTCTTTCTTATTAGTCTATAAATTAATATATAGAAATGCAACTGAAATTCATATATTGATTTTGTTTGTTTGCTTGTTTTTTAATATGAAATTTATTGTCAAATTGGTTTCCATACAGCACCCAATGCTCATCCTAACAGGTGCCCTCCTCAATGCCCATCACCCAGTCTCCCTTCCCTCCCACCCCCCATCATCCCTCAGTTTATTCTCAGTTTTTAAGGGTCTCTTATGATTTGCCTCCTTCCCTCTCTGTAACTTTTTTTTCCCCCTTCCCCTCCCCCATGGTCTTCTGTTAAGTTTCTCAGGATCCACATAAGAGTGAAAACGTATATTGATTTTGTATCCTGCAACTTTACTGAATTTGTTTTCTAGCTCTAATGGTTTTTTGGTGGAGTCTTTAGGGTTATCTCTATATAATATTATGTCGTCTGAAAATAGTGACAGTTTTACTTCTTACTTACCAATTTGAGTGGCTTTTATTTCTTCGTGTGGGCTAATTCCTCTGATTAGGGCTTCCAATACTATGTCAAATAAAAGTGGCAAGAGTGGGCATTCTTTTCTCCTTCCTGGTCTTAAAGGAAAAACTCAACTTTTCACTGTTGGATCTGATTTAAGCAGCGGGTTTGTCTTGTAGAGCCTTTATTATGTGGAGATATGTTCCCGCGATTCCCACTTTGTTGAGAGTTTTATCATAAATGGATGGTGAATTTTGTTAAGTCCCTTTTCTGCATCTATTGAGACAATTGTGTCATTTTTTAATCAATCATTTCGTTACTGTATTGCATCACACTGATTGATTTGCAAATGTTGAACCATCTTTGCTTTTCTGAAATAATCCCACTTGATCATGGTGTATGATCCTTTTAATATATTGTTGAATTTTGTAAATATTTGTGGAGCATTTTTGCATCTATGTTCATCAAGGATATAATTTTCTTTTCTGGCGGTGTCCTTCTCTGGTTTTCGTATCAGGGTGATGCTGACCTCATAAAATGAGTTTGGGAGTATTCCCTCCTCTTCTGTTTTTTTTTTCGAAGAGTTTGAAAAGCATTGGTATGAAATCTTCTTTGAATGTTTGATAAAGTTCACCAGTGAAGCCATTTGGTCCTGGACTTTTGTTTGTTGATATGTTGATAACTCATTCAATCTCCTTGCTAGTAATCAATCTGTTCAGATTTTCTATTTCTTCTTCATGATTTAGTCTTGGTCAGTTGTATGTTTCTAGGAATTTCTCCATTGGTTATCCAATTTGTTGGCATATAATTTTTCATCGTAGTGTCTTATGATCCTTTGTACGTCTATGGTATGAGTTGTAATGTCTCCTTTTTTATTTCTGATTTTATTTATTTGACTCCTCTTTTTTTCTTGGTGAGTCTAGCTAAAAGTTCATCAGTTTTGTTTATCTTTTCGAAGAACCAGCTCTTGGATTCATTGATCTTTTCTATTCTCTTTAGTCTCTATTTCATATTTCTTTTCTGATCTTTGCTTTTTTCTTCCTGCTACTAACTTTGGGCTTTATCTGTTCTTTTTCTAGTTCCTTGAGTTACAAAGTTAGGTTGTTTATTTGAGATTTTTCATGTTTTTTGATGTGGGCATTTATCACTGTGAACTTCCCTCTTATGACTGCTTTTGCTGCATCCCCCCCAAATTGTAGTATTTCCATTTTTGTTTCTCTCAAAGTATTTATCTTGCTTTATTTATTATTATTCTTTTTTTAATTTGCATCCAAGTTAGTTAGCATATAGTGCAACAATGGTTTCAGGAGTAGATTCCTTAATGCCCCTTACCCATTTAGCCCATCCCCCCTCCCACAACCCCTCCAATAACCCTCAGTTTGTTCTCCATCTTTATGAGTCTCTTCTGTTTTGTCCCCCTCCCAGTTTTTGTATTAGTTTTGCTTCCTTTCCCTTGTGTTCATCTGTTCTGTCTCTTAAAGTCCTCACATGAGTGAAGTCATATGATATTTGTCTTTCTCTGACTAATTTCACTTAGCATAATACCCTCCAGTTCCATCCACGTAGTTGCAAATGGCAAGATGTCATTCTTTTTGATTGCCGAGTAAGACTCCATCATGTATATGTATCACAACTTCTTTATCCATTCATCCTTTGATGGACATTTGGGTTCTTTCCATACTTTCGCTGTTGTCGATAGTTCTGCTATAAACATGGGGGTGCATGTGTCCCTTTGAAACAACACACCTGAATCCCTTGGGTAAATGCCTAGTAGTGAAATTGCTGGGTCGAAGGGTAGTTCTATTTTTCATCTTTTGAAGAACCCCCATACTGTTTTCTAGGGTGCCTGCACCAGTTTGCATTACCACCAGCAGTGCAAAAGAAATCCACTTTCTCTGCATCCTTGCCAACATCTGTTGTTGCCTGAGTTGTTAATGTTAGCCATTCTTACAGGTGTAAGGTGGTATCTCATTGTGGTTTCGATTTGTCTTTCCCTGATGATGAGTGATGTGGAGCATTTTTTCATATGTTGGTTGGCCATCTGGATGTCTTCTTTGGAGAATTGTCTATTCATGTCTTTGCCCATTTCTTCACTGGATTATTTGTTTTTTTTTTTTTTGGGGGGTGTTGAGTTTGATAAGTTCTTTATAGATTATATATATAATAAGTTATATTTATATATATAAGTTATATTATATATATATAAGTTCTTTATAGATTATATATATATAATCCTTTATCTGATATGTCATTTGCAAATATCTTCTCCCATAACATCGGTTGCCTTTTGGTTTTGCTGATTGTTTCCTTCACTGTGCAGAAGCTTTTTATTTTGATGAGGTCCCAATAGTTCATTTTTGCTTTCGTTTCCCTTGCCTCTGGAGACGTGTTGAGTAAGAAGTTGCTGCGGCCAAACCAAAGAGGTTTTTGCCTCCTTTCTCCTAGAGGATTTTGATGCCTTCCTGTCTTAGGTCTTTCATCCATTTTGAGTTTATTTTTGTGTATGGTGTAAGAAAGTGTTCCGGGTTCATTTTTCTATGTGTCACTGTCCAGTTTTCCCAGCACCACTTGCTGAAGATATTGTCTTTATTCCACTGGATATTCTTTCCTGCTTTGTCAAAGATTAGTTGGCCATATGTATGTGGGTCCATGTCTGGGTTCTCTATTCTGTTCCATTGATCTGAGTGTCTGTTCTTCTGCCAGGACCATACTGTCTTGATGATTACAGCTTTGTAATACAGCTTGAAGTCCAGGATTGTGATGCCTCCAGCTTTGGTTTCCTTTTTTCAAGATTGCTTTGGCTATTCTGGGTCTTTTCTGGTTCCATACAAATGTTAGGATTATTTGTTCTAGCTCTGTGAAGAATGCTGGTGTTACTTTGATAGGGATTGTGTTGAATATGTAGATTACTTTGGGTAGTATTGACATTTTAGCAATATTTGTTCTTCCTACCCAGGAGCATGGAATATTTTCCCATTTTTTTTGTGTGTCTTCTTCAATTTCTTTCATAAGCTTTCTATAGTTTTCAGTGTAGAGATATTTCTCCTCTTTAGTTAGATTTATTCCTAGGTATTTTATGGTTTTTGGTGCAATTATAAATGGGATCGATTCCTTGATTTCTCTTCCTGTTGCTTCATTGTTGGTGTATAGGAATGCAACCAATTTCTGTGCATCAAAGTATTTTTTTATTTCTCCTTTACCTGCTGTTGTATAGTAGCACATTGTTTAATCACCACATATTTGTGAATTTTCCAGTTTTCTTCATTTCTGGTTTCATACCATTGTGGTCAGAAAAGATGCCTGATACAATTTCAATCTTCTTAAATTTATTGAGACTTGTATTGTGGCCCAACATATGCTCTGTCCTGTAGAGTAGCCCCTGTGCACTTGAGAAGAATGTGTATTCTGTTGCTTTTGAATGGAATGCTTTGTATATATCTGTTAAGTCTATCTTGTCTAACACGTCATTTAAGGCTGATGTTTCCTTATTAATTTTCGGTCTGGATGAGCCATGCATTGACCAGTGGGGTGTACCCTGCTTTAAAGTCTACTATTATTGTATAGCTGTTTATTTCTCCCTTTAGATCTGTTAACATTTTGTTTTATATTTAGCTCCTTCTTGGTTGGGTGCATAAATATTCAGAAATGTTATATCTTCTTATTGGATTGACTCTTTTATTATTATGTAATGCCCTCCTTTGTCTTTTATTATAGTCTTTGTTTTAAAAATCTATTTTCTTTGATGTAAATATAGATACCCCAGCTTTCTTTTGGTTTCCATTTGCAGTAGAGTCTCTTGTAGGCAGCATATGGATTAATCTTGTTTTTTATTCATTCATTATTTATTCTGATTAGAGAATTTAGCTCATTTACATTTAAAATAATTATTGATAGGTATGTACTTACTGCCATTTTGTTAAATTGTTTTTGGATTGTTTTGTAATTCTTCTCTGTCCTTTTCTCCTTCTCTTGCTCTCTTCCTTTGTGGTTTGATGACTTCCTTTAGTGGTATTTCTATATTCCTTTATCTTTTGTCTATCTACTTGTTGCTTTGTGGTTACCATGAGTCTTCCATATAACAACTTACAATAGTCTATTTAAGTTGCTAACAGCTTACATTTGAACACATCCTAAAACTCTACATTTTGCTGTTTCCCTGCCATGTTTTATGCTTTTGATGTCACATTTTGCATTTTTTTTTATCTTGGGTATCCCTTAATGAATTATTGTATTTATAGTTATTTTTACTACTTTTCTCTTTAACCTTCATACTAGCTTTATAAATGATTAATTTACCACCTTTACAACATTAGCTTTTATTCTGAATTTTACTATATATTTGCCTTTATCAGTGAGGCTTGTATTTTCATATGTTTTTCTGTTACTAATTAGTGCCATTTCTTTTCAGCTTAAAAAAGTTCCTTTAATACTTATTGTAAGCCTCGTCTAATGGTGATGAACTCTATTCTTTCACTTGTCTGGAAAACTCTTTATCTGTTCTTCAGTTCTGAATGACAACTTTTCCAGGTAGGCTATTCTTAGTTGGAAGTTGTTTTTTGTTTCAGCACTTTGAATATATAGTGCTACTCCCTTCTGGCCTGCAAAGTTTCTGCTGAAAAATCCACTGATAATCTTTTGGGGGTTCCCTTGTACATTCTTTTTCTTTTCTTGCATTTCAGCTTCTCTCCTTGTCTCTTTAACTTCTGACACTTTAATTATAATGCGTCTTGGTGTTCGTCTCTTTGAGTTCATCTTATTTGGCACTCTCCAGGCTTTCTGGATCTGGACATCTCTTTCCTTCCCCATCTTAGTGAAGTTTTAAACCGTTATTTCTTCAAATTAATTTTTTTGCCACCCCCTTTCCCTTTTAGGACCCCTGTGATGAACATGTTGTTCTGTTTGATGTCCCATAAGTCCCTTAAGCCATTCACTTTTTTTCACTCTTCTTCCTTTTTGCTGCTCTCATTGGGTGATTTCCACTGTCCTGTCTTTGATCTGTTCCTTTCTTCTGCTTCACCTAGTCTGATACTGAACTCCTCCAGTGTGTGTGTGTGTGTGTGTGTGTGTGTGTGTATGTGTGTGCAGTTATATTCTTCAGCTCTGTCATTCCTCTTTGATACTTATATTGTCTACCCCTTTGTTGACATTCTCACTTTATCCACTCTTCTGAATTTGATGAACATTTTTGTGACCTTATTTTGAATGCTTTACCAGGTAAGTCACTTATCTTTATTTCATTAAGGACTTTTTTCTGAAGTTTTATTTTGTTCTTTCATCTGGAACATATTCCTTTGTCTCTTCATTTTCCTCAACTCTGAAGTATTGGTTTCTATACATTAGATAAAATAGCCACCTCTCCCAGTCTTGAAAGAATTGCCTCATACAGGAGATGAACCTTTAATTCAACCTTGCTATGGCTCTCGGTTGTGTCTCAGAACTACATGAACAGCCAATTTTATTTTTAGTTGCTCCCAGTAAGTAGTTGAGGGTGTGCCAGGAACTGTTCGTGTCACAAAGGCAATGATTTCAGTCAGCACCTGGATTCAAGCTTATTAGAAGCCAGACCCTCTGACAGCTGCTCTTAAAATATGCAAATATATACAGTACTGTGGGAACTCAAGCATAAGTCCTGCTGACCACCAGAGTCAGGTGATCCAAAGGTGTCGTGAGGGCAGTAGTCACAAAAACTGGGGTGCTAGATGAGTGTACGAGCTCCTTCCTGGGCTGTATTGGTCACCTGGAGTGAAGCAGAGGGAGAACCAAAGGTGGAGTTCACCTGGGAGTGTTGGCCAGTTAAGAACTCTTTCTGCATGGGCTACAGTTCTTTGGGACCCACGGGTGTTGGCCCCACTGGCCACCAGAGCCAGGTGGTCTAGAAATGTCTCCTGGCAGCAGCCACACACACAAAAAAAGTGGCACCGGAGGAGGGTACAGGTTTCTTTCCAGAAGATACCAGAGAGCTGAACTGGGGCAGGGGCAGATATGGCACCTGCCGGCTAGAGGGAGGCAAGAGAATGCAAAAATGGTGCCTGCCAGCCTCTGTCCAGGCCCCCAGATGCATGTCAGTGTAGATCCCTGCCCCCCCCCCCCAGGCCAGTGCTTTAAGATAAGCAAATAATGATCTTTCACATAAAGCCTGGGTGCCTCTCAGTTGGCCACCTCTATGCTGGGCCCTGGGGCAGGTGAGTCTGAGTGCACAAGTCCTTATTTAAGAGCTGTTTCTCAGTTCATTATAGCCTCGTGGGTTTTGTGGGCATGAGCCCCACTGGTTGTCAGAACTACATAGTGTGGGGACTCATCTCTCAGGTGCAGGTCTTAAAAGTTGGGGGTCCTGATGTGGGGTTCAAACTCCTCACTCCTCAGGGAGAAGCTCTGGGTTTTGAGTCCCTTCCTGATTGTGGGTGGCCGTGCCAGGGCTGAGGTTTGTCGCAAGCTTGTATCTCAGCCTCTCCTACCCATTTCAATATGGGATTTTTTTCTCATTTGCCTGCTGGGTAGGATTCCCCAGCTAGTTTTTAGAGGGGTTTTTTTGTGTGTTTTTGAAGAATTCTGTTCCCTATGTCGCTGTAGGTTTGATGTGCCCATAGCAGGAGGCAATCGCGGGGTCTTCTTACGTCACCATCTTGAACCGGAACCAAAAAAATTTCTCCTTGGTTTTATATGGGGGGTAAGCTGGAGGAAGGAACCAAAGACATCCTTTAAGGTTCAAGCCTGAGAAACTAAGAAAATAACAGTGCCAATCAGAGAACTAAAAAAATCAAGGGGTGGGAAAGCATGTTGACTCGGGAAAGGGATGAGTTTGGTTTCGGACAGGTTGAGTTTCAGGTGACAGCATTTATCCGAATGACCTATGGCTCTCAAAAAGGGTGAAATGTGAATCTGAAGCCTAGAGGTGTCAGAGCCAAGGGCATAGATTGGCGACTCCTCCATACAATAGTTATCAGAGCCCATGAAACTGCTAAGGGGGACCGCAAAGCAGAGCTAGATAAGAACAAGGCTGATTCCTTTTTTTCTTTTTAAATTTTTTTTAATGTTTATTCATTTTTGAAAGAGACAGAGTACAAGTGGAGAAGGGGCAGAGAGAGAGGGAGACATAGAATCCGAAGCAGGCTCCAGCTCTCAGATGTCAGCACAGAGCCCGACACGGGGTGCAAACTCAAAACCTGTGAGATCGTGATCTGGGCCGAAGTAGGGCGCCCAACCAACTGAGCCACCCAGGAGCCCCAGAACGAGGCTGATTCTTGAGTATTGTTCACATTTCCAGGTCTGGAGGAAGAAACTAAATTACAAAATAAGAGGGAAATATTCATTAAAAAAATAGGAGAGACAGGCCAGGGACACTCATGAGATGACAGTTTCAGCGTGAGAGTAAACAACGAAGACAAATGCCTCAGAAGGCCATAAAAACGAGCTCTGGGAGAAGTTGACACGTAGCTAAAATAAGCAGAATGCTGAGGTCAAAAAGGAGTTTTAGAGGTCACGTAGTTCAAGCCCTCATTTTATAGATGAGGCCATGGGTCTCAAAGAAGTTAATTATATTACCCAAGATCACACAGATCCTGCGGTGCACCAATGGAATTTTCTCTCTGCCTGCTGGTGGAGTGCTCTTTCAGCTGCTCCAAATCTTGCCATCCTGTCAGTTTTCTGACTGTGTCATATATTGTAATCTATAATCCACCATATTTAAGCTTGTAAGGGGGGGGGGCATTAAAACAAACAAACAAAAAAACTGGTGAGAAAGAGTATGCAACTTATTGGTGTCCCGAAAAAATGGTTCATAATATTCTTATGTCATGTGCAAGATGATGCTGTGAGTGCTCATTGGAGAAGTTCAGCAATAAGATAAACGTTATAAATGTAAAATACATTTTATTTTGTAAATACTAGTTTATTCTTTTCATTATAAATCGACAGTTTGGGTTTTTTTTTTTTTGTTTTTATTGTTTGTTTTGGTTTTTTTTTGTTTTTGTTTTTGTTTTTTGGGTTTTGTTTTTGTTTTTGTTTAGAGAGAGCACAAGCAAGGGAGAGGGGCAGAGAGAAGGAATCTCAAGCAGGCTCCACTCTCAGTGTGGATGCCGACACAGGGCCCTATCCCACGACCCTGGGACCATGACCCGAGGCACCCCCATTTATTTTAATAAAACAAAGAAAATATAGAAAACTACATATAAGGGAATAAATGTCACTGATAATTTCCCCCACCCATTGACGGTTACTCTCAAGATTTTGGTAATTTTTCTCATGTTATGTCTATTGGTTTGTACAGCTGAGGTCATGTACAAGAGATGATCTGCTTTCTGTTTTCTCTGTTAATTTTATATTACAAACATTTGTCATGGCTTACACTTTTATTTTTAAAAAAATTTTTTTCAACATTTTTTAATTTATTTTTGGGACAGAGAGAGACAGAGCATGAACGGGGGAGGGGCAGAGAGAGAGGGAGACACAGAATCGGAAACAGGCTCCAGGCTCCGAGCCATCAGCCCAGAGCCCGACGCGGGGCTCGAACTCACAGACCGCGAGATCGTGACCTGGCTGAAGTCGGACGCTTAACCGACTGCGCCCCCCAGGCGCCCCTATGGCTTACACTTTTAAATGCCTGCCTTATATCTACTCTTCTCTTCTTGGTTACTAACAGAACTGTGAGTTTGCTTAGGGACCAAGGTTCCTAGCTAAAATAGTCACCTTCCTCGAACTGTTTGCAGCGGGGGGTGGTGATGTGACTGTTTTAGGCAGTGACACTCTCCATAAAGAGAGGTTGCTGGTGGTGATAGAGCTTCTAAGAAAGCTTTTCAAGGGAACAGACTCAGCTGGCATGTTACTTTTGGCCTTTTATCCTTTCCCTCCTCTTCCTGTCTGGTATACTTGCATGATACGTTGAGGGTGACAGGTGCAGCAGCTGCCTTTGACCATGAGGATGAAAGCCACACATAATGGATGGTGGAGCTGAAGGATGGAAAGGGCCTGGATCCTTGATTATATCATTAAGCACCACATCAGCCTTGGACTGCATCTCTCTAGACTTCTTAATGTATAAGGTAAATGCCGTAAGCCACGGTTATGTCAGACGCTGTTTTACTGCCAGATTAAAACAATACCGATTAATATATTAGGTGAATACATTTTAAAGCCTCCCCCTTTGTATCATAAAATGCTCTTGTGCACTTGATCTTAACCTTGTGCCTCATCTTCTTTCAAAACACATTCCGGGGGGAGCTCATAATAAATGACACAAATAACACAGAATTGTTCCAGCTGTGGTAACAGGATAAGCTCAAAGTAAGGTGAGAGAAAGATAGTTATTTTATAAAACCTAAGTGAAGGAGAGCTACTGATGTTAAATCTAAAATTTACCTCTGAGTTTCTGGTACCAAACTCTTATTGTCTAATGACTGAAAGCATCCCAGTTTATCAATTTCTTCCTAGCAGAGTCCTAAAAAAAGGTATCAAGTGAATCTAACAAAAGGATTTCAAAACCCGTGACTGTCTTTAAAACCCATTTTGCAAAGATGCAACAATTTTATCATGTATTATCTAACACCAAATCCCGGAAAGGGGCAAAGTTCCAAAATATTAAACTACAATCCAGGCTGGCCTCTTTCCAAAAGAGTATCATCTCAAATTGTCTGCTGCTGTCTCCCGTGGTTTTTGTTTGTTTATTTGTTTGTTTTGAGGTGTTTTTGGTTTTGTTTTGCCAAAACAGTTGAGAGGAACTATCTAAAAGGGAAGAGTGTGAAAGACATGAAGTCCCTCCTTTGCTTTTCACGGTCTGTGTTTTCTCCTAGATAAAGCCAGGTCAAGAAGGAAGGTCTCAGATTGGAACACGTTGTCTTAAGCTTCCATAATTGCCTTCACCATGCGTGGCTTCATTCATTTGGAATATACTGAAGGGCATTCTAATAATCTCATACTGAATCAATGAATACATTTATTGCCCAGAAGTGATGAGGACATCAGCCGTCCCAGCCACGACAATTCTCCCTGTGAAAAGTCAGGCAGAATCTTTTTATTAATACCCAAGTGTCAGGAAAAGCTTTTTTTTTTTTTTTTAATTTTTTTTTTTTAACGTTTATTTATTTTTGAGACAGAGAGAGAGCATGAACAGGGGAGGGTCAGAGAGAGAGACACAGAATCGGAAACAGGCTCCAGGCTCTGAGCGGTCCGCCCAGAGCCCGACGCGGGGCTCGAACTCACGGACCGCGAGACCGTGACCTGAGCCGAAGTCGGCCGCTTAACCGACTGAGCCACCCAGGCGCCCCATGAAAAGTACAAGCTTTTCGTGTACTTGTTCATTTGTTTATTTTCCTGAAGAAATGGTGTGCTTTCTTCTTGTGGACAACCTAGATACGTAGCCAGTCCGATTTCTTTTTTCTTCGGTGTCCAGGAAATTTAGAAGCAAATTTGCATCCCAGCCCTATTTTGATGTCCATCACCTCTGTGTACTATTTACTTAACCTCCAATTCTATACATGATTTAAATAAATTACATGATTTAAATTATATATTACATATAAAAGATATAAAGATATATCATTACATATAATATATAAACATATGGGAATATGTATATATAGAGAGATAGATTTTATCTCCCCCATCTATATTTTCCCTGGATATAATTTGTTTTATGTTGTTTTGTTTCTCCCCATCTATATTTTCCCTGGATATGATTTGTTTTATTTTGTTTTGTTTGTCTTGCTCATTTGAAGATGATGCAAGGTGGAGTTAGAAGTGTAGGTGGGGAGGGGCGCCTGGGTGGCTCAGTGGGTTAGGCGTCCGACTTCAGCTCAGGTCACGATCTCGCGGTCCGTGAGTTCGAGCCCCGCGTCGGGCTCTGTGCTGATGGCTCAGAGCCTGGAGCCTGCTTCCGATTCTGTGTCTTTCTCTCTCTCTGCCCCTCCCCCGTTCATGCTGTCTCTCTCTGTCCCAAAAATAAATAAACGTTAAAAAAAAAATTTTTTTTTAGTTAAAAAAAAAAAAGAAGTGTAGGTGGGGAATTGTTGAAGAATGTTCAAGAAGGTTGACCCTTCAAAACAATGTTTTTTAACTGAGGTATAGTTGACATAGTTACTCATTTCAGGAGTACAAAGCGATCTGACAAGTTTATTGTCACATGGGCTCACAAGGGTAGCCATCACCTTCATGCTGAGAGTGCAGAGCCTTCTTGGGATTCTCTTCCTTGCTCTCTGCCCCTCCCCTGTTCATGCGCTCTCCCTCTCCCTCTCTCTCTCTCTCTCTCAAATAAACTTAAAAAAAATAATTAAATATCAACAGTCAAGTCTGTGGTTTTCTGGTTGTCTGGTAACAAAGAGTTAGAACTAGAGAACCAAGGTGCAGTTGGTTAGCATTTACTTCTCACATATTGATAATGGAGCTTTGGGCCAGGTTGAAGTAGCTGTCACTTTGTGACCAGTGTCATTTGCAAATACCAGATAACTGAACAATGATGATTAGCGCTATAAATAGTCAACTGTGCCTGGTGCAATTCCAAATAGCCTTCATGTGTCATCTCATCTTCTTCTCACAGCAGCCCCCCGAGGAGGTCAGTATTATTATTATTGTGACTGTTACCAATGAGAAATCGGGGAGCAGGGAGTCCCTGTGGTTCCCTGGAAGGATATCCATGGGTTATTTAGAGACCAGCTAGGTAAATGGCAAGAAAAGTTTTGAAAGTTTGTATGCTTTTAACCTCTTCCTATTTCCTCCACCCCCAGACCCTGGGAACCACTTTTCTACTTTCTGTTTCTGTGAATTTGGTTTTTCACTGAAGTCCACATGTAAGTGATACGATGCAGTATTTGTCTTTACTTGATTTATTTCACTTAGCATAATGCCCTCAAGGTTCATCCATGTTGTCACAAATGGCAAGATTTTTTTTCTTTCTCATGGTTGGATAATATTCCTGTGTGTGTGTGGGTGTGGGTGTGGGTGTGTGTGTGTGTGTGTGTGTATCTCACATGTTTATTCATCTGTTGATAGACACCTAGGTTTTTCCGTATCTTGGCTATTGTGAATAATGCTGCAATAAACATGGGAGTGGAGATATTTCTTTGAGAAAGTGATTTTATCTCCTTTGGATATATACCCAGAACTGGGATTGCTGGATCATAGGGTAGTTCTATTTTTAATATTTTGAGGAACCTCCATATTGTTTTCCATAGTGGCTGCCCCAGGTTGGGAAGCATCTTTGACTCTGCTCAGATGCTCATTGGTACTGGGTGAAAACCCTAACTTCTGCACCCTCGGCACAAGAGAGATCACCTTGGTCTGGAAGAACTTTGGGGACAAGAGGTAACAGTCATCCCCTTCTACTATGACAGCTTCTCTTCTAATTGCCTGTTCAGTTTTGGCTGTAAGCAGGGCTGTGGACTGACCAACGCTGCTGATTTAATCCCAAAACCCACCCTTAAAATCAGTGCAAACCAGAGAAGTCGCACGGCCTCTGATCTCATCAACCTTCAGCTCCTTGGTATGTGACGCCTGAACCACGTCTGCGCAGAAAGTTCCCAGGTTCTCCAGAGTAACCTTTAATTCAGAGTCTTTGGGAAAATCCTATCATCTGTGATCTGTGAGGTGCTGCCATTTTGTGAAATTTCTGCACGTACACAGTTGCCTCTTTCGCTGCTGCACATGGCCTGACAGCTCCTGAGAACATTGTCCAGAGTCACCCAGCTAGACAAGCCATGCAGAAAACCTACAAAGTGTGGGCACAGATTCAAGAAATAAGAGCGGGGCCTCGTAGACTCGAGCCAGGAGCTGTAACTTCAAACAGAATTATCTTAATTAGCCAGCGTGGAAAAACAGCGAAAATGTTTGCATTTCACACGCAGCAAGGCTCTTGCCAGCAGCGTGTGCTCTCAGTTCCTAGCCCATCTTTCAGGGGCAAGGAGGCTCCCTGGACCTTGCAAACCTGTAGCTAGTAGGTTCTAGCTGTAGCTCCCCACCCCGCTCCCCGCCTTGTGCTTCCCCCTCCTTAGCTCCCCGGGGTGTCATTCAGTGAATCTCCCTTTTTGTTGTTGCAAGACAGGTGAGTCCCCTCCCTTTCCCAATAAGGAAATAAATATCCATGGACAAAGGACCTGGTTGGAAAGGAAATAATACCATTTATCCCATTCTTTCGTGGCCAAGTTGTATATTTTAAAATAAATATTTGTGGTTGTCAATGTGCTGACGAATGGGCAGCTGGTAATCAGAGGATCCCCGGGAGTGGAGAGAGTAGTGGGCGTGGTTATTTTCCAGGGTCTGGACGTTCTCTTGCCACTACTCTCAAAGCTGTATCACAGGACAGAACTTGAAACATTTCCTGGGCTTTCACTGAAATGCATTCGTTAGGCATGGCTGTCTTAAGGAAGCTTCAGAGAACATGTTGAGGGCCAAGCTTCACAGGGAAACAAGGGAAGAAGAAGGGGGCGACCCAGGGCGAACACTGCTGGGGGGGCTGGTAAGCTGGCCATTGGGAGGCACACCGGTCCTCCATCAAGGATGCTGCGACCGATTGGGCAGGGGGAGGCAGGGCTAGAGACGGAGCTCGTACGCTTCCCCTGGAAGGCTTGGCTGCCCCTTTGGGAACACCCAGGGGCCTGTCATGGTAGGTGACCAGGGGCCAGGGAAAGAAATGCTGACATCATGAAAGCTCCATTTTGAACACTTGAAGTAGGCCTTTGTCCCAGTTGAACAGCCAGAAAAGGTGACACGGCCAGCACCTCAGAAGCGCTTCCACATTGGGAGTGTCCCAGGCACAGACAGGGACATGCGACCAGCTCAACGGATACCCCATCCTGCTCCTTGTACGTGTACTGTGGGGGACTGAGAGGGTTGCGGAGGCACTTACCAGCATGGCATCCCAGTCTGCTATCTCCTCTCTGCCCCCAAAGACCAGCTCTGGAGGATAGTGGGATATGGGGATGGGTACGGGGTGAGACGTTATCTCGGGTTGCAGGGGGATGTCAGAGGTCGGGTATTCCGAGAGCAGACACCGAGCCTGAACTGGGAGTGCAAGATATTTATTAGGGCTTAACATCCGTGGAGGGCAAGGAAAGGAAAAAGAATTGGGCAGAAGGAGAAGTCCAATGCATGCACGCTGAAAAATCCCCCACCATGCGGGAGAGCTCCGGACAGGGACTTGCCCGTCACGGTGGTCCCGTGTCGGAACGCTACCCCTTGCCGGGACCAGATTCCTTACCACTTCCTGAGACATTAACATCACCCTGAAGCAAGGCTACTCTGAGGTCACCTGTGGCATCTTGTCTGGTGGAACTTCAGTAAGCTGCACAGTGACAGGGATTTTCATCTTTTCCACCCGGTTCCATCCTGAGATGGACATTTCCTGGGCAGCCTCCCTTGGGACCAACAGACGTAGCCGTCCAATGGGAAGGAACCACAAAGACGGAGACAGAATCCATTGTAGAATACCCCGGTCAGCAGTGAACTTTGAAGCCTTCATATATGGGATGAATGAAAGTGTTGCTAGCCATAAAGGAATACTGGCTTTTTATGAGCTTTTAAAATCAGATACGCGAACAAGCACGAGCATCGGAAAGCTTGCTACAATATATTAATCCACGGTTCGTTCAGTTTCTCATCTACAAGCCAGTGCCTGCTGCTTCCATTTCCCTTTATCCTGCCTTGTGCAGTAGTATTGTCTTTTGAGCTACGTTAAGATGAGACTTTGGTAGCATTTGGTGGCCGATAGAGAAAACACAGGTGTTGCTGGAATTTGTGATGGCATTTTCCTTTCTGTTAGTCATCTGATGAGCCCCTGTTTGTCACGCTGCCGAGAGGATTTGTCTTGCTCAGAATGCCCTATCTTGAAGGAGACAGAAAGCTTGTGAGGGGACTTGTTTGAAAATCTCAGACTCATGGGGCGCCTCGGTGGCTTGGTCGGTTGGGCGGCCATCTTCGGCTCAGGTCACCATCTCGCGGTCCCTGAGTTCGAGCCCCGCGTCGGGCTCTGGGCTGATGGCTCGGAGCCTGGACCCTGTTTCCGATTCTGTGTCTCCCTCTCTCTCTGCCCCTCCCCCGTTCATGCTCTGTCTCTCTCTGTCCCAAAAAGAAATAAACGTTGAAAAAAAAATTAAAAAAAAAAAAAACTTTAAAGAACACATTTCTTAAAAAAAAAAAAGAAAATCTCAGAGTCATTTTATGACTATGAGGAAAACATTCAGTAAGGGCAAAATAAGCATAGTCCCATAGAAATATAATGCCAGCCACATCTATAATTTAAAATTTTCTAGTAGCCCCATTTTAAAAGGTAAAAACGTATCTAGTAGATTACAGCTTCAACATGTACTCAACATACAATTTATCAGACACGTTTACATTTTTTTTCATACCAAGTCTTTGAAATCCAGCATGTAGCTTATACTTAGAGTACCTCTCAGTTCAAACTAGCCACGTTGGAAGTACTGACTCGCCAGAAATGTGGCTACCGTATCGGGCGGCACAGATTTAAACGATACTGTCCATGAACCAATTTGTTTGAACTTTTAATGTTTAGTTTTGAGAGAGAGAGTGAGAGCGGGGGAGGGGCAGAGAGAGAGAGAGACCCGGAATCCGAAGCAGGCTCCAGGCTCCGGGCTGTGGGCACAGAGCCCGATGCGGGGCTCGAACTCACCAACCAGGAGATCGTGACCTGAGCTGAAGTAGGACACTCAACCAACTAGACCACCCAGGTGCCCCCTTCTTTCAAATTTGTTTTCCACGAATTAATTTTGCAAGCCAAGTAAGAGACTGCTTGTTGCCCTCCCACCTTGTCAACTCCTCCATCACTTGTCCAACAGATGGTTGCAGCTTCACTCTACTGGGGGCCCATGGTTGGCTGAAGGAAGAAAGAGGGAAGGAAGGACAGTCCTTAGTAGTCTGGATGGCTTTGAGCTCTGGGACCTCGGGGTTTGGCCAGGCGAACCATCCAAACTGACTCTTCATGGTGATGCTTTCCTGTGCTCTTTGGTTAGGTCTCTTGGGACAGTGCTAACCTCGTCACCTGGTATCTCTTCACTTTTCGGCAGCCCTACTGTCTCAGACTCAGCTCCCTCCCGCAGGATCCCACCACCTGATCCACGGATCCTGGCTCCACCAGCAAAGTGCTGGACCCTTCAGCATCCCTGGCCCCACCAACCTCTAAGGAGCGCGGGCCCGTCCAAACCCAGCAGCCCTGTCCCGGCTCTGCCATCAAAGTGACAAGCCAGTCAGCCTTTCTGTCTCTGGGCTCCACAGCTGAGTGAGACCTCAGCCGACTTCAGGCAAAGGTCTGACACAAGTGTCTTTGTCTCACAACTGCAGGAGACAACTCACTGCTCTCCACGTGTTTCCACCGAAACGTGCACCCCCCCCAACCTGGGGTTGGGAAGTAACACCTTTACCCCTCCATGCGAAGAGGTGGAGTGGGGAATCCAGGCTGTACAGCCACCCTCCCCAAACAAATTTCTTTAGCAGCCTCCCCACAAAGCTCTTCCACACTTTAGCTCTTGTTCTCTAAGTGGGTGGGGGAGTTTAGTCCTTGACAACTAACTCCTGTGTCCCCACTGTAAATTCTGCACTTGGTGGGGGTGGAGGTGTCTTGCCTGTCACACTGGGACTCTGATGTCCTCTCTCCAGTCCCCTTGGTTGACGTCGGGGCCAAAGAGTCTAGCAGCCTGTTCCACTTGCATTATCTTGTTTAATCCTGAACTCGTCAAGGAGTAGAGGCTGGGATCCTTCTTTTAGACCCAAGGACACTGAAGCAGATAGAAGTTATGTGGGTGGTAAAACTAGACATTGCATTCAGGACTTTCTGACTCCAATCTGTGCCCTCAACTGCTACATGGGCTCCTTCGTTTAAACTAAATGCAAATTGTTTGGAAATCAAATAAAATTAAATTGTTTGGGTTTATTTTGAATTATACTAAATGAAAATAAATACAACTTCAAAGGGGAGCCGTGTTTTATTGTAACGTGATTTCATTCACTTACATACGTTGCTATACATCGTGTTCGCAAACTACAGGATTCAGGACCTCAATGGAACAAACACCGTTGTATAAATGAGCCAAAGATGGCCTCTGTGTATTGACTCCATTGTTTATTTCTTCACCCAAGGCTGAGACTCGTTAGCTCAAAAGCCCACCGGTGCCAAATTCAGATTTTTACACATCTCATCACCTAAAAAGTAGTCCAAATAAGCAGATTTTAAGCCATTTAGGTCCCATCTGCTTTGCATACTCCGTGAAATCTCACCCCACATCTGCTGTCATTGGTTAGATAGAGCCTCATGGTTGTAAGGCCTCAAGCCATTACGGCTGGCCTTTGCAGCTCTCTGACCCAGAGACTGCCTGCCATGCTGCTGAGTGACATCATCTAGACACATAAGCCACTTTCTGGCCTCCCTTTCCCCTGGGAATTCCCCGGCCTTCCTTTCCTTCTGGGTGGCGACTCCCCAACGCTATGGCCTCTGGACAGACTCCTCCTGTGACGGGATTATCCACATGCAACAGTAAGTACCCACCCAATAAAGCTAGTTTTGTGCTGTTTCTCGTGGTCGTATCTTTTTCCTTGGTCAGCCCCAAATGAATCAACCCCCAACTAATACATCGTAAGTGGGAAAATGAATTCAGGAGTAGAGAGATTACTACTTTTTCTTTTCTTTTCTTTTTTTTTTTTTTTTTACTACTTCTACTTCTCCTTTCTTATATTAAGCTCCTTAGTAACCATGGGTGTGTCCTTTCTTCTATTGTCTCTAAGTCTGGAGGTCACAGAAGGCTTGGGACATTTATGAGTGCGTCTGAGCACTGGCTTGCCTGAGGTGAAACCCGACCACATTACCCGCTAGCCTTACCCTAAGTGTTAATATTTGTAAAATCATGGATTCGATGTGTCAGTTTATGTTTCTAACGCACATAATGAACTCAAAACTATTTTTTAAAAAGCCCATGTGTGAGCTAAAATAACCTTCGTGTTACACTTTGCAAAACACTGGCCACCTTCTAACCCTTCGGTTTGACTCACAAAGACCTTCCTGCCCCTACGTTTCCCCTTAAACATTTGAGCTCTGGAAATATGCTACATTTCCCCAATATGCCATATGCTTTAATATGTTATGAAGTACCTTCCTTTGTCTGTCCTGTTGAGTTTTTGAGACCGAGCTGGCATGTGATCTCTGTGCAGAAGCTTTCATTCCACGTTGTCTCCACCTCTGGCACAACCCCTTCCTCTTGGTCAGAGTTGCTCTCCAGACCCCAGGTTCTCCCTTTGCAAAGAATACATCATGTGAATTTTATACTCACCCCACTGGCTATGGTTTGTTTGCCTGCTTTTCTCTTCCTGGTCTTTAGACTTAGGAAGTTAGGGAACTAAAGTTGTTGTTGTTGTTGTTGTTGTTGTTGTTGTTGTTGTTTGTATTCCTAGTGCTCACAGTAATCCCAAACGCTGAGGAGACACTCAGCAAATGTTTTTTGAATCAATGAAAGAGTAAGAGAAGAGACAGCTTGAAAATTGTTGCGCTAATTTTATTTTTATTTTAATAGCATTTGATGTCCTGTAGTTTACCTGTGGGCTGAGTGTAGGAAGTACAGCGGGGGAGACAGGGAAGGGGAAGGATGGGGGGAGGAAAAAGGGATCTCATGGTACTCTTTTTCTGATGCTGAGTCCTTGAAAAATTACAGGCTTCCAGTTCAAGACAGAGAAATGAGTGTTCCTGTTTACTTCTCCTGTCTCCCAAGGTCCCACTGAAATGGCAGGAATAATTTATTGTGTTTTTTAAGAAATGAAAAACATAACTGAGAAAACGAGAACAGGAAGTCTGAGGAAATCCTGAATGAGGAAGCAGCAGGATAGGAAACTTGAAGAAAACAGAGCAGAGTAAAACATTAGCCCAAAGCAACCTTTCCCCAGACAACTCCAGCCCATGTCTCCCCAACACATGAAAAGAGTGGGAGAGAGCTGGCTGCTAATCCATCAAATTAACTGACGAGCTATTCAGGATAGCTGAGACCGTAAGATCCCTGCCCCTTGCCTTCTTTCCAGAGCATCCTGCTTTGATAGGACAGAGACCTTACAGCTGCCCTCTAAAGACAGTTTTTAGCCTGTTAGAGCGCCTAGAATGGGGACGGACCTCAAAAAAGGCAAAGAGGTTGAAATAATCCCGGACCGTCACAAAAGATAATCGAGGGGGGAAAAGGGCAAAGCAGCTTTGCCCCAGAAAGACATCCAAGTCACGTCCTCTACTGGTGATTAACAGCTATTCATATTTTGGCACCTAGGGTTGAGAAAGGGCGGCTTGCCTCTTTGTTGGTGCCCATACAAACCCAAAGTAAAGCCCGTCAATGAACACAACCTGCTCATGTCCATGAGGACCTGGTCAGGCCAGAAGCCAAGATGATGTCAAAATCGGGGGCGGATAGTGTTGGAAAACACTCTTCTATGGGCTCTCCTGTTTCCTACACATCTTGCTGAGCATGCCCAGAATGCAAAGCCCTGAGCACTCTTTAGGGTTGTATTTGCAGCCAGCATCATTGAGGACTAAGATCATGTCTGCTTTGGGATAAGAAGTCACTTACTGGTTGCTATAAAACAGGAAGTTCCCTAAGCTCAGTGTTCCTCTCCTGTCATATGACCCACTGTGTGTGCAGATGTTCGTCTGCACGTTGGGCTGGGTTGATACAAACATGCCAATACACCAGATACTGCTTTCATCATGCCCCAGGCGTCTTGTGTTAGAGAGCGAGCAACAGTGGAGCAAGCTAACTCGTTACCTGGCAAGGAGAGTAAACTTCCAGACCATTCAGTTCTTGACATGAGGCTGTCTTTAAAAAAAAAAAAAAAATTATTGAAGTGTAATCAACATACAGTATTATGTTTGTTTCAGGTGTCCAACACAGTGACTCAATAATTCTGTACTCAGTGCTCACCATGATAAGTATAGTCTCTATCTGCCCCATACATTCTTGCATTATTATTGACTATATTTGCTACGCTATACTTTTTATGTCTGTGGCTTATTTATCTTATGACCGGATAAGCAACTAGATAAGCAACAACTCCCCTCTGACAATACCAGTTCTCTGTATTTAAGAGTCTGGTTTTGGGTTTGTTTGTTTTGTTTTTTATATCACACATGTGAGTGAAATCACATGGTATTTGTCTTTCTGTGATTGTCTTGTTTCACTCACTATTATACTCTCTCGGTCCATCCATGTTGTCGTAAATGGCAAGATTTCATTCTTTTTATGGCTGAGTAGTATTCCATTGTGTGTGTGTGTGTGTGTGTGTGTGTGTGTGTGTGTGTGCATGTATGTACCACATCTTTGACACTTGGGTTGCTTCCATATCTTGGCTATTGTAAATAATGCTGCAAGAAACATAGGAGTGCATATTGAATTAGTGTTTTTGTATTCTTTCGGTACATACCCAGAAGTGGGATTACTGGATTGTGTGGTAATTCTATTTTTAGTTTTTTGAGGAACCTCCATACTGTTTTCCATAGTGGCTGCACCAGTTTGTATCCCCACTAACAGTGCACAAGAGTTCCCTTTTCTCTACATCTTCGCCAACACTTGTTACTCATGTCTTTTTTATTTTAGCCAACTGACGGGTGTAAGGTGATATCTCATTGTGGTTTTCATTTGCCTTGCTCTGATAGTGATGTTGAGCACTCTGTTGTATGCCTTTTTTGGAAACATCGATTTAGGTCCTCTACCCATTTTTCAATTGGATTGTTTGTTTGTTGGTGTTGAGTTGTGTAAGTATATGTTTTGGATATTAACTCCATATTGGACATATCATTTGCAAATATCTTTTCCCATTCGGTAGGTTACCATTTCATTTCGTTGATGGTTTCCTTTGATGTGCAAAAGCTTTTTATTTTGGTGGAATCCCAATAGTTTATTTTTGCTTTTGTTTCTCTTGCCCTGAAGAGACATATCTAGAAAAATGTTACAACAGCCAATGTCAAAGAGATTACTGCCCATGTTTTCTTCTAGGAGTTTTATGATTTCAGATCTCATATTTAGCTCATCAATCCATTTTGAGTTTATTTTTGTGTATGGTGAAAGAAAGTGGTCCAGTTTCATTCTTTTGCATGTAGCTGTCCAGTTTTCCCAACGCCATTTGTTGAAGAGACTGTCTTTTCCTCATTGTATATTTTTGCCTCCTTTGTCATAGATTAATTGACCATCTAAGCATGGGTTTATTTCTGTGCTCTCGATTCTGTTACATTGATTTATGTGTCTGTTTTTGTGCCAGTACCATATTGTTTTGATTACTACAACTTTGTACTGTATTTTGGAATCTGGGATTGTGATACCACCAGCTTTGTTCTTCTTTCTCAAAATTGCTTTGACTATTTGAGATCTTTTGTGGTTCCCTACAAATTTATTATTTTTTTATAGTTCCATGAAGAATGCTGTTGGTATTTTGGTAGGGATTGCATTGAATCTGTAGATTGCTTTGGAAATACGGTCACTTTAATTATATGAATTCTTCCAATCCACGAGTAGGGAATATCTTTCCATTCTTTTGTTCCATCTTCAATTTGTTTCATCAGTATTTTATAATTTTCAGAGTACAGGTCTTTCTCCTCCTTGATTAAGTTTATTCCTAGGTACATCATTTTTTTGGTGCAATTGTAAATGGGTTTGTTTGCTTGATTTCTCTCTGCTACTTTGTTACTCATGTATAAAAGTAACAGATTTCTGTGTATTAATTTTGTATCCTACTTTTACTGAATTCATTTATCAGTTCTAGTAGTTTTTTGGTGGAGTCTTTAGGGTTTTCTATATGTGGTATCAGGTCATCTGTAAATAGTGACAGTTTTACTTCTTCCTTATCAATTTGGATGTCATTTATTTATCTATCTATCTATCTATCTATCTATCTATCTATCTATCTATCTTGTCTGACTGCTGCAGCGAGGACTTCCAGTACTATGTTGAATAAAAGCAGTGAGAGTGCGTATCATTTTTTCACCACTAAGTATGATGTTAGCTGTGGGTTTTTCACATACGGCCTTTATTATGTTGAAGTATGTTCCTCTAAACCCACTGTGTTGAGAGTTTATGTCATGAATGGATGTTGTATTTTGTCAAGGCTTTTCTGCATCTCTTGAGATGATCACATGGTTTTTTCCTTTGTCCTGTTAATGTGATGTATCATGCTGATTGATTTGTAAATATTGAGCCACCCTTGCATCCATGGAATAAATCCTGCGTGATCATGATGAATGATTTTTTAATGTGTTGTTGAATTCAGTTTGCTAATATTTAGTTGAGGAATTTTGCACCTATGTTCATCAGAGATATTGGCCTAAGTTTTCTTTTTTTTGCACTGTCTTTATCTTATTTTAGTGTTAGGGCAATACAGGCCTCATAGAACGAATTTGGCAGTTTTCTATCTTTTTGGAAAGTTCAAGAAGAATAGGTATTAATTCTTTCAAAGTTTGGTAGATATCACTGGTGAATGCATCTGGTTCTGGACTTTTGTTTGTTGGCAGTTTTTTGATTACTGATTCAATTTCACATCTAGTAATTGGTCTTTTCAGATTTTTTATTTCTTCCTGATCAATTTTAGAAGATTATATGTTTCTAGGAATTTATTCATTTCTTCTAAGTTGTTCAGTTTGTTAGCATAGAATTTTTCATAATATTCTCTTATAATCCTTTGTATTTCTCTGGTGTTGGTTGTTATCTCTCCTTCATTTCTGACTTTATTTATTTGAGTCCTCACTCTCTTTTTCTTGATGGGTCTGGCTAAAGATTTATCAATTTTGTTTTATGTTCTCAGTGAGGCAGCTCCTGGTTTCATTGATCTTTTCTTCTCTTCTTCTTCTTCTTTTTTTTTCAGTGTCTATTTTATTTATTTCTGTTCTGTCTTTTATTTTTATTTCTATTTGTAGGTAACGTGATATGTAAAGAGAAAGTCCAAAAGAATCTACAAACAAATTATTAGAATTTAGCAAAGTTGCAGGATACAGGGTCAAAAAAAAATCAAATTTACTTCTATGTATTAGAAAAAAGTAGAAAATAAAAATTTTATAAATACCATATAAGATAACACCAAAAACCATCAGGAAACAAGGAACATATCTAACAAAAGAACCACGTGATTTTTACACTGAGAGTGCAAAATATTACTGAGGGAAATTACAAATATTTTATAAATGGAATGATATGTTCACAGATTATTAAGATATCCATTCTGCCTGAAATGATCTATAAATTCAATTTAATCCCAAGCAGAATTCTAGCAAATTATTTGCAGAAATTAACCAGATGATTTCAAAATAAGGGACTTCTTTACTACAATTCAGTGGGGGAAGGGATAGTTTTTTCAATGAATGATGCTAGGTCAAGTAGATACTTGAAAAAAAAAGAGAATCTTGACCTCTACTTCATACTGTATACAAAAATTAATTCAAGATAGATCTTAACATTTTTTTTAATGTTTATTCATTTTTGAAAGACAGAGAGAGACAGAGCACAAGCAGGGGTGGGGCAGAGAGAGAGGGGGACACAGAATCCGAAGCAGGCTCCAGGCTCTGAGCTGTCAGCACCAGAGCCCGACACAGGGCTCGAACTCACAAACCGTGAGATCATGACCTGAGCCGAAATCGGACGCTCAACCAACTGAGCCACCCAGGCGCCCCCAAGATAGATCTTAAAACCAAATGTGAAAAGTAACAAAACAAGCTTTCTACAAGAAAACATAAGAGAATATTTCTATGATGGGGGGGGGGGGGCAGATAAAGATTCCTTATAAGGACAAAAAAAAAAAAAGATTGGTAAATTGAACTCCTTGTTATATATCCAAAATATATGAGTGCTTATGTCCATAAAAATACATGTTCAAGAAGAGCAGTATTATTCATGAAAGGCAAAAGAATAGAAACCATACATATGCTCACCACAGTAAAACAAATAAATTGTGATATAGTCATGTGTGGAATATAATTTAGCAATGAAAAATAAACCACTGATATACCTAAAACATGAATGAACTCACATACATTATGTTGAATGAAAGAAATCTTACTGAAGAGAGTATATGAAGCGATGTCTCATTGTGACTTTAATTTGCATTTCCCTGATGATTAATGATGTTGAGCATCTTTTCATGTGTCTATTGAACATCTGTGTGTCTTATTTGGAAAAATATCTGTTCAGATCCTCTGCCCCTCTTTAAATTGAATTGTTTGGGTTATTTTGATGTTGAGTTGTGTATGTTCTTTATATATTGAGATATTAGCCCCTTATCAAATATATCATTTGCAAATATCTTCTCCCATACAGTAGGTTGCCTTTTTGTTTTGTTGACTGCGCAAAACATCACACCTGTCACAATGGCTAAAATATAAAAACACAGGAAATAACCAGTGTTGGCAAGGATGTGGAAAAGAACGAACCCTTGTACGTTGTTGGTTATGAATGCAAATTGGTGCAGCTACTGTGGAAAACAGTACAGAGGCTCCTCAAAAAGTTAACCATAGAATTACTATATGATCTAGTAATCCCACTAGTGGGTGTTTACCCAAAGAAACCAAAACCATTAATTTGAAAAGATAGATGCATCTCTGTGTTAATGGCAGCATTATTTACAATAGCCAAGATATGGAAGCAACCCCAGTGTCTACTGGTAAGACAAATGGATAAAGAGGTGTGGTGCGTATATGTGCGTGTGTATACACACGCACACACACACACATAGATAGATAGATAGATAGATAGATAGATAGATAGATAGATGGGTAGATAGATACAGACACAAAGCCATAAAAAAGAATGAGACCTTGCCATTTGCAACAACATGAATAGGACTAGAGAATATACTACTAAGCGAAATAAGTCAGAGAAAGACAAACGCTATATGATTTCATTCATATGTGGAATTGAAGAAACAAAACAAACAGAAAAATGAGAGACAAACAAAAAAACACACTATTAAACACAGAGAACAGTTGCCAGAGGGGAGGTGGATGGAGAGATGAGTAAAATAGATAAAGGAGATTAAGAGTACACTTAATTGATGGGCACTGGGAATTGTATAATTGTTGAATCATTGTATTGTACCCCCGAAACTAACATAACACTGTATGTTAATTACACTTGAATTTTAAAAAGGGGGGGGGAGTATACACTATATGATTCTGTTTACAGAACATTCAAACACTTGTAAAACTCCTCTATGTTGATAAAGGAGAAAAGTGAGTATCTTTGGGGGAACACTGCCTGGTTGGGAATGGGTAAGATGGTAAGAGCCTCCTAGGAGCTGAAATGTTCTGTAGCTTGATCTGGGAGGTGGTTTGCAATGGCATGGTTATAGACACACATAGAAGTTCTTTGAGGCAGCTTATGATTTGTGTGGAACTTACTGAATGCAAGTTATACCTAAATTGAAAAGAAAAAAAAAGAATCAGAGTCCTAAATATATTATTTAAAGCTATGTTAATCACTGGAAAAACTACTTCAAAAAAAAAAAAAAAAAAAAAAAGGAGAAAAAGAGCCAATTATCAGGATTGACTTGAGAAAGAAGAATTTTGGTTTTTATTTTATGAAGTTCTGTGAAATTTGTGTTTTGTTTAACTGTGGCTTTTTGTGGCACACAAGTGTTTTTTTGTAAAATTGCCTGTTTTATTTTGTAAATATTTCACATTATGTTGTATTTATATTAGGATTTTTATCACCTTTCGTATTATGGTATACTTGGTTACAAGTCCCCTCTAAGTGGGTGAAGTTATGGATGTTTTGCTTTTTCTACTTTTCCAAAAGTATCTAAAACATCAGAGGACAAAACTTTCTTTAAAAAAAAAAAGAGGGGGACACCACTTAGAAAATTGTTGCCCACTTTGCTAAGTTTAAAAAAAAAAAAGAGGCTCGACCAATTCTAAAGAACATTGTCCAGGATTTTCAGAAGAAAGGTAATTAGTAAACTGTGTTTTAACAGTGCAAAGACTTTGCCTAATTTAGATTTAATGGTAACTTAGTTCACCTCATTAGTGCCTAACAAATCAATAATTTTATTTAGGGTAATTGGGTTAAGGGTAACAACTCAACTGTTAAGCAACCTTTATTACAAAGCTGGGAGAGAATTTTGCTTTAAAAAGGAAAACATCTCCATGAGTAGAAATTTTTTCTACTACATGAAGTTTTAGAAAATTCAACTAAAAAAAAACATATGATGTCACCTGTCACCTTTGGGAGAGCTAGGAAAGAAAATTGTTTTGAAATTTGGTAACATTGCCATTCGTCCCGATGAGTACATAATTGCTGCTTTCCATATAAAATTCATTTTTAGTTATTCACTCTTATTTTCCTTCATAAAAACTTCTGTGTATTTGGCAAAGGGAGAACCCATGCCTTCATGATATGCATCATTCTCATTTATCTGCTGGCATTTTCTATACTATTAGAGTACAGAAATTACTTTGATTTGACTTTTTTTTTTTTTTTTTTTTTTTTTTTTTTTGTCTCACACACACACAAAGACCATTTGGAAAATCTTTCAGGTGATGTTTCTTCAGGGGGCCCAAGATCCCCTCTGTAGAATCACCTGAAATGCTTCTTAAACATGCACAGCCCTGGGCCGCACCTCAGAACTCCTTGACTGACATTTAAGAAAATGTGGCTTTAGGGTCTTTCTCCATGGAAATTCTAACCAGGTACAAACTTAGTTGACTCAGAGGCCATTCAGGTAGGGTAAAGGTGAGAGGGACTTTCAGGCCGTATGGCCTGATGTCAAGTGGAAAAAATGCATTCCACTTTAAGTCATTCATATTCAGTTTATTTTATTTTATTTTATTTTATTTTATTTTATTTTATTTTTATCTTTATTTTCATTTAATTTAATTTTTTTAAGTAAGCTGTGCACCCGACATGGGGCTTGAACTCATGACCCCGAAACCAAGACTCAAACATGCTACCAACTGAGCCAGCCAGGCACCCCCATTCATATTCAGTTTTTTAAAAGAACACTTGAGTTGGCCAAACTAAGCACATCTGCAGGCCACAGGCTATATCCATGGTAGGGGGCCAGACTTGAGTTCTAGGTGGAGAATCTGTTTATTATCTTAAATTGTTCATTTTCCAAGCACACCGACTACCATTGTGACAGATGGATTTTCCTATTCAGAGATTTGTCATTAATTGCTCCTAATCAAATAACCTCATAATAATTTGATGAGCAATCAAAATGCAGAAAGGAAAACTAAAACAAAGAGAGGAGAGATCATGGAAGAGGAGAAACCGCAGAGGCAAAAGATAATTTGTTAAAAAGAGAGAAGCATCAGTACTAATTGAAACCAAATCTGCACTGCAATCAAGATTTCCTTGCCTCTTCTAAGGAAAAGCATGCAGCGTATTTTGTTTTTCTATAGAAATCCAGAGAAGACTGTTATAAAAACTGAAAATAGTAAGCAGTTAGAAGGGCCCAGATGTTTGTTTAGGCTTCTCTGGTCTTCCCGGAGCCCAGCTCGGATTTCAGCATGAGAGCACGAAGCGTCCTTGGCCTCCTGCCAATGTTTGCATCACACCGAGGCAAGCCTGGGTCAGAGTTTGGCCTGACAAGCATTTTGTTAACTTATAATTTATTTAGAGACATTAATTGAACCAGGGTGATTAAAACATTTTTGATTAGTAGAGTTCAGGATGAGTAACTCAGCGTCTCTGTGCTTTTTCCAGTGTGTCTAAATGTCTGTTGGACTCTAACCATCTGATCTGTTAAATTTCCACCTTCCATGTTAGCTTACTGATGGTGTTAGCTAAATTTAAGTAAAAAGTGTTCAAGAAACCAGCGCACAAGTTCTCTCCTGTGGTAACTTTAAACTACAAACTCTAACCTGAATTATAATCCTACTCTTTAATCCCTAGTGGGACATTTAAAATATATGTGGTATTTCATGGCCCTTGAAACCAAAAAAAAAAAAAAGAAAGAAAAATGTATTTAGGATCCCATTTATTTCAAAATATAATTTGCTCTCATTATGACTCCAGCTAATCATACACCTCAATTAATTATGTATACTTAACAGCTATACCAATAATCATATGTCATATGACTTTATATTACGGCATAGTATGTATATTTAATGTGCCAGAATTTTGTTCTTGTGCTCTGGGGGCAATGGTCTGAGTTACAGACTTAAAACTCAAATCAAATTAAGGGGATTTTGAACTCAAACTCCTGACTCCCTTCCTTTTTGGTTCCAAGGCCACTCAAACAACTGTCTACTATTGTTGAAGCCTGAAGGAGCACCCAAATGCAGCCGAGGCCCTGAGTTCCGGGGCACAAATTACAGGTTCAGAACATCACTGTGTACAAAGTTAGCACTTAAAAGCTGTGAAAAAAGGCTTGTTTCTCTGGTGGGCCGGGAGTAGAGAGAATAGATCCCATTGTGCCTAGGGTAAGGGGCACCAGCTGTCATGAGTAGACACCTTTCTTCTAACATTGGCCAATAAAACTCAGTGCTCCACTTCCCGAGGGATTTTATATCTAAATTTATGAATCGGCCAAGAAGACCGTCAACCACGTAGGAAGATACTATAACTTAAAGGAAGCATGCTACTAAGTAATCAAAGCAGCTGGTGCCCAAGAAGGCAGACTTAGGTGACTTTAATGATAATGTAGGGGGTGTTGAAGGACATATAACTAAAGCACAAAAGATGTTTTCTGAAAATATACGGCTATACTTAATTTAAATTACAAATTTAAAAATTTAAAAATTCAACACACCGAAAACAAAATGGTCACTGCTAATCCCTCCATCAAGAGTTTAAGTAGACTGAACAGAGAACGTATTCCACCACAGAGAGCAAGTTCATGAGCCATGAAGAACAAAAAATTACACATTTTAGAAGTCCCACAAGGAGAACAATGAGGAAAGGCTTGGGTTCTGGGGTTGATCAAGACCATCAAGTTAAAGGCCAGAATAATGGAAAAAGTGAACCATATCCTGGTGAAATCCCTATATCCCAAGGAAGAAGTCTTGCAAGCTTTCAGTCAAAGAGAACTGGTTACTTTCTAAGGGAAAGAGAAACAAACAAGTATCAGTGTGAGTCTTCTCACCTCCAGCACCGGAAGTTAGAAAGTAGAAAAGCCACATTTAGAGGACAAGGGATGATCCAGGAATCCACTTCGCAGCCAAAGGATGGCCAAAGAAGAGGCATTTTCAATACACAGAGAGCTCAGGAAAATATACGTCCATGTTCTCTTTCTAAGAAAGCGACCCAAGGAAGAACTACAAACAAATCGAATCAAAGAACATCTCAAGATAGGAGGAAAGAAAAAGTGGAGGGGGAGGGAGTAGCAGGGGCGTTGAGATCTTGTGATACCACTAGTCAAGTCTAGATAGGTGATGATAATGTGCCTAAGAACTGTAGTTGGACTATAAAGTGACCACTCCAGTTAGCCCTCTCCTTTTTCTGTCATCCTTCTTCACAAGGAAAGCACTACAAACATGCTTGAGAATCTCCTATCTAAAGCTCTTCTCTGACCTGCCTGTCTCGTACTCCTCACCTCCCATTCTCTCTTGCCTCTGCTTAAATGTCTCTCATGAAAATCATCAACAGCCTCCTTATTGCCTAAGCCATTGGTTACTTCATTCAGCCATCTTACTTCATGTATTTGTTGCATTGAACATGGCTGTGGATATGGACAGCTCCGTCATTCATTAAAAAAAGCTTTCTTCTTTTGGATTTCAAGACACCACACTCTTCAGGTTCCTCCCCACAACCCGCACCTCAGGGGCTGCTCCTTAGGCGTCTGTGTTTGCCCATCCTCCTTTGTTAGCATAGACCAGAGCTAGCATGCTGACCTCTTTCCTGGTCCCAGCTACATTTACTTCCTATGTACCCTCTTCCAATCCCATGACTTTAAATGCCACCTATATGCCAATAATTTCCAAAATGTTTAATACCTGACATCTCCACTGAACTCCAGTTTCATATTCCAAGTGACTTACTTGATGCTCTACCTGGATGTCCCAAGAACTCCTGATTTCTCTCCCCATAGAAGACAAAACCCAAAACAAAACACATATGCAAACAAAACAACTAATACCTACTTCGTCCCTAGTCATCTCCATCCATAGCATCACTATCCACCTAACTTATGAAATCCCCAAATTAAGATTCACCTTTGCTTTCCTTTATCCCTTACTTCCCATCTCCGGCCCATCAAAACATTCTATAGTCTCTACCACAATCACAATCCAGAATTCACGGATTTTCTCTGTGTCCAACACTACCACCTTCGTTCAAGTAACCATCATCTCTTCAGGATGTTTATAAAGTCCTCATCTTTCTGCTTCCACTCTTACCTGACTCCCCCATAATACATTTTCCACATATCAGCCACAGTGATCTATTTGAAATGTAGATCAGGTTATATATATATATCACTTTTTTACTAAAATTTAGTATCTCCAATGAACAGGGGCACCTGGGTGCCTCGGTCAGTTGAGTGTCCAGCTCTTGATTTTGGCTCAGGTCATGATCCCAGGGTTGTGGGATTGAGCCTTGCATTGGTCTCTGTGCTAACCACATCGAGCCTGCTTGGGATTCTCTCCCCCCTCTCTCTCTCTCTGCCCCTTCCCCTGCTCACGCTTTCTCTCTCAAAATAAATAAATCAACATTTTTTAAAAAATAAAATCTCCAGTGAGCAACCCAATTTTCCATCATTAGGAGACTTGAATAAACTGTGATACATTTCTATAACTGAGTGCTCTGCAGCTGTAAAAGGAATGAGAAACCTCACCATATGGTGCTATAGGTGATTATTCATTAAGAAAGAAAGAGAAAGAAAGAAAGAAAGAAAGAAAGAGAGAGAAAGAGAGAGAAAGAGAGAAAGAAAGAAAGAAAGAAAGAAAGAAAGAAAGAAAGAAAGAAAGAAAAAGAAAGAAAAAGAAAGGAAGGAAGGAAGAAAGAAAGAAAGAAAGAAAGAAAAGAAAGAAAAAAACAAAGATGGAGATAAAACAAGATGGAGACAAGTGTGGAGCATATGCTACTATTTATGTAAACATGGGCGGAGAGATTTTTTTAAAATACCAATTTTTCCCACTTTAACCATTTTTACTGTACAACTTGAGGCACTAATAATATTCAAAATGTTATGAAGTCACCACAACTACTTCTAAAACTTTTCCGTTGACCCCACACAGAAACGCTTTATCCATCAAGCACTAACTTCTCATTCTTCCCTCCCCACAGCCCCTGATAATCTCTAATCTACTTTTTGTCGCTGTGAATTTGCCTGTTTTAGGCATTTCATATACACAGAACCGTATACTATTTGTCCTTCTGTGTCTGGCTCAGTTTACTTACCATCATGTTTTCAAGGCTCATCCATGGTGTGTTCTGTATCAGAATTTTGTTCCTTTTTGTGGCCGAATGATATTTTGTTGTGCATACACTCCATATTTTGTTTCTCCATTTATCTATTGATGGGCCCTTGGTTTGTTTCCACCTTCGATTATTGTGAATAGTTCTGCTGTGAACATTGGTGCACAAATGTCTCTTCGAGGGCTTGGTTTTAGCTCTTTTGGGTACATTCCTGGAAGTGAAATTACTGGATTAAGTGTTAATTCTATGCTTAATATTTTTTGAGGAACCACCAAACTGTTTTCCACAGCAACTGTACTATTTACATTCTCACCAGCGATGTATGATGGTTCCAATTTCTCCACATCTTCACACACACTTTTCTCCAGTGGAAGCAAAGTCGAATTTAAAAATTATCTATGAGAAGAAAGGGGAGAGGGTGGTGAATATATCTGTGGATCTACATTGTTTGGTAGTTTTGACCTTGTGACTATGTGAATATAAAACTTTAAAACAAGCAGTCCCTAAAAACAAAAAGCAAAATAAAGAAATGACTATTTATTGAAATGGTAGCATATTCACACAAAGAGGAATTAATTCAAGGGCATCTCTTAGGAGCTATCACCAAAGGGCAAAAAAATTGAAGAATTTTTTTTTATTAAAAATTTTTTTATGGGAATGAAAGCTGGTGCAGCCACTCTGGAAAACAGTATGGAGGTTCCTCAAAAAACTAAAAATAGAACTACCCTACGACCCAGCAATTGCACTACTAGGCATTTATCCAAGGGATACAGGAGTGCTGTTTCAAAGGGACACATGCACCCCCATGTTTGTAGCAGCACTATCGACAATGGCCAAAGTACGGAAAGAGACCAACTGTCAATCAACGGATGAATGGATAAAGAAGATGTGGTATATGTATGCAATGGAGTATTACTCGGCAATCAAAAAGAATGAAATCTTGCCATTTGCAACTACGTGGATGGAACTGGAGGGTATTATGCTAAGTGAAATTAGCCCATCAGAGAAAGACAAAAATCATATGACTTCACTCATATGAGGACTTTAAGGGACAAAACAGATGAACATAAGGGAAGGGAAACCAAAACAATATAAAAACACGGAGGGGGACGGAACAGGAGAGACTCATAAATATGGAGACAAACTGAGGGTTACTGGAGGGGTTGTGGGAGGGGAGATGGGCTAAATGGGTAAGGGGCACTAAGGAATCTACTCCTGAAATCATTGCTTCACTATATGCTAACTAATTTGGATGTAAATTTGAAAAAATAAAGAATAAAACAAGTTATAAAAAAAAGAAGGCAAAAAAAATTTTTTTAATGTTAATTTATTTTTAGAGAGAGAAAGAGAGCACAAGTGGGGAGGGGCAGAGAGAGAGGGAAACACAGAATCCGAAGCAGGCTCCAGGCTCTGAGCTGTCAGCCCAGAGCCCCACACGGAGCTCAAACTCACAAACTGTGAGGTCATGACCTGAGCCAAAGTCGGACGCTTAACCGACTGAGGCACCCAGGTGCCCCCTCCAAATTGAAGAAATTCTTAAACTGCCTTAGTAATATTGTTAATGGTAGTGTTAGTTATTGTTATTTGAGATTGTTGTATGGATTAATTATGGGATAAAGCAAATTATTAATTATGTTGATATCATTGGGAAATGGAATTAGTCATGAGAGAAAGGGAAATACAGATCAAAGAATTTAAGTAAAATCCTACAGTTTTGAATATGAAGCAACACTATAAACTCATGGCATATGGAAGTTTTCTTAGTTTTGTGCCCTGGAAGGTGCTGGAAAAAACACGCAACTCAATTGTAATGAGTACTGCCAGCATCCTCGCCTCAACCATTCCCACTAAAGGGAACAAGAGTAACTTGGACAAATGCCTGATTCCAGATCTGGAGCGGGAAGTTAGAGATGAGTCTGGAATGTCTTGTCACATCAGAAAGTAAGGAAATTATCAAAGACACTAAGGCCATGACAAAAGACTATAGTCATGGCCTTAGGGACTTAAGCTAACTGGAAAAGGCTTTCAACAGCCAAACGTGGAATAATTTTTGTATCAATAAAAATAATAACTGTAATAGATTTTAAAACATCAATAAAGTATTCAAATTCATGAGTCCATTATGAAACTTGGAAAACATCACTGGTCACTTTTGGGAACCAACTCATTAAGCTAAAATCGGGTAAATTAAGGCAATTTGGTAATATCAAGCATTCATCCTGTCTTACCTATACAAATTTACCTTAGTATATTAGTTTGTAGGTGACTTAAACAACAGAAATTTCTTTCTCACAATTCTGGAGGCTGCAAGTCCAAAATCGAAGTGTCATGTCTTCAAGGCCTCTTTTCTTGGCTTGCAATTTACCACCTTCTCACTGTGTCCTCACATGGTGTTTTCTCTGCGTACCAAATCCCTGTGTGTCCAAATTTTCTCTTCTGATAAGGACGCCAGTCAGATTGGATTAGCATCCCCTTCACAGCCTCCTTTTAACTTAATTACCTCTTTAAGGACCCTAACTCCAAAGACAGTCACATTTTGAGGTGCTGGGGGTTAAGATTTCAATGTATGAACTGGGCGGGGGGGGGGGGGGGCAGACACAGTTCAGCCCATAACATTTCAGGTAACCAAGCAACTGAGAGGAAGTATTTCTTTACAGGAAAATTCCAGTGAATAAACAAGGAAGGTACCATAGAATTAAATAGAACCTTTTTGCATTCCATGATGAATTAATGCACTTAAGCAATGGCTGGTAATATCACAAGACAGAAGGCCAGACGTTATATATCTCCTGATGGAATATTCTTGTCAAAAAAAAAAAAAAATCGAACCTAAATATGAAGCCTCTATCTCTAACGACAAATTACAGGAACTCTGGGGAATGAGAAGAAACGTGTTAAACACCACCACCAAGGGTGCAATCAGCAAAATCTGAAATATAGGAAGAGCTACAGACCAGGCAACCCAGTTTCTTCAATAACTAGATTACAAGGAGAAAAATAGGTGATGTGTATAGATTACAAGGACTCAAAAGACCTGTCAAGCTATTATGATATGTGGATCTTTTTGGAATTCTGATTTGAATTACTGTGACACAATTGGGAAACCTAAATACTGACTGGATATTTGTTTATATGAAGGGAATATTAATTTTTAGGTGTGATGGTAAAAAGAATCCTTACCTTTTAAGAGCACATGCTGAAACACTTAAGAATGAAACGGTATCTTGATTTTGTTTCATAGTATTTCAGAGGGGTATGATTGCAGGTGTGAATGAAATGATTGGTCACGTGTGTGGGGGGGGTAATTGTTAAAGCTGATTGATAGATATATGAAGGTTCTTTATACTATCCGCTCTACTTTTGTATGTTTGAAATTGTCCTCAATGAAACTTTAGAAATAAACTCTAGGGGTGCCTGGGTGGCTCAGTCAGTTAAGCATCTGGCTCAGCTCATGATCTCAAAGTTTGTGAGTTCGAGACCCACATCAGGCTCTGTGCTGGCAGTGGAGAGCCTGCTTGGGATTCTCTCTCTGCCCCTCCCCCACTGGTGTGCTCTGTTTTTCTCTCTCTCTCAAAATAAATAAATGAACTTTAAATTTTTTTAAAAAAAATTCCTCCAAATGAGCTCCTATTACATTTGGAATAAAAGTTCGAATTCGTTACCTGAGCCCCTAAACCTTTTGAAAACTGCCTCTACCTGCTTCGAAGACCAATCTCGAACGATTTGACTATTATACATGCAGTTCCTTCTGCCTATGCTCCACCCATAGGTCTTCCTTATCGCCTCTTTTAATTCTGGTCTCCGCCCATACATGAACCTTTACAATGAGACCTCAGAGCTCAGTCTTGCCCTATATACACCCATCCACTCACCCCGTCCACTTCCAATCTCATAAGCTTCCTGTAAGCCTGTTTTTCTTCATATTTTGTTTACTTGCTTTTTATCTAGCTCTCTCACTATACTTGTACATGGCTGTATCTCTAGAGCCTAAAGCAGTGTTGGACATAGAGTAAGCGCTCAATAAATATTGTTGAATGGATGTTTAAGTGATGAGGTTGCCTACCAACCTTTCATTAGTTTATTTTGAGAGAGATGGGGGAGAGGCAGAGCATGAGTGGCAGAAAGGCAGAGAGAAAGGGAGACAGAGAATCCCAAGCAGGCTCCGTGCCGTTAGTGCAGAGGCTGATACAGGACTTGATCTCACAAACCGAAAGATCGTGACCTGAGCCGAAACGAAGTCAGATGCTTAACTGACTGAACCACCCAGGCATCATGAAAATAGAATTTTTAAATCTTTGACTTGCTCTAACTATAACGTATGCTTCACAATTTACATTGCTTGCTTTTACCAGCCTTTTAAAGATGCTGGGTGTCCTTATCTTCCCCTTCAGTCTTTGCTTCTGGGTGTTTCCCTCCTCTGCCATACATCCCTGGGTTAGTGATTGAGGTAAATGATGTTGAGTAGGTAAGAAAGGAAGAGGAAAGCAAGACATGGAAATGTTCTTACGGGTAGCAATAATGACACTTGAATTTGAAACTTTTCTAATGAAGACTGTAATTTCTAGGGACAACTATAAATCATAAGGCTTCTGGTTCCAGGTAAGAGGTAATAAACATACTCCACCCTGCCTTCCACTGAATGCAGCTATGAAATCTGGAAAGAATGCATATGGAGCTGCTATTTAGGCACTCTGAAAGGTAAATAGTAACAGATACGTTGGAGAAGACCAGAATTTTAAAATAACACTGAGGTGTCCGTGTGTTTACCATTTTCTTCCTTCAGGGTCTGTTGGCCTAGACTGAAGGCAGCCTAAAACCTAGAGTTGGGTATTGGTGCAGAAGAAATAAAGCTGTCCCTGTTCACAGATGACATGATTGTTTAAGTAGGAAATCCAAATTTATTTACAAAAAAAAAGCCTCCTGGAATGTATAAGTGAGTTTGACAACGTGGCAGGACACACAAAGTCCAAAGATAAAAATCAATCACGTCTGCATGTTAACAGTGAACAATTGGAATTTGAAAAATTTTTCAAAACATGCCATTTACAAGAGCTCTAAAAAACTACGTACACATAAGTCTAACAAAACAGTGTGCAGAATCTGTATGCCACAAAGTACGAAACAACAAAGAAATCAAAGATGATCCAAATAAATGGAGAGACATACTGTATTAATCGATTGGAAGACTCATTATAGTAATGATGTCAATTCTATTTAACACAATTCTAATCAAAGCCTAACAAAATGTTGTGTAGATACAAATAAACTGATTCTAAAATATCTATGGAAAGGCAAAGAAACTAGAATAGCTGAATCAGTTTTGGAAAAAAGAATATAGTCATAAGAATCATACTAGAATACATAGATCAATGGAACAAAAGAGTACAGAAATATACCCACATGAATACACTCAACTGATTTTTCACAAAGGTACAAAGGTGATTTTATAAGGAAAAGGTTGGTCTTTTCAACAAAAAGGTTGAAACTGCCTAGACCGTAGAATATTTGCCTAGAATGTTTCTGGTATTTTAAAGTCTACTTAGTACTCTGAGATACAAGCCTAATGAATAAAAAGGAGTAAGATCCCTTCCTTGGTTTTACTTCAAGTAAGATTATTTGACTGGAGACGAGTTTGGGGAGTAGCCAGAGTTAAAGGTGAATTCTTGATAAAAATCTCAGCATTCTGTGACCTTTCACAATGTAGAATTGAGATTGTGAGGGAATGAGCAAGTAAAAAGAAGACTGCATCCTTACATGAAGAACTGATCACAGCTGCCTCATTTTTACCAGTCAGGTCTTAGAGTTCAGAGATAGCAAAGGCCACAGATTTTTTTTTTTAATATGAATTCAATTTCTATTAATATCCAAAAAATCAACTTCAACCTAAAAAAATTTAAAAAATTAATATGCAACACCCACCCATGACAAAAACTTTTGGTAAACTAGGAATAAAGGGGAACTTCCTCAACTTGATAAAGAATATCTACAAGAAACTTACAGTTAGCATCATATGTAATGGTAAGGACTTGAAACTTTCCAGCTAAGATCAGGTACAGGGCGAGGATACCCTTTCTCACCACTCAAAGGGAAGTAGAAGTCTTTACAGATCAAATAAGACAAGAAAAGGAAATAAAAGATATACAGATTGAGAAAGAAAACATAAAACTGTCTTTGTTTGCAGATGACATGCTTGTCTATATAGAAAATCCAAAAGAATCGGTAAAAAAACAAAACAAAACAACTCCTGGAACTAATATGCCATTATAAAGGTTGCAGGATACAAGGTTGGCATTAAAAAAAATCCAATCGCCTTTTTTATATATACCAACAAGGAGCAAGTGGAATTTGAAATTAAAAACACAATTTGCATTAGCATCAAAAATTAATGAAATACTTAGATATAAATTTAATAAGATGTGCATAAGATCTATATGAGGAAAACTATAAAACTCAGATGAATGAAATCAAAGAGGAACTAAATAAATGGAGAGATATTCCATGTTCATGGATAGGAAGACTCATATTATCAAGGTGTCAGTGCTTCCCAATTTGACACATAGATTCAGTGCAATAAATCCCAGCAAGTTATTTTATGGATATCAACAAACTGATTCTAAAGACTATATGGAGTGGCAAAATACCCGGAATAGCTAACACCGTATCAAAGAAGAATAAAGTTGGAGGACTGACACTACCTGATTTCAAGACTTATGATGTGTTGTATAAGTTCATTCTTGGTAACAAATACACCATTCTAGTGAGTGATACTGATAATGGGGAAGGCTATGCATGTGGGGTGCAGTAGGGGTTATGTGGGAAGTCTCTCAACTGCTCTAAAAAAACCTTTTTAAAAGACATTGAAGGAGTTCGTCATCACTCATACTGCCTTACAAGAATTGCTAAAGGGACCTTTTCAAGCTGAGACTAAAGGATGCTAGACAGCAACATTAAAGCATATGAAAATATAACTCTCTGGGAAAGGTAAGTATATAGACAAGTACGGAATTCTGTATTACTGTGATAATGGTGTATAAGTCAATTTCAATTCAGGTATAGAATTTAAAAGAGAAAAACATGAAAAATGACTATAACTCAAAACTTGTTAATGGACACAGACATAAAAAGATGTAATCTGTGACATTAATAACAGCAAATTGGCAGGGGCAGATATAAAGGAGTAGTTTTTATATGTGGATTCAAGTTAAGCTGTTCTCAATTTAAAATAGATCATTATAAATATAAGATACTCTATGTAATCTCGTGATCACCACAAACAAAATACCTACAGAAGATGCACAAAATAAGATGAGAAAGAATCAAAACATGTCACGCACACAAAAATCAACAAAACACAAAGGAAGGCAGCAAGAGGGGAAAACAGGGAAAAAGAACTGAGAGGCATTCAGAAAACAGTAAACAAAATGGTCATATTAAATCTTTCCGTATCAATTATTACTTTAAATGTAAATGAATTAAACTCCCCAATCAAAAGACATAGAGTAGCTACATGTATAAAAATATAAAATCCAATGGGGCACTTGGGTGGTTCAGTCAGTTAAGCATCTGACTTCAGTTCAGGTCATGATCTCACAGTTCATGGGTTTGAGCCCCTCATCGGGCTCTGTGCTGACAGCTTAGAGCCTGGAGCCTGCTTTGTATTCTGTGTCTCCCTCTCTGCCCTTCCCCCGCTCGTGCTCTTTCTCTCTCTCTCTCAAAAATAAACATATAATAATAATAATAATATAACATTATATATATATATATATATATAATCCAATGACATGCTGTCTACAAGAGACACTTCAAATATGAGGACAGATACAGTTGAAAGTCAAAAGGTGGAAAAAGATATTCCATGCAAATGGTAACCAAAAGGTAGAAGAGGTTGCCATATCAGACTTATATCAGACATAATAGACTTCAAGTCAGCTATCATAAGAAACAAAGAAGGACATTATATAATGTATATTCAAACGGTATGTTAAAGGGTCAATTCACCAAGGAGATAGAACAATTATAAACATTTGTGCAGTTAACAGCAGAGTAGCCAAATACGTGAAACACACATTGACAGAATTGAAGGGTGAAATAAATAGTAACACAATAATAGTTGGAGATTTCAATGCCCCCTTTCAGTTAGGGGTAAGTCACCAGACAGAAGATCAGTAAGGACATAGAGGACTTGAACAACTCTGGAGACCATATACAAAGGTGCCAATGTACACAATAAGAAAAGGACAGTCTTTTCAACAAATGGTGTTGGGAAAACTTGGATAGCTACCTGCCAAAAAAGAAGAAAAGAAGAAGGAGAAGGAGAGGGAAGGGAGGGGGAGGAGGAAGGGAAGGGGGAGAGGCGGAGAAGAAGAAGGACCCTTAACTTACAACGTCCACAAAAATGAATCCAAAACGGATTAAAGACCTAGAATGTAAGACCTGAAACCGTAAAACTACTAGAAGAAAACATAGGGGAAAGTTCATAACATTGGATTTGGCAGTGATTTCTTGGTTATGACACCAAAAGCATGCGTGGCAACGACAGCAAAAACAGACAAATGATACTACCTCAAAGCTAAACACGTGCACAGCAAAGGAAACAATCAACAGCATGAAAAGGCAACCTATGGAATGGGAGAAAATGTTTGCAAACCATATTTCTGATAAAGGGTTAATATCCAGAATGTGTAAAGAACTCTCATAACTGAACAACAACAACAAAACACTAATAACCTATTTTAAAAATGGGCAAGGGACTTGAACAGACATTTCTCCAAAGAAGATACACAAATGACTAGAAGTATATGAAAAGATGCTCAGTATCAGTAAAAATTAGGGAAAAGTAAATTAAAACCACAACGAGAGATCACTTTATGTTCATTAGGATAACCACTATATATTATATATATATAGCCACTATATATATAATATATATTATATATAATATAATTATATATAATGTATAATATATAATATAGTATATAATATAATATAATATTAATATAATATATAATAGTTGATATAATATATATTAATATATTAATATATATTAATATTATATATAGCCACTATATATATATAATTTGTGACATTATATATATATATAGAGAGAGAGAGCAATTGTTGCTGAGAATGTGGAAAAATTAGAACCCTTGTGCACTGTTTGTGCAATATAAAATGGTGCAAACATTACAGAAAACAGTATAGAGGCTTATCAAAAAGTTAAAAAATAGAATTACCATATAATAGAGCAATCTCACTTCTGGACATACATACAAAAGAATTAAAACAGGATCTTTTTTTTTCAAGTTATTAACTATTTATTGTTTGAAGTGACATCTTTTTTTTTTCAATATATGAAATTTATCGTCAAATTGAGAACAGGATCTTTAAGGAATATTTTCACACCCGTGTTCATTGCAGCATTATTCACAATAGCCAAGAACTAGAAGCAACCTAAATGTCTATCAACAGATAACTGAGTAAAGAAAATGTCGTATATACATGCAGTGGAATATTGATTATTCAGCCTTAAAAAATAAGGAAATCCTGTCCTACGCTACGATGCGGATGAACCTTGAGGACATTGTGCCAAGTGAAATAAGCCAGTCACAGAAGGACCGATACTACATGATGCCATTTACACGAGGAATCTAAAATAGTCAAACTCTTAGAAAGAGAGGGTTGAATGGTAGTTCCCAGGGCCTTTGGGGAGAGGGCCAGGTGAGTTGTTCAGTGGACATAGATAGAGTTTCCGTTTTACAAGCTGAAAAAGTTCTGGAGCTCTGTTGTGCAGTGGTGTGCCCACGGTTAATACTACTGTAGTGTATACTTTTTTTTTTTTAAGTTTTTAAATTTATTTTTGAGACAGAGAGACGGAGCATGAACGGGGGAGGGGCAGAGAGGGAGGGAGACACGGAATGGGAAGCAGGCGCGGGGCTCGAACTCGCGGACTGCGATATCGTGACCTGAGCTCAAGTCGGACGCTTAACCGACAGAGCCACCCAGGCGCCCCTGTAGTGTATACTTTAAAAATGGTTAACATGGTAAGTTTTATGTAATGTGTTTTTGACCACAATAAAAAAAAAATCCACCTCAAAGAACAACAACAAAAGTTACAGATAATCCTATTTACGTGATACCGTCAAAAAGGCAAAAGTGTAGTAACAGAGACAGTAAATAGCTGCTGGAGGCCTGGGGTGAGAAGAGGGTTGCAAAAGGAAATATTCGGGGGATAATGAAACTTCTGTCCCTGGAGTGTGGTGGTGGTTACACGAATCTGTACATGTGTTAAACTCTGCACCACTGTTTACCCGCCCCCCCAAAATCAGTCTTTCTAGATGTCAATTTTTTTAATGAAATAAACAAAAATGTTAAGTACAAAATGCATGACTTTGTGCACATGATTGTAATGATTCTGTATCATCCTGGCGGTTAGGTCGACAGATTATATGCACCCTCGACAGAAGTCAGAGTCATTTTAAGAGAACTTTATATAATAATGACCACCGTTGCCTCTACACCATGTTACAAATTGCTTTCTGTGGCCTCTTTCAACATTGTTCTTCCTTTACATGTGTTTTTTTTCCTTTTAATAACTTGAAACTGCTCTCACACTAAGCTCTCATTTTATTCTTTTCCTGATGAATGGATGAGCATTCATCATTCTATCTACCTCTTCTAGTTCTTTTCCTCATATCACGTGTAGCACCTCCCAGCTTGAATTCACCCTAACATGGAATTAAGGGTTTTTTAAATCAAAGTCTTCCAGATTATTTACGAACATGTTAAACAAAGTTGGATTTGACCTTAAGCTCTACCAGGTCTGCTAATCTAAACCAAGATCGTTCACCCCCATGCTGCTTCATTTTAAGCTCTCCATTGTTTACAGTCCTATCTGAGATCCATTTCGTGGTATCAGTAACCAAAGGAATTCATTTCCACTTCTCTAATGTGTATGCTACCAAAAGCTTACCCCGAAGTCCAGATGTTTTGTATCCTTTTGTCTATTCATTTGATAATTGCATGGAAAAATTTGATCCCACATCCTCTTAGTGGCCACCTACAAGGGAGCAAAGAGCGGTGGGAGTCCATTAGAGTCAGTTTGTTCCCGAACGTTCGATAATAAGTTAGGAAGTAAATAGAAGAAATGCGCAATAAAGGCAGATGCCTTGTAAGGAAGGATAAGCAGATCTTCAGCTTAGAGCAACCACATGTAAAAAGAAAGAAAGCGAAGAAAACAGTAAGGCAAAGAAATTTCTTATTATGAAGGATAACGAGACATGAGTTCACAGATGCAGTTAGAGTTAAGCAGACCTGTGATAAGTTGTAGTCAGTTCTGTTAAGCAGATGACACAGCGTGATGTTTGGAGGCAGAAACAAAGGAATAAAAAAAAAAGTAGGATCAGTGTTGCACTGTAAAGAATATAATGGAATAGGGAGGCTTTTTTTTTTTTTTAATGTCTATTTATTTTTGAGAGAGACAGAGACAGAATGCGAGTGGGTTTAGGGCAGAGAGAGAGGAGACACAGAATGTGAAGCAGGCTCCAGGCTCTGAGCTGTCAGCACAGAGCCCAGCGCGGGGCTTGAACTCACGAGCTGTGAGATCGTGACCTGAGCCGAAGTTGGACGCTCAACCAACTGAGCCACCCAGGCGCCCCTAGAATAGGGAGGCTTTGAGTAAGATCCCAGTAATAATGAATAAACATAATTGAAAAGAGACAGCATTTGGACCCGTTCAATTTGAGACACAAGTAACAGGTCCCAGATAAAATGAGGGGAGCTCGGAAAAAAAGAGCTTAAAAGTTAGAAGATGCTTAAAAAGTGAAATGTTAAAATAACTATTTATAGGGTGTTCCTGTAAACAGGTCTGGAGCACAGGCGAATGGGCAGAACATTGTCAAAGATATCTTCAATGTATAAAAAAATAATAAATGAAATGACATTAAGCTATGTTTCTAGACAGGAAGTACTGGTGACTGAATTTGTGGGAGGAATATGGCGAACTTGATCACTAATGTGAGGAGAAATCAGCATGTCTTGTTAAGGTTGTTACAAAACTAAAAAGTTAGGGGCTCCTGGGTGGCTCACTCGGGTGAGCTTCCGACTTTGGCTCGGGTCACGATCTCACGTTTCAGTGGGTTCAAGCTTCGCGTTGGGTTCACGGCTGTCAGGGAGGGGCCCGCTTCAGATCCTCTGTTCCCCCCTCTCTCTGTCCCTCCCCAGCTCGCTCGCTCTCTCAAAAATAAATTTAAAAAATAAACTAAAAGAAATCATGCTATGTCATTCTTCTGCGTAACGTCTTTATATAACCCTGACTGAAAGATCTTCGAGGCCCTTTGCGAAATGGGCTGACCCGCCCTGAGCACCTCCTCGTCTATACCTAATAATGGTCTTCCGTGTGCCTCATTACTACCTCATAACTTCTTACAGGAGAGTTAGTAATACTAAGTACCTAGGACCTGGCTCTTCACAAATGCTAATTTCCTTACTTTTCAATTTCCTTTCCCTGGAGCCCGACATTCTCTCCACACCAACCTGGGACACGCTGTGCTCCTCACACGTCTGTGTCTTTTCTCATATCCACTCTCTGAAATATCATCTCAGATATTGCAATATCTTTGTTTTTCATCTGGCAGAACACAATTCATCATAGAGAACCGGCTTCAGTGATTTTCTTTTCTGCCCTGCCAGATAGAAATGATCACGACCCTTAGCGGGCCCCAAAGCACCCTGTTCCTGTTGCCAGAATTTCACTTATTTCGTTGTTTTGTCTCCCCCTGACTGCAAGTTCCTGGAGGGCAGTCAATGTGTCTGATTATTCTCGGCATATCCAGAGTTTAGCGAAGTTGATCGTTCATTCATCACTAAGCACTAACTGAGCACTTATTATGTTAGAAGCACCTTGGATACAAATTAAGGACAGGTAGTCACTGCTTTCAGAAAACTCCAGTCTGTCGTAGTAGAGAAGTTTATAAACAAATCTAGTTATTAGTGACTTCCCATATGTGGAATCTGAGAACTTCACAACAGATACATAGGGGAAGAGAAGGAAAAATAAGATAAAAACAGGGAAGCAAACCATAAAAGACTTTTAAATGCAGAGAACAAACTGAGGGTTGCTGGAGGGGAGGTTGGTAGGGGATGAGTTAAATGGGTGATGGGCATTAAGGAGGGCACTTGTTGGGATGAGCACTGGGTGTCGTATGTAAGAGAGGAATCGCTGGGTTCTACTCCTGAAGCCAAGACTACGCTGTGTGTTAACTAACTTGAATTTAAATTTTAGAAAGTAATAATAATGACTTCCAATGGGCTTCCAGGGGATTCGTGATTATCTCTCCTCCTCCTCCTCCTCCTCCTCCTCCTCCTCCTCCTCCTCCTCCTCCTTCTTCTTCTTCTTCTTCTTCTTCTTCTTCTTCTTCTTCTTTTAACATTTTATTTATTTTTGTGAGACAGAGAGAGACAGAGCATAAGCAGGGGAGGGGCAGAGAGAGAGGGAGACACAGAATTCAAAGCAGACTCCAGGCTCTGGGCTGTCAGCACAGAGCCCGCCGCGGGGCTGGAACTCACGAACCGTGAGCTCATGATCTGAGCCGGAGTCAGATGCTTAACTGACTGAGCCACCCACCCGACCCTCGTGATTTCTTCTTAATGCAATTTGTGGATCGTGTGTATATTTAAAATGAAGATTTTGTAAAATAAAAAAGATATTGATCTGCTGCTTCCCCTGGGAATAAAGAATTGCAGGTCTGATGATAGAATTCTATAAGGCATAATGGAGGCGTCAAGGAGGAAGCTAAAGGATAGACAGGTCAAGAGAAGCTTCATAGGGGAGCCCGGCAGTGGATGGCATCCATCAGAAACACTACCGGGTAACAGAGCTTGGGCCCTGGTCCTGTGCCTCCATGCAGCAGTGTAGTAAGAAGGCTGACCTATGCTCGGGGAATTATCTTCTGACTCTGCAGTACTTTCGTTCTTTATTCCTATCTTCTAAATTGTGTGCTTAAAACAACCCCACATCTCACGCCCCTAAAAAAGTACTCAAGTTGACCTCCTGGCACCGTTCCAAGGGGCCATTCAGATTATGTTCTTTTATCTAATATCCTGTCATCCAGTCACTTAAAAATGCTTGCTGAGAACCACCTTCAAGGCATCCTGTTCTGTGATCAACAAGGGCTCATTCATTCTAATTATTATCTATGACTTGCTATAAAAATACCTTGTGCTTTTGTATTTCGGACGCTGAGTTACTCAACATTTCCCCCCATGATTTGCCCACAGAATTGTATCCCAGTCATTCCTGTCACGCCTCCCCTGGCCGTGAACCTGCCACTTCCCCTCTGTGAGCTCCCAAACATGTATCTATTACCGATAACCTAAATTCTGGGGATAGAAAATGAATAAGGCAGAGCCCCCGCTTTCACAGGATTCTTGAGTCCTCTGAACAGGGAGTGTGAGTAGAGTAACTTCAGGTCTCCATGTGACCATCTGAAAGTTTCCTGCAGGATGTGATGGTGAAAATCGCTAGGCATGAAAGTTACCATCAGCTGTGATCAAACAGGAGCTAATGTGCATGAGTTAATGGTTTTTCAGATCAAATATTGAAAAAAAATTTTTTTTGAACGTTTATTTATTTTTGGGACAGAGAGAGACAGAGCATGAACGGGGGAGGGGCAGAGAGAGAGGGAGACACAGAATCGGAAGCAGGCTCCAGGCTCTGAGCCGTCAGCCCAGAGCCCGACGCGGGGCTCGAACTCACGGACCGCGAGATCGTGACCTGAGCCGAAGTCGGCCGCTTAACCGACGGCGCCACCCAGGCGCCCCAGATCAAATATTTTTTAAGAGCACACACTTCCAGATAACAAAATAAATACTTGTGGACATGACATGGACATGTGATCAAATTATGTCATTTACTGTATATTACCATTACATTTTGTGTGGGCTTTGCATCTAAATTTCACATGCTTTGCTATTAAAATAACATGTGATACAATTTTACCACTTTCATAATGAGGTTTATACTATTTGATTTTATTTTTCTTTTCAAATTTTTATTGAAGCTCTAGTAAGTTAGCATACACTGCAATCAATGTTAGTCTCAGGAGTAGAATTCAGTGACTCATCACTTACACACAACACCCAGGGCTCATCATAACAAGTGCCCTTCTAATATGCATCACCCATCTAGCCCCCCACCCACATCTACCCATCTCCCTCCATCAACCTGCAATTTGTTCTCTGTCTTTAAGAGTGTCTTATGGTTTGTTTCTCTCTCTCTCTTTTCTTTGTTCCCCCCTCTCACATATTCTTGTTTTGTTTCTCCAATTCCACATATGAGTGAAATCATACGGTATTTGTCTGTGACTGACTTATTTTGCTTGGCATAATACATTCTAGCTCCATCCATGTGATTGCAAATGGCAAGATTTCATTCTTTCTGATGGCTGGGTAATATCCCATTGTACACACACACACACACACACACACACACGCGCGCACGCGCGCGCACACATCTTCCTTATCCATCCATCAGTTGATGGACATTTGGGCTCTTTCTATAGTTCGGTTATTGTTGATACTGCTGCTACAGACATCAGGGTGCATGTGCCTCTCCAAATCAGTATTTTTGTATCCCTTGGGTAAATAGCTAGTAGTGCAATGGCTGGGTCATAGAGTAATTCTATTTTTAACTTTTTGAGGAACCTCCATACTGTTCTCCAGAGTGGCTGGCCGGTTTGCATTCCCACCAACAGCGCAAGAGGGTTCCCCTTTCTCCACATCCTCGCCAGCACCTGTTTTTTCTTATGTTGTTCATTTTAGCCTTTCTGACAGGTGTGAGGTGGTATCGCATTGTGGTTTGGATTTGTATTTCCCTGATGAGTGATTGAGTGATGTGGAGTATCTTTTCGTGTGTCTGTTAGCCACTGAGTGTCTTTTTAGGAAAAATGTCTATTCATGTCTTCTGCCCATTTCTTAACTGGATTACTTGTTTTTTGGGTGTTGAGTTTGATAAGTTCTTTGTAGGTTTTGGATACTAACCCTTTATCAGATACGTCATTTGCAAATATCTCCTTCCATTCCGTAGGCTGCCTTTTAGTTTTGTCGATCGTTTCCTTAATTGTGCAGAAGTTTTTAGCTTGCTGAAGTTCCAATAGTTCATTTTGCTTTTGTTTCCCTTGATATGCCCTGGAAGACATATCTAGTAAGAATGTCGAAGACATATCTAGTAAGGCTGAGGTCAAAGAGGTTGCTGCCTGGTCCTCCTCCAGAATTTTGATGGTTTTCTGTCTCACATTGAGGTCTTTAATCCATTTGGAATTTATTTTTGTGTATGGTGTTAGAAAGTGGTCGTTTCCTTCTTTTGCATGTGGTTGTGCAGTTTTCCCAACATTGTTGAAGAGACTTTTTTTTTCCATTGGATGTACTTTCTTGCTTTGAAGATTAGGTGACCATATAGTTGTGGGTCCATTTCTGGGTCTTTTATTCTGTTCCATTGATCTATGTGTCTGTTTTGGTGCCAGTACCATACTGTGTTGATGACTATAGGTGTTGTTTGTTTGTTTGTTTGTTTGTTTGTTTGTTTGTTTTTAGAGAGACAGAGTGAGAGCAGGGGAGGGGCAGAGAGGGAGGGAGACACAGAATGTGAAGCAGGCTCCAGGCTCTGAGCTGTCAGCACAGAGCCCGACGCGGGGCTCGAACTCACGAGCTGTGAGATCATGACCTGAGCTGAAGTCAGATGCTCAACTGACTGACCCATCCAGGAGCCCTGATTACTACGGTTTTGTAATACAGCTTGAAGTCCAGAATCATGATGCCTCTAGCTTTGCTTTGCTTTTTTAGGACTGCTTTGGCTATTTGGGGTCCTTTGTGGTTCCATACTAGTTTTAGGATTGTTTGTTCTAGCTCTGTGGAAATGCTGGTGCTGTTTTGATAGGAATTGCGTCAAATGGGTAGATTGCTTCAGGTAATATCGACATTTTAACAATGTTGGGTCTTCTGATCCATGAGCATAGAAATGTTTGTTTTTTTTTTTTTCCATTTCTTTGTGTCCTCTTCAGTTTCCTTCAAAAGGGGCACCTGGGTGACTCAGTTGAGCATCCGACTCTTGATTTCAGCTCAGGTCATGATCTGATCAGGTCATGGGCTCATGGTTCGTGAGATCGAGCCCCACGTCAGTCTCTGCACTGAAAGCACAGGGCCTGCTTGGGATTCTCTCTCTGCCCCTCCTCTGCTCTCTTCCCCCCAAAATAAATAAATAAAACTTAAAACAAACAAACAAAAATTTCTTTCATAAGCTTTCTATAGTTTTCAGAGTACAGATCTTTTACCTCTTTGGTTAGGTTTATTCCTAAGTATTTTATGGTTCTTGGTGCAATTGTAAATGGGATCCATACCTTGATTTCTTTTTCTGCTGCTTCATTATTGGTGTATAGAAATGCGACTGATTTTATATCCTGCAACTTTGCTTAATTAATGTGTTAGTTCTAGCAATTTTTTGGTGGAGTCTTTCAGGTTTTCTACACAGACTATCATGTCATCTGCATGACATTTAATGAAAGTTTGACTTCTTCCTTGCCAGTTTCGATGCCTTTTATTTCTTTTGGTTGTCTGATTGCTGAGGCTAAGACTTTCAGTACTATGTTAAATAGTAATGGTGAGAGTGGACATCCCTGTCTCATTCCTGACTGTATGGGAAAAGCTCTTAGGTTTTCCCCATTGAGGATTATATTAGCTGTGGGCCTTTTGTATATGACCTTTATGATATTGAGGTACGTTCCATCTATCCTCACTTTGTTGCGAGTTTTTATCAAGAACAGATCCTGTATTTTGTCAAATGCTTTTTCTGCATCTATTGAGAGGATCATATGGTTCTTATCCTTTCTTTTATTAATGTGGTGTATCTTGTTGATTGATTTTGTGAATTCTGAGCCAGCCCTGTAGCCCAGGAATAAATCCCCCTTGATGGTGGTGAATAATTCTTTTAATGTACTGTTGGATTTGATTTGCTAGTATCTTGTTGAGAATTTTTGCATCCAGGTTCATCAGGGATATTGGCCTGTAATTCTCCTTTTTAGTGGGATCTTTGTCTAGTTTCTGACTCAAGGTAATGCTAAGCCTCATAGAAGGAGTTTGGAAGTTTCCTTTCCATTTCTATTTTTAGGAACAATTTGAGAAGAATAGCTATTAACTCTTCTTTAAATGTCAGGTAGAATTCCACTGGGAAGCCACCTGGTCCTGGACCCTTGTTGGGAGATTTTTCATTACTGATTCAATTTTTTTGCTGGTTATGGGTCTGTTCAAATTTTGTTTCTTCCTGTCTCAGTGTTGGTAATTTGTATGTTTCTAGGAATTTGTCCATTTCCTCCAGATTTCCCAGTTTGTTGCAATATAATTTTTCATAATAATTATGAATAACAATAAATAATAATATAATATAATTTACATGTAATATATATGTAATATATTTTATATATGATATATAATAATTATATACAATATAGTAATATATAATATAATACATAATATAACATAATATAATATAATAAATAATAAATATGATATAATTTAACATAATAAATAAATAATAATTATTGAGAAATATTGGGAAACAGAGAGAGACAGAGCATGAGCATGGGAGGGGCAGAGAGAAGGGGAGAGACAGAATCTGAAGCAGGCTCCAGACTCCAAACTGTCAGCACAGAGCCCGACGCGGGGCTCAAACTCACAAACTGCAAGATCATGACCTGAGCCAAAGATGGATGCTCAACCGACTGAGCCACCCAGGAACCCCGTATTTCTGCTCTAAGCTTTATTATTTCCCTTATTCTGATGGCTTTAGGCATTATTTGCTGTTCCTTTTCTAGTTATTTGAAGTGTAGGTTAGGTCATGCATTTGAGACTTTTCTTGCTTCTTGAGGTAGGCATATATTGCAATATACTTCCCTTTTAGGACTGCCTTTGCTGCTTCCCAAAGGTTTGGGACTGTCATGTTTTCATTTTCATTTGCTTCCATGCACATTTTTTTAAATGTTTTATTTTTATTTTTGAGAGAGAGAGAGAGTGTGTGAGCAGGGGAGGGGCACAGAGAGAGGGGGACAGAGGATATGAAGTGGGCTCTGCACTGACAGCAGAGAGCCCAATGTGGGGCTTGAACTCATGAGCCATGAGATTACGACCTGAGTCGAAATTGGATGCTCAAATGACTGAATCCCCTAGGAGCCCCCCCATGTACTTTTTTATTTCTTCTTTAATTCTCTGGTTAACCCATTCATTCTTTAGTAAGATGTTCTTTAACCTCCATGTATTTATGGTCTTTTTATTTTGTGGTTGACTTCAAGTTTCATAGTGTTGAGGTCTGAAATTATGCATAGAATGATCTTGCTCTTTATACTGAGGACTGATTTGTGACACAGTATGTAATCTGTTCTGGAGAATGCTTCATGTACACTCCAAGAGAATGTGTATTCTGATGCTTTAGGATGAAATGTTCTGAATATATCTGTTAAGTCCATCTGGCCCATCGTGTCATTCAAAGCCATTGTTTCCTTGTTGATTTTCTGTGTAGATGAATCTGCCCATTGCTGTTAAGTGCAGTGTTAAAGTCCCCTACTATTATTGTATTATTATCAATGAGTTTTTGTTATTACTAGATATATATGTATATATATGTGTGTGTATATATATATATATATATAGGTATATATATATGTGTATATATATATATAGGTATATATATATGTGTATATATATATATATAGGTATATATATATATGTTTTTTTATTTTTTTAATGTTTATTTTTGAGAGAGAGAGAGAGAGAGAGTGCATGCACATGAGCAGGGGAGGGGCAGAGAGAGAGGGAGACACAGAATCCAAAGCAGGCTCCAGGCTCCGAGTGGTCAGCACGGAGCCCGACGTGGGGCTCGAACTCACGAACCAAACTGTGAGATCATGACCTGAGCTGAAGTCAACTGCTTAACCAAGTGACCCACCCAGGGGCCCAAAAGCTGAAGCGATTTTAAAACTGGTGCTGGGGGGCACCTGGGTGGCTCAGTCGGTTGAGCGTCCGACTTCGGCTCAGGTCATGATCTCGCGGTGCGTGGGTTCGAGCCCCGCGTCCGGCTCTGTGCTGACAGCTCAGAGCCTGGAGCCTGTTTCAGATTCTGTGTCTCCCTCTTTCTCTGACCCTCCCCTGTTCATGCTCTCTCTCTGTCTCAAAAATAAATAAATGTTAAAGAAAATTAAAAAAAAAAACTGGTGCTGGAACAAAGGTAAGACAAATCAAAAGAACAAAACAGAAAGTCCAGAAACAAATCCACACGTATATAAATGGATTTAATGATACAGTGCCACTGTACAGCAGAAGAGGAAAGAATGGTGTTAAAACTGGATGTTCCTTCTTAGTATGATACATAATATATATTATACATATAACGTATATAAAATATATTACATATGTGAAAGTTAATGGTATATCTCCACATTTTACCCTATACATAAAATCAAATTCAGACGAGTTACTTATAGACCAATATAATATAAAGAGCAGGAGAAAAAATTCCTTTAGAAGACTATATAGGAAAATAATTTCAGGACCTCAAGTTGGAAAAGATTTCTTTAACAGGTCACAGAAAGAACCAATCACAAAAGAAAGAAAAAAATGAAGGAGTGCCTGAGTGGCTCAGTCGGTTAAGTGCCCAACTCTTGGGTTCGGCTCAGGTCACAATCTCATGGTTCATGGGATTGAGCCCTACATCAGTCTCTGTGCTGACAGAGTCTCTCTCTAAATAAACAAATACACTATAAAAGATTTTTTTAAAAGAATAGAATAAATGAAAGAGCCAGCCAGGTGGCTGGTTAGCTCATTTGGGTAGAATGTGGCAATAACATCGCCAACATTGCAGGCTTAGCTCCAAACAAGCCTAGAGGGGCATTAGTTCTCATATTTACTAAAAATAAGTTTTTGGGGGCATGCCTGGGTGACTCAGCTGATTAAGCGTCTGACTTCAGCTCAGGTCAGAAATCCCACCTCTGGATATTCTTCCTACGGAAATGAAATCACTGTATCAGTTCGTCAGTGGATGAAGTGGTAAAGAAAATGTATGGGATACAAACACACACACACACGAATATTATTTAGCCATAAAAAAAAGAAGGAAATCTGCCATTTGTGAAAACATAGATGAACCTTGAGGGCATTATGCTGAGTGAAATAAATCAGATGGAACAAGACAAATACTGTATGAGTCACATGTGGAATCTAAAAAAGCTGAAGTCATAGAAATGGAGAGTAACCATTTTGCCATATACATACACATAACAAATCGTTGTGTTGTACGCCTTAAATTACCATCCTGGGGGTTTGACAGCTCTGGAGACTGGGCTGAAAGTGGGCTTCAGTGCCCCCTATTTTGGTGGCCCACCACACTCATGACACAGCTTCTCTGTATTGGTTCCAATCCACTTTTACTCTCCGGGCAACTAGAGCACAAGTTCCCGATGAGAGAGAAACTGACTGAGCTGATTAGTCTCAATCCAGTATGAAAGGCCTTTATTGGCTGGTGTTTATGAATTTCTAGGGTCTAATCAATTGGGGCTAAGGCAACAGTATCAAATGACATGAAGCTTGGCAACTTACGCATAACCAGCAGTTAGAGCTGCTTTGTCCCAAGGAGCCTATAAGTGTTGGTCACCTTGAGTTTCATAGTCTGTCTAGTTCACTTCTCTTGCTGGCTTTCATCCAATGACTGTGGTACTATTTCATGTTTTTATACCAAGAACTACCTGGGATGCTAGGCTTTGAGTTACTAAGTGTAGAACAGAACAAACATCATGTTTGATTAAAGAACAAACCACATGTGGCACTTTTTCTAGGGTACTGAGTCTTTAGGGTAACCAGTAATAAAGATAGTCATGATACAAGGCATTATAAAACAAGGTATCCAAGTAGAAAGATACTACTTTATCTAGGTACTATAAAATGGACGGTCAGATTCTAAATCTAGGTTTTTGGAAAAGTCAAGGTAATTTACAATGTGAATAGTAAGTGCAAACCATTGCTTAAGCCCGTAACATCTGGAAGGGTATGAAGGTACTATTCCTTACCAGAAAAAAAAAAAAAATCTTATTATTATATAATCAGGTACAAATACACAAAGGCCAACACTTCAGGTTCACCTCAGGGACATGTTTGGTAATCTCTTCCTTCCGTCATTGTTCCCTCAGTGTTCTTGCCCCTTGCCCGGGGTTCTTACCCTACCCCCATCTCAGTCAATTGATTGCGTTGGTTTTCTCCTCAGTAAGGCTGACACGGCAACATCTGTGCTTTGGAAGAGGATTGTAGGCCCTTCCACAAAGGGAAAACATTCCAGCACACCAACGCTGTTCTCTTCTGCGGTTGATACTGATCACCTTTATAACCTAAATGCAGAGGGCTGTTTCACTCTGCTGCTTTTCTCCACTTAGAAGATCCCTCCCAGGAGGGACGATGAGGAGTAAAAAGGGCGTTTGATACGGGAAGAAAAGCCTGCCTGCCACACAATCTTAATGACAATTAATGGAGACTGGAATCTGTAAAGCCCTGGCATTGCTATTGCTGGCTTTCACGTTACATTTCCTTGTTCTCCCTGGTATACGCGTAATTTCCATTCAAGTTGACTCAGTCCCAAACAGGAAAGGAAGAATGGGTTACATTATGTTAGAGTTTATGTTCATGAATGACACAGGAGCTATTGCGAACGCATTGGAACTTGTTGGGTTTAAAAGACGAGTCCAGTTGTGAAGTTTCAACGGTTTTGTATAATGTCTGGTGAATAAGTAGAAGTGAATGCATTTGCCTGCATTTGATGGGATTTGTGTTTAATTTCGTGAAATTTCAATTATGGTAGTTGATAAAAATCAGGAGTTTATATTTAAAAAAGGGGAAAAGTCACACAAAGCTAAATAGGAAAAGCGTGATCTTGATGTTTTCGCAATCTACCGCTGACAAAAACCAAAAATCGAAGGTAATGATACTGAGTTTTGTTTTAAAGCAAACATTTAGAGACAAAAGACACAAACTAGTCAATGTGGTAAAGGTAAATTTTCTTTAATAAAAGACCTTGAAAATTCAAACTATTCTACGTGGCCAAAGTAATTTTTACTAAAATAATGCCACCTCGTGCAGTTGTTGAACCTTTTGCCTACCGTTGACGTGTACTAATTAGACTTGATTATTTCATTATTCGCTTTAATTGTGTAGTTAATTGCATTTCATTGCTAACCCTCCTAACCACAAATCCATTTCAGATTTCTTCTCATCTTCTCATCATCTCAAAGGCCTGCCAGCTCCACCCCCGAAGCATTTATTTCCACCACCAACACCACCCCTGTTGCCACCCTTCACTCAGACCTTGGCATTGGCTCCTAATTGGTCTCCTGCTCTGTTCGCTCGGCTCCTTCTGCCATCTGTTCACAGATGCACACATATGAGGAGGAAGACAAACTCTTTACTGCGGCCTGCAAGGCCCTTATAATCTGGTCCTTACCTACCTCCTGGGTCTCATCTGACACAGCCTGGCCTCCAGCCACAGAGCCCTTCCACACGCACCTAGGACCCTCTATCCTCTCCCCTCCCCTCTTTACCTAGGGAAGCCCAAGTGCCTTTCAGGTCTCAGCTCAAGGGCCACTTCCTCTGAGAAGTCTGCCCTGATCACCTTCCCTGACTAGATCGAACACTCCAGGAAGGACTCCGACTAGCACTATGTGACTATCCTTCTTAGCTCTTATTACGGTCCTACTATTTTATTGCTTTGGTGGTTAATCAAGGTCTCCCTCGCCTACTTGACTCTAAGTTAAATGAAGAGAGGAATCATGTCTGTGTTTGCTCATCTCATGACCGAGAAAAGTACCTGGCACGTAATTGGTGCCCAATTAGTATATGTTGTATGAACAACTACGAAAATAGCCCAAAATAAATACATTTAGTATATGGATTGAAATGTATAGGTGCAAAAGTATTATTATGTCATGAATCTGACTACGTTAACAATTAAGAGAAAAAAACAGCAAACCTCAATTGAGGTTTTTATTTTTTATCGAGAGATGTTAAATCACTCAAAGGGATGTTTTACTAAAATATTTCGGGTTTTTTCAGGCCAAATCAATATCCAGTGATCAAATTCCTGTCATGTAGGTATGTCAACCTCAAATTCCTATGACATCCTTTCTGACTTCCAAAGTTAAAAAATTTATCCACTCATGATTTTGAAAACTTAAAGTGATTTTCAATTTTAGCTTTGACTGAATTTTGTAGCTTTTTTTTTAAAAAACAAAGAAAATACTATAAAAACCTTAAAATGGAAAGTGTTGCTGATGGTAAGTACAGTAAGAGGGAGAGCAACAGTTTCAGAAAACTAGAAGTATTGTGCTCTATTTTAAGGTGTCTAGGTGGTTTCTCATAATTTATGTTTCTACCTCAATAAATGTTGCTGTTTGTGAATTTTTCCTTGCCTGGACCTCGTGCAGGTTTAAATGTGTTTAAAGATTCGGGTGGTTAACTTTTATGGTCAGAAACCTTTGATTCTAAATTTATAATCTTTGGTGCTTTATGTGAAATAGACATGTGCAAATAGTCTGGAAGAAAAATTCCATTACTACATTGAACAGAAACAGAATTAACTCCTTAATTTTCTATGTGGTCTTTGAGGGGATCTCTCTGGCCCCCAGAATGCTATTTAACTTCTAATAGCTTGACTACTCAAATAGAAATATTTCGCCTGAGTCAGACATTAGCAATTATGTTGCCTGAGTCAGACATTAACAATTAGATACTTTGGTAATGTAAGAAGATACTTTTAAAACAAATCATGCTAATGATTTAAGAGCACTTTGTGTTTCTTGTTCATGGCTTATCCATATCATCTGAAAATAGTTCCTGGCATAATAAGGCATTTAATATTTGTTGAGTGATAAAATGCATGCGTAAGTCTAACTTTAAAAGCTTAATTAATATATAAAATATGCATCTTTCAGTTTTGGAAATTAATTAATTCAGCTCATCTTAATGACTTTGCAATAAGTGGACCGGTAGGTCTCATGCTTTAGAGAAAATGAAGGTATATGTCATTTGTAAAGAGGAAAAATTCTCTTCAGTGGGTTTTTAATGTGTGAAAGAGGCTGTGGGCCAGAATGACATATTCACAGTTACTTGTGATTTAATTCATATTCAGTTTATTCAAGCCTGTAAATTCAATTTACAGATATAGTAATGTTTTATTTATAAGTCTAATACTCGTGTGTTAAAAAACAAAATGATGACTTTCGTGTTTTTGATTGATTTTGAAGAGATCATAAATCTGACAGTTTAATTTCTCCTAGTCATTTGTTTATTTTTTTAAATACCAAAGGTACAAAGAATGATGTAATAATATATACTGATGCCCACCCACCACTGACTTAAGAAAGAATTACAGATACTTTTGAAGTTCAAGGACTACTTCTTCTGAAGTCTGTTTTCTACCCCTTATACCAATACTATTCTGAATTATATTCTACAAGCATTTACTGTAGATAATATAGTATATTGCTTTGCTTGCTTTAAAATATAATAAATAGTATGTCACAGGTTGGGCTCTCTAGAAGCAGATGCTGGTGTTGAGTGTGGGATGTTTCTGTGGCTTGTTTTTTTCACTTTTTTAAAACATGGAGTTGTTTGCTACATAGAAGTTTCCATTTTTTTACACGTTAAAAAAAAATTCCAGTATAGGAGCGCCTGGGTGGCGCAGTCGGTTAAGCGTCCGACTTCAGCCAGGTCACGATCTCGCGGTCCCTGAGTTCGAGCCCCGCGTGGGGCTCTGGGCTGATGGCTCAGAGCCTGAAGCCTGTTTCCGATTCTGTGTCTCCCTCTCTCTCTGCCCCTCGCCCGTTCATGCTCTGTCTCTCTCTGTCCCAAAAATAAATAAACGTTGAAAAAAAATTTATAAAAAAAAAAAAATTCCAGTATAGTTAACATACTGTTATATTAGTTTCAAGTGTACAATATAGTTGTTCAACAATTCTGTACATTACGCAGTGCTCATCATGATAAATGTACTCTTAATCTGCTTTACCTATTTCACCCATCCCTCCACCCATCTCCCCTCTGGTGACCATCTGATTATTCTTCGTAGTTAAGAGTCCGTTTTTTTTGGTTTGTCTTTTTTTTTAATTTTGTTTCTTAAATTCCACATATGGATGAAATCATATGGTACTTTCCCTGACTGACTTCTTTCACTTAGCATAATACTCTCCAGCTCCATCCGTGCTATTGCAAGTGGCAAGATTTCATTCTTTTTTATGACTAATATTCCCTTGCGTATATCTACACCACATCTTCTCCATCCATCCATCTATCAAAGGACGCTTGGGCTGCTTCCATGATTAGACGATTGTAAATAATGCTGCCATAAACATAGGGGTGCGTATATCTTTTTGAATTAGTGTTTTTGTCTTCTTTGGGTAAATACCCAGTAGTAGGATTCCTGGATCATATGGTAATGCTATTTTTAACTTCTTGAGGAACCTCCAGACTCCCTTCCACAGTGGCTGCACCAGTTTGCATTCCCACCAGCAGTGTAAGAGTGTTCCTTTTTCTCCACATGCTCGCTGACAGGCGTAAGGTGATATCCCATTGTGGTTTGTTTTTTTTTTTTTTAATTTACATCTAAATTAGCATATAGTGAAACAATGATTTCAGTAGATTCCTTAATGCCCCTTACCCATTGTGGTTTTGATTTGCATTTCCCTGATGATGAGTGATGTTGAGCATCGGTCTGTTGGCCATCTGAATGTCTTCTTTGGAAAAATGTCTGTTCATGTCTTCTGCCCATTTTTTAATTGGATTATTTGTTTGTTTTTTTGTTTCTGTTTTTGTTTTTGGTGTTGGGTTGTATTAGTGCTTTATATGTTTTGGATACTAACCCTGTATTGGATATGTCATTTGCAAATATCTTCTCCCATCCAGTAGGCTGTCTTTTAGTTTTGTTGATTGCTTCCTTGCTGTGCAGAAGCTTTTTATTTTGATGAAATCCCAATAGTTTATTTTTGGTTTTGTTTCCCTTCCCATATCTAGAAAACTGTTGCCATGGCTAATGTCAAAGAAATTACTGCCTGTGCTCTCTTCTAGGATTTTTCTGGTCTCAGGTCCTCAGGTCTTATATTTAGGTCTTTAATCCATTTGAGTTTATTTTTGTGTATGGTGTAAGAATATGGTCCTTTTTTTTTTTTTTTTTTTTTTTTTTTTTGCCTGTAGCTGTCCAGTTTTTCCAGCACCATTTGTTGAAGAGACTATCTTTTTCCAGTTGCACATTCTTGCCTCCCTTGTGAAGATTAACTGACCATATGATTGTGGGTTTAACTCTGGACTCTCTATTCTGTTCCACTGATCTTTGTATCTGTTTTTGTGCCAGTATCATCCTGATTATTGCAGCTCTGTGGTATATCTTGATATCTGGGATTATGATACCTCACTTTTATTTTTCTCTTTCAAGATTGCTTTGGCTATTCAGGATCTTTTGTGGTTCCATACAATTTTCTTTGTTCTAGTTCTATGAAAAAGTTGATATTTTGATAGGGATTGCATTAAATATGTAGATTGCTTTGGGAAGTATGAACATTGTAATGATATTAATTGGTCCAGTTCATGAGCATGGAATATCTTTCCATTTATTTGTGTCAACTTCAATTTATTTCAACAGTGTTTTATAATTTTCAGAATACAGGTCTTTCACCTCCTTGATTAAGTTTTTTCCTAGGTAAATTATTATTTTTGGTGCAGTTGTAAGGATCGTTTTCTTAATTTTTCTTTCTGCGGCTTCATTATTAGTGTATAGAAAAGCAATGAATTTCTGTATATTGATTTTGTATCCTGCAACCTTACTGAATTCATTTACCCATTTCTTCTAGGTGGTCCAATTTGTTGGCATATAATTTTTCATTATATTCTCTTATAATCATTTGTATATCTGTGGTGTTATTTTTCCTCTTTCACTTCTGATTCTATTTATTTGAGTCCTTTCTCTCTCTCTCTCTCTCTTTCTGTGTGTGTGTGTGTGTGTGTGTGTGTGTGTGTGTGTGTGTGTCTGTCTGTCTGATGTGTGAGTCTGACTAAAGGTTTATCAGTTGTGTTGGTATTTTCAAAGAACCAGCTCCTGGTTTCATTGATTTGTTGTTGTTTTTTAAGTTTCTATATCATTTATTTCTTCTCTAATCTTTATTATTTTCCTTCCTTCTACTGGTTTGGAGTTTTTTTCTTTCTCTAGCTCCTTTAGGTGTAAGGTTAGGTTATTTATTTGAGATTTTTATTGCTTCTTGAGATAGACCTATAATGCTATGAACTTCCCTTTTAGAACTGCTTTTGCTGCATCCCAAAGATGTTTTACCATTGTGTTTTCATTTTCATTTGTCTCCATGTACTTTTTGAAAATTTCCTCTTTGAAATCTTGGTGGACCCATTCTTTGTTTAGTAGCTTGTTATTTAACCTCCAAGTACTGTAAAATCAAATTAACCTCCAAGTACTGAAAAATCAGCTTATAGCTTTCTAGTTTCAATTTCTAGTTTCATAGTGTTGTGGTCAGAAAAGGTGCATGGTGTGACTTCAGTCTTTTTTAATTTGTTGAGACTTGTTTTGTGGCCTAATATGTGATCTATTCTGGAGAATGTTCCATGTGCACTTGAAAAGAATGTATCTTCTGCTGTCTTAGGATGGGATGTTCTGAATATATCTGTTAAGTTCATCTGGTCCAGTGTATTATTCAAAATTACTACCTCCTTGTTGATTTTCTGTTTAGATGATCTATCAGTTGCCGTAAGTAGGCTTTTACAGTCCCCTACTATCATTGTATTACTGTTGATTACCTCCTTTATGTTTGTTATTAGCTGCTTTATGTATGTGCATGTTCCCAGGTTGGGTGAACAAATATTTACAATTTTCCTACCTCTTGTTGGATTGCTCCCTTTATGATTATATATTGTCCTTCTTTGTCTCCTTTTATTGTTTTTTGTTTTTAAAGTCTATTTTGTCCAATATAAGCATTGTTACCCTGGCTCTCTTTTCACTTCCATTTGCATGATAAATGCTTTTCTATCCTCTACTTTCAATCTACATGTGTCTTCAGGTCTGAAATGAGTCTCTTGTAAGCAGCATATGGATGGATCTTGCTTTTTTCTCCATTCCATCACTCTATGTCTTTTGATTGGAGCAGTTAGTTTATTTTCATTCAAAGTAATTACTGATAGGTATTGATACTCATTGCCATTTTGTTAATTCTTTTATGGGTTTTTTTTTTATTGTTTTATGGTTTTGTAGTTTTTCTGTCTCTTTATTCTCTTGCTCTCTTCTGTCATGGTTAGCTGGCTGTCTTTAGTCATATGCTTCAATTCTTTTTATTTTTTGCATACTTCTTTTTATTTATGGTTATTTATACATAACATCTAATGCATTTAGCAGTGTATATTAAGTGGATGTCGCTTAAGTTTGAACCCATTCTTTACCCCCCGCCCCCCCACTGGTTTAGGTATGTGGTGTGATACTTTACATCCTTTTATTTTATGAATCCCTTGAGTGATTTTTATACACATACTTAATTTTACTGTTTTTATGCTTCCTGCTTTTCTTACTCTTACTTGTGGCCTTTCCTCTCCACTCAAAGAGTCCCTTTAACAGTTCTTACAAGGCTGGTTTGGTGGCGATGAACTCCTTTAACTTTTGTTTGTCTGGGAAACTTTATCTGTCTTTGTATTCTGAATGATAGCCTTGCTGGATAGAGCATTCTTGCCTGCAGGGTTTTTTTTTTCTTTCAGCACTTTGAATATATCCTGTCACTCCCTTCTAGCCTGTACGTTTCTGTTGAAAAATCAGCTTATAGCTTTCTAGGGTTTTCCTTGTCTATAACTGTTTTCTCTTACTGCTTTAAAACTTTTCTGGTTATCACTACATTTTGCCGTTTAATCACTGCGTGTCTTGGCATGGACTCTTGTGTTGATTTTGTTGGGGCTCTCTGTGCCTCCTGGATCTGGATTTCTGTTTCCTTCCCCAGATTTGGGAAGTTTTGAGCTATTATTTCTTCAAGTAAACTTCTGCCCCCTTTCTCTCTCTTCTCCTAAAATCTCTATAATGTGAATGTTATTTTGCTTGATAGGGTCACTATGTTCCCGTAGTCTGTTTTAATTTTTTATTATTATTTTTTTTCTCTCTCCTGTTCACTTTGACTTCTTTCCATTACTCTGTCCTCCAGGTCATTGATCCACTTTTCTGCTTCCTCTCGTCTACTATTGATTCCATCTGGTGTCTTTTTAATTTCAGTTGAGTTCTTCATCTCCGATTGGTTCTTTTTTATAGTTTCTATCTCTTTGTTGAGGATCTCACTGAGGTCTTTTAATTGGTGTCTAAAAAGACACCATCTGGTGTCTTTTTAATTTCAGTTGAGTTCTTCATCTCTGATTGGTTCTTTTTTATAGTTTCTATCTCTTTGTTGAGGATCTCACTGAGATCTCACTCCACTCTTTTCTCAAATCCAGTGAATACCTTTATGACCATTACTTTAGATTCTCTATCCGGCATATTACTTATCTCTGTTTTGTTTAACTCTCTTGCTGTGACTTTGTGCTGTTCTTTCATTTGGGACACATGGTATTGATACTTATCTCTTCATTTTTTCTAACTCTCTGTGTCTGTTTCTATGTGTTGGGAAAGTCAGCCAAGTCACCTGCTCTTGAAAGTAGTGACCTTGTGAAGAAGAGGTCCTGTAGTGTCCTGTAGTGCAATGTCCCCTGTTTACCAGAACCTGGCACCTCAGGGATGTCTCCTTTGTGTGTTGCACACACCCTACTATTGTGGCTGAGCTGCATTTGCCTTCAGTCCCAGTTGTCTGCAATTGTCTCTTTGCCTGTTGTGAGCAAGGTTTGGTCCCTGTGTTGTTAGTGGGCCAGTCAAGGGCTGACTTGGGCTTGTGCTGAGTCGGACAAAGCTTTTGCCAGAGATGCAGTACATTGAACTGCAGGGTGCTTTCCCTTTGTTGTCCCCTGAGAAGGTTTGGCTGGTGGGCGGGGCCTGCAATCAGACCTAATGTCTGCCCCCACCCGGCTGCCGGGGCCACAATCAGACTGGCATGTGTGATTATCTTCCTCTCTCCCCTCCATACTGCCAGGCTTGTGGCACCACTTTGGATGGGCTCTGGCCAAGGGCCTGCTTGAGGGGTTAGGTCCACAGGAGAATGTGGGAATGGGGCATGTCGTGCCAGCAAGGACCACGCAGGACCACTCGGGCTGCTGCGGCCACGGCTGCCTGGGAGTAGAGGGAGAAACTCCTGCGAGGCCAACTAGGTTGGAGGGGGCAGATCTGCAGAAGCATGCAGGGACAGGGCATGCTGTTGCCAAGCTAGGTGGAGAGTGTTTGCACAGCACTGGTCTCTACAGGCGTCCCTGTGTCTTGGCTGGTGGGTCGGAGAGGGAAATGGTACCTACTGGCTCTTTTGTTCTTGGAGAGGTGTCCCAAAGATCCCTGCCGCTCCAGCACGTGCTCTGCGATTCGTAAATAAATCTCCTTCCTCTATATGCCAGATGTTTTTCAAACTGCTGTTTCCATGCCGTATCTCAGCAAGGCTGTTCGTTGTGCTGCTCTTTATGGCACAGAGTCCCACATCTTTGCTAGCCAAATCTCAGAAGTGACACGCCATCGCACCTGCTGTATTCTATTGGTCAAATACACTGACCTTGATCCAGTGTTAGGAGTGAACTACCCTGAGGTGGGGATCATTGAGGACCATCTTGGAGGTTGGCTATCACAGTCATGAGGTTTTATATTCTTTACATATTGCTGGATTTAGTTGGTTGATGTTTCTTTGCTACAGCTTTTGTATCTATGTTCTCAAGTGAAATTGGACTATGGTTTTTCTTTCTTATTGTCAAGTTTATGTCAGTCTCATAAAGTGAGATGAGTAGTGTTCTCTCTTTTTCTATTCTCTGAAAGAGTTTGTATACAGTATCAGAATAGTTCAGAATTATTTATTCCTTCACTGTTGCAATTCAGGGTGAAGCCATCTAGGGCCCCCAAATTTTCCTTGATTGAATTTCTTCAACTCATTGAAAGATCATTTAGGCTTTAAAACCATTTAGTTTTTCTATTCCTTATTGAGATAGTTTGTGCAAATTGTACTTTGATAAAATTTGTTCCTTTAATCTACATTTTCAAATTCATTGGCATTAAATTGTTCACAATGGTTTTTTATTCTGTATATAATATTTAAAGCTTTTATGGTAATGTCCTTTTTTCTGATACTGGTTACTTGGGCTGTCACTCTCTTTTTATAAATAGGTCTCATCAGATGTTTGAGAGTTTTATTAGGTTTTTTTTTAAAAAAATCAGTCTTTGGCTTTATTGATTCTGTATTTTCTATTTAATTGGCCTCTGTTCTTCTCACATGTCATTTCTTCCACTTTCTTGGGGTTTATTTTGTTCTTTTTTTACTTTCTTAAATTATATTCTTAGTTTATTAATTTTTAGGCCTTTTCAAATATGAATATCTTACAGCATAATTTTCCTTTAAGTATTGCTTTAGCTGAGTCTCGTAAGTTTTGATATAGTACAATATGTACTATTGTAATTCTTCCTCGGCTCAAACTATTTTTTTAATTCAATTATGATTTCTTCTTTAATCCATGAGTTACTTAGATATGTGCTTAATTAATTTCCAAGCGTATGAAGGTTTTCTTGATGTGCTGTTAGTTTATCATTCACTGTGTTATGTTAGGAAAAATATACTTGTCATTTCAATATTATAACATTTGTTTAGACTTGCTTTAAGATTATTTGGTCAGTTCTTGTAAATATTTTGAATGTGCTTGTTACATGCAGTATTAAATATATGTTTATTAGGTCAAAACATTAATCATGATGTTTAAATCATGTATATTTTTAAATTTTTATTTATTTTTAATTTTTTTAACATTTATTTATTTTTGAGAGATAGAGAGAGAGACAGAGTGTGAGTGGGGGAGGGGCAGAGAGAGAGGGAGACAGAATCTGAAGCAGGCTCCAGGCTCCGAGCTGTCAGCAAAGAGCCCGATGTGGGACTTGAACTCACAAACCGTGAGATCGTGACCTGAGCCGAAGTCAGATGCTAAACTGACTGAGCCACCCAGGCGCCCCATAAATCGTGTATATTTTTAAGAACTGTTTTTCTCTACCAATTACTGAGGGGTTATATTAAAATAACACACTATGAATGTGGATTTATCTGGGTCTCTTAGTAGTTCTATCAATTTGTAAGTTGAAATTTTTAAGTCAAAATGAACAACCTTTCATGGGGCACCTGGGTGGCTCAGTCAGTTAAATGACTGACTCTTGATTTCAGCTCAGGTCATGATCCCCACATCAGGCTCCATGCTGAGCATGGGGCCTGCTTAAGATTCTCTCCCCCTCTTGTGCTCTCTCTCTCTCTCTCTCAAATAAAAAAAATTAGATTAAAATTAAAAAATGAAATTTTTGTAATTATGAATTATCCTGAGTCACATAGTTCATCATAAAGGCTACTTAGTCTAGAAATAATTTGGCTATATATCTTAGCCAGATAAGGGGCTTAGATAAGCCCCAGTGTTCCACTTAAAATGCAGATGATTCTTCTTAACTCTTTTTTCATTATCAAGGCCCAGTTTGCATCTTCTCATTATAATAAGCTTCAGCTTACTCCACTGTATTTAATGAAATTGTGTTCATCTTTTCCTCTGTTTTCTTAAGTAAAATTGAGCTCTGAAGTCCTGGTTTTGCTTTATGTAATTAATAAGATTCCAGATTGGGCTCTTAAAAATGCAGGTCTTAATAAGTAGCAAAGGAGCCTAAGAGACACTTGAAGGAGAGGTACCCTCTCCTCTGCAGCTACAGAAGAGTGACCATCCTTGGGTCATAAAGCATGTTCAAAGAATTTGAACTCATGTGGTACTGAGACTTGTGTGAATATTTATAACTATACTAACTTATTCTGTTCTTTATTATTATAAATTTATCCTTGGAAGAATAATGTGAACAAAGACTCTGGGAATCATTGCCATATTCTTAATCTCCAAAGTGCTTTGTAATTCTCATGAGCTGTCTTACTCAATAATCTGATGTTCTCTTAAGGACATGTTTGACATTTCTATATTCCTATACAGTATGAACACTTGGAAGATGGTTCTAGCAAATCAGTAGATTACTAGCATTTTTTCCTTTTCTTGCCTGCATAATAAAATCAATAAATGCCCATGACTCTACTAGATTTCTTATTTAACAAAGAGATTGATCATCCTGTCTCATTTATAATAAGCAGCCAAATGCCTTGACTTCAATATTTTTGTGTTCTGTATTCTGCCTTTCTGTTGACTGGATTGGAAGTTCCCAGAGCTGGGCACAGTAACAACTGGTGAATCTGGCAGACTTTTTTTGTCTTTGCATTCACATCTATGGTTGTGCTTACAGGACTGCGCCAGAGTTTTTTCCTCCCGATTAGGTATACTCATGTCTGTTCTCATAGTTAGAGCAGGGGGACTGGGGAAAGGGGAAGCCACTATTTCCTGATTATGCCTCCAATTCAGGTGTTACCATGCTTTTGATACTATCAGAAACTGTTAGCCCTGAAGGAATATTGCACTGCCCACTCTCATCCATGAGCCACATCCCAAGCTTTTCTCTTGACCGAAAGGTCAAGTGCAAAATGTAAGGTTTCTTCCAGGTCAGGCTAAGATACTGTTTATACAACAGAGGAGAATGGTTTCTCATGGGACTTTCCACGTACCATCTGTGTGTCTCCAGCAGTTTTTCATTTATTTTATTTTTTTCATTCCATTTGTCAAGACATTTTCTTTTTTTTTAATTTTTTTTTTTAACGTTTATTTATTTTTGAGACAGAGAGAGACAGAGCATGAACGGGGGAGGGTCAGAGAGAGGGAGACACAGAATCTGAAACAGGCTCCGGGCTCTGAGCTGTCAGCACAGGGGCCCGATGCGGGGCTCGAACTCACGGACCGCGAGATCGTGACCTGAGCCGAAGTCGGCGCTCAACTGACTGAGCCACCCAGGCGCCCCTAGACATTTTCTTTTTTAAAAAATGTTTTATTTATTTATTTTGAGAGAGAGAGAGCAGGGGCAGGGCAGACATTGAGGGAGGGAGAGAATCCCCAAGAACGCTCTGCACTGTCGGGGCAGAACCCCAGGCAGGGCTTGATCCCGCCAACCGTGACATCATGATCTGAGCTGATGATCTGAGCAGGAGTCAGATGCTTAACCGACTGAGCCACCCAGGCGCCCCAAGACTTTTTTATTTAGAGGTTGCTTTCCCTTATTGAACCCCAGCTTCTCTCCTACCTGCTTCCTAGCAAGAGAAAGATAAACCAATGTGATTGGCACTGTGTCTGGCTTTCACTCATTACTTTCACCACTTACCTATGACGAGGAGTGGGACTTCCACTCTTGAGAAGCTTTCTGCGTCTTTCCTTTTGGGCAGCCTCCTCACCATCAGTTCTGCTCAGTTCCAGAGTAGATGTGTTAGTCACAGATTAGAATATTATTTCAGTGCCTTCCTCTTGCTTTTTTTCTTCTCTCTCACTCTCCCATCTGCAAAATCTATCACAAGTCTGGAATTCTAACATATAGCAGGCACTCAGTATGTCTTTGGTCTTTGTTGAGTGGGTGAGTGGAGAGGTGACAAACACTACCTCTGAGTAAGCAGCTGGAGATCTCTTCAGGATTTCTGCAAACTTCCGTCTCTGAATAATGCTTTTCAAAGAACATAGAGACAAATGTTGATCCTCTCTAGTTTGATGACTGTGTGTGTTAGGCTCATGTCTTATCAATTCATTAAGATTTTTTAAATTTTTATTTAGTTTGTTTTTTTTAATTGACCTCCAAGTTAGTTAGTATAGAGTGCAACAATGATTTCGGGAGTAGATTCCTTAGTGCCCCTTGCCCATTTAGCCCATCCCCCCTCCCACAACCCCTCCAGTAACCCTCTGTTTGTTCTCCGTATTTAAGAGTGTCTTATGATTTTGTCCCCCTCCCTGTTTTTATATATTTTTTTGCTTCCCTTCCCTTATGTTCATCGGTTTTGTCTCTTAAAGTCCTCATATGAGTGAAGTCATATGATATTTGTCTTTCTCTGACTAATTTCGCTTAGCATAATACCCTCCAGTTCCATCCACGTAGTTGCAGATGGCAAGATTTCCTTCTTTTTGATTGCCGAGTAGTACTCCATTGTATATACATACCATGTCTTCTTTATCCATTCATCCATCGATGGACATTTGGGCTCTTTCCATACTTTGGCTATTGTCGATAGCCCTGCTGTAAACATGGGGGTGCATGTGTCCCTTCGAAACAGCACATCTATATCCCTTGGATAAATGCCTAGGAGTGCAATTGCTGGGTCGTAGGGTAGTTCTATTTTTACTTTTTTGAGGAACCTCCATACTGTTTTCCAGAGTGGCCGCACCAGCTTGCATTTCCACCAACAATGCAAAAGAAATCCTCTTTCTCCGCATCCTCGCCAACATCTGTTGTTGCCTGAGTTGTTAATATTAGCCATTCTGACAGGTGTGAGGTGGAATTTATTAAGATTTTAATGAGAGAAATTGTGTGATCCTGCCATTTTTCTCTGGAAATAAAGTTATATGTATGTATGTGTATATATATATGCATACAATATATATAGTATATTAACATATAGTATATTATATTTACTTTAATAAATTCTGAATAAGTCAGGGTTCTCCAGAGAAACAGAACCAATAGGATATAAAAGGAAACTTATTGTGATGAACTGGCTTATGCAATTCTGGAGGCTGTGAAGTCCCAAGAACTGCCATGTGTAATCTGGACACCCAGGAAAGCTAGTAGTTTATTTCAATACAGGTCTGAAAGCCTGTGAACTAGGGATTACCAGTGATGTAAATCCCAGTTGGAGAGCAAGAGAAGATGGCAAGAGATGTCTCAATGGAATCAATGAGGCAGAAAAGAGACAATTTCTTCCTTCCTCCATCTTTTTGTTCTATTCAGGCCCTCCATGGAGTAGATCCACACCTTGAGAGTGAAGGGGTGTGATATTCTTTACGAGCCCACCAATTCAAATGCTATTCAGTGCAATTCAAATACCCCTCATACACACATCCACAGACACCTTCACAGACACACTAAGAAATAATAGTTAGTTACCTGGGCACCCCTGATCCCATCAAGTTGACGTGTAAAATTTACTATCATATACTCTAAAAGAAGATATGAGTCAAAAAAAAAAAAAAAGGTTTAGAACCTTTTCTGAAGGTCAATTTGGCAATATCAAAAAAAGTTTCACCTAATAATTTTACGACAGGAGTTTATCCAAAATGCATGCCCATGCAGGTATAACATGGCATAGAAATAGGGCGCTTTGCTCTTGTAATTGCGAAAGACTTGAAAAAATATAAATATCCATGAGAAAGAAACTTCTCAAGTAAATTATGGTATATCCATACAATTGGATCAGCAGAAGTAAAAAAGAAAATGAGAAAACTCTTTCTGAATTGATATGAAAGATCTCCAAGATCAAGTGAAAACAACAGGTTGCATAATAATGTATATAGTATGCGATTGTTTCTGAAAAGAGAAAAAGAGGAAAATATGTGTATTTGATTTTTATGTGCTCAAATTAGTTCTGGAAAGATTTGGAAAGATACATAAGAAATGTACATTGGTTGCTTCTAGGTAGAAGGACTCCATGCCTAGGTGACTGGAGTATCCCTTCTTTCAAATTATATGAATATATTACCAACTCATAAATGAAAAAAAGGAGGAAACAAATACACTTAATCATCAAAATAATTGTCTTTTGGTGATTAGAATCTGAGAAATCTTTATTGTTTTTTACATTTCTCAATATTTCCCTAACTTTCTATATGATAGTTATTACTTTTATAACTAGGAGAAAAATTTTAGATACAAATAATCATTTTTGTTCTGTTATTTACCACAAGTCCCTCTTACTATAGTTTAAGCCTAATTCCCTTTGAGGAATAAAAATTAAAAAGGTAGGTTTTGAAGATACATATTCTTCTATCCTTCTTGACGGAGTTAATTAAGAAAATCATATTTTGAAGTGCAAAATACCGTATTATTAATTATAAGCACTCTATTGTAAAGCAGATCTTAGAACTGATTAATCTAGAATAACTGAAACTTTATACCCAGTGAACAACAACTCCCAAACAAAACAAAAACAAAAAGACACAAGGAAATTTGGGAGATGTTGGATATGCCTATTACCTAGATTATGGTGATGGTGTCACAGGTGTTGGCATATGTCCAAACTCATCAAATTATACATATTAAATATGTGCAGTTCTTTTTTTTTTAATTAGACTAAATTAAATTATTTTTTTTTGAGAGAGAGAGAGAGAGAGAGAGACAGAGGCAGAGGAAGAGGGAGAGAGAGAATCCTAACCAGGCTCCATGCCAGAGCTCAATCCCACGACCATGAGATCATGACCTGAGCCGAAATCAAGAGTCAGGTGCTTAAGTGACTGAGCCACCCAGGTGCCCCTTAAAAAACAATTTTTGGATGTATAATTGCCATACAAAGAACTGCACAGGGGTGCCTGGGTGGCTCAGTCGGTTAAGAGTCCACCTTTTGATTTCTGCTCAAGTCATGATCTCACAGTTCGTGAGTTTGAGCCCCACATCGGGCTCTGTGCTGACAGTGCAGAGCCTGCTTGGGATTCTCTCTCTTCCTCTCTCTCTGCCCCTTCCCAGCTCATGCTCCCTCTCTCAAAATAAATAAACTTAAAAGAAACTGTTTTTTTAAAAAACTAGGTGATCTAAACAATCCAAACTGTTCTAATTTTTATTTACCATCTCTGAAGAGGCTTGAATGATGTAGTATTATGTTCTATTTTAAATTGTAAAACTCTGAACTTCTGTGAATTTGTCAACCTCAGCACTGGCCCACTGTGACTGATTGATGTATTTGATTTTTTTTAATGGGTAAATTCTCATCAAGTGATGGAATTTATTGTTCTATGTAATTGAAATCACTTATAAATACAACTACTACATTTGTTATATGAATTCTTGTTACTGACGTGACACTTTCACCAAGTGGTTAGGACTTTTGCCTTCGTGAGGGAGGCCATGAACAAGCTAGTCCAAGCAGACATGGAAATTTCTATGCCCCAAGACCCAGAGTGAGGTGAGGGTGTTAATGCCCAGTGTTGGCAGGGAACTTCAAGGCTCAGAACGTCGGCATGGTTTCAGAATTATTGCCATAAATAGTTGTGCGTGTTGTTCGTGCTTATCGAATGCTGACGTGGCTGCTGGTATGAAAGCAGGAAGCACACAGGTCTGTGCCCCTCTGACCTGGCAGACACCTCACTCACAGCTTGCTTAGACCCCCCCCAGACCTCTAGCATGCCTCTGTAACAAACAAAGGAGCCACTGGCTGCTGTGTTCACCCATTGGAATGCTTATCTCAAGAATATCTCCTGGGGCGCCACGGTGGCTCAGCCGGTTAAGCATCTGACTTCCAACTAGGGTACCATCTCGCCATTCCCAAGTTCGAGCCCCGCATCAGGCTCGGTGCTGACAGCTCAGAGCCTGAAACCTGCTTCAGATTCTGGGTCTCCCCCTCTGTCTCTCTGCCCCACCCCCACTCATTCTCTCTCTCTCAAAAATAAGGAAACATTTAAAAAAATTTTAAAAAGAATATCTCCCTATACTTTGTTTGTTATTGGGTCAAACCCAAAAAAGCTACTTTGAACTACGAAAAAAATCATGATCCTTTCCCACTGTCAATCTAGAGCAAGGCTCTGTGGTCCAGTCCAGCTCATTCTTTTGTTTAGAAACACACACCATGGAGTTAGGTCATGACAAGAATCCTAAAATGAGGCAGATCTGAATTAAATTCAGACTCCACCACCTACTGTTTTATGGATCTAGAAGACCTACCTAATTTTTCTGAAATGTAGTGTTCTTGCTCATAAAATCGGGACGATAATGCTTACCTCATGATATAGGGGTGAAATTAAATGTATTTGTGTAAAGAGAGAGGCCCTTAAATACTCAATATTTCAGCATTTCATTAATTACTTTCCCAACTTGTAGGTCAATTGTAAAGCAAGGTACGGGCACCTGGGTGGCTCAGTCGGTTAAGTGTCCAACGTCAGTTCAGGTCATGATCTCACGGCTCATGGGTTTGAGCCCCACGTCGGGCTCTATGCCGACAGCTCAGAGCCTGGAGCCTGCTTCAGATTCTGTGTCTCCCTCTCTCTCTGCCCCTCCTCTGCTCGCTCTCTGTCTTTCGCTCTCTCTCTCTCTGTCTCTCAAAAATAAATAAAAAATATTCATTACATAATAACATTATGTAAATCACGGTAGAATCTTAGAGTCTTAGAAAATTATATATATAAAATGTTTTCCGTAATTGAACCTGAACAGGGGTGAAGTTCAGATACTGCTACCAATTCTTCCACTTTTATTTTTAGTTCTCTTTTTTTCACAAGTCATTATTTTAATGCTTATTGCTTTCTTTTAAAAATTAGTGAAAGAGACAGAAAAAATAACACATAAATAACATCTTTTATTTTCTAAATATAAGACTACACTGGCAACAAGTTTTAAAACTGTGAGTTCTGAGTTTTATTTATTTTCCCATTTTCCAAAAATACTCTGCTATTGTGATGTGAAACAAACAGAAAGATCAACCCAAAATTATCTCTTCCTGAGATCAGGTAAATAAAATAGTCCTCTGACTGACACAAAAAAAACATACTAACATATTAATAGGACTGTTCTTTAAATCTGGGTCTTCAAAAGCTGACTGAGGTCAGTTTCTCTGGGAAACAGACTCTGTTTGACAGAGATTTGCATGTGGTCGTTTGCTGGGGACTGATGTGGGCCTCAACACCTGCGTGGACAAAATAGGATTGAGTAGAGGGAGAAGCTGAAATGAGGTGCAGTCCTATCGGGAGCTCTGAGCTGAGAAGACCCTTAAGTGTGGGCCTGCCTTGAGGCAAGGGTGTTGGCCAGTAGGGCCCCAACCTGTCCAGTCCTGTACTGTGAGCTATTCCAGGAAGGAAGGTAGAGTGGCTCTTTTTGGCTGAGGGCAATTCCCAGAAACGGTTTAGCTCAGAGCTGGGAGGGTGTGAGGGTTGCCAGAGTCACAGCATTCACTAGATGCTTAAATCAAAATATATTCAGACATTCTTAAACTTATATTTTAATATTTATTTAAAAAAAATTTTTTTTTCCAACGTTTATTTATTTTTGGGACAGAGAGAGACAGAGCATGAACGGGGGAGGGGCAGAGAGAGAGGGAGACACAGAATCAGAAACAGGCTCCAGGCTCTGAGCCATCAGCCCAGAGCCCGCCGCGGGGCTCGAACTCACGGACCGCGAGATCGTGACCTGGCTGAAGTCGGACGCTTAACCGACTGCGCCACCCAGGCGCCCTAATATTTATTTTTTAAAGTTTCTTTACTTTTTTTTTTGAGAGAGAGAGACAGAACGAGTGGAGGACGGGCAGAGAGAGAGGGGAAGAGAGAGGGACAGAGGATCCAAAGCAGGATCTGTGCTGATAGTAGAGAGCCTGAGGCGGGGCTTGAACTCACGAACCATGAGATCATGACCTGAGCCAAAGTCCAACGCTTAACCCACTGAGCTACCCAGGTGCCCCTTAAACTTATATTTTAGATATGTGTTGCAAACTAATGTCTACTGAGTAGTCTATAGCAACAACCAATTTAGTGGGGCAGAATACCTTTCAAAATCATCTAGAAGAAAAAAATGAAAATAGAATAAAACCCTCATTTATTAGATGGAAACAGCCTTGCAGGGAGCAATGTAATTGTTTAACATGCCAATTATCTATTAAAAACAATTTCCAAATATACATAGCCGTCTTACTAACCTGTTAGTCATGTTAGTGTATTTCCTGATATTTAATGTAAGGGTGTGTTACTGCTCACCCACTACCCACCCCCCACCCCCCCGCCCCGGAAGAGAAGCATAGCTTTGATACATGTAGCTACAAGTCCTCAGGCCATCCAGGCAGAAACTCTGACGGTCAAAGGCATGCGACTTTCAGTGACTGCTGAACTTATTCCAGAGTTCAAGAGAAATGAACTCAGGCTAAACCCTGTTGGGATTTATCACTTTTTTGAATCCACACTAAGAAAATCAAGGGATAAGGGTAGAGGGGGCAAGTGGAGGGGGAGAATGTGGGAGGGTGATGAGGGAAATCTCTGTATAATAGATGTCAATTAGTAAATGTAGAGGGAAAAATGCACCATTTTGCATCAAAGTGATTATTTAGTCAAAAGACCCCATCAGTGGATGTTAAAGTTATTGGTAGATTTTTACAAAGTTTCAAAGTATGTCCCCAGAGGTTATTGATTACAAAGAGAAAATGGCAGCTACAATGAGGAAATCTGGTGGTCACCACCTTAACTGAACTTGATGCAACTTAACATGGCCAAAAATGGGAAACTGATGTAATACACCCATAGGTCATTTCATCATTCATGTGAAATTCCTGCCCCAAATGCATAGTCTTGAATCTAATCATGAGAAAACAATCAGAGCTGAAGTGAGAAACATGTTACAAAATAACTGGCTCACGTTCTTTAGAAATGCCAATGGTACAAAGAGGTGAAAAATCTACACACGGAAAAGTATAGAAAGCTTATGAAAGAAATTGAAGAAGACACACACACACACAAATGGAAAAACATTCCATTCTCATGGATTAGAAGAACAAATATTGTTAAAATGTCGATACTACCCAAAGCAATCTACATATTCAATGCAATCCCTATCAAAATAACACCATTATTCTTCACAGAGCTAGAACAAACAACCTAAAATTTATACGGAACCAGAAAAGACCCTGAATAGCCAAAGCAATCCGGAAAAAGAAAACCAAAGCTGAGGCATCACAATCCCGGATTTCAAGCTGTATTACAAAATCATCAAGACGGTATGGTACTGGCACAAAAACCGACACATATATCAATGGAACAGAATAGAGAACCCAGAAATGAACCCACAAACGTATAGCCAACTTATCTCTGACAAAGCAGGAAAGAATATCCAATGGAATAAAAACAGTGTTGGGAATGGTGTTGGGAAAACTGGACAGCGACATGCAGAAGAATAAATTTGGACCCCTTTCTTACACCATGCACAAAAATAAAATGGATGAAAGACCTAAACATAAGACAGGAAACCATCAAAATCCTAGAGGCAAAAGCAGGCAAAAACCTCTTTGACCTCAGCTGCAGCAACTTCTTGCTTGACATGTCTCTGGAGGCAAGGGAAACAAAAGCAAAAATGAACTATTGAGACCTCATCAAGATAAAAAGCTTCTGCATGGCAAAGGAAACAATCAGCAAAACTGAAAGGCAACCAGTGGAATGGGAGATTTTTGCAAATGACATATCAGATAAAGAATTAGTATCCAAAATTTGTGAAGAACTTAACAAACTCAACATCCAAAACACAAATAATCCAGTGCAGAAATGGGCAAAAGACATGAATAGACACTTCTCCAAAGAAGACATCCAGATGGCCAACTGACACATGAAAAAATGCTCAACAATAGTCATCATCAGGGAAATACAAATCAAAACCACAATGAGATACCACCTCACACCTGTCAGAATGGCTAACATTAACAACTCAGGCAACAACACATGTTGGCAAGGATGTGGAGAAAGAGGATCTGTTTGCACTGCTGGTGGGAATGCAAAATATTCTGGTGCAGCCACACTGGAAAACAGTATGGAGGTTCCTCAAAAAAGTAAAAATAGGGGCACCTGGGTGGCTCAGTCGGTTAAGCGTCCGACTTCAGCTTAGGTCACGATCTCGCGGTCAGTGAGTTCAAGCCCCGCGTCGGGCTCTGTGCTGACAGCTCAGAGCCTGGAGCCTGCTTCCGATTCTGTGTCTCCCTCTCTCTCTGCCCCTCCCCCGTTCATGCTCTGTCTCTCTCTGTCTCAAAAATAAATAAACGTTAAAAAAAATTTTTTTTTAGAAAGTAAAAATAGAACTACCATACAACCCAGCAAATACTGGGTATTTATCCAAAGGATATAGGAGTGCTGTTTTGAAGGGACATATGCAACCCAGTGTTTATAGCAATGCTATCAACAATAGCCAAAGTATGGAAAGAGATCAAATGTCCATCGATGGATGAATGGATAAAGAAGATGTGGTATATAAGTATATACAATGGAATATTACTCGGCGATCAAAAAAGAATGAAATCTTGGGGAGCCTGGGTGGCTCAGTCAGTTGAGCGTCCGACTTCGGCTCAGGTCATGATCTCATGGTTTGTGGGTTCGAGCCCCACATCGGGCTCTGTGCTGACAGCTCGGAACCTGGAGCCTGCTTCGGATTCTGTGTCTCCGTCTCTCTCTGCCCCTCCTCTGCTTCCACTGTCTCTCTCTCTCAAAAATAAATAAACATTAAAAAGAAATTAAAAAAAAAAAAAGAATGAAATCTTGCCATTTGCAACAATGTGGATAGAACTACAGTGTATTATGCTAAGCGAAATTAGTCAGAGAAAGACAGATATCGTATGACTTCCCTCATGTGGAATTTAAGATAGAAAACAGATGAACATAAGGGAAGGGAAGCAAAAATAATATAAAAACAGGGAGGGGCATAAAACATCAGAGACTCTTAAATATAGAGAACAAACAGAGGGTTGCTGGAGGGGTTTTGGATGGGCAAGCGTGTTAAGGAGGGGACCATCTCGTTGGGATGAGCACTGGGTGTAATATGCAGGTGATGAAACACTGGATTCTACTCCTGAAATCATTATTGCACTGTATGCTAACTAACTTGGATGTAAATTTTAAAAAAGAAATAAATTTAAAAAAAAAGAAAAAAATGCCAACGGTAGTGTCCATCCATAGATGAGTATATAAAGAGAAGGTATGTATATACAATGGAACATTATTCAGCCATAAAAAAGAATGAAATCTTGCCATTTGCAACAATGTGGGTGGGGCTAAAGAGAATAATGCTCAGTGAAATAAGTCAGAGGAACACGAATACCACATGACTTCACTCATGTGGAATTCAAGAAACAAACCAAATGAACAAAGGGGGGAAAAAGTGAGAGACATAGTAAGACACAGAGTCTTAACTAAGAAACAGAGTCTTAACAAACGTTCCTGGGGTGGGGGTGGGGGGATGGGTGAGATAGGTGAAAGGGATTAAGAGAACACTTACCGTGATGAGCACTGAGTAACGTATAGAATTGTTGAATCACTATATTGCACACCTGAAACTCACATAACACTGTATGTTAACTATACTGGAATTAAGATTTTAAACTTAATAAAAAATGCCAATGGTAGGAAAATAAAGAAGGGTTCAGGAGCTGTCCCAGATTTAAGGAGCCCAAAGTACAGAAAGGCACAATCCTAATCAGGATCCTGGATAAGAAAAAGAAAAATTGTTGTGAAAGATATTAGGCCAATTTGAAAATTGTCAACATGCGCCTTATGCCAGATCAAAGTGTTGTGTCAATGTTAAATTTCCTGAATATTGTAATTGTACTGTGTAATGAGCCTACATTCTGAGGCTAGCTTATATTAGGCCTTTGATAATTTGTTAAGCATTTTAGGCGACTTCTTTTTCCTAACTTGCATAGCTTCCAGTGTCTGCCTCAGGTAAGCGTCTCTCTTTGGAGACACCTGTTTTCCCTTAGATTTGGGGTGAATTGGCTGCCTGCAGTCTTAGCTCTCTGATGAGGTGTGAGTCTCCTGTGGCCGTGATAGCCAACTACCGCCAAGCTGGTGACTTAAAACAACAGAAATTTATTCTTTTGCTGTTTTCTTGAGGCCAGAAGTCTGAAAGCAAGGTGTTGGCACAGTCGTTTCCCTCTGGAGGCTCTGAATGAGAATGCATCACATACCTGCATTCCAGTCTTTGGTGGTTGCCACAGACCCTTGGCATTCCTTGCCTCGAAGCTTCATGACTCCAGTCTCTGCCTCCGTCTTCACATGGTTTTCTCTTCTGGTTTTTTTTCCCCCCTCGTCTTTCTGTTAGAATTTCCTTTTCTTACAGGGTCACTTGTTAGACGTAGGGCCCGCCCAGATAATCCAGGATGGTCTCATCTTGAGATCTTTCATTACATCTGCAGAGACCCTTTGTCCAAATAAGGTGACACCCACAGGTTTGGGGAGTCAGGACATAGATAATGTCTTTTTGGAGGCCACTAATCAATGATAGATTCAAATAACGTTAGGATTTTTGCAAATTATCTGGCTCTTTCTCTCTTTCTTTTCTTTTTGAATACTCAGAGTGTGGAAACAATTCTCTTTCTAGATTTCTACATCCTAAACGAAAACTGGGCATCCCCCATGCCAATATTTAATAGTCAAATATATCAAAAGTCTTAATATAGTTTCCGAATGTTGTGGCTTGCTCACTTACAGGTCTGGTACCTGTGCTGGAAAGACTCCAAAGGCAGAGGTCTGGAATACCTAAGGCTTCCCAGAAGCCTCTATGTGTGTTCTCTCCATGTGATCATTCTAGTGTGGCAATTTCAGAGAACTGGATTTCTTACATGGGAACTCAGGGCTCTAGAGTATGCCCGGAGAGAAACTCTATTGCTTTCTATGACCTAGATTCAGAAGTCACACAGCAGTGCTATTAACAGCCTTTTAGCTGGGAAAACCACAAATGTTGCCGGCATAGACTTCTCTTGATGGGAGAGAGGTGGCAAGGTTCTAGAAGAGCGTGTGGAACCAGAAATACTGTTGCCATTTGGGTAAAGAGAATCTGTTACAGTGAATATAATCCTTTATATTATACTTCATTTTTTCTTCTGTTTTATTGCATTGGCTAGAAAGTTCCATGTATCCTTGAACAAGAGGTATAAGAATAGACATCTTTACCTTTTTAATAACTTTAATGCACATATTCTATATAGATTCCCCAGTTAAGTAGCCCGTTAAATGTGATATGTGAACCCATGAACTTTGAGATCATGATCTGAGCTGAAGTCGGATGCTTAACTGACTGAGCCATGCAGGTGCCCCTAGAATTTTCTATAGTTTTCATAGATGTGTCTCTCCAGTTAATTTTGACTCCAGGATGTCCTCACCTGGGCATGTGAGTGCTTCTGGCTCCCTTGCAGGCTTCAAGCAGGCCTTGGAGAGCCAGAGACACTGACTTAGGCTCATACATACAACCACCTCCCTCACTGTCTTTGGGTCTTCACTCTTATGCTTACTGGGGTCTTGCTTCCTCCCCCTGCTATGCCAAACAAAGCAGACACTGGCTTCAGTTTTTCTCAAGCTTCCAAACTAGGGTGACCGTATAATTTATTATCAAGTCCAGTATATTTGGAAGTCAACAGGAGAGCTAGTAATAATTATACTGGGGTAACAAACATATATCAGGACAATCCTAGACAAATTGGGACTTATGGTCACCCTACCTATAACAGTCTAGATATTTTAACCACATAACCCTACCTCTAACTAGGATGCTTTCCTAGAAAACTATGAGGTAAATGCCCTAGGATCTTTGATCTGTCTCCACTGCCTTCCTTCTCTTGAGATACCATAGCCAGAAAAGACAGGCTTTCCTTCCTCCCATTCTATCTGGGTAAGACTTTCTTGCCCAAGTAATTTGTAATAGTTGGCCCGATTATGTATTTGCAGATAATAAGTTAATTTTTTTAATGTATCAATTCAATTGATAAATTTGATCCAACTAAAAGACAGTGTCCTAGCATCTTTTCTAGCAAAAGAATATCAACAGCCCAGGCAATCTCTCCAACACGTGGGCCAAGAAGCAGGGCTGCAGGGAAAGCGTCTTCAGTTTGGCTACACCTTTTGGAAGGAGGGTAAGAAAAATATAGAGAACTGTGACAAAGACTAATTCCTCCCCAATATTTATTTGCCCTCTTTCCCTTATCGAGATAGAGCTGCGGAGTTTTAGTTGGGGAAATGGCCACCCAGAATAAAGACTATATATTCCACCTCTTCCTGCCCCTGGGCATAGTCATGTGATTGAGTTTAAATGGGAAGTGAGTGGAAATGTTTTGTCTGATTTATAGAAAGTGTCCTTAAGTGAAGTCTATGTGTGGTCTCCTTACCCCTTCCTCCCTCCTTTTGCTTAGAACATGCATTTGATGGAGTGCTACCTCGGACCATTCAGACACAGACAATACTCTTTTGGGAACATGAGCAACAAAGTAGGGGAAGCCCGGTTACCTGGACAGCCTCGTAGAGCATTGCCCTGAAACACCTACCTCCAGAATTTCAGATAATAAAGAAATTAATTTGTCGTGAAGCTGCTGTTATTTATATGTAGTGAAACATAATTCCCTTTTATGTTTTAATTTTTTCTACAAGCTTTCACCTAAATTGCAGTCAACATACAGTGCAATATTATTTTTAGGCTTAGAATGTAGTGATTCATCACTTACATACAACAGCTGGTGCTCATCACAAAGTGCCCTCCTTAATCCCCATCACCTATTTAACCCATCCTCCCGCTCACCTCCCCTCCAGTAACCATCAAACATATATTCTAATCAATATAAGGACATTACTTAAAAGCTCTCATTTTTCAAAATCTTTTAGAGTAGCTCAAGTTCATTGATTTATTCACTCAACAAATCTGTAACTACTCTGCGCCAGGCAATGTTCTGCACACTGAGGATACAACTGTGAACAAGACACACAAAGTCTGCTTTCATAAGTTTACATTCTAGCAGGAGGAGGCATTCAGTCTACAAATAAATATGAAATATGGCAGGAGACGGTAGCACAGTCACCCAGTAGGAAAATAGAGTTAAGGAGTGACAGAATGCTTTTCTAACAAGGTTATAGCTGAGCACAGACCTAAAAGAAGTAGCAACATTGAAAACACTTGGTTATCTGGGGAAGGAACATTCCAGAAAGAAATACCAACTATTAAGTGAGACGTGGGAGCAACATTGACGTGCTTGAAGAATAGTGAGGCCATTATGGTTGGTGCTGAGGAAGCAAGGGGGAAAAGTGTAGGAGATCTGAGGGCTTGTCTGGTAAGGGCCTACAATTTTCCTAGGAGTGAACAATCGGAGACATTTGAGCAGAGGAATAAAGTGAGTTTGGGTTCTATTTTAAGAGCACCTCTGTGGAAAATAAGAGGGCAAGTGTGGGAACAGGACGATGAGGCGTAAGTTGATGGTGGCATGGATCAGGGTGCTAGTTGTAGGTGCTAGTGGTCAAATTCTAGATAAATTTTGAGTGTGGAGTAGCTGTGATTTGCTGAAGAACTGAATGGGAAAGGTGAGAGAATAAGGACTTGGGGGTGACTCTTAAGAATGGGCCTGATATAGGCTGTCTTCATAAAATCCTGCCATAAATCCTAGTGTGGGGCAGCAGTTTGGGGAAAGGGAAGGCTTTGTGGCTTTCCTAAATGATAGTAGTAACTACATTCACTGTGACCGGGCATATGCTAAACATGTATATGGTACTTCATCTAATGTTTTCACAATTCTATGGAAAAGCTATCTCCAGACTCATCTTACAGATGAGGACGTGGTTTTCAGCATGTCACATAACTTGTCCAAGGTCACACAACTAGTGGATGGCAGATCCAATATTCAAACCCATCTCTGCCTTGGAGACTGGATGTTTCCATGCTTCCATCAGTCGCAGTCCTACAGGCCAAATCGGGCCCCTCATCTGTTTTTTTTTTTCACGGCTCATAAACTAAGGAATTTTTTTTTTTTTTTTTGAAAAAAGAATCGAGAGAGAAATATTTCATGACAGTTGCAAATTGTATGAAATTCAAGTTTCAGTGTCCATAAATAAAAATTTTTTTGGAACACAGTTACGCTCGTTCCATTACATAGCGCCTATGGCTATTTTCATGCTACAGCGGCAGAGTTGACTAGTTGCAACAGAGACCATTTGGCCCACAAAGCCAAAAATACTTGTCACCTAGGCCTTTACAGAAGAAGTTTGCCAACCCCAGGTTTAGAGAATGAACTCTATTCTAACATTTGTGAAGTGCGATACTTGTGAAACATGTCTATTGTAGTTAATTTTTCTAGTGTCAGAGAAGCTACAGACAGCTCTGTGCAAGGGGGTTTGTTCAGCCGGTTAAAGATTAATTACTCATGTAGCTTTGTTCTAGAATGAAAGTGCAGTCCACCATGGAAGAGAAGCCAGAGCCAGAATAATCCAATAACCTTTGACTGCTCAATCTCTCTCCCCACCCTCTCTCTCTCTCTCCCCCTCTCCCTTTCCACCTCCCTTTTCCTCTCCCTCTTCCTCCCGCCCCTCCTCTCTCCCTCCCTCCCTCTTTCTCTAACCCTCTTTCTCAAATAGGGATTAAATATACTCAGATAAACTATGTATTTCAGAAAATTGAGAGTTCTTGTTATTTCGAAATCATTAAAAGATTTTCTTCCAGGAACTCTTTTTGAAAAATTTAGGTTCCCAAATTTCTAACTTTGAAATTGTATCATACAGTGGTATTTCATAGACCTAATCAAGTTCATGTCTACTGAATGCCAATGGTGAGAAATGACGGTAACACTGATCAAGGAACAGCGTTCCATAAATGAACAAAGCCTTTTGTTTCGACCAGAGAATTATATAAGGTCTACAAACATGTCTTGCCCAGTAGAAAGCTTTGTAATGATCTCATATGGACGGAAAGAAGAATATGGAAAACAAGAGGGACATATGAAAGAAGAATGTTCAGTCTCTATGTCACGTATAGAAAGGCTCTCTTGGCTACAGCTTTTATCTGGGAATCTAGAAGCAGCTGATATTGTGAAGCTTTGTGTGTTTCTGTGTTGCTATCATTGCTGCTGGATTTCTCTTTCAATAAAAATCTATCTTATCTGAATTGAGCTGAAACAGTTTCCATCCATCCCATTTTTGGCTCAGAGAGAGGTGGGAAATCCCATCCTTGGAGTAGCCTGGAAAAGAGATCCACCTAAATTACCCTTGTGTGTGAATGGTAATGCTACCCAGACTCCTTGGAGAGCAAGGACTAATTCTCTTCTTTTTGATTATGCCCAATTGCCTCTTGTCATGTCCAACTATTATATCATATACATAAACTTTTCTGTACTGTAGACATTATGTATACCTACTACTTCTGGTAACAGATATTTTCCTTGGGACCAAACTTTTGTTTAACAGCAATAGAACCAGCCTTGAGGGGGGAGGGGCATTGCATATTGTGTGATTCCCTTTATATAGCATTCTCGTTTTTGACAGCTTTATTGGTCTATAATTCTCATGCCCTTCAATTCGCCCATTTAAAGTGTAAAACTCAGTGGTTCCCAGTATATTCACAGAGGTGAGCGACCATCACCACATTCACTCTTAGAACATTTTTATTATCCCAAAAAAGAAGACCTGCACCTTTTTAGCCATCACCAACCACTCTCCCCCACCCCCATCATCCCACCCAGGCCTCATCAACCACTAATCTACTTTCTGTCTCCGTAGATTTGTTTATTTTGGACACTTGGCTTAAACGGAATCATCCAGAAGGTGGTCCTTTGTGGTTGGCTTCTTCTTTCACGTAGCATGTTTTTAGGTACTTTTAATCATTTGAGGAACCTCCACACTGTTTTCCAGAGTGGGTGCACCCGTTTGCATTCCCACCAACAGTGCAAGAGGTTCCCCTTTTTCCACATCCTCGCCAACACCTGTTGTTTCCTTAGTGGTTAATTTTAGCCACTCTGACTGGTGTTTGGTGGTATCTCTCAATGTGGTTTTAATTTGTATTTCCCTACTGAGTGATGTTGAGCATCATTTCATGTGTCTGTTTGCCATCTGGATGTCTTCTTTGGAAAAGTGTCTATTCACGTCTTCACTGTATTATTTGTTTTTTTGGATGTTGAGTTTAGTAAGTTCTTTATAGATTTTGGATACTAACCCTTTATTTGCTCCATCGGTTGCCTTGTAAAGTTTCATTGATTAATTCCTTTTCTGAATAGAAGATTTGTATCTTGGTGAGGTCCCAATGGTTCATTTTTGGCTTTTATTTCCCTTGCCTTCAGAGACATGTCAAGTAAGAAGTTGCTGCGGCTGAAGGTCAAAGAGGTTGCTGCCTGTTTTCTCCTGTAGGATTTTGATGGTTTCCTGTCTTACATTTAGGTCTTTCATCCATTTTGAATTTATTTTTGTGCATGGTGTAAGAAAGTGGTCCCGTTTCATTCTTCTGCCCAGTTCTCCCAGCACCATTTGCTAAAGATACTGTCTTTTTTCCATTGGATATCCTTTCCTACTTTGTTGAAGATTAGTTGGCCATATATTTCTGGGTTCTCTATTCTATTCTATAGATCTATGTGTCTGTTTTTGTGCAAAATACCATACTGTCTTGATGATTACAGCTTTGTAATACGGGCTAAAGTCTGAGATTGTGATACCTCCAGCTTTGGTTTTCTTTTTCAGCATTACTTTGGCTATTCAGGGTCTTTTGTGGTTCCATACAAATTTTAGGATTGTTTATTCTAGCTCTGTGAAGAATGCTGGTGCTATTTTGATTGGTATTGCATTCAATGTGTAGATTGTTTTGGGTAGTATTGACATTTTAACAATATTTGTTCTTACAACCCATAAGCACGGAATGTTTTTGAATTTCTTTGTGTCTTCAGTTTCTTTCATTAGCTTTCTGTAGTTTTCAACATGCAGATCTTTTATGTCTTTGGTTATGTTTACTCTTAGGTATTTTTTGGTTCTTGGTGCAAGTATAAATGGGATCAGTTCCTTGATATTTCGTTCTCTTGCTTCATTATTGGTGTATAGAAATGCAACTGATTTCTATACATTGATTTTTATATCCTGCGACTTTGCTGAATTCATGGATCAGTTCTAGCAGTTTTTTGGTGGAGTCTTTCAGGTTTTCCTTGTAGAGTATCATGTCATTGGTGAAGAGGGATAGTTTCACTTCTTTGCCAATTTGGATGCCTTTTATTTCCCTTCATTGTCTGATTGCTGAGGCTAGGACTCCCAACACTATGTTAAACAACAGTAATGAGAGTGGACATCCCTATCGTGTTCCTGATCTCAGAGGGAAAGCTGTCAGTTTTTCCTCATTGAGGGTGATATTAGCTGTGGGCCTTTCATATATGGCTTTTATGATGTTTAGGTATGTTCCTTTTATCCTGACTCTCTTGAGGGTTTTTATTAAGAAAGGATGCTGTATTTTGTCAAATCCTTTTTCTGCATCTATTGGCAACATCATATGGTGCTTATCTTTTCTTCTATTAATGTGATGTACCATGTTGATTGATTTGCGAATATTGAACCAGCCCTGCAGCCCAGGAATGAATCCCACTTGATCATGGTGAATAATTCTTTTAATAATATACGGTTGAATTCGATTTGCTGGTACCTTGCTGAGAATGTTTGCATCCATGTTCATCAGGGATATTGGCCTGTAATTCTTCTTTTTAGTAGGGTCTTTGTCTGGTTTGGGAATCAAGGTAACGCAAAGCCTCATGGAATGAGTCTGGAAGCTTTTCTTCCATTTCTGTTTTTTGGAACAGCTTGAGAAGAGTAGGTAGGTATTAACTCTGCTTTAAATGTATGGTAGAATTCCCCTGGTGCCTATGTCACCCGTTTTATCTCTCCTAATTCTCATACACGTACCTCTGTCCCATCAAGCTGTCTCCATCCACCTGTGGAGATCTTTCTGTCACTCCACAGACTGTATGCCTGAGTATTCCAAGGATATCATTAAATATATCAACATAGGAATAATGGAAATCCCACAAGAAGGGGACAGAGAAAAGGAAGCAAAAAGAATATTAGTAGAAATAATGGCTAAAATTTTCCAAAATTTGATGAAAACCAATCTATACATCTAAGAAGCTACAGAAACTCGGGATGCTAAATTCAAAGAGATGCACATCTAGATTCATCAAAATCAAAGGAATCTAAAGCCACAGAGAAAAAGACAATCTTGAAAGCAACAAGAAAGAAGAAAATCATCACATATGAAGGATCTTCAATAAGACGAACAGCTAAATATTTATTGGAAACCATGAAGTCCAGAAGTCAGTGGGATGATATATTCAAAGTGCTGAAAGAAAAGACTGTCAACCAAGAATTCTTTGTCCAACATTACTAACCTTCAAAAATGAAGGAGAAATGAAGCCATTTTCAGAAAAATAAAAATTGAGAGAATTGGGGCACCTGGGTGGCTCAGTCAATTAGGTGTCCGACTTCGTCTCAGGTCATGATCCCACAGTTCATGAGTTTGAGCTCCACATTGAGCTCTGTGCTGACAGCTCAGAGCCTGGAGCCTGCTTCAGATTCTGTGTCTCCCTCTCTCTCTCTGCCCCTCCCCCACTCACGCTCTGTCTCTCTCAAAAACAAATAAACATTAAAACTTTTTTTAAATTTTTGAGAGAATGTTCATAGCAGCATTATTTATAATACCAACAAGTAGACATAACCCAAATGTCTATCAGCTGAAGAATGGATAAACAAAGTGGTGTATCTCTAAATGGAATATTTTTCAGCCATCAGAAGGGATGACGTCTAGATACGCTACAACAGGGAAGAATCTTGAAAACATGCCAAGGGAAAGAGCCAGTCACAAAGAACCACGTGTTGCATAATTCCATTTATGTGAAATGTTTAGAATAGGCAGATCTATAGAGTTCATAAGTAGATTAGGAGTTGCCTAAGGCTGCAGGGTTGAGAAAAATAGGACATGATAGGTTAACAATGGTGGGTTTTTTTCAGGGTCTAATTAAAATCAATTCAAAAATTGATTGTGGGGGCACCTGGGTGGCTCAGTTGGTTAAGCATCTGATCTTGACTTCAGCTCAGGTCATGATCTCATGGTTTGTGGGATTGAGCCCCATGTGGGACTCCATACTGACAGCATAGAGTCTGCTTGGGATTCTCTCTCTCCCTCTCTGTCTGTCCCTCTCCCATTCACATGACCTCTCCCTCTCAAAATAATAAATATTCATAAACAAACAAACAAACAAATAAATAAATACATAAAATTGATTGTGGTAATGGCTACACAGCTCTGTGAATATGCTAAATATTATTGCATTGTATACTGTAAATGAGTGAATTGTATGGTATGTGTATTATATTTCCATAAAGCTGTTACCAAAAAAGGGGGGAGGCTAAAACAATTAAGACTCTTAGAAGAAAACATAGGCCTAAATCTTAATGACCTTGGATTAGGCAATGGTTTCTTAAATATGACATTGGAAGCACAACAACAAAAGAAAAAAATAGCTAAATTGTACTTCATCATAACTAAAAATTTTAGTGCTTCAAGGGACATCATCAAGAAAGTGAAAAGACAAGCCACAGCATGAAGGAAATGTTTGTAAATCATCTATCAGATAAGGAAACTTATGTAAAGGACCCAGAATTATTAAATAACTTTTACAAGTCAATAACTAAATGACAACTAACTCTATTAAAAATGGGCAAAGGATTTGAATACACATTCCTCCAAAGAAGATGCACAAAATAGCCAATAAATACATGAAAAGGTGTTCAACATCATTAGTCACTGGGGAAATGCAATCAGAACCACGAAGAGATATCACTTCACACCCACTAGGATAGCTTTACTTTAAAGAACAGAAAATATTAAGTGTTGATGGGGATATGGAGACATTGGAACCCTCATATACTGCTGGTGGGAGGAAAGGTGATAACAACCACTTTGGAAAACAGTTTGGCGTTCTTTAAAAATGTAATGGTAGAATTGTTAAATGACCCGAAAATTTCACTGCTAGTTATATTTTGGTCTCAGAATGTGCCATGAATCACATTTTGGCCAGCCAGATGTTGGGGATATAATGGAGTTTGCTGGTGATATGCCATGCGGGCCAGAGGGCATGGTGGAAGAATTTGGAAAGACAGAAAGGGGTGGGAAGATGGGTCAATTAGTAGAAACACAATAAAGTTAATAAAGTTACTGTTCTTACCATTTTAGAGTTTTCAGGGGGCAGAACGTAAATGTTCAACTTCTCAGGAAAATAGAGAAAACAGAAGAAAGGTGGCTTTGGGGGAGATGGGGGGGTGTTGTCTCACGAAGGTGGGAGTGGGTCTTCCTGATAGGCAGCTGACCCTATACTCAGTCTATGAGGAGAACAAAAAGCTGGGGGTGCCCTGAGGAGCCCTTCTATCCTCCTCTTCATATTTCCAAAGAAGGGAGAATATGTCCACTTGGCAGCAAAGGAAAATCCCAGGTTTTTTCAGTCTCCTCATTCACTTCTCCCCAAAATCGGGGAGTAATTTGTATTTAAAGGGACAGAACATATATGGTCCAACTTTTCTGGGCTCCTTTTTTCGATGCCTGGTATTAGGAGACATACTCCCTGCTCACCTTTCTCTAAGCTTTCCAGGGTTGACATAATTTGGTGGAGTAGGGGACTTTTTTAGGGATCCTGTGAAGGGCCATAACTCAGATTAGGATCTTTAAACCTACTGGGTCTAAAGCTGACGTTTTTATTTCAGTCTATTTGATCCCAGCATCTATTTCTCATTTGATTTTAACCTAAATGGGGAATAACGGTTTATTTGTTGATGGCCCTGAAGATTCCCCCAAACTCTAACAATGGAAAGCCAAATCAGTCAGAAGGGCGGGGAACACTTGGGTGACTCTCTTCTCCTGTAGTTGCCAGTGGCGAGGTGAGCAGAGGGCATGCTCAAGGACAGTTCTCAGGGCTCTGTTAGGTGCCAGGGACACAAGATGCTGTGAGGATCCTTTGCTTCCCATGGCAGTCGCGTATCCCGGAGCAGGAAGCTGGAGACTGCCACTTATCCCCAAAGAGGGTAGGGCGGTGGCATGGGATTTAATTGTAGACACCAGATTCAGTTACCTTCACTTCCATTGATTCAACACATGTTTGTTGAGCACCCAGTGTATACTCACTGCACCGTCCAAGACATAGGATGTCTTGTACATAGAATGAAGAGGTGAAAGTGAACATGGCAGACGTAGGATTATGTTGGCCCTTACAGACCTTGCATCTGGAATGAAAAGCTGTCTGCTCCCTGAAGACAGAATTTCACCACTGGAGTGGAGACTGGTTTTCCCTCTCAAGCCTCATGTACCTTGGACCTGAAGGAGGGGAAAGTCTTCCTTGCTCTCTAAATGCCATTTCCAGGCCTTCTCCCTGCCGCCACCCTCCTTCAAAGTTCTTGTCAGACTTTCCACCTGCTATCTCTCTGTCACTATCTTGCCGTCCTGATCACCCCACTTCCGTCGCTGGTGACTTTGACACCTGGCCCACTCTCTTCTCTTCCACCTCTACTCCTGTCTTCATTGTTTGGACGACTTTGACAGTCTCGTGGATAATCAGTCTGAGACAGGGTGTATCTCTAACTTCCCACGTGCCTTCTGTGAATTCTGTGCCTCTCTAGAAACCTGAAGGATGGTTCTACCCCTGGCCCAGCACACGGTGAAGAAGAAGCAAAGACTCAGAGAAGCTCCGCTGTGAACATAGGACAGAAAGATACAGACACGGGCTTGCTGAGTAAGTTGGGGCTCCAGTAAAAAGAAAGAGCAGGTAAAGAGTTGGCTCACAAAGAAGAAGAAAACCTTGAAAGAGCGGAGTTCTTGAAGTGGGAAGGGCAAGAAAGACCCTTCGTTGAGGGAACCAGGAAACGGAGCGGACAGGACTCCTGAGCTATCCTCAAGTGGGAAGGAAGTTTCCACCCACTGGGACATCCTGCAGTTCCCAGAGTTGAATTGTGCCCTTGATCCGAAGGTGGGGCACTGGGTCATCTCGTGTGGAAATAGAGACACAAAGGGACAAATCACACTTCCTGCCCAAGGTGGGACCGAAGAGAATCAGATTAGAGTTTCCTAAACTCTGCACAGAAGTGACACATCCTCACTGCCACATACAGGCCCACTTTGAAGATACTGAAGGTTTGGTTCCAGACCATGCCAATAAAACTAATATGGCCATAGAGTGAGTCAAACGAATTGTTTGGTTTCCCAGAGCAAATAAAAGTTGTGTTTATACCATACTGTGAAGTATGCAATAGCATTATGTCTGGAAAAAAAAGGACCTGCCTTAGTTTAAACGTTATTGTTTAAAAAATACCAACCATCATCTGAGCTTTTCAGCGAGTTGTTTTCAGTGATCACAGGCCACCATAATATGTAATAATGAAAAAGTTTGAAATATGGTGGGAATTGCCAAAATGTGCCACAGAGACACGAAGTGAGCAAATGGTGACCATCAACTTGCTTGACACAAGGTTGCTACAGACCTTCAATTTGGAAAAAGCAACTTCTGCAAAGCGCTCTAAAGCAATGTGCAATAAAATGAGGTATGCCTGGGGTCTCCTGGGTGGCTCAATCCGTTAAGCCAGGATTGATTTTGGCTCAGGTCATGATCTTGCAGTTTGTGAGATCAAGCCCCACATCAGGCTCAGCACTGACAGGAGAGAACCTGCTCAGGATTCTCACTTTCTCCCTCTCTCTTAGCCCCTCCCCAGCTCTCTCACTCTCTCTCTCTAAATAAATAAATAAAGTCTTTTTAAAAATGAGACATGCCTAGGGGCAACTGGGTGGCTCAGTCGGTTAAGCTTCCAACTTGGGTGTAAGCCATGATCTCATAGTTCATGAGATGGAGCCCTGCATCGGGCTCTGTGCTGACAGCTCAGAGCCTGGAGCCTGCTTTCGATTCTGTGTCTCCCTCTCTCTCTGCCACCCCTCCCCTGCTCATGCTTTGTCTCTCTCTCCCTCTCTCTCTCTCTCTCTCTCTCAAAAGTAAATAAACATTAAGAAAAAATTTTAAACATAAATAAAAAATGATATATGACTGTATCTGTACCATAACCTCTCATTTCTTGATTCTCATCTCCAGTAATCATTTCCTCAACCCATTTCAGACACCCACTATCATGATGATGATCTTGTCATCAGCACCGAGCAAACCTGATCCGAACCCAAACATTCTCTCGCTGCCAGTCACCAACACACGCCTTGCAAACCACATTAATATCATCCTCCCTTTTCCTTTGTTGTGCTTGGGCAAAGCCCCAGTCTGCTGTGTCCCTGTCCCTGAGCAGCTGAGTGGTGCCAGAGAAAATGCACAGCCCTTCGGAACAGTCTCACTGTGAATGTGTGACCTTAAGTCTCAAAGGGGTACTCAGTACTGTCCAGGGTCCTGTTTTACATTCCCAGTGTATTTCCTTTCTCAACTCCAAAATGGTTATTCTGTACCTTCTTTCCCATCAAATTCTCTGTGCACACCCCATCCCCCCTCACCTCAGTTCCCCGGACTAGAGCTTTCTCATCCTTCCTTTGCCAAGGTTACCTTACCTGCACACACTTCACCCCCCACTCTCCCTGCCAACTCTTCCACAAGGGCTGTGGAGCCATCCATTTTTGTGTTCTCAGGGACTGTGCTCCTACAGTTCCCCAACCTCTTCTAGACTTTTCCGGCCAGCATCCAAAATGCTGCAATCTGTCCTGTGAAGGAAACAAAACCAAAACATCTCATTTGACCCCATAATACCTTTCAAATTCCCGTCTCTCTACTCTTCTTCAAAACATTTTGAAGGCAGTGACTCTAATGACTGTTTCCACTTCTTGATTTTAGAATCTCTCTTCAACTCACTCCATCCAGTTTCCACCTACACCAGTCCATCAAGACTGCTCTTGTCAAGGTCTCCCAAGATCTTCATGTTGCCAACTCCAGGATCGAGTCTCTGCTCTTATCGTACTGCCTTGCCCAGCATTGGACACAGCCAACCATTCCAGCTTTCCTTCTTTCCTTGGTTTCTCTGGGCACACATCCTTTCAGGTTTCCTCATACCTCAATCACTGTAGCATCTCAGTTGTTCTAAGCTTCTCTTTCCTTCCCTTCCTTTAAACAAGTAGTCTCATTACAAAGGTGTGGTCTGAGAAGACAATATGAAAACCTCTATTTTCATTTATTTTTTCTTTAAAAAATAAGGAAGGGCGTGCCTGGGGGGCCCAGTTGGTTAAGTGTCTGACTTCAGCTCAGGTCATGACTTCACAGTTTGTGGGTTCGAGCCCCACATCGGGCTCTCTACTGTCAGTGCAGAATCTGTTTCAGATCCTCTAGCTCTGCCCCTCCCCCACTCGCTCCTGCACTCTCTCTTTCTCAAAGTAAATTTAAAAAAATAAAAAAGAAATGAAACTTCACTAATATACGATACACACTTCTATACTCATGCCCTCACTTGGTTGGTATATTAGATGATTAAAAGCCACATATGCAACACAGAACATGCTGAGGAAACAGTGAACATTCCACAATCCGAGAGGTTACTGTTTGCTATACTTTATTTGTGACCAGTCACGTGGTTTTATAGATGATATTGTCTTCTAAAATATTTTTTTAATGTTTATTTATTTTTGAGAGAGAAATAGAGCATGAGCAGGGGAGGAGCAGAGAGAGAGGAGACACAGAATCCGAAGCAGGCTCCAGGCTCCGAACTGTCAGCACAGAGCCCATGCGGGGCTCAATATCATGAACCACAAGATCATGACCTGAGCCAAAATTGGACCCAGGAGCCCCAGATTATATTATCGTCTTAAAATTTTTTTATTGTAGTAAAAAATACATAACATGAAATTTACCATTTTTTAAAAGATTTTTAATGTTTATTTATTTTTGACAGAGAGAGAGAGAGAGAGAGAGACAGAGCATGAGTGGGGAAGGGGCAGAGAGAGAGACACACAGAATGCGAAGCAGGCTCCAGGCTCTAAGCTGTCAGCACAGAGCCTGACGAGGGGCTCGAACTCACAGACCAAGAGATCATGACCTGAGCCGAAGTCAGACACTTAACTGACTGAACCACCCAGGTACCCTCCCCTGCCCATTTCAACCATTTTTTTAAATGTGTATTTATTTTTGACAGAGAGAGAGAGAGAGAGAGAGAGACAGAGTGTGAGCGGGGGAGGGGCAGAGAGAGAGGGAGACAGAGTACAAAGCAAATTCCAGGCTCTGAGCTGTCAGCACAGAGCCCAACGCGGGGCTTGAACTCACGAACTGTGAGATCATGACCTGAGCTGAAGTCAGACGCTTAACCGATTGAGCCACCCACGTGCCCATCATGTCAGCCATTTTTAAATGCACTGTTAAGTGGCATTAAGTATTTTCACATTGTTGTGCTGCATCACCACTATCCACCTCCGGAACTTTTTTATTTTCCCCAGTTTATCCATGAAACAATAACTTACCATGTCCCTCTGTCCCCAGCCCTTGGAAACTACCATGCTACTTTCTATGTCTATGAATTTAACTATTCTAGGTACCTCATTTAAATAGAATCATACGTTATTTGTATTTTTGTGACTGACTTATTTCACTTAGCAGAATATCTTCATAATGGATAAGCATAATCCATACAATCCAATGGATAAAGTTTATCCATATTGTAGTATGAATCAGAATTTTGTTCCTTTTAAAGGCTGAGTAACATTCCATCGTGTGTCTATAGCACATTTTGTTCATCCATTCATCTGAGTTTTTCCACTTTTTGGCAATTGCATGAATAATGCTGCAACAAACATTGGTGTACAAATATCTGTTTGGATCCCTGCTTTCAGTTCTTTTAGGTTATATACGCAGAAGTGGAATTGCTGGGTCATATGGTAATTCCAGCTTTAAGTTTTTGAAGAAGCATGATGCTAATTTCGACAGCAGCTGCACCATTTTACGGTCTCGCCAGCAAGGTGCAAGGGTTCCAATGTCTTCACATTTTCACAAACACTTGTTATTTTCTGTTTTGTTTTGGTTGATAATAGCCATCCCAATGGGTTGTGAATGAGTGTCTCACTGTTGTTTTGATTTGCATTTCCCTAACTATTCGTGATGTTGAGCATCTCTTCCTATGCTTCTGACCATTGGTATGTGTATATCTTCTTTGGAGACATGTCTATTCAAGTATTTTGCTGATTTGGGGGAAGTTATTTTGTTGTCGGTGGTGGTGGTGGGTGGCGTTGAGCTGTAGAGTTCTTTATATATTCTGGGTATTAATCCCTTATCAAATATATAATTTGTAAATATTTTCTTCCAGTATATGGGTTGCCTTTTCACTCCGTTGACAGTATCCTTTGATGCCCAAAAGTTTTTTTTTAAATTTTGGTGAAGTCTATTTATTTTTGCCTTCATTGCCTGTACTCTTGGTGCCGTATCCAATAAATCATTGCCAAATTCAGTGTCATAAAGATTTCTCCCCTATGTTGTCGTCTAGGCGTTTTATGGTTTTGCGTCTTAACGTTTAGGTTTTTAATCCATTTTGAATTAATGTTTTATATGATGTAAAGTAAGGGTCCAACTTCATTCTTTTGCCTATGGACGTTCAGTTTTCACAGCACTATTTGTTGAAAAGACAGTTCTTTCTCCATTAAATGGTTTTGGCACCCTTGTCAAAAATCATTTTACTGTATCTATGAAGGTTTATTTCTGGGCTCTCTATTCTATTCTGTTGATCTGTTTTAGTTGTTTCTGTTGTTTTAGTTACTGTAGACTTGTAGTAAGTTTTGAAATCAGGAAGCATGAGACCTCCAGCTTTGTTCTTTTCAGGACTGTTTTGTCTATTTGGAGTCCCTTGAGACTCTCTATTTAGGATGGATTTTTAATTCCCCCCCCCAAAAAAAACTGTAAAAAAACCCCAAAAAATACAAACCTTGGGATTTGATTGCATTGAATCTGTAGACCACCTGGGTAAGATTGCCATCTTCATAATATTAAGTTTTCCAATTCATGAAGCCAGGATGTCTTTCCATTTATTAATGTCCTATTTAATTTCTTTTAGCAATATTTTGTTGTTTTCAACATACAAATCTTTCACCTGCTTGATTAAACTTATTCCGAAGTATTTTATTTTTGATGCTATTGAAAATGAAATTGTTTTCTCAACTTCCTCTTCAGATTATTCATTGTTCCTGTATAGAAACACAACTGATTTTTTTTAAGGTTTATTTTTATGTATGAGAGAGAGCACAAGCAGGGGAGGGGCAGAGAGAGGGGGGGACAGAGGATCTGAAGTGGTCTGTGCGATGACAGTAGTGAGCCGGATGCAGGGCTCGAACTCAGGAACCGTGAGATCCTGACCTGAGCATAAGTCAGATCCAAACTGACTGAGGCACCCACGCACCGCGAAACACAACTGATTTTCGTGTGATAATTTTATATCCTGCAGCTTTGCTGAATTCGTTAGTTCTAACAGATGATTGCTGTTTGTTTGTTTGTGAACTCTTGGGTTTGCACTTATCTTTGACTCTTCTTTTTCTCTTTTGCTCTCTGCCTGCAAACAGCCACCAACACAGTTCGTTTTGATTTCTCGATGTTTCTGATATTTGACACTTTCATTAGGCTCATTATAATTCAACGTGATGGAATGAGTATTTGAATCCACAACCGTCTAGGGCCCTGCCAGAAGCATTTATTATCTAAAATAGTCCTTTATCTCACTATCTCAGTCAAACCTCTAAGAGTTCTGTATAAGAGCAGAGGTCTCATCTCAGAGGCGGCCCTGGTGGCTAAAAGTCAGGAGCACCCGGGATGGAAGCAGACGTCCTGCTTACTAGCTGTGTAACCATAAACGTGAAAGGCTCGCTTTTTCAGCAGGAAACTGGCAATGAAAATAATATCCACTCCACAAAGTTGTGGGAGGTGTCTTAACCTATTTGGGTTAAAATACCACAGACTGCCTGGCTTATAAACAACAGAAATTTATGGCTCATAGTTCTGAGTCCGGGAAGCCCAAGATCAAGACAGTGGCATGGTAGGACACTCTTCCTGGCCCGTAGCCACACCCTCTTGCTGTGTCTTCAAGGGATCTCTTTTATAAGAGCACTGACCCATTCAGGAGGACTTCATCCTCAAGGCTTAACCACCTCTCAGACGCCCCATCTTTTAACGCTATCCCGTGGGCATTATGATTCCAGCGTGTGAATTTGGGGGTGGGGACACAAACATTCGGACCATAGTGGGAGGCTTAAACAGGCTTAAAGCACTTGGTAAAACACCCCCTTTCTCCTCCTCTCTCCCTCTGAGGCCTTTAGGTTGGGTCTTTCGACAAAGACACAGATGGAACTGACTCTTCTTATCTATATTACTCCTTTGGCACTTACCATCGTCTGCCTTGCACTGTTTTATTTTATTTTTTTCTGTTGTGTTTTGTTTTGTTTTGTTTTGTTTTTGAGAAAGAAGGAGGGGCAGAAAGAGAGGGAAAGAGAGGATCCCAAACAGGTTCCACACTGTCAATGGTGAGCCTGACTTAGGGCTCAAACTCATGAACCATGAGATCATGACCTGAGCTGAGATCAAGAGTTGGACACTTAACTAACTGAGCCACCCAGGTGCCCCATGTTTGTTATCTTTTTATATGTACACATATTATCTTCCTTATCAAATTATAAATTTTCCAAGGGCCAAGAGCTTCTCATTTTTTCCTCTTTTTCCCCTCTCCTGTGTTTGTGGCATGTTGTAATACAATGCCTTATGTATCGTAAATGCTTGGTCAATATTTGCTTTTTAAATGTTTGACATGATGAAATTCTTCATTGCCTGATTTCCAATGTCTTGAGAACCAACGTTTCATTTATTTTATGTTTTTTCAGCAGTTTTCCCTTTTTGATTTTAAAAGAGCTGACATTTTAAAATAGCCAACAAGAAAGTAAGGAAGACATCACTACTTCCTAGAAGACCATCTGAGTGTATTTCAACCTATGTGTCCATAAAGAGTGGAAAAATAAATACTGGCCAGGGTTGCCAGGTAACATACCCAGTTAAATGTGAAAGCCAGATAAACAACAAATAATTTTTAAAAATTTTTAATTGTTACGTTTATTTATTTTGAGAGAGTGAGTGGGGAGGGACAGAGAGCAAGAGAGACAGAATCCAAAGCAGGCCTCAGGCTTGAGCTGTCAGCACAGAGCCCGACGTGGGGCTCGAACCCACAGACCGTGAGATCATGACCTAAGCTGAAGTCGGACACTTAACCGACTGAGCCACCTAGGCACCCCAACGACAAATAATTTTTTAGTATAAGCATGTCATATGCAATATTTGTTGTTTATCTTACATTCAAATTTAATTAAGTATCTTGTATTTTTATTTGCTAAATCTCACAACTCTAGCATGAAGGCTTTAATTAAAAAAAAAAAATGAACAAGCATTATTCTCTCTGGAAATGAGAATATTCCTATGTGCTTAAAACAAAGTGTTTTTGTGTCAGAGGTATACAGCCTGAGACATCATTATGAAACGATCCTTAAACACAGCTATGACCCTACGTGGAAAAGATGTGTAACGAAAAAGCTAATGAAGGGTAACATTAACTAAAATATCAACATGTGTTCCTTTGAATATAAATGAAAACAATGATGCTTCTGTGAAATGCAATCCTATACTAAATGCAAGAATTGGTTGGGCTTGTTTTATAGCGAGTGTATAAAATTATTGTAGTATTTTCATATCTGTGTCTTCCTGGAAATACTGTTGCTTTGCAGGTTGAAAACATGGCTCAGAATTTACAAGAAAAATTTTGAAAAAAAATTTGAATGATCTGTGGAATATCCTATTGCAACTGAAGAGAATATATATAAAAATCGTACCTCTCCGTAGTATTTATTCAAGATGTAAATAAGGATTTTTATGTGACCGAAGAATTTTTAGACATGGTCATCATTTTGGTGCCATGTTAGAATCTGATTTGTTTTTAAAAGTCATGAATAGTTTGGGGAGACTGGGTGGCTCAGTCAGTTAAGCGTCCAACTCTTGATTTTGGCTTAGGTCATCATGTCACAGTTTGTGACATCTAGTCCCACATCCAGTTCCTGCTTGGGATTCTCTCCCTCCCCCTCTCTGTGCCTGTCCCCGACTCGTCATCTCTCTTTCTCTCAAAATAAAAGAAAACATTTTTTTAAAGTCGTGAATAGTTTAATATATAGTAATCAAAACGAGTAAGTGTAGCTACAAATGGTATACCTGAGGAGACACTTACCTCAGACTTGCTGCAAATAATGCAACCAATTTATATCCAAACAGCATGTAGGTCAATTCATCACATCCTCCATCTTGAAACACTGGGTTCTACAAGGTGAAACACCAAATGGGGTACACAAGTAGCAGCTTACCCTGAGAGCTGGGTACTTTCCGATGGCTTGAACGGAGGCAATTTTCCAGGTTACGTGATTGTTTTGTCTTAGGAATCTGATCCACGATATGGTAAGTTATTTCCCTCAGAGAAGCAAAGGTGTTTTCGTTTTTAAATTCAACAATATTTCTTGAAAGCCTAATATGGGCCACACACTATTTGGAGAAATGAACAAGATAGATGAAGTTCTGCTCTCACGGAGCCTGCATTTTAGTGAGTAGAGTCACACAACAAACAAATGATGAATAAACAAGGAAAATAGCTAAGAGTGGTGAGTGCTATGTAGAAAATCGACTAGGGTGGTGATTTGAAAGAGAGAAACTGGGTGACCTGGTAGGTCAACTGGATGCCTTTTTAGGTTGGGAGATCGAGACAAGCGTATTAAAAAAGCAAAAAAAAAGGTGGTAGAATATCAGTGCAAGACTGAATGGAGGGAAGAAACCAGCCATCGGCAGATCTGGAAGAGTAAGGGGAGTGCAAAGGCTCTAAGATAGAATGGGCTTGGTGTGCTCTGAAGGAAGACCCGTGGGGAGAAGGAGGACGGTATGAGGCGGGGCTGCAGTTACGAAGGGGCCTGATTATGGAGGACTTTAAAAAGAAATGTATTGTAAGCATCCAGGGAAGCCATGAGCCTTTTCCATCAGAAGGAAGGAAGGAAGGAAGGAAGGAAGGAAGGAAGGAAGGAAGGAAGGAAAGAAAGAAAGAAAGAAAGAAAGAAAGAAAGAAAGAAAGAAAGAAAGAAAGAAAAGGAAAGAAAAGAAAAAAGAAAAGAGGGAGGAAGTTAATTCATTTCTTTGAGGTAAAGGTAGTATTTTAACAATGAGGAAAAAGTAAATATTTTTAAAGAGAATTAAGCACCAGATAAAATATTTTAATAAATTAACCTTACTATCAGCCTCCTAATTATGGCATCATGAAGTATTTCTTATACCAAGATGTTCCCCCAAAATGGAGAATGTTATTTACTCTCTACTTATTGAGAGAAATGTGATGTACAACAATGTCTCGAAAGCTGGTTTAACATTTTGTGATAAAATGAAGGTCTGATTCTAATTTCAATTTATTTAGGTGCTTAGTTTTAATGGATATTATAGGTGAGCATATTCCTCACAAAAAGATCATAGATCCCAATGAAGTGTGCATATAGATGGCTTGGCGCTAAGTCATATCTAGTTTTTCAGTTCCATTCAGCAATTGTACAAAGGTTTTTGCTAGAATTTAGATCAGCAATTTTCTGCCCTTGCTGATGTCAAAATAATTTTTCTTGCAAACAAATGGAAGATTGAAGGGTTTTGGGGGCACCTGGGTGGCTCAGTCAGTTGAGCGTCCGACTTCGGCTCAGGTCATGGTTTCATAGTTTGTGGGTTTGAGCCCCGCGTCCGGCTCTGTGCTGACAGCTCAGAGTCTGTGTCTCCCTCTCTCTCTGCCCCTCCCCCGCTCGTGCTCTGTCTCTCTCTCCGTGCATCAAAAATAAATAAATGTTAAAAAAAAAGAAAGAAAGAAAAGTTAAGGGTTTTTATAATTTTAACCAATGGATTTTAGGCCCACTGAAAATTTTCATTTGGAAGATTTCAAAGGAGTTTTTAAGAATCCACAGAGGAGAATTTTAATTAGTGATACAAATAATTTTTGGCAAAAGAAAAGAAGTCATATTGATATGATGATGGAAAATTTCCAAACCTTTTTTCCATGCTTTCTTTCTGGTATGAGCTCCTTTCTTGGTCATTGATGAAGTATCGCTTTTACCTTTAGTCGATCCTGTATGTGTATTCAAATATTTTTAGGAAGTGCTGGATAGCATACTGTGGACAACCCCTTGCCATTACAAAAAAAAAAAAAAGATCCGAAAATTTGGCCCGAGGCCAGATGATGGCGGAACGCAACTGTGGGAAGCTGGTTGAGGTCAGCGTGAGGCTGGTGACTTGGCTGACGTTAGTGTCAGGTGGAGAGGATTTGAAGGGACACACCAAGGTGTCTAATGCCAGTTGTAATGTATCAGAGTGAAAACCTTAGTCATTACTGGCTGGTCACAGCTGGAGGGCGGTTAGTGAAAAAGAAGTTGTTTTCGTCAATTCACATTAAAAACAAATTAAAAATAAAAAAGCAAATTGACAACAGTAAAAAAAAACAAAACACCCCACAAAAAAACACCTTATCTCTAAATGTTATCACTAATATAAAAGGGCTGCGTCATAGAATGTTCTTTAGTGTGTCTGAAATGGATGCTTCGTGCAGACTTTTTGCAACTTCTCTTTCTTTCTTCAGCTTTGCTTTCAGTGTTTATTTCAGTACGATTTCATACAGATAAAAATGTTCTTTCGGTGAACACATGGTGATGTCTGGTCCAATTCTGTACCCCCTGGAGACAGCCCGGGTGGTAAGGGCTGACAGTGCAGATAATGACCAGGCTTATGGTGAACAGTTGAGGGAAGGAAAATAGTAGATCTTGCCAGACCACTGCGGTGTCTTCATTCTACTCCAAGCCTAATTTGAAATAGTGGCATCATTATAATTGATTCAGGGAAATGTGGTCTCAGCAGGTACTTAGGAGCAGGAAGAGGGGAGAGAAAACAAGCCAAGAGAAATAAAATCTGTTTTGTTTTTTTTTTTCCTATACCACCGATACTTTCATTTCAATTAGCAGAGTTTTTACCAAGTCAGAAATTATCAAATATCCAGAAACTTCAGAACACAGGACTGATGCATATTGGGCCACATTTTCCACCTCTTACCAATAAGGTTTGCTGTAGCCATAATTGTGTTACTGTCCATTAGTTATCCATAGTTCTGGTACTTTGCCAAGTAAATTCAGTGATACCAGGTTCATAAAAGAGATCATTTGTGAAACGATGTGGTTATCAGTTATTAGTATCATTTCACACTTATAAAATTAACGAATGGCAAAGTATTCATCAAAACAAGAGTCAATAAATCCAATTTTAGACGGAGGTAAGGACCTGAGTACAATTAATCACACTGAGTTAACAACAAGCAGAGCTGAAATAAATGCTTGGGAAACCATTGGTTAAAAGAGAGCACGTGCTAAACGCAGTTGAAAGGCCAGCATAGACAAAAGCTAGGTTAGTATTTCAAAAATTCAAGTTCTATTTCTCTTCCGCATGTGCAAACATATGAAAGGAGAGGGAAAGGGGAGGCAGAAATTTCTGTTCAAGTGTTTAAAAATGATAGTAAATGAATGGGCACCTAGTTGTTGGTAACTTGTACACTTTTTTATAAACATGATTCTTCTTTAAATGTATAGATTTCAGTTAGAATCTGTATCTCTTCATTTGAAGCAACTGAAATCCTAACAACAACAACAACAACAACAACAATTATGTTCACACAAGGTAATTCCTTTAGAGTGTTGAAAATAACCTTCGCCTGTAAAACTGTTCTTTGCCCCCTGGTGGTGAAATTATTATTATTCAAGTTTTTAAAAGTTAAAAGAGTCTAATTATGTAGTCTTGGCACTAAGAAATCCTTCCGTGGTGAACAAAAATAATAGAGAATTATGTATCGGAAGTAGAGAGAGATGACGCTGGGCCACTGGTGTGGTAAAATAATTTAAATTTCCCATATTCTCCCATTCGGAACTAAGTTTTCCTGAGTCTAGCTCTATTTGTTTCCCCGTTGATCATACTGCTAATTTGGTATTATTTTAAAATTCTGCCTCCTCTTAATAAATTAAATCATGGGCACATGTGAGGCATGGAATTTCTGTGCGTAAACTAATTGCTTAGCGATGGCCTGTTGGCCGAGGTGAACAGCAACTTTGTACTGTTTTTTCCTTTGTATTCCAATTTGGCATCACAAACAATATTAGGACTCTGGCAGAATGCCAAAACCAGGCTGTTCAGCCTGAAAGAGTAGATGATGAAGGGGTCTGTGAAAATTTTTCTTTTGCAGACTAATTGGAGCCTCTGTATATGAGGAAAATACAATGATTGGTGTGCTTCAGCTGAATTGAGGAATCAGTCGGAGAGAACTTATTTCTTCCTTGCTTGGCTAAAGGAAAAAGGGGAAAAACTAGTTTTCAAATTTTAAAGACTGACTCAAGTGAGTTACTGGAAAGCTTTGAAAAAAATCAATGATAATCTTCAAATTGTAGAAGATGAGAGAAAAAAGAGATTTTAACATGGATTCTGTGGTGACACACTCAAGTCTATGTAAAGCGGAAAACCTCATTATCTGAAAATACAAGGCTACTTCAGGGTAAGACAATGACCAGTGACTCTTTAGGGACTAAATCACTGAATGTGAATATTTCCCCTTCCTTTTGTCCACTTGGGTTACATGCTTTTAATTAGGTATCTATTGTATAACTTTAAGCCGGATTTAGCCCCAAAATCATGAATAATGTTTTATAGAGTTGGAACAACAACAACAAAAAAATTAAACTGGCTTTGAGAACCAGTCATTAAAGACAGTCTTGTCTCCCACCATTTTGGGCAAGCCACTATTGGATAGTTTTCCGGTGAAGTGGGCAATCACCACCTAAGTTTAATAACAAATGATTTAAAAATAACATTTAAACATTTAAAGATTTATCTAGGAATCTTTAATACTAGGTAGATGGAGACTTCCCATAAAATGATAGTAACATTTGAGTAGCAGTCACTATTCTAGGCACTAATGACCTCACTGAGTTCCCACAAAAACCACCTTATGATTTTGGTAGTAGTATTATCTTAATTTTACAGATGAAGAAACTGTGAAACAAAGGTATCACCCAACAGGAGATCCAGGTGGTAGAACCAAGATTCAAATTTAATCAGTCTGGATCTAGAATCTGTGCTTTATATACTGTGAGATTATTAAAGCAAATAGTGGGGCGCCTGGATGGCTCAGTCGGTTGACCATCCGACTTTGGCTTAGGTCATGATCTCATGGTTCGTGGGTTTGAGCCCCGCATCAGGCTCTGTGCTGACCACTTGCTCAGAGCCTGGAGCCCGCTTCAGATTCTGTGTCTCCTTCTCTCTTTGTCCCTCCCCCACTCATGCTTTGTCTCACTGTGTTTTTCAAAAATAAATAAATTAAAAAAAATTTTTTTAAATAAATAGTACATTATTCAGAGAAATGAAAACCATGTGTTAACATGTTACAAATAAATTTATTATTTACAATATGAAGAAACTCTGTATTTATTCATGAGGAACTTCCAAATGACTAAAATTCAATACTGTAATTAAAAAGGAATTATTTTCCAAGGGGGTGCTTCCCCCAAGCATCTTGAACTTTTATCATTTTCAATATAAGTTTGTGGGTGTTATTTGGATAAACAAATTACTGAGTGAAGATAATGTTCCATTAAAGAGCAATGATATTGGGGCGCCTGGGTGGCTCAGCTGGTTAAGTGTCCGACTTCGGTTCAGGTCATGATCTCATGGTCTGTGAGTTAAAGCCCCACGTCGGGCTCTGTGCTGACAACTCAGAGCCTGGAGCCTGTTTCAGATTCTCTGTCTCCCTCTCTCCCTGACTCTCCCCTGTTCATGCTCTGTCTCTCTCTGTCTCAAAAATAAATAAACGTTAAAAAAATTTTTTTAAATAAAGAGCAGTGATATCTTAGAACTCAAGTCCTATATTTAAGAAATAGTTAGAGGGGGGCAAAGAGAAAATGTCAAGATTTAATGAGAGCCAGACATTTCTAAATCATAGGATGAATAGGTCTAACTGCTAAATGGCAATTTTAAGAGAGGTTTGGGTTTTTACTATAATAGGTATTGTATTAATTCTGTTGGTAGGGTTAAGTCTGATCTTACCCAAAAGTGAGGGATAGACTACTAGATGGCTTATTTAAACCTCTTTGAGTCCTACTGGTCTATGAAATCACCAGTGCTCTTTCACACACACCCCCCGCTCGGAAAGCAGGGATTGTTATGATGTTCAAGTTCATGTACAACAAGATCATCACATAAATCACATAAATCTAGCTGTTTCTCTAGATTTCTCTGCTTTCCTCACTGCCAATGGCATATTATTTTAAGACATTTCAGCCACATGCCATGATGGTCACATCTTGAACCTTGTCAACACCAGAACCTGCAAACTAATGAAATTAAAAAAAAAAAAAAAAACAAAAAAAAACTTTTTTTGTATATGAGCTAATATGCACCCCACTCAGATTGCATAAGTGCCATGTTGAAAACAATTAGGTGTCCTTGAGACCCTCACGCTGGGTTTATTTTGTGGTTATTTATGTACCCCCTCATGTTGAACATTTAACTCATGAATTTTCTGTCTTCCTAAGACATTTAAGGCTTCAAATGGTCTTTAAAGTCATTACCTTCACTATGTCCCACAAGCTTTTCTACAGTTTGCCTATGATATACTAAGGTATGATTTGCTTTTTTGTTGTTGTTGTTTTTTGTTTTTTCATTTATCCTTTGTGGGATTTGCTGAGCTCATTGCATCCGTGGGGTTGTTTTTTCTTTTTAAGTAGCTTTATTGAGACATAATTTACCCATTTAAAGTATACAGATGAATATTTTTTAGTACATCCACAGAGTTAATCAACCACAATCTAATTTTAAAACATGTCCATACCCCCTAAAAAAAATTCTGTACCTACTAATTGTCAATCCCCAACCTCCCCGACATCCAGTCGTAAGTAACCAGTAACCTACTTTTTGTCTTTGTAAGTTTGCCTATTCTGGACATTTCATTTAAATGGAATCGCACAATATGTGTTCTTTTGTGACTGGCATCTTTCACTTGGCATAATGTTTTCAAGGTTCGTTCATGTTATAGCATGTATCAATATTTCATTTTGTTTTATTGCTGAATAATATTCCATTGTATGGATATATCGCATTTGGTTTATTCATCCATCAGTTGATGGACATTTGGGTTGTTTCTAACTTTTGGGTTATTGTGAATAATACTGCCATGAGCATTTGGGTACAAGTTTTTGTGCAGCAAAACTTTTTTCATTTTTCTGGTGTACATACATAGGAGTAAAATTGTGTCATGTAGTAACTCTGTAGTTTTTTGAGGAACTGTCAAAGTGTTCCCAAAGGGCTTCATCAGTTTGCATTCCCACCAGCAATACAGGCAAGTTCTAATTTCTTCATATCTTCACTCACACTCTTTAGTATCTATTTGATTATCGCCATCCTACTGTGTGTAAGGCAGTGTCTCTTTTTAGTTTTGATTTGCATTTTCCTAATGGCTGATGATGTTAAGCCTCTTTCCGTGTACTTACCGCCATTTGTACATCTTCTTTGGAGAAATGTCTGTTCCAAATCCTTTGCTCGTTTAAAAAAAAAAAATGTTGTTGAGTTGTAAGAATTCTTTCCATATTCTGGATATAAGTCCTGTATCAGGTATATGATTTGCAAATATTTTCTCCCATTCCCTTGGTTGTCTTTCTGTTTTCTTGGGATAGTCTGTGACACAAAAGTTTCAAATTTCTATGTAGTCCAATTTATCTATTTTTTCTTTTGTCACACGCTTACGGTGTTGTATCTCAGGAGCCATTGGCTAACCAAAGGTCATCAAAATTTACCCCTATTTTTTCTTAGAAGAGTTTTATAGTTTTAGCTCTTACATTTAGGCATGATCCATTTTGAGTTAATTTTTTCATCTGTGGTTTTAGGTCTTTCTAGTTTTACAAAATAAATGACAACATTATTTTATTTCATTTTACAAAATAAATGTCTATGGTATTTTGTTATAGCAGCCCTAGCAGATGAAGACATTCCTGCTCTCCTACCTTTCAAAGGTAAGCCTCATGATGAAATTAAAATGTGATGAATTCAAGCATATACATTTTATTTTATTATTACTTTTTAAAATATTTTGTTTTTAATGTTTATTTTTGAGAGACAGAGTGAGAGCGGGGAGGGGCAGAGAGAGAGGGAGGGAGAGGGAGACACAGAATCTGAAGCAGGCTCCAGGCTCTGGGCTGTCAGCACAGAGCTTGACATGGGGCTTGAACCCATGAACTGTGAGATCATGACCTGAGCCGAAGTCGGATGCTTAACCAACTGAGCCACCCAGGCGCCCCAAGCATATACATTTTAAAGCAAGATATTCTTGCATTCGTTTAGGACTATTTAAAAATTGTTTTAAGCTGTATACTAATAAAAGGATTTCTTAAGATTTACTTCCTAGATACTGTTTTTCTAACCTTTATCAAACATATTCTTACTGTAAGAGTGCAAGTAGTTTTATCATTCCCCTATTGAGCTTAACTTAACTGGCCAGGTCTAAGATGGGAAAAATGTAGTGTAAAATTTTCAAAACTGGGCAAGCATCCTGTTATACAAGCATTTTTTTGTTCCCTTCTACTTCCTCAACAAGAGTAGGGGGTTAGGGAAGAGAAGTGTGAGATGCCTAAGAAAATAAGGTTTCATGCAAGAGAAAGCAATAGTGGTAGAGCAGAAGCAACATAGGACTAGAAGGTAAGACACTGGTGGAAAGAGAAAGGAGATTTTAAGCCTTTTTGCCTTTAAAAACATCTCAGTTGGGAAAGGAACCCCAATTAGAAATGGACTAAGTGGATAAACGGCACTTCCCTTAAGACCATGATTGCCCATTATTAATTCTACCAATCTGCCTATTTTATGGTATTTTGCCTGTAAATCTTCATTAGAAGTGTAGTTTTTGTGTTGGTCTGAATTCCATTTCTGCTTTACCTCTGTCATAAAGGACAATCTAGACAACGCACTAGATTTGCCCCTTCTCCTATAACTTTATGTTGGCGGTATCATGAAATGCATGGAACAGGGGCCATAATCAATAAATCAGTCTTCAAATATGTTCTTAGTTTTCAGTATGGGAGGGGGACTAAAAAGGTGGATGTTTCGCGGGAAATTTATAATTAGTCTGTTCCAGGTACACGCGCGATGCCTATGTGCTTTAATCTGTGTGCTTCTCAGTGAGCGCGAGCTACAGAAACGCTTTTCTCACAGGCCCCGATCTGGGGCGCCCGGCTTCCCTACTTCCGGCTCCGCCCACCCACCCGCGGTTGCTAGGAGACGTGATGTCACCGGAAGCGAGGCCTGGGATTGGCTGAAGCGAGGGGAAGCCTCTCCTCCTCGGCAACCACGGCGCCCGGCGTTGGCTTCACAGCTGTTTGTAGGCCTTGGGGTGAGGGTCTGCGGAAGGTAGAGCCTCCTGCGGCCCCGCCCGCCCTCCCGCTGCTGAATCCGCAGGCTCCTGCCGCCCTGCCTCGCCCAGCTTTGCCCTGCCGCTGGGGCGGACCGCCGGGCGGGCTTCTCCGGTGCGGCTGCCCGTGCTTCTGACTGACAGGCACTGTTCCCACAGCTCGTGGAGCCCGCCACGTCCCCGGTCTCGGCCGACGGCACATTGAGGCGGGTGACCTTTCCGAGCCCAGCGCGATGACGGCTACCTGCTCCCGGCTGGCCCGGCTTCCTCGGCGCCGCTGGCGTCGGCTTGTGCGGTTCCCGCCGCCGCCGCCACTACTGTTGCTGCTGCTGCTGCTGCTGCTGGCGGCTGTAGGGCCGGCACACGGCTGGGAGAGTGGAGACCTGGAGTTATTTGACTTGGTGGAGGAGGTGCAGCTCAACTTCTACCAGTTCCTCGGAGTGGAGCAGGTAAGCGGGGCCGCCGGCCGGCCCAAATGCTGCGCTTCCTTTGGCCGCTCGAGGAAAGAAACGTGCAGGTCGGGGCGGAAGGGAGGGGGTGGGGAGGGCTTTGACCCGCTTTCCTCGGAGGGAGCCGGGCACCGCGGCCAGGGCTTGGTTAGCCTGGGTTCTGGCTGTCCTCCTCTGCTCGGTCCACCGGGGTCTCTTCGGAACCCTGACCGCAGAATTTGCCCCCCCCCCCCCCCCCCAGTGCCTCTTCGCCGTGCTCCTCTTGATCCGGTCTCAGTGACAGGTTGGACGGTGCCCCTGGGCTGGTGATACCTTCTCTTTCCTCTGCCATTCTGCGGAGGATCCTTCCACCCAGCTGTGCTGGAGGAAGAAGGAAGAATGGTATAAGTAGACCTTTGACACCTTTCCTTTCTTGGCCCCTGAATGTGGAAAGAAAGTCATGTCTCCCCTAAATTTTCACCCACCCGGTTACACTTTTTATTTTAGCTGCTGCCTTGCTTCTTCCTTTCCGGGAAGATTAGGAATGCATTTTGGTTGGCGTCCGTGTGGCAGAAGTTTTTCTTGCGCTGTACTTTGGACTTTTTAGCCTGTTGGATAGGGGTGCGTATCACAATTTGGAAACTTGGAGGATCTTGAAACCTCCACCGTGTTGGTCCTGGAATTAGATTAGAGGGATCTATTAAGTTTTCTGGGCATTGGAGGCGCTTTGGGTGCTACAGGAAGAGAAGCCCTACCAGCAGCACAGGATTGTTTTCTTTCTTTTTCTCTTCCTTTTCTTTTTTAGCTTGAGACTAACTTGTAAGGTCCGTTTGTTGATCTTTACCTTCTACCTAGGGAGTCGTGAGTGAGCTTGTATATCCAATCTCTATCTGAAACCTACTGTCAAATAAAATGACATTTCACTGATTTAAGGATTATGGGGTGAAAGATAGGATTTCACACGATCTGACTGAACCCTTCAAAAAATGCTGTGAATAGTTATGTGGGTTAAAAAAAATAAGGTTTGCCAATAATTGTCATCAAGGTACACTTCACATGACTAGGTATGAAACGTACATTTTCCTCCTATAGGTTATCATAAATTTGTATGACCTGTTGAACTTAACACTAAATGGAAATTTACGTTTAAATGAAATATAATGGAATATAAAATTTTGCCATGCCACCATGATTTTAACGATTTCATTTGTGTAAGAGTTATAAAGCGTAAGCATTCACACTTCAGATTCTTACATGCAAGTAATTATGTGATGTCTGTCTATATTCATTATCTTCACTTGGTGCCAGTTCCTACTTATGGAGACAAAATATACCTCATTTTCAGAGTAAATGATCATACATTATGTTTAAAAATCATTAGTGAAAATATAACTCTGAAGACTTTTAAGAATGCCTTAAAAATCAAGAATATTTTTTACAATTTATCATGATTGGTTAAACTCTGTACAGGGTTATATATAACCTGTTATATGTAACCTGTCCAAAGTTATGAAGATGCTTTCCAGTTACACAAGGAAAATTAAGCCCCTTTAAAAGACTACAGAAATTTAGTAGCAGTAGTTTAAAATTTAGATTATATAATCTAGCTTGCATGTGAACCCTCATAGGATTTTCATTTATAATTTCATGCAGTTTAATTTCGGAGTTAATTAGGCAGTGTGAACAACCAGAGCACTTAACTATATCGGCAAAGATGGGAAAATAAAGAAGCATAGATAATCAAGAAGATTCTATGTGAAGGTAGAATTTGAAAAGAAGGATCCTGAAAATTGTTTTCATCTGTGTTTCTCTATCTAGTTGTGTTGAAATTGGAAAGAATGACAGAAGAAATTTTATTCTACCCAAGCAGAGACACTGATTGGAAGAAGTTCCTTACATTACATTGAATCTTAACTTTCTTGGAAGACTTTCAGGGGACCAGAAGTTTGGTAGAGACAAATGCAACCTCTTTTCGGTCCTGAATGTGTAATTTTCAGAGCCAATCAATCTTTTGGTGACTAGCCAGACATGAGGGACCAGGACAAAGTAGATAGGTTACTCAGAGTTGCAACCTGGCTGTATACACTCATCAGTTTTGTTGTCTATTCAACAGAGATTTATTTGGTGCCCGCTGAATTTTAAGCACTAGTCTAGTATATAAAACAAAACCCCCTAGCCTCATGAAACTTACTTTTTAGTGGGGGGGGGGGGGGGGGAATTAATGGTAAACGGCCAAACAAGTAAATATAAATGTCAGGAGGTCAGAAAAGGCCTCTGAAGGAGGAAGGGAGTGAGTCATGTTCACAAGTTGGGGAAGAACATTCAAGAAAGGCAGGCCGTAAATGCTAAGACCTTGAGGCAAGAGCCTGCATGATGTTTGAGGAATAGCAAGGCAGCCAGCGTGGCTGGAGCAGGGTGAACCAGGGGGACGGTAATAGGAGATGAGATCAGAGTCATGGACTTTGGCTATTACTTATAAGTAGGTTGAGGATCCATGTTGGAGAGTTGAACAGAAGAGGTACATGATTTGACTTAAATTTCAGAATGATTGTCACGTTGAGGATCGTTTGTATATATGTCGTTTCTTAGTGGGATACTTTGTGGTATGGAATGTAGGAATGAATCCGGTCACATTCTGGATTTAATTTGAACAACGTGCTGACAGAATTTTACTGATTGTTTGAATGTGGGATATGAGAAAGAAAAAGTTGAGGATCATTCTAAAGCTTTTGGCCTCAGTAACTAAATAAAATACTTGTCTAACTGCAGGTGCTATCTACTGAGACGGAGAAGCCTGGTATAGAAGCAGGTCTGGTTGGGGGAACATCAGAAATTTGGTTTGGGTCATGCTAAATTTAAGGTGTCTTTTAAACATTCAAGTGGACCTGGCATATAGACAGTTGGTTATGTAAGTCTGGAGTTACCAGGAAAAAGTTCCAAACTTTGAGTCAGGGAGAGGTGGGAGAACCAGCAAAGGAGATGGAGAAGGACCAGCCAGTGAAGGAGGAGGCAAACCAAGAAAAAGATGGTCTCTTTCAAGTCAAGTAAAGAGAGTATCTTAAAGAGGAGAAAATGATCAAGTGGAAGAAATGCTGATGTGATTAAAATCAGGTGAGTTCGGAGAATTGACTGTTGAATATGACAGTGTGGAGACCATTGGCTACCTCCGCAGGAGCTGTTTGGGTGTGGTGGTGAGATCAAAAGCCTGGTTAGATTGGGTTTGGGAGAGAAAGAAGGACAAGAATTGGAGACAGTCAATATAAATTGTTTTTTGTGATATCCATATGCCAATTAGAAGCCAGGGGTGATAGAGACTGAATGTAGCATCCATTTTATCCCCTTTTCCACCAGCTCTAAAATAGTTGGCTCAGTCACTGTCTGAACTCTGTAATTGGAATGACTGATGACTTTTAGAACTTGACTAGGCCAGTTTCTGACTTATAACCTTGGACAGTTAGTTGCCTCATTTTTAGGACAAATGGTGTGGTATCTTTATTTACTTCATAGTTAGGTACATAGTAGACACCTAAATATTATCTTGTATAGAAATGTGCAGAGATGGAAGGAGAAGAGTTGTGAAAAGAGAAACTTTTGATTGGAAGCAGTACCATAGCCCATTTTACAGTGAAACTGTAGTTATAAATGTTTTTAAAAACCTTTTTTTGTTTTCATCAAAACACTTGTGAAAGTGAGTTCTATATTAATGAGTGTGAGAAATGATTCCTGTGTTTTAAGTTTTTATTTACATTCCAGCTAGTTAACATACAGTGTAATATTAATTTCAGATGTACAGTTTAGTGATTCAACACTCCACAACACCCGGTGTTTATCACAAGTGTGCTCCTTAATCCCCATCACCTGTTTAAACCATCCCTCTACTCACCTTCCTTCTGTAACCATCACTTTGTTCTCTATAGTTAAGAGTCTGTTTCCTGCTTTCTCTCTTTCTCTTCCCCTCCCCCCCACTATGACCATTTGCTTTGTTTCTTAAATTCCACATACGGGTGAAATGATCTGGTATTTGTCTTTCACTGACTTACTTCACTTGGCATAATACTCTGTAGCTCCATCCATGTTGTTGAAAATGACAAGATTTCATCCTTTTTTATGGCTGAGTAATATTCCATTGTGTGTGTGTGTGTGTGTGTGTGTGTGTGTGTGTGTGTGTGTGTGTGTCACATCTTCTTTATCCATTCATCAGCCATAGACATTTGGGCTGTTTCCACAATTTGGCTATTATAGATAATGCTGCTATGAGCATCTGGGTGCAAGTATCCTTTTGAATTAGTATTTTTCTTTGGGTAAATACCTAGTAGCGCAGTTGCGGGATCATAGGGTAGTTCTATTTTTAACTTTTTGAGGAACTTCCATACTGTTTTCTACAGTGGCTGCATCAGTTTGCATTTCCACCAGCAGTGCAAAAGAGATCCTCTTTCTCCGCATCCTCGCCAACGTCTGTTGTCTGAGTTGTTAATGTGAGCCATTCTGACAGGTGTGAGGTGGTATCTCCTTGTGGTTTTGATTTGTATTTCCCTGATGATGAGTGATGTTGAGCATCTTTACATGTGCCTGTTGGCCATCTGGATGTCTTCTTTGGAAAAATGTCTTTTCATGTCTTCTGCCCATTTTTTAATTGGATTATTTGGGTTTTTGGGGGGGGAGTTTGATAAGGTCTTTATATATTTTGGATACTAATCCTTAACCTAATATGTCATTTGCAAATATCTTCTTCCCTTCTATAGGTTGCCTTTTAGTTTTGTTGATAAATTCTTTAGTTGTACAGAAGCTTTTCATTTTGATAAAGTCCTAATGGTTTATTTTTGCTTTTATTTCACTTGTTTCAAGAGACATATCTAGTAAGAAGTTGCTACAGCTGATGTCAAAGAGGTTACTGCCTGTATTCTCCTCTAGGATTTTTAATGGGTCTTACATTTGGGTCTTGAATCCATTTTGAATTTAGTTTTGTGTATGGTGCAAGAAAGTAGTTTAGTTTCATTCTTCTCCATGTTGCTGTCCAGTTTTCCCAACACCATTTGTTGAAGAGACTGTCTTTTTTCCATTGGATATTCTTTCCTGCTTTGTTGCGTATTAATTGCCCATATAGTTGTGGATTCATTCCTGGGTTTTCTGTTCCATTGACCTATGTGTTTATTTTTGTGCCAGTACCATATTGTCTTGGTCACTACAGCTTTGTAATATGACACAAAGTCCAGAATTGTGATGTCTCTGGCTTTGCTTTTCTTCTTCAGGATTGCTTTGGCTATTTGGGGTCTTTTGTGGTCTCATACAAATTTTAGGATTGTTTGTCCTAGCTCTGTGAAAAAATGATGGTGTTATTTTGATAGGAATTGCATTAAATATGTAGATAGCTTTGGGTAGTGTAGGCTTTTTAACAATATTTGTTCTTCCACTCCATGGGCATGGAATGTCTCCATTTCTTTGTGTCTTTTTCAGTTTCTTTCAACAGTGTTTTATTGTTTTAAGAGTCTTTCACCTCTTGGGTTAGGTATATTCTTAGGTATCTTATGGGTTTTGGTGCAGTTGTAAATTGGATTGATTTCTTGGTTTTTCTTTCTGCTGCTTCATTATTGGTCTATAGAAATGCAACATATTTCTGTGCATTGATTTTCGTATCCTGAGACTTTACTGAATTCATGTATCAGTTCTAGCTATTTTTTGGTGGAGGCTTTCGGGTTTTCTATATAGAGTCATATCATCTGCAAATAGTGGAACTTTTACTTCTTCCTTACCGATTTAGATGCCTTTATTTCTTTTTGTTGTCCAATTGCTATGGCTAGGATTTCCAATACTTTGTGTTTTTTTTAATGTTTATTTATTTTTGAGACAGAGAGAGACAGAGCATGAGCAGGGGAGGGTCAGAGAGAGAGGGAGACACAGACTCCGAAGCAGGCTCCAGGCTCTGAGCTGTCAGCACAGAGCCTGACGCAGGGCTCAAACTCACGGACTGTGAGATCGTGACCTGAGCTGAAGTGGGACACTTAACCAACTGAGCCACCCGGGCGCCTCCCCAATACTTTGTTAAATAACCGTGGTGGAGGGGACATCCTTGTCTTGTTCCTGACCATAGAGAGAAAACTCTGTTTTTCTCCACTGAGGATAGTATTAGCTGTGGGTTTTTTATATATGACCTTTATGATGTTGAAGTATGTTCCCTCTAACCTACTTTGTTGAAGGTTTTTATCATGAATAGATGTACTTTGTCCAGTGCTTTTTCTGCATATACTGAAAGGATCATATGGTTCTTATCCTTTCTTTTATTAATGTGGTATATCACATGGGTTAATTTGCAAATATTGAACCACACTTGCAGCCTAGGAATAAATCCCATTTGATTGTGGTAAATGATTCTTTTAATGTGCTATTGGATTTAGTTTGCTAGTATTTTATTGAGATTTTCTGTATCCATGTTCATTAGGGATATTGGCCTATAGTTTTATTTTTTTTTTAATGTTTTTATTTATTTTTGAGACAGAGAGAGACAGAGCATGAGCAGGGGAGGGTCAGAGAGAGAGGGAGACACAGAATCTGAAGCAGGCTCCAGGCTCTGGGCTGTCAGCACAGAACCCAGTGCGGGGCTCGAACTCACAGACTGTGAGATCATGGCCTGAGCCGAAGTTGGACGCCCAACTGACTGAGCCACCCAGGTGCCCCTATAGTTTTCTTTTTTTTGTGGAGTCTTTGTCTGGTTTTCATATAAGGGCAATGCTGGCCTCAGAATGAATTTGAAAGTTTTCCTTCCTTTTCTATTTTTTGGAATAGTTTGAGAGTAAGTATTAACTCTTTAAACATTTAGTAAAATTTGCCTGTGAAGCCATCTAGCCCTGGACTTTTGTTTATTGGGAGATTTTTGATTACCGATTTAATTTCTTTACTGGTTATTGACCTGTTCACGTCTTCTATGTGTTTCTTCCTGTTTCAGTTTTGGTACTTTATATGTTTCTCGGAATTTATCTATTTCTTCCAGGTTGTCTAGTTTGTTGGCATATAGATTTTCATAATACTCTCTTATAATTGTTTGTATTTCTGTGGTGTTGGTTGTTATTTCTCCTCATTGTGATTTTATTTACTTAGGTCCTTTCTCTTTTCTTTTTGGTAAGTGTGGCTGGGGATTTATCAGTTAATTTTTTTTAAAGAACAACTTCCTGGTTTCGTTGATCTGGCCTATCATTTTATTTATTTTATTTTATTATTATTTTTTTTAGTTTCCATATCATTTATTTCTGCCATAATCTGTATTATTTCCTTCCTTCTGCTGGTTTTAGGCATTGTTTGTTGTTCTTTTTCTAGCTCCTTTAGGTATAAAGCTAGATTGTTTATTAGCTTTTTATCTATATTGCTATATACTTCCCTCTTCGGACCGCTTTTGCTGCATCCCAAAGATTTTGGACTGTTATGTTTCTGTTTTCATTTGTTTCCATGTATTTTTTAAATTTCTTCTTTGATTTTCTGGTTGTCCCATTCATTATTTAATAGTATGTTGTTTAACCTCCATGTATTTGTGGTCTTTCCAAATTTTTTCTTGTGATTGTTCTCAAGTTTCATAGTGTTGTGGTCAGAAAATATGCATGGTATGATCTCCATCTTTTTTGTACTTGTTGAGGTTTGATTTGTGACCTAGTATGTGATCTACACATCCCATCTACACTTGAAAAGAATATGTATTCTGCTGTTTTAGGGAGGAATGTTCTGAATATATCTGTTAAGTCCATCTGGTGTAGTGTGTCATTCAAAGCCATTGTTTCCTTGTTGATTTTCTGTTTAGATGATCTGTCCATTGATGTAAGTGGAGTATTAAAGTCCTCTACCATTATTGTATTATTATCTATTATTTATTATCTATTTCCATTACGTATGTTATTGTTTTATGTATTTGGGTGCTTCCATATTGGATGCATAAATATTTACAATTGTTACATCTTTTTGTTGGATTGTCCCCTTTATCATGGTACAGTTCTTATATACAGTTCTTATAACTCTTGTTATAGTCTTTGTTTTAGAATCTAGTTTGTCTGATATTAGTATTGCTACTCTGGATTTTTTTTTTTTTGACATCCATTTGCATGATAAATGTTTTTCCTTCCCCTCACTTTCAATCTGCAGGCGTCTTTATGTCTAAAATGAACCTCTTGTAGGCAGCGTGTAGCTGGGTCTTGGTTTTTTTATTTTTTGTTTTTGTTTTTTTTAATCCATTCTGATACTCTGTCTTTTGATTGAGGCATTTAGTCCATTTGCATTCAGAGTAGTTATTGATAAATATGTATTTAATGCCATTTTATTACTTGTTTTGTCATTGTTTATGGAGATTTTCTCTGTTCCTTTCTTGTCTTTGTCACTTTTGGCCTTTCCTTTCAGACAGTCCCCTTTGGTCTTTCCACTCAGACAGTCCCGTTTAATATTTCTTGCAGGGCTGGTTTAGTGGTCATGATTTCCTTCAGATTTTGTGTATCTGGGAAAATCTTTATCTCTCCTTCTATTCTGAATGTTCTTGGCTACAAACTTTTCCCATTCAGTGCTTTGAATATATCATGCCACCCCCTTCTGGCTTGCCAAGGTTTGGTTGAGAAATCTCCAGTTAGGCTTATGGGTTTCTCTTGTAAGTTAAGGACTTATTTTGTCATGCTGCTTTTAAGATATTTTCTTTATAAAAATTTTTCTTTATCACTATATTTTGCAAATTAAAATAAGTTTATTTTTGAGAGAGAGAGAGTGAGGGAGGGGCAGAGAGAGGAAAGAGAGAGGATCCCAAGCAGGCCCCCCACTTTAAGTGCAGAGCCCGATGTGGGGCTCAGACTCACGAATCCGTGAGACCATAACCTGAGCTGAAATCAAGAGTTGGACACTTGCACCCAGCATGAGCATCCCATATATTTTGCAAATTTAATTATAATAGGTCTTGGTGTTGGCCAGCTTTTGTTGATTTTGATGGAAGTTCTCTGTGCCTCCTGGATGTGTGTGTTTCCTTCCACAGACTAAGGAAGTTTTCAGCTATTTTTTCCTCGAATTTTCTGCCCCCTTTTATCTCTCTTCTTCTGGCACTCCTGTGATATGAATATTACTACATTTGGTGGTGTCACTGAGTTCCCTAAGCCTATTCTTGTGTTCCATAATTATTCTTTCTCTCTTTTGTTTAGCTTCATTATTTTCCATTTTTCTGTCTTCTATATCATTTATTCATTCTTTTGCTTCTTCCGGCCTTGTGTTCATCGCATCAAGCCTTTTTCCAGTCTCAGTTATTGCAGTTTTTCACTTCTGACTGATTCTTTTTTACCTCTTTTATCCCTGTGGTTGGTAAGGGTCTCCCTGAAGTCTTCTTGTCTCAAGCCCAGCTGTAATGATTACTGTGTTTTAAGTAACATCATAGTATTCTGTTTTAAGAGCTAAATGTTTGGATTTCTAACTTAGATTTACTGAAATTTTGAAGAGTGTCATTAGGACTTAATTAGAAACTTAATCTAGAATTTGGATCTCATTCAAATCCTTGTTAACATTAAATTAGGTAGAGGGGAGCCTGGGTGGCTCAGTTGGTTAAGTGTCCAACTTAGGCTCAGGTCATGATCTTGTGGTTTGTGAGTTTCAGCCCCACGTTGGGTTTTGTGCTGACAGCTCAGAGCTTGGAGCCTGCTTCAGATTCTGTTTCCCTCTTTCTCTGCCCGTCCCCCACTCATGCTCTGTCTCTCTCTGTCTCTCAAAAGTAAATAAAAACATGAAAAAAAGGTAAGTAAGGTTAGGATTCAACAATTCATTTAGTAGGTGTTTCTGCTTAATATCATCCATGAACTGCAATCTCATTTGTAATTGGGCATGTTGCAAAAGCAAGGGTATGCCACATTCTACATTTCTGGTTAGAGAGAATATGTGTTTCATTATTAGATACCCATTTTAGTGCCAGTGAGGCAGTAAGCATAAAGTTCTGTGTAGCTACACAGTCAGCTAATAGAATTTGAATTGTTAAAGGTAAAGAGTAATTGTTGAGGATAAGAGTCTGAGGTTAAGAATTAAATAAAGGGTATCATAGTATAAACAGCAGTATTAAAATGGAAAAGAAGCAATATTAAAATGCAGCTGAGCGCAAACACTAAATTCTAAGAGGGAATAATTTCCTTAGTTAAACAAATTCTGGAACACACACAACTCCTGATTATTAAAGGCACAATAATTTTAAAAAGCTACTTTACTGAGTCTTTACTGTGGCATGTATAATGAGCAGTAGTCAAAACAAGTTAAGACCAGAAAGATCATTGTCATTTACTGGGAAGGTCCAAAGAGATCTAGGGAAATCATAGGGTACATCTACATGCCTACGAAGGAAGGTAGAGACTTCTTATTTCCAGTCAATTTTTAAGGACTTTATTCATGCCACATTAAAATGGATCAAGATAAGGATACTATCCCATGACCATTTATACATTATACATTTATACATTACCAGGAAGCCTCTGACTTTTTGTAATTAAAAAATATTGCAAATCTTATATGACCACACTTTTAGTTAACAGATAAAAAATTAGTATTTAGGTTTTTTTCTGACTTTAAGTGGTGTTTTGGTTAATAGTTGTTTCTAAATTCGATTTGAGAAAGTTAACATGTACGTATAATGTAGCTGGAAATTGTGATTTTACTTGTAGAGATTATATCATATCTTACGGTATTTTTAAATGGATCTTTAATTTATGATGGGAAATAGACTTCTTGTGTTTAAAGCATTTTAGCTTAGACATTTAAATGACTGCCATGCTGTGTAAGATCTGTAGTAGTTCACAGAATTAATGTGTGACTTTTTATATCATGCCTTTAGAAGTAGCATATGAGGTTTAACTTAGAGCAAATTAGATTGATCTTAAATTAGTTGTGGGAAGTGTCAGAGGTTTTCAGTAATGCTGCCATCTCTCAAACTATTGTTGAAACCACTTATTTTGAATCACCTTCAAAGCCTGCAGCATATTTGGCAGATTATTCTCATTAGTATTAAGTCTTTAAGATGGATTTGATTTTTAGCTATACCTAATAGTCATTTGGAGCTAAGTTCAGTGACTAAATTGGGTTAGCAAGCTTGGCTAAATACAGTTTGGACTGATAAAAAGATCTGAATATAAATTTAATGTAAGGTTCATAAACTGATTTAAGGACTGTTCTCAAAGAACAGTGTTCCAGAGAAGTTTGGAGCAATATCTACATGAAGTAAATCTATATAGCCTTACAAAGTAACAATGTATTCTAGTAAATGACTTTTAGAATGCTTATTACTTTGTGGGTAGCAAATTTTTAAAAGAAATTCACCTACAGGAGAAAAATATATAAAGATTACCCTAATTTTAGAGAGGGAGAAAAATAGAGCTAGAAGAAAATAATTCGCCTGCTTTTAGTATTAAGAAAAGTATTCATATAATACTCATATAATACTTCTATAACAAAGCTTGTTACAGCAGAGTGGCAGAGGAATCAGAGTAAGTGTTAGGGATAGGGACAATAGATGGCAATACCACTGAGGTGAAAAAAGTAGGAAATACATGGTGGGGGGGGCAGGATGTGGAAAAATGCATAAATTACAAATAAAAATGGTGATGGCGTAATATCTCCATCTTGTGGCCTTCTTTAGATATTGTCAGTAAAAATGTTGAGGGGTTGTGTTTTCACAACTGTAGGCATAAGTAAAAATAAAATTTGAGTCAGGTGAAAATAAAACATGGGTCAGAGATTTTTGCAGTGTTTTGGGTGAACCTTTAAAACCAAGCTTCCCAACTGGTGTGCTACAAGCAACTGTGCTTAGATAATGGTGTTTTCCCTTGGGTGGCCTTAACAGTTTACTCCAATGTGTCTTTACAAATACAATTTTCTGTGAAATGCCATGAAATAAGAAAGATTGGAAAAGCACTGTGAAGGCACATAGCTCTGATGTTTTTCTTCCAGGGGAAAATTTGTAAGCCTGTGTGTGTGTGTGTGTGTGTGTGTGTGTGTGTGTGTGTGTGTGTGTGTATGCAGATATGCACACACATACGTAGGTATAATAGATGTGTAACATTAGCCTTACTAAAATCTTTGCTATACTAAAGATCCTTATTTAGCTCTCATAGATGCAAAAGCATTATTTATTGTATCAGTGTGAAAATCTGAATATTAAAGGAATCAGTAAGTCTTTGATGAATTCGTGTCCTTCAGATACTTGGTTACTTACTCATTCTTAATGATGGAATAACCATTAAACATTGCCATGGTTTGCAGTAACACAAAGAATTTGTACCAATCCTCTGTGTGAAGGGAATACAAATAACTTTGGATATATAAATATAAAAATTCTGAGTAGGAGTGCCTGGGTGGCTCAGTCAGTTAGGCATCTGACTTTGGCTCAGGTCATGATCTCGTGGTCCGTGAGTTCGAGCCCCGCGTCGGGCTCTGTGCTGGCAGCTCAGAGCCTGGAGCCTGTTTCACATTCTGTGTCTCCCTCTCTCTCTGCCCCTCCCCCGTTCATGCTCTGTCTCAAAAATAAATAAACGTTTAAAAAATTTAAAAAAAAAATTCTGAGTAGCCTAAAGTAATATTTGTGACATTGGGAGATAGGTAATATTTTACTTAAAAATCCTGACCTATATTTCAAATTTTTGGCATTTGACACTTTTTCAAGCCACTGATCCCTTAGAGCAGCACTGTGCAATAGATATATAATATAAGCCACATATGGAATTTTATGTTTTCTGAAAGCTACATTTAAAAAGTAAACAAGAGGGCGCCTGGGTGCCTCAGTCGGTTAAGCGTCCGACTTCAGCTCTGGTCATGATCTCGTGGTTCGTGAGTTTTAGTCCTGCGTCAGGCTCCATGCTGACAGCTCAGAGCCTGGAGCCTGCTTTGGATTCTGTGTCTCCCTCTCTCTCTGCCCCTCCCCTGCTTGCACTCTGTCTCTCTCTAAAAGAAATAAACATTAAAAAAATGTTTTTAAGTGAAAAAGAAACATTAAAATAATTTTAATAGTATCTTAATCCAGTGTATCAAAAATATTTTAACATGTAATCACATTTTAAATGATCATTAATGAGATAGTTCACATTGTGGCTTTTTTACTGTCTTCAAAATCTGGTATGTATTTTACATTTATACTTCTATTATACTTCAGATACTAAACTTTGATAGAAAATACTTGATCTGCATGAGGTTTCATAAAACGTACAGCTAACAAGTAGATTCATGTACTCATTTTTCCAAGCATCCTTAAAAGCTTTCCAGTAACTGAATCAAATACATTTTAAATTTAAATGTAAATTAATCAAATAAAATTAAAAATTTGGTTTCTGCATTGTAACAGCATGTTTTAAGTGCTCAAATGTGGCTAATGGCTACCACTTTGGAAAGCGCAGGTTTAGAGAATTAGCATTTCTGTGTTGTAGAGATAGATTTAAATATTTTTGGATAAAATCACTAATTACTATTTCCATTTTGTCAGGATATAGTTTGTAGTTTTCTTTTTTTTCTTTTTTTTTTTTTTTTTTTTGCATTTTAACTGAGCATAGTTTTTGTTGCTTTATTTTGTTTTTAGATTGTTTGAGTTGTGCTAAATCTCATTTTCCTAGTTAGTTATCTGTACATTTTTCCATTCTTTTCTTTGGTCTGTAAAGGCTATCAGTATAGTCGTGCTGCTTTTCTAAGGACAGTGGGTTCTGAACGTCCATGCATAGAGGCCTGCCTACTAATAAGGGTGTTTTAAAGTAATCAATCTAATTCAAATTGGTTATTTACTTTTGCTGATTTGCCTGTTTGATAATTCTTCAAGTATTATTAACTTAATGGATTGTCTTCAATGTTGCTTTAACCAGGAATTCACCAGTGTTCTGTAATTTTAACCTTTGCTCATTCTTTCTATTTATTTTGAAACTCATCCATCAAATGTGTTGTTAGCTATGAAACAGTCACTGTATTCTCTACTGGCATCTATTTTGATTATTTTGTCTTTTTATTAAACGATTTTCAAAGGAGATTTCTAGATGCACCTCTGTTCGTTTGCCAGTATTTTGGCTCTTTAAATATCAATCAGGGATTCCAAGTAATCCTGTTGTACTAGGTGCCTCTGCCTCCTCTACATAGTTCCTAATAAGTATTTCTTTCCTTTAGACTGAATAATTAATTGCTGATCTTTTTGACTTTGCCTTTTGTAATTTCATACACAGTTGAGGAAAAGAAGTAGATCTTAATGTTGATGATTCTCATATCTAGCTATTGTTGTTTTAAATAATCTTGGTACAAGAAGGAAATTACACTGCGGTCAGAGATGTTAAGAATTCTATGTTGAGTGAAAAAAAAACCAACAAAAACAAAAATGAAAAAACCAATAATAGAATCCTGAAACTGGAAGAGATCTCACCAGTATCTAGCCTATTTCCTCATATAGGACTCTCTTCTATAGGTCTCCCAACAGATGGTCACCCACCCTGTTTTATTTATGTCTAACAGTGGGGTTATGAAACAACCTGTTAAGTTTTTAGATAATAGTACTCAGTGGAAATGTTGTTATGTAAAGCCAAAATCATAATTCTTATATCTAATTTCAGCTTCATTTGCATTTTTCCTTTGGAGCTCCCCTGAATATATATTCCCTCTAAATTATTGCTCTGAAATGCCTTAAAATAAAATGCACAAGGAAAATAGTTATTTGTTGATTCTCTCTACAATCGTAGGGTTACTTAAAAAAACACATACACACAATTCTTTGTATGTCAATTATACCTCAATAAAGCTATTACAAAGAAAATATACAGGCAACCTTGGGGTCTTCTTGTTTTCATGGTCTTTAGATATGTACCACATCCACCCTAGAGAAGACCTAAGCCACCATAGTTATGTTTTCTTGGAATTACATCCAGCATGATTTGAGATGACTATAAATGATTTGCTGGGCTCATCAAAGTCAGCAACAGAACATTTCTAAAAGTTGAAAACATGATATGATTTGGGGAATGCCAGCCTTGATAATATGGACCACAAGATTAATTTAATTAAAATTGTACCCAGACGTTGTTACAGAGTCCTAAAGCAGGACCCATGTGTGCAGTTGTGCGGGTTGTGTGTCTACTTCAGACTTCTATCATTGTGATACAAAAATCTTTTAGACTTGGAGATTATTATAAAGAACTACACATAGGTAGTTCAACTTGAAGGAAGTAGTTTCTCTTTCATGATTAAAATGTTATTTGTCTTTCAATAGTATTTTAGTTTTTAAGTTCATCTTGAGTGGGAGTTTCTCCTTTCTATGCAGCCCTCCCTAGGGGCTTCACTGTGGCTTTTACTCCTATAGGCAGCTTAGGGCTCCCTCCTGAGGTTATATTAGGGCCACTGCAGATCCAGCTACCAGCCCTGCGGATCGCTTACCCTGGTCTCGGCTGCTGCGGGGCTGAAACCATGGCGTCTTACCATCTAGGATACGTGATATTTTATAAGTCGTAGCCTCAGGTAGTCGCCTTTTCACTTTTTACCTTTTTCCCCCCACAGGTGGTAGAGTCCACTGCAACTCTTGGTTTCAAGCACTGAGCCTGGCTCTGATCCCAGGCCTTTTGTAGAGAATGTTTAGTCCTCGTTACTCTTTGAGAGTCCGTTTTCTCACGCACTGCCTACTTGTAGGTATGGAGTCCGGTAGGACTATACCTTAAGCTCTAATTGGGGCTACAAGTTTCCATTTGTTCTTGTCTACAGAGATACTTAACTAGGTTTTATCATGGCTATGTGTTGGTAGTTTTCTCTTTTTAAATTGTATCATTGGTATGTATTTGGAGTGGGGTTAGGGAGGAAGTCCCTCAAGTTCTTGCAGTGCCACTTTAACCCTGGAATATTTTTAAAAGCTTCATTTCTTTTATAATAATTATTATTTTTAATGCCAGCTTTCCTGTTACCTAAGAACATTTAACCATTTATCATCCAGAACTATAATCAGGCCTATTATTCACAGCACTATAAAAGACTATTAGGTATTGAAAGGGACAGTAGACCATTCACTTTCTGACCACTATTCCTGGATTTTATTCCAAGTCTGGGTGCTAAAACAAACAGTCAAGTAACATTTCTAAAGTACTTGAATCTCACAAGGTTTTGAATATGGTAATAAGTAGATTCTGTGACCTCAGAGTGATGCATATGGTCCTGTTGTTATTAGAGATGCTCAGAGGAGAGTTCTCAACTTTGTCTTGAACCTTAGCGAGAAAAATATGCCAGGTGGAGAGAAAGATAGTGAAAGTCAAGATACATGTCATCAAAACCATTGTTGGGGGAAATGAATGGTCCTAAAGTTAAGTTATATGCACGTATATATGTTGGCTATAAATATATGCTACTTGCAAGCCTCTTGAATTCTTTCTCTTTCTGGGGGTGTCTGGGTGGCTCAGTCAGTTGAGCATCTGACTCTTGATTTCAGCTCAGGTCGTAATCCCAGGGGCGTGGGATCTAGCCCTGCATCGTGCTCCATGTGAGTGTGAAGCCTGCTTGTGATGCTGTCTCTCTGCCCTTCTCCCCTACTTGTGCGCACTCTCTCTTTCTAAAATAAAATAAAAAATTTTCAAAACCTCTTTCTGGGCCTAAATAACTTTATGTTCTCTTATATTCAGTCTTCAAAGATGCGAAAAACAAACCATAGGACAGTGAGAGTTAACCTCACTGAAAACTGTTTTAGTAATTAACTTGATGACAGTACTAAAATCATAGAATTTCAGTGGCTATTAACTTCATGGAATTGAATGATCCTTAACCGAAGCTTCAATAAATGATTTATTTTAAGGAAAGAAGTATATAATTCAGATTTACAAGGAAAGGTAAAGAGTCCTTCATTTTGGATTCATAGCACTTAACTATAATCAGTTTACACATAATTTGAGGAATACGTTTGTTTTATAATTATTGTATACATTTAATACTTAGTTGTTAATCTGAAGGATGTGTTTAAAGATACAAACATGGAAGGCAACCGTGGTATAATGAGCTTTTTAAAAGATGTTTCACTTACAGACAATCATTGTTGGTTTTCTGATGTGGATAACAACCCTGTCTCTGCAGCAATGTTTCTTGACCTTTGTTTTTGTGATAGTATAGAATATGCAAAACTATCTAGATTATGTTACAAAACTGATAACAAAGCCTGTTTTTATATCTGTTAATTCATTAGTTCTTTTGATAGTATTACTAATAATAGTAAAGAATTGGAAACAATCAAATTTTAACCAGAGAATGTTTCAGTAAATACTATATGTGAAAAGCACGCAACAACATGGAAGAATACTTATAATATAAGTGAAAAAAAGCCAAATACCAAGTTATATTCACATTTAGTTATAATTTTGTAGGAATTATATATGTGCACAAAAGTGGGACAGTAACATGGACTAATGGGAACAGTGAGTTGTGGGATTAGTAGAATTAATTCATTTAGGGGTGAATATTTCCTTTTAGAGTTCTGTTAATATTAGTAATATATACCCATGTACATTCTATTTCTTTGGAAAAAGAATGCTATATAATTATATCACAGATAAACTAAATTAACAACATATCTTCATATTTATTAGATAAATTGAATGGGTATTTTTAAGTTGCCTTTAACCTATAACCTATTTATAATTATAAGTGGGAAGTTGGACAGACAACTTTAGACTAAAAAAACCCATCCATTTATTTTGTTATTTTAAAAATATCGAATAATTTCTAGTATTTATTTCAGTGAATCAAAACCTATTTCATCATAGTTTCAGATGTTAGTCACTTGAGAAATTAATAGCTTGGGTCAAAGTAGCTTTATGGTTGCAAATATACTTAGTATGGTATGGCTATAGTTCTTCATTTTAGCAAACAAACACCACAATGTCCTAGCCAAGAAAGCCAACTAATACATCTTGAGGATGAGACCACACTTTGATGCCTCTTAACTTTTTATTATTTTTCTGAATGCTTACACACATATATACAGCATATTGTATATACTGTTGAACAACCAGCTACATTATAGGCTTATTATAATTTCTTCAATCTTCACAGTGCGTACAGTTTAGAAGTGTGCTGTCTAGTACTGTAGCCTATAGCCACATATGACATCAGGCACATCAGGCACTTGAAATGTAGCTTGACTAAGAACATTAATTTTACATTTTATTTAATCTTGATTAACTAAAATGAAAATTTTAAAACTGAATGAGTAAAAAATATTTTCCTATTAAACACAGTTTTATTGTTTGGGTAGGACTACATTTCACTTTAGCCATCAAAAATTTGGCTTATTCATTGAGATGTGCTGCACATGTAAAATATACACTGGGTTTTGAAAACTTTGTAGAGAAAGTAGTGTAAAATACGTCAGTAATTTTTAATATTGATTACATGTTGGAAAGAATTTTTTTTTAAAGGGATTACAAGGTGTTTTGGTTTTTTTTGTTTTTTTTTTTTAGTGTTTATTTATTTTTGAGACAGAGAGAGACAGAACATGAGCAGGGAAGGGGCAGAGAGAGAGGGAGACACAGAATGTGAAGCAGGCTCCAAGCTCTGAGCTGTCAGCCCAGAGCCCGACGCGGGGCTCGAACTCACGAACCGTGAGATCATGACCTGAGCTGAAGTCGGACGCTTAACCGACTGAGCCACCCAGGCGCCCCAGAAAAGAATATTTTTATATATTGGTGTATATAAAATATTGTTGAAATTAATTTTACCTATTTCAAAAACTTTCCCCTTTTTAATGTGACTACTAGAAAATGTAAAGTTACATGTGGCTTGCGTTATATTTTTATCGGACAGTGCTGGCTTCCTGCAGGCATCAGCAAAGTATGACCTGTCCCTGGTGTAGATTTCTGGGTGGAGGAGCACGTACTTACCTTGCCCAGGGTGTAAAAGATAGTTATTGGGCTCAGGAAGAAAATGTTAAAGCTTTATTCACTTATATTTCTTTTACCCTTTAAAATTTTATGTCTTCATGTGTGTTTTATAATATACCATATATTGGCTACATGTAAGTTAGAGAATAAATATATATGAAATTTAAATATAAATATTAAAATTAAAAAGTTTTTTACAGAAAATTTAATGACCAAAAATATTTGGAAGCCATAGTTTAGAGGCTCCTTTAAAAGAGAAAGAGAAAGAAGGTGAAAGATAAGAGGCAAGGCTTTTGGATTAATGGAGTAAGGAGCTCAGCAAGTCTCCTCCCCCCCCCCCCCCCCCCCCACCAAATGATGAAACAACTATTTCAGGACTCTGAAAATTGAACAAAGGCACATGACAAATTGAGAAGCATTAACTAAAAAATAAGCTGGTGAACTTCAGGTAAAGTAAGTGGAAGTTGGTGGCATTTTTGCTCGGGATTGCACTCACCCCTCCTTCCAGTTCTGTCTGTGAGGCAGTTCTACCAAGGCAGAGCAAGTTTCCACCACTGCTGGTGGAAGAGCTGACTTGATTTGGAGTGAAGTGCAGAAAAGTCTCTAGCCATTGAGTACCGTCAGGAGTACTGGCTATCTCGGTGGCAAACAAATGGGGAGGGCCAAGATCACAGCCTCCCTGAGTTGTGATCCTAGATAGAGAAAGCAGTAACCCAGCAAAGTAGTCAGAAAATTAACCAGGAGATCCAGCGAATGGGACAGTCACGTGGGTCTTGATAACATCCCACCTCTCCATTATAATCTGGAAGGCTGTGCATATCCACAAGGCTGCATGCACATTCAGGAGGGAATGGAGAAGGCCTTACCTTCACACATTCCTGACTGAACAAGAGGTCTTGTGCATGTGCAGATGAGACACAAGGGGTCAAACAGAAAGTAAGAACCTCAAAAGACTTATAAAATGCTTAAATTATGAATGTGTTCCTTTGCTGACATGCAGACCCATCATCAAAAAGTGGAAGCTTTACTGGCTTGAGGTGTTTGAGCACAACCTCTAGCTAATGATTGACGAATCATTACTATGCTGAGCAAGCTTAAAAATAAAAACAAGGGAGGAAAAAAATCCTGAGCACAGATTTCAGTAGCAGCACACCACACAGAAGACAGACTCCATAGAATAATCCCTAGCTGGTCACTAAACGAACAAAAACAGAAGAATAAGCCCCAGTGCAAGGGGGGAAATCAGAATCTAAGGTTGCTCCAGTATATTATCAAATATCCAGTCTTTGATAAAATTTGTGATACAAAAGAACATGAAAGTGACCTGTATTCAGGGTAAAAAAGAAATCAATAGAAACTGTCATTAAATGGGCCCAGCTGTTGTACTTAGCAAGCAAAACTTCCAGGATGCTGTTATATTTTCAAAGAAATAAAGGAAATCATGTCTAAGGAAAAGTATGATGACAGTGATTCAGCAAGTAGAGAATATAAAAGAAAATAGAAATTAAAAAAATGAAAATTCTGGAGTTGAAAAATACATTAGCTGAGATGAAAATTCACTAGATGGGATCAACTGCAGATTTAAGATGACAAAAGAGTAAGTGAACTTGAAGATAGATTAGTAGAAGCTATTCAGTTTGTAAAACAGAAAGAAAAAAGAATAAGAAAAATAAACAGTCTCAAAAACCTGTGGGACACAATCAAGCATATCAACAATATGTGTAATGAAAATCTCAGAAGGACAAGAGAGAAAAAGAGGGAAAGTATTTTGAATGCTTCAAAATTAACCAAATTTGATAAAAAATATTAATGTGCACATCCAGGAAGCTCAACAAACTCCAAGAAGGATCAATATAAAGATATCCATACCTAAGCAAATCACGGTAGATTTTGGCTGTAGAAAGCCAAAAATAAAGAGAAAATCTTGAAAGTAGAATTTAAAAACCATACAGGATGACAGTATGATTAAAAACTGACTTCAATTCAGAAACAATGGAGACCAGAAAACAGTGTTATATTATATTCAAAGTTCTGAAAGAAAAAATTCTATATCCTACAAACTTAACTTTCAAAAAGAAAGCAAAATAAAGAAATTTCCAGATAAGCAGAGATTAAAGGAATTCATTGCTAGTAGATCTGCCTTACAAGAAATACTAAAGGAAGTTCTTTAGACTGAAAGGAAATGAAACCAGAGAGTAATGTGAATCTATATAGAAAATATAAATATGTAGATATACGATTACATAAAACAATAACTATAAAACTATACTATTGAGCTTTAACATATAAAGATTACTGTATATGATAGTGACAGCATAAAGAAAGGAGAAAGGAACTATAATGGAGCAATGTTTCAATATATTTTCAGTAAAGGGTTAGTATTAATCTGATGTAGATCTTGATAAGTTACAATATATATGGTAATCCTTAGAGCAACCATTAAGAAACTAAAAAACTGATATAGTATATATTAACTAAAAAATTAATATAGTAAAAATGCTAACAAAGTAAAATGGAGCACTAGGACATATCTATAGCTATGTAACTAAAAAGAAGACAATAAAGAAGAAACAGGGGAAAAAAGACATGAGATATATAGAAAACAAATAGTAAAATGGCAGATGTAAATCCGACCGTATCAGTGACTAAATTAAATATGACTAGCTTGAACAATAAAGTCGTAGAGAATGTCAGGCTGGATTAAAAAAAGATCCAACTGTATTCTTTCTACAATAGACACTTTAGATTCAAAGATACAAGTAGATTGAATATAAAAGGATGGTATAAGCAGTAATAATATATTAGTAATATACTGAGATTAAGCAATGTACCGATATACTGATATATTAGGCAAAATTGACTTGAAGACAAAAAATATTTCCTACTATAGATAGCGAGGGACATTTCCTAGTGATAAAAAGGACAGTTCATCAAGAATCTACAACAGTAAATTCATCAAGAATTTACAACAATAAGTCCATCAAGAATTTACAACAGTAAATTCAGTAAACAGTAAATACATCTAACAACAGGACTCCAAAATACATGAAGCAAAACTTACAGATTTAAATGGAAAAATAGATAGCAATAATTGTTTAGTACCCTGCTCTCAATAAATGATAGAATATAGACTGAAAATCAATGAGAATATACAAGACTGGAATAATTCTGTCAACTAACTTGACCTTACTGACATCTATGGAACACTCCACCCAAGAACAGAATACACATATGTCTTTTTAAAAATTTTTGTTTTTAATGTTTATTTATTTTTGAGACAGAGAGAGACAGAGCATGAGTAGGGAAGGGGCAGAGAGGGAGACACAGAATGTGAAGCAGGCTCCAGGCTCTGAGCTGTCAGCACAGAGCCTGACGCAGGGCTCAAACTCACGAACCGTGAGATCGTGACCTGAGCCGAAGTCAGACGCTTAACCGACTGAGCCACCCAGGTGCCCCTGGAATACACATATTTCAAGTTCACATAGAACATTTGCAGGATAGTTCATATGGTAGACCAGAAACCAAGCCTCAGAACACTTAAAGGCATTAAAATCATACAAAGTATGGTCTCTAATAATAATGGAGTTAAATTAGAAATCAACAACAGAAACAAATCTGGGAAATCCCCAGATATTTGGGCCTCAACACATTTCTCAAGTACCCTTGGATCAAAGGAAAAAACCACAGGGGAAATTAGAAAATATTTGAACTGAATGAAAATGAAAAAGGAACATATCACCATTTGGGGGATGCAGTTAAAGCAGTACCTAAGTGGAATTTATAGCTTTAAATACCTATTTTAGCAAAGAAGACAGATTTCACATCAATAGCCTTAAGCATTTGCCTTAAGACAGAAGGAGGAGAAAAAAGCAGATTCACAAGAAAAAATGAGGGAAATAATAAGATTAGAACAGAACAGAAAACAGAAAAAACAATGGAGAACAGTGAAACCAAAAGTTTGCTCTTTGAAAAGATTATAAAATTGATAAACTATTAGCTAGATTGATCAAAGGAAAAAAGAATAAATTATCAACTTCAAGAATGAAAGATGTGTATCAGTACTAACCCAACAGAAGTTAAAAGGATGATGAGAGAATACTATGAAGTTTGCCAACAAATTAGGCAACATAGGTAAAATGAACAAAATTTATTTCCCAGAACTGTCTCAATAGAAAATCTGTTAAAAACACAGAGGAAAGCAAACCATAAGAGACCTTTAAATACAGAGAACAAACTGAGGGTTGCTGGAGGGGCAGTAGGTGGGGGGATGGGCTAAATAGGTGATGGGCATTAAGGAGGGCACTTGTTGGGATGAGCACTGGGTGTTATATGTAAGTGATGAATCACTGGGTTCTACTCCTGAAACCAAGACTACATTGTATGTTTAACTTGAATTTAAATAAATAAATTTAATAAATAAATTTAAATAATAATAAAAAAGAAAATCTCAACAGACCTATAACAGGTAAATAACTTGCCTTAGTAATGAAAAATTTTCCACGAAGAAAAGCTCATACCCAGATAGCTTCATTAGTGAATTCAATCAGATATTTAAAGAATAAGTAATTATAGTCTTCCACAAACTTCCAGAAAATAGAAGAGGAGAGGAGGGAATACTTCCCAACTCATTCTGTGAGGTAAGTATTACTCTGGTAACATAAAGCCAGACAAAGATATCACAAGAAAAGAAAATTACAGACCAATTACCCTCATGAATATAAATGTAGAATTTCCAGCAAAAATGTTAGCCAACTGAATCTTGCAACATATCAAATGGATGAAACATCATGATTAAATGTGACTTATCCCAGGAATGCAAGGTTAGCTTAACATCTGAATGTAGTGTGGCATACTAATAAAATCAATAACAGAAACTACGTGATCATCTCGGACACGTGCATCTGCTTTAAAAAAATTTTTTTTACGTGTTTATTTTAGAGAGAGAGAGAGAGAGAGAGAGAGCGTGAGAGGAGAAGGGCCAGAGAGAGAGGGAGACAGAATCTGAAGCAGGCTCCAGGCTCTGAGCTGTCAGCACCGAGCCTGACGTGGGGCTCAAACTCACGGACCGCCAGATCATGACCTGAGCCGAAGTCAGACACTTAACCGACTGAGCCACCCAGGCGCCCCCACATGCATCTGCTTTTAAAAACCAACTCTAGTTTGTATTAATAAACATTATAGTAACTTAATTATAGAAGGTGAGATATTACACAGTCTCTATCAGTATATTATGTACAGTCCTGGTAATATATTACCAAATGGAGTTTTTTTAAGGGGGAGTTACAAATATAATAATGGTTCTAAGAATCTTGTCCAATGAAGAACATATTTAATGTGGAAAGGAGAGGCTAAAGGGATGAATGATCACTAACTTCAAAATTAGAATTAGAAAATATATTTTTAAACTATTTTTACTTATTATCTTTCATTTTGGAATAACTTCAGACTTAAATAGCAAAAATAATACAAAGAGGTCTTTGTACCCCTTTTACCTAGCTTTCCCAAATGTCTGGGAATAACCTAAATAAAATTATCAAAATCAGGAAATTAACACAGAACTGTTAACTAACCGATACTCTTATTCACATTTTGCCAACTGTCCCTCCAACATTCTTTTTCTGGTCCAGAATCACACATTTAGTTACCTCATCTCATTGATGTTTTTTACTCTGGGACAGTTCTTCAGTCTTTGTCTTTCTTAACACTTTTCAAGAGTTATATTTTAGATAGTTGTGTTTTAGAATGTCCCTCAATTTGGGTTTATCTTGTATTTCCTAATGATTAAATTCAGGCTATGTATGTTTGGCATGAATATCCACAGAAGTGATGTTGTGCCCTTTCTGGTATATCAGTAGGAACATGATATTAATGTATCTTATTACAGATGATATTAATTTTGATTACTTGGTTAAGCATCTGCCAAGTTTTCCACTGCAAAGTTACTCTTTTCCCTTTCTCATTTTTCTTGTGGGAAAATACTTTGAGACTATGCAAATATTTTGTTTCTCATCACACTTTTGCCCAGTAATTTTAGCATCCATTGATGACTTTTGCCTGTAACCAACATTACTGTGGTATTTACCAAATGGTGATTTTTCTATTTCCATTATTTGTATATTTATTAGTTGGTAGTGTACTGTAAGGAAGAAATATCCCTTCTTGTTATTTAATGAGTTACTTATATCAGTATGTACTCGTGAATATTTATTTTGTTTTATGGGTTATACTCCATCACCATCAATATTTCCTTGCTAATATTATATCACATTTGGCCATTGAGAGCTCCTTCATGTTGGGTCCTCTGTGCTTTAGCTTATACCTACTATTTTGCAGGATACTTTCTTCTTTTCTGGCAGCACAGGATGTTCCAGACTTATGTGCTTCCCACTGACCTAGCCCTGGAATCCGTCATTTCTTCAAGGAGCTCTGGTTCTTTTCACTGAAGAATAGTGTTTAGAAACTAAAATATGGTCACTAAGTGTGCATATTACTTCTGTGGTGCCATTGCATGTAATATTCCTCAACGGAAAGAACTAGGAAAAATGTGTATTTATATAGTTTGTTCAGTGTCTAGATTTTGTGTCTTAGGTTGCTTGCTGCCATTTCTTTACTATCTAGCACAGCGTTTATTTAGCATTGTGGTCAATAGATATTCGTAACTAAGGACTTTCGAACCCCCTAAGTCTATTATGTTTTGATTCTGAGAAAGGATGGTAAGCTGGGGAACTAGACAGAGAATCAGAATAAAGAAAATCAAAAGCCATGAGAGAAGTTTTGATCGTTATCAAAACCAGTGAAGGCGCTGAAGGCCTAGAACAAACGCTCAGAGTAGTAAGCAAGAAAAGATTGAGAGTCTTTTTATTCATTATACCTTAGTCTGACGGACTTGCAGAAGATTTTATCAGTAAGCCATGGTGAAACAAGTAAATAAGGACATCTCCTCTACAGGAATCCTGTCTTTAATTTGCTTTCCATTATTTTCTACTTTATTCAGGTAGACCAGATCCAAGAACAGTTATTTTTGCTGTAACTCAATTTTTGGCTTTCTTGTTCTGCAAAATCACACTCTAAGAAAAACAGTGTATAGGGGAAAAGGATTGAATACAGCCTTCTATGGAAGGCATTAACTACAACCATACTTTTAAAAATTTAATTAAATCTTCATCAGCATTTTTACCCAACATTATAGTCAGTTCTTAAAATCTTTAACTTTTGTGCTCCTGCTTTCTTATTTGAGATAATAGGTTTTTTAAAAAATTTTTAAAAATTTTTTCTTATGTTTAGTTTTTGAGAGACAGCAGTAGGGGGCGGGGGTTTGGGGAGCAAGCTGAGGAGGGGCAGAGAAAGAGGGAGAGAGAATCCCAAGCAAGCTCCACGCTGTCAGCACAAAAGCCTGACATGGGGCTCAAACTCCAGAACTGTGAGATCATGACCTGAGCTGAAACCAAAGGTCTGCGCTTAACCGATTGAACCACCCAGGCACCTTGAGATAATAGTTTTGGGGTTTTTTTAAATTTTTTTTTTATATTTATTTTTGAGAGAGACAGAGTTGTTGTTTTTTAATTTTTTTATGTTTATTTTTGAGAGAGAGAGAGTTGGGTTTTTTTGTTTTATTTTGAAGTAATTTCCAAATCCAACTTGGGGTTCAAACTTATAACCCCAAGATCAAGAGTCACATGCTCCACCGAGTGAGCCAGCCAGGCACCCTAAGATTTCCCTCTCTTGATGGAGATATGCTTCTAGGTAGCTAGTGGCTGTTTATGTTTTATATTCTTTAGTACTTCTTGAATACTTTATTACCTATTAAAAAGAGTTAATCAAGAAAAAATCTCACTCTATTTATATATAATTTGGTTGATGTGGAAAGAGAAAAGTAGAAGGACTTTCTTCTGAAGAGAAGAGCTTTAGGGAAAAAAAAACCTGAAGATTAATTACAAAATAAGCAAGGGGTACCTGGGTGTCTCAGACAGTTAAGCACCCAACTTTGTCTTAGGTCATGATCTCACGGTTCGTGGGTTTGAGCCCTGCGCTGGACCCTGTGCTGACTGTTCAGAGCCTGGAGCCTGCTTCAGATTCTGTGTGTGTCTCTCTCTTTCTTGCCTCTCCCCCCACTTGCACTCTGTCTCTCAAAAATAAATAAACATTAAAAAACAAAACAAAGTAAGCGAAATATTCCTATATACAAACTAGACGTCCTCATTTAAAATTTAAACGCTTTTGCAGTTAAATTTATCATCTAAATGTTGGGTAAATGTACAGAATGTACCAAAATAATTTGGGCATGAGTTTTTTTTTTTACTCCCCTTGCCACCTTGAAAAAGAAATTTCATTTATTTATTAGTTTTCTGTAGACTTTTTAAAGAATGTTTATATTAGACAATCTGATCAGCTTTTCTAGAAGAGAGAAAAGATCTATTATCAACTTATCAATCTACATTATCCGGCTGGGGAAGTAGAGATCCAGAGTGATGTAATGATCATATAGGGTCAGCACAAGAACATAAGCCTCCTGACTCCTAACTTAAATGTTATATTAGCTATGTTAAAGTGTATTTGTTTTATTTAATGTGAAAAAAATCATCATTATTGACAACCTGCTCCTGGGCATGTGTATTTTGGTCCTCTGCCCTGGGGTTCAATTCTAAACTTAAGTCCAAATTGGCTCCAGAGCTAGAATGTTGAGAAGAGAAATAGGAGGAGATAATGTATACTTCTTCAAACCACATAAATAATTACTACTTTTAGAAATTATTTCTCCTTCAGAATCTTGATTTTGATTCATATTGTACTTTGTGTGCTTATCTACAAAACAAGAAAGTAAATTCCTGAAGAAGACCTTGTAACAATTGCTTTAGAGAAACTGAGCTTTGTAAGTTATTAATTACACTATCTATATTGCAACTTTTAGGTAAATAACCTACATTTACTTGGCATAGTCTCCCATGGTATTTTTCTTTTCATTTTTGAAATTTGATAGTTTTCTTTTTTAAAAATCACTTAGATAAAATCCTGAATTTTGTGTGGCATTTAAGTACTAAGATTGGCTTTTGTCCTTGTGAGTGCCCACCATAGTCTCTACCTACCTACAAAGAAGCATCAGGATGCTCAGGGTCATTCATGAGGCAGATTTGGAGTTATCACTGTTTCTGTCTTCCGTTGGTTACCATTGGTCCTAATTTCTCTTCACTGATGTTGCTTGTTTTGATGGTTGCTTTTGCAATGGTTATGCTGGTGGTGTTATGGAAGAAAAGAGTAATAGGGGAACCTGGTGGGTGGCCCACATTCAAGAAGAGACTTGGAGAAAAGCAGAGGCTGTATCCTTCTCTTCCTCCACTGATTTTAACTTAGCTGTAGAAATCAATAAGCATAACCTGTGTAGCATGATGCAGGCCAAATTCTCTACCTCTTTGTCTTTTATTATCCATTAGGAAGAACTGAGAAAAGCCAGAACTAGCAAAAGTCCCTTGCTCCTAAAAGCAAGTGTAACCTTTTCAGACTGGTATTGATCTTTGTTAGGTTAGGAATTCTAGTGGGTATTGCTTTAAACCCCACCTCAAAAAAATCTGTTGGCATTTCCCCCAATATGTCAATAGCATTTTAAAAATTGTTGCTATTAAGATTCAGTGACAAATAACATGGCCAGAAGATTTGACATGGAATTTTGTCTGATAGTGGGATGATATTGGTTACCCAGAGCTGTGGGTAGTAGGGACAAGAGAGTGTTAGGATTAATGAATACGTGTTTATATGGATTGTCTTAACTTACTATTGAACAATGCATGTTTTTATTATTGGCTCTTCTACATCATAGAAGCGAGCCTTTCACATATGCCAACATTTCACAACATTGGTCATTACTAAATATTTGCATGCCTATATAAAGTGTATGATACTTTTCTAAGTTTTATAGAATGTGTGGAAGATACGATCCTTGTTCTCGAGTATAATGCTTCAACGAAGATACGTGACTTTTGGAATCAGGAAGATGAATACAGTTTTCACCAATAAACCTATTACTGTCTTTTTAGAAAATCATATTATAATATGATTATAATACACACACACACACACACAGACATATAGCCTATATATAGGTATATAGCCCTTCAAGATGCTAAGTTCTCAGAAGTAGTAAGTCATAAGTACAGATATAACTGCTTATATAGCAGCTGGTTGGTTTATAGAAGTCTTCAGTGCATATTAGGATTTCCCTATTAGAATTTTGCCCATTTAAATATGTTTCTCTTTCCCTAATTTTCCCCTAATTTATCTAGAAGAAATTTGAGGTGAATCTAACCGGGGAAAAAAAAATCCTTTAGGCCAAAAAACTTGAGTAGTAATCAATTCATAGTTTAATAAAGGACATGTGTAGTTTGAGTTTTTGGATAACCTTTCTTCCTTTGAAAGCATTCTTCAATTAAAACCAGATGAGAGTAGCAAAGAAGGTATTTAGAGCACTAAAAAATGGATATGCTTCATGGAATTTGCAGAATTCATCAATACATGTAACAGTGATTTATAATTACATTTGGTCCTAACACATCAGTGTAGATCTAACAGAGGCACAGTAAGTAAGATAGCTAGTATAAAACGCTAAGGTGAAAGGGTTAATTGGCCTTCCACAGTTCAATTTGCCACTCTGGTGGCACTTTCTGTTGTCTGTGTAAACAGAGTTGCTAAGTACTTTCCCACTAATCTGCCACCCTTTTATTTATACAGTTGAACCTCCAATGAGGAATGGATCAGTTTACCAGTTGTTAGGCCTTTTCTTCCTGCCTTTTCAATCCACTTCATGCTTCCCCTGCCTGCCGCCTCCCCCCCCCCCCCCCCCCAGCTGTTGCTACATACCTTCCTAATCTTTCCTTAGTCCTTATGATTTTGGTCTTTCTCCCCCCCAGCTTGTTTCACTCTTATTCATCGATGCAAGTATATGGATGTGTATACCTGGTTCTACTCCTCTATACCTCCTTATTCCTCACCTCTACTCCCATTCATTCATTCTACTCCTTCCTATCTCAAAACTTGCTGCAACTCTTCAAATTTGTTTTCAAGTAACATTTAAATATTCTTTAAACATTTAAAAATAATGAAAATTAAAAGCATATCACTAAAAGTCTCTTTAACCAGCTTTATTGTCTGAGAGCCTTCTACTTCTCTGTGAATTAATATAGTAATATATATATATATTTGTATATATATATATATATACATATATATACACACACTTCTGGCCATATTAGTAATTTTATATATGTATGTATACATATTCATAATCATAATATGGTATTGCTGAAAATCTACATAATTCTGGAAATACTGTTCTTCTTTTTTCACTCTATTTTTAAGGTCTGTACATATTACATAGCTAATTTCAACTGTTAACTGCTTCATAATACTACATTGTATTTTACATTTTAATTATCTACCTATCAGTGGACATATAAATTATATTCATTTTTTTCTGTTTTAAATAATGCCAGAGCAAACAGTCTTATAGATGTTGTCTTGTACATATTGCTATAATTTTTTAGGGCAGTGTTTTCCACATAGCAGGTAGTTGAATCAATTTAGGTAGGTTGGAATTTGCATTTTGAAAAAAAATAGAATGTAGAAGTGTCAGAGTAAAGGGCATATATTATTTTCATGAGACATGTATCACAACTCAGAACACAATTATAGAAAATGTATTTCCTACTGCAGGTCTCAGTCAAAAAGTTTATAGTGTGATACAAAATGTATTTTGTAATGTGTATCTAAGTTTGTTTTGGGTTATATACCCAGATGTGGATTAACTAGATCATAGGCTACATAATATTTTTAATTTTGTTGGACATAGCCAAGTTACTTTCCATAGTGGCTGCACTAATTTACCTTCCCTACACCCAATCAATATTTGATATTCTAGTCAGAATTTTACATATTCTATATTCTTTTTCTTTTCTTTTTCCTTCTTTTTTTTTTTTTTTTTTTGGTAATGCTTATTTTTTAGAGAGACAGACAGAGACAGAGACAGAGTGCTAGAGGGGGAAGAGCAGAGAGAAAGGGAGACACAGAATTGGAAGCAGGCTCTAGGCTCTAAGCTGTCAGCACAGAGCCTGTCATGGGGTTTGAACTCACGAACTGCGAGATCATGACCTGAGCCAAAGTCGGATGCTTAACTGACTGAGCCACCCAGGGCTCCTACATATTCTGTATTCTTAAGGATGAAAAATTCCATTTTATTTTAATTTTCATTTTAACTAGTGAGGTTGAGTATAATATTCTTATTGCTAAAAAGAAATTGTCAAGAACATCTGGTTGGTGGGATTACTATTCTTGCAAATCCTGCTTCAAACTAGAGAAAACTTCACCTCCACAATCTTTGCTAATAACACTTTCCTTTTATTTTTTAAAATATTTATTTTGGGGTGAGCATAAGCAGGGGAGGGGTGGAGAGAGGAGGACAGAGGCTCCAAAGTGGACTCTGCACTGACAGGCTGACAGCAGCGAGCCCAGTTGGAACTCAAATTCATGAACTGTGATAACATGACCTGAACGGAAGTCCGAAGTCGGACTTTCAACAGACTGAGCCACCCAGGCGCCCTTCCTTTTTTTTTAAAGTAGTTAGCCTACCATGCTGAGCATGGAGCCTGGTTGAGATTCTCACTTTCCCTCTCTCTCTGCCTCTCCCCCACTCATACTTTCTGTCTCTCTCAAAATAAATAAAATTAAAAAAAAATAAAATACAGTAATAGCATAAAACTGTGTGGCCTTATGAAATAATTTCTCAAAATAATTTTGTTAAGCATGCCACATTATGTTGTTCCATTTAGGTTTGTGTCAAATTTGCTTTGAAACTCTTTTCTTATTCACTGTGAGTAACTTTAGGTATGGTAGCATATTTGAAGAATACTGATATCCCTCAGTATATGAATTTAGATTCATTTCAGCAAAATTCCATCTATCGTGTATTTCTTCTGTTGTACAAGAGAAGATGAGTTCCAGCCAAGTGCTAGGAAATATTTCATCCCTTTGTTAAGACCACTATGGGTGGATAGAATCTTAGTACTGAGCAGAACATTAGAAAATAATTTTGGTTTAATTGTTGGTTATCTACTATATTATAATGATTTATAAAAACAATATATACTTAGTTACTTAAATGGCCAAAATCTGTTTCTCAGATATATTTGGCCTTTATTCACAGCTCCTGAAACTACTTTGGAGCCATAAAGGTGACATAGATGTCTTCTTACTAATGAAGGTGACTCTTGGACCCCACCCATAGGTAGGACCTGGTTGTCTGGAGGACTAACCGTGTGATTAGAAGTTTGGAACTTTCAGCCCCACCCCCTGACCAGAGAGGGGAAAGGAGCTGGAGGTTGAATCAGCCAATAGCCAATGACTTAGTCATGTCATGACCATAATGAAGCCTCTCAATAAAAACCCAAAAAGATTGGATTCAGGGAGATTCTGGGTTGGTGAATACATGGAGGTGCTGGGAGAGTAGTGTGCCTGAAGAAGGCACGGAAGCTCTGCACCCTTTCCCCACACCTTACCCTGTGTATCTCTTCATCAGACTATTGATTCATATCCTTTATCATATTAGAAACTGGTAAACGAATGTGTTTCCCTGAATTCTGTGAGCCACTCTAGCAAATTAAAAGAACCTAAGGGGAAGTTGTTGGGACCTCCAATCTGAAGCTGGTGGGCTAGAAGCACAGTTCACAGCCTGAGGCTTGCGACTGATATCTGAAGTAGGGGGTTGGAGGGCAGTAAGGACTGAGCCCTTAACCTGTGGAATCCAATACTGTCTCCAGGTGACTAGCGTCAGAACTGAGTTGAATTCTTAAATACCAGCAGGGTGTCCAAGAATTGGTTGGTGTTGTAGGAGTGGGACCCCACCCCCCGCCCCCCACCATGTTGGAATTGGATCTGGGAACCCTAAAAAAGTTGCTGTTGGCAGGTCTACCTTCTGTTTGATTTTCTCTGGTAATAGAGATATAGTCACTTTCTTCCTAGATAGTCATTTTCATTGTTAGTGTTGGTTATTAAAATTTAACCATGGGGGCACCTGCATGGGTCAGTCATTTGAGCATCTGACTTTGGCTGGGGTCATGATCTCCTGGCTCCTGAGTTTAGGCTCCACATTGGGCTTTGCAGTGGCAGCATGGAGCCTGCTTCAGATACTCTCTCTCTCTGCCTCTCCCCCACCCCCTCTCTCAAAGATAAATAAACCCTCACAAAAAGAAATACCTGTCAGGTGCATTCATTGGTGCTATATTTGCCTTCAGAAGTCACACAGGAAAGAGTATACAGTACTTCTTTAATTGTGACAGTTTAACAAGACTTCTTCGTTATGGGAATGCTGTTTTTTAGATAATTGAGAAAGCAGAACACATACTCAGTAATCTAACCAACAACAAGTAGCCCTGTTCTTTAGGTTATGTTTACGTATATGTATATATATACACACACTAATTAATTTTTGGTTAATTACTTTGCGAGACTTATTCCATAAATTGCCAGTTTTAAATATTTCTATACTTTAGTTAACTATGTGGTTGATAAAGCTGTTAACAAAGTTGGAAGCCGATTTGAAAAATGTCATCTTTTGAAGAGGCTTTCAGTTTTTGATTTTTTTGAAGCAAAGACTTTTTACTGGAATGTATCATAATATTTAGGTACTCTATTTCTGTTTTCAGCCTAAAATTACCCTGTTGCCATTTTCTTAATGTAGAACATGAAATATACCAGCAACTATTCTCAAGTAGTAGAAATAGGGCAGAAGTAGTTCTGGATTAAAACCAGTGGATGATCATCTGCCCATACCTGTGTCCTCCAGACCACTTATTTAGCAAGTACTGTTTTGTATCGGATAAGTAGGAATTGGTTATAGGACTGCGTTGACAACTAGTGTTACTCTTGAGGGAAAATAGATTAAATTAATTTGTAGTTTGTTATTTTCGAGATTCACGTTTTTTTAAACTAATTGCATGCTCAGGTGTCAAACTCTGAACTTCAAATGTGATAAAGCTACCTCTTAAGAAAGAAAAAAGTTATAATTCAACACTTTTATTTTATTTTATTTTTATTTATCCATATATCATCTATTTATTTATTTTTAAAGATTTTATTTTTAAGAAATCTCTACACCCAACGTGGGGCTTGAACTCACAATCCCAAGGTCAAGATTCTCCTGCTTCACCCACTGAGCCAACCATGAGCCCCCAACACATTTATTTTAGACTTTTAATTTTTTTTCAATGTTTATTTATTTTTTAAAGACAGAGAGAGAGAAAGACAGCACAAACAGGGGAGGGACGGGGGGGGGGGGGGGGACACAGAATCTGAAGCAGGCTCCAGGCTCGGGGCTGTCAGCACAGAGCCTGACGCAGGGCTTGAACCCATGAACCGTGAGACCATGACCTGAGCTGAAGTTGGACACTTAATCAACTGAGCCACCCAGTTGCCCCTATTTTCAATTTAAATATATCCTCTTTAACCATAAACTTGTTTAATACCTAGCACTTGAATAAAGCTTCAACCACTAATTCCTAATAATTATTTTTTGTTTTATGTTCTTTCTTGGTCTCTGAGATAATGCTATTCAAATTGTGATCTGGGGACTGGTGCTTGTTTGCAAATTGTTACCTTGTTTGCAATGTGATAAAGAAATTGAGAGCAAACATTTAGAAATTTTTATGGCAATTTGACAAAGATATATATGCCTGTTGACTCTAATAATAACAAATTTGGGAATTATATTTGATGTGTCCTTGTTTTAAAGTGTATTTTTCCAGTAATTCATTTATATTATATTTTACACAAGTCTCCTTGAAAGCAAAACACAGACTGGGTCATGCTCCATGTTAGTAAATAGCTGCAGCAGAGTGAGGTTCTTAATTTATGCAGGTATGTGTTAAATAAAGAAGTTAAAGGGAAACGGAGAAGATGGTGAACTTAAATTATAGAGTCAAATTCCTGTTTCTGAGAATAGCAGGTTTTTTGTATTGGAAATCTACTGTTTATATGACATATATGCCTTAGTTACTCTATGCAGTTATAGTACTAACCAGGTTGCTTGCTCTAAAATTCTGAAGTCCTGTCAATGACTGAGGGATCTTTTATGCTATACATTTATATTTGTACCATTTCCTCTTTAAATGATTAATTTTAGTTGAAGTAATTTGGATTGTGATGTTAGACTCTCTGTTCAAGACATTTCCCACGTAACTTTTAGGAGTTTCTGACATGTGCAGAAATTGGTTGTAACAAGTTATATATATATATACAAAAAAATGTATAGCATATCTGATGTTTCTCAAAATAATGGGGCTTTAAGAAATTTTTAAATGACTGTTATGTTTTTCTTACATCAGTTTTTCTTATAACAGTATTTATTTCTTTTTTAAAAGTTCAAATTGTATTTCTAGATGTCCTTTTCTTTTGATTTCTCCTAGAACTTAAAATTTTCTCTTAAGCTGGTCCTTATAAATATATAGCAAAGAGGGGCACCTGGTTGAGTCAGTCAGTTAAGCATCTGACTTTGGCTCAGGTCATGATATCATGGTTCACGGGTTCAAGCCCTGCATCAGGCTCTCTGCTCTCAGCATGGAGCCTGCTTTGGATCCTCTGTTCCCCTCTCTCTCTACCCCTGCCCCACTTGTGCACACTCTCTCGCTCTCTCTCAAAAAATGAATGAAACATTTAAAAAAAACTTTAAATATATACCAAAGAGGAAGACAAGATGTGACTCTTTGAGATGATTTTAGCTTCTGAAGGTGAAATATATTAAAATAAATGATTCATTGTTTGATATTAACAAAGGATATCCAAATAAATTATATCTTTCATTCCTAGTTATTATTGAATTGTTAATGAGCTGAATAATTGTTAAAGGGCAGTATTTATTAGCCATCAATGATTCCAAATCTCTTTAAATAAATTATATAGTTGAAGGCATTATGTCACACGTATGGTTAGACAGGTATTTTGTGTGTGTGTGTGTGTGTGTGTGTGTATATATATATATATATATATATATATATATATATGCTTCTGTGGCCTGGGTCCTGTCAAGACAAACTAAAATACTTATCCTAGTAGTGTGGAATAAAAGTTTAGAAGCTATATTTCAAAATTTTACTGTGATATAAAATGTATATGAGAGATTAGCAATATAGAAACATTTCATGAATGGAAAAATATCTCGAAATATTTAGGATAAGATTCCAAACTCTTAAATTGATAATTTTATCTTTTTTTCCTACCATAATCATGATCATATTAACTATCTCTGAGAATATTAGGAATAGTTTTGTGGAATTGGCACAGCAGAAATCATGTTTAAAAATATATCTTTGGTCTATCAACTTAAGATAGAGATTCTGACACAGGAAGTAGTCTGTCAAGATCTACAAAGGAAAGCATTCATTCTGGAAGCACAGGAACAAATACTTGAATAGTATCACAAATATTTTCTCTCCTCTTGATAAATTCCAAATTTTTTTTATTTAAAAATGTTTATTAGCCTATCTTGTAACTCACAATTGCCTGCTTCTACTTGCTTTCTGGCTCCAGTGCGATTTCTGCATTTTCCCTTTTAAAAATATTTGTATTTTAATACCTATTGAGAAATGGGGAATTTTTTGTTGTTTTCTCTTATTGACCTCCTTTAAAGAACTTAGTCTGAAACAAAAAGGAGACTTAATTTGTTAGTTAACTGTCAGAATCATAATATCTGGAGAGCGCAACGAGAATTTACCTAATTCATAGTGTTTATCCCATTTTTATTTGATAGTACAAAATTACATTGTAGCTTTGAATTACTATTTTTTATTTTGCATTTGTAATAAATTTGCCCAATTAGAGGAACGTAGAAACATCACAATGTTGAGTAGCAAAAAATGCTAACAGAAATCAACGAAATTGTTAAAAATTTTTCATGACAAAAAATTTAAGATAGTAACTCAAATGCCTAAAATATTTTTAGTTGTTACTGCAGACTTGCATATTATACATAGGTTAAGACATAAAGAAATCAGGAACTATTTGAATAAATTAGAAACTCAGCAGAAAAACATTGTACTTTATGACCCTGAAAAAAATTGAGAAAGTGTCAGTGCTATGGTATGGGTTAATTATCAGATTTTTGTCCCATGTAATGCATAAGCTCCTGGTCAGAGGTGAGGTTGGGGGGGAGGGCATGATATCATTGATGTTATATCTGAAGCTCTATGTTAAGATGTCCTTTAGTGAATTATATAGTAAACACTGGTTTTGCCATCATAGTATGTTGTACCGTGATTTTATATGCTACTTAAACGGAAGATAAACTGTCGCAGCTTTTTATCAGTCAGAATTTTCATATTTATTAAAAGAACTCTATCAGGATTGATGAGGCATACATTTTATTATTTTTTTTTTGCACATACCTGAACATGAAAACAGATATGAAATAAATTGGTTAAAGGATTGCTAAAGTTCTTTACATTCAGAGTCCAACTCTTGAATCGCCTTTTGACTCAGGCAGTGAAGTTCAGTTTCTCCACATGGAGTCTTTTCTCCGTGCAGCATTTCTGTAAGAATCAAGAAACCGTTGCTGCTGAGTTCTTGAGCCAGTTTTACAGTTTTGTGGAGCTAACCTACTTTTAATTGCCACATTGAAAAGTTGCTTGGAAGTGTTGCTGAATAGGTCTTATTTCCTCCACTTTCTCCCTCTCCTCACAGTTTTTGGTTCTTCGGAGTTAAAAGAGTGTTCCAGTATTATCTCTAGGATTTTCTTCCAACTCAAATTCGGCAGGTTTGGTGCTAGTGTTTTGGAGGTTTGTGTGTGGATAGGGAATGACAGCTGCCTCATTGTTGCCAACGTTGCTTCCCCCGTAGTTGTCATACACCAACAATTTTAGATACATCCTGGAGTTAAGGAGCTTAAAGTATGGGCAAAATGTTCATTTTAAAGCTAAGTGGCTTAGCCCAGCCTGCTCAAATTGGCTAAGATCTCACAGTTGGGTTGCTGTATTATTTGCTAGTTGTGTGATCTTGGATAAGTGCATAAATCTTAGTTTCTTCATCTGTGAGATAAGCAGTCCTTACCTTTTAAGATGGTTGTGAGGTTTCTATATTAAAAGTACACTGCTTAATAAATGTTAGCTATTACTTTATCTTAGTTTCTAAGAGGATGTACTTTTATTGAGCTCCTTGTATTTTTTTATTTTTTATTTTTGCTTGTGTGTGCTTTTGCTTTGAAGATAGCTGTAACTTGTAGAGGAAATGATACTGATAAATTTAGGTAGCAGATGACTGAGTGAAAATTCTGGAAAAATGTTTTAGTTGAACTTCAGTTATTGGTGCATTATAAAATTATTCAAATGTGCATTTATGATTCGAGGATGGTATTGTATATAATGGGTCATTTTGGAAATTTAATGCTAAATTATTCCTATTGTTTTAGAAGGTAATTAATAATTTTAAATTGAAGATTGTGAAATGATACATTTTGTAACCAGCGTGAGGATAAAAGCTTAAAGCTGTTGGCATATTTTGTGACCTTTGTTTTGGTTCTTGATCTGTGATCATTCAGAATTATTGCCACCTTGCACAGCTTAAAAGAGCGAGCAGGGCATTTGGTTTGTATGTGGTGCGTTGATCCTCTCAACTGAAACAATTAAAATACTGAATACAATATGAGGGGAAACAATTTGAATGCATTACTCAGCTGGCATAAAGGTTACCATTTCTCAGAACGCCAAAACCTGGCTATCTCAAACCTGGTGCTCTGTAAAGAGGCAAAAACATCTCCCCAGAGATTTTGTAACTGTGAGTGGGTCTTCAGGTAATTTGGTGGTCCTGTGTTATGTTACTTATGTTACAAAACCTCAGGTGAGGAATTTAATTTGAAGCGGACTCTCATTGGCACCAGAGTCAGTGCTAGTGATACACCAAGATTTCCTGGGTTATAGATGAATATATATGGCTTATGGCTGCCAGACTAAAACCTACATTTACTGACTTCCCTTGAAGGTGGTGTGGCCAAGGCTAATTCTGGCAATGGATTATTAACAGAAGTCAAGTGTGACACTTCTCTGTCTTGCCTTAAGAAGGAATGCCTACATATGCCCCTTTCATGCCTACTGATGATGAAAACTTGAGTCAACAGAATTTGGACACAGAGATTAAAGCATGTGTTGAGCTGCCCCTCCAGCCAAGCACTGCTTATTTCTAGACTTCTACATGAGAAGGAAACAATTTTCTATCTTATTTAAGCCACTATATTTTAGAATCTGTTACAGAGCTTAGACTGTATCCTAATTAGTGCACTTTAAAGAAAACCAAACAGATTTTTTTAAAGGACCAGTTCGTTAGTACTTCTATAAATGAAAAAGAAAATTGAAATAAAAACTCAGTGAGTGAATAAAAATAACCAGGGTTACATGAAATGATTGTTTTCCAGGGCTGGGACAGAGAAAAATAGATGAACTTAGAACACTGTGTTAACAAAGTAAGGAATTGCTTAAAACATGATAAAATTGTAACACTGCTGAGTAATTTTTAAAAAAATGAATAAACGATACCAGTAACAACATGTTACTGTATGAGCCTCTAAAACATTATGCTAAATGAATAAGACTACATATTGGGTGATTCCATTTATATGACATTTCTAGAGAAGATAAAATTAAAGAGATGGAAAGTAAATTGGTGATTATAATAATTTACTATTCATTCACCCAGAAGTGATTTATTGCCTGCTTTCTGTGTGCCTCGCACTATTTTAGGAACACAGCATTGAATAAAACAGGCAAACTTCCTGCCTTTGTGTTATTTACATTCTAGTGGAAGAGAATGTCAATAAATAAGTGAAATATATAACATACCAGATAGTATAAATACTATGTGGAAAAATAAAGCAGAGAGGATGGATAGGAAGTGTCAGAGGAGAGGTTGCTGTTGTCGGTGTAGTGGACAGCAGATTTCTTATTATTTAAAAGGTGATACTTAAGCAAAGAACTGAAAGAGGAAGGATGTGAACCATGGAGATGAGGGGGGAGTCCTTTTCAGGCAGAGGGATCAAGAGCTCTGAGCAGGATTGTGCCCTGTGTTCAGGGAACATCAAGGAGGTGTGAGTATGGAAAAAGCCAGAGGAAAAGTGATTGGAAATCAGATCAGAGAGATAATGAGTCATCTTGTCCTGGGGACTTGGTAGACCATTTTGAAAGACTTTGGAGATTTTAATGTAATGTGAAGACTGGCTTTTTTTTTTTTTTTTAAGTGTGGTAAAATATGTATGATGAAACGTTTGCTATTTTAACCATTTTTAAGTGTACAATTCGGTAGCATTAAGTACCTTCACAATGTTCTAAAACCCTAATCCCCATCTATTTCTAAATATTTTTCACCAATTCCCATCCCCCTTCCCCCAGCTTTTGGTAACCTCTGCTGTATTTTCTGTCCTATGGATTTGCCTATTCTAGGTACCTCATATAGATGGAATCATACAATATTTGTATTTCATTTTGCATAATGTTTTCAAGGTTCATCCACGCTATAGCATTTATCAGACTTCATTGCTTTTTTTGGCTGAATAATATTCCATTATATATCATTTCATCTCTTGATGGATTTGTGTTGTTTCCACCTTTTGGCTATTGTGAATAATGCTTCTATGGACGTTGGTGCACAGATATGTTTGACTCCGTTTTCAATTCTTGGAGGAATATTCTGAGAAGTTGACTTGATAATCATATCATAACATGATATCTAACTCACTGAGAAACTGTCATGCTGGTTTCCATAGTGACTGCATCCTTTTACTGTCTCATGAGCAATGTACAAAGGTCCCAATTTCTCTACATCCTTACACTAAAAAAATTTTTTAATGTTTCTTTTGAGAGAGAGAGAGAGAGAGAGAGAGAGAGAGAGAAAGATGGAGCATGAGCAGGGGAGGGGCACAGAGGGAGGGAGACACAGAATCTGAAGCAGGCTCCAGGCTCTGAGCTGTCAGCACAAAGCCTGACACGGGGCTCGAACTCACAAATGGTGAGATCATGACCTGAGCCAAAGTTGGACGCTCAACCGACTGAGCCACCCAGGCACCCCACTGTTTTCCATTTTTAAAGACTATATTCTGGGAGTTTTGAAGTATATATTATAGGTTTGATTTATAGTTCCCTAATTATTAGTGATGTTGAGCATCTTTTCATACACCTATTGGCCATTATATGTCATCTTTGGAGAAATGTCTGTTCAAATCCTTTGCCCATTTTTTAACAGTATCGTTAGTCTTTTTGCTTTGGAGTTGTAGGACTTCTTTATGTATCCTGGACATATACCTCTTATCAAATATACAATTTGCAAGTATATTTCCTCTTCTGTGGTTGTCTCTTCACTCTTTGGGTAGTGTCCTTTGAAGCTATTTGCTTCTGTATCTTATATGTTTTTTGTTCTTCAGTTTCCCCTGTTTTTGTATTTAGTTGATTTTTTTGTAGTATACTGTTTTTATTCTCCCTTTTTTTTCTTTTAATTTCTTTTTCAGGGGCACCTGGGTGGCTCAGTCAGTTAAGCATCTGACTTCGGTTCAGGTCATGATCTCGCAGTTCATGAGTTTGACCCCTGCTTCAGGCTCTGTGCTGACAGCTCAGAGCCTGGAGCCTGCTATGGATTCTGTGTCTCCCTCTCTCTTTGCCCCTCCCCTGCTTGTACTCGGTCTTTCTCAAGAAATGAATAAACATAAAAAGAAATTTTTAATTAAAAAATAAAAATAAAGAATTTCTTTTTCAGTTATTGCTTAATGGTTATATAGGTTGTTATGAGTTAAACTAGGTTGTTATAAGTTTAAGCGTTAATTGAAATTCCTGAGATAACCACCAAGGACTTTGACTTTTGATCTGAGGAAAATGGAAAGCTGTTGGAGGTTTTTGACTGGATCTGTTTTTTGTTTTAATCTGGCTGCTGTGCTGAAAACAGACGGTTGAGGGAAGGGACCAAGCAAGGGCTGAAGTCAGACAGTGTGTTAGGGGATTTTGTAATGATCCCAGCAAAAAAAGATAGTAGCTTGGCCAGAGATGTTAATGTTCAAATTCTGATATACTTTTGAGTGTAGAAACATCAGTACTTGCTAGTGAATTAGATGTGGACTGAGAGAGACAGGGGAGTCAAGGGTGACACGAGAATTTTTTGAATGATAGAATTCTGTTTGGTGATAAAATTGCATTTGGCGACAGAATTCATATTTTAGAAGACCTGTATTAAAGACCTGAACGGTTTTTTCAAATGTATTTCACATTTAGGAGAAACTAGAACATCTCAAGGGTCTATGTTCATCTGTTTTCTTTTGCTTTTCGCTAAGCTCTCAAGATATGTAATGGAATCAATATGGAAAGGCCATTCCTTGTACCTTCCATGTGTACTATACTAAACAATGGTGGCTTTTTTTGAGTGATGATCATTAAATACTACAGTGAAAATTGGCAAATGGAAGAAAGGAAGTAGAAGGGGGGAAGGTAAATAAGGCAAAGGAGTTCAGTTAGTTTATACTGTCCTTACCAAATGAGCAAAAGCATCTATAACTTTTAGAAAGAACTTCAACTGCAAAATCTTCACTCAAAAAAGAATATATTTTTTTTGCTGTTAAATCTGATACTGAAGTATATTAGAAAAATTTCATCCCTTCCATATATATGAAATGTCCAGAAAAGGCAAATAAATCTATAGAGATGGGTTTGAGAAAATTTGGGGGGGGGGGGGTTGGAAATATTTTAAAACTGGAATTGTAATAATGTTGTACAACTCTATAAATTTACTAAAAAATCATGTATACTTAAAACAGGTGACTTTTGTGGTTTGTAAATTATACTTAAAGCTGTTGAAAATATAAATGCACCAGAAGGAAAATGAAACCCACGTTCCTTGATTATTCTGATTAATATTTCAATACTTGTATGGAGAATATTTTGGTTAAACTTTAATCTCATTATAGTTTTACTTTCTGGTCCCTGCTTATATATTTTATGTGTTAAAATGATGTATGTTTTCCATAATGGTATTCTCAATTAAATGTTTCTTTTTTTATTATTATTTAAAATTTATTTCTTTATTTTGAGAGAGAGACAGAGACAGAAAGTGAGCAGGGGAAGGAGAGAGAGAATCCCAAGCAGACTGGGCTGCTAGCTCGAAGCCCAATGTGGGGCTTGAACTCACAAACAGTGAGATCATGACCTGAGCCGAAGAAACCAAGAGTTGCAGGCTTAACCGACTGAGCCACCCAGGCATCCCGCTCAATTAAATGTTTCTAATAAGAAGTCAAATCCTTGATAAAACTAGTTTAAGTAGCATAATTTGTATGAAAATGAAGATTACAACAAAGCCCAGCAAAGGAATATGCAAATGGACAGACATTAATTAGGAGTTCTTTTTTTAAGTGTATTTATTTTGAAAGAGAAAGAGAATGTGGGGGAGGGGCAGAAAGAGAGGGCGAGAGAAAGAATCCCAAGCAGGCTCCCTACTGTCAGCATAGAGCCTGATATGGGACTTGAACTCACGAACTGTGAGATCATGACCTGAGCTGAAATCAAGTTGAATGCTTAACCGACTGAGCCACCCTGGTGCCCTGAGTTCTTTTTTTTTTTTTTTTTTTTTTAATACAAGGAAAGTGCTTTGCTTAATGACTCTGTGCTTTCTTTAAAGGATTTCTGAATAATCAGAAATAATTGGGAAGAAAGCTTGCTCTAATGGGGATTGGCAAAATGTATGTGGTTAAAGTTATTGCAAAAAAATTTAGAAATCAGTAAGAATTTTTCGAAAAACAATTACACCCATTGTCATATACATCTTTAAATAGCACTCTTGAAAATATATACCTCTAGTGTCCTCTTAATTATTATTTGGTTTGCTAGCTTTCAAACCCATGGGTGACTATCTAATTTGTATTTTTGGCCTGATTAAGTACAATTATTTTTATCATGTATTTATTATATTTCCTATGTTAGCATGTAAGATAGAACATATAGGGAGAAATATGGGAAAACCAGTGAAAACAGCATATTTAATAAGCATTCCTGAAATGCTAATTTTAGAAAGAGAAAATTTTTCCTAAAATTTGGTTTCTAAAAAACTTGGTGAAAAAACAGTATGCTGTTTGAAAAAATTTAACACAATACAAAAATGTATAAAGTAAAAAGTGATATTCCCATACTTTGTCCCTTAGTCCCTTTGCCAGAGGTAACTACTTATATAAATTTGTATGAAATTTATGTATCTCCTTCACTGTTTTCATGTTTGCCTAATATTTTCATGTTTACCTATATAAATCTTGCATTATGAGGTTTGCCCCTCATATTATGGTTTTTAATTATATGACACATTATCCCCTAAACAGTAAGACTTAAGAGTGTTACTATCCTAACCCATCTGTAGATTTTAAAATTTCTGTGTTGTGGCAAATAATTTAAAATTAGGGACAACTAATTTCAGATAAATTGGTCACCATTTGTTTCTGCAATGTTATAACAGATTAATCAGTGATTAATCAGTGATTAATCTTAATCAATGATTCTCAACTGGGGGCAATCCTACTCTTCCTCCCCTAGACTTTTGGCATTGTCGGGAGACATTTTAGATTATTGCCTCTTGGGGGAAGAGGTGATGCTAATGGCATATGGTGGTAGAGGTCAGGGGTGCTGCTAAATGCACTGAACAGCACCCCTTTAATGAAGAATTATCTAGTCCAAAATGTCAGAAGTGCTAAGATTGAGAAAAACTGCCTTATATGAAAATGGTTAAGAGTAAGGACTCCCCAGGCAGACTGCTTAGGTTCATATCTTATGCCCTCTCCTTACTGTGTGACTGTGGATGGTTATTTAACCTCTCGGGGCCTCAGTTTCCTTATCTATATAATATTAATAGTACCTATCATAGGGTTGTTGAGAAGCTATTTAATACATGTGAAAAATTTGGAATGGTGCCTGACACAGAGTAGGAACTCTATAAAAGTTGGCTGCTGTTGTTTTGTTGTTAATTTAAATGTGGATTCATATCTGCAGTCAAAGAAATTTTTCAACTTCTCTGATTTAGAAATAAGTGTCATGGTAAAAATGAAAATCTAGTCAAAAGAATAAAATCAGCATTCTGAAATGTTCATGTTACAAATATATAAAACAGAATGGATCATAAACACATATTTTAGCAATTTGGGGGAGTTTCCAAACATGATTATGAGACTTACTGAGTTAACTATGTCCCCACATGCTATTTCATACACAATTTTTTTTTTTTAATATTTTTTACATTGTGCATGAGTGATGATGCATTTCACAGAGCGGTAGCCCTTGAACTGAGACAGTCTATCATTGGTCTTTCTCTTTGGTTCTGTAGTTTTGTTTCTTTGAAAGTCCTAAGTCGTATTACATAATTCAGGAAGGAAGTGTTCATAAAAAGAAGGAAAGGTATTAAATAATTTTGAATTGAATTATATTTCTGATTTGTTGCCTCAGTGTTATTTTTTGGGTTTTTTTTTCTTTTCTTAGTGTTGAATCCCTTATTCTCATCTTTCTCCATTCATAGGCAATGCTATGAGTACATCCTGAGAGTACAATGAGGGCATTGAATGTATTAAAATCTAGATTATTTTTAGAAAAAATAGAAAATACTTATTCAAGTTATATCATGGTTTTATTCTTTTCATAATTGTTGTATAAAATTCATTAATCATAATTCTTTGTGTTTCTCACTGCTATCTCTGTCAGTGAAGTAATTTATGAGCTGTACTTATATTAAATATATCATTAAACTGCATCATGATTTAAGGTATTTTTACATATCTTGCAAACAAAAGAATATCCAGCAAAGTTCAGATTTACAGACTATAGTGTTATCATTTTCTGGAAACAGATGGCAAATTTGTTTTCTCCTTAATTTGATTAAGATGATAAATGGGAAAAAAAACCCCACAAACTCATTTCTTGAAACAAAAAAGGTATGTAAGTGGTATAGAGTATATAAATTTTTTTCCTGTCTTTTTTGCCCTCTTCCCCCCCACCTTTTTTTTAATGTTCAGTTTTAGTTTTTTACCACTTGATGGCAGTGATGGAGCTACAGCAACCCTAAGAAGGTTAGGGCACGAACTCATTATGAATAACAAAAAGGTAGATACAAAAGAAATCTCTGACATTTTAATATTATTCACATTTCTAGGTGTTATTACTTATATTGAAAGTGACAGTAATAGGGGGAAAAGCCTCTAGATGGAGCTTCAGTACTTTCTAAGGGAGAACATTTTCTGTATCTTTCCAAATACATATTTTATATTGTTTTAGGTACTATGTTGAATCCAGAATGGATTTTTCTAAAACTGATATTTAAGGATGAATATGTCACTTGTAGAGAAATTAATTCACCAAGTCCACCAATAATTTGAAAACATGGCTATTTAAGTGTCTAAAATTTCTATTTCATTGTTAGTATTTGTTGAAAAAGTATATTAAAAATGTTAGTCAAATGTTCCTAACCTAGTATTAATTAGAATGAGATTGCATATCTAACCAGTTAGTAAAAGGCACTTTATTAGTAGGAAATCAGGTGCTTAAAATCAATGTTGCCCCTTAATTAAACATTATCATCTATACTGTTAATTGTTACATTCTCTTAACAGAACATAAATATTTTTTTCCAACTCAATTCCCCAAGTTTAAAAAAAGTTGAAATTAATGTAATCAAAATTTAGGAGATTTTATGTAAAATATTCTTTTACGGAACATACATACGTGTTCTTTAAGTAGTAATTATTCTTACTCTCATCAGAAATGTTTACCTTTTGTAGCCAAATAAGGAATCCATTATCACTATACATGGGAATAAAGTTGTCATTTTTATTAGGGAAAAAATGGATGTTAATATTCTCGGTACATTGTTGATTTTAGTTTCTAATTCATTTGGAATAACAAGAAAACTGAAAACAAGAATAGTAAGTTTTCTTACTTTCCTACTAGTATGCCATAACCTGGATTATTTTTGCTGTCTTATAAAATGTTTTAGTAAATATGTGCTATTGGTTTATAACTGGCATTTTTAGCACTCAAATGTTAGAGGGAAACCATGGGTAATATTTAGTCTGGCATTAACATGACATAGTAGTTTTATGTTGAAAGAAAATGTATAATTGGGAAATCATATGAGAAGCATGAAAAATGATTTGTGGTGGTTTTACCATTCTTCAGTTTCTTGATAAAATTTTTCTCTATTGAGGCAGTTCACTGAAGTAGAGGAGTTGCCAGTAACTTTTTATAATTACATTTAATGATAGAGTTTGTAGCAGTTAATTTGGGGGGATGGCTAAGCAAATATGGTATAAATTCATTTCAAGTTGTGTATAAAGTCAGCTGAATTTGTGGTGTAATTTGCTTGTTAATCACCTTAGTGGCAACAGTCTTCCAAAAAGCGACGTATTGCTTTGTTTCTTATCTTACTAAGATTTGTTTCTTATCTTACTAAGAAAGCCATGTACTGCTTTATTTGTTTCTTATCTTTATTTGTTTATCTTACTAAGTTTTAAACATTTCAGAAACATCTCATAATTTTTCAAGCATCTCCTTTTATTATTAATACTTTCTAAACAAATATAATTGGATTAAATTAGTTTTCAATTGTGTAGTAAAATGAACTTTGAAAAGATACAGTCTATTTCTCAGAGATAGGAAAACTCCAAAAAATTGTTAAGCTACTACAAATATCTGTAAATGATAGCCTTGTACTTATAGTTACTCCTAAAATAAATCCATTTAAAATAGTTATGGTTAAGTTTGAACTTCACTTAATTTGAGCAATCTCTCTTGACAAAAGTTAACTGAAATATTCTCCATTTCTCTGAAGTTCTTGCCCTAAGAAATAAAATCAGTTATGTATCAAGTTAATTTCACATGTCAAAGCTTTTTAAAGGAAAAAGAGTAAAGCATACAGTTGTTATTTGCTACAAATTTAAAAATTATCTTCAATTTGGTGGAGGAAAAATTCCTTTATTTTACATTGAGGTTGCTGAATTGCATTTTCTCCATTTTTAACCAGTATGTTGGCATTATGTAGTATCATCTTTAGTAAAGTTTCCTTATGTTACTTTATCTTACTGGTTGTAATGCCAAAGCCTGCAATGAAGCATTCTGGTTGATTAACACTTAGCATTATATCTCGAATATTATATACTCACTTTCAATGTTAGTACTATACACATTGTTAACAGTGAATTTTACCAATGTCAATAAGATAAAAGTTAACCAAGTAGAAAAGGATAATCAAACTTCTCTTATTTCTTTTGGTAAACTATTTTTTTTTAAATAAGTTTTCCTGAAATGTAGAATACCTAACAGACTTTTATTAAACTATATGTTGCAAGTATATCAAGCACAAGAAAATATGTAGCAGTTATTATAGTGCTTAATACAAATCTTTTGATTTTTCAAAACATTATATTAATATACCAACAGAAGCAGATAAGGCTCCTGTTATTAATACAGACTGAAGAATATAACTTCTGTTTGACAATTCTTAAAATGTGTCTGAACAACTCTATATTCCATTAGTTATATATGTGTTCTAATATTGTTTGTCTTCATTCTGTTCAAGTTTTGATTTTACATTAATATTTGATAGCTTTCATTGCTACCTAAAATATGATCACACAATAGCTAGAAAAACAGTTCGGCTCTCTAGTTGTTACTTTATTTTAATAAAAAATTTTATTTATCCTTTTCATTTATTCTAGCATTAAAGAATTTCTATTTTATTTTGCTTTTAAAAATAAAATTATATATATATATATATAGTGAAATAATTTATTTCATTTTATCTTGTATCATCAAGCTACCTAAATAGCTATTGAAATACTTTCCAGAGCTTACTTTCTTCTGAAAAAAAGGCTTTTAATGAAGTTGTACTACATAAATGATTTATTTGGGTTGTCCCTCACCTTGGATCCATCCCCTTTCCCTAAAATTTTCATTATTAAGCAGAAAAAAAGATATGATTGTTATGTAATAACACCATAACTTTTTATTTAAACTAAAAAGCAAAAGATCAATGAGTAAACCCTCTGAATTTAATCTTCTGTATTCTTTAAATATTTATGAAGGTAAATAACACCAAGTGAAAGACCATTATAATGTATATGTATTTTTTATAGTAAAGATATTATTTTAATTTACTTTTAAATATAAGTTTTATGTTAATACTCTTGAATAAAGTAGCTCTGACTTATGAACAAATTTATTTGCATCCAAATACAGGTGTGATGATTTGCAAAACTTGTCGTGTATGTTATCTCCAAAGTCACTGATTAAATTAATTTTCAATTGTGTAATAAAATGAACTTTGAAAATAACTTTAAAAAATTAGTTGATTTCTAAAAAAGTAACTTCACTATGAATTAATAGCTTATTAATGAAGGTTAAATAATAAGGTCATAATATATAAGACAAAGTATGTATAACGTCTGTAGAGTAGATTATATGTTATGCGAATAATTATGTATGTTTGTAAGATACATTTTGTGGCATATTGATAATGAAATAATTAGTTATCAATAAGAAATAATAGTGTTAACTGCATAGAAAATTTGCAGCTCTTCTATTCATCTATTCTATAAACATCAGCTAGATACTATTTTATTTTTTAAATATTTTGATAATACCTTACAGAACTCTGTGTTCTCAGTCCTCTTGCTAACATATTAATTGAACTGTAGCATAAAAATAGTAACTAGGTAAATTCATGTAACTGAAGATGACCTGTGAAAAGAAAAGTTTAATAGATACAATAATAGATATGTGTTAGACTGTTGTATTATGAAGATAGGTAGTATTTTATTATTTAAGCTTTCATCCCAGACCTGATATATAGACTTAATAAAATATTGAAAACTGATTTCTTGTATACAAACAGTTATTACATATCTAGGATTATCTTGAGGTTTTAGAAGGAGAGTGTTTTGTTATCAATGTAAGTACTCACTTATCTTTAAAAAATTAATTTGGTTTGACTTAAAAAGTTTTATATTGTCTTAATAAAGTTCCCTGCAAAAGCATGTAGCCTCACAGAACTGGGTATGTTATAATTAACAAAGTAAGCCTAAATTATTCAGATAACTGTGAATGTTATTATCATTCACAGTTTTGTTAGCTTCTCAATTAAATCGTTTTCCAGATAATGTGGTTTTAATCCATAATAATATGCAAAAGTTTGTTTTGTTTTAATTTTAAGTACAGATTTTAAAATAGATCTGTTCCGGGTTCGGATGGAAATGTGTTAACTTTTGAAGACTAGTTTGATTTCTCAGATATCGCTAATGTCATGCAAGGAAATGGGATATAATAAAAATAGTAGTACTAACCAGTCGTTATATCTTTACCAACTTGTAGTCTTTAGTGGTTCAGTCTGTAACTGTCAACATTTAACGTTCTGTATATTTACTGCTTTTCAAGACTATCAGAAACCCTGCACATAATAATTTTAGGAACAAAATAAATGGCAGAATACTGACTCTAAAAAGCACTTAATATGGTATCACAGTGATCTCCAAATCAGTAGTGATAGACTCAACATGGAAAATTTCTCATTCTAGGCAGATTGTGTTTGGTGACCTGTAGTGCACATTAGGAATCCATGTAAGTTCAAAAGAAACTTAGGACAAGTTAAGAGCACCCGTTCTTTAAAATGCCACTTATCTCAGCTTCATTCTCCACTCTTTCCCAAGTGGAGACTTTCTAGAAAATTAATATTACTAAAGCACATTTGATTAACTTGGAAGAGTAGCTGAAAGAAACTGTATCTTTCAGTGAGAGGTCAGACTCCACCAGTTGCATTGCAGGCAATACATTTTTAAACCTTTTGCTCACCTTCAATAGTTAAAAGTTTTAAAATCTGGATGCATGTTAGGGTTTTTCTTTTCTGTCTTTTCTGTTTACTGCTTAAAAACAAAACAAAACAAACAAAAAACAGAAATAGTTAAAATTCCCAGAAGAGAAGTGAGATAATCCTAACCAGTTTAAGAATGAAGGTTCTTTTCCCCCTCATGTTACCCATGTATTAGAACCAGGAATACATTGTTGAAATAATTTTTGGATTCGAGTATTCTTCTTTTTTTTTTTTTTTTTCATTCTCTACTTTTAACTGACTTGATAAATGATTTAAAACCATTTCCAGATTCACAAGGGTTATATCCTATTTTGTTTTGAAGTACCCATGTTTCAAGAAGTGATTGCTTTCTAACACCAAACTAGGTTATTCAGTCCTCTAAACCTTTGGGGTTACCTTGGTAATTAGGAGAGTTAATATTCCATATTACTTTATGGAATAATACACAGCATACTTTTATTGTGCTTGTGTCTTGTGTGATTCTGCTTGATGATCAGTGGTTAGAACTAGGTTGATTTTGTTCAAATTTGATTATGGTTTTGCTTAAGTAAGTGTTCATTGCAATAGCCTTTTTTCTTACCTCGTTCTCTCTTCCTAGCAACCAGCATTGCTAAATTCTTCAATCTTTCAGGTACTTCTAGCATCCTTTTGTTTTTACTTTGCCTCTCAGTTCACATCAAATTTCTCAGGTCACATCAAATTCTCTGTCTACAGACCACTAAGGTCTTCCTCGTCTTTCACAATCATTTTCTGTCGCAACTGTTCGTAAATCCCCTCAACCCATTCAGGCTGCGTACTAATTCTTGGAAATATAGATGAAACAGAACTTGGAATTTAATAGCCTATATTTGCTTTGTTTCTTTTGTAATTTCTTCAAAGATGGATTTATAAATTATTACAAATAATTCGATGACAGTTTGGTAAACAAGTAGAGTATTGACAAATATGCTAAAGTAAAGTACTTCAGATTTTTTTTCACAGAGAACTATCAGACCCTGACTAGAGCATAATGATCATGGAATAATCTATAAGAAGCTATTGCATAATAAAATGCCCCTGGGGAAACAAGACTTTGAAAATTCTTGGCTTCAGGAGCTGCTAAAATGTATAGGAAAGATACATAGTATCAAAGTATACACTAATACTGATTTTCTTTTATTACTTGCCTGTTTGTTTCCTAAGTCATAGAAATTACAACTATCCTGCAACAGGGAAGATAAATTATTGCAAAATTCTTCTCTGGCTACAGTCCTAAAAGTAAGCACAGAGCAAAGAGGAAGAATAAATCAGGTATCATCTCATACCATTTTATCTCATGGAAAGCTACAAATGAGGTTTTTTTTCTTTTTTTCTTTGTTTACTCAGGATAAGGAAAGGGGGGAAGATCAGATGATGCTATAGAATGAAGCTGGTTGGTGGAAAGTTTTTGTTTAATTTGCATGTGATATCTTTTGCCTTTTTTTTCTTTGGAAGAGAAGTTGCTTAAATGTGGAGGTTATATATTTTCTTTTCTTTTCGATTGTTGCTATTTCTTTAAGGAGCTCATTTGGAGAGTCAGATCTACCAAAGTAGTGTAACAGATACAGTTTTCTGAAGTAAAGTTTTTACTGAAATGCACAAATTGATACATTCAGAAAAATGCAAAAATCGTAAGTATTTAGTTGGATGAGTTTTCACAACTAAATCCATCTGTGTAATGACCAAGGTCAAGAAATAGAATGTTACCAGCCTTCCAGAATACCTCCCACCCCCCCCCCACCCCCCACCCCACCCCGCTGCCTTGTGCTCCCTCTCGTTTACTCTCCTTTGGTAGTCACTATCCTGCTTTATAACACCATAAATTAGTTTTATCTTTAAAATAAAATCTGTATACCCAGAATCACACAGTATATACTATGATTGCTTGGCTTCTTTTGTTCAATAGGCTCATAAAACTCAAAATTCATCAATGCTGTTGTGTAGAACAAAAGTTTTACTCATACTTATTGCTGTCTATGCATTTTCATTGTTTGAAGGTACCCCAATTTATTTACCCAGCCTACTGTGTTTTTTTTTTATGTTTATTTATTTTGAGAGAAAGAGAGCGCATGCGTGAGTGTGTGTGAGGGGAGGAGGAGCAGAGAGAGAGGGAGACAGAGAATCCCAAGCAGGCTCTGTGCTGTCAACACAGAGCCAGATGCGGGGCTCAAACTCACAGCCCTGAGATCATGACCTGAGCCGAAATCAAGATCTGGATGCTTAAGCGACTGAGCTACCCAGGTGCCCCCTATCCGTTCTATTGTTGATGGATATTTAGGTTGTTTCCAATTTGGAGCTGTTATGAACAGTACATGTATGAACATTTTTGCAGATGTCTTTTGATGAGCATATGGGTATGCACCCAGGAATGAAGTTGCTTGATCATAGGATGTGTGTATATGCAACTGTAGTAGATGTTGCCAGTATTCAAATGGTGGTGCTAGTTTATTCTCCCTCTAGCTGTGGTTTGATGGTGTAGTTTCTCCATATTTGTGTGAACACTTGATATTACCTTTATAAAAAGAAAGTCTTTTATTGTGTCATTTTATAAAGATTAAAAAATTATCTTTTTAATTTTGACCGTTCTGATAGGTACATAGTGGTATCTCGCTGTGGCCTTAATTTGCTTTTCTCCAGTGGTGAATGAAATGGAGTACTTTTTCATGTGTTTGTTGGCCATTTGGATATAAATATATAGATTGTAAAATATTATCTTTTTCTCTATGTAATATGTAGGGAGAAAAGCTGGGAACTTGAATTTACTGATCATTTTATTCAGTGATTGTCTAGTATAATTTTGGTTTTTCACATGTCACTTCTCAAGTTACTAAATTATCAGTTATTTTGCATAAAACTGGAAATATGAAGAAACACTAACATAGAAAAAAGGGTTAAGTTAAATGTAGACGTACCACTACATACTTCAGACCTTCTTTTATTTATTTTTTGAATGCTTATTTATTTTTGAGAGACAGAGCTCAAGCAGGGGGGTGGCAGAGAGAGAGGGAACCAGAGGATCCCAAGCAGGCTCCACACCGTCAGTGCAGAGCCTGATGTGGAGCTTGAGCTCACTTACAAACTGCGAGATCATGACCTGAGCTTAACCAATTGAGCCCCGCACCCCAGTCCTTCTTTTTAAAGAACAGCTAGAGAAAATTTACAGACTATGACTAGTTCTGTCTTCTCCGTATCCACCTGTCCATTTTTTCCCCTTAGTGTGACCTTCCTGCTACCTCTGATGAAGAGCTCAAGGCTAGGGGCACCTGGGGGGGCTCAGTTGGCTAAGCAGCCGACTTTGGCTCAGGTCATGATCTCACAGCTTTTGAGTTTGAGCCCCACATTGGGCTCTGGGCTGATAGCTCAGAGCCAGGATCCTGCTTCAGATTCTGTGTCTCCCTCTCTCTTTGCCCTTCCCTAACTTGTGCTCTGCTTCTCTCTCTCTCTGAAAAATAAACAAACATTAAACAATTTTTTTTAAAAAGAGTTCAAGCCTAAAAGAACTCTATACCTTCAGATTATACCCTCATTCTTGTTAATTCAAGCAAAGAATTCCCTTTCCAACTTTTATTACCAATGGGATTTATATATCATCAAGATTTATAACATTTACATTCAGATGCTTTCAGCTGCCCACGGCCCACCTACAGACTTACTCCTACATCTCCCTCTCCTTGCTGTTGGAGATGTCCCTGCTTTGAAGGCCAGTCTTTTTCTCATAATTTGAATTTTATCCCTTGCTCTGCTCCCACCCACTCTGGAAGCATACGCTCAGTTATCCCCTATTCACCTGTGTTTAAATTCTTCTCTCAACTGGATCCTTCTCAACCATTCTTTTATTCTTGAAATAAAACTACACTCTCTTCTTTCTGATTTTCTGCCTGCCTCTGGTTCTCTGCCACTAATTATTTACATTTTTTATACTTATTGAGGCCTTCATATCTTACCACTCCATACTTTCTTCTTTAAGCAATGTTATTCATAGTTTGATTTTTCTTCTTGTCCAACTAAATTTCTATAGCTCGCACAAACTACTTTGAGCTTCAGACCTATGTATCAAGGTGCTTAATTGGTAGTTGCATCTGATTATTTCAAAGGCACCTTCTGCTCAGCAAACTCACGGTCTTCTCTGTGCATCCAGTCCTCCTCCAGTATTCCCTGTTTCTGCCAATGGCACCAGTATCCTTACTTGTGCAAGTCTGACACCTACAAGTCATCTGTCATTTACACTGAACCTCGATCTAATTTATCAGTGGAACTTCTTCAAATATCATTTCTTCCTTCTCTTTCAGAGTCTTCCTTCTCTTTCCCCCACAGGTTACCCAAGGTAAACTCATTGCCACTCTCTTGTATCTCTTACTTGAACTGTACTATGATTGCCACAATTAGGAATCACCATGATCAGGACACTTTCATGACCAGTTAGACACTGAAACCTGTGCCAGCTCCAGACCTACACCCACCTCACTCAGAGACGTGCCCAGCATTCCTGAAGCTAGTGGTTAAATACTAGGATCTTTACTCATACTGTCGTCGAAAAACCCTTAACCTTGTTTGCCAAGTGGTCTTTACCTCATTTCTGCATTCTGTATCCGAGTGCATCTGCTGGCCAAATCCATCTCACTTCTAGTTTTTTGCTTTCTATCTCCTGTAATATGAGAAGGTACTCTAGAAATGCATTGTCAAGTACAGTTAGCCAGCGGCCACATGTGGCTATTTATTTATTTATTTATTTTTAATATAATTTATTGTCAAATTGACTTCCATACAACACCCAGTGCTCATCCTAATAAGTGCCCTCCTCAGTGCCCATCGCCCACTTTCCCCTCTCCCCGCTGCCACATCAACCCTCAGTTTGTTCTCTGCATTTAAGAGTCTCTTATGGTTTGCCTCCCTCCCTCTCTGTTCGTAGTTTTTCCCCCTTCCCTACCCACCATGTTCTTCTGTTAAGTTTCTCAAGATCCACATATGAGCGAAAACGTATGGTATCTGTCTTTCTCTGACGGACTTATTTCATTTAGCATAATACCCTCCAGTTCCATCCACGTTGCTGCAAATGGCAGGATTTCATTCTTTCTCATTGCCACGTACTGTTCCGTTGTATATATAAACCACATCTTCTTCATCCATTCATCAGTTGATAGACATTTAGGCTCTTTCCATAATTTGGCTATTGTTGAAATCTCTGCTATAAACATTGGGGAACATGGGCCCCTATGCATCAGCACTCCTGTATCCCTTGGGTAAATTCCTAGTACTGCTATTGCTGGGTCGTAGGGTAGATCTATTTTTAATTTTTTGAGGAACCTCTACACTGTTTTCCAGAATGGGTGCACCAGTTTGCATTCCCACCAACAGTGCAAGAGGTTTCCCGTTTCTCCTCATCCTCACCAGTGTCTATAGTCTCCTGATTTGTTCATTTTAGCCACATGTGGCTGTTTAAATGCCATCCTGTCTCTAAAAGGGAATAAATGCAAAACTGCATTAGGTGAACAACAGATGTTAAATGTCCCCTGTTATATCTAGAAGTTGTCTGGGCTGAGCTTTCAGATGAGATCATTCAACCCTGCTATTGAAAAATAGAGGAAAGGAAAGGAAAGTTGACATGTGACCATTTTCAAGATATAGAGACTGAGGTTTTGAGTGACTAGTGAGGCACTCCCTGGTACATTTTGTTCATCTTTCCAAAGAACTGGCTTTTTTCCTTTTTTGTTTCACTGCTTTCAGCTTTTATGATTATTCCTATTTTGTGTATTTTGTTATTTTTTTCTACTTTCTTAGGTTGGGCACTTGGTCTATTCATTTTCAGTTTACCCTGTTAATAATAGCATTTAAAGTTACATATATTTCCCTCAAAGTAGAGCTATAGCTCTCCGAGGCTTTGATGTTGAATATTTTCCTTTTCATTAATTTCTAGGCAATATGTACATAATTTCAACTTTTAATTTGCTTTCATAAATCTGTTTTTTTTTAATCTGTAAATAGCTGAGGTTTTTTTGTCATATTTGACACTGATAGTTATTTGATTGTTATTTTAAAATGTGAGCTGTAAAAATCACTTTTTAGAATTAAGACTTTCTTTGTGACCAAATTCATTACTGTTTTTTTAAATTTCTGAGCTTGGATTTGGGGCATTGTGCTGTTTTGTTTATATGTATGTTTGTATGTTTATATCTATGCAAAGTATAAGTATCTTAAAGGTTTTTTTTTTTTTAATCATTCAAATTCCTTATAACTGTGCTTATTTTTGGTTCACTTATGTCAAGTTCTGTAAAAGGTATATTAAAATCTCCTACCCATGATTATTTTTATGAAGTTTGGGAGTTTTTGCTCTTATGTATATGGATTTTGGGTTGTTTGGAGCATAAAAGTTTATGACTATTTTAACTTTTCAGTTGGTTATATGCCTTTTATCATTACCTACTACCACTCTTTGTGGTTAATTTTGACCTTAAGTTCCAATTTTTCTGATAATAATGTCAACACTCTTGCTTTTGTTTACTTTTGTCTTTATCTCTGGTTTCAAAAGTCTTTCGGGTTTTGTTTTGTTTGTTTTTAAAGGCAGTCTTTTTTTAAGTTTATTTATTTATTTTGAGAGAGAGAGCATGAGAGCATGACCGCCAGCAGGGGAGGGACAGAGAGAGAGAAGTGGAGAGAGAGAGATTCCCAAGCAGGCTCTGCACTGTCAGCACAGAGCCCAATGCAGGGCTCGAACCCACGAACCATGAGATCATGACCTGAGCTAAAGTCAAGAGTCGGACACTTAACCAACTGAGCTACCCTTGGTTTTGTTTTTAACTCAATTTGATGATCGTTTGTATTTTGATAATGGAATTCAATATATGTTTATATTTACTGAGAAATTAATGTTTGATTTTTTTATTCTTATTTTGTCTGTAATATTTATGATACTTTTTTGTTTTTTACTTGCTATTGTTGGCTTAGCAAAATTTTTTTTCTGCTAATTTGGAAGTTTTTGGTGGCTACCTTCTCATTTTTAAAAATGATAATAAAATCTATATTTCTCTTGTGGATCAAAATATAATAATAGCTTTTGTTTCACTACTTATCCTTCTTTCCCTCTTTACTCTTCCTTTTTTTTTTTTTTAATTCTTGGTTGCTAATAGTTTGTCTCTTATGGCATATCTCTTCTGTTTCAAGAGCACTTACTAAATACATAAAGCAACCAATTGTAATAGATTTAACTATATATTGCATGATTTATTGCTTACCATTATGATTTTGGGGTTTTTTTTATTAAGGATATTTAAAAACATACACAGAAGCAGAATAATTTAATCTTCCATATGCCTTCTTTAAGATTTCAGCATTTGCCACATTATCCTTTTTTTTTCTTCTGAAGTATTTAAAATGAATATCGACATTATGACATGTTATGCCTCTTTTAGATAAAGATATTTTGTTAAATAGTCATGATATAATCATCTAGCTAATAAAATTAATAATAATTCCTTAATAGCACCTAGTATGTAGTTCTTAGTCACATATTCCCAGTTGTCTCAAAATGTCAATTTTCACCTTGCTTTTGTTTGAATCAGAGACCAAACAAGGTCCATACATTACATTTGATTGTTCTGTCTTTCAAATCTCTTTAATACTGAACTATCCCTTCCACTTTTTTTCACCTGCCATTGACTTGTTAAAAAGACTTCCTCTTCAACAGGAACTAGTTGCAAAATGTAGTCTAAGATAACTAATCTGGTTACCAGAAGTGATAATTTTGTTTTGTGAATAGTTGATCTGGTCTTCCTGCCAAGTCAGTCCCCCAGTAATTAGATATCAGAAGCAGCTGTTTCTTGAGGCTGCAATCTTTTTTTTAACCTACATTTAGAGAGTGCTTACTTTTTTAATCCTGTGGAGAGAGCAGAGGTGTGGCCAACTTAAATAAACATGTTATTAATCCAAATGTGTTTTGGTACAAGTTAAAAATGAGAGGGCAGTATTCCTCTTTTACTGTACTAGGAATTATCTGATTTGTCAACAAATCATTTTTACTGACCTTGACTCCCAAAGGATTTTTATACAGGCTAACCTATCATTGGTTCCTATGTAGAGTTTAATGCTAAGAAAAATCTATTAAAACTATCATGTTATATAAATTTCAGTAGATTTCTTTAAAAGCAATTGACTTTAACAGATTTATAGCAGAAGAACCCAAAGCTTCTCCCTGCTTCTTTTGTAGATTAGCCATAGAAGCCCAGACTTAAAATTTATCGTGAAGAAAACTTACTTTATTCTATGCTATTTATTTATTTTTGCCATGGAAATTATTATTTATCTTTATTTTTTTATCAAATTTTTTAAATGTTTATTCATTTTTTGAGAAAGGGAAAGAGAGACAGAGATGAGTGGGGGATGGGCAGAGAAAGAAGGGGACACAGAATCCTAAGCAGGCTCCAGGCTCTGAGCTGTCAGCAAAGAGCCTGACACAGGGCTCGAACCCATAAACTTTGAGATCGCGACCTGAGCCGAAGTTATGCGTTTAACGACTGAGCCACCTGGGCGCCCCAATCATTATTTATTTTTAAAACATTTTCCTTTTTCAAGTTATTTTGAATTTTATAGCACCTGTTCTAAAATCCCATGGTCCTGAAGATGTGAATACATATCTTAGTATGTATAAGTTTCCTGCCTTATTTACCCAGTCCACTGACCAGAGATTTCTTCTCAGTGTCTCTATTATTTAGTTCTTTTCATGGTAATTGCATTTATGCCTAGGCGTGTGTGTGTGTGTGTGTGTGTGTGTGTGTGTGTGTGTGTGTGTGTGTTTGATGGCTTTTTGGCGGAAGAGGGTGGAGGGGGTGGACTCTGTTGACTAATAAATTTAAGTGCAAAGGCCAGAATAAAGAGGACAAAGTTCTTATTAAGACTTCATTTAGTGAGCTTTTAATCAGTAGTACCGAATGTGAAAATGACCAAGTCAGAAAGATTACATGGAATTACTAACTTTGAGACAGTTGATCTTCTGTAGTAACACTACACAAATTAAGATTTCTAGATGTCAACCAGAGTTTGAAGTCCCTCAGTTTTGTGCCTAAATACATAGTTTGGGTAACTGTGGTCTTTTCTCCTTGCTGAATCTGATAGCCAAATATATGTTCTTCTCTTGGATTTAATATCCTTGTGTTTTTTGAAGACAGTAGAAAGTTTTATTAAGAGTTTTCTTTGGTCAGATCTTGGATAAGGTCTTCTGATTTTTGTTTTGATTAACTAGTCATGTGTTTTTCTACAGCCTAGCAGACCTAAAAATAGGTGGGTCTCACATTTGTGAGATGAGTGTAAATAGAATCAATTAAATTATGGGCAATCCACTGATATAAATCAGAGGTGAAAAAACTACAGTCCAGCCCATGGCTGAAAGCCTGCTGCTACCTGTTTTTGAAAATAAAATTTTGTTTGGACACTGCCCCACACATTTGTTTTTGTATTCTCTGTGGTTGCCTCCTCACTACAATGGCAGAGCTGAATAGTTGGAACGAGACCCTTTGGCCTGCAAAGCCTCAAATATTTATTATCCAACCTTTACAGAAAAAGTTTGCCAATCTTCAATAGAAAGTAAAATAAATCTCTCTTAGGTCACCTAGGCAGTGATTTCACAATGCTCTTTGTCAAACTTTTATAAGAATAGACGTTATGTTTTGTTCATCACTGTATCCTCAATACTTGCACGTAGTAGGTATTCAATAAATGTCAAACAAATCAAAAAATAAGAAATCTCCAAATCCATTTTACTCTGCTCAGTTCCCTAGTTCTTGTGGTTTAAAGCACAAATCCAAAGTAACTTCCAGTCAGATTTGCCAAGTGTAAAAATGAAGGATAAATCGTGACTTTCTAGCCTACGTGTTATAATAATAATTTTCACTTCCTTGGCACTGCTGCCTCATACCATAATAAGCACGTCATTCATACGTATTATCATTTAAACATCCCAGCAATCTTTTTTACATTTTACAGCCGAAAAATTCTCCAAAACCACATAACTACTAAATGGCTTAGTTATGTTCACACCTGTCTTCATCATAAACATTGTAATGAATGCAAAGGGGCTAGTTCTGATAGGATCTAGAATATAAGTAAAATTTCTGTGAGCTCTGTCCCAATCAAACAGCAAGCCTACCAGGTCTATACATAAATACATTAGGTGAGAACTTTTTCTTTTACATTAGTACATCTGTCTCTAGAAGAATGGTTCACAGGGAGCAACACATACAGTTTAAACATCTCTGAGTTGAGCCGTATCAGATCATTAGTAATCTTGTTTTTCCGATTCCCAGAGATAACTGCCTCCATTTTGACGTATATAGGATATCTTAACATTAGAAGATGACCAAGGGACGCCTGGGTGGCCCTGTCGAGGAAGCGTCTGACTTCAGCTCATGGCTTGTGGATTTGGGCCCCGCATCAGGCTCTGTGCTGACAGCTCAGAACCTGGAGCCTGCTTTGGATTCTGTGTGTGTTTCTCTCTCTCTGCACCCCCCTCCCCCTGCTCACTCTCCGTCTCTCTCTCTCAAAAATAAATAAACATTAAAAAAATTAAAAAAAAAAAAAAGAAGATAACCAAGGAGTGGCCATAGGATATGCAGAAAAGTCTTTAATTCTAGAAGAGGTACCATGGGAGGTGAGACCAAATTTCTGGCAAGAAATTTTTTGCCACTTACTACCTGTGTAACATTGGGCAGATTACTCAGTCTCAGTTTGAGCCCCAGTTTCCTCATTGAAATAGAGATAGTAGTTATCACAAAGGGTTGCAAGGATGAAGGGAATTAGCATATATAAATATATATGTACATTAATATATATATCCTATGTACATCCTATATACATATACATACATATATGTGCTAATTCCCTTTATATATATGTATATTTATATATGCCTATATATATATATGCACATATATGTATACATATACATACATATAGTGGCTAGAATGATGCCTACTACATAGCATGCAATAAAGGTATTTCTGCATTGTCTTGGTTTTTTAAAAGCGAGATAAAATTCATGAAACAAAATAACCATTTTAAAGTATACAATTCAGTGATTTACAGTATATTCACAGTGTTGTGCAGTCATGATTTAATTCCAGAACATTTTCATCACCCCAACAGAAACTCTGTGTACATTAAGGAGTCACTCCCCTGTTCCTCATTCTCCCCAGTCCCTGGGAACTACGGATATGTTTTCTGTCTCGATGGATTTGTTCATAAAGTACAAATGTATAGTTAAAATGGATTCATATAACATATGGCTTTTGTGTCCAGCCCTTTTCACTAAGCATAGTGTTCTCAAGGTTTATTCATATTGTAGCATATATCAGTACCATATTCATTTTTGTGTCTGAATTATATTTATTGTGTGTATAGACCTCTACTGCATCCATGCGTAGGTCGGTGGACATTTGGGTTGTTTTCACTTTTTGGCTATTGTAAATAATGCTGCTGTGAACATTTGTGTGCAAGTTTTTGTTTGAACACCTGTTTTCATTCTTTTCAATAAATATCTAGGAGTGTAATTACTAGGTCATATGGTGCTTCTGTGTTTATTTATTCTATGTTTATTTATTATATATATTTTCAAGGAATCACCAAACAGTGATTTTGCCCAGTGGCTGCAAAATTTTAAATTTTGATGAAGTATAGTTCTCTCTTTTATCTTTTGTTTTCTATCCCTTTGATGTCGTAGCTAAGAGTGCATTATAAAATCCAACGTCATGCAGATTTACCTCTATGTTTTCTTCTAAGAATCTTATCATTTTAGCTCTTACATTTAGGACTTTGATCCATTTCTAGCTAATTTGTGTTTGTAGTGTGAGGTAAGGGTCCAGCTTCAGTCTTTTGCATATGGATATCCAGTTGTCTCAGCATTGTTTGTGGAAAAGGCTATTCTCTTCCTATTAAATGATCTTGGCATCCTTGTTGAAAATCAGCTGACCATGAAAGAAAGAGAGAGAGAGAGAGAGAGAGAGAGAGAGAGAGAGAGAGAGAGAAAGAAAGAAAGAAAGAAAGAAAGAAAGAAAGAAAGAAAGAAAGAAAGAAAACCAGTTAACCATAGATGACTAAGTTTATTTCTGAACTCTGAATTCTTTTATTGAGCTATATGTCTGATCTTGCTTCATGACCATATTATCTTAATGACTGTAGATTTATAGGAAATTTTGAAATTAAGACTTGCAAGTCCTCCGATTTTGTTGTTTGTTTGTTTTCATGATGTTGTAGCTATTCTGGGTCTCTGGCATTTCCCTATGAATTTTAGGATAAGCATGTACATTTTTCCAAAATTCCAGGTAGGATTTTCATAGGGATTGTATTGAATCTACTTGGGAAGATCAACTTGGGAAGTATTGCCATCTTAACAGTATTAAGTCTTCTTATTCATGAAATGGGATATCTCTCCATTTATTTAGATCTTTCATTTCTTTCAGCAATGTTTTATAATTCACATTGTACAAACGTTACACATTTGTTAAACTTATTCCTAAGTATTTTATTCTTTTTGTTGCTATTGTAAAAGATTTGTCTTAATTTCATTTTCAGATTTTCTTATTGCTAGTGTATAGAAATACAACTGATTTTTATATGTTGATCTGGTGTCCTACTACTTGTTGGATTTATTAGCTCTGATACTTGTTCTGTGATGCTTTAGGATTTTCTTTTCTTTTTTTTTTTAAGATTTTATTTTTAAGTAATCTCTGCACCCAATGTGAGGCTCAAACTCACAACCCCAAGATCAAGAGTCACATGCTCTTCTGACTGAGCCAACCAGGTGCCCCATACTTTAGAATTTTTTCCCTTTCTTTCTTTCTTTCTTTCTTTCTTTCTTTCTTTCTTTCTTTTTTCTTTTCTTTTCTTTTCTTTTCTTTTCTTTTCTTTTCTTTTCTTTTCTTTTTGTCTTAAGTTATGTATTTATTTTTGAGAGAGAGAGAGACAGAGAGAGAGAGTGGGGAAGGAGCAGGGAGAGAGGGAAGAGTGAGAATCTCAGGCAGGCTCTGCACTGTCACCACAGAGCCTTATGTAGGGCTTGAATCACAAACCATGAGATCATGACCTGAGCTGAAGTCAGGCACTTAACCAGCTGAGCCACCCAGGCACCCCCTAGGATTTTCTATATATAAAATCATATCATTTGTGAATGGAGATGGTATTAATTCTTCCATACCAATTTGGATGCCTTTTATTTGTTTTTCTTGAGTAGTTGCTCAGGCTAGGACACCAGTACAAAAGTGGTGACAGCAGACACCTGTCTTATTACTAATCTTGGGGGGAAACTTTCAGACTTTCACCATTAAGTATGAAGTTAGCTATAGGTTTTTCATATATGCCCTTTATCAACTTGAGAAAGTTCCCTTCTAGTCCTAGTTTATTTATTTTGTTATCAAATGGTATTATATTTTACCATATACTTTTCCCATCAATTGAGATAATGATGTGATTTTAGTCCCTCATTTTAATAATATGGTATATAATGTTAATTTTTCATACATCGAATCCACCCTTGCATTCATGGGATAAATAGCATCTGGTCATGATATATAATTCTTTTTACATGCTGCTGAATTTGGATTACTAGAAATTTGTTGAGGAATTGTGTCAATATTCATAAGGGATATTGGTCTATAGTTTTCTTTTTTTGTAGTGTTTGTCTGGCTTTCAGTATCGGTGCCCTATAGAATGAGTTAGAAAGCATTCCTTCCACTTCAGTGTTTTGGAAGAGTTTGTAGAGGACTGGTGATTTCTTTAAATGTATATTAGAATTCACTAGTGAAGTCATCAGATTTTGCAGTTTGGGGCTTTGTTGGATGTTGAGGTTTCTTTTTTGGTTTTGGGTCTTTAAAACTAATCAATTTCTTTATTGTTATAAGTATATCCAGTTTTTCTGTTTCTTCACGAGTCAATTTGTGTGTTTCTAGGAGTTTGTCTATTTTGTTTGAGTTTTCTAATTGCTTGGCAAACAATTATTTATGCATAGTATTTTCTTTTTAAAAAAATGTTTATTTTGAGGGGCGCCTGGGTGGCTCAGTCATTTGGGCATCCAACTTCAGCTCAGGTCATGATCTCATGGTTCATGAGTTTGAGCCCCGCATAGGGCTCTGTGCTGACAGCTTAGAGCCTAGAGCCTGCTTTGGATTTTGTGTCTCCCTCTCTTTCTTCCCCACCCCCTGCTCACGTTCTATCTCCTCTCAATAAATAAAAGCATTAAATTTTTTTTTTAATTTTTAAAAATGTTTGAGAGAGAGAGAGAGAGAGAGAGAGAGAGAGAGAGAGAGAGAGAGAGAGACAGTGGGTGTGAGCAGGGAGAGAGAGAATCCTAAGGAGGCTTTGTGCTGTCGTCACAGAGACTGATGTGGGGCTTGATCTCACAAACTGTGCGATCATGACCAGAGCTGAAACCCAGGATATTTAATGGACTGAGCCACCCAGGTGCCTCATGCATAGTATTTTCTTACAATTGTTTTTATTTCTGTAAGATTGGCAGTGATGTGTCCCCACTTTTAGTCCTGATTTTAGTAACTTGAATCCCCTCTCTCATTCAAGTATAGGTTTATCAATTTTGTTGACGTTTTCAGAGAACCAACTTTTGGTTTTATGGAGTCTCTCTGTTGTTGTTCTGTTCTTTATTTCACTAATCTCTGCTCTAATCTTTATTATTTCCTTTCTTCTATTTGCTTTGGGTTTAATTTATATTCTTTTTCTGTTTCCTTAAGGTGGAAGGTTAGGTTGAGATTTTTTTAATCATTGTTTATAGCTGTAAAATTCCTTCTGAGCACTGCTTTTACTGCAGCCTAAGTTTTGGTATGTTGCAGTTTGGTTTTCATTTATATCAAAGTGCTTTCTAATGTTTATAGTGATTTCTTTTTTTACTTTATACAAAATTGAATACCATGATTTAATTTACTTCTTGCTTAATGCTTAGTCATATTAAGTTAGAAAAATACTTATAAATAACTATTAATGTTAATGAATTAAAACCTCCCAGAATGAGTAAATCGAAAAGGAAATGATATGATCTCGAAATTTAATGACCTTTCCTGTTTCATTCACAATCTAAACATCCCTGGAAAAAGATTCTCTAGAGCTTTTCAGTTTTGTTCTTCAAGAACACAGTTTTCTAGGGGTGCCTGGGGGGCTCAGTCGGTTGGGCGTCCGACTTCGGCTCAGGTCATGATCTCGCGGTCCGTGAGTTCGAGTCCCTCGTCGGGCTCTGTGCTGACAGCTCAGAGCCTGGAGCCTGTTTCAGAATCTGTGTCTCCCTCTCGCTCTGACCTTCACCCATTCATGCTCTGTCCCTCTCTCTGTCTCAAAAATGAATAAACATTAAAAAAAATTTTTTAAAAAAACCACAGTTTTCTAGACTGTTTCTGTGTTCTTGTAACATGTACACAATTATCTTATAGAGAGATAACATAATGGCACTTGTCATTCATATATAAGTTGTTTTTGGTGGTTTTTTTTTTTGACTCACTGGTTGTTCATGAGTGTGTTATTTCCACACATTTGTGAATTTTCCAAATTTCCTTCTGTCATTGATTTTTAATTTTATTCCATTGTGGTTAGAGAAGATACTTTGTATGATTTCAGTATTTTAAAATTTATCTTGACTTACATTGTGGCCTAAAATCTGGCCTATTATGGAAATGTTTCATGTGTATTCTGCTATTGTTAGGTAGAATGTTCTGTGGATGTCAGGTAGGTCAACCAGTTGGTTTACTGTTGTTTAAGTCTTCTGTTTACTTGCTAATGTTCTGCCTAATTTCTCTGGACATTATTGAGAAACTGGGGTATTCAGGTTTCCAATATTACTGTACAAATGCTCCATTTCTCCCTTTAAATCTGTTAAGTAGTTGCTTTATATGTTTTGGGGCTCTGTTGTTAGGTGCATATATGTTTATAATTGTTATAGCATCTTGATGCATTCATCTTTTTTCATTATGTAATGTTCTTTTTTGTCTCTTGTAACCATTTTTGTCTTAGTGTCTGTTTTGCATGGTGTTAATATAGCCATCCCAGCTCTCTGTTGGTTACTCTTTGCACTTAGTATTATTTTCCACCCTCACATTTTCACTTTGGTTCTAAAATAATTTTCTTATAGGCCCCATATAGTTGGAGCATGGTTGTTTTTAATCCATTTTGCAAGTTTCTGCCTTTTAATTGGAGAGCTTAATCCATTTACATTTAAAGTAATTACTGATAAGGAAGGACTTACTTTTGCCACTTTGCTGTTTGTTTTCTATATGCTTTTTATCTTCTCTTTTCCTAAGTTCCTCCTTTTCTGCCTTTTTTTATGTTAGATTTTTTTTCTAGTGTACCATTTGATCCAGTTTTTATTTTACTGTTGATCTCTTTGTGTTTGTCGTGGGGATTAGTTAACATTTATTTATAGCAATGTAGTTTGAATTAATACCTATTTAGTTTAAATCATATAAAAACTTTGGCTCCTACAAAGCCTATTCCTATTTCCTTATGTAGTTATTGTCACTGATTACATCTATATACATGTATGCCTATAGACATAGATTTATATCATTGTCTTATTTTACATAGATTTATAATTATTGCTTTAGTTGTTGTCCTTTAAGTTGTATAGAAAAAAATTGAAATACTAACCCAAAATACACAGATGTTGACTTCTTTATTTATATATATGTTATCTTTACCAGTGTTTATCTCTTCATATAGATTTGAGTTACTGTCTAGTATTTTTTTTTTCCTTTCAGCCTGAAGAACTCCCTGTGGTATTTCTTCCTTAGCAAATCTATTAGTAATAAATTCTCAGTTTTTATGTAATTGGAATATTCATTTCTCTTTCATTTTTGAGGGATAGGTTTGCTGGACTTAGAATTCTTGGATAAAAATTTTTCTTGCACTTTAAATATGTCATTCTACTACTTTCTGGCCTCCATGGTTTCTTATGAGAAATTAGCTGTTAATAATGTGAGGATTCTCTCCCTTGGACTTTGTCTTTTAACAATTTGATTTTTATGTTTCTAAGTGTGGCTCTCTGAGTTATACTACTTAGGATTGTTGTAGTTCTTGGATGCATATGTTTATGTCTTTCATCAAATTTTGGCTGTTTTCAGGCATTTTTTCTTCAAATATTTTTTTTTTTCCATACCTTTCTCTCTTCTTCCTATGGGACTCTCTTCTTCCTATTGGACTTCCTATTGGACTTCTTCCTATTGGACTCTCTTCTTCCTATTGGACTTCTTCCTGTTGGACTCTTCCTATTGGATTTACTATTGGAACTCTTTATGTGTTCATTTTTCTTCATTCTTCTTTCTGCTCCTCATATTGGGTAATCTCAATTTGACCTATCTTCAAGTTCATAGATTCTTTCTGCTCGGCTCTGCTTTTGAGCCCCTCTAGTGAATTTTTATTTTCAGTTATTATATTTTTCAAGTCCTCCTTTTCTCCTTGGCTCCTTTTTAAAATTTCTGTCTCTTTGTTGAAATTCTCAGTGTGGTGAGACATTACTTTACTTCTTTGTATGTGCTTGAGGATATTTAAAATAATTGACTTAGGGGTGCCTGGGTGGCTCAGTCAGTTAAGTGTTGACTTCGGCTCAGGTCATGATCTCACAGTTCATGAGTTCAAGCCCTGCGTTGGGCTTGAACAGCTGTCTGTGCTGACAGCTCACAGCCTGGAGCCTGCTTCGATTCTGTGTCTCCCTCTCTTTCTACCTCTCGCCTGCTCACACTCTGTCTCTCTCTCTCAAAAATAAATAAACATTAAAAAAAATTTTTTTTTTAAATAGTTGACTTAAAGTCTTTGTCTAGTAAGTTCAATGTCTGGGCTTCCTCAAGGATAATTTGTATTAATTTCTTTTATCACCATACTTTTTTGTTTTCTTTGCATGCTTTATGATTTTTAATGAATACTAGACATATAATCAGATTCTCTCACCCCACTAGGGTTTTTGTTTGTTTTTCTGTTTTTTGCTGCTTGTGGTTGTTGTTTGCCTAGTGACTTTTTTTAACTAATTTTGTGACATGTATATGTTATGTGTAGCCACTGACATCTCTGTTTGATTTGCTTAGTGGTCAGCTAATGATCCAGCAGATTTCCTTAAAGGCCAGAAGCCAAATATGTGTGGGGGGGGGTGGGGGGGGGACTTTGCTAGGGGTAGATTCTGTGTGTATGTTGGGGCATGCCTTCAGCATTCAGCTAGGTTTACAACTCTCTCAGCCTTCACTTTCTGCTTGTGTCCAGGCTAAAGATCAGTCAGAAGTGAGAATTTAGAGCCTTTGCAGGTCTGAGTATGTACTCCACCTTGGGCATGCACATGGTCTTCTGGTTTCCAAGGAGTATGTGGGAGCTTTTCAAAGCCCATATTCTCCAAAGCATCTCATCAGTCTTTCCTCCAAAGCTTTCTGATGTCTTTGTATGGCCCAACTGCTATTCCTTGCCCCCTTTGGCACTGGCTAATAAATTTGCCATTATGTTTTTAACAAGTATCTTAGGTAATTAATTGCCTCTTTGCCTTGGAAAAGTTCTGAGTTTGGTAAAATAAAGGTAAGCCCTTTACACAATCCATCAGGGAACCAACAAGCAGACCAAAACAACCATGGTTCTTTAAGAACCACTTTGCTTCCTTCAGCACTTGGGAACCCACACCAAGAACTCAGATTGGTGTCTTCAAGACGCTGAGAATCAGCTGCCTTTTTCTTGTTTAAGTAGTTTGCATAGTTGAGATTGGGTCGATTCTGATTGTTTTTGCCAGATTATTTGCTGTTTCTGTGCAGGGACAGGCCCTTGCAATTCCCTACTCTGTCATTTTTGCTGATGTCCCATAGCATTGTTTCAATTTTGACAAACATCTCACTTTCATAGTTTTATTTTAAGAATGTTCATATGTACCTTCTTTACAGAGGTCATCCAAACATTAAGATAATTCATGTTCAAGTTGCCAAGGAACCATATCATATTTAGAAGGAAAAGAATTCTGCTAATTGACCTCTGTAGATCTACTGATGTCAACAGTGTTAAAGATAGCCAGTTCACCCACAGCCCTATCAAAAACTTTTCTCTGTAAGCCAGAGAGATAAAAGGCTAATCTAACTGAGTATAAGAGGTGAATGTTCTAACATTCAGGTCTCTAGTAGAAATATTACGTAAAATGTTAGAAAACTTAACACATATTAGGGTCTTTACCTTTAAAATTGCAGTTGAGGACCACCTGGGTGGCTCAGTTGGTTGAGCGTCGGACATTAGCTCAGGTCATGATCTCTCATTCTGTGGATTCAAGGCCCACATTGGGCTCTGTGCTGACAGCTCAGAGCTTGGAGCCTGCTTTGGATACTTTGTCTCCCTCTCTGTCTGCCCCTCCCCTACTTATGCTGCATGTGTCTGTCTGTCCCCCCACCCCACCCCCCGCCCTCTTTCAGAAATAAAAATAAACATAAAAAAATTTTTTTAAATAAAATAAAATTGCAGTTGAACATTCACATTGTAGTTATGGGGATGTTTTCCACATGGTTTATCAGATCAGTATGAATCTAACAGTTGTTCTCACTGCCTTCCCAAAGCTGTAGCCTCTTCCAAAATGACTCAACCCAAATCTACTAACTGAATCTAAAGAGCTAATATAGAGATCTCTGATTCTGATGCGGCATTTTTTAGGTTTGAATTCTGTTTTCATCTATTTACCAGCAGTATCAATTTGAGCAAGTTACTTAACCTCTCTCACCTCATCAGTAAAATTAGCCTAACAACAACTATACTTACCCTGTAGCTTTGTTTTGAGGATGAAATAAGTTAAGATTCATTAAGTAATTTACTGAAATTAAATACATCCATAAGCTAGTTTGAGGTGAAGCTTATCTAGAGCATGTCTTTTAGACAGGGAAATCCTCAAATTTTTCAGTTCTATGCACGCAGGGTGGGGCTAATTGGTGAAATAACCATACTGGACAGATTCTCAAGAGGAAAAAGTCAGACAATATTTGTGGGTAGCCTGAGATACTCATTCCTTAGCCAGGAGAGAACTGTCTATATCTACAGCTGGGTGCAAAACAAAAACATGAGGTTAGGGAACGGCATCCTAATGTGTAATGATCTGGGGGACCAGGAGGATGGGCCATGATAGTGGGAGATAAAGCTAAAAAGATTGGAAAAGACAGATGATGAAGGCACTTGGGAGTTACTGAAGGGTTTGAAATAGGAGAGCCATCTGGCTACATTTATATTTAGGGCACATATTGTGGCAGGAAAATGGAGAATTAGAATCAGCATGGTAAGACTAGAAGGAGGAAAATGCCTTAGGTGACTATTAGTTATTTTTATTTTTAAATATGGCAGAGGTGTTTCATAATGAGCATGAAGTAATTTTGTAACACAAGAAAATACATGTTTTATTTTGTAAGAAATCTACTTTTGGAATTGTTCTATGATATAGTCCCAATTTAATAAAATCCAAAATTAAAGTCCCAACTAGAGAACAGTTACTGAAAGACATTTGTCCTCTTTGCTCAACAAAATCTCCATCACAGATTTTCAGTAAATAATCATCCTCTTCTATTGCATGTTACCTATTAAGTATAAGGAACACATCATTCTGTTTAGCAAACTAGAATGAAATTTTAACTGTATGACTAGCAAAACTTACTCTGCTAACTTTATATCTTCGCAGTCCTCTGTAAGTCACAAGAATATTCACACCTAAGCTAAAATTGTTAACTAGAGTGACACCCAGGAGCAGTAAGCCCCAGAAAATTGATAGTGAAAATAGTGGTTCATAAAGAAAAGCTTTACAAATTCTCACTTTGCCTCTCTCCAGCTCTGTTTCTTTAACAGCTATTTAGTCCCAGGTACACAGATTTTTTTGTGTGTTTTGTTTTGGATTTTGAGTCATTTGGCCTTTTTTCGGACAGTAGTTTTAAGAATTGGACAAATTTTCAACTATAAAACAAAATAAATTTAATAAACAACTCTATTATCATTTTGTACTACTATGAATATGCTAGTTAATAGAATCATTTTGACCTAGGTGGAGATCAAGTTTTAAACCCAATTTGACATTGTGTTCATTGTTATTGTCATATATTTTATGCTGGCTATGTGAAATCATGTTTTCCGAGTTTATCTCTACACACAGGATTACATAAAATGTAATTTTAACATCTGCTGAATCCTGCATACCCTTACTGAACTATTGTGACCTTTTCAATATGTCTAAATTGTATATAAATAGTGGGCAAATTTATTTTTGCAAACTAGACTGGAAACTGGACCCCACTGAAAACACCCAGGAAACACTAAAAAAATGTTAATTATAATATACACAACTACATCTAATTATAGTTATTTTGGATAAATGCAAATGTAACTGCTTTCAAATAGGCATACTTTTGACATGTGAAATTGAGATTCCATAGGTTGTGGCTCGATGGTAAATTCAATATAAATAACAATGAAGAAACCACATATGGTAAGCCTGGGATTCAGAAATTGGCTTTAAGATTCTCAAATAAATAAAGACCTTCTTTGAAGGCACATGGATGTATTAATTTTTAATTTGTTTCTTTTTGATCTCTTAATTACTGAAAAAGATTTATTGGTTAATTTTAGGAAGGCAAGTGTTTGAAAAGTTTTGCCAAATACTGTCTTCTTTAAATGACTGTATGGTAATGAAAAGTTAAGAGGAGAGCCAAATTAGATTGAATAATTGTTCAGTCATGTGGGTCAGGCCAGTTGCATAGCCTGGTTGTTAGACTGATTGCTCAAATTACATTGCCTGGGGTCCTGCACTTGGTTGGCTGTCTTCTCAGATCTTAACAAGGTTCTGGGAATTTCTTTTTCTGACAACGTTTGCTTTGTGTTTTTCCCCTCCCCCTACCACTTCCAGGATGCTTCATCTGCAGACATTAGAAAAGCATATCGTAAGCTTTCACTGACTTTGCATCCAGACAAGAATAAAGATGAAAATGCAGAAACTCAGTTTAGACAAGTAAGTGAAGTGTGCTATTAATATATTTTGTAACAGATTTATAAATAAATGTTCTCTAGTAGAAATAGTAACTTATAAATGTAGAACATTTCTATTTGAAAATGAGGTTGTAGTTTAGGAATATAATACCATGTTTATTCATTTTTTTACAAAATATCACCAATATTTTTTTATATTAGAACTCTAAATTCTTGGAGGATCATAATTGTCATAATTTTCTTGTCTAAATTATAGCTTTTGTTTTTAAAAAGCACATTTTAATAATTACTTTTGGATCTTTCACAAAGATTTATTTTGGTATCAAGCATATTTTAACCTCTGAAGATCCCACTAAAAACATAAAATGTTACATATAATTAAAATTGTGTCTGTTCATTGTATATATGAGCACCCAGGGTTTTCTCCTTGTGCATTATAATGTGTTCACCTTCCTAAGTGATTTCTTATAGTTGAGAGTATTTTTGTTTTAAAGTGATGCTTTTATTTTAGTTGGTGGCCATTTATGAAGTTTTGAAGGATGATGAACGAAGGCAGAGGTGAGTGTTCATTTCTGCTTTTGAATTAAGATGTTGTAGTTTGATGTCTCAGTTTATAAAGGAAAGAATTGTCTCACTAAACATTATAAGTTAGTGTTTTATTTTTGTTTCTTCCTATGTTTAGAGCAGAGTTTATTTATATTCAGAATATTCACTAGGTTGATTCCGTACTCATAGACTTCAGGATCATGAGTCGTAACATTAGCAAGTCATGGCTCCGTTAGATATGATTTTTAACGTGAGTGTCTATGCTTTGGGAAATACAAATACCACTTGACTTCAAACAAATGCCCAGTCATTTTTGATATATCAGTAATAACTCCTACCTATGCTTGGTGGTCTTTTTATTTTTCTTATTCCTTGAATGTTTTGGAATTAGGTTGTCAGTGATATTCGCATTATCACAAATTCTTGGTATTTCCTCACTCTCAAAATAAACCCTGATATTTGTGAGAGAACAGACATGTATAAGTCTGTAGAAAATAGGTGTGGAAGAAAAATGTTTGCTTCTTTTTCCTATTTCTTTTGCCTTTTTCCCTTCTCTTACTCTGCTCCGGTGATTCTGCATTTAGGGTTAAGCTTTGTAGTGGAGGCAGCGCCCTCACTTCGAGACTTCTCTGTGCCCTGTTCGGAAGAGGAAGAGTAGTAATATATTTATGCAGTGGTTTATAGTGCCAGTGACAGGAGGAGATTGCAGAGAGGCCCCTTTCCTCTGCTCCTTCAGGATGTGTGGAATGTATAGACACTATTGCATTGGGCTTCAGAGTTTCTTAAGTCAGACCCACAGTAAGAAGTATATTTGGCAAAAAAAAAAAAAAAAAAAAAAAGTATATTTGGCATCATGCCTCAGAACACACATACACGTTCACATACCGGAAGCAAAAATTCCACAAAATACTTACAGTATATGAAACAGACTGATATGTTCTATTCTAGGCTAGTCTAGACTAGCCATTTCTTCAAAAAAAAATTCTTCAAGTGTATTATCTGGAATTATTCTGTGTCCTAAAACGTTAGCTACTACTCTTGGTTCTCATCTTAACTCTTTAATTTGAATACCTCAGTTTGTCAGATTGCAAAGCAAGAACTCAAGATATTCTCTGTAAGTGTTCTTTGCTTTATAACAAGGGCTGGCATTGGTCCAGATACCATAGCAGACATTCCTCTGGTTTGAGATAATCCATAGTGTTGAAAGAGTCCTAGAAGTGTGTTAAAAGAAGTGTTGGTCATTCTGTGCATATTTTCTAGTTGGTTTCTCTCACTGAGCCCCTAGTTTTATTTCACACATCAAGAATGTGTCTGTAAAGATAGCTTTATTTAGTCTCCCTACATCTTTGGCATTAGATTTTGTCTTTTTGTTTGTTGTTATCTTAAAGGTCAGTAAACTTTGTAACAATTTCTTTCTGTTGGTGAAAAATCATTTATATCTTTACAGAACAAATCACTTCTTATGTATAAAATGTTTCTTCATTAATGTATACTCCTCTAACATTTTCTTTTTAGGATTTCTTCTCTTTGCAATTTTTTTTCAATGTTAGTTGAAAAAATGGATCTGACAGTTACACAAACAGCTGTAGTATTTATACCCCCTGAGGCACAAGTAACTCTTTGGTAACTGGTTTTCCTTGAGGCAAAAGTCTTAACTAATCAAGCTGAGAATCACTTCTCTAAAGCTTGTGCCTGAGGCCAGGTGACCTATGTGTATTTAAACGTATATGAGAAATGCACCTCTACAGACAATTACCTGATGTTTCTAATTCCTTTAGGAAAAAAACCCCAGTTGTCATTTTTATCTTCCAAAAGAAGATTGCCTTATACTGGTATTAAAAAATACTCTTTGGTATCACAATTATTTATTATAAATATTCATTAAATAAGTACTTTTAAATGTGTAACCTCCCAGGAATTTGCAATTTGGAAAGTTGTCATATGTGTTTCCCTGTTTATTCCCCTTACAGGTAATTGTGCTTTCACTTAAATCAAGTGCCTGCTTTAAATTTTGGTAGGAAAGAGAATAGCAATGGAAGTAGATCAAATAAACTGGATAACCTTTTTCTTTTTTTCTTTTTAAGTAAAAGACAGATTTTATTTTTAAACAGCCTTATTTGGGTATAATTTGCATACCATAGAAGTCACAGATTTTAAGTGTACAAGATAATGATTTTTATTTAGTAAATTTATACAGTTGTGCAAATCACCACAATCCAGTTTTAGAACATTTCCATCACCTCAAAACATTCCCTCAAGCCCGTTTGCAGGCAGTCACCACTCTGATCCCAGATCCAAGTGATCACTGATCTCCTTTCAGTGTTTGTAAATTTGACATGTCTGGGCCTTTCGTATTAATGAAATCAAGTAATGTGTACGCTTTTGCATCTGGCTTCTATCATAATCATTTTGAGGTACATCCATATTGTAGCATATACCAGTAGTTCATTCTTTTTCGTTGCTGAATAATATTCCATGCCATATACCACTTTTGTCTATCCATTCACCAACTGATAGACATTTAGGTTGTTCCCACTTTTCAGCTGTGATGAACAATGCTACTATGAATATTCACATACAAATCTTTGTGTGAACAATTTTTTTTTTATTCCTCTTGAATAGATTCCTGGGAGTGAGATTCTGAATAAACTTTCAAGCCTTTTTTTTTCCTCCCCAAAACATAGACTACATTATGAAAATAACAAGTCTGCCTGGTTAGTGGAAGGAAGCTTAGCATAGCAGCCTTTTCTAAACTCCAGGGGTAACTTGGTTATTTTGGGGAATAGCAGCTCAGCTATATTCTGACATAAATTTCTATACAAGTATCCTGAGTGTTAGAGGAAATGAAGTCCTGAGTAGATATCAATCATTACATATAAACACTAGATTATGCTTTGTAATATCAGTATATTACTTTTGTTTAAAATATATTCTAAATTTTTAACCAGCGGTATTTTGCTAACCCAGTTGTACAACTTTAAATTTGTTTTAGTTTTTTCGGTCTGTTTTACAGTACTATATTTGTAAAAGTTGAATGTATTTTTTTAGCTTACTAAATAAAATCATGTTTTATTTCAAATTCAGTGAAAAGTATAGTTATCTCAGCCTTAATATGATAAACATTTACAAATCCATTACATCATTATTCTAAATTTGATAGCAGGTGTGTTTGAAGAAAAGTAAACATTAACTTGAGAATAAGAAATCTTAGTACCTTCCCTAATTAGGAGATATAAGATACCTATTATATGCAATACATGAAGTGCTGTGTACCACAAGTTTTGGCATATATATATACATTTTATAAAGGAGAGTATGATTGATTAATTTAGATGTGTTTCTTGTTTATGATCTTTGTGTAATTAATTTTTATTCAAAGGTTCAAAATGAGACCTAAGTGCATGTGGTTATTAGTGTTTTAAACTAAAAATTCACACTTTGTATGATGGGAAATTTACAGTTTAGGCAAATGCTAGAATTATTTAAGTACTTGTTTTCAAAATACGTATGTTTTCTATTTTAGTTTCATAGTTGCTATTTTGTATTTCAAAATATGCAAATATTTTATATTTATATAAATGTTTTTCCATTGGTAATTTAAACCTTTTTAGATTTATTTGCTTTCTGATGTTTGTATTAGGCTAAATAATATTTGAAAAATTGAGGTTATAGAGTGAAACTCACTAATGATTATGTAACCGTTATTTTATATTTATCATGTACATTTTAAGAAAATCAAAGTAAACATATTTTAGGCCATATGTTGAATGTGGAACTGATTAATCAGTATTTTAACTTCCAAGATAATGGCCTTAATAATTCCATACCAGTTTTTGCATTAGTGATATTTTCGTCACACAGATTTACTTTTGTTTTTTCTTATAACATATTCATACATGTGCGCATTCTTAATCTGGTTTTAACAAATTATTGAGAGTGGTTTGCATGAAATGAATTACAGAACATTTTAACAGTGTTATGTGTTAAATACAGAAACAGCATAACATAGTGATGCCTTAAATTTTATGTGTTGTCAACACATTTTTTCTTAAATGACTATGAATATAGTCCCTGCGTATTGTACAAAATATCTCTATTTTTCGGTGTTTCAGGAAAGTGGTGATTTATCTTTTAACAGCGTATATTCTAAAAAAGTGAACTATAATAGAAGCTATCTTCCCTTAAAATGGCCAGTCGTGTGAGCCATAATGTTCATTGATAGTAAAATCAATAGAGCATTGATTCTAAGCTTAATCCTTGGAGACTGTTGTTTAGAGTGGCAGACATAGCTTAGTAAATATCTGGTTCTGTTTAATGTGTTCAGTGCATGCGGTTTTGCTGTCTTGAATTTGGCTGTACACTAAGTACAACTTGTATGTGAGGGGAGAAAAGAGTTAGCTATTACTGGATACATAGCACTTCAACAATGATGGTGATAAAATGTGTGATATGAGATTCATAGCTACGAGTTTAATTATGTCTTCTTACAATACAGTGTAGATTTAAAACAAATTCAATACTTAGTAATGCTCTTAGGGAATCGTCGCCACTTCCTTAGATGGTCTTTATCAATAACCACTTTCTACATGAAGTTATTTCATGGGAGAGATTCGCTGAAAACAGTGGTTTCTGTATTCACCTCCTTTTCCCTGAACAAATCTGAAGTAGAATGTAGATTTAGAATACATGCAGGATTTAACATTCATTGGCCTTCATTCAAACGTTGTAATCTTGAAACCTTTTTGCCAATCCATTTCTAATTTAAAATGAGTCAATTTTTACAAAGATGGATTTAAACAAACTTCTGAGGACAGGAATGATAGCTTTTGATTCCATCGTGTTATTGTATCTTGATGTTAGTGTTCAAGAATTGCTATAAATATTTAAAAAGAATAGTTAACATCAGATTTTGTCTGGTCGAGCCACTACGCAACCATATTTTAATTTGTACACTCTTGTATACTACACAGTTTGCCTTTTAAGAGTTTAGTACTAATGTCTTTTGCTTTGAACATTAGTTATTCTGATCTGCCATTATTGTTAATAATCTAAGTTGATCTAAATGTCAGATTTTCCAGTCTTGCTAATAAAATATATTTTGAATTTGTAACCAATATTTTCCTACTGAAAAAAGAAGGTGCCTATAATAAATCCTCTGCTTTATTTTTTTTTCCAGCATATCTCCAAGGTATCAATTTAATAACTATCAAAGTAGCTACTGCAGTTGTTGCATTTAAATTGATTTACATGTCAAGACTGGCAGTTTAGCAGCTGCGCTATTATTCCTAGATCGGTCAATTTACTTGAGAAAAACCTACTACTGAGTTCTACTGACCTGCCTGACAATATAGGCCCTATTTCTATTCCTGTAATTAGGCCTGCGACTAACTCAGAATATTTTTAATTAAAATATTTTGGTCAATGTGTTGCACCAAATTAGGCCTTTCAGTGAAGATTTAATTCCAGAAATAGTGTGATTAGAATTTTTAATGAGTTGTGTTCAATTAAGATTAACAGGTTGTGTGTTTTGAACATACAGTGTTTGTGTGTGACCATTTTGAGTTTTACAATCATAAATGTTACTCCTGATTTTTAACCTTAAAAATATTTGTCTTAATAATGGTCTGACAGGTAAATTGAAATTCAGTTAAAATTTTATTCTAAAGAAAGCTGATTTAAAATGCATTACTAGGAGAGCTTTTATCCGTTATGTTCTGTCCCTCCAGCAAAGCCAAAAATGAGGAAATTGCCACTTAAATGTTTACAAATAAACAGTTTTACTGAGAAATCTAACATAAACACTGGTTGTTTCCCATCTCTTTCTACTATGGAAACTTGTTATTCTTTAAAGGAATTTGAGCAATACAAAATTAAAAGATGCTTGTCTTACAGGCTTTTAATCACGAAGGAGCTTTGATGAAATATTATATATGAATTTTTCAACCTTGCACTACATAGTGCAGGGTTGGAAATAATAGCACTGGCTAGAAGATGTATCCTGAATTTGGTTCAATTAATATATGATTCATGGTAACAAATAGAGCTCTTATCTTGATTTTTATTCCATTGAGATTGTTCCCTTTGTTGCTGGCTTCTATGGTGGGGTCTTTACTGCAGACTGATAGAGAGGTAGACTATATGGCTCCTGTAGTTTAGATGTCATTCTAGAAGTCACATCACTGTTAAATACAAGGTCTGGTGTCCACAGTGTATGACTGTGTATCTTTTTGAAGATTGTGATTGTACTACACACAGAGGTTTGAGTTTATAGGCCATTGTAATGCTGCTAATCTACACAAATGTTATATATTTTGGAGAAATTCTTTTTCTCTTGCCTCTTTGTAAATATGGGTATGAATAAATTTTTTTTGTTTTTATTTTAAACTCCCCATGAAAAACTATTATATTTGCTACTGTAGGTATGATGATATTCTGATCAATGGACTTCCAGATTGGCGACAGCCTGTATTCTACTACAGGCGGGTGAGAAAAATGAGCAATGCTGAGCTGGCTTTACTTTTGTTCATTATTCTCACAGTGGGTCATTACGCTGTGGTTTGGTCAATCTACCTGGAAAAACAACTGGTAAGTATTGGTAATAAATCAAATGATCTAGCCTCCTTAATTTTATCTGGAATTTCAGACATTTTATTTTTCAACAGATAAAAATTTCAATTTTTCTATATGTACTCCTTATCCTAATAGTTTTGTACTCCATAGCTGGTGTTCGATGTGCTTCTAAGTCAAGAAGAACCTATGACATAAAAGAAGGGTTGTTTTTTTTCTTTTTTAATAAAAAAAAGGTGGCATTTGAATTTGTCATAAAATTTTGTGAAGGTCCAAATATCTAGCTGAAAATTAGCAGGGAGAGCCATGTTTTCTTAATTGCCACCTTCCAAACAAGTATTTTTTATGTAAAAATGATGTTAGAAATTTTTGTGTCATAGCCTTTTATGTAAAGAATTTTACTTTAAAAGGTTTTAACTAAATATAAGACTTGAAATGAGTATAATTTTATAATTTCAGAGATCAGTTGGTTAAAAAATTACACTTTTCTTCTTTTAACATACCATTACATAGTTTATTCTGCTCAGGTTTTTTTTATGTGCTAAAGATAATCAAACATATTTATCAGTATTCATAAATTAGCATCTGTTTACTCATTCTTTTTGAAGTGACATTATTAAAGTTGGATGAATGAGAAAAAGTAAGTTGAATGCTTTCTCTTCTTAGAAAACTTTGATTGCTATGGAGATGCACATGACTGACAGTGCTGAACTTCATGTGTGTTTAAGGACTGGATGCCATGGCAACAGTTATTGTTAAAGATTGATGATTTTACTTAATCATGTTGGACCCTACATACATTTGCATAAATGTTCTTCTGTAATGTTTACCCTTCACAGAAGACTCTTGATAACATTTGAAGAGTATGTGTTAATGATAACCTGTAACCATAATTCTTTCCACATTAAGGATGAACTGCTTAGTAGAAAAAAGAGAGAAAAGAAAAAAAAGACAGGCGGCAAGAGTGTGGATGTGTCAAAACTTGGTGCCTCCGAAAAAAATGAAAGGTGGGTGCATATAAAAATATTGTGTAATTTGAAACTGTTTTAAAGCGTCTTTAATATGATCCAACTTCATATGAATAGTCATTTCAGATTTGCTAACATTTACATCTGTAGTAGGTTTATAAAAGATTAGTAATGTGCCATAGTTTATGAGACAAATCCTAATCTTAGACAAAAGTTCTACAGGTTTTTTCCCCTTGTAAAGTGTAAACATATATTTAAGTAATCAAACCCCCAAATGTTTGTCATTTGAAATTTTTATACTGAACTTTAGAAATAAAGTATTCCTAGAAGAACCTGTCACTTTAATGTTTAGCTCAAAAGTGACAATATGCAGAAAGGCAGTGATATGCGGTACACTCAAAAAGATACCATTTCTAGTATCGATTCATAAAAAGAAATAAAGGGTTTAAATAGTTCACACAGCAGGGCAGGAACTGGATCAATGTGAGATGGAGATCAGAGACTATTCTGCCTGTCTTCTGTTCTGATGACATCAGTGAGTAATGCTTCAGTGAACTGCAAATGACATTAATTTTTATGTATTGGTTTGTTTATGCTACAGTCTTCATATCTGCTTGTCAGCACTTGGGAACACTCTGATGGTGCTTAGTCTTTTATAGCTCAAGTAATCATAAGGTTTAAGAATTCATTTTACAGAACTGACAAAAAGTCCAGGTTAGAAAGAGAGCTTTTGTTTCTTTGTAACTTGTTTAGGAGTCTCCTTCCCCAAAATCTTAGCCTAGCTTTTCTTAGTTGCTATGCATATTGCACTTGTTGTAACTAACGTATTTCGTGATAGAATACATCAAATGTAGTGATAACTGTCATAAATATTTCATTGAAAAATTTCTTCGTACTTTTGTTGGAATAGCCATTCATAATAGAATTCATGATCTTTATAGAAATATTTGTTTCCCAACTTTCTATATTTTACTTCTTTGTTTCTGTTTTTGTTTTTTTTCCCTTTTAGATTGGTGATGAAACCACAGTGGCATGATTTGCTTCCATGCAAGCTGGGAATTTGGTTTTGCCTTACACTAAAAGCATTGCCTCATCTAATCCAGGTAGGGTGTACCTCTTTCATATAATATTAGATGCTTTCACTTTAATTATTCATGAAATAATTTATGCCCATGTCTGCTATCTGAGTACTGATAGACAATGGATGTTTTATAATACTGATTGAATTGATATAAGTATAAACCTAGTTAGAATAGTTCTAAACTTATTTAGGTGTTTATCCCTATAACTGTCTCTTGCATTGCTTTTAGAACAACTTAGAATTCTAAGACATAGAAAAAGAAAAAAAAATACAATCGTTAGGTATAAGAGCAATAAAAATTTAAGTCACTGTAATCATTTAAGGTGTATCCAGAAAAAAAAAGAACAGGACTCAAATAGCCTGTCACCTGTTATTTTAACAGCATTTACGTACACAGTGGGGGGGGGGGGAGGGGGGAGGGGAACGCATGAACATTTGCATAATTATGCAAAAATATATATTGCTTTCCATTTTATTTGCAACTTTAAGAGGAGTGAGATATTTTGTCTTACATTGGCAATCAGTTTCTGTTGCTAGTAGGTCTCGATCAAACAATAGACTGTGGGTATATATAATTTCTATGGCAATTTCTCGCATTTCTTAAAAAAATTCAGCATACCAAAGCATATTTTATTAAATTATTGCTTTGCTAATTTTAATTATTACATCTGGTTAGAAAATTCCGAACACATAAACATAACATTTAAAAGTATATGTAATAGTTTGGGTGTAAAAATTGCGACGTTCTTTTAAGTTGTAATTTTGGGTAGGAAATGTTTCATTTCAGAAAATAAATGTTTAGAAAAAACAAGAGAGCCAGATGATTCCCACCCAGTTCTACCGCTTCTTTTCACATAGCAGAGCTGTTTTTCCTAATTATTTAAGGAAATGAATGACTCCAACTTCTGCATTTTATCCTTTTTTCCTCTTAAAACAAAAATTTTATGTTAGAAGGGAAAATGAAATAAAAATCACTAGTGTGTTTCTTTGTGGTCGTTCAAAATTATTTACCAATTCTTCCATCAAAATAGTTCATCTTAATAGTTATTGCTTGCAGAATCATATATTTTGTTTATAGTTAATAGAGAAAATTGGAGTATTTTGGTAATTTAAAAGCTTTTGTTTATAAGTTATTTAGCATATTATCTTGTTTATTTGCGTAAAAACCCACAATCCTTGTATGCTGTGTATGTAAGTCTTAATAAGAGAGAGAGGTAAAGTATATTTGTCATACCAGTATCTATGTGAGAAGATGTAACCAAAAAATATTTTAGGACATGTATTTTCTTATGTTTTTTAAGAGTGACATTTTGTTTTGTTTTGTTTTGTTTTAGAATCTGCAATAGGCAAACCAGAGTGTAGATGCATTTTATAGTCATGAGGCAGAGTAAATTGAGTATCACATAAAATGTCAGTCTGAAACACTTCTTTGTAATTGTAAGCCAAGTCATTTGAAACAATGTTTATTTGGTAAAATTACCATAAATCCAGGTTAGTATGCAGAGCAGTTTGCAAAACTAGAACCGATATATTAAGATGGCTTAGATTTATAAGGTGTTATTTTAAATTATCTGCCTGCAGAGTCTGGAACTAACAGATTATGTTGCCTTGCCATAAATTTTTTAAAAGTTACAAAAATTAGAAATTTTACAAAAAATATGTAGTCTCTTTAGAAACTCTGCTTTCTTAAACTGTTGGATCAGTATGAGTTTTAAAGTTTTTACTTACTTGGTTGTACCTGTTGCTTTCAGTTTTGAGACACTAAGCATTAGGTTTTTAAAACCTTTGTAAATCTGACTTTTAAATTTTGTTCTAATTATTTCTTTCTGATAATTTCATTCCAAGAAGAAAAATAAGACAATGTTCCTTTTTTTTTTTTTAACAAATACTTGGTATTTTAATTCTGTTTTGAGGATATAAGATTTGTTTTTTCATGTTCACTAACAAAATAATGTATATAGTAGACTGATACAAGCTGTAAAAGTGAAAGTATTACAGATTGGTCAACATAGAAAGCATCAGCAAAGCAATACTGAATAGTTGCTGTTAGGATTAGATTTGTGTCTGCTTTTTTTTCTTTTTTTTTCTTCAGTCTACTGTAACTCTGTATTAATCTATCATCCATAAAATTGTGTAATGTGAGTACATACGCCTTCTTCACAACGCTGACGTTCTGATGTGATACTTCTGTGACGTCTTCAATAAGATATTTGTGAAATTTAGAAGAAGCCCTCCTTACCTGAAGCATTGTAAACTGGTAATTGGTACAGTGGTCAAAAAAGAGCCCTACCTAGAGCTCTAAGTATACAAAATGATGCATATGACCTCAAACATTTTAAGCATGTACTTTACATTTATTTATTTATTGACCACTCTTGTGATACAGGGCCATCGTTTTATTTTTTCTTGCATATACTGTCTCTATAATTTTGGTTTCTCTAAGGACAACCTTCCAGTTGATTTCTTAAAGAAGAGTTAAACGAGACTCTTGCCAAACAATGTAATTGTATAATCCTTACAGAGTTTTATGATTTCCCCTGGTCTTTCATAATTGACTAACTTATATCTAGTTAACAGCATTTTTAGCAACTCTTTCATTGAGCTTTCCAAAGCATCTACTTGGTTTTCATAGAAAGAACTCTCTTTTTCTATTCACTTTTCCTTTTTTAATGTAGTATTTAAATTGAATCATATAATTACATAACAATTATCACTGACAGATTTAAGAGCTAACACATCTAGCTCCTATAGGCATGCGGTAAGTTAGTTAAGCAGATGTCCGTTAAGAGAATTTTACTTATGTGTGTGAATCCCTTGAATTTTATGAAATTCATTAAAACTGATCTGCAAGTATTCTGCGTAAGTATGTAGCTATTTGGATATGAAGAAGGGTCCAAACTAAAAGTGGGAGATTCAGAGACTTCCAGCAAGTGGCCTTTACACTAGTCAGGTCTGTACTCAAATTTTGTCCTTGTCATATCAACAGCTCTTGGTCTCCTACTTCTTCCTGTGAATACCCATTCCTTTATTGTACTTCTTACACATAAATGGTTATCCAGTAGGAGTTGGAAAATGACAGTTCTAGATAATGGGAAAATTACAATAATTGGCATATTAGAAGAATGAGACAAAAGAACTAAAACCTATTATACTTGACACATATAAAATATTTGATAATGTTAAATTAATGTCAGACACTTCCCAGATTGGAAAATATCCAAGGAAAGGCGTATGGGCATAACTGTGTTTAGCAAAATGTATGCCTCATATCATTCACGCACCCACATATGCAGAAAAGTAAAAAGTCAAATGAGAAACCAAAGTAAAAAATGTGGAGTGTTTGTAAATTGATGAGAAGGAAGGTTAATGTGTGCATAGAGTGTGGAGAGAACATTAGAGAAGAGTAACATGCATGACTATATGCAGAGAAGTTGGGGAAACTTGAGAAAATGTGTCTTAGTACAGAAAGCAAGTAGAATGATCAACAGAAGACATGGAATATGAATTCGAATATAACAGAGAACTGGGACTGTATCAAGAGAGGCACTGTATGCTTGGAGCTTAGAATTTAATTTTAACATTGAAAGTTTAGCCCTAGTGACACTTGCGTCTTACCAGCCTGTTTCTCTTCTCATGGTAGTTTTGAAGGGAATACACATTCTCTTGGAATATGACTAAGCCAGTCATCTGTGTTAGCTAATTTCAGCCTGTAATACCCAAAAATTTTCCTAGCCTCCAAAATGCCCTTTTTGGATATTTTTTGATTTATCATATATATTCTGAAACATATTTATAACCATGAAAGTAGCAAACAATTGACGAAATATACTATGTGCATATTTCCAGTTTAACCCTTATAACTTAGTTAATTTTTGTTATTGCCTATCTTTGTTGGAGTCTTATATATTTGGGCCCATAAAAATTTAGGTTAGTAGTACCATTTGATTTCTCATATATAAAATCAGTAAGTGCCAAATATTCTAAGTAATTACCAGTCTAAATTATGGTTTATTCATAGTCTCTACACTGCCTTTTTGTTGTTGTTGTTCTCTATACTTTCTAAGATGAAAACGGTCTTAGGCACTGAGAATTTATTTGCTTGATAGTTTGTTTCTGAGGGAATTCACCAAATTTCTCTCTACCTGCTGTATTACATTTCTCAGTTACATAATTTATAAAACATAAAACTCCTTTATGTGTGCACTGCCCACAGTTGTAAATTTTTCCCATTGTTAAGTCCCAGCCCCATCTTTTCTCACTACCAAGCTGATCTTATGTGAACACAGTTAAACTAAGAATTATTGTAGGAAATTTCCAGCACGCATAGCCCTACCCCCATCAGGATTCATAGATTGCCCAGGAGCAGTGTCTGAAAAAATAGAGGAATCTTCTCTATAATGCTGTGGCTTTTACCTTAAAAAATAAAAAGTTACCTAAGAGAGTAAAGGGAATATTCTAGTTTACAGAACTATCTGTAAATGGAGGCATCCTCCCTCCCAAGAAGCTTCTCCCATGGAAACTACAACTGTGGACAAGCCTGGAGGTCACCTCTGTACAGTCAGGGCCCTTCCTTTCTAGCCCCTTTGCTTCTGCTTGCTGGGACTCTGTCAGAAACCAAATAAACAAAACATTCACAGCTAATTAGCAGCAGAAAAAAGCTCCTAAAAGGCTTTGAGGCAATTATAGCAAGCTGAGTTGCCTGTTCTACTCAGAGTTAAACACAGATTCTCCAAGGGATGGAAAAGCTTACTTTTAGTACTCTAAGAACTTTTAAAAAAACTTTACAAACATACTTTATGTAGGGAGTATGCAAACAAATGAAAAGGGATGGAAAAGAGCGTCTGAATTTTTGTAAGGCTGAAACTCTACTGCTACAGAAGGACAGAGAGAGAAAGGAAAATTGGAAAGACCTCACAACAGAAGACAAAGATTCCATTCCTTCTGTCCTCTGAAAGGGGAACGAACATAACATGGAAGTACTTGGAGGTCCGAAGATAGAATATAAAGTAGAGTTTTGTAGGTTATTGCTAGATGTAGAAAAGATTTAAAAAAACACAAAATGTTAGGTACAATGTTAGAGATATATAGTCTCATAGATTCCATATTTTATAGATAAAAAGTAGTTAAGACTTAGCTTGGTGAGACAGTTTGCTCAAAGTGACATAACTAGTGAATGGTAGAAATGAAACTTAAAGCAGATGAAAATAAGTATTAAAATATGAGAAATATAAAAGCTGAGGAAGATAACTTTTCCCAATAGTGGAATAACTAGAAGGATAGCTACTCTACAGTGAATGAATAAGCTATCTACTCTTACAAGTCCCTATCAGAGTATTTAGGCTGATTATAATTATTCTAAAGTTATAGGATTCTTGCATTGAGTTGGGGCTGAATACATGACTTCTGTAGTCTCTTCTGTTTCTTAGCCCAAGTGGAAAAAGTAGCTGTTAGGCCTTACATCTTGAATACCACTGACTGAGGGAGAGGAAGGCATAGCTTCTCATTTTTTGTTTTATTTTTATTTTATTAATATTTGTGAATTCAGTGTTTGTACAAAACTTTGGACTCTTATTTAAAGTCTACAATATAGGGGGCGCCTTGGTGGCTCAGTTAGGCCTTGACTCTTGATTTCGGCTCAGGTCATGGTCTCACGGTTTGTGAGATCAAAGTCTGCGTCGGGCTCTGTGCTTAAAGCACGGAGCCTGCTTGGGATTCTCTCTCCTTCTCTCTCTGCTCTTCCCCCCCCCCCCCCGCCGCCCCCCTTAGATTTGCTGTTTCTCTTTCTCTCTCTCAAAATAAATTTTTAAAAAAATGAAAAAAATCTTTTCAAAGCCTACAATTTATATTTTTCCTATGCTCTTCATTGTAATTTTATTACACATTATGTGTAACTCTGAGATTATAGTATAAGCCAATGGGAGAACAAATCTTGACATAAATACTTTGTGGGCAGATTTTCAGAAATGTACTTACGCTATTTCCCTATGTTGAAGCTTATATGTAAGCTTCAAACAAGAGATTTGTGCTGTCAGACTGTCAAACAAGTGGCACATCCTTCATCTCTTTTGTAGCTACCTGTCCTCAGAGCTCTTCCATGTTCCTTATTCCCATTAGGACAGGTGATGGGTAGCATTTCGCTGCTTGTACCACTCTAGATCAACTCCCTTCTTTCCTACGTTTCCTTCAGTCATTTAATATTTTGAAGGTTATTTTTTTTAAGAGGAAATGTTTATTTATTTGGAGAGAGAGAGATTAGGGGAGGGGCAGAGAGAGAATCCCAAGTAGTCTCTATGCCATCAGCACAGAGCTGGGATGGAGAAGTAAAAGAAAACCAAAACATGGCAAATAGTACCAGCTCAGCATGTTATTTTATCACTTAAATGCAATATGTCAGTAATGTTAAAGCTTTTGGTATGGATATTCTCCGTCTCATAACTCACTAATCTTGGAGATAGTATCTCCAAGGCTTATATGAATGGTCATTATCATTAGGAAGTCCTTCCTGATTAGGCCAGTTGAAAACTTCCCATTGTATATTCTCTGTGCTAACTTCTAACTTCATAGCACTTATTATTTATATTATAATAAGGATAGATTGATATACTATGGCAAGGTACAGATCATCCTGAAATTCCAGTGGCTTAACATATTTCTAGCTTATACCACTTGTCTGTCACTTCTTGGTAGGAAAGAGGGCATTCTGCTCTAACTAGTCATTCAGGGACTCAGAACAAGGACGTCTTTACCATCTTCCAGCTGTATGATCTGGAACATGTGGCCTCCTTCCTCACTATGGCAAGAGTATTGCACAGGCTTTTTGGTGCCTTCGTTTGAAGGTGACACATGATATTTCCATCCACAGCCCATCCAGAACTAGTCCCATGACCCCACCTAATCTCAAGAGGATAAGGAAATGTGGGGAAACAGATAGAATGTTGGGTGAGCTTCATTCTGTTTTCAAGCAATTCATTCAACAAGTATTTATTGAGTGCTTACTATATACCAGCTACTCTTCTAGGCCCTAGAAATAAAAAAAAATTTTTTTTTGAGGCAAAAATCCCTATTCTCATAGGTTATTTTCCAAATTTGGGGTCATTCAGTTATTTTAACATCTTCCTTAAAGACAAGTGCTTGTCTTTTTCTGTAATCTCCATATATCCCAACAAGGTACAGCACATATAATAGTGGTTCAATAAATAAGCATAAGTTAATATAACTAAGGTCTTATTGTGCAAGGACCATGCTCTACAATTACATACAAAGAAAACTCATAACATGTAAATTCTTTAAGTTGGCTGTACTTCTGCAATGTAAGATCAGGTCCCTGCTTGATATATATGTAGATAAGCTTTGAGCCCTTCAAAAAATTTTGTTAAGTACCGGGAGAGTGGCTTCTAAACTAAAAACTTTTGCTCATGTTCCGTTCATTGATGATTATGCTATAAGCTCATTGCCGATAGGAACTCTTGTTTGGAACCCTGTAAATCGCATAGTTTTAATAAAGTCTTAACAGAGCTAAACCTAGGCAGTCCAGAGCCCTGATTGATTAAAGTAAGCCTTCATTCATTCATTGAGTATTTATTAAGCTTCTGTTATGTTTCAGGCAATGTCCACAAAGATGGATAAGAAGTTTACTTAGAAATTCAAATTTTTTGTGTATAGGTAAACTGAGCTTATTTTGCTTGGACTCAAAATGAGACTTTATGTTTATCTTCTCTACTTGACAATTATATTGATGTGAATTAGCCACTCAGGAAGAATGGGAGGGGGCAATGTTTCAAAACAACTACTCATTTTTTTTTATTAAAAAAATTTTTTTTGTTGTTTCTGGCACAAATAAAGACACAGAGATAAACAGAACAGAATAGAAAACCCAGAAATGGACCTAAAACTACATGGTCAAATAATCTTTGACAAAGCGGAAAAGAATGTCCAAAGGGAATAAAAACAGTCTCTTTAAAAAATGGTGCTGGGAAAACTGGAAAGCAACATGCAAAAGAATGAAACTGGACCACTTTTTAAACCATACACAAAAGTAAATGCAAAAGGGATGAAAAACCTAAATGTGATAAAGGAAACCATCAATATCCTACAAGAGAACACAGGTAACAATCTCTTTGACATCAGCCATACTAGATATGTCTCCTGGGTCAAGGGAAAGAAAAGCAAGAAAAGAAAAAAGAGAAGAGAAGAGAAGAGAAAGGAAGGAAAGGAGGGAGGGAAGGAAGAAAGAAAGAAAAAGAAACAGAGAGGGGCAGGGAGGAAGGAAGGAAGGCAAGCAGGCAGGCAACTATTGGGACTTCACCCAGATGAAAAGCTTCTTCACAGTGAGTAAAATGAAATAATAAAATTAAAAGGCAACATTTAGAGTGTGAGAAGGTATTTGCAAATAACATATCTGACAAAGGGTTAATATCCAAAAAATATAAAGAACTTATAAAACTCAACACTCAAAAGACAAATAATCCAGTTAAAAAATGGGAAGAAGACATGAACTGACATTTTTCCAAAGAAAGCATACAAATGGCTAACAATATATGAAATGATGCTCAAAATCACTCATCATCATGGAAATGCAAATCAAAACTACAATGAGATTCACCTCACACTTGTCAGAATGGCTAAATTTAACAACACAAGAAATAACAGATGTTGGGGAGGATGAAGAAAATAGGGAACCACCTTACGCTGTTGGTACAAATGCAAACTGGTGCAGCTTCTCTGTAAAACAATATGGAGGTTCCTCAAAAAGTTAAAAAGAGAATACTATCCCACAACTGAACGTTTGCACTACTAGGTATTAACTCGATACAAAAATGGCAATTAAAAGGGAAACATGCACCCCATTATTTATAGCAACATTGTCAACACTAGCCAAGTTTTGGAAAGAGCCCAAATGTCCATTGAATGATGAATGGATTAAAGAAGAGGTACTACGTATATATCGCTTCTTGGCCTTTTGGCCAAGATCAAGTGAAAGAAGAGGTAGCATATATGTGCAATTGAATGTTACTCAGCCACAAAAAAAACAAAATCTTGCCTTTTGCAATTGCAAAATTGCATTTTGTTGATGGAGCTAGAGACTATTATCATAAGCAAAGTAATTCAGAAATAGAAAGACAAATACCATATGATTTCATGCATCTGTGGAATTTAAGAAATGAAACAGATGGGGGCGCCTGGGTGGCACGGTCGGTTAAGCGTCCGACTTCAGCTCAGGTCACGATCTCGCGGTCCGTGAGTTCGAGCCCCGCATCGGGCTCTGGGCTGATGGCTCAGAGCCTGGAGCCTGCTTCCGATTCTGTGTCTGCCTCGCTCTCTGCCCCTCCCCCGTTCATGCTCTGTCTCTCTCTGTCTCAAAAATAAATAAAACGTTAAAAAAAAAAAAAGAAATAGATGAACATAGGAGGAAAAATAGAGAGGAAACCATAAAACAGACTCTTAACTATGGAGAACAAACTGAAGGCTGCTGGAAGGGAAGTGGGCAGGGGGATGGGTTAAAATGCTGGTGGGTATGGGGCGCCTGGGTGGCTCAGTCGGTTAAGCGGCTGACTTCGGCTCAGGTCATGATCTCGCGGTCCGTGAGTTCGAGCCCCACGTCGGGCTCTGTGCTGACAGCTCAGAGCCTGGAGCCTCCTTCAGATTCTGTGTCTTCCTCTGTCTCTGCCCCTTCCCCTCTCTTGCTCGATCTCTCTCAAAAATAAATACATATTAAAAAAAGTTTTTTTTTTAAATCTCAAGATACGTATTGAAGTGGGCTTTCTTAACCTCTTACCCAACCTTCCGACCACCTAAATATGAGTGCGCATTTAAAAATACAATTTGGGGGGCGCCTGGGTGGCGCAGTCGGTTAAGCGTCCGACTTCAGCTCAGGTCACGATCTCGCGGTCCGTGAGTTCGAGCCCCGCATCGGGCCCCTGTGCTGACAGCTCAGAGCCTGGAGCCTGTTTCAGATTCTGTGTCTCCCTCTCTCTGACCCTCCCCCATTCATGCTCTGTCTCTGTCTCAAAAATAAATAAACGTTAAAAAATTAAAAAAAAATGCTGGTGGGTATTAAGGAGGGCACTTGTTGTGATGAGCATTGGCTGTTATATGTAAGTCATAAATCAGTAAATTCTACTCCTGAAAGAAATATTACGCAATATGTTAACTAACTGGAAGTCAAATAATAACTTGAAACAAACTAACTAAAAAAAAAATTTGTTTTTGATTCCAAAACAACTACTCTCATTCAACCCCTTTGACTATGTGATTCTCACTTAGAATATACCTTAAATAATAGCCATAGGTCTCTTCTTGAATATTACCTTTGTGGGACGCCTGGGTGGCGCAGTTGGTTAAGCGTCCAACTTCAGCCAGGTCACGATCTCGCGGTCCGTGAGTTCGAGCCCCGCATCAGGCTCTGGGCTGATGGCTCAGAGCCTGGAGCCTGTTTCCGATTCTGTGTCTCCCTCTCTCTCTGCCCCTCCCCCGTTCATGCTCTGTCTCTCTCTGTCCCAAAAATAAATAAACGTTGGAAAAAAAAATTAAAAAAAAAAAAAAAGAATATTACCTTTGAGATCAGTCTCTTTCATTTTAAGGTAATTTTAATTATTAGAAAGCTCTTCTTTATATTTATCCAAAATCAAAACTTCCATCTCTAGAATACACCATTCTCTCCTACAATGACCCTTAAGATATTCTATGATAGTTATCAGGTTATCTCTAATCTGATCTCCACCCCCTTTTAAGAAATAATTTCAAGCTTCCCTACCATTTGATCACTTTCCTTTTAAAGTGTTCCAGTTTGTCAGTGTACCTTAATGTGTGGTACACCAAACTGAACACAAGGAGGGTTGGAGTGGTGTAGGGTGTTGAATGCAGTAGAGTTCTTTGAGATCATAGGTTTCTTACAGAAGTGAGCCTTTCTGGAGTAGGCATATTGTTATTATGGCTTACAAGTACAAGTACGATATGACAAGAAAAAGGATGAGGAACATTTAAATAAATGCTTAGAAACAGAGCAAAAGAAGGAACGGATTCTTGGCCTAGAACAAACCGTGAGTGCAATTGGGGAATGTGTTAAAACTCTTGGAATTAGGTGAAGTAGGGTAAAGTGACTGAGTGGATAATGATCCTCAGATAAGTGTGATTTTGGGGTCAAATGGGTAATTTCAAAGAGGAATTTTTAGTGGAATTCTGTACTGTAGCAGGAAGCAGAAACACGAACAGAGAAATATTCAAGTTTGGTAGAACCACTAGGAAGAGGCTGCTATTACCAAGTAAAAGATTTTTGTTTTGAGAGGGTGCAGGTGAAGAAAGCCTCATAAGCAATAAGTTATAGGATTCTGCGGGAGTTTTGGTGAGGTCTGAAGCAGAAAAACTCACTTTTTGTGGTAGAGAATAAGGCTTTGGTAAAATAAGTAATAATAAAAATAGGTAACATATAGAGGACCTGTGTGCAAGATGTTATTCTGAGTGTTTGATACATGTATCAGCACCTCAGTCTTCACAGTAGCTCTGTGATCGTCCCCATTTATGAATGAGATAATTCATACAACGCTGAGTGAAGTAATTTGCTGAATCCTATTTAGGCTGAAAGAAGGCAGAGCTGAGACCTTAATTCAAGTCATGTCTAGCTCCAAAATCTGTCCTAGTAATCACTGTATTTTCTCTCACTATACTGTACTATGATGTTTGATTTCAACCTACCTTCTTTCACATCTCATAGATAACTTATCTGTGCCCCTTTTTCTTGTATGGTGCCACCTTTCCTGCTCCCTTCAAGGGTCCAGTGCTATCCTGACCTTTTCCCTACTATTAAAAACTACTGCCTGGGGGCGCCTGAGTGGCTCAGTCGGTTAAGTGTCCGACTTCAGCTCAGGTCATGATCTCAAGGTTTGTGGGTTCTAGCCCTGCATCGGGCTCTGTGCTGACAGCTCAGAGCCTGGAGCCTGGTTCGGATTCTGTGTCTCCCTCTCTCTCTGCCTCTCCCCAGCTTGCATTCTCACTCTCTCTCTCAAAAGTAAATAAACATTTAAAAAAATTTTTTTTAATAAATAAATAAATAAAAACTACTGCCTGGAAAGAAGGTAATAAGCTCATTCATTCATTCATTCACGTCATGGAACAAATGACTGATGTGGCTTAAAGAAAATAAGAGTATTCCAGGGCTGAGGTTTTTTTTAGGGGTGCAGGGAATGTTAAGGGGCTATAAATCCTTAACCCCAAATCCTGTTGCATTTTAAAGTATATATGGACTGGGAGGATGAGTATGTTGGATTCATGATTTTCTGTCCCCTTCAAGTTATACCATTATTTCGCTGACCCAGGGCTTGTGGAGTCCTGGTAGAAATGAGGTAGGAACATGAAAATGAGAATGGGAGAATAAGAGATACATCTTTATTATACTGATCCAGTGATTTTAGGAATGCCTATTATTTACCTAATTCATCGTCAGATGGAAGAGTTCTGATATAAGCCCAAGAGATACAGACTCGAAGAAAAGCTTTAACTCTTCTTGGACGGTCACAGATGAAAAGAGAAAATTCCATTCTAGGGTTTAAGTGTTCATGCATTTCCATTTGAATCAAGATAGAGCTTTTGTTCCTGTATTTCCTTCAAAAATAAACCCTCTCAGATGAGTCTATGATGTATCTGCCCTAGGAATCTTAAAATCTGGGAATGTTACCCTAGAGTTAATCCTTGATAGCTCTCTTTTTCCTATTCCACACACAAGCCCTTTCATTTCTTCCTTTACAAGATTTCTCATATATTTTGACCTAGTTCAGTTCAATGAATATTTATTGTGTACCTGTTTTATACCAGATTCTGTGCTCTGGGCACACAAGTACCCCTGTCTCAGATTTCCCATTTTCTAGGAGAGAATATAGCATGATACAAACAATCCTAGAAGTGTGCTTAAACACAGAAGCAGTATACAGGAGAGAATTCCTCTGCCAGGGAAGGTCAGAAAACCTTGCAAAAGGAGGTGATGCTTGAATAGTTTTCAGGGATGAATAGGAGTTCATCAAAATAATGGCAGGGGAGCAAAATATTCTAGTTAGTGGGCAAAGGGTATGCAAAGACTTAAAAACACAATGTGGCCTGGCAGTTACAAGTAGTATTGCTGTGTGATGAATGAAGTTGAAGCCAAGAGGTAGTGGAAAATTACCTGTTCTGTTTTTCTCATTGTCAGGATCTTCATATGCTTAGAGCATCAATTTGTTGATCTCCACGTTTGTGATTATTGTAGGCCTGATCTTTTTTCAGCACTCTGCTAGAGTCTTGCCTGTGTGCCACTCCTTGACACTTTAGCCACTGTATTTGGACACCTAAGTATGTGTCCTCAGTCCTCAAGCCTCCATGACAGGAACTGATCTCTAAGTGTGGTGGAAGGAGGAATGACATCTTCACTTGTATTGACAGGGGCAGATAGGTTTCTTAATCAGATTTGCATATGATAATTTTGAAAATCTTTTGAGGTGAAGGGATGAATATGAAAATAGTGCTTTGTTAGTCACAGTGACATAACTTACTGTGCCCATTGAGGTTAATTCAGCGAGTGTGTCTTCTCTTTGTCCATGGAGTAGCCCAACGTTGAGAACACAAACAGTGGTAGAACACAGGAAGAGGAGTCCTCCCTTCCATGTCTGAGAGAAAAAACTCTCCTTAGATTTATACTCACGCAGGTTCTGGCCTTAATAAATAAGCTCTCTGAGAGAGAAAAATCAGGGAGAAACATTTATTGTTTCTTGTGTTCATCATACAATTTAAAACCATAAACTGAAAGGAAGACAATACACGGCTTTAAAATGAAGTTGTGCGTGACGTAGTATCAAAGCAAACCGATCTTTATGTTAATTTCTTTGTAACTTCTTTTTTAAGGATGCCGGGGAGTTTTATGCTAAATATAAAGAAACAAGATTGAAGAGAAAGGAAGATGCATTGAGTCGGGCTGAACTTGAAACACTTCAAAGTGAGTTTTAAACATTGTCTTCTTACTGTGTTAACAATATCACATAAGACTGATTATTTAAATTTGGATTTTCCTTTAAAGTCAAAAGTAATTAAATTTTCTGTGCTTTCATTACCATTCTCTAAGAGCAGTTACTTCCTTAATGTATTAGATGTGGAAAGTACTATATTAGTTATTGCTGAGCCACCCATAGTTCAGTATCAGAGGGGGGATAAAATCCACATGAAGTCATATAGTTTGTCAAATCTAGGAAGCATCCCAAATCAAGGAAGTCCTAACATACCCCAGTGTTGTAATTGTCATTGATATTTAGTGCCATTTCTGTCCAGTTGGTCATTCAGCTTGCTGTAAAACAGTATCAACTCAGAAACCTGAAAATAGCAATGACTTTTGTTCTGAAAGTCTTTGCTTCATCATTAGTTGATGTATTATTATACAACGTGAAAACCCTGGACTAAATTATCGGTGTGTTGAAGTCTTCTATTGAACACTAAAGACAGTACTTGCTGATTTTAGGAAAAGTTAAACATACAATTAAATAAGGCATTTCTCCAGCCCCAGTCTTTTTGTCTCATTTTGACAGATCTACATCTTTCCCACATATATCCCCTCCTCCCTTTACTTTGCTTTATTTTTTTTAAGTTTATTTATTGGGGTACCTGGGTGGCCCAGCCAGTTAAGCATGCGACTTTGGCTCAGGTCATGATCTTGCAGTTTGTGGGTTCGAGCCCCCGATTGGGCTCTGTGCTGACAGCTCAGAGCCTGGAGCCTGCTTCAGATTCTCTGTCTCACTGTCTCTTTGCCCCTTCCCTGCTTGCTCTTTCTCTCTCTCTTTTTCAAAAATAAATAAACATTTAAAAATTTAGCTTATTTATTTTGAGAGAGAGAGAGAGAGAGAGAGAGAATGCACGCACATGAGAGAGAGAGAATCCCAAGCAGGTTCCACACCGTCTGCATGGAGCCCGACCGTGGGACTCCAACTCACGAACCATGAAATCTTGACCTGAGCCAAAATCAAGAATTGGAGGCTTAACCGACTGAGCCAAAGGCAGCAGTGTGATGTCCGACTTTGCTTCTGGAGTCACGTCTTTCTTTGACTGTAACTGGGAAAAGTTTCTGCTTTTAAGGGCCCATGTGATTAGACTGGGCAAATTTGGGTAATTCGGGATAGTCTCCCTTTTCAGGGTGCTCAATCTTAATCATATCTGCAAAATCCCTTTTGCCATCTAAGGTAAAATATTGCCAGACTCCGGGAATAGAATGTGGACATCTTCAAGGGTCCGTTTTTCTCCCTACCACAATCCTTCAGGTGTCTGGGCAGCTTTAGAACAGGGGCTGTTTCTTTTTTATCTTTATGTCTGCAGAATTAACTACAGTGTCCTGGCGCACAGTAAATGGATATATTGGATGAATATATGAATTAATGCCATGCCATGAATATTAATGAGCACCTATCCTGTATAGAACTCTGTTTTAAGGAGCACATAATTTAACTTCTAAAGTTTCAGGGTACTTGGGTGGCTCAGTCCATTAAGAATCAGTCTGACTCTCAGTTTCGGCTCAGGTCCTGATCTCACGGTTTCATGAGTTCGAGCCCCGCTTCAGTCAGTGCAGAGCCTGCTTGTGGTTCTGTCTCTCTCTCTCTCTTTCTCTCTCTCTCTCTCTCTGCCCCTTCCCTGCGCATGCTGTCTCTGTCTCTCTCAAAGTAAATAAACTTAAATAAATTCAACAACTCTACATACTATGTAATTTTCAAGCCAAGGATATCAAAAAGTAGATTTCTGTTAAGAAAGAGTTTAGGATGATAGAAGATTACATATAAAGATAAGCGTTGGGGAGAATGAGTGGGCAAATGACTATTATTGTTGTATTAAAAATACTGAAACAAGTTTGTTATAGTAATTGTTGAGAAGTTTTAATTATGGTGAGTAAATCAATAAAAGTCTAAATGTAATATTTAGAGTTAATGTGGATATACATTTTATAGCTTTCATAGGCACAGCTTATTTTTATGTAGCTTTTGTAACAAACCACTTAATTGTTATAATTTTGGCATATATATTAGAACTCTGTAATAATAATTTGTTAAGTTTATACACTAAAACTTGGAAAATAAGAGTTAGACATAAAATATGTATCACAATCTAAGATATTTTATCACAATGTAAAAATTCCTTGTTTGTGACCCATTTTCCCAAAGTCACTTGAAAATTTTTGTTCTAAGAGTTTGATGGAGGTTTTTAAGCAGATTAATAATTCTGGTTTTTTTTGTTATTGTCTAATAAAAAGATGATGTAAAGAAACACATGTTCGAATACATAAATATATGAAAACTCTGTTTGCTAGTAAAAATACGTAGTAATCTTTTAAATATTTGAAAATTCATCACGAGCTTATCAGTTATTGAAACTCAAAATGGAAACAGCACTACCAGAAAGCATATTAAAAACCGTATTCATACCAGCAATGAGTAATAAGACTTCTCATGCTCATGTTTTTGGTATCAGTGGTACATTAGGGAAAGGTCATGGTATCAACATTAAGAATGTTAAAGTACAGTCACATTATTAATAATGTCAGAAACTGTCATGTATTTTTTAATGTAGTCTCTAATGGTTACATGCAAAGAATCTTTTAATTAATTTTGTTAACTTCATTACAGTGTTCTGCATTGTATACTTTAGAATTAATATATAAAGGCCCCAAATCCCCCAGTGTGCATTTCATTTGCCCCTATCCTTCTTAATTTTAAAGACCATCATTGGAGTACTGAGTTCATAATAACATTTCCATCTGCTTAATTGAGTAAATGCTTCTCATGTAGATTAGCAGTAGCTATTTTATGCTGCCTGTTTTTCATGACCTAATTGCTAATCTGCCCTCAAGAAATCTGCTCTACTGCTGAGATTGTGCAGTACCCTCGGAGGGCCGGACCGTAAGGTGTGGTGGTCTCATTAAAACAGTGTGTTAGGACGGGAAATACGGAAAGGACGATTTCTTAAAAATAAACATCATTGTTCTGGGAGTCTATGCAGAAGATGTGATAGCTGTTTGGAAAACTAGAGGCCCTTATTTATTTATTTATTTATTTATTTATTTATTACCAGCTTAATCAATTTTTATGTTTCATATTTCAATACGTTGAATATTTATACATATGACTTTTTCATTGTTAATGATATTTTTATACATTCTCTAATTATATGAGTTTTCTTCTAAGTCAATAGATGCAAATTCTAAGTACTATAATGAAACAGCTCATATCATGAATGGGAAAAATGAGTTATTTTATAAATAAATTGGCTCTAAAGGTGAAAATTTGAATAGACAAAATTGGGGGAGGAAGAATAGAAGTAAAACTTAATATTTCCCTTATCTTTTTCTCCATACCTTATATGATGTCAAACAGAAACAAAATCAAGTAATCAAAGCCTTACAGTCAAGTACTTTTTGGCTGCAGATATGATAGTTTCAGACATTAATTATATTTTCTCCTAGTTTTGTGGTCCCCATTGCACACCCCAGTGATGGACCTAAGTACAGCGAGAAGGTGGAGGACTTTTTAGGGGGACAGGATGAGAAAACATGCACCTTCCCTAGAGTAAAGGGAGACTGGCTTTTAGAAAACTCAGGTTCGTGAAGAAATGAGATGCTAGTGCTGATTTAAGGGGTTGGTTGTGAGGAGGACAAAGGAGATAGGGTAGAGGTAACTCCAATTTAGGTTAGCACATTTACCCTGTGGTAATACAGTGTGCTCGTGGGTGGGAGAACACTGTCGGAGATAACCTAAGAAAAAGCATATTCCAGTCAGTAGCTCCAGTACGTTTGGAAACATGACCAAACAGAAACTCTGTACCTTAACTTAGGAATTGTGTTATATAGTAAAACCTAATAGGAGCCCTGGTCCCAAGAGTTTATATGTAGGCAGAGAATATCTAAAGAACAGTATTATTTCTTAGGTACTTTGCTCAAGTAACAATGCAATGTGGATTTTTTAAATCATATAGCTCAAATGTAAATTTACAATTCCTTCAATATTTCAAATTCTATGTGGTGTAGGCTTTAGTATAATGCCGTCTTAACACAATCTTAGTTTTCCCACTGAAATGATTTTAAAACCTTTTTATCCAACTGAATATGTAAACATTTATGGCTCTAGATTAAATTTGAACTAAAATTTTAACAATTAATTTACTTAATTTGGAACTAAAAATATACTTCTTAATATTATGCTTTTTATAAAATAATGTGTCCATGAAAAGCTTCATGCAGGAAGGTATTTTTGTGTGTCTTGTTTACAACCCCAGAGCCTAGAACAATGCCAGATATATGATAGGTAACTCAGGAAATACTTGTCAAATGGGTTAATGAAATACTTACTGTATTGTTCTTTTCTACTTCACACTTGTTAAAAGAATTTATTAAAACTTTTCAGTAACATTTTTGACAAGAAGATCTTTGTAATCAGTAAATCAGTAAAACTGCTTTTTGAGTGATCAACACAGCTTATTTATTAACACAGCTTATTAACAGAGTATACCCTCTTTATTTCCGTGTATAATGAAATATGGTCCCATGTATGGTGCTGACGCTGGAAACTTTATCCCAAGCCACAAGTACCTAGCCACTTAATGTTAGGATTTTTTTTTCCTTTCTTCATGATTGCTACAATAAAACCACTGTATTGTTTCTTTTTTTTCCCTAGTATTTTTTATTATGGTAAAACACACCTAACAAAATCTATCATCTTAACCATTTTTAAGTATACAGTTCAGTGGTATTAAGTATGTGCATAACGTTGTGCAGCCATCACCCCATTCATCTCCCATAGCTCTTTTCCTCTTGTAAAACTGAAAGTCTGTACCCTTTAGATGGTAACTCCCTATTCTCACCTCCCCACAGCCCCTGACAACCACCATTCCACTTTCTGTCTCTGATTTTGACTAAGTATCTCCTGTAAGGCTGATCACATAGTATTTTCTGTTGGGACTGGCTTATTTCACTTAGCATGAAGTCCTCAAGGTTTATCCATGTTGCGGCATGTGTCAGAATTTCCTTCCTTTCTAAGGCTGGATAAATAATATACCATTCTATGTGTACGCCACATTTTGCTTATCCTTTCAAATTTCTGTCAATGGTTACTTGGTTGATTTCACTTCTTAGCTATTGTGACTAATTCTTCTATGAACGTGGGTATACAAATAACTCTGAGTCCCTGGTTTCAGTTCTTTTGGGGGTATACACAGAGGTAGAATTGCTGGATCATATGATAATTCCTTTTTTAATTTTTTGAGGAACCAACATACTGTTTTCCATAGCAGCTATACCGTTTTCTATTCCCACTGACAGTGCACAGGGGTTCCATTTTTGCCACATCTTTGCCAACACCGATTTTGTTTTGTTTTGTTTTGTTTTTTTATTGTAGCCATCTTGATGGGTGTTTCTTTAAGGAAATATCTATTCAGTGGGGTGCTTGGGTGGCTCAGTCGGTTGAGTGGCCGACTTTGGCTCAGGTCATGATCTCACAGTTCGTGAGTTCGAGCCCCACGTCGGGCTCTGTGCTGACAGCTCAGAGCCTGGAGCCTGCTTCGGATTCTGTGTCTCCCTCTCTCTCTGCCCCTAACCCATTTGCATTCTGTCTCTGTCTCTCTCAAAAATAAAAAAATAAACCATTAAAAAAAAATATATCTATTCAATACCAAGTTTGAATTGGATTGATTTTGTTAAGTTTTAGGAGTTCTCTATATATTCTGGCTATTATCCCTTATGAGATATATGATTTGTAAATATATTCTCCCATTTTGTGGGTTACCTTTTTACTCAGTTGACATTGTCTTTTGATGCACACAATTTTTTCATGAAGTCTAATTTGTCTATTTTTTCTTTTGTTGTTTGTGCCTTTCTTGTCATATCAAAGCATTCATTTGCCAAATCCAGTGTCTTAAAGCTTTTGCCCTGTATTTCCTTCAAAGTTTTATAGTTTAAGGTCTTACATTTAGGTCTTTGATCCATTCGGACTTCACTTCATAGTGGGTAAGGGTCCAACTTCATTATTTTGTATGTGGATATCTAGTTTTCACTTGTCGAATTATTGCTTTTTTATTTAACTTTTTACTTTGAAATCATTATAGATTTATAGGAAGTTGCAAAAGTAGTGTAGAGAAGGTCCCATGTACCCTCCTAAAAACCGGGAACTTGACCTTGATATGAAGTGTGTGTGTAGTTCTCTATCATTTTATCACATACGTGTATTTATGTAACCACCATCCCAATCAGCCACTACCCCTTTATGATCACACCCATCTCCTCTGGTTCCCCCATTATCCCTAATATCTGGCAACTACTAATCTATTTTTTATCTCTGTCATTTTGACTATATGATTTAGAGAATGTGATTTGGAGAATCATACAATATTTGACTTTTTGAGATTGGCTTTTTCACTCAGCATAATACTCTTGAGATCCATTGAAGTCATTCCATGTATCAGTAGTTCGTCCCTGTTTATTCCGGGTATGGCTGTACCACAATTTGTTGAACTTTTCACCAGTATAGGACATTTTGGTTGCTTCTGGTTTTTGACTGTTACAAATAAGGCTACTGTGAATAGTCAGGTGTACATTTTTGGGTGAACCTAGTTTTTGTCCGGGATAAATGACCAGAAGTGCGATTGCTGGGTGATAGGTTTATGTTTAGAGTTCAAAGAAACTGCCAAATTATTTTCCAGAGTGCTTGTGTACCTTTTTACATTCCTACCAGTAATATATGAGAGATCTAATATCTCTGTACTTTTACCAGCATTTGGTATTCTCACTTTTTAAAATTTTAGCTATTCTAGTAAGTTTGTAGAGATATCTCATCATGGTCTTAATTTGCATTTCCTTGGCCAGTGATGCTGAAACATTCATGGGCTTATTTGCCATCTGCGTGTCTTCTACAGTAAATTCTTTCTTCATGTCTTTGGCCTATTTTCTAATTGGAGATAGATAGATAGATAGATAGATAGATAGATAGATAGACAGACAGACAGACAGATTTTTTTTTTTTTTACCATTGAGTTTGAGACTCCTTTATATAATCTATATATGACTCATTTTCAGATAGGTGGTTTACAAATGTTTTCTTCCAATCTGTAGCTTGTCTTTCATCTTCTTAATAGTTATTCACAGATCAGGTTTTTAATTCTGATGAGGTCCAATTTATTGTTGCTATTTTCTGTGGATTATGCTTTTTATGTTATTTTTAAAAACTCTTCACCGCCCTATTCTAAAAATTTTATCCCATGTTTTCTTCTAAAATTTTTTTAATTTTATGTTTTACATTTAAATCTATGATCCATTTTGAGTTAATTTTTTATAAGGTGTGAGGTTTAGGTTAAAGTTTTATTTTTTATTTTTTGCCTATGGATAGCCAGTTTTTCTAGCACTATTTTTAAATTTAAATTAAATTAAATTTTTTTGGAGAGAGTGCGTGCATGCAAATGTGCAAGTGGGAGAGGGGCAGAGGGAGAGAGGGAGAGAGTCTTAAGCAGGCTCCATGCTCAGCTCAGAGCTTGATGTGGATTTGATCCCGTGACCCTATGATCAGGACCTGAGCCAAAATCGAAAGTCAGACGCTCATCCAACTGAGCCACCCAGGCGCCCCTCTTTTTTTTTTTTTTTAGGTCAACTAGGGTGATTCTTCCCACTTTCCTATCCTTTTTCAAAATGTTTTAGCCAATCTAGTTCCTTTGCCTTTATATATAAATTTTAGAATAATCACCTGTGTATCCGCAAAAAATCTTGCTGAAACTTTAGGGATTATGCTAAACTTGTATATCAATTTGGAGAGAAGTGGATATTAACTATCTGGAGTCCTTTAATCTCTGGCTACTTATATCTTCTTTGATTTCTTTCTTAAGTGTTTTGTAGATTTTAGTATACAAATCTTTGTTAGATTTATATCTAAATGTTTTTCTTTTTGAGTGATTATACATGGTATTGGGTTTTTAATTTCACTTTCCATGTGTTCACTGCAGGTAAAGAAATGCAGTTGATTTTTTCTTTAATTTTTTCTAAGGTTATTTATTTTTGAGAGAGAGAGAGTGAGAGAAAGAGCACACACATGGGAGGGGAGAGAGAGAATCCCAAGCAGGCTCCATGCTGTCAGCACAGAGCCTGAAACGGGGCTTGATCTCATACATGTGAGATCATGACCTGAGCTAAAACCAAGAGTCGGAGACTCAACTGACTGAGCCACCCAGATGCCCAAAATGCAGTTAATTTTTATATTTAATTATGTATCTTGCAACCTTGCTAGATTTACTTGTGAATTATAGAAGTTTTTATATAGGTTCCTTGAATTTTCGGTATGGACAATCATGTCATATGACAATAGGGATAGTTTCATTTCTTCCTTTTCAATCTATATGCATTTTATTATCTTTTCATTTCTTATTTTGCTAGCTAGAACTTTCAAAACTATGTTGAACAAGAGTGGTGTGAGAGGACATCCTTCCTTTATTTCCAAACTTGGGTGGAAAGCATTTAGTGTTTTACCATTAATTATGTAAACTGTAGGGGTTTTTTGTTAGATACTTTATATGAAGTTGAGGAAGTCTCCCTCTATTCCAAATTTTCAGAGTTTTTTTTTTTATCATGACTAGAGGTTGACTTTTGTTAATTTTTTGTATCACTTAAGATGATCTTGTGATATTTCTTTACTTGTTAATTTGGTGTATTATAGTGATTGAGTTTTGAATATTGAGCTAGACTTGCATCCCTGCAGTAAATATCATATAATCTTGGTATATAATTCTTTTCATATATTGCCAAATTCTATTTGCTAATATTTTGCTAAAGATTTTTGCATCCATATGAGAGATTTTGGTCTATAGTTTTCTTTTTGTACTGTCTTTGTATGTTTTGGTATCAGAGTAGTACTAACATCTAAGGAATTGGAAGCGTTCTCCTATTTTCAGAAAGAGACTGTATTTAATTGGTGTTAATACTGTAAACATTTGGTAGAATTCCCTGGTGAGACCATTTAATATTGGCCTATTTTGGGAGTTTTTAAATTACAAGTTAAATTTATTTTGTAATTACAAGGCTATTCAAATATCTATTTTATATATCTATTTTATGGGGAGTTGCAGTGGTTTGTATTTTTCAAGCAATTGGTCAGTTCCACCTAAATTGTCAAATTTATGTGTGCACTGTTGTTTTTAAAACTAATTTACTATCCTTTTGATGTCTGCATGTCCTGTAGTGATTTCTCCTGTTTCAGTGTTAATATTGGTAACTTTTTTTCTTCGTCAGTTTTGCCAGATGTTTGTCAATTTTATTGATCTTTTCAAAGAACTAGTTCTTTGTTTCATTGATTTTTATCTATTGCTTTTGTTTTCTCTTTCATTTATTTCTGTTCTTAATTTTATTATTTTCTTCCATCTGCTTGATCTTGTTTTGGTTTTGTTTGCTTTTGATATGGAAGCTTAGATTATGGTCTTGAGGTTTTTCATCTTATCTAATGTAAACTTTTAGTGCTTAAAATTCCACTCTCAGCACTGTTTTGTCTGTGTCCCACCTATTTTGATACATTATATTTTCATTTGATTCAGTTCAGTATTTTTTTTCCCTTGAGACTTCTTCTTTGATACCTGGATTGTTTTAGGGATGTTATTTAGTTTCCAAGTGTTTGGGAATTTTCCTGTTATTTTTCTGTTATTGATTTTTAGTTCGGTTACATTGTTGTCAGAAAACCCATTCTGGGGGCGCCTGGGTGGCTCAGTCGGTTGAGCGGCTGACTCTGGCTCAGGTCATAATTTCGCGGTCCGTGAGTTCGAGCCCTGCGTCGGGCTCTGTGCTGACAGCTCAGAGCCTGGAGCCTGTTTCAGATTCTGTGTCTCCCTCTCTCTGACCCTCCCCTGTTCATGCTCTGTCTCTCCCTGTCTCAAAAAAAAAAAAAAAAAAAAACAACTTTAAATTGTTAGGAAAAAAAAAAAAAAGAAAACCCATTCTGTATGATCTCAATTCATTTAAATTTTTTGAGATGTGTTTTATGGCCCAAGATACGGTCTAGCTACGTATATATCCCATGGGCATTTGAAAAGAACATATATTCTGCTGTTGTTTAATGGAGTGTTGTTATGCTCCCAAAAGTCCCCAAGGCTCTGCTCTTTTTATTTATTTTTTTGTTTATTTTCTCTGTTTTTCAGATTAGGCAATTTCTATTATTCTGTCTCCAATTTAACTGATTACTTTCTCTGTTCCGTTTTTCTGTTGAGTTCTCAATCATTACATTTTTTTATTTTAGTTAGCATATTTTCAGTTCTGACATTTCCACTTGGTTGTTCTGTATGTCTTCTGGGTCTTTGTTGTTGACTTTTTATTTCATTTGTTTTGAGGATGTTCATTATTACATGTCAAACCATTTTTATATGCCTTCTCTAAAATCCCAGTCGGATCCTTTGCATGTCTTTTTCATCTTGTTGATTATTTTTTTCATTCAAGTTGAGATATTCTTGGTTCTTGGTTTGATGAGGGATTTTTTTTTTTTAATTAAAACTTGGACATTTTGGCTATTATGTTATAGTTCTCAGAATCTTGTTTAAGTATACTGCCTTACCTGATGTTCTATGGCAATGCTGTAGCTGAGGTGAGGAAGGAGAGAGTTGCTGCCCTGTTACACTCAGGTAGGGGTGGAAGTCCATGGCCTGTTTTATAGCTGCAGGAGAGGGTGGTTGTGGATCTTCCTAGGGTTGGGCAGGTGTGAGTGTCCTCACTTACCAGTAGGCTGCCTCTAAGAACACTCCACTAATATCCCCTTGCTGGCATAGGTAAGCAGGCCTACTTACAGCTCCCCACCTGGCCTTTGCTGACGTCGTTGAGTGTTTGTCTCTTTACTGCTGGGCAGTTGTGAAAGCCCTAACTCTCCTGTAGGCTTTCTCTGAAGCCACCCTGAAAGCAATGGGGAGGGATGCCTCATTACCCCTGGGTAGCTATGGGAGCCCAGGCTACCCCTGCCCCTGCCATTGACTTTACAGGAGGAAGGGGTAGGAAAGAAAGTCTGGCTTCCTACACAATCTTCTCCCACATCACCCTGGTAGTGAGATTGGGGCGCCTTATTATAGCCTCACAGTGACAGAAGTCTAGGCTTCCCATCAGCCTTTGCTGGCAAGGAGAAGAGGTTGGCCACAATTTTGTCTTTTGTTTGCTTGAAGTAAATCAGTTGTTATCTAAACTTGTCTTGCTATGCGAGGAAACCCAGGGTACTCACCACCTTGGTGCTCATCATGTCCTGCCATACCTAGCTGGCCTGTCTTCTCTTCAAAAATCAGTCTTCCTATATTTGTTTTATATGTAACATTTAGGGTTTTTCAGTTTTCTTAGGGGGAGGAGTATGGAAAAGTACTTTCCCTCCATTTTTTTAGAAGTGGAAGTTTTGAATTACTTTTTTTAAGCGATTTAAAAAAAAAAGTTTATTTTAAGAGAGAGAGAGTGAGAGGGGGAGGGGCAGAGAGAGAGAGAGGGAGAGAGAATGCCAAGCAGACTCCATGCTGATAGCACAGGGCCTGACGCAGGGCTCGATCTAACTGTGAGATCATGACCTGAACCAGAATCAAGGTTTGGATGCTTAACTGACTGAGCCACCCAGGTGTCCCTTTAAGTGATTTTTTTTAAATGCTTCTTTACAAAAACATCAAACACTTGAAACTGTGATACAACACCCTAGACATAATAACTACACTTATTTGTTTATAACTGATTCTCTTCAAGAAGGCAAAAACTAGTACTGATGAGGTGGATTCTAGCTTATACGTGTTTTCTTCAAGCAGTGCTTTGCTCAAAATAAAGGAATTGAGAGAAACTGAGTAATGCGACGTACGTCATGAGGAATCAGTTCTATGACTTCTTCCCCTTTCATGAGAAATATTTTGAAAAACAAAACCTGGTTGCCTAATTTGGGCTCGTATGGTACTCTGGTAATGCTGTCTTTTTAGTTTTTTGATACTTTTATTAGACTCACCTGTCATTTAAATTGCTAATTTTCTATTACAGTATCAGGAACTTTTTTTTAAAAAGTCACCATCTCAAAAGCCTGAAAATATAAAGGTGTTTAAGCAATATAAGGTAAAATATAGTGGTTAGATACCACATAATTTGTAGTTAAAATATCCCTTTCTAACTGGAACTGTTCCCACAGTACTATGTTCTTAATGTACATTATTCTTGGCATAAGCTAACTTTACAGACTTGAATGAAATGTGAGTGAATGAATGCATGATACTACTCCTCCCTTCAAAGTTTCCTGTTCACCCGGCAATTTTTTATTTGAAGGTGAAATAAAATTCATAGAAAATTATGTATTAATTTGTGGCTTCTTTTGATCTTTTCCTTTTGTTGTTTCTCCCGGCCCACATATGTGTTTTAGAAATTCTTACTTTCTTCAGAACAGCCCCTCTTTGTTTATTAGGATAGTAATTTTTTTTTTTTAAGTTTAGTTTTCTTTTCTTTGAGAGAGAGCTAGAGAGCAAGTGGGGGAGGGGCAGAGAATCCCAAGCAGGCTCCATGCTGTCAGCACAGAGCCCGACACAGGGCTTGAACTCACCATCCGCGAGATGATGACCTGAGCTGAAATCAAGAGTCGGACACTTAACTGAATGAACCATGCAGGCACCCCTAGGATAGTAATTTGTAAATCATGATAATACTATCTTTTTGCATAGTTCTTTATAAGTTCTTTATTTTCCACGTTCATTCTAATCATTTTATATGTGTTAATCTCATTTATTTCCCATTAACAACTCATCAGATTCAGTATTACCATTATTCGCATTTTACAAAACAGTAAAGGACTATAAGAAAAAGAGCTAGTAAATTGCAGAGGCTGAGTTTTAATCCCAGATCCGTCCACAGTGAGAGCTTTTTCATTCATTCATTCATTCTCTATTTAGCACCAGACATCGTCCCAGACACTGGGAATTCAGTAGTGAACAAAATAAGAATTTTTGCCCATGTACAAAGCATCAGTAAGATGAGTAGTGATAGATGCTGAGGCAAAATATAACAAGGAAGAGGGATAGGGAGCGTGTGTGTGTACACGTGGATGTGGGAGGCCTGCTGCGATTTAAATAAGGTGGACAAGGAAGGCCTCAATAATAAAGAGACATTTGAGCAAAGACCTGCAAGGGGTTAGGGAGTAAGCAAGGCAGACAAGGGAGTGGGTTTCAAGTAGAGGAAACAGATGAAAGGAGGCATAAATCACGTGGAGCCTTATATTCTAAGAACCTGGCTTTTACTCTTAGTGAAATGGGAGGTCTCAGGAAGGTTGTGCAGAGGAGTGACATGATTTGACACGTGTTCTCAGAAGAGTGACTGTGAGGTGAAGAACAGACTGAAACAAGGACTTGAAACAAAGAGACCAGTTGGGAGCTCTTTTAATAATCCAGACAAGAAATGGTGATGGCTTGGATCAGGGTGATAAAAGTGAAGAAATGGAACTCTTCATGTATTTTAAATTCGAGACAAGATTTCCTACCAGATTTCATACAGGATATAAGAGAGAAGGGGGGACTGAGGACTCCCAAGGTTTTGGACCTCCGTAGGTCGAAGAAATGGGAACTTCACTGGAAAAAGCAGACAGAAGGGAAGGGATTTTACCAAGAGCTTAATTTAGAAGACGGTTCTATCCCTCCTTAATATTTAGAGCACATTCCTATACAAGCCAGGATTTAACTTCTGCACCTGTGCTGTGAGATAGGTAGAGCAGATATTTCATTTTGTAGGTGGAGACTTAGAGATAAGTAATGTAAAGGAGGTACTACTGTATTGGTGAAGGACTAATGACTTATAGAAACTAGTTTTTCTGACTACTTGTTTCCTCTTTTTTCTACCACTTTTCATATTAATGACGTGATTCCAAATCTTTCCTATTCTGATAACTTTTCTGACATAATCTAGTTTTTCAGTTCTGCGTTATAGTATAGTGCTTAAAACTAAAACTTCCTTCCTGGGGCACCTGGTGGCTCAGTTGGTTGAACATCTGATTCTTGATTTCAGGTAATGTCATGATCCCAGGGTCATGGGATTGAGCCTTGCATCGGGCTCCACACCAGAGTGTAGAGCCTGCTTAAGATTCTCTCTCTCTTCTTCTGCCCCTCTCCCCCACTCTTGCACTCTCTCTATAAAATAAAAATTAAAATTAAATAAAACGTATTTCCTTTTCCTTTTCCAAGTTATGTTTCATTAATAACTGCTGCACTATTGTCAGAGCATTTCCAAAGAGAAATTCTCTGTGCCTGCTAGAAAAAGAAGATAACAAGTTAAGATGTTATGACTTTGCTCAATTTAAACTCTGTTCTACTGTTTTCAACACCATAGAGATACAAGTGTTAAGACCTAAAGAATATCCTCAGGTTAATGGTCAAGGACCCCAAATTACTATTCAGCAAATGTGTCTTAGCATAATAAACACTTTTGCAACATGTGACAGGAAGTATTTGGTCTAAGTAGCTGGCCCACTAGTTGAATTGTTTAGTGTAAGTTTCCAGATATATGAGAAGATAGGCTACTTATGCCAGAATATTTTGTTTTTTGTTCCAATGAAGACCCAAACTCTTCATTGTTTTGTTGAATAGGAGCATTAAACAGAAGGACTCCTTTAAGATGGTATTTGGCTCATTTCTCCTTCCTTTTATTTATTTATTTTTTTAATTTTTTTTTCAACGTTTTTTATTTATTTTTGGGACAGAGAGAGACAGAGCATGAACGGGGGAGGGGCAGAGAGAGAGGGAGACGCAGAATCGGAAACAGGCTCCAGGCTCCGAGCCATCAGCCCAGAGCCTGACGCGGGGCTTGAACTCACGGACCGCGAGATCATGACCTGGCTGAAGTCGGACGCTTAACCGACTGCGCCACCCAGGCGCCCTCTCCTTCCTTTTAAAAATCATACTGTGTAAAATTTTTCTTTTGAGAGGAAACCATTTCTCTTCATTCACTAGACAGAGTACCTTGGAAATTATTTATCTTTTCTTTTTTCTTCCAAGATTTTATTCAAATTTAAGTTAGGAAACACATAGTGTACTATCGGTTTCAGGAGTAGAACTTAGTAATTCATCCCTTACATATAACACCAAGTGCTCATCCCAACAAGTGCCCTCCTTCATGCCCACCATGCAAGTAGCCCATCCCCCCACCCACCTCCTCTCCAACAACCCTCAGTTTGTTCTCTATTGTTAAGAGTCTCTTATGGTTTGCCTCCCTCTCTGTTTTTATCTTATTTTATTTTTCCTTCCCTTCCCCCATGTTCCTCTGTTTTGTTTCTTAAATTCCACATATGAGTGAAATCATGTGGTATTTGTCTTTCTCTGACTTATTTTGGTTACCATAATACACTCTGGTTCCATCCATGTTGTTGCAAATGGCAAGATTTCATTCTTTTTAATGTCTGAGTAATATTCCATCATATATGTATACTACATCTTCTTTATCCACTCATCAGCCAATGGACGTTTGGACTCTTTCCATAATTTGGCTGTTGTTGATAATGCTACTATAAACATCGGGGTGCATGTATCCCTTCAAATCAGTATTTTTTTTTTTGTCCTTAGAGTAAATACCTAGTAGTGCAAATCAGTATTTTTTTTTTTGTCCTTTGAGTAAATACCTAGTAGTAGCACTACTACCTAGTAGTAGTGCTTTTTATCTGTGTTGTAGGGTAGTTCTATCTTTAACTTTCTGAAGAACCTCCACAGTTTTCCAGAGTAGCTGTACCAGTTTGCATTCCCCCCAACAGTGTAAGAGGATTCTCCTTTTTCTGCAGAAAACATCTTTTTCTGTGGAAAATAACCTTGCCAACATCTGTTGTTTCCTGAGTTGCTAATTTTAGCCATTCTGATAGGTGCGAGGTGGTATTTCATTGTGGTTTTAATTTGTATTTCCCTGATGATGAGTGATGTTGAGCATTTTCTCACGTGTCTCTTAGCCATTTGTATGTCTTTTTTTGAAAAATGTCCATTTGTGTCTTCCGCCCATTTTTAACTGGATTCTTTATTTTTTGGGTGTTGAGTTTGAGAAGTTCTTTATAGATTTTGGCTACTAGCCTTTTATCCGATATGTCATTTGCAAATATCTTCTCCCGTTCTATAGGTTGCCTTTTAGTTTTGCTGATTGTTTCTTTCACTGTGCAGAAGCTTTTTTTTTTTAATGTTTATTCTTTTTGAGAGAGAGAAGGAGTGAGAGAGCACACAAGTGGGGAAGGACAGAGAGAGAAGGAGACACAGAATCCAAAGCAGGTTTCAGGCTCTGAGCTGTCAGCACAGAGCCCAATGTGGGGCTTGAACTCATGAACCATGAGATCATGACCTAACCCAAAGTCAGATGCTTAACCGACTAAGCCACCCAAGCGCCCCTCTGCAGAAGCTTTTTATCTTGATGAAGTCCTAAGAGTTCAATTTTGCTTTTGTTTCCTTTACCTCCAGAGATATGTCTAGTAAGAAGTTGCCACAGCCAAGGTCAAAGAGATTGCTTCCTGTGTTCTGTAGGATTTGATGGTTTTCTGTCTTACATTTAGACATTTAATCCATTTTGAATTTATTTTTGTGTATGGCATAAGAAAGTTTCATTCTTCTGCATGTTGCTGTCCAGTTTACCCAACACCATTTGTTGAAGAGACTTTTTCCCATTGGATATTCTTCCCTGCTTTATCGGAGATAAGTTGACCATACAGTTGTGGGTCCATTTCTGGGTTCTCTGTTCTGTTCATTGATCTGCATGTCTCTTTTTTGTGCCAGTACCATACTGTCTTGATGGTTATAGCTTTGTAATATAGCTTGAAGTCCGGAATTATGAGGCCTCCCGCTTTGCTTTGCTTTTTCGACATTACTTCGGCTATTTGGCATCTTTCTGGTTCTATACAAATTTTAGGATTGTTTGTTCTAGCTCTGTGAAGAATGCTGGTGTTGTTTTGATGGGGATTACATTGAATGTGTAGATTGCTTTGGGTGGTATAGACATTTTAACAATACTTGTTCTGTTCTTGGTTAGCTAGTTTTTGTTTCTTGCCTTTGACAGGCTTGCCATTAGGAATCAATCTATCTTAACTTGAAGCCCATAACTTACAAAATTTTAATAGGACTTACAATTCCAGCAAAAATACTCTATATTTTCTATTTAACTACTTCCCCATGAAATTCATTGTGCTGCTTAAAGATCTTAGATTTTTTTTTCTTGGATGAACTATAAACACGGATGTGTTCACAACCCCAAAATTCATGATAGCTGGGCCCACACTAATTATATAGAGTTTATTGAAATCTGGAGGAAAGATGAGGGTAGTTAGCAGATAGGACTTTTTTTCCTTTAGGCATGTTTTGAAAACACCTGTTTTTGTTTTTGTTTTAATATATGAGAGGTTTTGCCAAGTGTAAAATGTTAGTTGCTATAGTCTTAGCCCTGTATTATTAAAGCAGCAAGAATTTAGTAAATATTTATAAGCTGTAGGTTTGTTGGTTTTAGAAATTGTATTTTCAGAAAGACTTATGTTGTATAATCTTTAAATTTTGTTTTTTTATTGATATCTACAACTTGGTAGAAATATATAAATATACATTCACATATATTATTTATTTTACTGATATGTTTCTTTCTTTCCCTTTATTGTCTCTTCCCTTCCTCTTTATCTGTACCCCCTACATACCTTGTAGGCATTCATCCATATTTTTCCCCATACTCTTATAATAATATTCAAATGTATTTAGATGAAAATATATATGCAAGCATATATAGGGATTTGAAGAGGCATTATTTTGCTTTGCAAATAGAGAATCTTATATGCTTTTCTGTATCTTGCTTTATTACTCAATGAAAATCCCTGTAAGTCAACTGGTATAGCTGTACTTTAGTATCTTTTTATGGTAATTTAATATTCCTTAGTATAGATACATCACCAACAATTATTCAGTCATTTCTTCTATTAATATGCATGTACTACATTAACAGTTTTGTATCTCCATGCTAACAGACACATATACATATATACCACATACTTACATACAATTACATTTTAATGCTTTTGTTTCTGAGGGGATTGCTGGAGAAAAGATTATTTTTTTTATTTTAATCGATTCTCTTAGATCACTTTCCGAAAAGGCTGTAATATAATAATTCAAATTTCTACCACCAATGTAGAGATGGCCCTTTCCCTGCCAGCAGTACCTTTTGTTGGATTTTTACATTTCTGTCATACGATAGGTATAAAATCATATTTTGTTATTACTTCAGTCTGCATTTCTTTAACCTTTTAGAGGTTGTGAGTATTTTTTCTTGTTTCTTGGCCATTTGGATTTGTTCTTCTGTAAACGTTGCCCATTTTTTTCTCTTGGGTGCTTACCCTCTTGTCAATATATACTATCTCTATATATTCTATAGATCAATCTTCTATTTGTACTCTAAATTGTAGATATTCTTTCCAAATATATTATCTCTCTCTCTTGATTTGTTTATTCTTTTTTTTTTTTAATTTTTTTAACGTTTTTATGTATTTTTGAGACAGAGACAGAGCATGAACGGGGGAGGGGCAGAGAGAGAGGGAGACACAGAATCGGAAGCAGGCTCCAGGCTCTGAGCCATCAGCCCAGAGCCCGACACGGGGCTCGAACTCACGGACTGTGAGATCATGACCTGAGCTGAAGTCGGACGCTTAACCGACTGAGCCACTCAGGCGCCCCTTTATTTGTTTATTCTTTCTCTTTTTTATAGCATCTAGGTTTTCAGTCTTAGTTAAAATTTCCTCATCTTTAAATATTGCATGTAATTTTTTAGATGTCTTTTTGCAAGATGTTTATTGTTTGGGCTTTTAAAGTCAAGTCTCTTATCTAACTGGAAGTTACTTTTACGTATTGGATAAAATTATGTCTACTTTCCTTTCCAATGGATATTAAGTTGCACCTGCATCATTTATTAAATCATTTTCCCACTGAATTGAAATGTTTAGGGATTCTCGGTTCTCTTCTAGGAATTTATCTATTTCTATGCCAATATCATGAATTTTACCATCAGCATTATAGAATCTGCAAACACACATGCACATACAGTAGTGAAGATATGGTTATAAGGCATTCGACTGTAGCAATTAAGAATGGAGTTTCTTCTCAGTATTGCCTCTAATCAAAATGGGATTTGGGGTGACTGGGTGGCTCAGTTGGTCAAGCGTCCGACTTCGGCTCAGGTCATGATCTCACAGTTAGTGAGTTCCAGCCCCATGTCAGGCTCTGAGTGTCAGGCTCTGTACTGACAGCTCAGAGCCTAGAGACTGCTTCGGATTCTGTGTCTCCTTCTGCCTCTGTCCCTCCCTTGCTCTCACTCTCTCTCTCTCTCTCTCTCTCAAAAATAAATGTTTTTTAAAAAATGGGATTTGAAGAGGCCAGTTGATATTGATAACTATCCCTGCTGCCACCAGATTAGATTTTGCCTTTGTTAAAATATTGAAAAGATGAATATATATGCTATTCATTAAAGAGCCACTGTTATACCACGTAGTATGTTAGAGTTATATAATTTTCTGCATATCAACTTAAAAGATTAGATTTAGCTCTCTTTTACAAATGAGAAAATAGACACTTGTTCTAACAGGGTTAAGTTACTTGCCCAATATTATGGCACTATTCGGTGGTAAGGATAGAATTAAAACACTAATGACCAGGCTCTTTTGTCAGTATGAAATGTTTCATGAAAAGTACTTTGAAAACTAAAGATCTAAACAAATTGATATAGTGGTTATATCATGATCATCATCTCATCGTTAGCATCTCTGAGTTTTCTTTAAAAACAATGCAGTAGCTAGTGCACAATAAAACAGCTAGCTATTTACAGCAAAGCAGTTGTAATCTTTTTTAACCCCCTTCACCCATCTCTCCACTCCCCACACCCACCTCTGGCAACCACTGATCTCTGTATTTGTGAGTGGGTTTATTGAGGGTTTGGGTTTTGTTTTGTTAAGCTTCCCCATATTAGAGAGATCACAGGTATTTGTCTTTCTCTCTCTGATTTATTTCACATAGCATAATGCCCTTGAGGTTCATCTATATTCTTGCGAATTGGCAAGATTACATTCCTTTTTATGGCTAAATTATATTCCATTGTATAGAGTTCTATTTTGATGAAAGAACAATTTTTTCAAGATACAGTATGAATAAAATGTTTAAAATTCTTTTTTATTCTTAACAAATATCAATAATTGATTCTCTTAAACATTTTTAGAACAGAAGAAAGTTAAAGTAAAAAAACCAAAACCTGAATTTCCTGTATATACGCCTTTAGAAAGTGCATATATTCAATCTTATGATCATGGAACTTCTATAGAAGAAATTGAGGAACAAATGGATGATTGGCTGGGAAACAGAAACAAAACACAGAAAAAACAGGTAAATAAACTTTAAAACATTTCTTTTAATTGAGTAAAATACGGAAAAGCACATAAAATACAGATACACAGCTCAGCGAACTATCACGATTTGAACCAAGTTAACTGTTGCCAAGATCAGGATGTAGAACATTGCCATTGTCCTGAAGCCTCCCTCATTCTTCCTCCTGGTCTGTACCTTCCTCTTCTTCCACAAGGATAAAACCACCCTGACTTCTAACATCATAGGTTAGTTTAACCTGTTGCTTGAAGTTTCTAAATGGAATCATCCTGTTTTAGTCCATTCAGGCTGCTATAACCAAAGTATGATAGACTGGGTGGCTTAAACAACAAACGTTTATTTCTCACAGTTCTGAAGACTGGGAAGTCCAAGATCAAGACGCCGGCAGATTCGGTGTCTGGTGAGGGCCCTCTTCCTAATTCATAGACAGCAGTCTTCTCGCTGTGTCCTCACATGGCAGAAGAGGTGAGAGAGCTCTCTGGGGTCTCTTGTGTAAGGGCACTAATCCCATTCATGAGGGCTCCACCCTCATGACCTAATCATCTCCCAAAGGCCCCACATCCCAATACCATCACACTGGGGATTAGGATTTCAACACATGATTTGGGGGGAACACAGAATTCAGTCCATAACACATTCCATGTGTACTCCTTTGCATCTGCTTTCCTCCATTTAGTGTGATATTTGTGAGATGTGTCCATTATTGTGTGTAGAAGTAAGTTGTTCATTTCATTACCGTATAGTAGTCCATTTAGAAATGTAGCAGAATTTATTCTGTTGAAAATTTGTATTTTTTCCAGCTTTAGGCTACAGTAAATAATTTTCCTGTGAACTTTGTTGTACTTTTAGTATGCATATGTGTACATTTCTATTTTTGTAGTTAAGTTGCAGGGTCGTAGCTCAACTTTACTTCTAAACTATTTTTTAAAATATTTTTATCAATTTATACTTCAGCAGCAGGATATAAACATTCCAGTTACTCTACATTCTTGCAACATTTCATCAAGTCTTTTATATTTTAACCATTCTGGTAGGTATATAGTGATATCTAATATGGTTTAATTTGCATATTCTTTGATCAATAAGATTGAATGAATACCTTTTCTTATGTTTTTGGACACTAATATTCTCCTATGTGAATAGGAGAGTTGGGTTGCCTATGCGTTCTATACTGATTTGTAAAGAGTTCTTTATATAATTCGTAAACAGGTCTTTTACATATATTTTATTCCACTCTGGCTTGCCCTTTTACTCTCTTAATGGTTTCTTTTGATGATGAGAGTCACTAATTTTAATTACCATGCTTTTCCTTTACTGTCCTTTCTTTGGTGTTTTTCGTGTTGTGTTTAAGAAATCTTTTCCTACCTTGAAGTCATAAAGATTAATTGCTAAATTCTTCTACAAACTTTAATGTTTTGTTTTTCACATTTAGATCAATAATCTCCTGGAATTTATTTTTGTGTTTTGGGGTGAAGTAATGTTTAAGTGTAATTTTTTTTTCAAAAGTTTTCAAACAAGTTGACTCAATTAATGAAAATACTGCTTCCTACAACTCTACAAATAACCATCTTTATCATGAAGCAAGTGTTTATAACTGTGTGGGTCTGTTCAGGCTTTCTACTTTGTTCCGTGAATCTACTTGACCATCCTATGCCAATACCATACGGCATTTATTACTGTAGCTTTGTAATAGGTACCTGGTGCAATAATTTTCCAGCTCTGTTTTCCTTCTACAAGATTTCCACTTTATATTTTCATACACATTTTTGAAGTACTTGTCATTGTCCACAAATTAGTCAGCTGAAATACTCAATTGGGATTATATTGAATATATAGAGATCAATTTTGGAAGAATTCACATCCAGACAGCATTGAGTCTACAAACCATGAATAAACCCATTCATTTATGTCTTTAAAACACTTTAATAATGTATTGCAGTTTCTTGTGTGTACATATTGCGCATTGTCTTCTTGGATTTATTCCCTGGGTATTTAGTGTTTTTAGAGGACATTGTAAATGATATTGTTTCTTTAATTTCACTTTCTAATTACGTTTGATATATAGAAATATGATGGATTTTTTTAATAACCTTTTATCCAGCAACCTTGCTAAATTTATTTTTAAATTCTATTTATTTGTATGTTATGCATTTTTTTCTTTTGTGCTAATTAGGATCTCCAGTACACATAGAATAGAAGTCATGACAAGTATCCTTGTTTTGTTACCCATCTCAAAAACTTCCATCATTGAAACTTTATTTCAGCTGTGAAATTATGTTTAAAATTTTATCATTTCATTATTAAATATGACCTATGTTGCCAGCTTTTTATAGAATTTTTATTGAGATATATTTCACATAACTTGAAATTCACCATTTAAAAGTGCATACACTTTGGGGTGCCTGAGTGGGTCAGTTGGTTAAAGATCTGACTCTTGGTTTTGGCTCAGGTCATGATCTCATGGTTTGTGAGTTGAGCTTTGTGATGACAGTGCAGAGCCTGCTTAGGATTCTCTCTCCCTCTCTGCCCCTCCCCTACTCACACTTTCTCTCTCTCCCTCTCTGTCTCTCTCTGTCTCTCAAAATGAATAAAGATTTTTTTAATGCATAGTCATTAGTGATTTTTAGTCTGTTCACTGTGTTGTGCAACCATTACCAGTATCTAATTTGAGAACATTTTCATCATACCAAAAAAATAAAAATAACCCTCTACCTGTTAGCAGTTATTTCCAATTCTCAGCCTTTCTAGTCCATGACAACCACGAATCTACTTTCTGCCCCTATGGATTTGTCTATTGTAGACATCCCATTTAATTAGAATCATGTAATATGTGCTCTTTTGTGTTTGGCTTTGCATAATGTTTTCAAGGTTCATCCATGTTGTAGCATTTAATGGTACTTCATTTCTTCTTATGGCTGAATAATATTCCATTGTATGGATCCGTCACATACTATTTATTCATTCATCAGCTAATAGACATTTGATTGATTCTCCTCTTTAGCTGTGATAAACAAAGCTACTCTGGACACCCACATACAGGTCTTTGTGTAAACGCTGCCTTTAGTTATTTGGTTTCCCTCAGTTCATTGAACATATTTAAAATAGCAGATTTAAAGCTTTCATCTAGAAAGTACATTGATCTTCCTCAGGCACAGTTTCTGTTTCTTTATTCCTTTGTATGGGACATACTATCTTTTTTCTTTGCAGGGCTTGTAATTTTGTTATTGTTATTGAAGATCAGATATTATCAATATTATAACTTGGCAACTCTGGAAACCAGATTCTCTCTCCTTCCTAGGATTTGTTGTTATTTGGGCTAATTGTAGTTGTCTGTTTAGTGGGGGTTTTTTTACACTAATTTTCTGAAGTCTGTGTTTTTTGTCATGTGTGAGCACTGAACTCTGTTTCCTTAGCTTAGTGAACAGCTAGTAATTGGACAGAGATTTCCTTAAATACCTGGAGCCCAAAATTCTTCCAGTCTTTGCCATGGCCTCTGTGTATGTGTTGGAGATTGCCTGGTGGTTTATAACTCTGCCCTATTCTTTTCTGTTTCCAAAGAGACTCAATGTCAGCAGCCGGTGAGAACTTAGATTATTTTCAGGTCTTTTCTGAGCATGCTCATAGCCTTGAGCATGCACATGGACTTCTAGATTCCCGGCAATGTCAGAGGATCTCATTCCTCAGCCTTTCCCCCCATGCTTTTTGGTTAATCTGTTGCTTTCCCAACTGTTTTCTGTCACCTCCGTCAGCAGCGGCTAAGATATCAGCCTGTAAAAGTTTTCAACCAATGCCTCCAGGGTAGCAGCTTTAGAATTAGGCCAATTTTGACTTAGGCAAAATAAAGACAAGCTTTTTGGACCAGTATTCCAGGCAGCCAGCAGACAGGTTAGAACAAATAATTGTTTTTACTTCTTTGCAAATTAGCTCATTCTGCTCCTGCCATAATTAGGAATCAGTTATTATTTGCACAGGCTGTGATGAGCTGTGGAAAAGGGTATATGACTGGGGTCAGTTAAAGTGCCGCAGAGTTTGCTGTGCTTTTTTTTAAATTGAAGTATAATTGACATACAATGTTATATTAGTTTCAAGTGTACAACATTATTGATTTGACATTGTGTACATTACTCTATACTTTCCACAGTAAGTCGTCATCTGTCACCATACAACGTTGTTACAATATTATCAACTGTATTCCCTGTGCTGTGCTTTTCATCTCTGTAACTTATTAATTTTATAACTGGAAGTTTGTAGCTCTTAATTTCCTTCATCTCTTTTGCCCACGCCCAATTCCCCTCCCCTCCAGCAACCACCAGTTTGTTCTCTGTATTTAAGAGTCTTTGGTTTTTAGATTCCACATATAAGTGAAATCAAAAGGTATAGTTTTCCTGTCTGACTTATTTCATTTAGCATAATACCCTTTAAGGCCATCCTTGTCACAAATGGCAAGAGCTCATTCTTTTTTATGACTGAATGCTATTTCTGTGTGTGTGTGTGTGTGTGTGTGTGTGTGTGTGTGTGTGATCTACTTTACCCATTTGTCTATCAATGGACACTTAGCCATATCTTGGCCATTGTAAATAATGCTGCAGTAAACTTAAGAGGTGCATATATCTTTTCAAATTAGTCTTTTCATTTTCTTTGGGTAAATACCCAGTACTGGAATTACTGGATTGCATGGTATTTATATTTTTATTGTTTCAAGGAACTTCTGTACTGTTTTCCATATTGACTGCACTAATTTACATTCCCACCGACAGTGCACAAGTTTTCCCTTTTTTCCACATCCTTACCAACACCTGTTATTTCTTGTCTTTTTGATACTATCCATTCTAACAGGTAAAAGGTGATATCTCATTGTGTTTTTGATTTGCATTTCCCTGATGATGAGTGATATTGAGCATCTTTTCATGTGTCTCTTGACCATCTGTATGTCTTCTTTGGAAAAATGTCTACTCAGGTCTTCTGTTTTTTCATTGTAATGTTTGATTTTTTTGGTGTTGAGTATATAAGTTCTTTGTAAATTTTTGATATTAACCCTTTATCAGACATATCATTTACAAATGTCTCCTCGCATTCTGTGAGTTACCTTTTTGTTGATGGTTTTCTTTGCAATGCAAAGATTTTATTTTGATTTAGTTCCTATAGTTTATTTTTCTTTTTGTTTCCTTGCCTAAGGAGACATATCCATAAATATGTTGCTAAGCCTAATGTCCAAGAGTACTGCCTATGTTTTCTTTTAGGAGTTTTCTGGTTTCAGTTCTCACATTTAGATCTTTAATCCATTTTGAGATTATTTTTGTGTGTACCATATGAAAGTGGTCCAATTTCATTCTTTTATGGGTAGCTTTCCCCAATTTTCCCAGCATCATTTATTGAAGAGCCTATCTTTTCCTCATTGTATATTCTTGCATCTTTTGTCCTAAATTAATTAACCGTATAGATATGGGTTTATTTCTGGGTTCTCTCTTCTGTTCTGTTGATCCTTGTGTCTGATTTTGTGCCAGTACCATACTCTTTTGATTACTGTAACTTTGTAGTATAGTTTGCAATCCAGAATTGTGATACCCCCAGCTTTGTTCTTCTTTCTCAAGATTACTTTGACTATTCGAGATTTGTGTGTGTGTGTGTCATTCCATACAAATTTTATTCTAATTCTGTGAAAAATGCTGTTGGTATTTTGAAAGGGGGTTGCATTGAATCTGTAGATTGCTTTGGGTAGTATGGACATTTCAATAACATTAATTCTTCCAATCCATGAGCGTGGTGTATCTTTCCATTTGTGTCATCTTCAGTTTCTTTCATGAATGTCTTATATTTTTCAGAGTACAAGTCTTTCACCCCTGGTTTAATTTATTTCTAGGTATTTTACTCTTTTGATGCAGTCATAAGTGGAACTGTTTTCTTAATTTTTATTTGTGCTACTTTGTTACTAATGTATATAAATGCAACAGATTTCTGTATATTAACTTGGTATCCTACAACTTTACCAAATTCACTTATCAATTCTAATGTTTCTTTGGTGGAGTCTTTAGGGTTTTCTAAACATAGTGCCATGCCATCTGCAAATAGTTTTACTTCTTACTAACCTATTTGGATGCCTTTTATTTCTTTATGTTGTCTGATTGCTGCAGCTGGGACTTCTAAGGACTATGTTGAATAAACTAGGTGAAAGCAGACACCCTTGTTGTGTTCTTGACTTTAAAGGAAAAACTTTCAGTTTTCACCACTGCGTATGATGGCAACTATGGGTTTGTCCCACTTGATTGTGGTGACAAGTTTTTTTTATGTATTGTTGAGTTTGGTGTGATAATATTTTGTTGAGGATTTTGCATCTATGTTTGTCAGAGATACTGACCTGTAGTTTTCTTTCTTTGTAGTGTCTTTGGTTTGGTATCATGGTAATACTGACTTCATAGCTTGAATTTGGAAGTTTTCCTTCCTCTTCTATTTTTTTTTTTTGAAAGTTTTAAAAGAATAGGTATTAACTTTCCTGTAAATGTTTGCTAGAATTCATCTCTGAAGCCACCTGGTTCTGGATTTTTGTTTGTTGGAAGTTTTTTGATGACTGAGTCAGTTTCATTGCTGGTAATCCATCTGTTCAGATTTTCTGTTGATTCATGATTCACTTTTGGAAGATTCTGTGTTTCTAGGAATTTACCAACTTCTTCTATGTTATCCAATTTGTTGGCATACAATTTTGTGTAACATTCTTTATAATTCTTTGTGTTTCCGTGTTGTCAGTTGTTATTTTCTTCCCCAATTTCTGTTTTTACTTATTTGAGTCCACTTTTTTTTTTGTGATGAGTCTGGCTACAATTTTATCACTTTTGTTTCTCTTTTCAAAGGGCCGACTTTTGGTTTCCTTGAGCTTTTCTTCTGTTGTGTTGTTGTTTTTGTTTCTGTTTCACTTATCTGCTTCAACCTTTATTATTTCTTTGCTTGTACTAGCTGTGAGCCTTGTTTTGTTTGTTCTTTTTTACTTTCTTTAGGTGTAAGGTTAGAACTGTTTATTTGAGATTTTTCCCATTTCTTTTTTATTAAATTTTTTACTTAATCCCAGTACAGTTAACATACAGTGTTACATTAGTTTCAAGTATACAGTATAGTGATTCAACAATTCTATACATTCCTCAGTGCTTATCATGATAAGTGTTTCCTTAACCCCCTTCACCTATTTCACCCATCCTCCCCCCACCTACCTCCCCTCTGTAACCACCAGTTTGTTCTCTATAGTTAAGAGTCTGTTTCTTGGTTTGTCTCTTTTTTTCTTCCTTTGCTCGTTTGTTTTGTTTCTTAAATTCAACATATGAGTGAAGAGATTTTCTTATTTCTTGAGGTAGGCAGGTATTGCTGTAAATGTGCCCCTTACAACTGTTTTAGCTGCATCCCAAAGATAAAGATTTTGGACCATTGCGTTTTCATTTTCATTTGTCTCCATGTATTTTTTATTTATTATTATTATTATTATTTAATGCTTGTTTATTTTTTAGAGAGAGAGACACAGTGTGATCAGGGAGGGGCAGAGAGACAGGGAGACACAGAATCTGAAACAGACTGCAGGCTCTAGGCTCTGAGCTGTCAGCACAGAGCTTAACGCAGGGCTTGAACTCACAAACAATGAGACTGTGACCTGAGCTGATGGTGGATGCTTTTAACCAACTGAGCCACCGAGGCACCCCTCCATGTATTTCTTTTTTTTTTTAATGTTTGTTTGAGAGAGAGAGAGAGAACATGGACAAGCAGGGGAGGGGCAGAGAGAATCCCAAGCAGGCTCTATGCTGTCAGTGCAGAGCCCAACGCAGGGCTCAATCTCACAAATCATGAGATCATGACCTGAGCTGAAATCAACCAACACTTCACTGACGGAGCCACCCAGGTGCCCCTCCATGTATTTTTTAATGTCCTCTTTGATTTCTTCATTGACCTATTAATTGCTTAGTAGTATGTTGTTTTACCTGCACATGTTTGTGTTTTTTCTGGTTTTGTTTTGGTTTTTTCCCTGTAATTGATTTTTAGTTTTATACTGCTATGGTCAGAAAAGGTATTTATGTGATTTCATCTTCTCAAATTTATTGAGATTTGTTTTGTGGTTTAACATATGATCTCTCTGGGAGAATGTTTCATGTGTACTTGAAAAGAATGTATGTTCTCCTGTTTTAGGATGGAACGTTCTATATATATATATGTTAGGTCTGTCTGTTTTAATGTGCATTCAAAGCCACTATTTCCATGTTGATTTTCTTTCTGTCTGAATGATCTATCCATTGATGTAAGTGGGGTGTTAAAGTCCCCTACTATTACTGTGTTTCTGTCGATTTCTCCTTTTATGTTTGTTAATATTTATTTTCTGTATTTAGGTGCTCTTATCTAGGGTGCATATATATTTACAATTGTTACATCCTCTCATTGGATTAATTCCTTTATCATTATGTAGTGCCCTTCTTGGTCTCTTACTGTGGTCTTTGTTTTAAAGTGTATTTTGTCTGATACAAGCATCGCTTCCCCAGCTTTTATTTTGCTTCCATTTGCATAGTAAATGTTTTTCCATCCCTTCATTTTTCTGTCTGCGTGTGCCTTTAAGTCTGAAGTGAGTCTCTTGTAGGTAGCATATAGTTGAGTCATTTATATTATCCATTCAGTCACCCTGTGTCTTCTTATTGGAACATTTAGTCCATTTACATTTAAAGTAATTATTGGTAAGTATGTATTGCCATTTTGTTACTTGTTTTCTGATTGCTTTTGTAGTTCTCTGTTCCTCCTTCTCTTGCTCTCTTCCTTGTAAGTTGATGGTTTTCCTTAGTGTTATACTTGGATTCTTTTCCTTTATTTTTTGTGTATCCATAGGAGTTTTTGATTTCTGTTTACCATTGGATTCATATATAATATCATATATAGTTCATAGATAGTGTATATTAAATTGATGATGGCTTAAGTTCAAACATGTTCTAAAATCACTAACTTTTTCTACCTTCCTCCACATTTTATGTATATGTCATATTTTACATCTTTTTATTTTGTGTATCCCTTGAATAGTTTTTGTAGATACAGTTGTTTTTACTACTTTTGCATTTTCACCTTGACACTGTAAGTGATTGATCTCCTACCCTTCCTGTATGTTTGCTTTTACCTGTGAAATTTTTCCTTTTATAATTATCTTTCTTCTAGTTATGGCCTTTTCTTTCTACTTAAAGAATTCCTTTCAACATTTCTTTTAAGACTGGTTTGGTGGTGACGAACTCCTTTAACTTTTGTGTAGGAAAGTATCTTTCCTTCTATTGTGAATGATAACCTTGCAGGGCATTCTTGGTTGCAGGTTTGGCACTTTGAATATGTCATACCACTCCCTTGCGTCCTGCAAAATTTCTGCTGAAAAATCAGCTGACAGATTTCTTGGGTTGTTGTTTTGGTTTGAGTTTGGTTTTTTTTGTTTTGTTTTTTTTTTTTAATGTAACTGTTTTCTTTGTTGCTTTTGAAATTCCCTTTTTAACAGTAGTCTTTGCCATTTAAACTGTATGTCTTGGCATTGACCTCCTTGGATTCATCTTGTTATGGGCTTTGTGATTTTCAGACCTAGAAATCTGTTTCCTTCCCAGATTAGGGAATTTTTCAGCTGTTATTTCTTTAAATAAGTTTTCTGCCCTCTTTTCTTTTTCCTCCCTTTCTAGGATCCCTATATGAATATGAATATTTTTCTGCTTGATGATATTACAGAATTCCTTTAACCTATTCTCATTTTTTTATTATTCTTTTTTCTTTTTTCTGCTCAGCTTGGTTGCTTTCTATTACCTTGTCTTCCAAATCATTGATCCATTCTTCTGCATTTTCTAATGTGTTGTTGATTGTCTCTAATGAGTCTCTTATTTCACTTATTGAATTCTTCAGCTCTGACTGCTTCTTTTTAATATTTTCTGTCTCTGTTGAAGTTCTCACTGAGTTCATCTACTCTCTTTTCAACTCCAGTGAGTATTTTTGTGTCGATTACATTAAATTCTATATCAGAAAGTTTGCTCTTCATATGAAGAATCAGCTGATTTTCTTGAATACATGTTACCTGTGGTGCTGCAAGCCTTTGACTAATTTCCAGAGTTAAGAAGGTGTTGATTGTCACAGTTTTTGCCCATTTTTTCTTACTTTTATAGAGAGATGGAATTTGGAGTTCTTTACTCTGCCATTTTCATTGACATTATTCTAGGTTTTTTATAAATCAAATTAAGTAAATTCTCTTCCTAGTTTTGCTAAGAATTTTTATTCATTAAAAATTAATATTATAAAATGTTATCAGATACCTTCCTCTTTGTTGATTAAGGTGATCATGTGATTTATCACCTTTATTTTGTTAATGAGATAATTTATATCGATTGATTTTCTAATATTAAACCACCTTTCTTTCCTGGAATAAACCTATTTTATTGTTTTGATTTGACAGTACTTTGTTTAGGATTTTTGTTTTTATGGTTATGAGAGAGATTGGCCTTTTCTTATGAGAAAGATTGATTTTCTTTTCTTAAATCTTTGCTAGGTCTGATGTCAATCACATGCTGGACTTATAAAATATGAAACACTTCTTTTTTTAAACTTTTATTTGAAATAATTTCAGATTCATGGGAAGTTGCAAAGGCAGTAGAGAATTCTTTTTTTTTTTTTTTAACGATTTATTTATTTTTGAGTGAGAGTGTGAGCAGAGGAGGGACAGAGAGAGAGGGGAACAGAAGATACGAAGCAGGCTCTATGCTGACAGCAACGAGGCCAAATGTGGGGCTCAAACTCACAAACTGTGAGATCATGACTGGAGCCAATGCTGGATGCTCAACCACCCAGGACTAAGTTAAATGGACTAAGCCACCCAGGCACCTGGCAGTACAGAGTTCTTATTTAACTTTCATCCATTTTTCCCTAATGGTTATATCTTCTACACCTATAGTTTAATATCAAAACCAAGAAATTGACATTAGTGCAGTGGTTTGTATGTACTTGAATGTCATTTTATCACATCCATAGATTATATATATATAAAGATATAGAACTATTCAAGATAGAGAACACACAGATAACTCTCATGCTTCTTTCTGTCACACCCATCTCCTCTGGTTATTGGATTTAAAATATTTATATTTCTCTTGGGTATCTAAATGTGAAGTTGCTGGGTCATCTGGTAGTTCTAGGTTTAACATTTTGAGGAACTACCACACTGTTTTACACAGTGGCTGCACTGTAAACTTTACATTCCTAACAGCAATATATGAGAGATCCAGTTTTTTTCATCTTAACGAGCATATGGTGTTTTCAGTTTTTAAAATTTTAGATACTGCAATAAGTGCGTAGTCATATCTTATGATGATTTTAATTCTATTTTCCCTACTGATTGTTTATGTTGAACATCTTTTCGCTTCTTTGTTGTCTGTATATCCTCTTAGAGTGAAATCGTCATGTCTTCTGCCTTTTTTCTAATTCAGTTGGTTGCTTTTTCTGTGATTAAAGTTTGAGAGTTCATTATATGTTCTTTATTTAATGTTTATTTTTGAGAGGGAGAAAGAGAAAAAGAGCTTGCGTGAGTAGGGAAGGGGCAGACATAGAGGGAGAGAGAATCCTAAGGAGGCTCTGTGCTGTCAGCGCAGAGCTAGATATGGGCTTGATCTCCCTGGGATTCTTTTTCTCCTCTCTCTCTGTCCCTCCCCCATTGGTGCTTGAGCACATGTGCACTCTCTCTCTCTCTCTCTCTCAAAATAAATAAATTAAAAAAAAAAAAGATCTTTTGAATTTTTTGAGTCTCTATATTGTATGCCTCTCTTCTGTATCACCGATTAGTGCTCTTTTATTATTTCTTTCATTTTACTTTCTTTGAGTTTGTTATTCTCATCTAACCTCTAAAGATGGAGAGTTACCACATAGATTTCCAATATTTCTTGTAACAACATATGCATTAAAGGCTCTAAGTGTCCCTCTAGAAATGGTTTAGCTACAAAGCCACAAGTTTTAATATTTTGTATTTTCATTTATCATTCAGTTAAAATATTTCTAATCTCAATGTGATTGCTTTGTTAAACCACAGACTCTTTAAGAATATATTTCTTAATTTGCAAACACATGAAAATGTTCTAATTATCATTTTGTTATTAACTTTCTGTGTAATTAAGTTTTGTGATAAGAAAAGATACTCTGATTTCAGTCCTTTGAAATGTGTTGAGATTCGCATTATGGACTACCCTATGTGGTCAATTATTACAAATACTCAGTATTCTTGAAAGAATTGTGTAATTGTGGATAAGTAATGTATATATGTCAGTTAAAGTTTGTTAGTTATGTTTTAAAATCATTTGACCGTTATTATTAGGTTTTATTATGCTTGTTTAACCAATTAGAGTGAGACAGGTGTTAAAATCTTCCAGTGAGAAATTTCGTATGTCAGTTTCTCCTTATGGTTCTGTCAGATTTTGCTTTGTAAGTATTGAAGGTATTAGTGCCTTTGAATTTTGAATAATTACATCTTTTTGATAAATCAAACCTTTTACCATATGAAGTACTTCAGTTTCTCTCTGGTAGTGCTTTTTTTAATTTTTAATTATTCTTATTCTAATCTTAATATAGCTATATTAGCTTTTTTTTTTTACTTTCTGTTTACAAAGTACATATTTTTCCATCCTATTACACTTTTGTTTCCTTAGATATGCCTCCTATTTTTTTAAATTATTTATTTGAGTAATCTCTATACACAACATGGGGCTCAAACTCACAACCCCAAAATCAAGAGTCACATGCTCTCTGGACTGAGCCAGCCAGGTGCCCCATGCCCCCTATTATTGTGAAATTTAAAAAATCTAGTCTGACAGTATTGAATTTCTTTGAAACATGTATTCTATTTTTGGTTTAATAAAATCGCTGAACTTTTGGAATTTAAATCTGCCATCTTACTATTTGTTTTTTATATGTCCATCCTGGTTTATGTTCTTTTTCTCTCTCAAATTTTGACTTATCTTTAGGATTGTTTCACTAATTTTTAGTATTCCATTTGTCCTTCATGTTCTAAGTTTTTTTTTTCTCTATTTTCTTTTGTGTTGATCGATTGTTGTTTGCATTCTATCTCTCCTTTTTAACAGCTTTATTACTGATATGCAAATGACATATATTGCACATATTCAAAGTGTTGAGTTTCATCCATTTTATGATACCTATTTACCTGTTAAACTATCATCAGAATCAAGATATTTAACAGATCTATCACTCCCAAAGGTCTTTTCATGCCCCTCTATAATCTCTCATTCTCCACCCCACATCTGTCTCCTGGCAACCTGTCATTGCTTTCTATTACTATAGGAAGTTTGCATGATCTAACATTATGTATATGGAAGCAGCATACAGTATGTGCTTTATGCTGTCTGGCTTCTTTCACTGTGCATAATGTTGAGATTTAACCATATTTCTTTATGTTTCAATAGTTTGTCTTTTTTAGTACTAATATTTTATTGTATGGCTATATTACAGTTGGGGTTTTTAAAAATCTTTTTACCAGTTGATGGACATTTGAGTTGTTTCCAGTTTATGGCTATTATAAGTAAACCTGCTGTGAAGTATCATCTACAAGTCTTACGCCAATATATGCTTACCTTTCTCCTGGGTAAATGCCTTATAGTGGAATGACTGGAACATGAGATGGGCATATATTTAAATAAGTAAGAAGCTGCCAAACTGTTTTTCAGAGCGGCTATTCAACTTTACATTCCTGCCAGAAATGTGTGAGAGTTGTAATTGTTCCACATCCTGACCAAACCTCGCTATCATCATTCTTTTTCCTTTTAGCCCTTCTAGTCTCATTGTGATTTTAATTTCCACTTCCCTGATGATTAATAATGCTGAGCACCTTTTCATGTGTTTATTTTCCATCCAAATATCTTCTTTTGTGAAGTTCTGTTCAAACCTATAGCCCATTTTTGTCATATTATTGAGTTTAAAGTTTTTTATGTATTTTAGATACAAGTCCTTGTCACCTGTGTGTTCTGCAGATATCTTCTGCCACTTCATGACTTGGTTTTTATTTTAGTAATAGTGTCTTTTGAAAGCAAAAGTTTTAAATTCAGATATTCAGTTTATCCAGCTTTTTTCTTGTATACTAAGTTGCTTTTATGTTCTAATTTAGAAATCTTTATCAAACCCCAAGTCTGTAAGAGATTCTCCAATGTTTCCATCTGGGAGTTTTATAGTTTTAGCTTTTAGATTTAGGTCAGTGAACCTTCTGAAGTTAATTTTTGACATTATGTAGGGTAAGGGTAGAGTTTCATACTTTTTTTTTTTTTTTTTTTTTATAGCTAGCCAGCGTTCTAGCACCTTTTGTTAAAATGTTATCCTTTCCTCATTGGATTGTCACGGTATCTTTGTTGAAAATCACTTGTGTTGGTTTATTACTGGGCCTCTCTATTCTGTTATATTAATCTGTATGTCTTTATTTACACCAGTACAATTGTGTCTGGTTTACTTTAGCTATATAATAAGTCTTGAGATCAAATAATGTAGATCCAACTTTGTTCCTTTTTTCAAAATTGTATTGGCTATTCTAGTTTCTTTACATTTCTATGAAATTTAAAATCAAGTTGTCAATTTCTACCAAAAACATCAACTTTTTATTGGAATTGCATTGAATCTGTAGGTCAATTTGGGGAGAATTGACATCTGAGCGATAGTGAGTTTTTTGATCTATGACCATGGTATATCTCTCATTTTATTTAAGTCTTTGTTAATTTCTCTTAGGAGCATCTTGTGTCAAATGATACCTAAATATTCCATATTTTTTATACTCTTCTTAATTGGCATTTTTAAATTTCAATTTCTAATGGCCTTTGTGAGTATATAGAAATACAATTGATTTTTATATATTTATTGATCTTTTATCCTGAAACTTTGCTAAATTCACATATTGGTCCTAGTACCTTATTTATTTATTTACTTATTTATTTTGGTACACTCCTTGAGATTTTTCTACATAGATGATTATGTGCCCTGCAAATACAGTTTTACCTCTTCCTTTCCAATTTTGAGGCCTTAACTATCTTTTTGTTGCCTTTTTGATTAGATAGGACCTCCAGTTTTAAGTGATGAAAGAAGATATCTTGGTTTCCTTGTTGATCTTAGAAAGCATTTAAGAATGATGTTAGATTTAGGCTCTTCATCAAGATGAGCAAAGTCCCTTCTGTTTCTAGTTTTTTGATAGCTTTTATTTTAAATAGATGTTAGATTTTGTCGAAAATTTTTTCTGCATCAAATAAGACAATAATGTGGCCTTTCTCTTTTATGTGTTAATATAGTGAAAAAAGGGGCACTGGGTGGCTCAGTCGGTTGAGCGTCCGACTTCAGCTCGGGTCATGATCTCACGGTTCATGAGTTCGAGCCCTGCATCGGGGTGACTGCTGTCAGCGCAGAGCCTGCTTCGGATCCTCCCTCCCTGCCCCTTTCTGCCCCTCCCCTGTTCACACTCTCTCTGCCAAAAAAAAAAAAAAAAAAATTTTTTTTTAAATATACAGTGAAACATCTGTCAGAATGGCTAACATTAACAACTCAGACAACAACAGATGTTGGCGAGGATGCAGAGAGGATCTCTTTTGCACTGCTGGTGGGAATGCAAACTGGTGAAGCCACTCTGGAAAAACAGTATGGAGGTTCCTCAAAAAATTAAAAATAGAACTACCCTGCGACCCAGCAATTGCACTACTAGGTATTTATCCAAGGGATACAGGGATGCTGTTTCAAAGGGGCACACACACCCCCATGTTTATAGCAGCACTATCAACAATAGCCAAAGTATGGAAAGAGCCCAAATGTCCATCCAGGGATGAATGGATAAAGAAAATGGGGTATATATATACAATGGAGTATTACTCGGCAATCAAAAAGAATGAAATCTTACCATCTGCAACTACGTGGATGGAACTAGAGGGTATTATGCTAAGCGAAATTAGAGAAAGACAAATATATGACTTCACTCATATGAGAACTTTCAGAGACAAAACAGATGAACATAGGGGAAGGGAATCAAAAATAATATAAAAACAGGGAGGAGGACAAAACAGAAGAGATTCTTAAATATGGAGAACAAACGGAGGGTTGCTGGAGGGGTTGTGGGAGGGGGGATGGGCTAAATGGGTAAGGGGCATTAAGGAATCTGCTGAAATCATTGTTGCACTGTATGCTAACTAACTTGGATGTAAATTAAAAATAATATATATATATAAACACACAAATATATATATAATATATACTATCTATATACATATAATGTATACAGTATTGTATGTATACAATGTATATTGTATACAATGTATTGTGTGTATATATATATATATGTATAGTATGTATTGTATATATATTGAGAGAGAGAGAAAATATTAAAGCAGGGATAAACTTATCTTCCAGGGATAAACTCCACTTTGTCATTAGTATCATTTTCATGTATTGTGAATTTGTATGAGAATTTTTTTAATGCTTATTTATTTTTGAGAGAGAGAGAGACAGAGACAGAGGATCCAAAACAGACTCTACACTGAGCAGAGAACCTGTTGTGGGGCTGACTCACAAACAATGAGATCACGACCTGAGCTGAAGTCGTATGCTTAAATGATTGAGCCACCCAGGTGCCCCTGGATGAGAATTTTTTTTTTAATTATGTCTATGTTCATGAGGGAGATTGGTCTATAACTTTGTTTTCTTTTCATATTGGTGTCTGATTTTCATATCAGGCAACTTAGCCTCACCGAAAGCATTGGGAAGTATTCTGTCATATTTTCTTTTCTACAAGCATTTGTATAGAATGTCATGTCTCTTTTTTTTTCTTTTCTTTTAAATTTATTTACTTTTGAGAGAGAGTGCAAGTGGGGGAGGGGCAGAGAGAGAGGAAGAAAGGGAGAATCCCAAGTAGGCTCCACATGGTACACAGAGCCTGATGCAGAGCTCACACCTATGAAACCTTGAGATCATGACCTGAGCCAAAATCAAGAGTCTGGACACTAAGCTGACTGAGCCACTCAGGCGCCCCTCACGTCTCTTTTCTTAAGTGAGCCGGTAGTTTCTATCTTTGAAGGGATTTGACCGTTTCCTCTAAGCTTTTAAGTGTATTGGCATCAGTTGCTTGTAATATATTCCTTTATTATCATTTTAATATCTGTAATGATGTCTTTTGTTTCTGATAATGGTAATTTGTGTCCTCTGTTTTATTTCTGATCAGGATCTTTTAAAGTATATGCATTTTACTGGTTTTCCTTAAAAATCAACTTTCAGTATTACTGATTTTCTTCATTGTTTTTCAGTTTTGTATTTCATTGCTTTCTACTCTTTCACTGATTTTTTTTCATGTCTTCTACTTATTTTGGTTTAATTTGCTTTTTCTAGTTTTTTAAGGTGGAAGCTTAGGTCACTGATTTGAGAACTTCCTTTTTACTGTTACTGCTGTAAATTTCCTCTGAACACTGTTTAATTTAAACATAATTTTATACCTTTATATATTTATATTACATCTTAGCTATATCCACAAATTTTTATATTATATTTCATTTTTATTCAATTCAAAATATTCTTTTTGTTAATGTTTATTATTTTAATGTTTATTTATTTTAGAGAGAGAGAGAGAGACAACTCGTGAGCAGGGGAGGGACAGAGAGAGAGGGAGACACAGAATCTGAAGCAGGCTCCAGGCTCTGAGCTGTCAGCACAGAACCCTACATGGGGCTTGAACTCATGAACTGTGAGATCATGACCTGAGCCAAAGTCGGACGCTTAACTGACTGAACCACCGAGGCTCCCCTCAATTCAATATTCTAATTTCTCTTTTGATTTTTCTTTTTGACTCATGTTTAGTTACCTATTTGATGTTTATTTTCCAGAAATCTGTTACTGCCTTCTTTTTGCATATGGTTTTTTAAATTTAAGTATTACAGTTTTTGAAATCTTGGGTGAGCATTTAATTCATTTATATTTAGTATTACTGACATTTTGGGATTTAAATTTGTTATCCCAGTGTTTGCTTTCTGTTTGTCCTTGTTTTATGGCCTTGTTTTTGTTGTTCTTTCCTTTCTTGGTTTCTTTTGGATTTATTAATTTTTTTAATTTCCATTTCTCCCCTCTATGAACTTGGTGTAGCTACATACTCTTTTATTCTTCTATTATTGGTTAATCTAGAGTATTTAAGTGCATCTTAACTTATTATACTATTGTATGACTTTCTTTTTGCCACTATCCAGACGGTAAAATGGTGTTGGACCCTTCGTATCATCTGTCTTCTTCCTAACCTTTTTGTATTATCATATGAGTTGAATTGTATCACTCCCAAAATTCAAATGGCAACTCCCAGTATCTTAAAATGTGACAAGCAGCTATAGGGTCACTGCATATTTAGTTAGTTCAAATGAGGTCATACTGGAGTTTTTGTATGTAGAACTGTATGATGATGTAGCATTTCCTTTCCTGAATTTCTTTGTTTCAGGGCTTATATCTTTAAAAAAAAAAAAAAATCCAAGGTAGTTAACATACAGTGTAATAATGGTTTCAGGAGTAGAATTTAGTGATTTATGATTTACATATAACCATATATGTACATATATCATACATATATCATACACATAACCCAGTGCTCATCCCAACAGGTGCCCTCCTTAATGCCCATCACCCATTTAGCCCATCACCCCACCAAACTCATCCAACAACCCTCGATTTGTTCTCTGTATTTAAGAGTCTCTTATGATTTGCCTCCCTCTCTGTTTTTATCTTATTTTTCCTTCCCGTCCCCTGTGTCATGTTTTGTTTCTTAAATTCCACATGAGTGAAATCATATTTATCATTCTCTAACTTATTTTGCTTAGCATAATACATTCTAGTTCCATCTACGTTGTTGCAAATGGCAAGATTTCATTCTTTTTGATTGCCTAGTAATATTCCATTATATGTGTGTGTATATATACATATATATATACACACACACATATATATATATGTATATGTATATATATACACACACACACACACACACACCACATCTTCTTTATCCATTCATCCCTGGATGGACATTTGGGCTCTTTCCATAATTTGGCTGTTGTTGATAGTGCTGCTATAAACATTGGGGTGCATGTGCCCCCTTTGAATCCACATTTTTGTATCATTTAGGTAAATACTTAATAGTGCAATTGCTAGGTTGTAGGGTAGCTCTATTTTTAATTTTTTTGAGAAATCTCCACACTGTTTTCCAGAGCAGCTATGCCAGTTTGCATTCCCACCATCAGTGCAAAAGTGGTCCCCTTTCTTAGCATCCTTGCCAACATCTGTTGTTTCCTGAGCTGTTAATTTTAGCCTTTCTGACAGGTGTGAGGTGGTATCTCATTGTGGTTTTGATTTCTGTTTCTGATGATGAGTGATGTTGAGTATCTTTTCATGTGCCTTTTAACCACCTGGCTGTCTTCTTTGGAAACGTGTCTGTGTCTTTTGTCCATTTGTTCACTGGATTATTGGGTGTTGAGTTTGATAAGTTCTTTATAGATTTTGGATACTAACCCTTTATCCAATATGTCATTTGCAGATATTTTCTCCCATTCCATAGGTTGCCTTTTAGTTTTGTTGATTGTTCACTTTGCTCTGCGGAAGTTTTTTTATCTTGACGAGGTCTTAATATTTCATTTTTGCTTTTGTTTCTTTTGTCTCAGGAGACATCTCTAATAAGAAGTTTCTGTGGCCAAGGTCAAAGAGGTTGCTTCCTGTTTTCTCCTCTAGGATTTTGATGGTTTCCTGTCTTAGTTTCAGGATGGTTTCCTGTACATATAGTACATACTGCCTTGATGATTACAGCTTTGTAATACAGCTTAAAGTCCAGAATTGTGATGCCTGCAGCTTTGGTTTTCTTTTTCAACATTACTTTGGCTGTTCAGGGTCTTTTGTGGTTCCATACAAATTTCAGAATTGTTTGTCCTACTCTGTGAAGAATACTGGTGTTGTTTTGATAGGGATTGCGTTGAATGTGTAGATTGCTTTGGGTAGTATGACCATTTTAACAATATGTGTTCTTCCAACCCATGAGCATGGAATGTTTTTCCATTTCTTTGTGTGGTCTTCAGTTTCTTTCATAAGCTTTCTATAGTTTTCAGCATACAGATCTTTTACCTCTTTAGTTAGGTTTATTCCTAGTTATTTTATGGTTTTTGGTGCAGTTGTAAACCAAGGCTAATATTCTTACTAGAATTTTTATCTATGGTTTCTGTGGTTGAACTGGCCATAGAAATGTAATCACATTTGGCTCTTATTTGATAAATTAATCCAGTGTTCCAAGTAATTTATCATGGTGACTTCTGCTGAGAGAGCATAATAACGAGGGGAGTAGTGACAAAATACTGGATTTTTAAGGTTGGGAGAACTGAATTCTAGTTTAGCATCACTGTTTATTACCTACTTGATCTACAAGTTAGTTTTCTTATTACTTAAAACCATACAAAACTTGTGAAGTTATCTACTCTTTTCACCTGAGAAATAAGAGTGTATATGTTAAAATATTTTATAAACTGAGAAACCTTAAACATAGTTTGCTTTTTATTCTAGCCTTCTTTGAGATCCTGTTGTAATTTTCAAAGTTTTTATCTACATTTACACTTTTCTTTTTGTCTTTGTATTACTAGAAACCAAATGAAGATAAATATGTCCCAGTTGATCTCTCTGCTGTTTGTGTTAAGAAGTTGAATCTTTCTTCAAGAGTTTCTGTACTATTCTCCCTAGAGGTTTTGGTTTTATCCAGTATATATTTGGGAAGGTTTTAATTTCATATCTGTAAGCTCTTACAAAGTATTGATGTAAAATGATGTAATTGAGAAATGTGCTTCTAGGAAAGGGTGCTCTGGGGATATGACATGTTGGTGAATGACCACAGACAGAGGTTAATGTACCCATGTATAGCTCGCATAGACAAATTGGCGTAGGGAAAATATTAGAGTAGAAGGCTAGCTGGTTATTTTACTGATGATTCCATGTCAAATAGGGTTAATACAAAATTTTTATCATCATCATCCACATTTCTAACCTCTTTTGAGTACCAGATATTGTTCTCTGTGCTGTATATGGAGTAGCTTATTTAATCCTCACAAGAACCCTAAATTAACAATGTTTTATCCGTTTTACAAAGGATGATTGGTTTGGGGGGACAACTGTGATATATATCCTTGAATCATATTCAGTAACAATTTTTTAGGGCCCAAATCACAGACATATCAGGAACTTTACATCACTTAAGCAGTATAAATAAATTAAGCATTAAGCCATCCATGGAATTTCTTAACCTTCTTAAGCTCGTGGAAGGGTCGAACCCCGGTAATTTCTCCCTGAATTTGCCAGAGCTTTCATTAGTGATAGTGCCTAGAGCGCTTTGGAGCAATAAGTACAAGATGAAAAATTTCCAAAGAGTAGGAATATGAAACAAAAAGCAAAAATGTTTAGAGTTATTTCAGATTATTTTATAATTACTTGGCATTATAAATTAAGGTGGTGATGGTAATTTTTTTTCAATTCCTGAAACAATATGGTAAAATATTTTAAATAAGCAGGTGTCAAACATTTTTTGTTAAAATAGCCATTCAGATATACGATCAATAAAAAAGAGGTTTTGATGAGTCACTGGGTAAGCAAAACCAAATAATTTTCTACTATAAATCTTATAACAAATAAATCTTTTAAAATAAAATGGTTCCTTCCCCTCCCCCCCCACTGGTGACCTAATAGTGATGGTCTGCAGTGTTTTATGTAGGAGACCTGGATTCCGTTCCTGTTCTCGTTATCTCTCTCCCTGCGGCTGCAATGAATAAAATAAGAAAGAAAATCACTATCCTGCATCCTTACTGCCATGGGCTGTACCCTTGTCAGATTTCACAAGCTAAGCTAGATGGGTCTGGTCAGTACTGGGATTGAAGACCTCAAAGAAAACAGAGTCTGTGGAACACACAGCTTCTGTGCAGCCAGTATTTCATCTTTCTTGGACTCTTGTCTTATAGTTATTATTGCACTTTACTACTTGATTGATTTACTTGCTCTGGGGGGGAAAAGGTCTCTAAAAGTAAATATTCCTAGTAATTTAAATCAGTGCATTTATTTATTTTCCCTTTTCACATTTGGAAGTCTATTTAGTTTGAAAGGTGTTTGGCCATATTTTTGAAGAGACACTAAGTATTCCAGTCAGCACTTTTTTGTTGTCTAAAAATTTAGTTTTTCAGGAACTTTTCATTTTATTTATCTGCCAAGTGTTGTCTGTTTCTGTGCGTTTGGGGAAATAGTGTTGCCCTTATTTTACAAATGATATAATACCACACATGAAATTATTTTTAAATAATTTATATAATTATTGTAATTAATACAAATACAATGTAACTGTGAAGATTCAAAATTTAGATTGTTTTCTTCTTCCCTCTAAAGTAGATTAATAAAGGGGTGACTGGGTGGCTCAGTCAGTTGGGTGTCCGACCTCAGCTCAGGTCATGATCTCACGGTTAGGGAGTTCGAGTCCTGAGTCGGGCTCTGTGCTGACAGCTTGGAGCCTGGAGCCCGCTTTGGATTCTGTGTCTCCCCTCTCTCTCTCTCTCTGCCCCTCCCCCACTCACTCTGTGTGTGTGTGTGTGTGTGTGTGTGTGTGTGTGTGTGTGTGTGTGTCTCAAAAATAAAAACATTAAAAAAAATTTTTTAAATAGATTAATAAATATACTCTGTAATTTTAAAATTTAATTTAGGGGTCTCATGGCACAAAATCAGACACTCAGATCAATGGAACATAATAGAGAACCCAGAAATGGACCCACAAATGTATGACCAACTAATCTTTGACAAAGCAGGAATGGATATCCAATGGAATAAAGACAGTCTCTTCAGCAAATGGTGCTGGGAAAACTGGACAGCAACGTGCAGAAAAATGAACCTGGACCACTTTCTTACACCATACACAAAAATAAACTCAAAGTGGATGAAAGACCTAAACGTAGGATGGGAAGCCATCAAAACTCCTTGAGGAGAAAGCAGGCAAAAACCTCTTTGACCTTGGCCGCAGCGATTTCTTATTCAACACATCTCCAGAGGCAAGGGAAACCAAAGTAAAAATGAACTATCAAAATAAAAAGCTTCTGCACAGCGAAGGAAACAGTCAGCAAAACTAAAAGGCAACCAATGAAATGGGAGAAGACATATCCGATAAAATGACATATCAGATAAAGGGTTAGTAGCCAAAATCTATAAAGAACTTACCAAACTCAACACCCAAAAAACATATAATCCAGTGAAAAAAAGGGCAAAAGATGTGAATAGATACTTCTCCAAAGAAGACATCCAGATGGCCAACCAACACATGAAAAAATGTACAACATCACTCATCATCAGGGAAATACAAATCGAAACCACAATGAGATACCACCTCACAACTGTCAGAATGGCTAACAATAACAGCTCAGGCAACAACAGATGTTGGCGAGGATGCAGAGAAAGAAGATCTCTTTTGCACTGCTGGTGGGAGTGCAAACTGGTGCAGCCGTTCTGGAAAACAGTATGGAGGTTCCTCAAAAAACTAAAAATAGAACTGTTCTATGGTCCAGCAATTGCACTACTAGGTATTTATCCAAGGGTGTGCTGTTTCGAAGGGGCACATGCACCCCAGTGTTTATAGCAGCACTATCGACAATAGCCAAAGTATAGGAAGAACCCGATGGATGAATGGGTAAAGATGTGGTGTGTGTGTGTGTGTAATACACAATGGAGTATTACTCGGCAATCCAGAAGAATGAAATCTTGCCATTTGCAACTACGTGGATGGAACTAGAGGGTATTATGCTAAGCGAAATTAGAGAAAGACAAATATATGACTTCACTCATATGAGGACTTTAAGGTACAAAACAGATGAACATAAGGGAAGGGAAGCAAAAAGAATATAAAAGCAGGGAGGGGGACAAAACATAAGAGACTCTAAAATATAGAGAACAATACGAGGGTTGCTGGAGGGGTTGTGGGAGGGGGGATGGGCTAAATGGGTAAGGGGCATTAAGGAATCTGCTGAAATCATTGTTGCACTATATGCTAACTAACTTGGATGTAAATTAAAAAGTAAATAAATTTTTAAAAAGTTATAAAATGGCAGTATAAATCTATTTAGTTGCCTAGAAATAAAGGAAAGTAGGTATTTAAAAAAGTAAATTGAGTTCTCTAATATCATCCCAACAGTGACCTATCAGTTTAAATTTTTAAAGCATCATTATGCACTCATGGGTGTAAATAATGTGATGTATTTCAACCCCCCCAAAAAATGTCAGAAGTCTCAGGGGTGCCTGGGTGGCTCAGTCAGTTAAGTGTCTGTCTGACTTCGACTCAGGTCATGATCTCACAGTTTATGGGTTCAAGCCCTGTGTCGGGCTGTGTGCTGACAGCTCAGATCCTGGAGCCTGCTTTGGGTTCTGTGTCTCCCTCTCTCTCTGCCCCTCCCCTGCTAATGCTCTGTCCCTCTCTGTCTCTCAAAAATAAATAAACATTGAAACAAAAGAATTAAAAGAAGTCTCAAATGACAATTTTAATTCGAGAGATGTGTGTGTGTGTGTGTGTGTGTGTGTGTATAATACACAATGCATATAATTCAATTAAAATGCTCTAATGTTTTAACCATAAATGTCCCAATATACCTACAGCTATTCCTCATAAAACACAAACACACCTTTCATATGCACATGCATGCACACACATAAACACATGCTTTTCTAAAACAGTGGCTTTGTTCCTTCCTTCCTTTCTTCTGCCCTCTCTCCCTCCCTTTTTTTCTAATGACGTTGTACATAGAGCCTCAATATATGCAAGAAAGATACAAAAAGCTGAGCTTCTCTGATTAATGTCAAAATGAGGGACGCTAGTCCCATCCATTCATCCTCTTCCTCACCCTGTGGAGGTAAGGCACCTAGGAAAAACCCTGAAGTTCTAAGATACATGTCTGCCCTCCTCAGTTTCACGTTAATCCATATATACAAATATTTATATTTTGAAAAAAGAGTTATGGTGAGTAAAGAAAATTGAGTAAACAAAACATAGTAAGAACAGAAAGTCTGGTCATAGCAATCAGTTAAAGATGAATGGTTTATCCTTCTTTATGAAATAAGAATGGTCATTTATATTATGCAGTATTCTAGAATGATCTAATTTATAACTGAGTACCATTTAAGATAACACTTATGTGTCACTAATGATTTTTCGGGGAGTAGTTTTTCAAGTATTTTAGTGTTACTCATGTTAAGCCATCGTCATCAAAATTTTAGAATGATCCATGGGAGTGGTACATGGTAAATTTTTAAAATTTGGTTCTTTAGGGGCGCCTGGGTGGTTCATTTGGTTAGGTGCCTGACTTTGGCTCAGGTCATGATCTCACTGTTCAGGAGTTTGAGCCCCATGTCAGGCTCTGTGCTGACAGCTTAGAGCCTGGAGCCTGCTTCGGATTCTGTGTCTCTCTCTCTCTGCCTCTCTCCCACTCACACCCTTTTTCTCTCGTGCTCTCAAAAGTAAATACTAAACATAAAAGAAGTGATTCTTAGAGGGAGAAAGCCTCAGTTTGTAGCATTTGCCAATTTCAGTGATAATTACTCCCATTATAGCTGATTTGAAATTATCAACATGAAATCACTTGAAAGTGGACTTAGGAAGAGATGTGCAATAGTAGTATATCATTACATAATATTTTTACCGTGTAGAAACCATAGATGTGAATATTCTCGAGGGCTTAGTAGTAACAAAGTACAGTAAAATAGGAAGTGATGAGTTTTGGGTTTTACCTTTGGTAGGATAATTCAATTCATTATACGTTTATATAATTTAATTTTTAGTGATGGATATAATAACTGGCTATTTTTTAAATTCTTAGTAACTCATCTTGTTATAGAAGTATTTTCTGAGTGGGAAAAGATAAAACAATCACAGTCTTGACCTCACAGTTTTACAGACTAGGGTAAAGTGAAAGCACAAAATAAACTGTCCCTCTGTTTGAATGAAAATACGTACATGAGGTTTTTGTATCAGTTTGTATGCATCACGTTCATGCACACATTCAAGTATGTGTGAGTAAACCAAAAATCCTATGAGAATAAATGAAATATATACGTCGTAGCCCTTCAGTAAATTTTTTAAATCTTAAGTAGACCATTTTCTAAGAGTTAATGGATTGTGGTTAAAATGGGTACTTCCCAGCATGTTTTATTCTACTGATGAATAAATACTCTGTAACGCCTTAGTTTCAAAATGTCTTTCAGGAACTGTATTTCACAGAAAGCTGAGGAAGATTTTTTTAATCATTTCTCTTGTGATGGCTATTTAACTTTTTAGTTACAAATTTAATTTCTTCTTAGAAACTTCCTATAATGGAAACAGTTTACAATCAGTTTGAAGAATGCCAAGATATTATTGATAATTAAGTCTTTAAGGTAGGACTTTTGTTAAGCCTGGGCATCTTATAATTAATGACTGCTACCACACCACCTGCTCTCTTCTGCCTCGAATCTTATCACATCGATGTTGCTTTGAAATCTGAGCATGCTTTCCACTTCCTAACAATAAATATGTTACTTGTTCTAGTCAGACATGATATTGCTGATTAGCTGAATACTATTTCCTGTTTTTTTCCCTCTGTCTCTAAATAAACTGTTTCTGTCTTAGTAGGATTATGATGTTATATAAAATACTTAAATAAATTAGGATTTGTGTTTTGCAGTGGGAAGGAGGTAATAGAAAAGACCAATCATAGTACACTAACTGCTTTCCAAAAGTAAAATTTTGATATTTGAAATATAGTGAGGTACACCCATGCAGAGAGAGTTTTTAAAAATCCACATTTGTTTCTGGTCTCCCTTTTATAATGTAGTGAATTTTTTCTGTGTTGTATATATAGTACAGGGTTTAGTTTTTGTGTTATATTATTTCTCTTGCATCCAGGCTTATTAATAACATAAGTAACTTTTTTAGGAAGAAACTGAAATATGATTCTGGTATTAGAGTTACTGGTCACTATTTTCCTTCTTTACTATACCATGAACCTCCCGATAGTGGAGTTCATGCTCTTTTTATATTCATGGTAGTGTCTGTCTGTAGGGTAAATGTTAATTGAATTGAATTGAGTTCAATTAAACTGATTCCTCTAATTTACTTACTCCATCACTGAGTATCCATTACTTGCTCTTATCCTCTATGTGTGTACCTTTCAAAGGACAATCTTATTTCCATTATTTTGAAGTTCCTGGGAGTATCTCACCATATTCTCAACTAAGAATCACAGGGGCAGCGCTAACTTACTTTGATTCTGAATTAGATTCAAGTTGCTAGACCGGAAAAGCAGTTTTCCAGTGTCAGTCTTTTAAGGAGACATTCTGATAGAACAATATGGGTACCATAGAGGAAATAACCATTTCTTTTAACTAAATAAAATACCCAGGAGGCCAAAGTTATGCTTTGAATGTTAACTTACTCATTTGTGATATGGATCAGACTACTCTCTAAACATGATCAGTTTATTCTCTTCCATGTGTAATCTGTATTACATATAGAGGACCTTTTTTTTTTTTTTTTTAATTATTTTTGAGAGACAGAGACACAGCACGAGCAGGGGAGGGACACAGAGAGAGGAAGACACAGAATCTGAAGCAAGCTCCAGGCTCTGAGCTGTCAGCACAGAGCCCCACACGGGGCTTGAACTCACAGACCATGCATGATCTGAGCCAATGTCAGATGCTTAACCAACTGAACCACCTGGCGCCCAGTAAATGCCTACACTGATAAAAAAAAATGTCAAATCAATAATTTAAACTTTGTATCTGAAGGTTAGAAAAAGCAGCTAATATTTAACCCAAAACTAGCAAAAGAAATAATTAAAATGAAATGGAGATAGAAAAGCAACAGAATCACTGAAACAAAAAGTTGGTTCTTAGTAAGATCATCAAAACTGAAAAAAACCTTAGCTAGACTGGCAAGGAAAAAAAGGTTATGCGAGTAAAATCAGAAATTAAAGTGGCAACATTACTACCAATCTTTCAGAAATCCAGACAATTTTTAGAGATTACTAATTGTCAACAAATTAAATAACCTAGATGAAGTAGCAAATTCCTCTTCTCAAAGAAAAGACAGTGAATTCTGGGAAGACATGTTGAGCAAAGATACAAAGGCAAGACATTTCAAAGCATGCTCAAGGTAGGTGTTAGGTCATGTATGTAGCTCCTAAAATATGGTGGGGGTATACTATAAGAGAAGGCTAGAAAGACAGGTAGATAACAAAATGTAGAAGTCTTTGAATGCTAGGCTAAGAAACTTAGATTTTATTTTTTATGTAGTGGGGAAACTGGATTATGAGCTGGAAGGAGTAGGGTGTTGATGTGCTGCTTTATAAATGACTCTAGCAGCAATAGACTGAAATTAGAGTGAGAGTAGAAAGGAAAAAAATTCCAGAAATGATACAGAAATAAAAATCAGACTTGCCTATAATCATAGCTAACTAGTAAATCATGGAGCTGAGACTCAAATGGTCTGATTCCAAAACCAATATGCTGTCTATCCTCCACAATATATTGTACTGTAAGTATTTATGTGTCTCTTTATTAGGAAAGAAAACTATGTCTTCTCATTTTTATGTTCCAGTACCTAAAAAAAAGAGTGGGTACTTCATTAGTTCAATCAGTAAACATTTACTGAGGGCCACCTGGGTGGTTTAGTTAGTTAAGCATCTGACTTTTGATTTTGGCTCAGATCATGATGATTCCAGGGTCATGGGATCGAGTGCCACTTGGGCTCCGTGCTGAGCGTGGAGCCTGCTTAGGATACTCTCTCCCACTCTCCCTCTCTCCCTCTGGCCCCCCCCCCCACCCCCGCTCACATTCGTTCCCTCTTTTTTTCTCTCTCTCTCAAATAAAAAAAAAAAAAAAACAACCATAAAACTGTCTCTTGAGCATGTTGTAGACATAGCGCCAGGGTGTACATGTTCAGCTCTAGTAGATAATCCCTGTTTTCTTTTAAATTTTTTTTTCAACGTTTTTTATATTATTTTTGGGACAGAGAGAGACAGAGCATGAACGGGGGAGGGGCAGAGAGAGAGGGAGACACAGAATCGGAAACAGGCTCCAGGCTCCGAGCCATCAGCCCAGAGCCCGACCTCACGGACCGCGAGATCGTGACCTGAGCTGAAGTCGGACGCTCAACCGACTGCGCCACCCAGGCGCCCCGATAATCCCTGTTTTCTTTAGTAACTATAACCAACTTAACACGTCCACCATTAGCTGATGAGTGTTCTTGTTGCTCCACATCCCTGCCAGCACTTGGTACGGGATGTCTTCTCTTCATTCTAGCTCTTCTAATGGGTGACCCAGTGTGGTTTCTTTTTAAATAATTTTTTAAGTTGAGGAGAAATTCACGTAACATAAAATTAACCTTTTAAAAGTGGGTAATTCATTAGCATTTAGTACATTATTGTACTAACCACCACCTCTTTTTAGCTTCAGAACATTTTATCATTCCAGAGGGAAACTCTATACCCATTAAGGACTTGCTCTCCACTCCCTGCCCCTTCCCCATACCAGCCCTGAGCAACCACCAACCTGTATCCTGTCTCTGTGGAATTATAAAGTGGGCCACCTGTTGCTTACGGCTTCTTTCACATAGCATGTTCACTTAGCAATGTGTTTATCCACACTGTAGCATATACCAGTACTTTACTTTTTGTGGCTGAATAATACTCCATTTTATACACACATACACACACACCACAGTTTGTTTACCCGTTCATCAACTAATAGACATTTGGGCTGAGTCTACCTTGTGGATGCCATGAATGGTGCTGCTATGAACATGATTACACCTGTATTTGAGTACCTGTTTTCAGTTTCTTTAAGTATATATCCAAGTGGAATTGCTAAGACATATCATAATTACGTGTTCAGCTTTTTCAGGACTCCCCAACCTGTTTTCCACAGCAGCTGAACCATGTTACATTCTCACCAGCAATGGATGAAGATTCATTCCAGTTTCACATATCCTCATCAACACTTGTTATTTTCCGTTCTTGTTGTTGCTATAGCCATCCTAAGTTCACTGGTATCTCATTGTGGTTTTGATTTGCATTCCCCTAATGACTAGTGATATTGAGCATCTTTTCATCTACTTGTTGATATTTGTGTGTCCTCTTTGGAGATCTGCCCTTTTTTTTGAATCAGATTGTTTATCTTTTGTTATTAAGTTTATTGTGTATTCTGCATATTAGACTCTTATCAGATATAATTCACAAATATTTTCTCTACCATTCTGTAGGTTTTCTTTTCACTTTCTTAAATATGTCCTTTAATAACAAAAGTTTTTAATTTTCAAGTTCAGTTTATCTCCTTCATTTGTTGCTTTTGGTACCACAGCTCTATAGTCTATTGTCAAATTCAAGCTAATGGATTTTACCCATTTGTTTTCCTCTATAAACGTTATGGTTTTAGTTCTTATATTCAGTTATTGATCCATTTTGCATTAACTTGGGTATATTGTGTGAGTTAGGAGTATTGCTCCATTCTTTTGCATGTGTATGTATAATATTAGCACAGTTTGTTGAAAAGACTGTCCTTTCCCCAAGGGTGTCTTAGCATCCTTGTCAAAAATCATTTGACCATATATGTGAGGGTTTGTTTTAGGGCTCTCTATTCTGTTGCATTGGTCTGGTCTGTATGTCTGCCTTTTGCCAGCACTCCGCACTGTTTTGACTACTGCAGCTTTGTAGTGAGTTCTGAAATCAGGAAGTGTGAATCCTCCAGCTTTCTTCTTGTTTTTCTGACTGTTTTGGCTATTTGGGCTCCCTTGAGATTCCATATAAACTTTGGGATGGATTTTCCTATTTCTGCACAATATCGTACTTGGGATTTTGCTGGAGATTGGACTGAATCTGTAGATTGCTTTAGGTAATATTCACATCTAACAATATTAGGTCTTATAATCTGTGAACATGGAATGTCTTTCTATTTATGTCTTCTCTAGTTCCTTTCAACCATGTTTTATACTTCTCACTGCACACATCTTTCACCTGTTTGGTTAGGTTAATTCCTAAGTATTTTATTCTTTTTGATGCTTTTTGCAAATGGAATTCTTTTCATAATATCCTTTTCAAGATTGTTCATTATTAGTGTATAGAACTACAACTGAATTTGTGTATTGATTTTCATATCCTACAACATTGCTGAATTCATTTATTAGTTCTAACAGTTTTTTTGTGGGATCTTTGCAGTTTTCTACGTGTAAGATGATGTCATCTGAAAAACATAATTTTACTTCCTCCTTTACAACTTGAATGTCTTTTATTTTTTTCTTACCTAGTTGCTTTAAAACTTCTAGTCCCAGACTGAATAGAAGTGGCAAAAGTCGGCATCCTGGTCTTGTTCCTGATCTCAGAGGGGAAAGCTTTTAGTCTTACCATAGAATATGATGTTAGCTGTGTTTTTGTCCACATGTGACCTTTATTACATTGAATTAATTTCATTCTATTTCTAGCTTAAGTGTTTTTGTCTTGAAAGGGTGTTGAATTTTGTCAAATGCTTTTTCTGCATCAATTGATATATGATCATGGGTTTTTTGTGTTTTTTTTTTTACATTTTTAGTTGGTTTGCTAGTATACCATTGAAGATTTCTGCATCAATATTCAAAAGGTATATTGGTCTGTAGTTTTCTTGTGATATCTTTGTCTGGCTTTAGAATCGGGGTAATACTGGCTTTATAGAATTTGTTAGGAAACATTCCCTCTTCTTCAGTGTTTTTGGAAGAGTTTGAGAAACATTGATCATAATTCTTCTTTAGTAGAATTTACCAGTGAAATCATCTGGTTCTGGACTTTCTTAGTGTGGAGTTTGTTTTTATTTTTAACTCGTTCAATATCTTTATTGTTATAAGTCTGTTCAAATCTTCTATTTCTTCTTCAGTTTTAGAAGTTTGTGTATATCTAGGAGTTTGCTATTTCATCTAGTTTATTTAATTTGTTGACAATTATTGTTAGTAATCTCTAAAACTTGTTTGGATTTCTGAAAGGTTAGTAGTAATGTTGCCACTTTAATTTCTGATTTTATTTGTATCACCTCTCTTTTTCATTGCCAGTCTAGCTAAGGCATTGAAAATGTTTTTGATAATCTCATTAAGAACAAACTTCTTGTTTCAGTGATTCTGTTTCTTTCTTATTCTGTTTCATTTTAATTATCTCTTTTGCTAGTTTTGGGTTAAATATTAGCTGCTTTTTCTAACCTTCAGATACAAAGTTTAAATTATTGATTTGAGATTTTTTTTTTCTTTATCAATGTAGGCATTTACTGGGTGCCTGGGTGGTTCAGTCAGTCAGCATCTGACTTTGGCTCAGGTCATTGTCTCGTGGTCCGTGAGTTCAAGCCCCATGTGGGGCTGTGTGCTGACAGCTCAGAGTCTGGAGCCTGCCTCAGATTCTGTGTCTCCCACTCTCTCTCCCCTCCTTTCCCGCTCATGCTCGCAGGCTCTCTCTCTCTCAAAAATAAATAAACATTTAAAAAATGTAGGCATTTACTGCATAAATTGCCTTCTGAGCACAGTATTCATTCCATCCCATGTTTTAATTTCATTTTCATTAATCTCTAAGTATTTTCTAATTTCCCTTATTTTTTTTTTTGACCCTATATGTTGTTTAATTTCTACATACCTGTGAGTTTTCTAGTTTTCCTCTTGTTAGTGATTTCTGGTTTCAATCCTGGTGATTGAAAAAGATACTTGGTGTCATTTTAATATTTTTAAATTTATTGACACTTGTTTTGTGACCTAACATAAGTTTATCCTGAGTTTTATAATTCAGCTTGAAGAATTTTAATGTTAGAGGCTCTACATGGTACTCTTTCTAGTCTTTTTGGTAAATATATATAGTTTTTGAATCCCTGTGGGTATTTTCACACTGATTATTTCTTTAAACATACTACACATGGTTGTTTTATAATCTTTGTATGACAATTCCAATCTTCTGATATTCTAACATATAAAGTTTTTGTGGGTCTTTCTACCTTCTATCTGTTGTTTCTGCAAGTTCTTACTCATGCCTAGTGGTTTGTTTTGTTTTTTTCCATTATTCTTATTGTTGGGAGTTCATCTTTCTTTAAAAATTATTGAACTCTTGGGCATCTAGGTGATTCGGTTGGTTAAGGAGTCCGACTTCGAAGGGCTCGGGTCATGATCCTGGCTCATGAGTTTGATCTCTGCATTGAGCTCCGCACTTGACAGCATGGGATTCTCTGCTTGGGATCCTATGTCTCTCCCTCTCCCTCTCTCTGCCCCTCCCCTACTTGTGCTCTCTCTCTTTCAAAATAAATAAATAAACTTAAAATATATGTATTGAACTCTTTGAGGCCTTGAATGAATGTACTTCCTTCCAGGCATCTGGTGATGGTAACACCACTAACATAGCATCACTTTAAACTGAATTCAGGACTTGCGGCTTTTTTGGATTGCCCAAGTAATAAATTTGGACTATAAATTCTGGTGAGAGCCAGCTCATGGTTATAAATTCTCCGGATCATCCTAAGGTGCTCAGCCTTTGGAAAAAAAAACCTTTCCTTATAATCCCATGTTGATGGGAGGTGTGTAGTGAAGTTTTTTCTTATCTGCCTTAAACTGAGGGTGGAATCCTTAATCGAAATCCCAGTTTTAATAAGAGGAGAAGATTCTATTAGACTTCCCTCCTTGTATGGACTCTGGAATTTCTGTCTCCTAAAATTTCAGGCACTGTTAAACTAGGTTTTTGCCTTTCCTTAAATTTTAGATAGAAAAATCCTTATTATCTTGTGAGTTCTTCAAAGCTTTTATATAGACATATATAATTGTTATTTTCCAGCCACAGTGGTAATCCACATACCTGGTTAGCCATTTTAAGGAAGCCCTAAGTTTTTGATGTCCATTTGCTATACTAAATTATTTTTTCTAGAGCCCCAAATTATATTCTAAAAGTATCAATTAAAGCAGTTTCAGTAAAAGAGCAGGTAGCTCCCTTCACAATGATATAATAATAGCAGTTAATGTTTGTTGATCATTTATTATATAATAGGCATTATACAGGAACTACCTCAAGTCTGAAATCAACTCTATAGGGTACTATTATTATCTTCCATTTCCTAAGGAGTTAGCTGAAGCTTAGTTACACTTCTGCACAAGTTTATATAGTTAGTAATTAGGGGAAACATCGATTCAAAAGGCCGTCTGTCTGATCCCAGTACTTTTACTCTTGATCATTACACCATACTGCCTTTAATAGGATGGTGGCCATTATATTATAGACCTTTCAAAACTGAATTTGATTCAACTAAGCATGGTTATACTTAGTAAGTGTAATTTAACTTAGAGCTAATTAAGGAAATCTGAAGCTCAAACAGTTCTTTTTTAATTTTTAAAATTTTAGAAGTATTTATATTTTATCAATACATTCAGAGCGTGGGATGGCATACATTTCTTTCTTTGACATTTTAAGTAAGTTTTTATCAAATAAAAATCATTTTTCCAAAATTATAACAATGTAATAGCTATGCAATTTTAAAAAGTTTTTTATAGACTTTAATGTACTTCTTTCTTTGGAAGTATTACAGTCTAATTACCCATTCAGACTATAGTGTATTTGATCCACATGCCTGATTGTCTTATAATCAGATTACCAGGGTGTTTTTTTATCATTATTTTCTTCATTAAAACAGTTGCTTTGGGGACGCCTGGGTGGCTCAGTCAGTTAAGTGTCTGACTTCAGCTCCGGTCATGATCTCACGGTTTGTGAGTTCGAGCCCCTCATCAGGCTCTGTGCTGACAGCTCAGAGCCTGGAGCCTGCTTCAGATTCTGTGTCTCCCTGTCTGTCTCTGCCCCTTCCCTACTCTGTCTATCTCTCTGTCTCAAAAATAAAACATTTAAACAATTTAAAAAACAAAAAACAGTTGGCTTTGGAGCATATAACAATCATAAATAATTGAGTGAATACTTTATGATTCTAAATGCTTCTAGTTAACTTGGACAGCCCAATTAAAAATAATATTTTAATTTTTATGTAATTCATGTAGACTTAAGCAGGAATTTTAGTGTAACATCTATTAACCACGTAATAGTGACCTTCCTCCTCCAGTTTGTTTGATCAAAGGTCAGGCTCTATGCAATATGGCAAATGAAGTTAACAAATTTGCAGTTTATCATCTCCTTATTAGTGCAACTTGAAGGGACAAAGAGAAGCATCGATATTACAGTATATCATCTAGAAAAGCCTTTAAACTTATCTCCATATATTACCAAAAACCCAGGTAATCTCTTCCCCTTAAAAAGTTGAAAAATCTGTTCTTTCAAGTAGCCATTAAGTCATAATATCTTTAAAAGCACTCAATGTAGGGGCACCTGGGTGGCTCAGTCTGTTCCTATATTACTGACTAAAACTTGTTAAATTGGCATTGTCCTCTATATACTCCTAAAATCCTTTTTTTTTTTTTTTAAATTCCAGTATAATTACCATACAGTGTTATATTAGTTTCAGGTGTACAAATAGTGATTCAACAATTCTAAAAACCTTAATATTCATATCTCCTTATACCTGCACAGATGAAAAACTGTCCAATGACAATAAGATTATGAAATAGTTTCAGAATTTTGAGGTCATTAGCAAACCTCAGTAAGTAAATGTACCGACTAAAACTGGAATTTTGATTAGAAGATAGCACACTTATATCTTCTTTGATTTGAATAAAAAATGAAGCTCTTCACCAAAAAGGTCGGAGAGCTAGGACTTCTTTCACTGAGCTCACAGAACCAGCTACATAAGTGTTTTTGATTCTCTTACTGATAAATGCAGGTGTGTGACAGAAAAAGAAAGTTAAGCTTATTCTAATAAATGATACATATTTCTTCTAACTTATGAAATACATTTGCTCAATTCAAAATAGTATATACTTCCAAGAACTTTGTACCTCTAATTCTGACATTTTGCTTAATATTTACACGTTATCCTAACTATTACATTGAATCTTTTTACCCACAAGCATATTTTTCAATACTTCTTATTCACTGATTAATTCATTGGATTCTAATCTATTGACTACTAGGTGCAAGGCATGAACTAAGCCCTCGGGCTCCATTTGAGAACATAGTAAGCCCTGCTCTCCCGAAATTCACATTCTGACTAGAGGGACAGATTTTACTTGGTGTTCCCACTGGCTAAGTTTACTGTGTCTCCCATGAGAACCTTCTTTGACAGTTTTTGATAACTGGGCTGTTAACTTTGTTAGAGACATTCAAAATTGCAGAAAGGCAGTGATGAATTTCCCTACAAACTGTACTCCGCAGTCCTCTGCTCATCTTCCCTCTTTACTCCTGCCAGTTCATGTATGTCTCCATTTTCGGCCATCAACTCCATTCTGAAGACTTCGCAATTTCCATCTTTAAAACCTCTCACCTTTCTTCTATAGCTACCTACAGAACCTTGCTGTATCATCACACACAATGCACCTTCAATCAATATATCTAAAACAGAACTTAAGCCTCCTGACTTTCTCAAATCTGTACTTGTACCTTAGTCTACCAGTACCATAGACTCAAGATTTTATATCTGTTTTCTTTAACTTCTTCCTGTGTTTGTAACCCAATTTATTCCGGCTTTGTTATCTCTCTGTTTTTATATCTCCCTTTGAAATCCCTCATGGCCAGCCCTCCTTAGTCCAGTATTTCATTATTTCATGACTGCTAATAGTTGCTTGACTATTACCCTATCAGTTCATCCTGTTGGCTTTTCTCAGATTAATCATTTTAAAATACTACTTCAGGGGCACCTGGGTGGCTCAGTCGGTTGAGCGTCCGACTTCGGCTCAGGTCATGGTCTTGCAGTTCATGAGTTCGAGCCCCACGCCGGGCTCCGTGCTAACAAACAGCTCAGAGCCTGGACCCTGGTTCAGATTCTGTATCTCTCTCTCTCCCCCCCCCTCCCCTGCTCATGCTCTGCCTCTCTCTGTCTCTCAAAAATAAATAAATGCTAAAAAAAAAAAAAAAAAAAAAAAAAAAATTAAATACTACTTCATTGGAGAGTCACTCTTTCCTAAAGTATTTTCTTACAAATTTCTCTTACCGTGATCTCTCATCCGAAGTCTTATAGCACTGTTTCTGTACTGCTTATACCTGGCTGTTACAGTGCCTGGAATTATCTAGTACAATTTGTATTAACTAATGTTTATTAAGTGGCTACTATGTACTTGCTACTGTTCTGTGCACTTTGTATAAACTCATTTAATCCTCACAGCAACCCCACGTGGTATGTGCTTTTATTTTCCTCATATTACACAGGAGAGAACTGAAGTACAGAGAAGTAAAATAACTTTTTCCAAATTAGCTTACTGGCATAGCCAATGATTCATGGCATAGCCATGATTCACACCCACCTCACTAGCTTCGATCACCATGCTCTTAGCCACTGCCACTACTATGTCATTTCACTGGAAAGTTAAGACAGAGACTTAAACACATTTTGAAGGGTACTGTAAGAGCTTTGTGAGAGGTTTAAAGTACTTTTGCAGTTCAGCAGATGGCAAGATGACTTCCACCAAGGGGACAAAAAAAAAAAAAAAAAAAGAAAGAAACCCAAAAGCTTTATGAGGGATTTGGAAGTGGGGTGGGGAGAAACATTCCAGAGAGAGGAATTTGCATGATATAAAGCACTCTTGAGACAGACTATTCAGAGCATATTACCAGGAATTCTAAGTAATGTAGTTTAGCTGGGACAAAGGATACTCAATGGTAAAGGGAAATAAGTTGTAAAAGTAGATTGCAGCCAAATTATAGGTCTTAAATGTGAAATTAAGGTGTTTAAGTCATAATTTATAGGTTGTGGAGTGATAAGTCTGTATCTAAGAAATGTTCGGCTACAATAATGTTTAAGGTCAAAGGGAAGACAAGGACCAGTTAGAAAGTTATTACAATAGTCTAAGAAATAATGAAGCCCTGAATTAGATAACTAGCTGGAAAGTAGGGACCAGAGAAGAGACTGTATGTATCTTCTTGAATCTTCAACATTTGCCAACTGATTGGCTACCAGGGGATTAGAAGAGGCAGGTACCATTAACTAAGATAAGGGAGCATAGTTAACAGGGGACAGAGAAAGAAGATATAATCAGTTTGAGACATATGCCAAGTTTATGATGCCAGTAGGAGGAAACATTCAGCAGACAGTAATGTAGAATTTAAGAGATCAGGATTAGAGATGTAACTATCGGAGACTTTGGTGTACATCTGATAGCTAAAACCAGGGAAGTAAGTAGAGGAAAAACAGCTAGGGGATAGATGGAGGAATCAGAACTACCGAAGGAATGTCCCCCAAGTAAGGAGAATCAGAAGGATTAAAATCGGAAGTGAGAGAGTGGAATGTTGCAGAGAGGTAAAACAAATGTGGCGAATTTCTTGGCCACATTTATGAAATCTAGGTTGTGAGAACAGGAGTAATTAGGCTTATATATGCTATTCTATTCCTTTCCCTTAGATATTTGTTTTGTCTCCTGTCATTGACTATTCTTCTTCAAATCATTTTCTAGTCTTTATATCATACAATTCCAGATCCCTTCACAGCACCTGGAAATCATAGACTGTGGTACCTATACATGTTGTATATAATAATATATATATGTATATGTGTGTAGATAGATAGATAAAGTATATCCAAAACATATATGGGTAATAACATATATATGAATAAAGTAAATATTATGTTATAGGCACAACAGTAAATGTAGGTTAGGTCTTGAGAAGGCTCCCTTGGGATCCTACCAACATGAAAGACAGCTGATATGAGTGAACCCTGCCCTTCCAATATAAGATGAAGTATTCAGAACAACAAAAAAATGTAATCATAGCCTTAATAAGAATAAAAGAGAAATCCAGTTTTGTTTTAGTGCCAGTAACAACAGTTCAAAACCATAGTCATAAGTAGAACTGACACCACAGAAATAAGCCTTGGTGCCTGGGGTTTTAATACCTACTTGAGTCAGAAATCGTGCCTTTGGGTTCACAGGCAGCTGGAATTGAGCCTCTTGCATAAAGCCTAGTCTCACAGGGCTACTCTCCTGTGAAAGGAGAGTGAGCAAAATTCAGTGGTCCAGAGCCATTAAAACCTGTAGGACCCTGACAAAAGCCAATGCAAAAATTGTTCTGTACCATGAAACAGGGCTTTGGAAATTCCTGTTGAGGGAATTTAAAAAAAAAAAAAAAAGCCCCAGTAAGGATGTGCTCACAGTGAAAATATAAATTTTGAGGGTAATCAACAGCTCCAACAAAGAAGACAGTTGTAATTCCAAGAACAGAAGAAAACCTGACCTGAAAGAGACCATAAACTTACTTATATTAAAATAAGTTACTTGAGAGATTAAAAAAAGGAATCAAACCATGATGAAAGAATATGACAGGAATAACAGGATAAGAAAAAAAAACGACAATGTCTGGAAATGAAATGTTCGTTGTTGTTGTTGTTGATTGTTTAATGGTTGGATTAAACTGCTGAGATGAGAATTAGTGAATTAGATGATCTGGTCAGACCACCCAGAATGTAGATTGAAGAGATGGGGAGATGTGAGAATGGCTGGGAGATATGGAAGGCAGAATGGGAAAGAACAGTATATACCTATTCAATGACAGTTTCAGAAGGTGAGAATGGGAGGTGAAGCACTCAACAAAGTAATGGCTGCGATTTTTCAGAATTGACAAAAGAGTCCTGATAGAGAAGTACACAATCTCCTGAGCAGGAGAAATAAAAACAACCCATATCTAAACAAACCATGGAGAAATCGTTAAACATTAAAGCAAATGGAACATGCTAAAACCAATGATGGAGAGGAAACCAAGGAACACCAGCTATACTAACAATTGCCTTCTCATCTACCACAAAAGGTATCAGAAAAAGTAGAAAAAGATCTTCAAAGTGCTGAGAGAAAATAATGGTCAACTTAGCATTTTAGGTCTAATTAAAATATTAGTTGAGAATAAGAATAAAGATACTTTCAGACAAATTAAGACTTAACAGCTTACGGAGCGCCTGCGTGGCTCAGTCGATTAAAGCGTCCAACTTCTGATTTCGGCTCAGGTCGTGATCTCACGGTTCATGAGATCAAGCCCCACATCAGGCTCCATGCTGACAGCACAGAGCCTGCTTGGGGTTGTCTCCCTCTCTCTCTGCCCCTCTTCCACTTGTGTGCATAGGCACGCTCTCTCAAAATAAACTTTAAAAACGATTTAGGGGCACCTGGGTGGCTCAGTCGGTTGAGCGTCCGACTTCGGCTCAGGTCATGATCTCACAGTCTGAGTTCAAGCCCCGCGTCAGGCTCTGTGCTGACAGCTCAGAGCCTGGAGCCTGTTTCAGATTCTGTGTCTCCCTCTCTCTCTGTCAAAAATAAATAAACATCTAAAAAAAAAAAAAAAAGATTTAACAACTTGCCTTTCCCTAACCCTTACTATGAAGGCTATTAAAGGATATATCTGCTTCAGCTAGAGGAAAATTGAACATAGAAGAAAGGAAAGGGCAGCAAGAAAAAGTTGTGACCAAAAAAATTAAATGTGATGATAAATCTTAAGTGTTGGTTGTACAAGAAACTATTGTAACAATGACGACTAATTTGGGAGGGGTTAAGAACTAGATGGAACTAAAATACATGAGAGCAGGGGCACCCGACTGGCTCAGTCAGTTGAGTATCCAACTTCGGCTCAGGTCATGATTTTGCAGTTCGTGGGTTTGAGCCCCATGTCGGGCTCTGTGCTGACAGCATAGAACCTGGAGCCTGCTTTGGGTTCTGTGTGTGTGTCTCTCTCTCTACCCCTACCCTGCCCATGCTGTGTCTCCCTCTCTCAAAAATAAATAAACATTTTTAAAAAATTAAAATACATGACGGCAAAACTTAAAAGACTGGAAAAGGAAACCAGAAACATTTTAGGATCCTTGTATTGAGTGGGACAAAGGCAGGAAAACTAACTATAGACTTTGTGAGTGATTATTTGTAAAAAAAAAAAAAAAAAGGGGGGGGTATTCATTAATAAACCTATGATGTGCAACTTTCAAAACCACTAGATGGAAGAAAAGAGAATAAGAAAACTTGATCAATAGAAGGAAAATAGAATAAAAAAAACACATGGTAAATTAAAAGAATAAATTAAGATAAAGAATAAGTCCTAATATTTTAACGATCACAGTAAATGAAAATAGACTTTTCAAATTGAAAAACTAATACAAAATGCAGCTACGTGTTATTTATAACAGAGACATCTAAAGCACAATGTCCCTGAAAGATTGAAAGTAAAAAGAAAAAATAAGAATCCTGACCCTAATAATCTTTATGCATCTAACATAACCCAAACTTATATATGGCAAAAAAAAATATACACAATTACCACACCTTCAAGGACCAGATAACCTCTATCTTATATAAAGTATTCTAATTTTCAAGGAAAACCTCCCATAGTTTTTTATGAGGCTAACATAAATCTTAATTTCAAAATTAAATTCAATATGTATTCTGAAAAAGGAAAAATAGAGGTCAGTGTTGCATATGAATATAGATACAAAAATCTCAAAACTGTTAGATACTGAGTTTTTAGAAGTTGTTTTCTAATGTCTTAGAGTGCTATAAAATAATACAAGTAATCCATTACACCCAACTGCCAAAATATAAAATACTATATACTTAGTAGTGAAATACTTAAGGCATTCCCTTAAAAATCATGAACATGAAAATAATACTGGCATTTTCTTCCATTCAACATTATCTGGAGATCCAGTTTATAAATAACTACTCATTTGTTGTGAAACCTTAGAAGAGTTACCTTATTTTGGGGTCCTAAGTTTCTGGTCTGTTAAAGGAGTAGGATTATAATACTGACCCAGGAACAGGGACTATAGGCGATCCAGCTGAGCTCCCTGAGCCCAGTCCAGCCCAGATCAGCCATCTCTGAGTCCCACAGACTCATTCCATAAATAAATGCCTTTTGTTTTATACACTGATACTTGCAGTTGTTTGTTTTGCAATAATAACAAACTAATACACTGTCAGAGTTAAAGATTAGATGTTGGCAAGTATGTGGAGGAAAAACAGGAACTGTCCATTGTTGTCGGTGGAAAAGTAATACAATCTCTTTGGGGAAGAGTTGGGCAATAGTTCATTGTAAAGTTGAAGTTACCCATATTCTATTATGATGGATCAGAAATTCTTCTAAATATATCCTCTAGAGAAACACACATATAGGTAAAGAGTCATCTAAAAGATGTTATTACAACATTCTAATAGTGAAAAATTGGAAACTGCCTAAATGTCTATCAGTAAGGGAAATGAATAAATTATATATTACATCATACAACATGTAGTGGGTTGAATAGTGCCCTCCAAAAATTCATATCCACCCAGAAGTTCAGGATATGATCTTATTTAGAAATAGGGTCTTAATTAAGATGTGGTCATACTGGATCCAGATGGGCCCTAAATCCAATGATGAGTATCCTTATAAAAACAGAAGATTCAGAAACACCCAGGGAAGAAGTCCATGTGGTGACACAGCAGAGATTGAAGCAATGCACCTACAAGCCAAGGAACACCAGAACACAAGGAACTTGCATTGCTGGAAGCCCCCAGGAGCTAGGAAGGAGGCATGGGATAGACTCTCCTTCAGAGCTTCCAAAAGGAACCTACCTTGATTTTAGACTTCTCGTCTCCTCATGGTGTATAGCCACCCAATTTGTGGTAATATTTCATGGTAGCCCAAGGAACTAATAACGCAACGAATACTACGTACCAGATAAAATGAATGAACTGCAACCATATATATATGGTTGCAGTTCATTAATTTTATATATATATATAAACCAGATATATATATGGTTGCAGTTCATTAATTTTATATACATATATGTATAATGGAAAGGCATCTCATGATGATGGAGGAAAGATTTAATATTGTTAGAAGTGAATACTACTCAGAGTGATCTACAGATTCAGTGTGGTCCCTATCAGAATGGAATCTCAAGGGACCTCCCCCAATCATGAAAAGGAAGAACTAAAATTGGAGGACTCACATTTCCTGAATTCAAAACTGACTGTAAAACTACAGTAGTCAAACTAGGGTGGTACTGGTATAAAGACAGACATACAGACAATGCAGCAGATTAGAGAGCCCAGAAGTATGCCTCACATAAGGGTCAAATTATTTCAATAAAGGTACCAGGACCATTCAGTAGGAAAAAGACAATCTTTTCACAAATAGTCTTGGGAAAAGTAGATGTCCACATGCAAAGGAATGAAGTTAGATGCTTGCTTTACACCATATACAAAAGTCAAAATGGATCAAAGACATAAACATAAGAGCTAAAATGACAAAACTCTTTGAACAAAGCATAGGGGGAAAGCTTTCAGGACATTGAATTTGGCAAGATTTCTTGGCTACGACAACAAAAACACACAGCAACAAAAGAAAACATTAAATAAAATGGACTTCATCAAAACTGAAAACTTCTGTATATTAAAGGACATTATCAAGAGATAAGTGAAAATGGGGGTGGCTGGGTGACCCAGTCAGTTAAGTGTCTGGCTCTTGATTTCAGCACAGGTCATGATCTCACAGTCATGGGATCAAGTCCTGTGTCAGGCTCTGTGCTAGGTGTGGAGCCTGCTTGGGATTCTCTATCTCTCTATCTCTATCTTACCTCTCTGTCTCTATCTCTGTCTCTTTCTCTATCTCCCTCTGCCTCTCTCCCCTACTCGCATTCTCTTGCTCTCTAAAATTAAAAAAAAAAAAAAATGTTTTTTAAAGAAAGTGAAAATGGAACAGGGTGGGAGAAAATATTTGCAAAGCATATATCTGATAAGAGATTAATTTCCAGAACATATAAAGAACTACAACTCAACGACAACAAAAAACAACCCAATTCAAAGGTGGACAAAGGCTTTGAATAGACATTTCTCCAAAGAAGATATACTCGTACCAAATAAGCACATGAAAAGATGCTCAACATCATTAATCATTAAGGAAACACAAATCAAATACAAATATAGTGAGATACCACTGCACACCCACTAGGATGGCTATAACATTTAAAAAAATGTTTCCTTAAAAAAGGAAAATAACAAATGTTGGCAAGGATAAAGAAAAAAATGGAATCTTCATCAATTACTGGGGGAAAATGTAAAATGATTCAGCTGCTATGGAAAACAGGTTAATGTGTCCTTGAAGTTAGTCAAACATAGTTACCATATGACCCACTGATTCCATTCATAGGAATTGAAAACACGTACACAAATACATGTACACACATTCTTGGCGACACCATTCACAATAGCCAAAGGTGAAACGGCCCAATGTCCATCAATAGATTCATGGATAAACAAATGTGGTAAACACATAGAATGGAACATTACTCAGCCATAAAAAGGACTGATTCATGTTACGATGTAGATGAACACTGAAACATTATGCCACTAAATTGTACACTTAAAAGAGTTGATAGGGTACATTTTTATATTATGTATACTTTGCCACAATAAAAACTTAGCAAGTGCAGGTTTGTGGCAGTTCTGTGAACTGGGTAGGAAGTGGCCACCGAGGGGAAGCGGTGTTGTGGCTGAGGCTGGTAGGAAAGCAGACACCAAGATCAGACTTCCCTCACTTCACCTCCCGTCAGAGTACTGGGACCTATTTGCGAGTTCAATAACCCAGGACTAACATTTATTAAATATTATTTTCTAGGGCCTTAATATATGCCCTTAATCTGTGACCTCACTTCATATGCTCAAATGTATCTCCTTCATGCTGTGATGACAAATATTTCCAATGGTTTGAGACATTAGAGCTCTTATTCTTATGTACCTATAACATTATTTGTGGAACTCTAACACTTGAGCCGCATTAAGCATTGAGAACAAAGCCTGGTTGAAACCCTCATCTCGAATGTTCCTTCCCTTCCCCTCTTGCCAAGCCGAGGTTTGGTATGGGCCCGCACCACCCGCTCTTAAACCTCCTGCCCTTTTTGAATGGAAGCTTTACTCTTCCCTTGGAAAAGCAAGGGAGCTTAGTCTGCTAGGTTACTTAAAAGAACTGTTTAGTGGCAAATTACTGCCCCTCTCTCAGAAGGACCAAAATCTTTCTGTTTCTTTCAATCATCCATTCAACATAATTATCGTAAGTTCGCCGGCATGGTCTAGCATGCTAAGATAATCGAGGAATTGCTCCCCACATTTTCACTTGCGGATAAATTTATTATATCCCATTTTTACTCTCAAATACTGAAAACACATGAAGGAATAATAAAGCACTTTGTACATTATTGTTCAAACAAAATCTGTTGGCTGATACTATTTATATATGTGGAAAGCATATCAGAAGCCATACATTTTTAAGACTAGATAAGGAAGGAAAAAATATATAATGACAGTTGAATAGCTTTTCTTGAGAGTGAGGAAAATGAACAACAGTGAGAGAAAAATAGCCACAAGTGTTAACTTGGGGGGACAAAAACCCCTGAACTTCTCTGTCTAAAAGTGCAGTTAGATGCATGGTGGTGCACACGTACGGGTACCATGGAAGGTATCGCGCTGCGATTTGATCCTGGTGTAATAGTGGCTTTTATACTTTTCACGTCCACTTCTCATCCTAGGAGTCGTCGTACAGCTGTGTAGCTGGTCATAAGGAGGTCTGAATAAAACATGAAAACCTGCCCTTCAAAGAAGTAGTTCTTCGGTGCACACTTCCTCTAAGTTCTTGTTTGCCCCTAAACAGCCTCTAATCGATTTGGTTGGTGGTTTTCTAGATTTAAGTCTCTGAATTTGCAGAGATTGGGGACCTAAAGAACACCTGTTTTTTAAATTCTCATTTTATAAATTATTCTTCTTTATTATGTTTTCCCCCGCTCTATTCTTATTCTTACCCCTTTTCTGTAAGTTTTACAGGCCTTCTCTTGTTGATTGTTAATACCTGATACTACCACATGGTATTCTTTCTGTCAACTCAACAAGTGTTTTTTGAGCACCTAGTATGTTTCTAGGACTTTGTTATCAGACAACATTTACAGAACAAAAAGGAAATAACGATATTTCTCCTCCTCTATAGAATTTGCAGGTCTTGTCATGACTATGATGCTGTTTCAAATTGTAATCCTCCCTTAACTTTGTAGAAGCATTGAAAAGGTGTCCCACTTCAGCAATTTGGCTGGATGTATGTTTAAGATGTTTCATGGTACAATACCTATGCCCATTGTCAGTGACAGCTTGACGCTTACACTGGTAACCTATAAAACTGATACTGTGTTACTGGGCTACAGCGGAAAGCCTCGGGTCTTAACTTGGCTTTGCCAGTGATTATCCCGTGAACCTAAGGAAGTTTTGTTCGACTTCTGTAGGCTTCAATTTCTTCTCTTAAATTATCTCTGTGATCCTTCTAATTCTAAAAATCGTATCAAATATTACAGCATATACACTATTGAAATGCAGCTTTTCTAAGAGAATAGAACTCCAGTATACATATGTAATACTGAATAATATGACTTTGACAAGTACTGGATGGGCCATAGTTGAACAGAATGGAAAGAATACTGCAGATTTCTCATTTCCCCTGTACCGTTAACAATCATAAATCCTGATTTTTTAAATCCCTTCAATTGCTTTTTATTGCAGTTATTTCTTTCCAAATAAGATAATATGGGAAATTTTCTACTGGAGACAAAATACCTATTCCTTTGAGGTTACGTTTAACTTTAAAACTTATAAATACATAGCTGATTCGAATGTTTGTAGTAGCACTATCGATAATAGCCAAATCATGGAAAGAAACCAAATGTCTGTCGACTGATGAATGGAAAAAGAAGATGTGGGGGGCTCCTGGGTGGCTCAGTTGGTTAAGCAGCTGACTTCGGCTCAGGTCATGATCTCATGGTGAGTTTGAGCTCTGCGTCGGGTTCTGTGCTGACAGCTCAGAGCCTGGAGCCTTCTTCAGAGTCTGTGTCTCCCTCCCTCCCTGCTCTTCCCCCACTTGTGCTCTGTCTCTTTCTCTCTCAAAAATAAACATTAAAAAAAGGAAGAAGGTGTGGTATATATATACAATGGGATATTTCTCAGCCATCAAAAAGAATGAAATCTTGCCATTTGCAACAACGTGGATGGAACTAGAGTGTATTATGGTAAGCAAAATGAGTCAGAGAAAGACAAATATTATATGATTTCACTCGTGGAATTTAACAAACGAAACAGATGAACATAGGGGAAGGGAAGGAAAAATAAGATAAAAACAGAGAGGGAGGCAAACCATAAGAGACTCTCAAATTCAGAGAACAAATTGAAGGTTGCTGGAGGAGTGTTGGGTGGAGGGATGGGTAAATGGGTGATGGGCATGAAGGAGGGCACTTGTTGGGTGAGCACTGGGTGTTATATGTAAGTGATGGGTCACTAAAGTCTCCTGAAACCATTATTACACTGTATGTAAACTAACTTGGATTTAAGTTAAATAAATAAATAAGTGTGTAGGTATGTATGTATGTATGTATGGTATAAATACATAAGTAAAAACATCCCCTGAAACATGAAAATGTGTCTTTTGCAGACTTCTACTTAGCACGAGATCTACATTTTGAGCCTCACAAACCCTGGGGAAAACATGTAATTATTTTTACTTCCTTTGTGTATGTTATTCACTTCAAATAATACATCTAGACATTATTTTTATACCTCCAATAAGCTTTCCATTTATTTCTCCTATGGGTTCTTGTATTTTTCCCCAAAAATACTCATTCAGCAATTACTCACTGACTTTATAATGTACTACAGGCATTGAGGATATGTAAATGAAAGGCATGATCCCAAAACTTGAGAAGATTATCATATACACAATTACATAAAGAGACCATCATAATATAATACAATGATTTTTTGTAAAAGTGTACTGAAGGTATGGAGTACCTCAGAATCCTGGGAGTTAGAAAGCCTTCACAAAGGAAATCTATTCCCCCCTGCCTTTTTTTTTTTTTTACTGTTTATTTTTTGAGAGAGAGACAGCGTGAGTTGGGGAGGGGCAGAGAGAGAGAGGGAGACAGAATCTGAAGCAGGCTCCAGGCTCTGAGCTGTCAACATAGAACCCGACACAGGGCTCGAACTCACAAACCTTGAGATCATGCCCGGAGCCAAAGTCAGCCTCAGGTGCCCCCCCCCCCCCTTTTTTTAATTGAAGTACAGTTGACCTACAATATTAGTTTCAGGTGTACAATATAGTGATTCTACATGTATATACATGAAATGTTCACCACAATAAGTGTAGTTACTTTCTGTCACCATACAAAGCTATTACAGTATTAATTCCCTATGCTGATTAATTCCCTATTCCCTGTTAATTCCCTAGTTCATCCTCATGATTTATTTTACAACTGAAAGCTTGTACTTCTTACACTCTTTCACCTATTTTGCCCATTCCCCCTGGAAATCATCAGTTTGTTCTCTGTATTTATGAGGCTGTTTCTGGTTTTTTAGTTGTTGTTTGTTTTGTTTTGGTTTTGATTTTACATAAAAGTGAGAGCATATAGCATTTGTCTTTTTCTGTCTGACTTAGTTCACTTAGCATAATACCCTGTGGTCCTTCCATGTTATTGCAAAGGGCAAGATTTCATTCCTTTTGATGTCTGAGTAATACTCCATTGTAGGGGCGTCTGGATGGTTCAGTTGGGTAAGCGTCTGACTTTTGATTTCAGCTCATGATCTCACAGTTTCGTGAGTTTGAGCCCCATGCATGTCAGGATCTGTGCTTACAGTGCAGAGCCTGCTTGCAATCCTCCCTCTCTCTCTGCTCCTCTCCTGCTCGCACTCTCTCTTTCTCAAAAACAAATAATAAATATTTCATTGTAGATATATATACCACATCTTCTTTATCCATTCATCTATCAGTAGATACTCGGGTGGCTTCCATATCTTGGCTATTGTAAATAACGCTGTGATTAACGCAGGGGTGCATGCATAAATCTTTTTAAATTAGTATTTTGTTTTCTTTGGGTAAATACCCAGTAGTGGGATTACTGGATTATATGGTATTTATATTTTTAATTTTTTGAGGAACCGCCATACTGTTTTCCACGGTGGCTGCACCAATTTACATTTCCAGTGTCGGTGCACAATGGTTCTTTTTTCTCCACATCCTTGCCAACACTTTTTATTATTTGTCTTTTGATTCTAGCCATTCTGACAGGCGTAAGGTGTTACCTCATTGTGGTTTTGATTTGCATTTCCCTGATGATGAGTGATGTTGAGCATTTTTTCATGTGTCTGTTCGCCATCTGTGTGTCTTCTTTGGAAAAATGTCTTTTCAGGTCCTCTATTTTTAACTTACAGATTTTTTAGTGTTGAGTTGTATAAGTTCTTTACATATTTTGGATTAACCCCTTATCAGCTATATTGTTTGCAAATATCTTCTCCTGTTCAGTAGTTTGCCTTGTTTTGTTGGTGGCTTCCTTTACTGTGAAAAAAATTGATTATTTTGTTTCCTTTGCCTGAGGAGACATGTCTAGAAAAATGTTCCTGTAGCCAGTATCAAAGAGATTAATGCCAATGTTTTCTTCTAGAAGTTTTATGATTTTAGGTTTCACATTTAGGTCTTTAATCCATTTTTAGTTTAATTTTGTGTATGGTATGAGAAAGTGGTCTAGTTTCGTGCTTTAGCACACAGCTGTACAGTTCTCCCAAAACTATTTCCCATTGTATATTCTTGCCTCTTTTGTTGTAAATTAGTTAACCGTATAATTATGGGTTTATTTCTGGGCTCTTCATTCTGTTCTCTTGATCCGTGTATCTATTTTTTTGTCAGTGCCATACTGTTTTGATTACTATAGCATTGTAGTGTAGTTTGAAATCTGGGGTTGTGTTACCTCCAGCTTTGTTCTTTCAAGACTGCTTTGGCTCTTCAGGGTCTTTGTGCTTCCATAGAAATTTTAGGATTATTTGTTCTAGTTCAGTGAAAAAATACCGTTACTATTTTGGTAGGGATTACAGTGAATCTGTAGATTGCTTTGGGTGATATGGGTATTTCAACAATATTAATTCTTCTAATATATGAACATGATATGTCTTTTCATATGTTTCATCTTGAGTCTCTTTCATTAGGGTCTCAGAGTTTTTAAAATACATGTCTTCATCTTCTTGGTTAAATATTCCTAGGTATTTTTTTGTTTTATTTTATTTTATTTTTTTATTTAAGTTTATTTATTTATTTTGAGAGAGACAGAGACAGTGCAAGTCAGGGAGGGGCAGAGAGAGAGAGACAGAGAGAATCCTAAGCAGGCTCTGCACTGCCAGGGCAGAGCCAGACATGGTGCTTGAACTCACAAAACCGTGAGATCATGACCTAAGCTGAAACTAAGAGTCAGTCACACGCTTAACTGACTGAAGTGCCCACTTTTTTTTTTAATGTTTATTTATTTTTGAGAGAGAAAGAGAGCATGCACTAGCGGGGGAGGGGCAAAGAGAAAGCGGAACAGAGTTTTTGAAGTGGGCTCCCCACTGACAGCAGACAGCTCAGCACAGGGCTCAAACTCATCAACTACAAGATCATGACCTGAGCCGGAGTCGGACACTTAACTGAGTAGGCCCCCCAAGTGCCCCTTGATGCATTTGTAAATGAGATTGTTTTCCTTCTCTTTCTAGAAATTCATTATTAGTGTATAAAAATGGCACAGATTTCTATATATTAATTTTGTATTCTGCAACTTTACTGAATTCACTTATTATTTCTGTTAGTTTTTTGGTAGACTCTAGGGTTTTCTATATGTCATCTGCAAATGGTGAAAGTTTTATTTCTTCCTTATCAATGTGGATACCTTTTATTTCTTTTTCTTGTCTGGTTGCTGCAGCTAGGACTTTCAGTATGACATTGAATAAAAGTGGTGAGAATAGGGGTGCCTGGGTGGCTCACTTGGTTAAGCATCCGACTCTTGATTTCAGCTCAGGTCATGATCTCATGGTCTGTGGTTTGAGCCCCGCATCTGCACTGACAGTGCAGAGCCTGCTTGAGATTCTCTCTCTCTCTCTGCACCTTCTGCACACTATCTCTCTCAAAATAAAAATCAACTTAAAAAACAAAAGTGGTGAGAGTGAACATCCTTGTCTTCCTTCTGATCTTAGAGGAAAAGCTGAAGGCTTTTCACCATTGAGTATTGTTAGCTGTGAGTTTGTCATATATGGATTTTATTATGTTGAGAGATGTTCCCTCTAAACATACTTTGTTGAGAGTTTTTATCACAAATGGATGTTGAATCCTGTCGACTGCTTTTTCTTTATCTATTGAGATGATCATATGATTTTTAATCATTCATTTTGTTAATGTGGTGTGCCACATTGATTGATTTACATACATTGGACCATCCTTGTATCCCTGGAATAAATTCCACTTGATTGTGGTGAATGATCCTTTTTAATGTATTACTGATTTCTGTTTGCTAATATTTTGTTGAGGATTTTTGCATCTTTGTTTATGAGGGATATTGAACTGTAATTTTCTGTTTTGTAGTGTCTTTGGTTTTGGTATCAGGGCAATGATGTCTTCATAGAATGAATGTGAAAGTATTCCCTCCTCTTCAATTTTTGGACTCATTTGAGAAGAATAGGTCTTAATCTTCTTTAAATATTTGGTAGTATTCACCAGTGGAGCCATCTGTTCCTAGACTTCTGTTTGTTGGGAGTTTTTGATTACCAGCTCAACTTCATTACTAGTAATTGGTCTGTTCAAATTTTATATTTCTTCCTAATTCAGTTTTAGAAGATTGTATGTTTCTAGGAATTTATCCATTTCTTATAGGTTGTTCAATTTGGTAGGCATATAATTTTTTGTATTTCTATGGTGACAGTTGTAACTTAGTGTCTTTCATTTCTGGTTTCATTTGAGTCCACTCTCGTTTTTTTTCTTGATGAGTTGTCTAAAAGTTTATCAGCTTTGTTTATCTTTTGAAACAATCAGCTTAGTTTTATTGATCTTTTCTGGTTTGTTTGCTTGTTTTTAGTTTTTTTTTTAATTTTTTCCACTCTGATCTTTATGACCTTCTCCTTCTAACTTTAGGCTTCATTTTTCTTCTTTTTCTAGTTCCTTTCAGTTTGTAAGGATTGTTTAAGATTTTTCTTCTTTCTTGAAGTAGGCAGGTATTGCTACCAACTTCCCTTTCAAAACTGCTTTTGCTGTGTCCCAAAGATTCTGACCATTGTGTTTCCATCTTCCTTTGTCTCAAAGTATTGTTTGATTTACTCTTTAATTTCTTCATTGACCCACTGGTTGTTTAGTAAGTTGTTGTTTAGCCTCCGTATGTTTTGTGTTTTTTCCAGTTTTTTTCCTTGTAATTGATTTATAGTTTCATACTGTTGTGTTCAGACAAGATGATTGACGATTTTAATCTTCTTACATTTATTGGAACTTATTTTGTGGCCTACCATGTGATCTATCCTGGAGAGAGTTTCATCTGCATTTGGAAAGACTGTGTATTCTCTGTTTTTGTTTGGAATGTCCTGTATATGTCTGTTAAGTCCATCTCATCTAATTTGTCATTCAAAGCCACTGTTTCCTTATTGGCTTTCTGTCTGAATGATCTATCCATTGATGTAAATAGGCTGTTAAAGTCCTCTACTATTACTGTATTACTGTCAATTTCTCCCTTTATGTCTGTTCATATTTGCTGTACATATTTGTTTCTATTTGTGTTCCTAGCACAGATATATAATTGTTTTATCCTCTTGTTGGACTGATCCTTTAATATATGTGCCTTTCTTGGTCTCTTGTCACAGTCTTTTTTTAAAGTCTATTTTGTCTGATAATAATATTGCTACCCCAGCTTTTTTTCCACTCTCACTTGTATGGCATGTGTTTTTTCCATCCCTTCACTTTAAGTCTGTGTATGTCTTTAGGTCTGAAGTGAGTCTTTTGTGTATTTTAACTGGAGCATTTAGTTCTTTTATTTATTTATTTTTTTAAGTAGGCTCCATGCCCAATGTGGAGCTTGAACTCACAACCCTGAGATCAAGAGTTACATGCCCTATCAACTGAGCCAGCCAGGTACCCATAGTTCGTTTACATTTAAGGTAATTATTGACAGTTATGTATTTGTCGCACCTTTGTTTATTGTTTTCTGGTTGTTTTTATACACTTACTCTATCCCTTTCTTTGTCTCTTACTCTGTTCTCTTGTGATTTGATGACTTTCTTTTGCTTTAGGCTTAGATTCCTTCTGTTTAATTCTTGTATCTTTATAGGTTTTTCACTTGTGGTTAGCGTGAGGTTCATATATAACATATATATAGCAGTATATAGTAAGTTGATGGTCACTTAAGTTCAAACAATCCTAAAAGCACTACATTTTTACTCCTTCCTCCACCTTTTATGTATATGACACATTTTGCATCTTTTTATTTTTTGTATCACTTGACTAATTATTTTAGATATAAATGATTTTACTGGTTTTGTTTTTTAACCTTCAAACTAACTTTATAAGCGATTACTCTACTACCTTTCCTATTCCAGTGAAATTTTTTCCTTTCATAATTGCCTTCTAGTTATGGCCCTTCTTTTTCTGCTTAAAGAAGTCTATTTAACATTTCTTATATGGTTAGTTGTGGTGAACTTCTTTAATTTTTGTTTGGGAAACCTTATCTCCCCTTAAATCTGAATAATAACCTTGTCACAGTATTCTTAGTTGTAAGGTTTTACCTTTTACCACTTCAACCTGTAGAGTTTCTGCTGAAAACTCAAGTTATAGCCCTGTGGGATTTCCCTTGTATTTAGTTAGTTCTTTTTCTCCTGCTGCTTTTAAGATTCTCTCTTTAATTTTTGACATTTTAATTTTTATGTGTCTTGATGTGGACCTTCTTCAGTTCATCTTGTTTGGGGTTCCTGGACCTGAATATCTGTCTCCTTCCCCAGGGTAGGGAAGTTTTCAGTTGCTATTTTTTTCAAATAAGTTTCCTGCCTCTTTCTCTCTCTCTTCTTCTGGGGCTCCTGTAATTCAAATGTTATCATGCATGATGTTGTGCCAGAGGTCTGTTAGCCTGTAATTTTTTGTAATTCTTTTTTTCATTTTGCTGTTCAACTTGGTTTCCATTACCCCATCTTCCTTCCAAATTGCTGATCTGTTCTTATGCATCCTTTAATCTGCTGTTGGTTGCCTCTAGTATATATTGTATTTCAGTTACTGTATTCTTTAGCTCTTTTTGGTTCTTTTTTTATATTTTCTGTCTGTTTGTTGAAGTTCTTCCTGAGTTCTTCCACTCTTCTGTTATGTCCAGTGAGCATCTTTATGACCATTAGTTTGAACTCTTTGTCTGGTAGATTTGCTTATCTCTGTTTCATTTAGTTCTTTTTCTCAGAGTTTATCTTGTTCTTTCATTTGACATCTATTTCTCTGTCGCCTCATTTTGTCTGATTCTGTGTGTTTGTTTGTATGTATTAGACCAGGTATAGCTCCCAGTCTTGCAGGCGGTGGCCTTGTATTGAAGGCGTCCTGTGGGGCCCAGGAGCACACTTCCCCTGGTTATCAAAACCAGGCACTCCAGAGGGTGTCCCCTGTGTGGGCTGCACGTGGCTTCTTGTTGAGACTGGGCTGCAACTACTTTGGGCGCACTGGTGGGTGGGGCTAGCCCCCAGCTCAGCTGCTTGTGAGGACCAGCCGTGGCTGCTGTGTGCGCACTGGTAGGTGGGCTCAGCACCCAGACCCCCTGTCTGAGGGCCCCGGTTGCAATTGTTGTGGGCATGTTGGTGGGCTGAGCTGCCCACCACTCCTCGGGGCAGGGGCCGCTTTGGAAGGGCACCTGCAGGGGCGAGCAGGTTAAATGGGACATGTCCACAGGGGAATACGAGGGAAGGACAAGCAGTGCTATCATGGTATAGATGAAGTGTGTCAGAACCGGCTGCAGTCAACGTCAGGCCAGCTGGGCTAAAGGGGAGCAAGAAGAATTGTGCCCCCCAGCACTTCCGTTCCCTAAGAGTTCCTACCGATCCCTGCCACATGCGCACATGCGCTGAAATTAGTCAATAAATTTACCTCACGTATAACCCAGGAGCTTTTCAGACTGTTGCCTGAGAAGAAGAACAACTATGCTAGCCCTTAAGAGCAGAGTCTGAGTTTCCTATCCCCCTCTGGCTCTCCCCAAGTTAAATCCTGCTGATTTTCAAAGCCAGGTATTATGGTGGCTTGTCTTCAGAGTACAGATTCCCAAGGCAGAGGATGCCCAGTGTGGGGCCTGAGCCTCTCAGTCCTCAGGGAGGACCCCTGTGCCTGTGCTCTCCCTCCCACTTATGGGTCACCTTACTGGGGGGTTGGTTCCTGACCAACTCTCTGCCCCTCCTGCCCTTCACAATGTGGCTTTTTCTTTGTCTCTTTAGCTATGGGAGAGCTGTTCTACTAGTCTTCAGGTCATTTTCAGAGTGAGTTACACTACACTGAGTTGCAGCTCTGGTGAGTATGTGGGAGGAGGTGAGCTCAGGTTTCTTCCGTTCTGCCATCTTCCTGAGCTCCAAAGCCAGTAAAATTTTGTTCAGTTTTATGTACACTGATTTTAAATCCAGAGCCTACATGTGATTTTGGAGGCTGAGACGTCTCATGATCTGCCGTCTGCAAGCTGGATACCCAGAGAGGTCTGTTTGAAGGCCTAAGAGTCAGAGAGTGATAGTGTAGATTCCAGTCCAAGTCTGAAGGCCTGAGAGTCAGGAATGCTGGAGAGGTTTTCAGTGAGGACAGACTGGGTGGGCCTGAGAGGCCTCTCTGAGAAAACTTACTCTTAATGGAGGAGGAGTTAGGTAGACAATACTGCATTCTGGGCAGAAGGAATGTATTCAAAAAGGCACAGCCATAAGTAACAGCCTGAATGTTCAGCCAGTGATTTTGGATATCTGAGACATAAGGTTTGAGGCAGAGATTAAGAGGAAAACTAGAGAGGTAGGCAAGAACCAGATGCCAAGCCTTTAGATGTCATGCATAGGAACTTGGATTCTTTTTCCTATAGGAAATGGGGACCATCGGTGGATTTTTTTAGTAGTGGATCCCATTTGTGAGCTCTTAGGCAAGTTCTATAATATCTCAATACTCTGTGATATGCTCTTAGATTGTTGAGGATTAAATGATTTAGTACATGTGAAGCACTGATAGATGCTTACTATGTGCCTGGCACTGTCTCAGAAGGCCGTGGAAGCCTTGTATGATCTAATCCCTGAATTCTTGAGTCTTATTTCTCAAAATATTACTTACCCTGTGTTGGACACAAGATTCAGGTTCATTGTGGTTTTGATTTACATTTCTCTGATAGCTAATGATACTGAGTATCTTTTCATATGCTTATTGGCCATTTGTATATCTTCTTTGGAAAAATGTTTATGGATATTTTGCCTACTTGCTTAATTAACATTTTACCTACTTGCTTAATTAACAGTTGCTGGCCTGTCTTATTGTTGAGTATGAGTTCTTTATGTATGCTGGATACCAGGCCCTTATCAGGTGCATATCTGGAACATGTATTTCACATTAGGGAAGTGCAAAGCAATGAGATATCACTTTACATCCAGTAGGATGGTCATAATAAAAAAGATAAGAGAAATACTGGCAAAAACATGGAGAATTTGGAACTCTTGTGAATGTAACATGGCACGGCTACTTTGGAAAGCAGTCTGGTAGTTCCTTAAAAAGTTAAACATGGAGTTACCATATGACTCAGCAGTCCCCTTCTTAGGCATCTAATCAAGGGAATGAACATATGTCTACACAAAGGCTTATACATGAAATGTCTGTAGCAGTATTATTCATAATAGTTAAGAAGTAGAAATAATCCAAATGTCCATCAGACAATGACTGGATAAACAAAATTTGGTATATCCATACACTGGTGTATTATTTGGCAACGAAAAGGAATTGACGTACTGTTACATGCTACAACACAAATCTTGAAAACATGCCAAGTAAAGGGAGCCAGTCATAAAAGACCACATACTGTATACATGAAATACCCAGACTAGGGAATTTTGGGGGGGAGAATGTAGATTAGTGGCTGCCTAGGGCTAAGGAGATTGGGGCAAAGGGGGGGGGGGGACACTAGGTAAAAGATTTCTCTTGGGGATAATGAAAATGTTTTAACATTGATTGTAGTAATGGTTGCATAACTCTTAATATACTAAGAAACATTGAATTTGATACTTTAGGTGAATTTATAGTATGCTATTTAGACCTTAATGTGTTCAATAATGGGTTTTTTTATACATTTATTTTTTATTAAGTGTGGCCTTATCCTTATTTAGGGAATCAAACTAAATAACTTTTAAAGACTACTTCCCATGTACCTTGTATCTAATCTCTCTAATCTTAAATTATGTTAGTTTTAGAACTTGAATTTCAAAGCATGACTGACAAGCTGATAGACTAATTCATTTCCACCAAAACTAAAAAAGTAGTTTTAACTGCTTTTTCAAGAGGTCTTAAAGCCATTGTCATGTTCTAAAATTTTTCTACTAACATGATGTCAGTCTTGAAATATGATTTTACTTTATCCTAAGTAGTGTAATAGTGATGCATGTAACTGACTTTCTACACTTTACTATTCTGCATTGTTCTAAAACAGTTTGCTGTTCTAAAAACAGCAAAGTTTCAGGCAGTGAGCAGTACTGTAATCCTTTATAAGGCATTTTTGTACCTTTCATCATATAAAAAACAGAAACTAATGACTGCATATAAATTATCTAATATAAATTTACCAGTGCTCATTTTCAGAGTCTTCCTTTCTGACTAATATAGTAAATACATGTTTTTATATATATATTTATTATATATAATATATAGCATATATTATATATAACGTATACATATATTATTATATATAATGTATACATATTATATATATTATATGTACTGTATACATATTATATATATGTACATATATAATATGTATACGTGTCTTTGTATGTATATGTAAATGATTTGGTAAAAGGTGGATCTGAATCTTTTCTATTTTGTCCAGAATACTTTCTTTTTCCTTTTATCAGGACCTTTTTTTAAAGGTTTTATTCAAATTCCATTTAGTTAGCATACAGTGTAATATTAGTTTCAAGTGTGCAATATAATCTAATACTTCCATACAACACCTGGTGCTCATCGCAAGTGTACTCTTTAATCCCCATCACCTACTTAACCAACGCCCCCAGCCCTCTCCCCTCTGGTAACCATCAGTTCTCTATAAGAGGCCATTTCTTGGTTTGCCTTTCTCTCTCTTTTTTTTTTTTTTTCTCTTTGCTCATTTATTTTGTTTCTCAAATTCCACATGAGTGAAATCAGATGGTATTTGTCTTTCTGTACCTGACTTATTTCACGAAGCATAATACTCTCTAGCTCTATCCATGTCAATGCAAATGGCAATTTTATTTTTTATGGCTGAATAATATTCCATTATATCTATATACCACATCTTCCTTATCCATTCATCAGTTGATGGACACTTGGTCTGTTTCCACACAAAATAGACACATAGATAAGTAGAACAGAATAGAGAACCCAGAAGTGAACCTCAATTATACGGTCAATCTTCAACAATGCAGGAAAGAATATCCAATGGGAAAAAGATAGTCTCTTCAACAAATGGTATCAGAAAAACTGAACAGCAATATGCAAAAGAATGAAACTAAACCACTTTCTTACACCATACACAAAAAGAAATTCAAAATGGATTAAAGACCAAACTGTAAGACCTAAAACCATTAAAATCCTAAAAGAGAACACAGGCAGTAACCTCTTTGACATTGACTATAGCAACTTCTTACTAAATAGGTCTCCTCAGGCAAGGGAAACAAAAGCAAAAATAAACTATTGGGACTTCACCAAAATAAAAAGCTTCTGCACAGCAAAGGAAACAGTCAACAAAACTAAAAAGTAAGAAGATGTTTGCAAATGACATATCTGATAAAGGGTTAGTATCCAAAATCTATAAAGAACTTCTCAAACTCAACACCCAAGAAACAAATAATCCAGTTAAGAAATGAGAAGACATAAATGATACTTTTCCAAAGAAGACATCCAGATGGCCAACAGACACATGATGAAAAGATGCTCAACATCACTCATCACACAGGGAAATACAAATCAAAAGTACAGTGAGATGTCACCTCGCACCTGTCAGAATAGCTAAAATCAGCAACACAAGAAACAAGTGTTGGCGAGGTTGTGGAGAGAGGGGAACCCTCTTACATTGTTGGTAGGAATACAAACTGGTACAGCCACTCTGGGAAACAGTATGGAGATTCCTCAAAAAGTTAAAAATAGAACTACCCTATGATCCAACAGTTGCACTAGTAGGTATTTACCCAAAGAATACAAAAATACTAATTCAAAGGGATACATGCGCAGCAGCATTATCATAAAGAAAATGGCGGGGGGGGTAGGGGATACAACAAACACTAGATGTCATGATTTATGTCCTTTGCATGCATGATCAGGCATTATTTTACATGCAGGGATAAAATTTAAATAGATTGAACATTTCTTTGTAATTTAAAACAGGTTTAATGCAAAAAAATACATTGTGATATGCTACATCTTAAATTTATCTATATAATGGAAATTATATGGCACACAATAACACAATAGACAAGTAGATCAGTGTAACAGAGGGTCCTGAATTAAATGCAATCGATTGCTTTTTGACAATGATATCAAGGCACTTCAGATGGGTAAAGAATAGTCTTTAGCAAATGATAGTGAAACAACTGAATATCCATGTGAAATAGACAATGAACCTATCTCATCCTAACAGGCACAGATTTCCTAAATAGTACACTCAAATCACTTACCATAAAAGAAAAATGTTAATAAGTTGTACTTCATGAAAATTAAAAACTCCTGCTTTTTAAGAAAATGAAAAGGCGTAGACTGTCAACAGCTGTAAAGGGTGTAAAATTTCACCCTATTTATAGACTAACAAGTTAGCCACAGTGTCAAGGATACTGATGGAAGACATGACTCTTGGGTCAGAGAGCAGTAGCAGTAGCCAGAATACCACCATTTTTATGCCAGTTCCACCACCCTCACGTATCACAAGATGCATTACCAATTGTACAGTTTCCACCTTTACCCACAGGAAACATCTGTGGCAGTTTGGTCATCCATAACAACCCTGGAGTTGAGGTTGACCTGAATGCCTTCTACCACCATGGTAGGTAGTACCATTGGTCAGTTCAGATAGTCAAGAACAAATTACATGCTATCTTTTAAAATTGGAGGATTCCCATTATATTATAACTTATCCTTGGAAGTCACACTAGTCATTTCCAAAGTATCCTAGAAATCAAATAAAAGAAGTGTACTAGAAAATTCACAAGTATGTGGAGATTAAACAGCATGCTGCTGAACAAGCAGTGGGTCAAAAAGAAATCAGAAGAGAAATGAAGTATCTTGAAACAAATAAAAATGGAAATACAACATACCAAAATTTATGGGATGCAGCAAAAGCAGTTTTAAAAGGGAACTTCATAGCAAAAAATGCCTGTATTAAGAAGCAAGAAAAATGTTAAGCAACCTAACTTTATATCTCAAAGAATGAGAAAAAAAAAAACCAAAGCTGAGTTAGTATTCAGAAGGAAATAAAAATCAGAATGGAAGTAAATGAAATAGAGACTAAAAAGATGATAGAAAAGATCAATGAAACTAGGACCTGGCTCTTTGAAAGATAAACAAAATTAGCAAACCTTTACCTAGACTCCCCAAGAAAAAAGGACACAAAATCAGAAACGAAACAGGAGACATTATATCTTATACCACAGAAGTACAAAGGATCATAAGAGAGTATGAACAGTTATACACCAACAGATTGGACAACCTAAAAGAAATGAATAAATTCCTAGAAACATACGACTGACCAAGACTGAATCATGAAGAAATAGAAAATCTGAGTGATGCCTGCTGGCTCAGTTGGTACAGCATATGACTGTTGATCTTGGGATCGTGAGTATAAGCCCAATGTTGGGCTTAGAGCTTACTTTAAAAAAGAGAAATAGAGGGGCTCATGGGTAGCTCAGTAGGTTAAGTGGCAGACTTTGGGCTCAGGTCATGATCTCACAGTTTGTGGGTTCGAGCCCCGCATTGGGCTCTGTGCTGATAGCTCAGAGCCTGCTTTGGATTCTGTGGCTCCCTCTCTCTCTGCCCCTCCCCCATTCACAGTCTCTTTCTGTGCCCCCAAAAATGAATGAAACATTAAAAAAAATTTTTTAATAATAAAAAAAAAGAAATAGAAAATCTGAACAGATTGGTTACTAGTAAGGACATTGAGTCATTAATCAAAAATCTGCCAACAAACAGAAGTCTAGGACCCAGTGGCTCCACTGGTGAATTCTATCAAAAATTCAAAGAGGAATTAATACCAATCCTACTTAGACTCTTCAAAAAAATAAAACAGTACCCTGAAACCAAAACCAGACAAGTACAACACAAGTAAAAATTACAAGCCAGTATCAATATCCTTCATGAACATAAATGTAGAAAATCCTCAACAGGGGAGGATTGAGCCTGGGTAGCTCAGTCGGTTAAGCATTCTGACTCATGGTTTTGGCTAAGGTCACGATATCACAGTTTCGTGAGTTCAAGCCTGGCTTGGGATCCTCTCTCTGCCCCTCACCCAATCACACTATCTCTGTCTCTCTCAAAATAAATAAACGTATAAAAATCCTCAACAAAATATTAGCAAACCAAATTCAACAATTTATCAAAAGTGTTATACACCATGATCAAGTATGATTTATTCCAGGGATGCAAGGACAATTCAACATCTGCAAATCAAATCAATGTGATATACTACATTCAAAAAATAAGATTAGAGCTATCACAATAGATGCAGAAAAAACTTTTGACAAAATTCAGCATCCATTCATGATAAAAACTCTCAATGAAATGGGTGTAGAGGGAACGTACCTCAGCATAATAAAGGTCATATATGACAAGCCCACAGCTGATACCACACTCAACTAACATCGTACTCAACAGTAACAGCTAACATGCTCAACAGTGAAAAGTTTCCCTCTAAGATCAGGAACAAGATTAGGATGCCCACTTTTGCCACTCTTATTCAACATAATGGTGGAAGTGCTTATGACAGCAGTTAGACAAGAAAAAGAAATAAAAGGCATCCAGTTTGGAAAGGAAGAAGTAAAACTGTCACTATGCATAGATGACATGGTATTATATATTTTAGAAACCCTAAAGACTCCACCAAACAACTATTAAGAACAAATCAACAAATTTTGTAAAGTTTCAGAATACAAAAATCAGTCACACAAAAGGAATAAAATATCGAGGAATAAATTTAACCACGAAGGTGAAAGACCTGTATGCTATTATATTAACATTGATGAAAGAAACTGAAGAAGACACAAATAGAAAGATATACCATGCTAATAGATTGGAAGAATTAATATTTTTTAAATGTCCGTACTATGCAAAGCAATCTATAAAGTCAATGCAATCTTATTAAAATTCCAATGGCATTTTTTATAGAAATAGAACAAACAATCCTAAAATGTGTATGGAACCACAAAAGACAGTAAATAGCCAAAGCAGTCTTGAGAAAGAAAGCTGTAGGCCTCACACTGCCTGGTTTCAAACTATATTACAAAATTGCAGTAATCAAAACAGTATGGCATTGGCATGAGAACAGACGCATAGAGGAAGGGAACAAAATAGGAAGCCCAGAAATAAACCAACACGTATATGGTTAATTCATTGATGGTAAAGGAGCCAAGAACATCCAATGAAGAAAGGCAAGTCTCTTCAGTAAATGATGGTGGGAAAACAGGACAGCCACATGCAAAAGAATGAATCTGGACCACTATCTTACACCATACACAAAAATTAACTCAAAATGGATTAAAGACTTGAACATAAAACACAGATGGTAAGCTCTAAGACAAGGCCCATAGATACAGAGAACCAACTGGTGGTTGCCAGAGGTAGAGGATACACACAGTGGGTAAAGGGAGTCAAAAGGTATAAGCTTCCAGTTTAAAATAAATTAGTTATAGGGGGGCCTGGGTGGCTCAGTCGGCTAAATGTCCACTTTTGGCTCAGGTCATGAGCTCATGGCTCGTGAGTTTCAAGCCCCACATCAGGCTCTATGCTGACAGCTCAGAGCCTGTGGCCTGCTTCGGATTCTGTGTCTTCCTCTCTGCCCCTCCCCCACTCGTGCTCTGCCTCACTCTCTCTCAAAAGTAAATAAACATTAAATAATTATAGAGATGTAATATACGACATGGTGACTATTGTTAATATGGTATTGCACATTTGAAAGTTGCTAAGAAAATAGATCTTAAAAGTTTTTATCAAAAGAAAAAATTCTAACTATGTGTGGTGACTGATTTAACTAAACATATTGTAGTAAACAATTTGCAATATATTGAATGATTGTATTATAGACCTGAAACTAATGTAACGTTATATGTGGATTATACTTCAATAAAAGTATATTAACATCATAGTTAGCTGTATTAAGAACATATGGGAACTCCATACTGTTTTTACAACTTTTCTAGAGGTCTGAAATTATTTCAAACTCGGGGCGCCTGGGTGGCTCAGTCGGTTGAGTGTCCGAGTTCACCTCAGGTCAGGATCTCGCAGTTTGTGAGTTCGAGCCCTGCGTCAGGCTCTGTGCTGACAGCTCGGAGCCTGGAGCCTGTTTCAGATTCTGTCTTCCTCTCTCTGCCCCTTCCCCGCTCATGCTCTGTCTCTCTCTGTCTCTCAAAAATGAATAAACGTTAAATAAATAAATAAATAAATAAATAAATAAATAAATAAAATTATTTCAAACTAAAAGTTAAAGGATTTTAAGTGACAATATAAGTTACAGAATGGGAGAAAATATTCATAAAACATTTCTGACAAAGATCTTGTGTCCACAAAATATAACGAACTCTTCACCCAATTAACATATAAGCAAAAGACATGAATACACACTTCATAAAAATAGATATTCAGTTGGTCAATAAATACATGTAAAGATACTCAAGATCATTTGTAATCTTGGAAATTATTACCAAAAGAAAACACGTTTCATTCCTACCAGACTGGTCAAAACTAAAACAACTGGCAATATCAAGTGTGGGTGAGTACCTGGAGGGACCCTTCATACACTGCAGGTTAGAATGTAAAACAATACAACTTGTTCGGAAAAATACTTACGTAGTTTCTTATAAAATGTATACTTTCCCTATGACTCAGCAATTCCACCACTAGGTATTTATCTAAGAAGAATTAAAACATATGACCACTATGACAATTATAAATAAATGTCCAAGCAGCTGTATTCATAATACATGATAGGGGTACCTAAGTGGCTCAGTTGGTTAAGTGCCCAACTTCAGCTCAGGTCATGATCTCACAGTTCGTGAGTTTGAGCCCTGCATCAGGCTCTGCAGTGACCGTGCACAGCCGGTTCAGGATTCTGTCTCCCTCTCTGCCCCTCCCCCACTTGTGCATGCTTGTGTGTGTGCATGCTCCCTGTCTCTCTCAAAATAAATAAACTTTAATAATAATAATGATATGTGATAACCAAGAGCTAGCAGCTACCCAAATAAATGTCCATCAGTAGGAGAATGGATAAATTGTGATACAAATCTCTTTTCTGATATGTGTTATGGAATATTTGCTCCTACTTTGTGGCATTCCATTTCATTTTTTAAATAGTTTCTTTGAAAGACCAACAGTTTAGGGGTGACTGGATGGCTCGTTCAGTTGAGCGTCCGACTTTGGCTCAGGTCATGATCTTGCGGTCCATGGGTTTGACAGCATTGGGCCCTGTGCTGACAGCTCAGAGTCTGGAGCCTGCTTTGGATTCTGTGTCTCCCTCTCTCTCTGTCCCTTCCCCGCTCATGCTCTCTCTGTGTCTTAAAAATAAAAACGTTAAAAAAATTCTTTTAAAGACCAAAAGTTTAATTTTAGCAAAATTCAAATATTTGTGGTTTTACCATTTTAAAGTTATTACATGTATTAAATGGTATTCTGATGCTGAGAGAAAGTTGCCAAAACCTCTCTACGATGAAGGAGTCTCTGGGGGGCAGTAACAGGAGTAGGAGTACCTGTCATTTTGCATTTTGGATGGGTTCTAGAGCCCTTTCCTAAAGGGGACCCCTACTCAAGAAGAGCCAGTTTGCAGCAAACAGCATAAAAGTATTTAAGTAAAATATGTAAAGGAGAAATGTGTTTCTTCCAGAACACAGAAAGGCCTAAAAGAAGTTGTGGGTGCTGAGAGAATCCGTAGCTGTTTCTGGACGGCATTATGGGTGGAGCATCCCTCTCAGTATACCAATTAATTTTCAAGACTTTAACCAAGGTGGCAAGACATTACATTTTGTATGAGGCAATGGCCCATTTCATTTTGGTGAGCTCCTTTGTCTGTCTTGAATGAGTATGTCAAATGAATCTCCTCATGGGAAGAAGTCATCAGTGTAATGTCATACTTGTCTTCCTGAAAGAATCAGGAAGTAGTTAAGAGCTTGTCCTTAAAGACTGTGAGGACAAGGCTGATGAGGTACCCCATGGTAGTTGGGTAGAAGTGTACCATACTTTGGAGGTGAGATAAACTGCAGTCAAGAGGCTGTTGAAATAGTCACTGAACAAAACATATTCACTAAATCCATAATAGCAAAATATTTACCAATTGCTAATTGGATGAAGTCAGTAACTGCAATAATATTGGCCATGGGGACCTTAATGAGGCCCACAGCATTTAGCTTGAGGTAATCTACCATGAGGCACCATTCATTCATTCATTCATTCAAGAGCAGGCCAAACTGAGCTGACACTAAAAGTAAAGGCAACAAAAACAAAAATAAACAAGTAGGACTACATCAAACTAATCCACTGAATGGGAGAAAATATTTGCAATTCGATATCTGATCCAAAACATTAAAGAACTCAGTACAACTCAATAGCAGAAAAACAATGATTAAAAAATGGACAGAGGATCTAAATAGACATTTTTCCAGGAAGACCTATAGATGGCCAATAGGTACATGAAAAGATGCTCAACATCACTCATCATCAGGAAAATGCAAATCAAAACCACAATGACATATCACCTCACACTTGTTAGAATGAGTAGTATCAAAAAGACAAAGAAGTAACACATGTTGGCAAGGATGTGAAGGAAAGGGAACCTTTGTGGGCACTGTTGGCGGGAAGGTAAATTGGTGCAGCCACGATGGAAAACAGAATGGAGATTCCTCGAGAAGTTAAAACTCGAACCACTGTATGATCCAGCAGTTCCACTTCTGGGTTATCTATCTGAAGGAAAATGAAAACGCTAACTCAAAAAGATATGCACCTCCACATTTACTGCAGTATTATTTACAATAGCCAAGACACGGAAACAACACAAGTGTCCCCTGACAGATGAATGGATAAAGGAAATATGATACACACATAGACACACACAAGAAAATATTATTCAGTCACTAAAAAAAGGAAGTCTTGCCATTTATGACATGGACAGACCTTGAGGGCATTATGCTAAGTGAAATAAATCAGAGTAAGGCAAGTACCATATGATCGCATCTATATTGGAAGCTAAAACAGAACAAAACGGAGCTCATAGATACAGAGAACAGATTGGTTGTTGCCAGAGGGGGAGGGGAGGGAGTAGGTGAAATGGCTGAAGAAGATCAAAAGGTACAAACTTCCAGTTATAAAATAAGTCCTGGGGGACTTAGTTAAGCATCTAACTCTTGGTTTTGGCTCATGTCATGATCTCCTGGTTCGTGGGTTTGAGCCCTGTGTCAGGTCTGCACTGACAGCAAGGAGCCTGCTTGGAATTCTCTCTCCCTCTCTCTCTGCCCCTCTTCCCCGCAAAGATAAAGAAATAGTCTTAAAAAAATCTTTTTCATATAAAGAAAGAAATAAGCCCTGGGATGTAATTTATAGCATGACAACTATAATTAATACTGTATTGCATACTTGAAAATTACTAACAGTACATCTTTAAAGTTCTCATCACAAGAAAACAAAATACTGTAACTATATATGGTGACAAACGTTACTAGACTTACCGTGATCATTTCTTAATACAGTTGACTCCTGAACAACATGGGGATTGGGGTGCCAACCCACTCACCCCCACCTTGTGCTCAGTTGAAAACCCACTTATAACTTGACTCCCCAAAAACTTAACTAACTAGAGAACAAATGTTATTAAAATCATAAGGAAAAGAAAATACAGTTATAGGACGGTACTGTATTAAAAAAAAAAAATCCGTGTATAAGGGGACCCATGCAGTTCCAACCCATCAAATCATTGTGTTGTACACCTGAAACTAATATAATGTCTGTAATTATACCTCCGTTTAAAACTGTTCCTCCAGTAGCTTTATGTATCATGCAGAGTAAATGAGCTAGAGTCCTTGCAGTGGCCTCTCAGTCCTTATATGATTTTATCTTCTTACCTCTCTGGCCTCCTCTCCTCTCCCTGCCCCCTTTGCTTGCTTTGCTCCAGCTTCCCTGCTCATCTCACTATTCCTCAAGCATCCTGGACATGCTCCTGCCGCAAGCCCTTTGCAATTTGCTGTTTCCTATCCCAGAGTAATCCCAGAGTGTCATCGTTCACTGTGTGTCAAATCACCACAACACTTAGTGGCGTAAAATAGTTTTTAAAGGATCAGACATCCTTGTGTCCGTTTCTCAAGAGGGATTTATTTACTGTTGCTTCCCCCAAAAGGAGGTAAAAAGAAATTTGAACTGTATGCATGGTCTTGAGCAAAGTTTCTCAAACTATCTGTAGTAAAGAACCAGGTGTAGAATATTTTTCTTTCCATCTGTTGCTGACCCATCTGTAGTCCTATTGTGCCCACACTTCACGTGACCCATCATGCTAGTCTGACAACATCTCACCATCTTATATTGTTTAAAAGAAGAGTTTACTGCTCACATACTTGGTTGTTGCAGCAGCGTCAATTTGCTGTTTCTAATCCGTACCCGAAGTTTCTGGACTTACTTGGTCATGGATTGGTGACAAACTGGTTGCAGGCTGGCACCAGCACATGGATCACACTTTAGGATCGCTGGTCCAGAGGAGACCTCTTTCTGGGAAGGTAGCTAAATCATAGATGAGGAGACCTTTCTGGGCACGACATGAAGCGATTACTGGTAAAGGGTCACAGCCTTAGAACAACAGTTTGGGATGAGTTACAAGCTTTTCTTTAAAGAAGAGTTTCACTTCCTAAGAGTGAAAAAACATTTGAAGAGATAAGCTTTTAATTTTTTTTTTTAATATTTATTTTTGAGAGAGAGAGACAGAGTACAAGCGGGGTAGGGTAGAGAGAGGGAGACACAGAATCCGAAGCAGGCTCCAAGCTGTCAGCACAGAGCCTGATGTGAGGCTCGAACTCAAGAACGATGAGCCGAAGTCAGAAGCTTAACTGACTGAGACACCCAGGCACCCCTGGGTTTTTTCCTTTACATACAGTTTATCCACATATATAGTCAAGAGCACGTAAATGCTCAATTTTTAAGTTGGAAAGGAAAACTGTATAGGTGAAAGTCAAATATACATTCTGAAACACAAAATCAGTATAGAATGTGGATTTGGAAGGTAGATTATTAGATTTGCCATCCATATTACTATGTATACATTATGAGATCTGATAATATCTGATATTTTAACTGGGTGATGGTATTTACAAGGACATTATTTCTTAGGTAAAATTTCTGAGAATTTATGAATTGAGTTGAATCTACTACAAACTGTTGAATCCAAAACTGTAACTTTTCTAGTTATGTAAATAATGGTCATTAGTAGGTCATGTGGATAGAAATATTCATTAGTGAGTTTTACTATTAGATAGAAATGGATCTTTTGTCCTTACAATAGGAAAATATAATAAATAAGCCCATATAAATTTCTTTTAATTTGGCCCTACCTTTCAGTACCAAATAAATTGCACGATACTTGGTAATTAACATTTGATGGTCTGCAGCTGTGAGGGGGAAGGTGCCTATGAGTTACTCAAAACATAGAGTGTGCTTTTCCTCTCTAGCTTCCAACTCCTATCCCCCAAGAATAGTAAGGATTTTCAAAGGCATCAAATCTTTGAACATATGTGGCTTTACGACAAAAATCTATCCCAAAGGGATATTATTTGGGAATACAATTTAAATTTTCCTATGAGCTCTTACTTTAGGAGATCTATTTGGGGATCATTACATAAAAATCGCGAATAATTTGAAAACTTACTTTTTATTTTTTATTCAGTATGGAGATTTAGTCCCAGAGTGGGGCTTTTCTGATGCAAAATTGGAATGCTGGTGTAGTCACAACAGCTGTCCCCACACCATGTGGTATCTTCCATTACTTTACTGTAGAGATGAATTTTTGGCCCGGTGTCTCAGTAATATTGGACACACATGGTTTTAAGTGGCAAAGCAGTATGCGTATGCATTCATTTGACTTTCACAGCTACAGTTGGCTCCAGATTAGAACAAGGAGAATACATTCACACCACGGCCACCCTCACGGCTGCTGTAGGAGCTGGGTCACAGTAGGCTCAGTTGCTTCTAAAGACACAACTAACTATTGCCGAGGAATTACACATTCACCAAAGTGCCTTACAGCTGTAGGAGAGAGAATAATGAATTGCTAAAAGGATTCTTTCAAAGATTTCAGATTATGGGCCTAGTTATTATCGATCCAGTTTTTTTTGTATTAATAATGAAAAAAATCACAGCCATGAAATAACCAGGAAACTAAAGGGAAAGACTGTCCTAGCAGTAGATGATTTTTCAGAATACCAGTCCAAATACTTAAAATTTTCCCTTCCCAGGGAAAAAAAAAAAGTGGCACTGTTCTTTTAGACTCATCTTATTAACAAAGAATTAAAATCTGATTGATTTTTAATGCCCATTGTCCATATATGCAGCATATTTGGAAAGCCAATCTACTAAAACTTGAAATTATTTTAAAGAATTACTTTATTAATGTTTCGGCTTTTTAGAAAGAAAAGTATTTCCTTGAAAATCCAGTTATGTCCCTCTAATATCTGAGTATGAATTTTTCCCCTAAATAAAGGGAAAAACAAGCAAGAAGAAAAAAGCTTCAGTGTAAATTTTCAAATTATCTGATAAGGAGCATTAGATTTCTGATATTCATTAAATATCAAAGAAATTCTGACCATACCCTATGTGGGCTACCTTTTTATAGAAGTGAATTTATGCCTGTATCGTACGGATTGTACTGATGAATATGTTTGAGGCTTTCAGCTTTTAGTGGATACAAAATAGAATGATTGATAAAATCCTCCCTACTATTGGCTATTATTTCCTGACTCTTAAGTGGCAGGTTGTATTTATGCCAATTTATCTGCTTCAGGGAACATTCTTGATAGCAGAACAAAGTGAATAAAAGTAGTTTGCTTTGCAAATGAATGCAAATGGGAGAGCCTTTCGGAAAGCCCTTTAACAGGGGCAGTGCGCTTTGATTACGAGTGAAGCTGCCGTTTGGACATGGTGAAAAGAGCACGCTTGAACCATTGATTGGGGGAGACAGTAAAAAGTCAGGAAGGGCCCCGTTAAGCTTGCAGTGAGGCAGGCGGATGTCAGTGCGGTTAGAGCACAGTGGGAGAATGACAGCGAGGATTAGTGTCAGGGAGAAGCTTTGCTGTAGCTGTGGAGATCGTCCCTGGGGTCACTCACCTCTGACTGTTGTTCTGTGCTGACGGTTCTGTAATGCAAACGGCCTGATGTATGCTGTTCATTATCGGAAATGGTGATTAGAAAAGGTATTTGTCTCCAAGGTTCCCTTCTTTCTTGTTTCTTTCTTTTTAATTAAGGAAAATAAGGTGGGCTTCCTCCATTTCTCTGCTGACTCCTAGAGTATTGTTTAATACCAGAGTGGCTGCAGCCTCTGGGAGGGAGTAGTTTCGTGCTAAAATCTCATGTAAAATAACTGTAACGTGGTTATTTGTTACTCAGTGATAGGTTCTTTTGCTTTGCTCAGCTTTAGGTTTGACCAAGTAGTAGTGCTGATAAAATGCAGAGAATATGCTTGCTCTTAGAATTTTTGCTTTTGGAAAAAAGATTTTATAATCTTTCGGTTATTTTGTAACTCGCTTTAACAGATCAACTTTTAGAAGCTATTTACCTTCTCAGAAATGAAGTGTTGCTTTGCTTGGACTTGAAATGGTTTAAGTCTTGGTTGTAGGCATGTCTCATTTTATTTCTGTTCCAAGTTTATTAAAACGCTAGCGTTTGAGAAGCTAAACTTTTTGGAAATGCACGATGTTTAGAATGAAATAGTGTTACACAGAATGAACAAAAACTATCTTTGTCTCAGTTCTGATTCTAAATCAGCACATTTGTTTGTTCACCTTTTCATCTTCGCTTATAAGGTGTTTTGTTTTCTTCAAAGTATAATTTTTCTTAAAACTTGAAGACCTTTTATAGTGACCTTACATGAGGCATCTGTGAGAGCAGCAGTGACACACAATGCATTTCATAGTCTTTGAGAGTCGTTCCTACTTTAATGCAAAACTGCTTTTTTTAGTGTCTTCAAAAGCCTGACTTCACAATATTTCTGCTTTCTTATTTCGTATACATAGGAAAATTTAAAAGGCTGCTGGAGCTTTGCATTCTAATGTTAAATATGCCATTCAAAGCTTTATCTAAACTACTGGACACGTGTTAATACTGTTTTTGTAGAAAACAAATTGCCAGTGGTTTGTTTCACAGGCTTATTAAATGTTTTGGCAAACGTTCTCTAAATTATCTTTTTCTATAATGTTTTGCAGGCACCTGAATGGACAGAAGAGGACCTCAGCCAGCTGACGAGAAGTATGGTTAAGTTCCCAGGAGGGACCCCAGGTCGATGGGAAAAGATTGCCCACGAATTGGGTCGATCGGTGACAGATGTGAGTTCACTCAGATTTGCATTGTATGGAGAGTGACAAACCAGAACAAGCCAACTATGTAGAAGACAGACATAGATGCATCCGACATTCTCTTTGGAGAAAGGCTACAATCCTTTTAGGACCTGGAAGTGAACCATTAACGAAATAAGCAAGAAGCAGATGTCAGCCAGTCCCCTGGTCCACAATTAACAGCTGTGTGAGGAATTCTAGTGTTTAGAGACTTAAGCTACAGTAACCTAACCACAGAAAACAATGCTGGTTTTTGTGTTTAAAGTGACCCCTTTAGCTGTGGAAAAGATAGTTCTCAGACTGATCAGAATTAGAGAAGTTAAATTTCAGCTGGATCTTTTTAACATTGAAGAACAGATTGCTATAGGTATTTAATCAGGTGGTTTGCATTAATTTAATCATCAATATTCTTATGTTTGCCTTTTTATTTCAAGGATGGTACCTACTATCCATCTTGACAAGTTGCTTAACCACAACAAAATTATATATATGAACAAATATATAATATAATATATATAACATATGTAATATGCATATGTGTGTGAATGAATCTATAGGTGAATGACTGCCTATACCCAACATTGAAAAGACTAAGTATTTGCCTGGAAGGTTTGAATTTAACACTTTGGATGCTTTTTATTCAGTAAACTTAGGGTAGAGAATCTTCTAAAAGCAACTACCACAGTCCCTGACATGTACTAAATAGAAATTCAGAAAAATTTTTATTTTTACCAATATGAGCCTTGTTTTCATAAATGACAGTAAATATTCTTTACCATATAAATCAGTAATTTACCAAGTTTACTTTAAATAAACCCTATACACCTAAAATATTTCAGGGGTTACTGAAAGCAAAGTTCAAGTGCCCTTTTCAATTCTGTTAGTATACCTTTGAGTCTTTTGATAATGAACAGTTTTAAAACCCTGCAAAATGATTAACACAACTACCCCCCCCCAAAAAAAACCCAGCTTGTTACATAAATGCTGAAAGTTATTTTTCATAGTGAGCTTCCACTATTTATAAACAAACTTACAAAACATTACCGTCAATCTTTTTTTTTATTTATTTATTTATTACCCTTTGGATAGGAGCTGCTTTGAGAATTTTAAATTATAGATATGAATTTTTTACTACCATGTAGGTCTTTTAAAAATCACATTTAAAAGACTGAATTTTTATGTGATGTTTTGCATTATTTTGGTTTCAAAGTCTCATCATGTAAAAAAATAGCTCTAGTATCTTGTAACAATTTTTTTTTTCTTGGTGTTACATGAGGAGACCCATTATCTTAGGTAACTGGAGAAGAACCTTAAGGATACCTTTTCTTCTGCTAAGAATGTTAGTGGGCTATGCATTTTATTACCTTGTTTCTAGGTTGCTTGTAAAAGATAAATTAATAATGCCTTATCAGTAAATATCTGACCAAATTAAAGATATTCCATAGTTATTGGGGTTTCAAATACTATGACCCTGTAATTATACAACTGCTGTTAATATAATGATTAATAAAAATTACTGAAATAATTTTTAGAAAGTTATAAAACAAACTGGTTTAAAAGGGCCCTAAACTTTTAGTTTTAATGGGAAAGAATGTTTCATTAATTTAGTGTCTCCTTTGAAGGCAGCACTGCCTTTAAATAAGATTTCTGGGAGACCTCATAGTTAAAAATGCCCAAGAAAGGCAATTGAATAGAGCGATATTTTAAGTTGTTGTCATTAAAATCTGGCTAAATTTGTATCTGTGTTTTTAAAAAGAGAGATGAAGGTTTAAATGCTAAGAACAGACATGATGTAACCAACACAGCCTTGAGAATGGCTAATTAGTATCAGAAATCTAGAAAATCTATACATAACCTAGTAGTCTTAGTGCAGTGTTAGTATAGGCAAAGACATCTTTTCGAACTTTTGTAAATTCATCCCATATGTTTCCATTGTTTTTCTTCTAGACTTACCCAGGGGAGACTGAATCCATGTCTGCAATAGATATTTTTCCTTTTACCATAGAAGTAGCAAACATGACTTTTGGGAATTTTTTTTCCCTCCAAGTATTCTATTTGCATAATACCAAAAGTACCTTGAAAATAAATATTTTAGTAAACCCAAACTTTTTTGGCACCAAAAAATGCCCTTGTAACGAACTTTTCTTCTAGTACAGCATGTACATTTTTTTTCATTCTGTGAGTATTTTCGTTCTGTGTCATTTTCATAGCTGGACTACACATTTCACATCATAACCGCCCCGCTTCAACACACACAAATCTCTCTCTAAAAGAGAGCAGGTGTCAGAAGACAGATAACTCATTTTAGTGAACACACAGTGAATTACATTGAAGCAGCTAAAGCAGGTTGAGCTAATACAGTTCCTTCAGTACAATGTCAAGTGAAAGTTGACCATACTTGAGAAGATCACTTATAGTTCTTTTTGGCTTATGGCGTTAATTAGATTTGTTTTCATTAAGTATTTAATTATGGGGACAACCCCAAGTTCAATTTGCTGTCATCAGAACCTCTTCTTACTGACCTAGTCACCTGTGCCAACTCTCCCTGGTCTGCACATCTGTTCCTTGACCCGTTTTTATTTTTTTGTTTTGCTAACTTTGTAGCTTCGGGTTTAGTTCTCTTTCCTTCAAGAGACAATTGACCTTTTTTCAGGGAGGGGCAAGAGTGTACTCTTGGTGGGATCTATATATTCTTTATTGGGATTGACAGATTACAATGAAAAACCCATTCGATTCTTCAATTTAAAAAGGAGTTTTCAGTGTATTAATTGTCACAGTCAACAAGTTGCTAAATTCTACTCTGGATAAACACAAGCAATGTGATTGCCTTTGTAAAAAATTAATGCAAAGTGTATTTTAACTCAGATATATCAAAAGTATAAGACTTCCTTTATTACAGATTAAGTAATTTAAACGTGAATGTATGCCTTTCAGCAGATAATTTTGATAATGACAGAGGATACTCAAATTGTAAAAACAACAAAGAAAACAAAAACTGGCACGTAAAACCAACCTTAATGTGATTATTAACTGCAGGCTTTCTAAATTAAGGTCAGGGAGCCTCAGATTTCTTGCTTGTGAAGTAATATCATTCTCTTGCCTGAAAGGATGTAAACTGATTCTGCTTCTCTCTGTGGCCACTAATCTCTTGCATTCTGGTTGTGATAACAGACTGATTGGAGATTTTCTGCCTGCTTGGAAAAGGCCCAGGTAGGCAGCCAAACAAAAAACAGGTGAATAGATTTAGACAGACTTTTATAATTAGCTTAGTGCCACAGTGAGAGGTAAGAGGTGTGTAGTTAGATAAGCATCCCCATGTGCACGTGAAAAAAAAAGAGGAGGGAAAAATCATAAAATTCCCAAGTGTGTTTTATATAGCTGCAGCTAGAGAGGGGATACTCTTGGGATTTGTATGTAATGGCAGTTGTTCTAAAAATATGTAAGTGGAATTTTATTCAATAGAAAATAAACTTTACAGTTTATATCAGTGAATTAAATATATACTACATAGTAATTACGTATTTAATATATATAGTAATTATTTTGGCAAGTATATTACTGCCATTACTTTTCGAGTTAGGCTAGACCTACATGAGTTGTAAAGATCACAAGGACTGCTTCCCGGCCCTCTTCTATCCAAGTACTAACCAGGCCCAACCCTGCCCTCTGAACCAGGCTTCCTGCCCTAGCACACTTCTCTTGGTTTGGGCCTGACCTCATCTTCTGGTCCCTCTCCCCCCTCACCTTCCCAACCTCAAGACCTTTAAAGGCATTTGAATCTTAGAAAGGAATAGGGCCTTTATCCCTTTCTTCTGCTACATGAGTCACTAGCTAACTTAATAACCAATTTTCAAACTAATATTAATAGACGATAATTTAATGTGTTACCAAACACACAGACGTATTTTAATAGGAGCCTTCAGGTTCTTATCCCAAGTATATGAATGATTGGAATAAGAGTTTCAGGCAACTTGATTGCCTGTTTAAAGGAAAGAGAAGACAGTAATAGGACCTTTCGGGGTCCCATCAGACAAAATTACGTAATTAATTGCTTAATCTGTCTACTGACCTGGTTAGACTTTTTCTACAATATGGCTTCTGGGCCAAAGGTGTGTAAATGTGCATTCCACATCACCATTTCTGTCTCAACATTGAGTAACGTCACACACAGAACAGGATGGCTAAACTATACATTCACTACATGAGCATAACATTGCAAAAATCAGTTAAGAGATCAAACCAACATTTTTAACTGTCTTAACTGATAATATTGGTTATTCCCTCATTCATCTTTATGCTCTTTTATATTTTTAAAACATTTAAACACTCCTTATTTTACTTGACCTTCACAACAGCATGGGGAGAGAGAGAGGCAGCCATTATTCATCTCCATTTTACAGTGTGTAAACTGCTGCTGAGACCTTTGTTCAAGGTGACACAAGGTGACTAGAGAGTTGAGGCAACACTAGATAGTTTGGTTCTTCATCTCATATGTTCCTGTCACCACTTAATGTTGTTTATTGCTGTGTGTATGAAAAATACTTTATTTTTATTTTAGAGAGCACACGGGCAGGGGAGAGGGGCAGAGGGAGAGAGAGAATCCCAAGCAGGCTCCATGCTGAGTGCAGAGCCTGATGTAGGGCTTGATTTCATGACCCTGGGATCATGACCTGAGCCAAAATCAACAGTCGGATGCTGAACCAATGAGCCACCCAGACGCCCCTGAAGAACACTTTAAATATGTCTGGAGACTTTTACCATTAGACCTTTTTTGGTAAAACTCTATGTTCGTATAAAAAATAAACTTTTAAAAGTACACTTAGGTAGGGACGCCAAGATGGTGGGATCGAGCCCCACGTGGGGCTCTGAGCTGAGAGTGTGGAGCCTGCTTGGGATTCTCACTCTCTCTGCCCCTCCCCCACTAGTGCTCACGCACTCTCAAACTTTAAAAAATAAATATACAGTCAAAAAAAATTTATCTCATCAGCCATAATAAAAATTATTTCTATAAACATTTGTCATATATAATTCTAGACTTTAGTCTTGTATAATTTTAACACTATTAATCAGTATCCTGTCCTTTTCACTTCGCTATGAAACATGAGCTACCTTTCATGACACTTCATTTTTCTAAACACAGAATGCTTTGTTGTTTTGATATAATTAAGTAGTATCATACTGATTGTCGTTTAAATTGCTTCCTTTTTTGCTGTTGTATGGGATTGTCTTTTTTTTTTTTTCATTCTACTTTCCACTTACTTGTGTTTTTGTAGCTTGTATTCCTAGAAGTAGAGCTGCTTGGTTCAAGGCTATGGATGTTCTGGGGCACCTGGGTGGCTCAGTTGGTTGAGCATCTGACTCTTGATTTTGGCTCACATCATGATCTCATGGTTCATGAGTTTGAGTCCTGTGTCAGGCTCTGCAGTGACAGCACGGAGACTGCTTGGGATTCTCTCTCTCTCTCTCTCTCTCTCTGCCCCTCCCCCACTCACACACACACACACACACACACACTCTCTCTCTCTAAATAAGTAAACTTAAAAAATATATATATATGGATGTTTTTAGGACTTTTGATGGCTTTAAAATTGGGCTCCAGAGAGGTTATAACAATACACAATGCCAATGGTAGTATATGAGAGAGATCACTTCCTCGTAATCTTACCAACACTGAATGTTATTTTTTTTTTTAAGTTTATTTATTCTTAGAGAGAGGGAGGGAGAGAATCCCAAGCAGGCTTCGCACTGCCAGTGCAGAGCCCAACACTGGGCTCGAACTCACGAACGCGAGACTTTGACTTGAGCGGAAATTAAGGCGGAAGCTTAAACAACTGAGCCACCCAGGTGCCCCAGATGTTGTTATTTGTTTTTTATCATTGCCTGCCAAATAAGTGAAAAGTGCTACAGCACTGATTTTTGTATATTGCCTCCTTACATGGTGGTCTTATTTCAAATAGAGTTTGTGTTAATTCGTTAGAATTTTAGGATAGACAGTCCTATCATCTGCATATACTTTGGCATTTTTTAATCTTATTTCTTATTTGACTGTATTACGTAGCTATTCCAGAGAAATATATTACAGTAATAGTGATTAGTGCAGACTTCTTGTTCAACGTTATAGTAAAAAAACCTAATGTTTGGCCATTAATTTTAATATTAGTCATTGATATAAGAGATATATTATTACGCTGAGGAAATTTTATTCAGTTTTTCTAATTCTAATTCATTACAATTGTGCTCGGGAGTAGATACGAAATTCTGACAATACTTTTTTGACATAAATTGACATGATCATACAATTCTTCTCATATGATCTAATGAGGATCTTTGTATTTCCAAGATAGACTTTACTTGGTCATATAATACTCTCCTTTAATAAATACCTGGATTTGATTAGTTAATAATTTAAGATTCTTGCATATATGTATATGTTTTGTTAATTGGATATCTTTAGGTAGGGTTATACCAACCTTCTAGAATTAATTATACTAGCCTTCTAACATCTGGAGGGTCAAGAAAGTATTGAATTCATAAAACAGGAAGAAGGAAAGGATGTTGTGGGGGAAAAAAACCAGGACAAAAATAAGTATCCAAATAAATGAAGTAGAATGGTTGAAGGTTATCAAGAAAATCTACTGTGAAGCAGAACTTAAAAAATGTTAAACTATTATAGAAAAGATAAGAACTACAGGGAATCAGTCCAAGAGGTCCAAACCTGATTAAAAGGAGTTCCAGTGAGAGAGAGAGAGAGAGAGACATGAGAGATGCATGAACATTATTCAGTAAACAGAAATGAAGTTTCCAGAGAGAGTAGTTTGTAAGAGCTGTCCAAAGTCAAGTTGGATACATGGAAAAGCTCCTGGGAAATTTTATGAACACTGAGATTACACAGAAGATCTTTAAAGCTTTTAGGGAGAACAGACATCCAAATAAGGCCAATCAGAGTGACATCAAATTGCTTTGCAACTCTAGGTTTTGGGACACAAGGGAACAATGCCTTCACTGTTCTGAGGAGAAATAGCTCTGAATCTAGAACAGACCAAATATGATAGTTAAATACATAAGGCAAGGAGTGTCTAAGGATTATTCCTTCTTAGAAAGTTCCCTGAGATTGTACTCTAGCAAAAACAAAACAAAAACAAAAAGGCTGGAGAAAGACATGGAATCCAAGGATCCAACCCAATGGACAGGAATCCCAAGACCCCACAGTGATATAATAGGCCCAAAGCGCAATACAGTAAAACCTTGGTTTATGAGCATAATTCATTCCAGAAACATTCTTGTAATCCAAAGCACTTGGATATCAAAGTGAATTTCTCCATAAGAAATGATGGAAACTCAGATGATTCGTTCCACAACCCAAAAATGTTCTTATAAAAATGATAACAATACTGTAACATAATACAAAATAATAAAAAAAATACAACATATAAGGAAAAATAAGCAAATTAACCTGCAAAACCTTTGTGACTAGTGAGGGAGACAAGAGAGAGGAGGGTTATCGTGTGGGACGACTTTCACTATCACTAATGGAATCACTGCTATCTGTTAGCTCAATGGAATCTTTTTCTTTTCATGAAACTGTAATAAGGAACCTATCCAATGACACTTGTTTTTGCCTCCTTTTGAGAATTTTGCAGAAATGTGACCTAGCACTGTCATTAAACAGATTCATGGCTCGTACTGCTACAGCCTTATTCGGATGGTGCTTTTCTACAGAAGTTTGCTCTGTTTCCTACATTTTACACATCTCCCTAATCTCATTTGAAGCGAGGGATTCCTCCACCTGTTTCTCCTCCTCCTCTGCAGACCAGATGCAGATGTAGACTTCTCATAGAATCTTGCAGTTTCGGCCACTTGAATCTCTCAGTCATACTTCTTGGTGATTACCATCTTAACTTTCACTGTAATCATCTCCTTCTTCTTACTCACTTTCTTTTCAACCTTTTTCTGCATGAGGGCTGTTGTATATGCTCATGTGGATGTTGACTACAGTGCCATATTAATAAACTTGCAATATACTGTATTTAATGTAACTGACAATAAGGCAACAGAGGAAAGGGTCTATATCTGCAGGCAGCCTGACCTAGAATGAAGCAAAGCATTCCTAAGCTTACTCTTGTGGGGAAGAGCAAAGGACTGTCCATAGGTTCTTTGAAGTGACAAAAAATATACTAGTGTGGGCACCTTCCAATGTTCTGAAAAATCACTAATTTCTGCCAAACACCACGGCCTGAGACCGAGCATCCGAGCATGGGAGATGAACACCCACAATGCCAAGTGAGAGAGAGAGAAGAACCATTAGCTCAGTTGTGATCATGTGGTGTTCGGCATACGTACTACTCGTATTGCAAGATATCTCTCGTTTATCAAGTTAAAATTTATTAGAAATGTTTGCTCATCTTGTGGAACACTTGCAGAACAGGTTACTCACAATCCAAGGTTTTACTGTATGTTCACGTTGAAGTAGGAGAATGAAGGATTGTTTGACAGCAACCCTTAAAGAAAGGGAAATTTTATAGACTAGAAAGTATGGCTGAAAACTTGGAAAAACTTTTATATATGGAAAAAGGCAACCAGAAACTCCACAGACAACAGAAAACCATACAAAAAAGGCAAAGTCTAAATTTAAGTATACTAGAAAGTAGAGTAATACAGCCAAATAATTTGATATTGTGACCATTCTCCTTTGAGTAGCACAAGAAGCATGTTCACAGCACAGTACTTGTCTCTACAGTGAGTAATACGTACCAGATCATAATTTATAATATCTTACAAAATGGCTTTTCATATTTGAAACACTTTATGTGTTTTACAGATGGTTTTCCAATTTTTAAAATCAACAAGTTGCAGAAGACGATGGCAAGCTGCCCAGCAACAATTTGTCCAAGTCCCCCAAACCTCTGCTCTAAGTTACTAATTTCTTTTCAGAGGAACATAATTGAAATGATGTGTGTTCATAGGAGCTCTTATTCACTTTTCCCTTCTACTGCGCTGAAATACAAAATTTGCCCACAGCCAAGCTGCAACCTTGCAGGCAAAGACAACAGCCCCAAAGATGGTGGCAAAGCACAGTGGAAAGAACCTGGGGATGGAGTAAAAGGAAAATTGTAGATAGTGACAAGATAAAAAAATATATATATATACAACAGATTAAGAGGTTAGAGACCGAAGGGAATTGCGATTAAAAGTGGGGTTCTGAGGAAGGTCTCTCAAGTAGGTAATATAGGAGCAGGGACACAAAGCAAGTAAAGGAGCAAGGTTGTCTGAGAAAAAGTGTTCCAGGTAGAGGGTAAGGCACTTACAAAAGCTTTAAGACCAAGGACCTCTGTGGGGTGTGCAGAGTCCAGCATAGAGGCCAATATGGCTGACAGAGTGAGTAGACAGGATTACAGAAGATGAGGACAAGAGGCAGTGGAGGGCCAGATGATATAGGACCTTGCTGGCCAGGATAAAGATCCTGGATTTTACTCTGAGTGAGATGGTTACAGCACTGGAAGATTTTGAGTAAAGGAGTGCAAGATCTAAACAGGTCATTCTGACTACTTTGTGGAGAAGACACCGTAGCAGGGAAAGTGTGTGAAGGCAGGCCAAGTAAAAGGCTATTTCAGTTGTTCTTGCAAAAGATAATGGTAGTTTGGTCCAAGGGTTATTGGGAGAGGTGGGAAAAAGAAGTTTAACTCAAAGCATACACACGTGCACACACGCGCGCACACTGTAATCTTCAGAAGAACTGTGAACATAAATTATTGCCTCAGGATGTAGGGTACATTGCTTTTCATCGTAAGCCCTTGTTGGTTACTGCTTTTCTTTTTTAAGCTATGAACATGTATTACCTTGATTTTTAAAACTATTTTTAAAAATCTAAGGAAACAGAATATGTTACCTTTAATGTTTTTCTGTATCAGTGTATATATACCTACCTGACTCTTCATTTTTTTTAATTATAAAGGCTTTATTGATTTACAGAAATAGGAAAAACAATCCTAAAATTTGTATGGAACTACAAAGGACACCAAGTAGCCAACACGATCTTGAGAAAGAAGAACAAAGCTAGAGGCATCAGACTTCCTGATTTCAAAATATATTACAAAGCTACAGTAATTAAAACAGTGTGGTACTCACATAAAAATGATGAGCAGACAATGGAACAGAATAGAGAGCCCAGAAATAAATACACATATATACAGCTAACTGATCTTCAAAAAGGATACCAACTGTACACAACGAGGAAAGAGTAGCCTCTTCAGCAATGATGTTAGGAATCTGCATGATAACCACATGCAGAAAAATGAAACTGGACTCTTACACCATGTAAAAAGTCAACTCAAAATGGGTTAAAAGTCAAACATAAGACCTAAAACTAAAACTCTTAGAATAGGGGAAAGCATCATGACATTGGTCTTGGCATTGATTTCATTGATATAATACCAAAAGCACAGGCAACAAGAACTAAAATAACTGGGACCATATCAAACTAAGAAGCTCTGCACAGCAAAGAAAACAATTCAAAGAGTGAAGGATAACCTACAGACTAAGGGAAAATATTTGCAAACTTTATATCTGATAAAAAATCTCTAAAATATATAAGGCTTTCCAACAACTCAATAACCAAAACATCTACATTACTTATAAAGCTAATCAGGAAGTTAGCACAACACACTCTTTTTTAAATGGTTAAGATGGGCACTTTTATTATTTCTTATATTTTTCTGTCCAGAGAAAACATAGAAAAATTTAGACATTGGAGAAATAATAAGAATGAAAAGTGGCGCCTGGGTGGCTCAGTTGGTTAAGTATCTGACTTCAGCTCAGGTCATTATCTCATAGTTTGTAAGTTCGAGCCCCATATCAGGCTCCGTGCTGACAGCTCAGAGTCTGGAGCCTGCGTCACATTCTGGGTCATCTTCTGTCTCTGCCCCTCCCCTGCTCGTGCTCTCTTTCTCTCTCTTTCTCCCAGACAGAGACCCTACAGAAAAGGAGAACTACAGGTCAGCGTCCCTGATGAACATGGATGCAAAAATTCTCAACAAGATACCAGCAAATTGAATTCAACAGCATATAAAAAGAATTATTCACCATGACCAAGTGGGATTCATTCCTGGGCTGCAGGGCTAGTTCAATATTTGCAAATCAATGTGATACATCACATTGATAAAGGATAAGAACCATATGATCCTGTCAATAGATGCAGAAAAAGCATTTGACAAAATACAACATCCTTTCTTAATAAAAACCCTCAAGAAAGTCGGGATAGAAGGAACATACCTAAGCATCATAAAAGCCATATATGAAAAGCCCACAGCTCATATCATCCTCAATGGGTAAAAACTGAGAGCTTTCCCCCTGAAATCAGGAACACGACATGGATGTCCACTCTCACCACTGTTGTTTAACATAGTGTTGGAAGTCCTAGCCTCAGCAATCAGACAACAAAGTGAAATAAAAGGCATCCAGATCGGCAAAGAAGAAGTCAACCTTTCACTTTTCACAGATGACATGATACTCTACATGGAAAACGCAAAAGACTCCACCAAAAACCTGCTAGAACTGATACATGAGTTCAGCAAAGTCACAGGATATAAAATCAATGTACAGAATCAGTTGCATTTCTATACACCAATAATGAAGCAACAGAAGGAGAAATCAAGAACTCGATCCCATTTACAATTGCACCAAGAACCATAAAATACCTAGGAATAAACCTAACCAAAGATGTCAAAGATCTGTATGCTGAAAACTAATGAAGGACATTGAAGAAGACACAAAGAAATGGAAAAACATTCTATATTCATGGATTGGAAGAATAAGTGTTGTTAAAGTGTCAGTACTACCCAAAGCTATCTATACATTCAATGCAATCTCAATCAAAATTGCACCAGCATTCTTCTCAAAGCTAGAACAAAAACATCCTAAGATCTGCATGGAACCACAAAAGACCCTAAATAGCCAAAGTAATGCTGAAAAAGCAAAACAAAGCAGGAGCCATCACAATCCCAGACTTTAGCCTCTACTACAAAACTGTGATCATCAAGACAGTATGGTATGGCTCAAAAACAGACACATAGACCAATGGAATAGAATAGAGAACCCAGAATTGGACCCACAAATGTATGGCCAACTAATCTTTGACAAAGCAGGAAAGAGTATCCAATGGAAAAAAGACAGTCTCTTTAGCAAATGGTGCTGGGAGAACTAGACAGCAACATGAAGAAGAATGAAACCGGACCACTTTCTTACCATACACAAAAATAAACTCAAAATGGATACAAGACCTAAATGTGAAATAGGAAACCATCAAAACCCTAGAGGAGAAAATAGGCAACAACTTCTTTGACCTCAGCCACAGCAACTTCTTGCTGGACATGTCTCCAAAGACAAGGGAATTAAAAGCAAAAATGAACTATTAGGACCTCATCAAGATAAAAAGCTTCTGCACTGCAAAGGAAACAGTCAACAAAACTAAAAGGCAACCAACAGAATGGGAAAAGATATTTGCAAATGACATATCGGATAAAGGATTAGTATCCAAAATCTATAAGGAAACTTACCAAACTCAACACCTGAAAAACAGTCCAGTTTTTCGGATTGAAAATGGAAAGAAATGGGCAGAAGACATGAACAGACACTTTTCCAAAGAAGACATCCAGATGGCCAACAGACACATGAAAAGATGCTTAGCATCACTCATCATCAGGGAAATACAAATCAAAACCACACTGAGATACTATCTTACACTAGTCAGAGCGGCTAAAATTAACAATTCAGGAAACAACAGATGCTGGCAAGAATGTGGAGAAATGGGAACCCTCCACTGTTGGTAGGAATGCAAACTGGTGCAGCCACTCTGGAAAACAGTGTGGAGGTTCCTCAAAAAATTAAAAATAGAACTACCCTATGACCCAGCAATAGCACTACTAGGAATTTATCCAAAGGATACAGGAGTGCTGATTCATAGGGGCATGTGTACCCCAATGTTTACAGCAGCGCTTTCAACATTAACCAAATTATGGAAAGAACCTAAATGTCCATCCACTGATGAATGGATTAAGAAGATGTGGTGTGTATACATATATATGTGCGTATATATATTTGAATGTACATATATATGTATATATGTACATCTATATGAATATGAATATATTGAATATATATGTGTATATGAATACTACTTGGCAATGAGAAAGGATGAAATCCTGCCATTTTCAGCAACGTGGATGGAACTGGAGGGTATTATGCTAAGAGAAATAAGTCAGAGAAAGACAGATATATGTTTTCACTCGTATGTGGAACTTGAGAAACTTAACAGAAGAACATGGGGGAAGGGAAGGGGAAAAAAATAGTTACAAACAGAGAGGGAGGGAGGCAAACCATAAGAGACTCTTAAATACAGGGACCAAACTGAGGGTGGATGGGTGGGGGGAGCAGGGTAGAGGGGAAAATGGGTGATGCGCATTGAAGAGGGCATGTGTTGGAATGAGCACTGGGTGTTGTGTGTAAGTGATGAATCAGGGGAATCTGCCCTCAAAACCAAGAGCACACTGTATACACTGTATGTTAGCCAACTTGACAATAAATTATATTTAAAAAATAAACATTAAAAAATAAATAAAGATAAAAGAAAAGAATGAACACTGCTTTCTACCAGTGGGAAACATTCTCAGGTAGTTTATTTAATGTTCAGATAACAGAGTGCCCTCTGTACTTGAAAGGTACAGTAGTTCTCAGTTATAATGAGTGCTCAGTTCATATAGAGAGTTGGCCAAAATTAAATACAACTGAATGAAAATATGAACTTCAGTTACACAATTTTTAATATTAGAGTAATACTTAAAATGTCATCAAATCAGCCAGAATTTGAAAAATAGGATTTGAGATTATCACTAGTAGTCATCATTTATTTTCTGAGTTATCTGAAGATGCCAGGAATTGAGGATACACTTTATATAGCTCAGAAAATTGGAAAATTCTTCTGTATATTGAGAGTTACATGGTGGCATATTTATACTCCTCTGATCCTAATTGTACCTTATGGAATATAATTTTCATTTTACTATTTTAATTTTCCTTTACTTTCATCAGTGTTTTCACTAGAAGGAATAAAACCTATTTTGGATTTTTTTTCATCCATCCCAACCTATGCCATATGTCCCAGATTTGATTGTAGAGCCTCTGTTTCATAAGAATTTTAAAGATAAATTTAGCCATAGCTATATTAAGAAGAAGGATTATAAAATGTTTCCTACTTGGAATCAGAACATGGGAAAACAAATTTTCCTACAGTTCTACAATCCATATAACTGTTAAAACACATGTATAATTTTTTTTAATGTTTGTTTATTTTTGAGAGAGAGCACGAGACTACATCTTCTACAATTGCACATGATATAAAAGCAGAATGAGTAACTGAAATTTTCATTATGGAATATGTGAGAATAATAACACTAAACATTCAAGACTAAATACGCACATGTGCTATTGAAGTCATCCAGATCTAAAGGAGAGAGAGAGATCTGGTGATGACCATGTCACCTCCAATGTCATCTCTGCAGATGACATGATATTATATATAGAAGACCCTGAGGACTCCACCAAAAAATGGTTAGAACCAGTCAACTATTTCAGTAAATTTTCACGATACAAAATCAGTACACAAAAATCAGTTGTGTATCTGTATATGAACAACATACTATCAGAAAGAGAACTTAAAACAATTCCATCTACAATAGCATCAAAAAAGTAAAATACTAGGAATAAATTTAACAAAGGAGACAAAAGACCTGCATGCTGAAAACTACAAGACATTGATGAAAGAAATCAAAGAGGACACAAATAAATGGAGATCTATTCTGTACTCATGAATTGGAAGAAATAATATTGTTAAAATGCCCATACTACCCAAAGCAATCTACAGATCCAATATACTCCCTATCAAAATTCCACTGGCATTCTTCACAGAAATAGAACAAACAATCCTAAAATCAGTATGGAACCCCAAAAGACCACCAGTAGCCAAAACAATTTTGAGAAGAACAAAGCTGGAGGCATCACACTTTATAGTTTTAAACTATATTACAAAGCTGTAGTAATCAAAACAATATGGTACTAGCATAAAAACAGACAAACTGATTAACGGAACAGGGTAGAGGCTACAAATAAACCCACACGTATATGGTCAACTAATCTTTGGCAAAGAATATACAATGAGAAAGGGCAGTCCCTTTAATAAATGGTGCCTGGTAAACTGGACAGCACATGGAAAAGAATGAAATTGGACCCCCTACACAAAAATCAACTCAAAATGGATTAAGAACTTGAAGACCTGAAACCCTAAAACTCCTAGAAGACTTGGGGGTAATCCCATTGACATTAATTTTAGTGATGATTTTTTTGGATTTGACACCAAAAGCAAAGCAACAAAAGCAAAAGTAAACAAGTGGGACTACATCAAATTTAAAACCTGCATAGCAAGAAAACCATCAACAACATGGAAAAGAAACCTATGGAATTGAAGGAAATACTCTGTAAACCACATATCCAATAAGAGGCTAATATTTAAATATATAAGGAACTCCTATAATGCAAGAGCAAAAAAAAAAGAGAGAGAGAGATAATGCTGGTGAAGATGTGGAGAAACGAGGACACTTGTACACTGTTGGTGGAAACGTAAACTAGTACGTTCCTCAAAAAATTAAAAATAGAATTACCAAGGTCACTGGGCAGCTCAGTTGGTCAAGCACTCCACTCTTGATTTCGACTCAGGTCATGACCTCAGGGTTTATGAGTTTGAGCCCTGTGTTGGGCTCCGTGCTGATAGCACGGAGCCTACTTGGCATTCTCTCTTTCTTCCTTTCTCTGCCCCCACATAAAAAACAAATAAACATTACAAAAAGTCACCTGGATATTTTTTTAGAAAAATAGAACTACCATAAGATTTGGCAGTCCCACTTCTGGCTATCTATCCAAAGAATGTAAATCATGAGATAACCATATTCCATGTTCATAGCAGCAATATTCACAATTAGCCAAGGTACAGAAACAACCTAAGTGTCTTTCAGATGAATAGATAATGAAAATGTGATTTTATATATATGTGTGTATATACACATACAAATACATAAAGACACACGCACACACAGGAATATGATCTAGCCAAAAAAAATAGTCAAACTCATAGAAACAAATCATAGAAAAGTAGTTGCCAGGGGCTAGAGGGTGGGGAAAATAGGGAGAGGATGGCAAAATGATAAAAACTTTCAATTATAAGCTGAATAGGGTCTGAGGATCTAATGTATAACATGGTGACTATAGTTGACAACACGGTGGTATATAATTAGAACTTGCTAAGAGAGTAGAACTTAAATGTTCTCACCAAAAATAAGTCAATACATGAGGTGATGAATATGGTTAATTAACTCAATGGGGGAAATTCTTTCACAGTGGATATAAATACAAAATCATGTGCACTGTAAACATCTTACAATTTTAGTACAGTTTTGTCAGCTGTACCTAAACAAAACAGTAAATTGACATCCATGGAATTGAAGTCATCTAGATCCACAGGGGAAAATTGGATTTAGCAATGACCATGGTCACTGAAAGATAATCTGACTTTCCTGAGGTGACCTACTATCATACCCAGGGACATCCTGGCCTTTAAGCTTTATATTAGACCATCATTTGTTTAGAAACATCTTTATCTGCTTAGAATCGTAAATAATATGCTGAGGATGCCACACTTGGCCCCAAAACAATTATTTTGTGATTATTGCCATATACATGTTTTCTCCTGAGACAAAGGCCAATGAAGAGAAATTCTCAAGGAAAGGGGATCATTGCTGTAATCATTGTCATACAACTGTTTAATGACACCAGGAAATGTGAACTTGACAAAGAGGCTAGAATATTAAAGGAACTCCTTTACCACATAGAACTGGAAAAGTCACAGTTGTGCTTTGCTTTTTTCTAATAAGTTCTAAATTGCCTTTTAAGTGGGAGAAAAATATGGTTCAAAGATAACTGTGGTGACATCCCATTAGTTTCATTGTTAGATGCTAAGGATTTAAAGGACACAGATTATAGCAGCTATTTGTTTTCTGTGGTAGACAGGCCAGATTTTGATATATACTGTATTCAGAATTCTCTCAGCACAAGAAGTAACTAACCATGTATGCTCAAACCCACTCATGAATACATTCTCTTGGAGGAGCCCTCCTGAGGTCAAAACAAATATGAAACACTGACCTCAGAAACTTTCCTTCAAAGGAGCCACAATTTGATTTCACTTGTTTGTAGAGCAATTTATGCACCAGGGCATCTTGTAAACAGTAGAGCATCTGTCAGCAATTAGTGGTTTTTAACAGCTTGGTGTGGTCAGGTAAAGAGAAGAGGAGTCCTACAAATACCACTATCATCCAGAATTACTGGGCCTATCCATAATAATGCAAAAATATGTTTTCTGATCCCAAAGGAATGAAATTAGAAATAAGTTAACGGGGGGGCGGGGGGGGGAGTGGGAACATCAACAAATATGACAAAATTAAACAGCAGACAAAGTGAGTCAAAGAAGAAATTACAAGGGGAATCCAAATTCTTAAACATGAATGAAAATGAAGACCTAATGCACCAAAACTTAGGGAATGCAGCTAATGCAGTGCGTAGAGGGAAGTTTATAGCTTTCAATGCCTTTATTAAGAAAGAAGAAAGATCCCAAATCTACCTTAAGAAATCTACCTTTCTACCTTAAGGCACTGGAAAAATAACAAACTACACTTAAAACAAGGAGAGGAAAGGAAATAACCAGTAGAGCAGAAATTAGAGACTAGAGAATCAATAGAGAAAAATCAGTGAATTCAAAGTTGATGCTTTGAAAATAGTAATAAAATTGACATTTAGCTAGATTGACCAACAGGGGAAGAAAGGACTCAAACTGCTAGAATCAATCAGAAATGAGAAAAAGGACATTACTACCAACTTTATAGAAATAAAAAGGGCTTTGTAAAGGAATACTATACCAGGAACAAGTATATGCCAAGAAATTATATACCTATTTTTTAATGCTTTTTTACTTTTTATTTTGAAAGAGAGCGAGCATGAGCAGGAGAGGGGCAGAGAGAGAGAGAATCTCAAGCAGGACCCGCACTGTCAGCTCAGAGCCCAATGTGGGGCTGGAACTCACAAACTGTGAGATCATGACCTGAGCAGAAATCAAGAGTCAGATGCTTAACCGACTGAGCTACCCAGGTGCCCCAGATATCTATTTTTCTAATAGATATTGACGAAATGGACAAATTCCTAGAAAGACAAACTATTAAAACTGAATCAAGAAGTAGACAATTGAAATTATAAGAAGTGTAGAAAGTGAACAAGTACTTAAAATACCTACCTACAAAGAAAAGCCCAGATCCAGATGGCTTCACCACTGAATTCTACCAATTTAAAGAATACTAGTACTTTACAAAATCTTCTAAAAATAGAAGAGAGTGGGGGCACCTGAATGGCTCAGTTGGTTGAGCCTCTGACTTCAGCTCAGGTCATGATTTTGAGCCCTGTGTTGAGCTCTGTGCTGACAGCTCAGAGCCTGGAGCCTGCTTCAGATTCTGTGTCTCCCTCTCTCCGTGCCCCTCCCCTACTAGTGCGCGTGTGCTCTCGCTCTCTCTCACTCTCTCTCTCTCTCAAAAATAGACATTAAAAAAAAAAAATAGAAGAGAGTGAATACTTCCCAACTCATTTTATGAAGCCACTATTAGCCTCATACCAAACCAGAAAATTACAAGAAAACTGTAGACCAATTTTTTATGAGTACGAATGCAAAAATCCTAGACAAAATACAGCAAACTAAATCCAGCAACTTATAAAAATAATCTGATACCCTGATCAAGTAGGGTTTAACTCAGGAAATGCAAAGGTGATTCAACAGCTGAAAATCAACTATTAAAGACATGGTATCAATAGAATAAAAAAGCAAATAGCACAAATCATCTCAATAGAAGCATATGACAAAAGCCAGCACCCTTGCATGATAAAAACACTCACCAAATTAGGAATAAAAGAGAATACCTCGACCTGAGAGTGTCTACTAAAACCCACAGTTAACATCAGCTTACTGGTGTAAGAGGGGATGTTTTCCTGATGAGAAAGAAGACAAGGATGACCGCTCTCACCACTTTTTTCAACATTGAACTACAGGTCTAGTCAAGGAAGTCAGGCAGAAAAAAAAATAAGATTGAAAAGGAAGTAAAGTGTCCCTGTCTGCCGATGACATGATTTTATATATACAAAATCCTAAGGAATTCACTAAAAAAAAACTATTGGAACTAATGACTTCAGTAAAGATTGGAGGATACATATCAATATGCAAAAATCAGTTTTATTTTTATAAACCTGCGGTGAACAACCTGAAAATTAAATTAATAAAATAATTTCATTCATAAATAGCATCACAAAGAATAAAATACTTAGGTATTAATTTAACAAAAGAAGTACAAACTCTGAAAATGACAAAACACTGTTGAAAGAAACTGAGGTTCAAAAGAAGTGGAAAAATATCCCCTGTCCATGGATCAGAAGTCTTAATTGTCAAGATAGCAATATTACCGTAAATATAAGAGCTAAAACTATAATTAAAAACTATAAAATTATAAAACTATAATTGAACCTCATCAGAATTAAAAACTCCATGCTTCACAGGACACCATTAAGAAAGTACAAAGATAACCCACAGAATGGGAGAAAATATTTGCAAATCATTTATCTGATAAAGGGCTTTTATCCAAAATATATAAAGAGCTCTTTACAACTAAATAATAAGCGAAATCACCCAAATTTTTAAAAAAGTGGAGAAAGGATCTGAATAGACATTTCTCCAAAGAAGTTATAAAAACGGCCAATGAAAAAATGCTCAATATCATTAGTCATTAGGGAAATGCAAATCAAAAGCACAAGATACTACTTCACACCCACTAAGATGGCTAGAATCAAAAAGTTGGATAATAAAAAATGTTTGCCAAGATGTAGAAAAATCAGAAGCGTCATACTCTGCTGATGTAAATATAAAATGGTACAGCCATATTGGAAAACAGTATGGCAGCTCCTCAAAAAGTTAAACATAGAATTACCATATGTCTCCACAGTTCGACTCCTAGGTATATACCCAAGATAAATGAAAACAGTTTGCCCAAGCAAAAACATATCCACAAATGTTTACAGCAGCATTATTCATAATAGCCAGAAAGACTAAAACAACACAAATGTTTATCAAATGATGAATGGATAAACAAAATGTGGTATATTCATACAGTGGAATATTATTCAGCAAAAAGGAATGAAGTACTCATATATACTACAACGTGGATGAACCTGGAAAACATTACCCTAAGGGAAAGAAGCCAGCCACAAAAAAATCTATACATGATAGGATTCCATCCATATGAAAGTCCAGAACAGGAACATCTATGGAGACAGAAAAAGTAGATTTATGGTTGTTTATTGCTTGCTGAGTGACAGGGTAGGAGGGGGAGAACAGAGGACGATACCTACAGGGTACTGCACTTCTTTCTGATGTGATAAAAATGTTCTGACGTTGGCCATGATGATGGTTATACATACCAATATACTAAAACCACTGAATTGTCACTTCAAGTGGGTGAATTGTGTGGTATGTGAATGACATTTCAGTTAAGCTATTTAAAAAAAAAAAAAAGGAGATCTTTGTGTACTATTCTGTAATAATCTCCAAAATGTTTTGTTAAATAAGAAAACAAGTCCAAGAAAAAAAAGAATTATCTCACATCTTAGATGTGGCGGTAGTTACTTGAACCTCTCTGAGTGTGTTTAGGGTGCCTCAGTAGTTCAGTCAAGCGTCTGACTCTTGATTTCAGCTCAGGTCATGATCTCGCAGGTTTGTGAGATCTAGCCCCACAATGGGCTCTGCGCTGAGGATGTGAAGCCTGCTTGGGACTCTCTCTCCCTCTCTCTCTGCCCCTCCCCTGCTCGAACTCATTCTCTCTCTCTCTCTCTCTCTCTCTAAGTTTAATAAATAAATAAAATTCATAGAACTATGTGACAAAAGAGAAAAAGATAATTAAATCTTTAAAAAACACAATAGAAATTGAGAGAGAAGAAGGATTAATTGTCACCAGAGTTGGTCACCCTGGTAGTGAACACCAGGAAGTCTTCAAGAAGAAAGTTATACCTGAGAGTACCCTGAAGGATGGTTTGGCTCTAGAGAGATAGATATTTAAGGGGAGGGTTGATGAAGAAAGGAAAATCGTTTCAGGCAATGTTAAGGATGGCAAAAAGTACAGGGTAGGGAAATTTCTGTCTGGGGGAGCATTAATTATTCAGTTCTGCTCAAAGGAAAGCTACCACAGGAAAGAGAACAGACCACAAATCGTGGATCTCTTTGCATGTCAGGTTAAGAATTAAACATTACATAATCAGTGATGCGCCATGCAAGGAATCTGATCAGAACTCTGCTTTAATTTTAATTAAATTTATTTAATTTATTTATTTATTATTATTTATTATTATAAATTTATTTAATTTAAATAATTTTAATCTATAAAAATTATTGGTAAGTAGGTGTCCAGTTAGAAGGCTGTTACATTCATCCAGCCACGGGAGAATGAAGAACTAAGAGAGGAGGTGTGATCTGTGAGCAGGGAACAGACGGGGTTGACATTGTGGAGCGTGTAGCAGCTGGCGGGGGCGGGAGGCAAAGGTCCACAACTGGACTCGGGTCGTGAGCCTGGGTGACTGGGATGACAGTTCTATCAAGAAAAGGAAGCAAAAGCAGACAAGTCGGTTAGTTTGGTTTGAGGAACTAGGAGATCGCTAAATAAGAGATTCAGTGGCAGTTAAAGAGGGCAGTCACGTAGCAGAGCGGAAGGAGAGCATCGCCCATGTCCTCATCTATACAACAAGAGATTGGGATTCCAAAGGCAGCATGTTACAGGGACTGAGAGACAAGATTTCAGAACCCAACTTGTCTGTGTTCAGCTACCCAGTAGTAGCCTTTTAATCTTGCGTATGTCCTCTATGCCCTGTGAGCCTCGGATTCTGTACAATGGGGGTAATATTACATACCTACCTACTGTGGCTGCTGTGAGGAATATTTGTACAGACACAGATCTTAGAACAACGCTTGGTACAAAGAAAGCTTATTGCTATGTAGACGAAGGCCTTTCGATCTGATGACCCATTGTCGCTATGTGGTCAATTCTGTTATACTGCCACTCCCAGAAGAGGTCAGGGCTAGACATACAGGTTAATCATTCCTTTCCAAAAGTGTTACTGACCCAGTGGCATGAGATACCAACGGAGAAAATGGAAAGAACATATGAATGGCAAGGATGGAATGTTGAGGAGCATTATATGGGGTGGGGGGTGGGATGGGCAGTGAAGGAACATTCAGAGAAAGAGAAAGCCAAAAGGAGCAGAAAAGACAGCTTAGGGGAAGATCACTTTCTGGAGTGGAGGCCACTTGAGCTCAGCGTGAAGAATCATGGGACACAGCTGACGGACAGGGAGAAGGTGAAGATGAAAGCAAAGGAAATTAGAGGCGCCCTGGTGGCTCAGTCAGTAACCGTCCAACTTCAGCCCAGGTCATGGTCTCCCAGTTCATGAGTTCGAGCCCCGCGTCGGGCTCTGTGCTGACAGCTCGGAGCCTGGAGCCTGCTTCCGATTCTGTGTGTGTCTCTCTCTGCCCTTCCCTCCGCGCACACTCTGTCTCTCCCTCTCTCTCAAAAGTAAATAAACATTAAAAAAAGAAAAAGAAAAAAGAAAGAATGCAAAGGAAATTAATAGATGGAGCATAGTTCTGGGAAAATTCAAGAGGAAGGAAGATAATTTCTTTGATTTGGGATAAAAGATAGGAAGGATATAAAGTGATGTAATCAGAATTTTGAGTTGAGAAAGTTGGAAGGCAAGGAGGCTCATGTTGGAGAACTTCCTTTTTTCTCACATTAAATAAGAAACAAGGTCATCTGGAAAGAGAGGAAGGTAGGGAATAAAATTGAAGAGTGTTTCTAAGTGGCTTTAAATATTTTCTGTAATTCTGTCCTTTGTATGAATGAAAAACAAATGACCCATGTCAATTATAATAGGTAGTATTTACTGAGACTTGAATATCTGCTCGGTATCCTGCTAAGAGCTTATTTCAAATTTAAAACCTAATAGGCAAATGGTATTACTAGCATTATCCACATACTACAGAGGGTAATTCTTGACACAGAGAAAGGATTGGAAATTGCTTAAGATCACCCAGCTAAGAAGAGGTGGGACCAAGATGAGTCTACCTGAGTTCTTAGCAATCAGGCTTTCTGAGGTTTTATTTTCAAATCTCATTAAAGCAACGAAACATTGATTCAAGAATATGCATGCATTAATGGGATAGAATACAAAGCGTAGAAAAATAGTTCACGTATACAGTGGCACTAATTTTAATAAAGTTAACATTTCTTTTTAATTTTTTTAATGTTCATTTATTATTTTGAGAGACAGAGCATGAGCAGGGGAGGGGCAGAGAGAGAGGGAGACACAGAATCCGAAGCAGGTTCCAGGCTCTGAGCTGTCAGCACAGAGCCCAACACGGGGCTCAAACTCAAACCGCTAGATCATGACCTGAGCCAACGTCAGATGCTTAATCAACTGAACCACCCAGGCGCCCCTAAAGTTAACATTTCGAATAAGTGGGGAAAGGATGGCTTGATTGAAAATTCATTGGGCAATCAACCATTTTTAATTTTTTTAATTAATTTTGATCCTGTATTTTAAGAAATCAGAACAGTGTTGTCAGTGGCGGAGTAGAGATTAACTTAAGGGCAGAAGAGAACTTTCTGGGATAACAGGAACGTTCTATAATTTGATTAGAATTAGAATGGTTATATAGGTCCTTTTTTGGGGGGTCAAAACCCATTGAATTGTACATTTAAAATATGTATATTGAATTGTATGTAAATTTTATATCAATTTAAAAAGAAATCCATATGTGGATCTCCAAGACATTGCTAAATGAAAAGCAAGGTATAGAACGAGACAAATAATGTGATACCATTTATACAGAGAACAAACAAGTAACAGCGACTGAACGAAACTCTTTCTGTGGCCCCTCACTCATGTACGTACGTCTCGTGGGCCTTGTGTTAGCAAGTATTTTCTTCTTCCTACTCTTCTAGCGTTAGCCTACTATGCTCCTGTGGTTTCTTGAATGCAAAGAAAAGACAGACTTTTATGTTAAAACATTAGTTGAATTTCTCCACCGTTTATGATACTCAAACAAAAGTTTCCTTGTTGCTTAACTAAATGAGCGGATGGATGAACGAGGGTCCTTCTAGGCCGAAGATTCAGTAAACCCGGTTCGTTCACATGGACCTTGCGTGAAATAGGTCACTTGACCTACAAGAGATATGTGGAAAGTAAGATTTCGTTGCCTTTATATTTTGGAACAGGTGACAACCAAAGCCAAGCAACTGAAGGATTCAGTTACCTGCTCCCCAGGTGAGTCAGTGCCCCCTTCACCCCACTGAGCTAAAGTGACTTCTCCCACACAAATCCCTTTTTGTAAGGGTGGGTGCTAAGATGGACCTGAAAAGTTTAAAAACCCTAAAAACCTAGTTCTTGGCTAGTACTGGGGGAGGGGCACGCAGGGGGGAACCCTCTGGACGCCACACAAACGCGCGGTGCACGGCTCCCCCACACGGTCCACCTGCCAGCCCCACGCACACGGAGCCGTCTTTCAGAATAGACCAGCTTTCCCAAGAACCCACATTTCTCAAAATATGTTTCCTCCAAGACTAACTGGAATTTTGCTAGAGTCTCCATACTGTTTGCCTGGAACCAGGAAGAGAATACTTCCTAAAACCTTCTAACTTAATTTAAATACACGTCCCAAAGACAGCAATGCAGGTGAGCAAACCCGGAGATCTCAAAAAGCCGTCCCCAGCAGGGATTCAATGTGGGGCTCTGCCGGCTTCAGGAAAGAAGGCATTTCCAGATTCCTGTTCTGCGAACACAATTCTTTGTTGGCACAGAGGCTAAAATGGGCAGTGAGAGGCCATGTGAAAAGGCCTTCCTGCAAGACACTCTGTGTATTCTGGAAAAGGCAGTGTGGTGTAGACTGTGGCACAGATAGGGATCTTACTAGAGCATTGGCGGGGGGGTGGGTAAAAAGTGACCAGAACAGGAGACGTATGGTTGAACATTCAGGGGCATCCCTGAGATGGCGCCTGGGAGCCAGTCCGTTTGCTCTTTACTGGCCAACGTGGTGGCACAGTGGCACTGGAAGCAGCTTGGAGCAGACAGCACGTCCCACAGCGTCAGTGGCTCACCTACAATGGTGTGAGCACAGCTCGAGTTTAGACAGATCCATTTTAGCTCCGCTAATGGAATGAGTCGTCCCAGTTCTGGATCGTAAAGAACATCCTTCCTTATCTAAAAAGTGTCAAAGAGCCACTTTGCATTCTTTGGCCACAACCTGATTCTGTACGTGGCCCTCAGTCCCTCAGAGCGTCGGAAAGGACAAAGAATCAGACAGAACTGGGTTCAAATCCCACCTCTGCTGCTCTCTGAGACTGATTTTTGCCATCTGTAGAATTAGGATAATGACACCTATCTTTCTAGAACAGCGTGAAAATTAAGCAGAATCGTAGGTGCACAGCGCCTACCACACTGCTGTGTTGGTGACAGCCGCTGTTACTCTTGTCATCTGCACTGACCTTGCCATTCCATCTGTGTGATAAAGTGTGTCCTTCCTCACAGGAATGGTCAGACTCTCCGAACTCAAGTCAACAGCCCAGAATCTCCGGCCCACCAGGGCCGCCACGGCCTTGCCAGATGACATCATCACCCAGCGAGAAGATGCACGGCAGGCCGGGGAGGAAGACAAGGAGGACGAGCAGGAGGAGGAAGATGACGACGAGCAGGAGGCAGTGCTTCCGGAAAGCCGGCCACGGAGGCGGAGGCCGGCCAGGCCGCCTGAGGCGGCAACGAGGGTGGAGCCTGAGGAGAAGTTCAGAGGAAAGAGGCAGAAGGACTTCGATATTTCAGAACAAAACGAATCCAGTGACGAGGAGAGCCAGAAGAAAGAGAGAACTCGTGCTGCCGAGGAGCCATGGACTCAGAGTCAACAGAAGCTTCTGGAATTAGCATTACAGCAGTACCCAAAGGGATCTTCGGACCGCTGGGACAAAATAGCCAAATGTGTCCCGTCTAAGAGTAAGGTGGGTGAGGCGGGGGAAGAACGAGACCTGCGCGGCCAGCTCCACCTAATTCCCCACCTTACGCACACCCCTCTAGCGACAGCTGTCTGCGTGACCGTCTGGTGCACTTCTAAGAGCATGGTCAGTCTGTGCACCGGATTGATTAGTGTGTATGAATGAGGTCAAGATTCTTAGGAGACCATACAGACCGGTTGGTTTTCCTCAGAAAATTCCATGCATAGAGGATAAATTTCACCCACAACAAGCCCGCCAACCTTCTGGAGCATTCGCCCCAGTCTGGCAGTTTGAGGAGCACAGGGGTGGCTGGGCCGCACCCTCATCGCTGGGGCAGCGGGAGCAGCCCTGGCGGCCGGCAGGCCCTCCCTCGGGCGGAGGCTCCCTTGAACCAGAGTCGGGGGAGGTCTCCCTCCAGCTCTGCGAGGAGCCGTATTTACCCCAGGGCGAGCGCGTGGCGGCCCGTGTCATGCTGGTCATCGGGTCCACAGTGCACATCACTCTGGACTCAGCAGCTGCACCGGACTGGCGACGCCCTGGCGGCAGGGGTGGGGGCCCGGGCAGGGATGACATTTAGGATTCAACCCACCCTGCAGCCTTGACTGTTTGTACTTTAAGTCTTTTCCCCATTTTCGGCTCTCGGTATCTGCTTACAAACCCCCACAGGTAGTTCCCAGCTAGGCGGGCAGACGGGGTGCCCCACAGAGAGCCAGCGCTCACCCCAGCCTTTGCCTTCCATCTGCCAGTTCGTGCTGCGGGGCTCACGGTGTGAGCTTTCCCACTCGGGCCTTTCTCGAAACACACACCATCTCCTGAGTTTCTTCCCTCCTCGCTATACTCTCAGTCTGAGGCACCAAGGAACGCAGAGAAATCAGAAGAACGAGTCTCTTCTGCCTCCTGTGCCTGTCACTCAGTAGCCTCTGGGCACACTGATGTTCATTTACATTCTTATTTTTTTTTAATTGAAATTCTATGTTGGAAAATCTAGCTTGTGGCCATAAATGTCCCCGTGTGTACAGGTCTAGTTATCTATCACCTACTTTAAAATGATGAAGTTGAGAATTCCCGGGGAGAAAAATAAACCATTAGCAGTTGATCTATTTGAGAAACACAGATTCTCCCAGCCTCTCCAACTGGTTTGCCAGAAGTAATTATTTTCCCTGAATTTCCCTAGCATCTGTCAGGACACAGGCATCTACATGTGCGATGAATTGACATTGGCTTAAAATGAAGGAGCTGGAACCGTGGATTCCTAAGGATAGAACATTCAGAAGCTCACTGCCTCAGGGTTTGGAAACCCTCCCGTTTGGAACAGACACGAGCAGCCCTTTTATTGTCCCACAAGTGTTCCCCTTAAGCCTTGACATTGGAACCAGTTCCCGGAGAGGTGGCCTGCTGACGCGTCTGCTAGGGAGCGAGTCCCTATACGTGGCCTGCAAGCCGCTGGCGCTGCTGGGCCTGAAGGAGGGGACTTTGCCTGAGGCCTGCGGCTCAGCGCTCTGGGTCGCCGTGGTCCCCGGTGAAGTCCCCGCATCATGCCCGGGGCCTCACCAGTGGGCAGCACAGTTATTCAGAAAAGGCTGGTATTTTGAGGACTGACCCCATGCGCGTGGTCGTTGGGGATCCAGAGAGGCACTTCTAGAAGCATCCCTCTTACAACTCCTGAGCTAGAACCCTAGGAAGAGCGTGAGCACCCACTCTGTGTCCCCGGCTGATCGAAGCATCTGCCAGGGAGCAGCGATCATGTTGCCCTAGACCTTAAGTTAGCGAAGGCTTCCAACGGCACGGAGGGGAGTATCTCTTGGCCAGAAACGGGAACGGACTCTGGAAAGTACCCCTTGATGGACAGGAGAGCGTGAGGCCCCCTGGCACCGCCCGCCTCTGCTCTAGGCCCAACTCCTGGCCCCCAGTGGCCACAGCTACAGGCAGGATCTGGGCAGCGCACTCCCTGCCATGGTCCTGGGGGCTGGGCCGACGCGGCCACCACAGGAGGGTCCCCACGGCCCCTTAAGGAGAGGCAAACCCAGATGGAATAACAGGGCGGCCGGCCGGCCTCAAGTTCTCCGCTTGCTCTGACGGGACGCGCGATGACAGTGAAATGTGAAAGCTGCTCGCTATCGTTAGCGAGTTGAGAGGCATCATCGTGATGCCCGTGGTGTGCCTCACATGCAGCAGCACGGGCCCCTCACGCCAGCGGCCCACGCTGCACCTCACAGGACTGCCGCTGGCCCGGGGGCACCCGGCAGCACGTGGGCCCCAGCCGGCGGGGGGGGGGGGAGGGCCCTGGCGTGTGCGCGTGGGCCTCGGCGTGCGGGCCACGGGACTCGTCCAGCCGGTTGCAGGCCGGCCGTGGGCAGAGCAGACGCTCACGAGGCCGCCTCCCCGCACAGGCCGCGGCTGAAGCCCACGACGCTCACGCTGATCTGTGGAAATAACCGTTTCACCTCTCTTTTTCTCTTCCTGCAGGAAGACTGTATCGCTAGATACAAGTTGCTGGTTGAACTGGTCCAAAAGAAAAAACAAGCTAAAAGCTGAATATTCTGGAAGATGATGTTCACCTTCATTTTCCAAAACGATTATTTTAAAAGTCTTATGCAGAAATTTGCATTTTGTACCTCAACCTTTCTATATGTCATGTGCCTTAGTAAAAAAAAAAAAAAAAAAAAAAAATTAAAAAAGTTTTTAAAATGTTGTGCTATATTGTTTAAACAAAGACTATGTTACAGGAGAAAAAGTATTCGGGTATTTTACAGATAATTTTCCCTCTCATCATCGCAAAGTTATTTCCCTGTGAACAAACTGAAAAGTGCTAACAATTGGCAAGTACAGGATTTTGAAGGAACAAATGAGCAAACGTGTAAGAATTAAAACTTCATGTGCTTTGGGGCACCTGGGTGGCTCAAGTCACGATCCCAGGGTTGTGGGATCAAGCCCCACATCGGGCTCTGCGCTGAGTGTGCAGCCTGCTTACAGCTCACACTCCCCCCCCCCCCCCCCCCCCCCCCCCCGCCCACCCGGAAAAAACCTAATGTGCTTCTGTGAGTCAAAAGCACATGGGTTAACGAGCTCATTGGTAGCGGGAGGCAGGTGCTTGGAGAGAAAAGCGGGCTCACTTCTGAGCTAGCCGGCTGGCTGAGAAGAGTGTGAGGTTATCTCAGATGCATCTAGAAGAAAACTCCGTGTCGATGAACAAGGATACAAGGTGACAAAGGCAGCCTACTCCAGTTCGGGCTGCTTGGGAGGAACGCGTTCCCCACTGCAAGACCTTCCAGAGGACACGTGGGACACGCGGGAGAGGTGGTGGGGACCCGTGAGGTTGGTCCTGGCTTTCGACAGCCGAAGTCACTGTTCTGTGCCGGTTTCTGCTGCCCTGTCACCATCCGCCGAACGCTGCCTTCCAAAGCTCCTGTCATTGGGTCAGGGCTTGCACACGGTTTGCTAAGTGCGAACCGTCTAAACTCGGAAAGCATTACGATCACGAGGACACATGTAAGGGAGGGACTTGAGAAAACATCTACGAAGAGATCACTTCTCTCTAAGGACTGAAATAAGATTCATTTCCTGCAGCAAAGTCTGGTGGCAGCGGCCCCACTGGTCCCATAACCGTTCACCCCCCGCGCAGGTCGTACCACCAGGGAAACTGAAATGCAAAAAAGGGGCAGGTTACCAACTAACTGGCTCCGTGGTCATTTGGTTTTCACAAACTAAGCCCCGTCCAGCCCCGTCCCGGTCAGGAGGGAGGGCAGGCCGGCCAGCAGGTCACTGCTCTGTCCTGGGCCGGGGGACGGGCAGGCGTGGAGAGGGGTGGGGGGGCCGGTGCTGTCACCGTGTCATCCCGGCCGTGCTGGCCACCCTTCCCGACAGCGAACGGGAGCTCCGCAGGCCACCGGGATGGCCCCGCCACCAACGGCTGCTCCCCCGGGGCTCGTTCCCGAAGCCGTGGGGCCGTCGCTGCATTTGTCGCGGGCCACAGCTCACCTCCCCGTTCACCCGGGAGTCTGCGCGAGTAAAACGTGCACGGAGGGAAACAAAGGAGAGAACGAGTCCGTCCTGGCTTCATTCCCGGCCCGGGACCCACTCATCTCTGAGTCCGGCTTCAGGCCTGGCTTTCATGCAGCCTGGTGGTCCAGCGTAGCCGGTCTGTGGGTCCGTGAGTGTCTGTGGGTCTGTGAGCGTGAAAGCACGCCCCTTACTTGCAGTACTTGGGGTTCCTGTCACACATACCCCCAGACCGCGTTACAAGTGTCCTGGGCTCCCGGGGGGGCGGGGAGGGAGCAGCCCACAGGGCTCCAAACATGCCCGATGATAGCACAACCGAGATAGAATGGCCTCTTTTCTAGACTCAAGGAAGTAAGTCTAGCATGGCTTTCTACGCATGACTGTTCTGCCTACTAAACTTCTTTAGAAAGAAGTCAGCGGCGCCTGGGTGGCTCAGCTGGTGAAGTGTCCAACTCCTGATTTCGGCTCAGGTCATGATCTCGTGGTTCGTGAGTTCTAGCTCCTGCTATCAGCATGGAGCCTGCTTGGGATTCTCGCTGTCTCTCTCTCTCTCTCTCTCTCTCAAAAGAAATAAGCTTAAAAAAAAAAGGAAGAAGTCAGAAAGGAGCCCTTTCTTCAGGAGACTCTGGAAGCCGTCAAGGTGTGTTGAAGTCGGCGGGCCAGTGGGCAGGCCAGAGCTCAGTGACACACGGGAGACCCATGGGGTTCAGTTTGAACAAGGTCACGGCCCAGAAAGCAAGGGAGCCTCCAAGAAGATTGCAGTACACAGATCACAGGGAGGGGGAGGGGGTAAAGCGCTCGGCAACACCAGCCGGCCGCCCCTTCCCACGCCACCTTCTCCAGGCCCGGCTCCCCAGAGATGTGCTCCCCTTTCCAGAGCCACCTTAGCTGTTGGAGCTCCAAGGCCAAGCTGTGTGACATCAGGTGCCTCGGTTTACCTCTCTGTCTCCGTGCCTCAACTAGAAAAATAGGAAATAACGGTAGCTGCTCCGTAGGTTGTTACGATGATAAAGCTAGATAATGCGTGTAAAACCTTTACATGCTGAGAATAGCACTCTTTTTCTATCTGACCAGCCAGACTTCCTGTCTCCATCATTTCAAGTGGCTGTTGATGCGTTAGCAGGGCTGATGGGCCCGACGGGGTGCACGGCCCCTCATGTCCTGCGGTTCCTAGTCCCGGGGGTCCCCGCTCGCTGGGTGCACTCGCAGGAGCCTGGGACCCCGGCAAAATCTATTTTGATTGTGTAGTTTTCAGGGAGCGAGTCCACATGTTTCACTAGGTGCCCCGGGGTCTCTCGCCCGAAAAAGCCTCTTTCCAGCCTGTGCTGCAGTATTTATCCTGACGCGGCCCAGGGAGGGCCAGAGTGGGACAAGGAGAAGCCTCAGACTTGGCCTCTGACAACCAGAGGCTCAGGCCCCAGCTCTGCTGCTTGTGAACCGGGGCGTCCATCTCCTGCCCCGAACACGCAGGTGTGAGTGTGCGCGCAGCCTCACGGGAAGGCAACGGCCTTCAGAGCAGCGGCCGCCTGGCCCCGGCCCCCACCTTGTGCTCCCATACGGTCTAGGGAAAGGGCGGAAGCTCAGAGTCAAAAGACCCGCGTCGGAATCTTGGGTCAAGTGCAGTGAGCGAGGGGGGAACTGGGCCACGAAGACGGGGGTTTGGAAGGAGGCACCCGGCAGAGGGTGTGGAGACCGGGCTTGAGGCACAGGATTCCGTTTTGACTCTTCGAGGTCCACACGCCCATTCAGACCCCAGCAGAGAACAAAGAGCCGCGCCGACTCCAGTCTGTTCCTGTTGTGTTGGGAAAGCCCTGGGCTGGCAGAGGACACATCCCCTGAGGACGCCGTGTCACCAGCCCCGCACGGCCAGGCGGAGCCCGCGAGGGAGCGCCAGTGATTTAGGTGGACCTTCTCCACTTGGGCAAAACCCCCCCAGGTACAGTTCTCTAAACCGTGATAGCACCCTTTTTTTCTTTCTTTTTTTTTTTTTTTTTTTTTTTTAGTTTATTTATTTTCAGAGAGACAGAGCAGGGGAGGGGCAGAGACAAAGGGAGAGAGAGAATCCCAAGCAGGCTCCACGCTGTCAGCACAAGAGTCCGAGGTGGGGCTCGAACCCACAAATTGCACGATCACGACCTGAGCCAAAGCCAAGAGTCGGATGCCTGACCGACTGAGCCACCCAGGTGCCCCAATAGCACCCATTTTTAAAGGCCGCTCCCGTGTTCTCGGGTTTTTCCTCACAAAAGCCCTGACTGGCTGCCCGGCTTCAGCCCAGCTCCTGCCTGCAACAGGTGCCCAGGGGCGTCGAGCCACCTGCGCTGTGCCTCACCGGCTTTATTGGTAGAAACCAGACAGACGGCTCCGCTTAGGTTTCTCGCACACGATGTGCTGCTTTCTGTGGAACTTGTACGGGAACGACCTAGAGGTCCTGCACGAGCCTCCCGCCAGACGTCCCAACCCCGCTAGGGGACGATTTTTTCCAACAGAAACACTGCAGCCAGCGGGTTTACTCTGCCCTGGGTTTGTGTTTTCAAATTCCCTGCTTGGTTTTAGAGGAAGATAATGATAAGCTTTCTACCATAAATGTCTTGGGATAACCTAAAAACATGCCTCTCACCTCGGGCCCGCTTGCTGTCGGGTGCCAGTTCCGCCCCCCAGACCACATCCACCTACCCCTTTGAAAGCAGAGACCTAATCCCTCTAAACGACCAACTATTTCATTCCTGCTTGTTTCTGCAGAGTATGTTTTTGTAGTTGTTTTAGCATTTAGGTTTTTCCCCCAGAATCTAAAAGGCACAGTTTAAATTCTGATATTCTATCCACACGGTCCCAAGTGGCCCAGGACAGTTCCAGTTTACAGCTGACTCAATACACCCATTTTGGACAGTGTGTAACATGGTCACGGGTCCATGTGTGATTGCTAACAGATGGCTGATCGCAAAGACTCTGAGGGATTCTGAATTCCTCCGAAGAGGACAGACAGCGAGGAGACTTCGGCATGCATTTGGCTTGCTTTTGCCTTGGAAAGTCCCAAGGGTGTGTTGATCCTGACCCCCAGTTCCTCCCAAGGCACCCCACCCCACTCAGGGGAAACTGAGGCACGGGACACACCTGAGTCAGAGTCCAGACGGACCAGGGACTCCTGCAACTGGCTCTTGTGGTCCCAGTGCCTTTGAGAGAGGGCCGAGGTTGTATCCGGAGGCTGAGGGGCAGGGAGGCCTCAGGGTGGGTCCAAGCGACCACAGTGGCTTAGATGAGTCAATATTAGTCATTGGTCAAAACAGAGTTTGACATCCCATCCTAAATTTATTTTAAAAATATTATTTTTAATGTTCATTTTAGAGAGAGAGAGAGAGAGAGAGAGAGAGTGTGTGTGTGCTAGTGGGGGAGGGGCAGAGAGAGAGGGAGACACAGAATCTGAAACAGGCTCTAGGCTCCGAGCTGTCAGCACAGAGCCCGACGTCGTCGGGCTCCAATCACAAGATGTTGACCAGAGCGGAAGAGGGTCGCTTAACGGACTGGGCCACGCAGGGTCCCCGCACCCCAGCCCCCCATGCCCCCTGCCGGTTCCTACATTTTAAAGTTCCTTCCCACCAAATGGTCCTAAAATAAAGCCAGCTTTCCAAGCAACAGGCTGAAAATAAGCGCCGTTGTCTCTGGCCCAGTGTCCCGTGTAACCTCACTCGCTCTCTGCACACGGAGCAGGGTGCTCGGGGCAGGGCCGGTTTGGCCACAGGTCCCAGGAGGAGGCCCCTTTATAGACTGTAAAGGCGGTGGGTGGTGGCATGGGTCTGTCACGCAAACATGCGGAGGCGGCTCTTTCTTTTCAGCCGCTTGTGGCAGTAAACGGCCCGGCTTCCCCTGCGGGAGTCACACGCCGCTCCACCTGTAGCTTGGGGGGTCACCGCGGGGCTGGCCTGGAAGCCACCCCACTGTCTTGGCAACAGTCCCAGTCTCCTGTCTGAGCAAACGACTTGGCCTTCAGCCTCGGACTTTATTCACTGGGGAGCTAAATTAACACGCTGTAAAACTGAGCGGCTACGAGTATTTTCCTCGGGTCGGGTGGGGAAAAAAGAGCGGCTTCATGCAGAACAGAAACAGGGCAATCACTCCATCAATGTGACTCCCAGGCGGAAACTCCTAGTGCCTCAAACAGCAGGGGTCCTAAAGGGAGCTGAGGCCCAGCGCTGTGCCCTCCCCCACTGGGGGGTGGGGCGGACTCCCGCCTCCTTCCGCTCCGCCCCTGCCCCCCCCCCCCCCCCCCCCCCCCCCCCCCCCGGCACCTTGCGCTGCTCCTGGATCGAAGCCCATTCTCACATCCCGCTCCCTGCCTCGGACCCTCTGTGTATCCTCACAGCTATTCCAGGAGTGGAGGGAAAACACACAGTTGTTTCCCTCTTGCCTTCGCGACCCGTAACAAACAAGCCAGGTGTGTAAGGGTCCCCGGGGCGGTGTCTCCTGAAGTATTACAGGAGTTTAACTCAGTCAAGCCCATCTTCAGTCACCGCCATTTAAACCGAATCCTAAGTCTCGCAAAATGAAATGGACCAAGATGGGAGTGGCAGTGAGGGAGTCTTTCTCTTACTCGGTAGGTCTCGAGTTATAAAGGAAATGAACAGTCGGTTAGGTTTTGTTTTCCACCATTATTTAAAAAAAATTTTTTTTAATTGGAAAATTTGAGATAGTATTGAATTGTTTATTCCAAATTATCTTAGTTCCAATCTGTTTCACGAAGGAAGATGTTACTGCAAACCAAGAGTAGATGTCTCTAGATATCAGCAGCTTGTCTCCCTAAGAGGCTTGGCTTAAGAAATTCCTATCGGAGGGGTGCCTGCGACCGACTTCGGCTCAGGTCATGATCTCACCGTTTGTGAGTTTGAGCCTCGCATCGGGCTCTGTGCTGAGACAGCCAGGAACCAACTTGAGATTCTCTCTCTCCCTCTCTCTCTCCGCCCCTCCCCTGCTCACTCTCTTTTTCTCTCAAAATAAATAAATAAACTTAAAAAATAAAAAGGGAATGCCTACTGGAAATCTCTTGGGCGAAGAGGAGATCTATCCTGTTATGTTAAAACTGGCATTTAAGAATTAGATGTGGACATCTTTGCCTGGGGTGGTCTAACCAGGAGGGGGCAGGGCAGATTCTGGCCGAAGGTGGGACAGGAAGGCAGGCAGTGGGAGGTACCGGTGACAGTGAACCCAAACTGGTTTTGATCCTCAAACTGTTGGGCCCCCCCACCCTCCACCTCCTCAGCACCCAAGAAACCTGCTCATTTCCAGCAAGCTACAGGGGGCCTGGGGACATGCCACCCTCCCTAAGAGCAAAGCCTGTGGGCGGGCAAGGGCAGGGCCACGGGCCACACCCCTGCCGAGGTGCGTGTCTCTAAGCCTGTTTGGTATCATTTTCCTGGTCTTGGGTTGGACATTGATTCCAAAAGTCAAACCCAAAACAGAGCTGCAGTAAGTTCTGATGGAGGAGTAAATGAAGGTCAGAAATCAAAAGAAGGAAACTTCCAAGAACCTAGGAAGTGGCAAAGCAGCAGGGCAGGGGAGGGCGGGGGCAGGCCGGCCCATGCTCCATGAAGTGGTCGCACCCACCACAGAGCTTGAGGCCAGCCAAGGGACACTCAGTCCTGCAGCAAAATCCAAGACTGAGCGTTTGTGTCTGTGATTACAACATCAAAGCTTCACATCGGAAAGAGCGACAAGGCCCCCTGATTCGCAGCTGGGAGGACAGGCTCTCCAGCACCATGCCAGTTCTCGGGCGCGCCAAGTCCCACGGACAGGAATGTCCCTCCACAAGGCTCCAACCATGAGCCCCGAAGGAGGCGGGAGTTCCCAAGAGAGGCCGGGAAGGGGCAGGACAGCAGCCTGATGGCCAGTGGCACCCATAAGGGGGGCAGGGTCAGCAGGACCAGACTGCTGGAGTCCTCAGTCCTGGCTGCACGCTGGGCTGGCCCGGACGTCTGCAGCCGCCCCAAGGGCTCCGATTTTCCTGGTCCCGGCTCCAGAGAGCATGCTCAGGGTCCTAATCCTCAGGCGATCCCGCGGCTCCCGCAGGAGGAGAGCCACTGCATTTTGCAAAGCGGATGTACACCTTATTTTGGTCAAGAGTCCTCTGTACTCAGTCGACTGAGTCGACTACAGTCGAGCTGCAGAAGACACCTGTCCGTGCTTGCTCTGGGAGAGACCAGGAGAACCAGATAGTTGCGAGGGGAGCGGCAGCGATGCCAAAAATGTAAAATCTCCTAATTAATCCGTCTGCTTGCTAAGCGAGCCAAGTGAAAAAACACCAGATGCATCAATCAGAATTTAAGGGGAATCAAATTAACTTGATCAGCAAAAAAGTCAATTTCCTTTTCTAAACTTCACAAGGCACAATCAAAATCAGAATGCCGTGAGTTAGCTTCTTCATCGGTGGCTTCACCCTTGGCCAGGCCATCACCCGCCCTCCCGCCCCCCCCAACACACACACCCTGGGCCTTCGGGTCATGTCAACTCTGCCCGGGTTCATGTACTTTCAGGTGTGATCTCACGGGGCCCCGCGCTGCCTTTCAACCGCGGCGAGGCCTCCAGGTCCTTCTGGAAGAAGCGCATGTAAATAAATAAACCGGGGCGCTCCCTGGCTCGTCCCCAGATTCCTGTGCAAGTGACCCGAGGGCTCCAGGGTTCCCGGTTGCAGACCCGGCCGGGCGCCGGGCCACCGCTCCCCCGAGGTCAGACCCGGTGGAAGAGTCGGGGGTCTCTGGCCCCTCGCTCGCAAAGGAGGGGTTCAGTCCGCACCCCCGCGCCCGCCCCAGTCGAGAAGCAAGACCAGGCATACGAACCTCTGGCCTTCCTTCCCCAGCCCCGGGTCCTGTCCCACAGCCACCAGCCTGGCGTGGCCTGCGTGTCGGGGAGGCGGAGTGACGACGGGCCTGTGTGCCCTGCGCGCTCCCGTGAAGCTGGGTCACACCCCGTCATTCCGCAGGGGATTTGGGGGGTGGTGGAGGAGCACCCTCTTTTCCGGGGTGATGCTGAAGTGCTTCCTACCTTACTCGCCTGGCTGCGTGTGCGTGGGGCCGGCTCACCCTGCGCCGCCCCAGGTGCCTTCCCTGTCGTGTGGACAGGGGCTCGCCGCCCGCCCTCGGGTCCGCGGGGGTGGCCTCGCTGACGCGCCCCCCAACTCCCACCCACGCCGGGCGGGTCGCCCCGGGAGCTGATCCCCGCCCGCCCCAGGCCTTCGGAAACCCTGAGTGTCGAGGGCCGTGAACTCCAGTCACTTGAAGCCGCTCGGGGGTCCGAGCCTTTGCAGTGGAGGACGCACCCGTGAAGACGCGACCTGGCGGCGTGGGTTAAAGAGCCTGCTACCTCCTGACCGGATCCGGAAACGGGACGTTTGCCCTTCCGAGTTGCACCTCCCGGCCCCCTCAACATCCGGTGATGTGCGTCTTGTGACCGTGTGACCGTGGGCTCCAGCGCCTCTCCAGGAGCCCACAGCACCTTTCCAGCTCGTGTTCTGGGCCCGTTCAATACCGTCCGAAAAGCTCACGCCCTCCTGTTTTCCACGGCACCGCACGGTCCGCCTACAGCCTGCCTCTCTGTCCTGCCTCGTCCCCTCCCCTAAGCCCCAGACACCCTTCCCTGAAACAGAGGAAATCACCCACCCGTAGGGAGCTCCTGCTAGGACATCCACTCTGGTAAAAAGGCCCGCCACCCCCTTCCCGCCTGCGCCGTAAATCCCCAGATGGTGTCAGGAGAAGGCCTTGGCCAAAAGCGATGGCTTTCCTTTTAAAGATTTGCTAATAATATTGAGGGTTTTGAGCTGTGGGCCCAAGAAACTGGTCATCAGAAAACACCCTTTCAAGAAACTCGTCATCAGAAAATACCCATAAAGACGACGCGCTGACATTTGTTGAATGGGACGCAGGTCAGGGGAAACTGCACATCTGACCCAGAAAATTACTGAGTTACAGCAGATACAAAATACAAAATTGAGTTTCTGAAATGTTTCAAGTGTCACTTTTTACTTAAGTGACAAAACCAGGCCACAAAATTATGCATCGACTATGATTCAACTATGTCAAAAGAGTACACATAAAAGTAGATCAGACTGTTGGCTACCTGTGTATATTTTAATATAAAAACTGCCAGTAGAAGGATGGACTAAATAGGGCATTTCTTTCTTTTTCTAGTTTTCAAAGTTTTGACAAAGTGGTCATGATAACTTCTGTAATTTAGAAAATACTTTGGGGCACCTGGCTGGCTCAGTCCGAAGAGCGTGAGACTCTTGATCTCCGGATAGTGAGTTCAAGCCCCACGGTTGGGTGTAGAGATTAAATATTTTTAGAAATATTCGTTACTGGGGCGCCAGGGTGGCTCGGTGGGTTAAGCGTCTGACTTTGGCTCAGGTGTGGGTTCGAGCCCCACATCAGGCTCTGTGCTGACAGCTCAGAGCCTGGACCCTGTTTCAGATTCCATGTCTCCCTCTCTCTCTCCCCCTCCCCTGCTTGCGCTCTGTCTCTGTCTCAGAAATAAACAAACATCAAAAAAAACTTTTTAAAAAATATATGTTACTGCTAGCACTTAACAGTGTTACAAGCACCCGGAAGAGATTTTCACGCTTGGACCCAACAGCTTGTCTGCTCCCCAGCTTGAGGCTTGGGACTTCCAGCAGGAAGCAGAGGGGGAACAGAGCACCAGTGAGGATGCGTGTGAGGGTCCGTTCCTCAGTCAGACCTGTGGAACCTGAGCTGTGACCAAAGTCCCCATCAAAGGAAACTCACGTTTTGCTGTAAACTTCACTGTACTTACAGGACTGTAAACATTCAATTATCAGTATGAAGGCTTTTTTTTTTTTTTTTTTTGGTGCCAATAACAAGGTGAGGAATGGGACTAGAAGGGGAGTAACAGTTGGCATGACTTTTTAACAAGGTAAAACTACTTAAAGATATATGAGCTTCCAAATGTTTACAAAAGTTCACAACTACTTCACTTAATTTCTACAAAAAGATTGGTGCCATCAATGTAGGTTTTCATTAGTAAATAAAACTAAGGCTAATAGTACTGTTCTCATTGAGAGTTCTAAAATCCAGAGCAAAAGCCCATCCCCTACTTTAAAAAACAGAATTACAGGTCACTGGAAGGCAACCTTTTGCCTACAATTCCAGGGGCCTCTCCTGTCTACTTCAGAGAGTCTGGATACAGCGATTGTCGCATCTTTTGCCTGGTTGACAGGGCGCTTAAGACAAGTTGGCAACTTGCTTTTCTTGGCATTCATTCCAGTGCTTCCCTCTGGACCCTGACACCGATCACACACCCACAGGACTTATGGAACCCACTGATGGAAACCCATGTCCCTGCAGAGCAGCCTTTTCCAAGGGTCAAGGGCTGGGGGAAGGCTGGGGGGCAGCAGCTCCTCAGCAACTTCTCAGAGCAGAGAATCAGCCAACACCAGGGAACCACAGAGCAGCAACCCGGAAACCCAGGTGTGCTTCCTAGTGGAGGTGATGAAGCCACCCAGGGCCTCCAGGGAGTTAGAAACCTACGAAAGCAAGTGCAGCTACACTGAGATACTACTATTCAGATCAACAGCCAAGGCGAGAACGTGCATGGCCAAGTAATGTTCGGTTCAGAGTTGATTCTCAGAGAGTGAGTCATCTGTCGTGTTAGAGGAGCGACCTTCCCTAGTCCTTCGGGAGACAAGACTCTCCAGAATCAGGTATTTTCCATTTGCATATAGAAAAGTCTCTCCGGGAACCTAAACTTAACTCTTTAGTAACGTTAAAAGCCTATAGAACCAGTTTTCCTTGTTTCTCAACTCTTAATCACTAGGAGCAAATTACCCAGATCCCCAAATTCTGAAGTCTGAGCATTTGCAAAGCCCCACAGGTGATTCTGATGGAAACCAAGACCCGAGAGCCGTGAAGTATGCTTAAATTTGTTTCATTTAACTTTACCAAGTATGAATACTACTTTATTAATGTGCTATAATTAATAATCTCATCTGGAATGTATTTTCCTTTTATTTCCACTGTAATTATTTTCCTCTTCTTTGCATGACAGCAGTTTTCAGAGGGCACTCTCTCTGATTACCTAAGATTTGAACACAAGGTCCGTTTGCTCTGCAGAGTTTCTCATGCTGTGTCAAGTTTACTCATGAGCAAACTTTAGAGAACCCCCAAGATGAACTTCTACCGGTAAAGCACAGGCAGAAACTACCAGAAAACACTGGCACCTGAGGCACCCCACTCCCCAGGGCCTTCATTCTCCCCAAACAAGAAAGGCACAGAGTGAGGTCGCCAAGCTGGTGACATAGGTCATTCCTGACTTCACTCCCACCTCACAAAACAACTAACAATTACTCAACAATAAGACACCATTACGAGAAGCCCAGAATGTGGGGGTGAGGTTGAAGTACCCTCGGGGACTGAGAGAGTCTGCATCGAAGGTCAGAGAAGCAGCCACGCGCGGGCGGCATCACCCCACGCAAGCACCACCACCCCCGCCCCGCCAGAACAGCACCGCCCCGAGGCCTCCCCCCCCCCCCACCCCGAGCCTACCGCTCCCCCAGGGTGGAGAGCCCCGGGGGAGCACCCGGCCCCGGCCCCAGCACTGCGGGTCGCTTCATGGAAACGCATACCCTGGTTCCAACCCACGGGGACTGCAGAGGAATCTGCGGGGCTCGACCACCGGGAATCTGACAGAGAAGCGGGGAGGCACTTGGAAAACACCCAGCATTTGGATCTTGCCAGACGGAGTTCCTACCTGCAGCGCCCGAACAGTCCGAACCAGCATCTCTGCTGTCCGCAGAGCCACGAGACCGTGACCTGGGACCTCGGTGGGGTGCCGGTCCGCCCACCCTCCGGCAATGGAGCTATCGCACAACTCCAGCCACTGCTGAGCGTGGCAGGTCTCTCCTCTGCTCGGGAGAGGCTGGGAACACCGGGAAGAGCAACTGGAGCCCAGGCAGGAGCGCGCCTTCACAGGCCCGCCCACTGCTAATTACGGCTCCCAGAGGGCCCGGAAGCTGTGTAGGAAATGCCGGAAGCTGTGTAGGAAATCCTACAGGCAGAGCTGATCATCTGCAGGCCAGAGGGTGGCCCCGTTCAGCCAGGGAACGTGGGGAGCGGGCAGGCTTGGAGTCAAGACCACAAAGAGCCTTGACGAGCCTGAAGTCCATCCCCTGACTCTACCCAGGCAGGGGAGCGAATTCTTAGCCCCACCTGTGGCCCAGAGTAGCTCCTGGCCCTTCCCAGCTGTGGGGAACACCTGGGAGGGGGCCTGGGACCCGCGCTCCAGTCCTGCCCAGGCAGGGGAGCTAATTCATAGGCCCGCGCGGACCGAAGTACAGTTCTGAACAGAGACCCTGGTCAGAACACCTGGAAAGCTGCATAGCACAGCAACACTCCATTCGGCCAGAGAACTTGGGGCAGGAGATGGCTTGGGTCAAGACCAGGGGTCCTGCCGGTCTTGGAGCCAGGTCTCCCACCCTACCCAGGTGGGGAGACTCACTGGTTGCCTTGCCCATTGCTGACCACAGCCTGCACACTGCCCAACCAGGGAGCCTAACCAGAGTGCACAGCCCTACTTCCGGTGTGGCCCCTCAATATGAGGGCACAGCCTGTGGTTTCCCCGCCCACTGGGCAAAACCAGTAGCCCTGTCTGGCCAGAGAATTCAGTGCCTAATCTTGCCTGATCAGGTTTCCCAGTGACCATGCGGGCCGTGGGGTCCATTCTGCTGCCCTGCGAGGTCAGGGAAGCTAACTCAGAGCCCCACCGACTACGGAGCATAGCACCCAGTCCTGACTGTCTAGGAAGCCGAACCAAAGAACCCAGGCAACAGTGGAGCCCATCCTCCAGCACCCCCCACCCCTCACTCAGACCTAAGGCAACAGCCTCACCCAAAAATGACCCCACCCCGCCCGGTAGCAGGGCCCACAGCTGGACATTCCCAGCAGACACATTCAGAAATCCAAAGTAAGCTGACTGATGAACGTTCTCTGCCTAAGCAAACCTGCAAAACCTGGGAAAAGAAGACTACTTACTCATATGCATAGATACCAGTATAAAAAATGAACGATCACAAAACTCAGGAAACCATGAGGCTACCAAAGTAAACTAATAAAACTTTAATGACTGACCCTAAAAAAATAAGAGATCTATGATCTGTCAAAGAATTCAGAATAATACCCAAACTTTAGTCAACTACAAGAAACACAGACACCAAATGAAATTAGGAAAACAACGCATGAACAAAATGAAAAGTTCAACAAAGAAACTATTAAAAAACATTGGGGTGCCTGGGTGGCTCATTCGGTTAAGTGTCCGACTTCGGCTCAGGTCATGATCTCATGGTTCATGAATTTGAGCCCCACATCAGGCTCTCTGCTGTCAGCTCAGCGCCTGGAGCCTGCTTTGGATTCTGTGTCTCCTCGCTCTCTGCCCCGCTCCCACTCGCACTCGGTCTCTCGCTCAAAAATAAAAACATTTAAAAAATTTGTTTTTAAATAAAAAATAAAAAATAACAACATCAACAGGGGCACCTGGGTGGCTCAGTAGGGTAAGTGTTCCACTTCAGCTCAAGTCATGATCTCGTGGTTCGTAGGTTGCAGCCCTGTGTCGGGCTCCGTGCTGACAGCTCAGAGCCCAGAGCCTGCTTCAGCTTCTGTGTCTCCCTCTCTCTCTCTGCCCCTCCCCTGCTTGCACTTTGTCTCTGTCTCTCAAAAATAATAAACATTAAAAAAAAATTTATATAAAAAAAAACATCAACAGAAATCTTAGAGCTTAAAAATATGATGACTGAAGAACTCAATGGAGAGCTTTCAAAAGCAGACTTAACTAAGCAGAAGAAAGTTATCAGTGACCTAGAGGACAGGACATTTGAAATTATTCAGTCAGAGAAACAAAAAGAAAGAGTAAAGAACGCCTATGGGATTTATGGAACACCATCAAAAGAAACAATAATCACATTATGAGAATTCTGGAAGGAGAAAAGAAAGAGAAAAGGTCAGAATGTATAATTAAAGCAGTAATGGTAACAACTGAAACTTCCCAAACCTGGGGAGAGAAATGGACATCCAGTTCCATGAGGCCCGAAGGACCCCAAATCGGTTGAACATGAATAGGGCTACACCAAAACACATTATAATTAAATTGTTAGAACTGAAACACAAAGAATTCTGAAAGCAATAAAAGAGGAGAGAGCAATTACACACAGGTAAACTCCCTAAGACCATAGGCAGATTTCTCAAAGGAAACATTTCAGGCCAGGAGGGACTAGGATGACACAGTCGAAATATTAAAATAAATGTCAACCAGGAATTCTATACTCGGTGAAGTTGTCCTTCAGAAATGAAGGAGAGATAAAGACTCTCCAGAAAAACAAAAAGCTGAGGGAGTGCATCACCACTTGTAAGACCAGCCTTCTTTGAGTGGAAGTAAAAGGACACTAATTAACATCATAGAAAACATTAAAAGGTAGTATAAAACTCACTGGAAATGGTAAATATCTAATCAAAGATTCTGTAATATGGGAACAGTGGTGTAAAATTCACTTACAACTGTAGTTGAAAAGTTAAAAAGCAAACAGTAAAAGTAACCATGACTATAATAAACTTATTACTGAATACACAATACAAAAAACATGTAAACTATAACATCAATAACCTAAACTGTATTAAACACAAATGAATTAAATTCTACAAAGTAAGTAAAATGGCTGAATGGACTCAAAAGCAAGTTACAACTACATGCTGTTTACAAGACTCACTTCAGCCTTAAAGACACACACACAGACTGAGTGAAGAGATGGAAAAAGACCTTTCAAGAAATGATAACAAAAAAAAAAAAAAAAAAAAAAAAAGAGGAGCTGTACTTTCATCAGACAAGACAGACCTTAAAAATGGTAAAAAGAAACAAAGAAGGTCATTAAATAGTGACAAAGGGGTCAATCCACCAAGTTGATATAACAACTGCAAATATTTATGCATCCAACATCAGACAACCTAAATATATAAAGCAAAAGCTAACAGAGCTAAAAGGAGAAATAAACAGCAGTACAAAAACAATTGGGGACTTTACTATCCCACTCTCAAATCAACACGGATAAACAATTCAGACAGAATCAATAAGGGAAACAGCAGATTTGAACAACACAATGGAACAAATGGACCTAACAGACACAAAGAAATTTCTGACAATAGCAGAATACACCTTCGTCTCAAGCACACACACAACATTTTCTAGGACACAAAATATGTTGAGCCACAAAACAAGCCTTGGCAAATTCAACAAGACTGATTATCATACCAAGTATCTTTTCCAAACACAGTGGTATGAAACTAGAAAATAACAGGAAAGAAATTGGAAACCTCACAAATAAATGGAAATTATACAACACTTTCCTGAACAACCAATGGTGTGAAAGAGAAATTCAAGAGGAAATTAAAGCAGCTTGAAATAAAAATGGAAACAAAACATACCAAAACTTATAGGATGTAGCTAAAGCAGTTCTAAGAGGAAAGTTCACAGCAATAAACACCCACATTAGGAAACAAAGATCTCAAATAAACAACCTAACTCTGTGCTTCAAAGAAGTAGAAAAAGAAGAACAAACTAAGCCCAAAGTTAGCAGAAGAAAGGAAAGAACAAACATTAGGGCAGAAATAAATGACATAGAGAACAGGAAAGTAACAGAAAAAAAATTAACAAAACTAAAAGTTGGTTCTTGGATAAGATAAAATTGACAAATTTTTATCTAGACTAACCGAGGAGACAAGAGAGAAGACCCAATCCAATAAAATTATAAATGAAAAAGAAGACATTATAGTTGACACCACAGAAATACAAAGGATCATAGGAACCTACTATGAACCAACAAACAGGGCAAGAAGAAGAAACAGAAAAATTCTTAGAAACATAAAGCCTACCAACACTGAATTAGGAAGAAATAAAAAAAACCCGAACAGCCCAATTACTGGTAAGATTGACTCGGTAATCAAAAATCTCTCAGCAAAGAAAAAAGCCCAGGGCCAGTTGGCTTCCCTGGTCAATTTTACCAAACATTTAAAGAATTAACAACAATCCTTCTCAAAGTCTTCCCAAAAAATCAAATAGGAAGGAATGCCCCAAACTCATTTTATGAGGCCAGCACTACCCTAATACCAAAGCCAGAAACAACACTCCAAAAACAAAACTACAGGCCAATATCCCTGATAAATACAGATGTAAAAATTCTCAATAAAATACTAGCAAACCTAATTCAGCAGCACATTAAAAAGATCACTCCTATGGAAGCCAGTTTGACAATAAATTATATTTAAGAAAAAAACAGACCGGGGCGCCTGGTTGGCTCAGTAAGTTGAGCAGCCGACTTCAGCTCAGGTCATGATCTTGCGGTCCATGAGTTCGAGCCCCACATCGGGCTCTGTGCTGACAGCTCAGAGCCTGGAGCCTGTTTCAGATTCTGTGTCTCCCTCTCTCTGACCCTCCCCTGTTCATGCTCTGTCTCTCCCTGTCTCAAAAATAAATAAAAACGTTTAAAAAAATTAAAAAAAAAACAAACCAGACCATTCACCATGATCAAGTGGGATGGTTCAACATACACACATCAATGTGATACATCACATTCACACAACGAAAAAAATCAGATCACCATCTCAACAGATGCAGAACAAACATTTGACAAAATTTAACACCCATTCGTGATTAAGAATTCTTAACCAATTCAGTATAAAAGAAATGTATCTAGGAGCACCTGGGTGGCTCAGTCAGCTGATCATCCTATTTTAGCTCAGGTCATGATCTCATGGTTCATGAGTTCGAGCCCTGTGTTGGGCTCTGTGTAGACAAGCTCAGAGCCTGGAGCCTACTTCGAATTCTGTGTCTCCCTCTCTCTCTGCCCTCCCCTGCTTGTGCTCTCTCTCGCTCTTGAAAGTTAAAAAAAAAAAATTTTTTTTTAAATAAAAAAAAAATTTGAAATGTGGGTGCCTGGGTGGCTCAGTCAGTTGAGCAACTGACTTCAGCTTGGGTCATGATCTCACAGTTTGTGGGTTCGAGCCCCACGTCAGGCTCTGTGTGGACAAGCTCGGAGCCTGGAGCCTGCTTCGGATTCTGTGTCTCCTTCTCTCTCTGCCCCTCCCCCACTCACATTCTGTCTCTCTCTCTCTCTCTCTCTCAAAAATAAACATTTAAAAAATGTTTTAAAAAAAGAAATGTACCTCAACTGAATAAAGGCCGTACATGACAAGCCCACAGCTAAACTCACATTCAATGGCAACAGGTTGAAAGCTTTTCTTCTAAGATTAGGAACAGGACAAAGATGCCCACTCTCACCACCCCTATTCAACCTAGTATTGAAAATCCTAGACTCCACCAAAAACAGACCAAATCAATGAATTCAATAAAGTTAAGGATACAAAATTAACATACAAAAATTAGTAGTATTTCTATACAGTAACAATGAATTCTCTGAAAAAGAAATAAAGAAAATGATCCTATTTACAACAGCATCAAAAACAAGGAAATACTTAGGCATAAACTTAATGAAGGAAGTAAAAGATCTCTAACCTGCAAACTACAGTGATGAAAGAAATTGAAGACACAAATAAAGGGAAAGGTATCCCACATTCATGGATTGGAAGAATACTGTTAAAATGTCCTACTACCCAACCACCATATATAGAATCGGTGTAATCCGTATCAAGATTCCAACGGCATTTTTTATGGAAGTAGGAAAAAAAAAAACAATTCTAAAATCTGTATTTAACCACAAAGGCCCCTGAGCAGCCAAAGTAATCTTGAGAAAGAACAAAGTGGGAAGCATCACACTTCCTGATTTCAAGCTACATTATTAAGCCATAGTTATTAAAACAGTCTAATTGGCCTAAAAACAGATACATAGACTAATGGACCAGAATCAAGAGCCCAGAAATAAATCTATGCATGTATGGTCAACTAGTATTTCACAAAGGAGCCAAGAATGCTCAATAAAGACAAGACAGTCTCTTCAATAATGCCCAGCGCTGGGGAAACTGGACAGTCGCATGTAAAAGAGTGAAACTGAATGCCTATCTTACACAACTCACAAGAATTAACTTGAAATGAATTAAACACTTAAATGTAAGACTTGAAACTGTAAAACTCCTAGAAGAAAACATAGGGAAAAAAACTCCTGGACATGGGTCTTGGCTATGATTTTTTGGGCATGAAACCCAAAGCACAAGCAACAAAATAAAAAATAAGTATGTGAGACTCTGTCAAATTAAAAAGCTTCTGCACAGCAAAAGAAACCATCAGCAAAATGGAAAGACCTATGAAATGGGATTTGCAAACCACATACCAGATAAGGAGTTAATATCCAAAATATATAAAGAACTCCTACCACTCAAAACACACGTGTGCGCGCGCACACACACACACACACTAAAAACCCAAATAATCCAATTTTAAAAACAGGTAAAGGACCCAAACAGACATTTTTCCAAAGATACACGTGGCCAACAGGTACATAAGAAAGTCCTCAACATCACTAATTAACAGGGAAATTCAAAACAAAACCGTAACAAGATATCGCCTCACACCTGTTAGAATGGCCATCATTAAGAAGACAAGAGGTAACAAATGCTGGTGAGGAAATGGAGAACAGGAAACCCTTGTGCACTGTTGGTGGGACTGTAAAATGGTGCAGCCACTGTGAAGAACAGGATGGAGGTTCCTCAAAAGTTAAAAATAGAACCCCCATATGATTCAGCATTCCTACCTTTGGTAACGTATCTAAAGGAAACAAAAACACTATGTCAAAGAGCTTTCTGCACCCCATGTTCACTGAGCATTAGTCACAAAAGCCAAGACATGGAAACAACCCAAGTGTCCACTGACAGGTGAATGGATAAAGAGGCTGTGGTATACACACACACTCTCTCTCTCTCTCTCTCTCTCTCTCTCTCTCTCTCTCTGTCTCTCCCCCCCCCACACACACATGGTATGAAATATGTATATTACACACATATAACATGGAATAGTACTCAACCATAAGGAAGAAGGAAATCCTGCTGTTTGTGACTCATGGATGGAATTTGAGGGCATTATGCTAAGTGAAATAAGCCAGACAGACATAGAGAAATACTGCATGATCTCATACATGCCATCTACAATCTATTAAAAAAGAGCCCAAGAGTGAGAGAGCGATAGACAAACTAACTCATAAAGATCAGATTTGTGGTTACCAGGGGAAGGGGCTTGGATGAGAGAATTGGATGAATGTGGTCAAAAGGTAAAAATGTCCAATTTGTCTAGAATAAATCAGTACCAGGGAGGTACTGCACAGCACGATGACAGTTAACACTACGGCAGGACCACGTGAAAGTCGTTAAGAGAGTAAATACTAAGAGTTCTAATCACAAAGACAAAACTGTTTCCGTTCTCTTATTTTTGTACCTGCAGGAGACGACACATGGTAACTAAATTTATTGTGGTGATCATTTCACAATACATAGAAGTCAAGTTATTGTACTATATACCTGGAGCTTACCCAGTACTGTATGTCAATTATATCTTAATAAAACTGGGAAAAGGAAATGACACAGAGTTATAAACATTATTAAATTTTATTAACAAAAACTTTGTACATTTTCTTTAATACATGTGGAATTTTACATCTAGGTAAAATAACAACACATTCAAAATTTACCATTTATACAAATTGTTACAGAATAACAACCAGTGGGTTAAATAAGTAAAATAAACCACACCGATTTTTTAATTATCTACAAAAGATTTGACTTTCTTTAAAATTCCCCTGAACATATAAAAATAAATTAATTTTACTTTTCAATTAAATCTACCAATTAGAAATATTACAAATCAAAATATCAATGTTATGAATTTTTCACAATACAAAACAGATTCACAAAACCTTATTTACAGAAATGAGGTAAGAACTGTGCAATGTTTAACCAAGAGACATATTGCAGAATTAACATGTTCTTCCAGCTAAGTACACAGTGGAGGTCTAATTACAGCTGGGTCTTTTCCACTAATAATTCACACATTTGAGAACAGTTCAGTGATTACATCCCCAATTGTTTAATTTCTACTCTGCCATACCGTCACCCCAGGGGCGTGGCTACCCCAAGTGTAAGGACTGTAAATACAGATTTCACCTGTTTCAGGAACTGCAGTTGTTCGGTCTGTTTGAAATCACTGTCAGTAAATGGGAAGTTGTTTAAATTAACAACAACAACAACAAAGAAAAACAAAGTAAAAAAAATAAACTAAAAACCTTACCAAATCCACTCATTTTTCTTGTGACTCATTAGTGGATAAACACCCAGGTAATAGTTTTGCCTGAGCTATCTACAGTGGCATAGAAAGTTTTCAATCAAGGCAGAAGCACGGGGAAGGCTGCTGTGCGGCACCGACTGCTCCCACTACTCACAGGACTGACGACGCTGCAGGCTCGGCTGTCCAGAGCCGTTTCAACACAACGGAGGTACGAACAGGCACTTGATTCAGGCCAAACCCTGCCAGCAGTTTCCAGAGTGGCCCCTCTTTCTGAAAGAAATCTTTCACTTTGAATTGATCTGGTTCCCCCAGCAGCCTTAGAACTCACTTAACTCAAAATATGAGTAGTTAACTTTAAACACGAGTAGGTCTAAGCACTTTAAAAAAAAAAAAAAAGTGTTTAGCAAAAGAAAATTACCTTTAGCAGAAGCAGACATTACCAGCCTAACTTGATTACCAAAACTGGCCAAATCCCAACATAAAGAAAATTTTTAGAACAAAGATTGCCAAGTCCCAGTTGATGACCTATTAATTTGCAATATTTAACCAACAAAACTCCAATAGAAGAAATTGGGACAGTTCCTTAAAATCTGTCTTAAGATCGGACTCACAGAGCAAGCATACTGTAACCCAAACAAAAGACTGTATTTCATATTCCAACTTGTACAACAAAATCAAAGTTTATAATGGAACACGTCTTTAGTTTTGCTGTTCATCTCTCCAATTTATAACAAAATGAGTTGTGCACCAACTATATTAAATTTCTCTTAGGTTGATAAATTCATTGCATGTAAATTATTTCATTGACAAAAGTTAGTTATTAAATTTTTTTCTCAAAGTTCAAAAAAATCTGGGTTGAGGGATGGGGGGCATGGAAATTCCATTTCAGTGCAACAAAGCAACAAGAAAATTAATCAAAGCCTTACAAGAATGTCCTTGTGGCAATTAATCCTTTGCTGTGCGGTTCGTTTCTTGTCGCATTTCTTCATAGGTGTAGGAGGGCTGCAATGGCAGCCAGATCAAGTGCTAGAGCAGCAGGAGAGGCAATTTCTAGAGGTTTCTCAAGTGTCAACTTTTCTCTTGAGTGACAGGCCCAGTTTTATCACTAAGTCTCTGCAGTTAAACAAAATCAAAGGCATTAGCTAAACGAATTTGTGGCCCACACTTGAGGTAACCTTCTCTTAAACTGGGATTAAAACTGAGATAAATGGTGGTACATATGGTTATTCCAATCTTCTACAAGTTGGCATGACTACTTCTCCGCACAATACAAAGACATGAATTTACTGATAAACATTATTGGCTGCTTTATATTAACTTCAGCAGGGCACAAAGACAGAAGTGCCCACCTGAAGGTCAGAAGTAGAGAACGGATGTAAATATCATCCCCCAAATTGACTTTTTCCACAAAAGTAGTAACATGGTGTTGTAGAAAATGAACTAAGAAAGTCATAGTTCTGATCCCACATGTCCTATTTGTCCCTTAAGCTTTAATCTCTTTGAGTCTCCTTTTTACTATCTATAAAAAAATTTTAAAGTCTTCAAAGACTGAAATCACATATACTATTGTATCTAACGGAGATAACATTATAACACAGAGTAGGGTACTCAGAAATATTATTTCCCAGCCTTACTTTTCTCCCATTAGGTCATACTGCTTATTTTCCTTATTTACTATTGTGGTTTTCCATTATTTTAAAACCAAAAGCTTTTCCATTAAAATATGCATTCCATTAGAAAATGCATCCCGGTACAACTCAGGAAAGGGCAGCTTATAAATCCACGCGCACCTCGTTTTGTTGCGCTTCGCTTTATTGCCCAACCCCCCCAACTGAAGGTCTGTGGCAACCTTGTGTCAACCAAGTCTGTTGCTGCTATTTTCCAACAGCATTTGCTCAGTTCGTATCTCTATGTTCGTATCTCTAGTTAGTAATTCTTGCAGTATTTCAAACTTTCTCATTATTATTATAATCGTCAAGGGGGTCTGTGATCAGTGATTACAACTTGCCGAAAGCTCAGATGTTAGCACTTTTTCAGCAATGAAAAGCAGTTTCGATTTAAGGTATGTACTTTGTTCTCTTAGACATAATGCTGCCACACACTTAACAGACTACGGTATAGTGTAATTTTTATATGCCCTGGGAGCAAAACAATTCATTTGACTCACTTTGTTATTGTTACAGTATTTGCTTTGTTGCAGTGGTTAACAGTGGCACTGAACTCCCACTACCTTCAGGGTAAACCCGTAATTTGCTTTTTTAACACAAGAAAAAATTGAGAAAGGAGAAAAACGGTGTAAGAAGTTCCTACATGAATACAGAATCACTGAAATTTCCCACGTCTGGGAAACACTGGAGAGGTGACTAGGTTTGTGATAATGACAGTATTCACCATCAGGAAGTCAGAGAAACAGTGGGGCAAAGGCACCGAAGAGTTGATGACAACCAATAAACCTGTATTTTGAACCAACTCTTGTTCACTAAAGACAAACTAAAGCTTCTGAGGACGAACAACACAGTAAACAGCAAGCTTTCAAAGTGACAGAAAAGAGCAAACATGGTGACTTTCCACACCGTTATCGGCCAAGTGTCCCACCTCATTGTTTCCCTTCTTCCTTTTCCTGACATCCAGTCTCCATTCTCTATCCCAATATCCTTCCTCTAACACGGCTCTGCCCTGAACTTGAATTTAGGGGAAACATTTATACGCCAGTAAAGTAGACCTGATTGAAGGGGGGAATTAATAGAAAGAAACAGCCTCAAAATGTGTGCTGCTATATGGACAGTACACTGTCCCTGCATTTATTTTTAATTTATCTTCACGTGTACGGTGAAAGGGTAAGATGCTGTCAGTTAAAGGAAATTAATAAAAAATTTAAATTCCATTACAAGTGTGATTATGATTTACTTTCTTTTTAAAATTCATCTGGCAGAGTAACTGGAGTGCCCTAAAATTTATGCATTAATCTTATTATAAATATAATTCAGTTTTAGAAAGTACTTTAAAGCAAAATAATAAAAATATTCCAAAATAATCTAGACTGGTTTTATAATTACAGATTCATTAGACAGAGATCCTCAAAAAACCCCAACTATTAACTTTTGAATGGACTGTCCCATACCACTTACTACATAGCTAAAATACATTTTCATTTTCAAATTGCTAAATTATAAAACGTCCTTCAAACCATATGCACAAATTTAAACCAATGTACTCAGGGGACATAGAAACTGGCTTGGGTCCTTCATGTTTACACTGGCCAGCTGCTGAAACAACTGGTTTTAAGATGAAATTATCAGGGGAATAATACGTCTAAAAAACAGTAAGAGAGGAAAACTAGAGACAGTCATCTCTGATTAATCAATACAATTCTTTTCCTAATTCCACGAGACAGAATAAAGCAAAGACACTCACCGTTACTTTCTGACTTGCACCGTCGCCGTGGATGGTGAGGAAGGGGTTGGTGGTCGCGGGGTGAAGCGGCGGCGCCTGGGTGCCCGCGAGCAGGTTGTTGATCGGTATTTGCGTGGGCCCAGGCATCTGGAGCTGCTGTAGCTCAGGCTGGTGGTGCTGCTGGTGGTGGTGCTGTTGCATCAACTGATACAGAAGGGCCTGATGTTGTTCCTTAGGGAAGAACACGTGCGACAAGATGAGTTCCCAGGCACAGAATTCAGCAGGCAGTGAAGCCTGACTTTCTGTTTTCTTCTTTACATTAGATAATACTAGATATTTAAATAGAGGTCACATTCATACTACTAAGAAAGAAAACGAGTATCTCATCCAGAAAAATACACTGCACTAGGTAATAACCATCTGCTATAAAATGTCTGTATTATTAGCGAATGGCGTATTTTCAAAACAGGGCAAACCAATATAGGAGATTTCTATTCAAATTAGGTTATCCATGATAATGAAGGGCAGCAGCAGCCTAGAAGTCACAAGTTATCTGGATCTGACTTCAGAAGGTGGGCCATTCTCATTCTCAATTCTGGGAACCTAAAGACACTTTCCAATTTCTCATTCATGTCAACAGAGAGTGCTCTCTTGCTGTAGTTATGAGACTATTCTTTGCAGCAAATATGTATTTTATTTCTCGAGTGTTTTACTATGTGCCAGCCAATGTTTTGAGACATATCAGTGGGGGGAAAAAAATCTCTGCCCTCTGTGTCTCAGCCTGGTGGGGGGAAGAGGGAGAGACAAACAAAAATGTTACCATGTGATTATTGGTAAGGATCCGGGTAAACAGGAGGGTAAGACAGTACAGCAGGGGTGAAAGTCTGAAACACACTGGTCAGGGCAGTTCGCACTTAGACAAGGACTTGGGAGGCAAGGAGGGAATTCGCTACGTGGGTATGGGGGAAGGGAGGGGACTTCTAGGCCGATGAAGCAGCCAGTGCTAAGGGGCGATGTGGGGGTATACCCAGTGTGATCAGGGAACAGCCAGGGGCCCGGGGGCAGGCAAGAGACAAGTGCACAAGTAGGACACGTGGGAAATGTGGGCCTCACAGTGGTAGGCCGTGAACACTCTGGCTTCTGCTCAGAGGAATATGGGAAGCCGAGGAGGGATGCAGTCTGACTTGGGACTTCTTGATGGATTCAATGTGAGGCATCAGACAAGAATGAGGGAGGACTGCAAGGTTTGTGGCTTGAGCAGCTACAAGTACGGTGCTGGCTTTGGCCAAGGTAGGCAAAACTATGGGTGGAGCAGGTTTGTAATAGATCAGCAGTGCAGTGTTGGACGTGTTATGCTTGAAATGTCCGTTAAAATACCCAAGTGGAGATCTCAAATAAGCAGCTGGATACAGGAGTCTGAAATTCCAGAGAGGGGCCTGGGCTGACGAGGGAGCATCCACACATATTTCAAGCTGGAATGGAGGATGGGATTTAAGTTCTTTGACTGGAGGAGGAGATCACTGAAATCTAGGATACTCTAAAACTGAGAGGCTGAGGTGAAGAGGAGGAGGACCCAGGAAAGGAGGCTAAAAAGGAATGAATGGTTAGGTAGGAAGAACACCGAGATAATGTGGTATCCTGAAGGCTAAGGGAAGAAAGTTTGCAAGGAGCAGGGAGTGATCAACTGTCAAATGCTGTTGCCAGATCAAGTAGGAAGAAGAACGACAACTGTCCACTGGACTTAGCAGTACGAAGGCCATTCTGGCAAGCAGAAAAACGGGGCAGCAGTTGGTGGGGCTGGGGAATGGCCAAGCAAGAGTTTTTCTTAAAATGAGAGAAGTAAGTATGCCTTAAAATAAAACGTGATGCCTGTAAATGAACAAATGTCACCCCACAACCTTGGCCGACAAAGAAAAGGTAGAGTTTAAACCACTTCGGTTCTTGTGGCCTCTAAGCAACAGTATGCTAAAACCTCCTAATCAACCATGTTCTAGAAATGAGACTATTATAATCTTGATGAACAGGAAGAACCCCCAATAAACTGAATTTTAGTACTTCACATTAAGATGAGAAAGAGATAAGAAAACAAGGCCACAATTTAGTGCAGCCATTAAAGAAGAATTTATATACGATCTCTCTTTTTACCACCGTAAGAACAGTAACAGTGAAAATGATGATCCAGAATCAAAACAAGTATTTTCAATATATTTTTGACTAAAGCAAAAAGTGGGTAGATACATTTTATTTTCAAAGATTTTAAGTTTTTTAAGAAGATTTAAAAATATGTTTTTAAGTTTATTTATTTTGAGATACAGTGTGCATGAGCAAGTGGGGGAGGGGCAGAGAGTGAGAGGGGGAGAGAGAGAATCCCAAGCAGGCTCTGCACTGTCAGTGCAGAGCCCAATGCAGGGCTCAAACCCAGGAACTGGGAGATCATGACCTGAGCCGAAGTCAGACGCTTAGCTGACTGAACCACCCGGGCGCCCCACTTTTTTCTTTTTAAGTAGGCTTCACGCTTAGCACAGAGCCCACAGCGGGGCCTGAACTCACACATCCAAGATCAAGACCTGAGCTGAGATCAAGAGTCTGACACTTAAGTGACTGAGCCAGCCAGGCACCACCCCCACTCCACCCAGGCAGTAGATACATTTTAGAAAAAAATTACAAACAAAGGCTGAAATTCTGAGTTAATTAAATAGTGCATTCTCCAAGCAGAGTCCAACTCAATGAAGTACGCTAAGGAAACAGAGCTGGACAGAGTCAACTGACCACATCTAACCCCGTCTCGCTTTAAGTTTACGACTGCACAGGGCCAGTCAGAGTTCCTTGCATGTGAGCCACACACTTCCAATCTTTTGTTTTCTTTTTTGAAACACTTTGTTTTTAAGTAAATCTCTACACCCAACACGGGGCTCAAACTTACAACCCCAAGATCAGCAGTCATATGCTCTACCAACTGAGCCAGCCAGGCACACCCTCCCCCCCCCCCCCCCAGCGGCACACACACACACTTCCAATCTTGGTCAATTCTTCCTCTCTTCTTCAAGACACCTATTCCACGTTTACTTCTCACCAAAAGCACAACTGCCAAAAACCTCTAGACAGCCAAATCCAGTGGTCAGTTCTTGTCCTCCCAGAAACATTTTACACAACTTGAGCCTTACCTTTGTTCAGATATTTATATTTCTGCATCCTTTCCTTGGACTCCAGACTCCTACAACTGTCCAGTCCACATCTCACCTGAACATCTAAACACCCGTGGCAAACTCGGCCTGCCTGTAACAGAACTTCCGTTTTCTCGGCAAAACCTGCTGCTCCTCCGAGTCTTCCAAATCTCAGGAAGACTCAACACCCAACTGTTTAGGACTCCTCTTTACCTTGAATGTCTGACAAACAAGTCTTGTTGGTTCTATCTTCAAAATACACAATCCCCGACAGTCGCCTGCCCTTACCTACACTGTTCTGCGACACCACATCTTGTCTGCGAACTACTCCAATAGCCTCCCTGTTTCTTCTTTTGCCACCATCTCCCCTCCCGACACATACAGACCATCTCCCATGCAACAGCTACGCCGATCTTTTAAAAATGTGAATTGTTATATCACTGTTATTCTGTTCACATCCTCCAATTAATTCTTTAAAATAATCCTCCAAGGAAAAGTGAGGCTATATGCAACAAGATTTTAAAAGGTGAGATACTTATTAAAACGAGGTGATTAGTACACTATATACGATTTTGACACATTTGACAATTTCCACAATAGACAAGCTTTAAAAAACGCGAATGGCTTTTCATCATACTTAACATCTAAATTTCCTGCCCCGGACGGCCAAACAAGGCCCACCTGTGACCTCCTTTCCTCTGCACCAGCCTCTCTCTTATTCTGCAGTCATGCCGGCCTTTCTAGTGTTCACAACATAAACACATGCAGTCTTTCACAACTGTCTCCCTTCCATTCACCCATGCCCCAAATTCACGCTCCTTCAACTGTTAATTCAGGTCTGTACTCAAAAGTCACATACGCGAAGAGGCAAGACTCTCTTATGTAGAAAGGCCCCCGTCCCACTGTTCCTCTGTCCCCTCATCTTCCTTTATTTTTCTTCTCAGTACCTCACTACCAAAAGCTATACATGTATTTATCGTCCATCTCCACTGTCAGAGCCAAACTCCGTGAAAATACAAAGTCGCCCTCATCACATCACCATGGTCTCCAAGAGGACCACGCTACATGGTCTAATATTCGTAAATGAATAGGTAATAATGTCGCCACAGGTACCACAGACTATACCAAATGGCAAGACAAACTGTTTTTGGGTGACGCATCCCATAATGCTGTTCACAAAGTGGATAACCTATACCCACACTGAACGCCTATTACAACTTGGGTCACTTGCTCCTAATAAAAATCAAGTATTATCAAAATGCAGAACTTACTGGCGTGAGCTGCTGAGAATTTAACAACTGCTGAAACTGCTGTTGGTGAAGATATATCTGTCTTTGCTGGTCAGAAAGTAATCCTAGTCCTGAGGCACTGAAAAACGATTACAATTCTTACTTTCTACTAGATACCTTTAATGGTTTTTAACATGTAAAATGAAAGACAACTTTACAACTTGACGTTCAATAAGTTAGCAAAGTCAAATTTTTAAACACAACACTTTCTGATCACAAAATCATGTACAAATATCTTATTTCCCTTTCTCTCTGTATACAGATAAACAAGAATTCACATTGTCAAGAAACGTTTTGTTTTCCTTCTTATTATAAACCAAGAAGGCACTAAGTAGTTTATGGAATAGAAATTTAAATGTGTTTGTAACATGCATGTAATAATTTTTATTTGTTTAAGGAGAATTTAACCCATACTAAGTAAGACATATGTAAAACAAAGAAAGAATTTCAACTACTAATTGACTTGACCTAACCTTTTTTTTTAATGGTCCCAATGGTCAGTAAAATTAAGCACCAATCAAAAGGGAGCCAGAAGAAATAGTTTACTAGTATCCCCTGCAATCCATTTAAAATGATTTATTCCTCAAAAGTATGTTCGATAACAACATGGCTTTAGTCTCCCTATTTTGAAGTCAAATGAAATGCCAGTACAATGAAACAGTTTCACTCACTGGAAATTCAAGATAAATATTTGACCTTCACCGGTACCAAAAGCTTTGATTATAAAATTAGCAAAATTGCATAGCTCAATTTTAAGAAATCAATATTCATATGTGACCTCATTACAATACTGTTTTTCTTCGGAATTTATGATACATGAAGGTATCGTAAGGGGATGAAGGTACAAGGGGAGAGAACACAGATCAAGAATGAAATTTTTCCCACAGAATATATTTCATGCTTTGCTACTAACAGTGATTTCATTTTGTTTTAATCTGAATGACTTAAGTTTCAAAAACAGTTCTCGCAATAACACAGTTGGCCTAGAAGTTTGCTGGATTTTAATTTCTTTGACTGCATCTACAAGAAGCACATTAAAACTCCCAATCTAACGCATGGACAGCACTAGTACTGTGTGGCACGGAAAAACCCAAAGTATAATTAAGTGGAGTTTCTTACCTGTTAGTCAGTGTGGCTGGCATTGGATGTGTTGCATTAGGTGGTACAGTGGTGTGGGTGAGGGGGGTAGGGTTCTGTGATATTGTGACAGGGGTCTGAATAACCCCATTTAAAGCTCCTACAATGCCATTAATTGCCAGTTGGTTACCTGGCAAAGCTCCAATTATTCCACCCACTCCAGGCACTGCAGGAATGGTGGATGTTACAGTCTGCATTCCACCAGCCAGTGCCCCCACTGTCACACCATTGACCTGCTGAACTCCGCTAACGCCTGAGCCCGGCTGCGCTGGACTCTGCCCAGCGGGAGGTGGGGTAGAAAGAGCAGAAGAGCTGCTGGTGCTCTGTCCACTGGAGGTCAAGTCCTAATGCAAGAAGGAACAGAAACTTAAGTGTGGAAGAACACAGCAGAACTGTGTAATATCATTTGAAGCCATTCAATGGGATCTACTATTGTTCATTAGAAAAACACAGAAACTAACCACACCCAAATTACCTGATTTAACACAGGAAGAGAATTATCAGGTAAAAAGCTGTTTCCCAGATGAGGGCTCTTACTGCTGTTCAAGGAATCAGTAGTAGGAGCTAGAATAATAAAAGACAAAAAGAAACCTATTTACCCTGTTAAATTACGTCATGTGTAAGATTAAAGGCTTATCTAAAAAGTTTATCCTGAAGCCCACATTAAAAACACTTAAATATTAAGTCTTGCTATTTCTAATACCAGTTTAAATGGGAAAATCTATACCTCTATTGAAGACTATGGCTTTAAATCAATAGAGATCACTACACATTTAAATAACTATTATCGTTAAATTATGTACTAAAGAAGTCAGAGCAAATTCAAGTCGATCACTTAACAGATTCTTCACGTTCTCTGAGAATAAGCTATCATTCCTTCTCTTAACCATCTTCATGTAACTGGTAACCAGTTATTATTCACTTATTATGAAAAAGATATTGAGAGTCTATCCTACTTTCCCTTAGATACACAATAAACATTTCACACTTACCATTCTGTGCTGAAAATGCATGCATTTGATGAGATGGGCTAGGATTTGTCGTTATTGTTGGAAAAGGCACTGAGAGCTGTGCATTCAGTAACTGAAGACGTTCTTTTTTGGCTGTCAAGTTTTTAATCTGTTCTTCTAATCTTCGATTTTCAACTTGAAGTTGATGTAATGACTTCAGCATTCCTAAAACTAGCAAACATTTGGATGGCTTTAATAAGGACAAGTTCCCACACACGACTAAGTATTTTACAGACCTAAGTGTCAATAACTTTAGAAATAAGTTAAAATAGGAAAGCGGAAATTCTGTAAAGCACTTTTATATTACTAGGTTTTATTTCTAAATTTCCTTTTATTTCTAAATTTATATGTAGATATAAATTGGGAAATAAATAAATACAGCATAATGTATGTGTGTGTATGTAAGCATAAAGGGATAGTGGGCCTGGATAATACCTTCTGGAAACTTTGTTGCCACGTATCAAAAAAATCCGCCCACCTGGTTCAGGTAATTTCCATTTCTCAAACAAAACTGATAGGACGTTTACGTTTTATTCTCGCCAAAATAAAAACCTAATCACAAAGTCGAAGTGCCTGCCCCAATCTTTCATTCAAATCGTAGTTCAGATGGGAAAGAATCCCTCCAATATCCCTCACCGCAATCAAGAGCCCAAGTGCGTGCGCGCTGCTCGGTTCCGCTCAGCGAGGGCGAGCCGCCCGGCCTGCTGCTGCTGCACACGTTGCCCAGCAGGGAGCAGTGTGCGCGCACCGCAGCCCACATCCCAACTCCCACAGGAAGGCGTGTGCTGTCTGTAAACGAGGCCGTTTCCATCCGGCCTCGTCACCTCAAATACAGTTTCGATTCCTTCCACAACTCGGACGTCTCAACTGACAACACAGAGTAGTTATGCCAGGGTGATGGACGCTTTAAAAGTTCTATGTACGTATTAAAAGTTGTATTTGTTTAACATGCCCTCAGGGCTTTCCGAAGACACAACTGTACTGGTACAGCCGTCTGTGGTCATTTCCCAAGGATTTAACTTTTATCCCTCCTCTTCAAAATCCCACAAAGAAGCCCTTAGTGTACCCAAATGAGATGCAATAAGACTAAGCTAAACCTGTCCTCCAGCTATCATGTTTAAAGGATTATCCCGGCATGAATTTCCTCACAATTAGCATTTTTTGTCAAGGCACCATTCACAAAAAAAAAACCAAAAAAAACAAAAAACAAAAACAAACAAACAAAAAAAACAATTTATGGCACTTGTCTACTAACAAGAAGCAAAATGTTTTGTTTTAATATAATAAAGCAGCAAAAGTTTATATCCCCAAATGATAAAAAACCATCTATTTTTTCCCCCAAAAATATATATCCTTAACACTATCCCAGCTTCTCCAGCTACCTACCACTTACAGGAACTTTGCTTTTTTGGCTTTTTTCACCCATGGCCCTCCATAATACTTAACACTGGAAATACTAAATATGTATACAAAGATATATATATGGGTATAGATATAGATATATGATACAACTTAATAAGTGAATATTTAATGAATGAAAATGGTATGTAATTTAGTAATCGTTATTCTTGCTCATCTAAATTGTAAAATTAGGAAGACAGCTTGCCATACTTGACTATATGCATCTTTAAAAATGAATTCTCTAGAGGTAAGCAAGTTTTCTTCCAACAAGTGAAGAGAAGATGTAACTCACGTGTTTTAGTAAAATGTGAAAACTGGTAAGAACAAAGTACCAACGTTAAACTAATTCAAAAGAGTAATAATAACCACTCAACAGATAGGTGCTTACTATGAGCTAGGCAATGTTCTTCACATTTTTTATGCCATTTAATCCTCAAAACAACACTATGATATAGGTACATTATTATTCCCATTCTATAAATGGGAGATTAAAGCATACTGACATCAAGAAATTTGCCCAAGATCATATTGTTAAGAACAAGTAAAGTGAAGTCCAGTAGTAAAACTGTAGAATCCCTATTAAACCACCACTCTATACTTTCTCACCATATTACAGAAAACATATTTCATAATTTCACTGCTACTCCTGATGAAGTGTGTCTGTTACATCCATCCATCTGTCTGTCTGTCCATCTATCTTTCTGTAAAGACATGAAAAGAATACTTACTGTCACTAGGAGTACCCTGTTCTAATAAAAACTGCTGTCCTTCACTCCACTGCCTCTCCAAAAGCTGTTCTATGCTGGCTGCTACTGGAGGCAGATTTTCCAAACTGCTGTTGACTGGTTGATCATAGCGAATCTGTAAGCTGCTTACAGGAGATCTGTTGAAAATATTAACTCTCAGGTTAAACAGAAAGAGAGTGCATTTACGCTTCTTACCTTATGCTGGCCCGTTTCCCGTACAAGTTTTCTAACTCTAGGCTGCCTATGCTGGAAGAATGATAAAACCATTATCCACCCTAAAATTGAGTAATTACCATTCTTCCTCCCCAAATTATAAAAATCACAGGAATAGCTGGCTAGAGTCAGTAATTAAAAACCACTAGAACACATAAACACAACACCAATAATCTCTGAAATAAGCTGTAAAAGAACTTGATACAGCCTTAGACAAAGGAGGGAAAGATAATATTAGAAAACTTTAAAATAATTAGCCAGAAAAGAAGAGTTCCACAATTCTGCTTTAATATGCAAAACACCAGAGGAACACTGTACAATTATAATAATGTAGAAAACATTTTAATACACAATCAACAGAATCTCAAATATCAGTAAAAAGAAATTTTTAATGATTTTGAAGGAACCCTTTGTTTTAAAGTAAAAAATACTTATTTTCTAGTATTTTCAGGATTAAGGAGCATTAGCAAGACCAAAGTAAATTTTTATTTGAGCCCTTTATACACATTTTTCTAAAACGTCTTAGACCTGTACTTCAAATGGTAATAACTCTTTCAAAGCAAATATTACTTATATTAAGATAAATATATAATGTTCTCTCGTCCACTTTTTGTCTTAAATTAGTAAGCATGCCCATTTCTGGTCTCCAGCCTCTACACTAACATAATATATTAGTAAAGGGCTTTGGAGTTTCCAAAGTGTTTCCATGTAATTATCTCATATGATCGTCAGAACGAGAGAGAGAGAGAGAGAGAGAGAGAGAGAGAGGAGTCAAAAGCGTGGCTTATTGGTTCCATTTCTACAGGAGGAAACAAGATGGGGCTTTAGTGACTTGTCCAAAGACACACTGCCGGTAAATGGCAGAGCTGGGGCCACAACTCAGGTCTCTAACAACCACCAGTGTTCTGCCACTGCCTCCATATGCTTCTCTATAAAAATCTCTTTGAATAACAAGTTAGACAAATGAGTTTTTTTATTCTACACATAAACATCACATGCTACATATAGTTGACCATCCCTCTTCAAATAATACATTATGCCAGGATACTTTAGGCTATTACATGTCAGGCTGATTTTTAAAGGATAACATAAAGTTGGAAATATATGCTGAAAATAATTTAGTATGATTTATTGTTGGAAATTCCATTTAGCTAATGAAAACCTGAGAACTATTGTGCTAAGCAAAATAGCACTAAGGGATCTCGCAGAATTTCTGGGTAGTTTCTAGGATATTTTAAGAGGGGAACATGGACATGCTTCCTCCACTAAACACACGAGCAAAAGTCCGCCTAGTTTTCTACTTTGAAAAGAAGAATAATAGAATAGTACAGAAGTAATCACAGCATAAAATTACAAATTAGTCGGTTGATGTTATCGTGTGCTTCTGATTCCTAGTTTCAAAAGAAGAAATATTTCATTTCCTATAGTGCTCAATTATGAAAAATACTACTACTTTTAGGTCATCCAAGAATTTTATAGGAAAAGACACACCTAGTGGTACCACTAGAAAATAGCAAAAGTCGACGTTACTGAACTAATCTACTGATAAAGATGTTCCTTAACAGACTTTACCAATATATCAGCAATACAACAACAGATACTAACAGTATCATCGCAGGAAAAATTTAATTTTTAATAGAATTTTTAAGTTTGCATAGTTGAAAAAAAAAAAAAAGACTCCAGAATGGGCTTTTCCCTCCTTCTGTTCTCCATTCTCACCCAGTCTAACCATGCTTGAGGCACAGTTTACAAAATTAGACAGCAGAGAGAGAGCAAACAAACTAGAAGAAGGTATAGAAGTTAAAAGTTGTATATGATTAATAAAAAGAGAGCTAGGGCCTAAAGTTCAACTGTTTTCCATAAGCTGGCACAATATTCCCTTCTGCCATTCTCCCCACTGAGAACAGAAGATGTGGGCATTTAGACTGTGCCCAGAAAAATTCAACCATTTCAGTCGAACTTTGCTAAGAGTGTCCTGCTAACTTCTTTATCTCCTATCAGAGATATTTAAGGCACCTAAGTTCGTTCAGATACTATCTAAGACAATTTTACAGAACGAATGTAAAACACTTATTATACTGTGATTCAAACAATTTTAGGAACTAGAGGGATTTTACTTTATTTTATTTAGTTTATTTTTTTTAGGCATCTCTACACCGAATGTAGGGCTCGAACTTACGACCCCAAGATCTAGAGTCCCATGCTCTTCCGACTGAGCTACCCAGGAGCCCCGAGAAGTAGAGGGAATTCAGAAATGAGCCCCAAGAACTAGGAACCAGAGATGAAAGGGTTCAAGTGCATTGCCTACAACAGAGCTAAAACTGGAACCCTAAGTTGAAAGCCTGGAGTCGGTAGCTTCAAGAGGTTTTAAAGACTATTTCATAACCAAAAAGAATTAGCCAAATTAATGTATTTAACAGTACCAGTCGCTAAATGTACAAATGATAAAAACAAGAGAGTTCAAATGGACTGGAAATCTAAGAAAAGGTAGGTCCTTCTAAAAGCTTAAAGTCTAACCATGTGTTTAAATTAATATTCAAATTAATTGAGAATCATTTTTCTTGACTGTCCAGACATGCTTCTTATCTACAGAATGCTTTTACAGCCTCACAAATGTGTGCTCTGATAGGAGATAAAGTAGTTTCCAAATCTCCAAACGTCTCCTTTGCCTCGCCTCTGCAGAGTAAACAGCGCTTACCGCGGTGAGAGACTTCCTCGGGGTGAGCTTCCTCTGCCAGCAAGGCTGCGGCCATTGTCTCCGAGATCTTGATCTGCAGTGTAAATATTTCATAGCTGATAAAGTGACTCTCACTAGATAAGAGGTTTTAAGCTCTTGCCCTGATTTTCCCTAAAACGTACATAAAACCTTTACCACTACTTTGCAGTTACTCTGAAAGTAGATCTAGTATGTTGCTAGTTCAGAATTGCTGAACTGTGGCATGTAAGGCGTTGTCCCTACACGTTTTTGTGGGTGTAGAAGGCCATGGATTATGTTCCGTTCTTTCATTCCTTTCAATTTTACAGCACAGAAGCGTGGTTTGCATTTGCAGTACCCTCCCCTCAGCCACTTTTAATTTCTACGGTTAAAGTAATGAATCACAGCTGTGGACAGCTAATCTGTATGCTTATCACAGCAAATCCTTATGCTTTGTATTTTTTAACACTTTGCATCCCAAGACAAGTCATCAAATACACAGTGTACGACATAAAGCCACACACCATAACTAAAATTACACATATTACACGGATCCTCACACCAAGAATAAAGTTAAATATAACACTAAATATTTAAATTGACAAAAACAAGTACGAAGATAGCATGCTGGACTTAAAAGGAAAAAATTAATTTCTTCAAAATAATTCTTAGGTAACACCAAATATCTCTGCTTGACAAGTAACCTGTGTCTCCCCTACAGTCAGTTCCTTATAAAATCACCCTATCTGGCCTCTTTCAAGGTTGTCCTCCCCTTATTCTGAGTCAGGTAACCTCTGACCTGAAAGGGTAAAGACATGACTGATCCATTCTTGGTGAACTGCTAAACCCATTCCCTTCCCCCAAACAGGCATGACTACTTGGACATGTCAACAAATCCTTAAGGATGGAATGAAACAAAGCAAATCCAGTGGCTCATTAAAACAGTACAAGAGGCAAATGCTACAAAATGTCAACTGGTAAAAATTCACAGGATTACTAAACACTGTAGAAATTCTCTAACAGGATTTTTTTTTAACCAAGTTTGTGTAATGCAATTTCATGAATTATGCAAATAAAGGTTTAGGCTATTCACAGAAAAGCCCAGTGTTATGTTACTTTCATTGCACAGAACTGAGAACTGAACACATCAATCACAAAAGTCACAGGAGACATTGTTGCATTCCTGCCTGCTGATGGCTCTGCTTAAACATTTACATTTCAGACAGTAAAAAAAGCACATCACTATTTTGCAGCACCGCACACTATTTACTTCCAACTGTGACTCTTTTGGTTGGGGGTCGGGGGTGGGCACAATCCTGTATTAACCACACCTTTAGACTTTTCAAAGAAAATGAGCCAAAGGCAGGGATGGGGTTGGGGGGGGGGGGGGGATTTACGCTGGGGGAGGAGAGCTGAAAAATTCTTGAAAACTTACCTGTTTGACTGTTTTCAGACTGAACTATAAGAGCTGCCATTGATGAATTTGGATTTAATCTATTGCCATACATATGAGATGGTGCCTGACTAAGAGAGGATCCAGATAGGGTATTCGCCTAAATGAAAAGAATTACAAAAATAAATGAATGATATTAGAAAATATCTTCACGCTTTTCCTAATAGACCTAGCAACTGTTTTCTCTAACCTAAGAATATAAGCAGACATTCCTGACTTTCTAAAGAGCAAATTTTATTCTTTCTTGTTTTACCATTCCAACATTTCAACTTTTTTGAAATAATTCCAAATAAAAAAAACAAAGACTGGCACATTCAAAGTTAACTACGCTAACTTTAATTTCAAAGTATCTAGTCACTAACAAAACCCAGTGGCATGGTAACCATGTGAACATATGACTAATTATTTAATCTTATTAAACCATTTACAAAATAAAGGCAGGTAGACAACAGATGTCTAACAAATGCTTCAGTCCCTTACATCACAGGCTGGCTAAGGAGGTCAAAAGGGCCAATTTCTACTTTTAGTATTTTAACTACACAGAGCTATATTTCCATTGCTTAACTCTGTCATTAGTAAAACCTGCACACTATTCTGTTACTTCCTATTTTGATAGACTTGGAAGCCTGCTGCTTTTTCTGTTTTGTTTTGTTTTTATTTTAAAAGAAAGCAAACAGGCATCACAAGTATGTTTTCTATACAATGCAGAGCTCAACGAATCACAGCTTTGCCCTGACCCCATATAAGGCACTGTCTTTTTGGCAGGAAGCCAGCTCCACTAACTGAAGAGCTGGTCCAAAGTTTGTAATTCATTCATGTTGCTAACCACAATTCTGAGGGCCTCTACTGGGCCTTGTGCCAAACAAGGGAAAATGAACCCTTAAACAGATGACGCTACGGAGGCTGGCCAAAGTCTTGCATAATCCAATGTAATAAAAATGCCTTCTTTGATGTGAATACTTTCTCCCACTTTCTAAGAATATTATAACCTTAAAATGTGGCATTCTGGGAGCAAATCTCCTGTACACAAAATACTGTTGTTACTCTAAGAAGGCTATTCCTAGCCTCAATACTTTTCAGATTTAACATAACCATAGATTTAAAGCAGACTTCTTATTCTTTTTCATGAATGAGATCAAACTTAACCTTTTATAAAATGAAATTATTGTATAGTTATTTCATAACAGAATTCTGGAAAAGAATTTCAAAGGCTTGAAGCAATTCGAATATAAAGAGGCTAAGTAATCGCAGGACAAAAGATGTGGGATGTTCTACCACACGTACAACTAACTACACACAGGAGACCAAGACAGGTCGACACAGTAGTTATAAAAAGCAAAATATTACAGAAAATAAACTGGGTTTCTGGGAAGATTCAGACCCTGACATTATATATGGCTTCTGGCCAACTTACTGGGCATGAAAACTGGACTTTACAATTCACAGAAGTAGTCTGTGAGATAGAATCCTGTCCCTGCTTTGCACTGTTTCAAAGGGTATATTTCCTAGTTCATTCTTCAATGTCTAAGTTTAATTGGTCAATTTCTGGGTTTCATTTTTCTTCTTATTAAAGATGTGTATACAAAGCCAATAAATTTATACCATAAAGTCTTGCTTAACAATCAATTAGCCCTCAGGAAAAGGTAAGTCATAATTTTAACTTCAAGATCATACTAGATGCTTACCAGGTATTTAGTAGTGTAGCATACTAAAATATACAATTCATAAATGGAAATATAGCTAGGTGTTTTTTTTGTTTTTTTACCTCTTGGTTACTCATAAAATAACTTAGGGTAAGAAAAACCACCAAACAGACAAACAGAAAAGTACAGATGTTACTAGTCCCATGTGTTAACATCTCAGGTAACTTACACTTAAAAATATCCTTTGCAGAGCCGATTTGCTCTTACTCTAGATACAATTCTAAAAAGATCATCTAAGCATATAAAAGATTAGAAAGTGGAAAATTCACTAGAAAGAGGAAGAAAAGCCATTTCTTGAGACATCTGCTGGCAGCAGGAATCAACAGCTGACAGGAGGAGAAGAAAGAGAAAAAGAGGAGTGAGGTGACGCTCAAAGAACATGGACGTCTAGATGCCTTAAACCTGCATCTCAGCCTTCTGGCTCTCCTGTTTCGTGCAGTCGTCGTAACGGTTGAAACTTAACTAACGTTACACCAGTTGGGTTATCAGTTTTATGAGCTGCCTTAGTCTCTTGATAAGAATCAAAAGATCCTACTCCAATCAGAAATACCCTTTTTCAGGAAGAATTCTTCCTGCAAGGGCTTTATATTTATCCTTATTAGCTTTCAAATTTTTTGATGCAGTCTTCAAATTATCTTAGTGTCTCTATCACACATTAGGCCCACCATACTACAGGATCAAAATGCAGAGCAGTACTGCATAATAACTGATTTGCATAATGACTATCATCAAGAAGAAGATAAATCATCTTTAGCATAATTCCAAAAGAAGAAAGTAGGTATTTTATAAAGGTGGCAGACAAAAGTAAAGTTAATAAAATAAAAACCTAAAATGGGAATACATTTTTCATCTTCCTAAATGATCAATTTCCCAAATTCCCTGAATGAGTAAAAATTACCTGGTAGTTTGTTTTTAAAGAATTATTGCATTTATTGAAACCAGAAACTTTGGAATGAGATTACAAGTTATTAATATTATCAGGTAGCATTTTATGGTGTATTAAAACATCTAAACCACTCTACATTAAAACTCAAGTCATTAACGTCATTTTAAGCGGTAACAAGAGTTATGAATCCACAAATGTCTGACACTGCTTAGCCAATACTTCTGAAATGATGTTTAGAATGGTTAATGTTGGGAACCCATGATAAGCTTGTTGCCACCTCTGGGCCAAGAAACCCTCATCAGTTTAGTGAAAAGATTCTACAAGTTAGTAGCAATAAGAAGGGTGAGTGAGGTGGGCAGGGGCAACTTACTTAGGAGAGCATACATATAATGTTGGACATTTTGTAGACTCAAAATTTTCTGTTGTCTTTAACAAGTGAAAGCACTAAGATTCTGGAGGACAGAAGGAAGTTCATGTGAACCTAAAGAAACACTGGTAAAGAAACATAAAGGGCACTTGAAAGCTTTCATTGTAAAAGAAATCTGGAATAAAGAAAACAACATACACATACTTCTCCCACAGCGTATGTCAGATGGGAATTTTTAAAAGAGCATCAAAAGCCAATGATGCACACTCCAGAAGTCTGCTTCAGGAGACCTGGGATAAAAGACAGGCAATTCTTTTTGGAGAGAACTACCCACCTTAGGACATTCCAATTTTATCTTGCCCAAGTAAGCGGAAGGGCTACTAGGGACAGAGATCCTCCTTGAATCTACTGGTACTATAAGAATAGCTGTTAACTCTGCAGAGGCCGAAGGAAGGAAATCTAAGATATATGTGAACTCTACTACTTTTGCAACTTTTCTATATACTGTACATCTATAATGATTTCAAAGTAAGAAGTTAAGGCATGCTTGGATGGATGGCTCAGTCAGTTAAGTGACCTACTCTTGATCTCAGCTCAGGTCATGATCTCTGCACTGACAGCACTGAGACTGCTTGGGATTCTCTCTCTCCCTCTCTCTGCCCCTCCCTTGCTCATGCTTGCGCGCGTGCTCTGTCTCTCTCTCTCTCTCTCTCTCTCTCTCAAAATAGGTAAACTTAAAACAAAAACAAAATTAGAAGTTAAAACAAAACAAAAAAATGATAAGACAAACTAGTTAATAGTGTCTCGCTGAAATCATATCATCTAATCAACACAGTGTTAATCAAAATAGGTTAGATTAGATCAAGATAAAAATATTTAGTAAATATTTTAAGTTCATATTGCCATAATAAACTTTTTTTTTTAAGTTCGTTTATTTTGAGGGGGGGAGGGAACGGGAAGGAGGGGCAGAGAGGGAGAGAGATAGAGAATCCCATGCCGACTCTGTGTTCCCCAACTCGACATGGGGCTTGATCTGACGAACCATGATATCATGACCTGAGTTGAAACCAAGAGTCTGAGGCTTAACCCACTGAGCCAGCCAGGTGCCTCGCCGTAATAAACTTCTGCTTTCATTTCCAATATATGATACCTCAGAGTTTTTGTTCCCTCCCCAAGATTAATTGAAAGGAACCACTTCCACCGAAGATGTTATAGAACACTTATTCTAATACTCTAGTAATAAAGCCTCAGTAAGAGAGGTATTTTACCAGATGGACCCAAAGGCAAGTAGAGGAAGAATAAATTGAATAATTATTGAGGAAAATTCAAGCTACTTTGGAAAAAAAAAGAGTATGTTTAGGTGCCTGAGTCAAAGAACCCTAAGCAAATTTAGAATAAGTTATACTAAAACACCTAGAAAGACACACAGGTCTCTACCAAGGCAGTATTCCAACTCAAAGCAAATGAAATCAAAGAAATTTATTGTTTCATAAGTAGACTCATGGACCATATTAAAATATTAACAAGATTAAAATGACATTTCACCTTGTAATTTCCCCTGCTGTTAATAGTTCACCTCCTATATTTCAAATGTCTGCTTATGACCACGGAGAAATTTTAAAAGAACTCTAGCTGCAAAGCAACGCTACCCAATTCCTAGGCACTTGGCTCCTTCTAAAAGCGTCAGATTATGAAGGAAAAAAGTCAGACTAAGCCTACTCAATTATCTGAATATCAGACAAAAATGGATGCTGTTTTGTTAGGGCTTTTTTCCTCCCAAATGTTGGTAAAGGCAGAATAATACAGAATAAACAACAAAAATTCAGTTTGAGAGAACAGAACCTATAAAAACTTCACTTTTGGAATGTATCATAGCAATACCTAGAGGTGGATATGAAACTTTATACTTTGATCATACAGGAAAGGGTTATAGTAAGCTTTTTTAAATGCACAATTAACCTGTCAATAAACATTAAAATCACATGATTCAAACAAGCTCAAAACACAGTAGAGCTTCTTCAAGCATTCCAACCCTGACATATGATATAAAATATATTCTTTCAAAATCTTGTTGGATTCACTAAATTGAATATTACTTTTAAAAATTTCTATCTCATATATACATCCTTAGAAGAGAATACTTTTATCACTATATCTGCCATAAATCAAGCTTTCTCACCGAGGGCAAGGTACTAGAACCTCTCTGTCCTCAATTTCCATTTGGAAGCACGGAGATAATGAGAGTACCCACCCTCATAAGAACACTGTGAGAATTAACTGAGTTAGTATACAGGGCTTATAAAGAATCCGTGGCACATGGTAAGCAAACTTTAACTTGTTATTTTAAAAATTATTTTCATAAGCTATTACGGCTTCCATTTTTCCATTAACTTCATTAGAGAATATAATATATCAATTATATTTTGATACTAATATGGCTAGACTTCAAAGATTAAAACATATTTCCTTAAGAAAAACTAGATGGTATAAATGTCTCATTATGCAATGATATTGTAATCTATGTATTCTTTGGTAATAATATAGCAATAGTGCAGGGGTGCCTGGGTGGCTCAGTCAGTTGGGCAGCTGACTACAGCTCAGGTCATGATCTCGTGGTCTGTGAGTCTGAGACCCACATCGGGCTCTGTGCTGACAGCTCAGAGCCTGGAGCCTGTTTCCGATTCTGTGTCTCCCTCTCTCTCTGCCCCTTCCCTGCTTGCTCTCTGTCTCTCTCTCTCTCAAAAATAATAAACATTAAAAAAAAAATTTTTAAGAGTATAGCAATACTGCAAATATAATAAAATTCAAATATTTTAATAATAATTTATACATCTTTTCAATTTGCAAACACAATTTGACCAGGAAAAATTAGAGAACAACGGAAAGTTTCAGATATTCTCCAACTCAATTCAAACTTTGCACTATGAAACATATTCTGATAACAGACCCCATTTCTGTGGCAGCTCCCACCAGTAAGGCTTTAATACTCAGCGTGTGATGAGAGATGAAACCAAGTGTGAACAACTTTCAGGTCCCATGAGTAGGCTGACTGTTAAAGCTGTCAGGTTCAATTGCATCATTCCACATTATTCAATGCCTCAAACTGCTCCCTAATTGTTAGGAGCTTAACGTATTCAAAACCATTGTTTAGGCTAATACTGAAATGCCCCACAATTGAGTTTCTATAAAGTAGTGGGAGGGATTAAATTATAGTTAAACCATCACTGAACACTCATGATTGGACAAGAGGATGGCAGAATAACCAACCAACTCTAAGCAGGTTTCCTAATTGGTTAATACCTAATCAATACATCACCCAACTTTAGGGGAAAAAATTTAGTCCCCAAGGACTAAAGCAGCTATTGAAATAATTTAAGAACTGGAAAAACCTCAGTCAACAGCTGAACCTAAAATGACTAAAATTCATATACCTATGTTAACATGGAATTATAAATCTTAACAAAAATTTTTAATACTATTTTTAGTAAGGGAAGTGCTTCTGTACAATTTATCTCACTGGTAAACAGGCTGTTTCTGTAACAGCCAAAATTAAGTCCTATAAAAATTGTAACATCAGTGTAATAACCTTTAATTCCAAAGTACTTTATGGTCTAGAAAGTATTCTCATTTGAACTTCATAATGTACCTGTCCCTATAGCCGGTAGGACAGGTATTTAAAGTATTTTATTTTACACATGAGAAAAACTGACACCCACAAATTTAAAAAGCCCCGCCCATAGTTATACTCGTGAGTAGGAAAGCTCCTGGAACCATGGATTTCTGACTCAAATTTCTGCTGTTTGGCATTATGGCACACAAATGGACACAGTAACATTCCTAACAATGTTTTTCAAAGAGATACCTCTTGACAGAGGCACATCGCTGGGAAATTCATTTTTATGGGAGGGAGGGATTCAGTAAACCAGACAGCAGCCTCCAGAGGCAGACTGCCTGGCTTCCAAACTTAGTTCCCCCACTTCCCAGACAACCAACGCTGCACGGTTACTGAACCTGTACATCGCCCAATGGCAAGTGACATCACAAAGCACTTATAAAAACTTATTTTGCTCAGAATGTTAATGTCCTTGAAATTACAAGTCATTATGAAACTATTTAAAATATAAAAGGTGAAACTTTCATTCTGACCAATCAAGTCAGAGATCTTCTGAAGTCACGTCTATCTGCCTGGGAAACTGAGCCATTTTCTCAAACAGAATGGAAATGTCATATCAGACAGACATCATCTGAAAGGAAATTGAGGACTACACCTAAGACAACTCTCAACACACACACACACACACACACACACACACACACACACACCACAAAGTTATCATATTGGAAAACAAAGTATTCAAAGCTGCCTGAAATAAAAGTCTCACAGAAATGTGCAAAATATTAGTCCTTAAATTAACTGTACCTTAAAAATACTTAAACACCTGCATTTACTAAGTATCTCATTAATAAAGCTTGAAAGTTCCTTCATCTAAAATTATTTAAATTTATTGTTTATGATAGTAAATACAGAGTTATCAAGAAACCAGGATTATATTTATGAAGTGTGTGCCCAAAAGCAAAACCCAGAATGCAGAAAATACAACTACTTTTCATTACATTCAGTCTTAAAATTTGTTTATTAAAGGAATCATCCTTCAAACAAAAGCACTTGAATTTTCCCAAAAGACAAACAGAATGAATGTAGAATTAGGACACAGAGTGGAATTTGAAAGGCAAAATGAAAAATTAATGACACACCTACAGAAACTAATTTATACCTCTACTCATGATACAACAAGGGCAGAGCACATCATTTAAAATAAATCATATGAACAGTAGTTCTATCTTCCAATAATGTTAAAAACTATTAACTATATTGTTATCTGAAAGAATAATTACTCTAAAAACAAATAAATAAAACAAAAGGATTTAACACTGAAGAATATAAAACTAGCTGATCAAACATTTTTAAAAGGTGTTTTCAAATTAGGGCTGCTAAGCATCACATTTTCCCCTACAATTTTACAAGTGTCTCCTTTTTCCCCCATTAAGGCACAATTCTATTCTAAGTTTTTAATTTCTATTAAGCTCTTCCTGATCTTACCTCCCTGACCACTTTCCAAGGAACAATTCTTAAGACAGCAAATAAGCCAAACAAGAGGCCTGTCTATCTTACTTAAAAAACCGAGGCCAGAAAGATCAAGAATGACCCCTGGATTTTTATCCTGCTGGCACCAGGCCAGTCACTAAAAACTACTACCTTCATTAAATTTGGCAGGGGGGATGGGGGGGAGCAGGGCATTATTCAATTTAACATTTCCATTATCTGTTTATATTTTCTAAAATACTTGCTTGCTAGTGTGATGTTACAATTGTAACAAGACTTCCATAATCACGTTTTAAATATCGGTAATTTTAATTAACCCACTTACAGCATTGCTAATCAGCTACCTGTAAAGAAACCCTAAATAACAGACTACGATTTGATTACCTAAACACAATGAATTGTGCAATTTGAAAACAAACAGGGCCCATATAAAAGTTAACCAGAAATAAACTTGTCAATTTGAAGAGAGGATTCAATCACCAAGTACATCCCAATTTGTCAGAGTCCTAGCTAAACGTTCCCTTTATTCTAAATATTTTTGTACCCTTTCCCTCACACATTGCCTAGAAAATTCACATTTTGCACATTCAATACCAATACTATGGTCTCAGGCAGCTAAATTGAAGTAGTTCTGCACTCAGTTCAACTGAGAGGTCAATGTGCCTCAGTTGCCTGGAGACTGATGGTTGCTACAGCAGCACAGATAAGCCAGGCTAAATAAGCTTCAGCTTGAAGGCAGAAAGCATTTACTGCCGGACAGAATCATAGATGCAGTTGTCTCAGCATGCAGCATTTGAGTCTAACTAGATGATCATATTTATAAGAGACCCATCTTACTGAACATGGAAAGAGGATAAACAGTAAGGATTTTAATTGGACTGAATCCTGGATTACTTGCAACTATGATTTCTTTGTTCTTCAGTTGAGTCATATGTTAAGTGGAATTTTCCCTCTAGCTATAAATTTCTCTTCACCACCACTTCCCCCATCTACCTCCCTAATGCCAACCCCCAAAACCACAAACATAATGAATGAGAAGAAATGAGATTTTTGCTTAATTCAGCCTGGAATTAACCAGAGAGTAATTAAAACAGACTTTTATAAAGAAAGAAAAGAAAAACGCACACTGGAAATGTTCATGTGAGACTTTGTCCAAGGATAGAAAGCTATCAACAGCATATGGCTACACTTAATTAAAAGAGATGAAACTATTTACAAGAACCATTCTCTCATTTATCCTTTCACCCTCTCTAACCCCACACCCCTGTTATGCTGCCTATCGCACCAGGGCTAGTGAAATGAGCTACAAAAAACTCTCCCAAATTAGTCAAACTCCCCTTATTCAGGTTGAGAGGTTCACCACATAGTTAACTTTCATTTTCAAACATGATACCACTAATCACACCACTGGTTTTCTGTGCTGAACTGTCTGTTGTTTATTCTAATACCTGATCTAATTATAATGGTGACTGCGCTGAGCCATTACATATTTTTAAAAATAACTAAGGCTGCACTCTGATGTACAGCTTACAGAAAATACTTAAAAAGTGTGTATATATTTTTTTAACTCTTGTTTAATATTTATTTTTGAGAGAGAGAGAGATGGAATGCAGGTGGAGGAGGGGCAGAGAGAGACACACACACAGAATCTGAAGCAGGCTCCAGGCTCCGAGCTATCAGCACAGAGCCCAACACAGGGCTCGAACTCACAAACTGAGAGATCATGACCTGAACCGAAGTCGGACGCTTAACCAATTGAGCCACTCAGGTGCTCCAAAAAGTACATATATATTCTAAAGGCCTGGACAATGGAAATTATGAACACATATGTAAAGCATAAATTTATAGTAACTTACAAACAACTAGCTCATAGTTTGTAATTAGAAATTTGTCTATATGGGGCGTCTGGGTGGCCCGGTTGGTTAAGCGTCCAACTTCAGCTTAAGTCGTGATCTCATCATGGCTCATGGGTTCGAGCCCCGCATCAGGCTCTGTGCTGACAGCTCAGAACCTGTAGCCTGCTTTGAATTCTGTGTGTCTCTCTCCCTGTCCCTCCCCCGCTCACGCTCTGTCTCTTTCCTTCAAAAATAAACAAACATTTAAAAACAATTTTTTTAAAGGAATTTGTCTTTTATAAATTTCTCTAAATACTAAGATTTACTTCTAGAAGCTTGGATAAAATTAAAGTAAAATTATAAAGAATTCCAAATAAAAATATCTATATATACTTTAGGAATTTTAAATTATTACACCTTTGGTGAGGTGGTGGGGGAGAGGGAGTAGGTATGTGTGTACAGCTTTGCCAATTTACTGTCCTATTTATAAATACAAGATTATGGTTTTTCTGATTTGACTCTTGCTTTTAAGGATTCCTGAAGACTGGCCTATCAAGTTACAGGTCTAAAGTGAAGGAAAGGGATAAATTTATGCACAATCACCAACAGAGTCACTTATTTATAATATTCATGTACATTTTTTCCTCTCCCACTAGGAAGAAAACAATATAGTACTCAAAGGGATCGATCACTCTTTAACCTATATTCTCCTACACTGGTTTTTGAAAATTTAGACAGCAGACGATCATATATTATTTCTGTGATTTTTAAAATTATAAAAGGAATTTTTAAAACCACAAAATCGGTTCACACTTTTGAAGTCCTATTTTTAATTTTTTTTATTTTTATTTTTTAAGTTTATTTATTTATTTTGAAAGAGAGAGTGAGACAGGGGCAGAGAGAAAGAAGGAGGGAATCTCAAGCAGGCTCCGGTTTGTCAGCACAGAGCCCAGCGTGGGGCTCGAACCCATGAACCACGAGATCATGACCTGAACCGAAACCAAGAATCAGACGCTTAACCAACTGAGCCACCCGTGCACCCCAAGTCCTACTTTTTAAAAGAAAGAGTAAAAGTCCCCACCAAGTTACCAGTTTACATTAGGACAAAATTAGAAACTCAGAAACTGAGAAGAGTCAGTTGAAGACAACATATTCCTTTGTCGTCTCTCATAAATACCATGTAAATATGTCTATTATTTCCACTAACATGTCAAAACAAATTGAGGCATTTTAGAAATTCCTATAGGAAGCCCTATTTTCTTTCTTTCCTCTCCAATGGAATTCGCTTTCAGAAACGACAAACCCACCTACAGGTCACTTCACAGCACTGCAATAATTTACCTGAGTTGTAGCAACAGCTGGGGCTGCAGATGATGCTGCTGATGGGGAGAGAGCTCCCACTTGTTGCAAATGCCCAGAAGATTGCTGAGGTAAATGAGAACTGGAGACAGGAGTACTAGATCCTGAGCCAGATACTACATTTGGAAAGGATACTGCTACATCATTGCTGTTATAAATACCTGAAAGAAAAAAAATTATTTAAATACCTTGCAACTTAGCTGTCAAATTTGTCACAGATACTTAATATTAACCATTAAGTCAGAACACCCACATTTCTTCCTGATCCCTCCCCTCAATGATAAATTTTATTGGTGGTGATAAAAAAAAATGTATTAATAACTGACTAAATACTGACTTGTCATAAAACACTTGTTTAAAAAGAACCTAAGTCATTTTTAATTTGTAACAAAAATGGCTCTGCCATGTGACTGGGATCACATCAGGAAGTGCCTCGTAAAAATAACAGTAAGTATTTTAGGAATCCCTAAGAGCAAAGAAATGTTTCTTAAAAAGGAGAATGAAGCAATTAGAGTTGCTTAAAAATCACCTGGTAAGCTTTTCAAAACGCAGATACTAGAGCCCCAGAATTCATGATTGAGAGAGAGGTCTGACATGGATGACTATGTTTTAGAAAGGTCACCCAGTTTACAATATAGAAAATAGAAGAGAACTAGACTGGAGATTCAAAGATCAGTAAGTGGATTCTAGAAATATTCAAGAGGAAGAATGAACAGACTTTATGACTGAATGGGGCGGATGAGTAGGGGGTAGGGATGGACGGGGAGAGAGGATTAAAAGATAATGACAACGTGGACTACATGGTGGTGGTAAGGGTCACTTCAAGGACACAGGAAAAAAGGATGGAGGCACAAAAGCACTTTCAGAAAGCATCATGGAGTTGGAAGAGAAGAGAAGAGAAGAGAAGAGAAGAGAAGAGAAGAGAAGAGAAGAGAAGAGAAGAGAAGAGAAGAGAAGAGAAGAGAAGAGAAAAGAAAGGAAAAGAAAAGAGAAAAGAAAAGAGAAAGGAAGGAAGGACTGGGTGAAAGCAATCCATTCTGAAAAGCGGATGGGAAGAGGAAGGAGAGAGATGATGAGCAAAAGTTAAGGGGAAAGAGGAGTGACTAGAAAAAGATGTTGATTTTTTAAAGATGGGAGATCATGCTCATATGCTCCACAGGAGAGGCTCTTTGAGGATAAAGGTGAGAGATGGGAATATCAATAAACCAATAGGGTTCTCAATCAGGGATGATTTCTGCTCCACAGAGACATGTGATAATGTCTGAAGACATTTTTAGTTGTCAAAACTAGGGGGCACTACTGACATACAGTAGGTAGAGGCCTGGGATGATAACTAAACATCTTAAAATGTACACGGCAGCTCCTCACAGCTAAGAATTATCTGTATTAGTGTCAGCAGTGCGGAAGCTGAGAAATCTTGATATAAACCAAGGCCCCTGGGAGGGTGGGAGAAAATAAGACCCCGAGATCCTAAGAATTTGACGCTGTAACAAGAGGAAAGCAAGAGAAAAATGAACCTAAGTGGGATGTAGTAAAAAAAAAAAAAAAAGAAAAGAAAAGAAAAGAAAGAGAGAAAGAAAGAAAGAAAGATTAGAAACTATAGCCCTTGCAAGCAACAATTATTTACATTAACAGTACAATGTATTTTGTTCTAGAGAACATAAGTATTATTGATTCATAATAAATAGAAGTACTCATAATCCTCAAACAAGAAAAATAAGGGAATTGTGACATTTGTAAAGGCCTTACAACTATAATTGAGGGTCCTAAGATCCTTTTTCAACAATTTCTCCAGGAAAAAAAAGATAATTTATTCATTCACCAAATGCATCCATTCCGCAAACATCTGAGAGCTCACTGTTTGCCAGACATTATTCTAAGCCCTGGAGATACAAAGCCATTCAAGTAATGTGGTCTCCGCCTTCAAGAAGCTTAGTGGAAAAAAGAGACTATTACAAAAGACTGTGAAGAGTGCTATGATAGAGACATCCTCAGGGGCTCTGAGCACATGAAAAGGGGTATATAACCCAGACCTGAGGTGAGAGGATGAGGGTCAAAAAACTTACTGGAAGCGATGGATGCCTTTAGAGCTCATTTCTAAAGGAGCTGTAGAACCGAGGTGAAGGGTGGTTTGAGGAAGAAACAGAAGAACATGTAAGTACCATCTGGGTAGTCGAAGCAAGAAATGAGGCTAAAAAATCAGCAGGAATCAGATCAAGAACATTAAAAGCTAAAATGCTGGAAATTTGGAAACAACAGGACGCCACTGAAGGACTGTAAGCAGAAGCATGGTGTGATCAGACTGAAGTTAAGCAAGACATCAATCCATGACACAAGTGGAGAACAGACTGGGGAGGGGATTTAAAGAGAGACTGAGAAAGCTGTTTAAGGGTTGCTACAATAATACTGATGGGCAAAAAAGGAGATTAAACTACAGTAATAGTAGTAAAGATACATTCTAAAGGCAGAGTTGACAGGACTGGTACCTAATAGGTCCTCAAAAAGAAATAAGAGGGAAGAGTCGAGGATGACTCTTCGGTACCAGTAAGTGGGCGTGTGGTGATACCACTCACTGAAACAGGGATAGCAACTGGGAGCATCTAGTACTGTACGTGGTTACTATATGCAGGTCACTGTGCTGGCGTAATAGCCCAATGAGGTATATATTACTCCCATTTCACACAACAGCAAGCAGAAGTTTAAAGAAATAATCTGCTGGGGCATCTGGGTGGCCCAGTCGGGTGAGCGTCCAACTCTTGGTTTCAGCTCAGGTCATGGTCTCACAGTTTGTGAGTTTGAGCCCCGTGGGACTTTCTCTCTCTCCCTCTCTCTCTGCCCCTCACCTGCTTGCACTCCTCTCTCTCTCTCTCTCAAAATAAATAAACTTTAAAAAAAATAATAAAGAAATAATTTGCTTAGTGACCTAACAGATGGTAGAATCGGGATTCAAAGTCGCAGCTGCCTGATTCTAAAACTGCAAGCACTTTGTAAGACAAGACTGAAGTACAGGTTGATCATTCATGGTCTCTGACATGCCTGTGGAACACAGAACTCCTTCCTCTATAGTCTAGAACAGAACAGGATCAGCCTGGAGCTCAGCAGGAAAATCAGGTGTGGAGATACAAACCCAGGAGTCAGAAGAATAATAAAGTTAGCGTAAGTAAACATGAAAACTCAAAAAGGCTTTCTGTTGGCTTGCACTGTTTGAAATCTTAAACTAGTTCATATTTAGAAACGCTGAAACTTCACGTTTCAAAGCGAATTCTAATTTCTCCTGAAAAACTGAAGGTCTGTCAATATTGGACACCAAGTTCTGAAATAGCAATAATCTGCTGGAACTTTGGTCAGGGTATAGATTCTTTAACCCACCAGAGTCCTGTCATTCCTTATTCTTCATCTCTTCACTCATTTACGTCACCTACCTGGCCCCTGTGAATATGATTTACAACTCCTGATATGGAAGCTGGTCAAAGCCAAGGAACAGAAAAATGAAATCACCTAGACAAAATTCTCAGCATGATCAAGAGGACCAAAGACAGAATCCTACAGAACATTACCACTGGAAGAGTAAACAACAAAAAATAGACCACAAAGAACAAAATAAGAAAACTAAGAGAATCTTAGGAACCACTAGAGAATTTCAAAGGAATAGGTCAAATGATTCCACTGGTCATTTAAAGTCAGGCCAGAAAAAGGAGTCACCAAATATGACAATAAATCTTGGCAAAAGTAACTGTTTTAAGAGGTTTGGCTGTGAAGGAAAGAAAAAAAGGTAGCATGTAAATGGAGCTTATAAACCTTACATTCCAAAAGACATGCACCTGAGAAATACAAGTTTTTAAAAAGTTTGTTATCTCATAATTCATTTAACAAGTATTTATTGAGGTTCTTATTATTAAAAAACAAAAAAGACACTGAAGATAACAAAGAACAGAAAGGAATTTTGCCTTCAAAGAACTAATAGTCTCATAGCAGAACTAGTAAGTGTTCATAAGCTAAAGAAATGCTAGGTACCATAAGGACACAGGACCTGAGGGATGACTGAGTTCAGAGGAAGAGACTAGGGGAGGTAGTTCCAGAGAGAAGCACTTGAACTCAGCCTTTGCCGCAAAGTACCTTAAAGGTAGAATGATGATAATCTAATTTTTTAGTGATGGAAAGCATACATGGAATCTCCAACTCTTAAAACTAAGATAACTGGAGACAGCATGCTAAAAAAACAAAAAACAAACAAACAAACAAAAAAACCGGAACAAGTGTTTGAGACAGAAATCCTGGCTCTCTCAACTATGTGATCTGAATCAAATTACTTAACCTTTCTGAGCCTCCATATTTTTCTCTATAAAATCAAGTAATCACTGGGGCGCCTGGCTGGCTCAGTTGGTTAAGCGTCAGACTTCAGCTCAGGTCATGATCTCACAGTCCTTGAGTTCGAGCCCCACATCGGGCTCTGTGCTGATAGCTCTGAGTCTGGAGCCTGCTTCAGATTCTGTCTCCCTCTCTCTCTGCCCTTCCCCCATTCATGCTCTGTCTCTCAAAAATAAATAAAAACATTTAAAAAAATTTTTAAAAAACAACAAGTAATCACTACCTTAGAGGCTTTTATTTGAGAACATCCATGTAAAGGGTCTAGGAGTAAGTAAGTCTCCATAAGGGTAGCCATAACTATTTTAGAGTTATTGCTCTAATAAAAATTTTAGGTTTAAGTCAGCAAAGAACAGTATTAATTACCAGGCCCTCTAATGTCCCCAATACTCTTTCAAAATTGAAAATACCATTGCCACATGCAATAATATATCCTAAAAGTGTAATGCTGAGAAGCAAAACTGTGGTGACTGAGGACCTCCAATATCTAAACTTGTATCTGTTTTTACATTGCATTAGAGTGTACTTAAATAGGAAAGTGCACAACTAAATATGCAATGTGGTGAACACATCTTTGAAACTGTGTCTGGTACTCGGGTTACTACTATAAATAGAACAGATAAAATTATCTTTTCTTATCCAGGCAGGGCAGTATAAATACCCAAATCTTTTTTTGAGTATGAGGATCACTGACTCTCCTAAACTTCCTCATACCTCATGAACCAACAGTTTACTAAGACCTCTAGAACTTTCAAAAGTTAAATGATCCTCCTTAAATTGTTCTGTGCCTGCTTTCTAACTTACTCTATTTCCATCTTTCACAAATTATATATATGTTATTTTTTAAAACTTCTTTTTTAAAGGTTATTTATTTTGGGGGGGGGGGAGACTGCAAGGGGGGGAGGAGCAGACAGAGAGGGAGAAACAGAATCTGAAGCAGGCTCCAGGCTCTGAGCTGTCAGCATGGAGCCCAACATGGGGCTCAAACTCACAAACCATGAGATCATGGCCTGAGCCGAAGTCAGACGCTTAACCAACTGAGCTACTCAGGCAGCCCTATGTTATTTTAATCTAAATCAAGGTGATATTCATGGAATTAAATAGAACTGAATCCTGTAATGCATAAACTCTAGGAAAATACCTGAAATTCATCTGTTCAGGATAAAGGGTAGGCACAAAGATATAGAATGATACAGAGGTTGGCAATGATGTACTGATCCATCCACCCAGCCATCCATCCACCCAATATTTATTGTGTGCCTACTAGAAGATAGGCACTGTGCTAGGAGCAGGGAAAGTAGGGAACATGACAGACATGACAGACAAGATCTTGGCTCTCCAAGAGTTTACAAGTTAATTAGGGAGGCAAACAATAAAACAAACACATAACTATAAATTGTGACAAGTGTTGTGACTGAAGAGAAAGTACCATGAGAATGACAAATTAGGAAGTCGAAAGTATCTATCTGAAGAAAAGATACGTAAGCCAAAACCTAAAGCTCACAAAAGTAGACGTTAAGTGAACAGAGTGAAGTAGAAAAGCTTGTTCAAACTTGACAATGAAATAGAAAAAAGAGGAAAAAAAAGGTAATATGGATAAAGCATAGTGGAGAGAATGGTGGAAGACAAAGCTGGAGAGAAGGGAAGGAACAGATTACACACGACCTTGCAAGCCATGTAGAGGTGTTGAGAATTTACACTAAGATCAATGGGAAGACACCAAAGGCAAATACAGCATGACTTGGTTTTCCAGAAGATCATCCTTCTAAATGTAGTAAATGAATTGAAAAGAGGAAGAGTGGAAACAAAAAGGTCATCTAGGAAGCTATTCCACAATCTAGATCAAAGATTATGTCCCTCAGGACGAAGGTGGTAGTGGTATGGAAACACTTGGAATGATATGGATCTGAAGTACATCTAGAAGTCAGATGCACTCAACTTGATAGTTAGCTACATTTGATAGATAAAGTATTATGAATGAACTGGCTAGTGGTTACAAGTACCATTCACTGAGGCGGTGAAAAAAGGGAAAGTGCATTTTTGCTTATAAAAGAGGAAAACATCGGTCTAGGACTAAGTCCTGAAGACCTCCAACATTTCAAGGAGGGTTAATGGAAGAGGAATCAGTACAGTAAATTGGTATCAGTGAGGTAAGAAGAACACCATGAGTGCAGCATCACTGAAGTCAAGAAAAGGGTCTAAAGAAAGGGCACATAGATGGTTATCAAGTGATGCTGAATGGCTAATTAAGAGATAGACTGAAAACGTCCATTGGATTTGAAATATGGAGACAAATGGTGATCTTAGTGAGAACAGGATAGGGTGGGCAGAGCCAAGAAAACACTGCTGAGACCTAAGCTTTTATTAGTGTGCCCATGGCAATGATATAAAAACAACATATAAGACAGAACTATACATGACCAGCGACATAAATATTAGTGTTCACCAACCAGAGTTCCTGACTCCCAATTTCAAACTGCCTAGGAGGCCAAACCAGTGCCACATCAGGTTGTTTGTCCAGCACTGAACCACAGTAAATGAATGGGACAGTCTTGAGGAATATTTAAGCTAGTAAATGACTAAACCTGTTAAGTTATCCCTAACCCATATCCTATGACTGAATAGTCTTTTCTGGAGGTTAATATGGTGTGAAAGTAGTTAAGTCCAAATCCTATTCCCTCATGCAAATAACCTCTCTGGACCTAGTACACCTCATCTGTAAAGTGAGAATGGCACCAATATTTCACAGGGCTGGTATAAGGATTGGCTAATACATGTACTAATACTATTAGTATGCTCTCCTACCACATAGAAAGCATTTGATAAACAGCAGCCATATTATTATAAAGGAGCGATATCTATTTCCATGATAAAAGAAGTAAACAGAATCATATATACAACAATAGAAGATTCCATTGTAAATGTTGCAATGTAAATGTAAATGTTCCACTGTAAATGTTAACATCCTTTCCCTTTGGCAACTAATGCATAACAGGATTATTTTGGTTTTCCCTTTGGTTTTAGATTGTGAAATTTATCTCTATATGATTAACACCTTCATTATTCAGAGAGGGTAAAATAAAATTTAGAAAAAGAGCTTTCTTTCCTGAGACTCTTGGCCACCTTGATGGAATATAGGTGTTCCAAAATCTCATTAGGCAAGCATTAACTATTTCTTAGGCTGCTCTATTTTTACAGAGATCTGAACAATTCTGTATTGCTTCTTTTGACTTTACCTATAAAAATACTACATACTAATTATTAAAAATCTTAAGTAGATGGCAAAGTAGGGAAAAATTCATCCACAAACACTGTTGACAAATTTTTTGGTATATAGTTTATGGTTTTGTTTAGCTTTATATAGCTGCCTATGTATGAAACTAAACATTTTTAATCCTTGTATACTTAACATATTTTCCTATTCCATTATAAAATCTTTACAAATGTTTTGAATGTTATTTTGACATAATCAATTGAATATTGCATAATTGATTCTGTTTTCCAATATTCTACAATTATTTATTGCCTAATGTACCCAGACAAAATACTAGATGAAGATACTACAAAAAACAAAAACAGGTATCACCCTTGCATACATGGTTCTTAAAATGAAGGAACCAGATATTAAGTAAGCACACAGATACCAGTGCGATGATGAAAAAGCAGAATGTACTGTGACCAAATCTAAGGGATAACTTAATTAAGATCAGCAGAGTAGGCTGCAGTGAAGAAGTGACACATAAACTAAAAGGAAGAGAGACCACTTCTATTGTTTTTACCTGCCCATAATTCTTTCCCGTTTTGTGTCCAAATAACATCCTATTTTCTGTCAGGGAAGTACCCTCCTCCATTTCATACACTCTCAGCCCAGAGATAAACATGTGACCCAAGCTGTAATAGTCTCTCCTGGGAATTAGTATCTTGAAGGCATACACACCAGGGCAGAAAATGGTCAGACCTGTTAGTCTAATGGTAGTAATATTAGGATTCTATTAATCCTTCTTTACCCACCCCTTGAATCTACCCTATTTCTGTCCTCTCAGAGGTCTGGGAAGGGGTTTTTTCCTTTAGTTCTCTAAATAACTGTACCTATCCAACAAATTCTTTTTTTATTTAATTTGACAGAATCCACTCTGTGACTTACATACAAAGATATAGCCAGTGTAGTATAATAAGCAAAGAAATAAAATGCTTAAGATAAAGCTAGAAGTCAGTCCAAGAGCCAGCTCATGTGGAACCTTGCAGGTCATAGAGGACTCCCCACTTTGATCCTACTGGAAAGCCATTGAAGCATTTTAAGCAAGAGAGTGGCATGATTAGAACTTTACTTTTAAAAAGATCATTTTGGATACAATGTGAACAATGCCCTGAAAGACAATGGAAGAGTTGAATCAGGGAGATAATTTAAGTAGTTACTGTAATACGGTAGACAAAAGATTTTAAGCAGCTTAAATATGGTGAGAATTTTAGAGAAAAGGAGAGGCTCAGATTTAGCCCCAAGGAATTTCAACACTAAATTAGGATAAAGGTGAAGTAAAAACAAACAAAAAACTAGTTAAGAAATAGTCAAAACTGCAGGATAACCAAGTTAAGTATAATGTTAGAAGAGAAGGGGGAGGGGAGGGGAAGGGAGGGGAGGAGAGGAGAGAAGGGATGGGATGGGAACAGGATGGGAAGGGAGAGAAGGGATGGGAACAAGACGAGAGGGGAAAGGAGGGACAGGAACAGGAGAGGAGCTTCCAGTAGCAGGAAGTCCTGAACAAAAATAAATATGCTAAAAAGTCATCTAGGCTAAAGACGGAAAAGTAGCCACTTGATTTGGCAGCGTGAAAACTACTTGTAGGCCGAGAAGAGTAGTAGTTGTAGAGCCAGTTTCGGGGGTTTGAAAAATAAATCAGTAGGAGAATTTGTTTCTGGCAATGAGGCAGACCAGATAACCTAAAAACCTCCCCAATTAAAATGACCTCAAAATGAATAGCTGAGCCCATAGGACAGTGAGGGACATCCTTATGAATGAGGAGGGAAAAGCTTTAATAGGCTGCCCTGGAGGAGTCAGCCTGTGTCAGTAACCCTGGAGCTTGGGCTTCAGCGCCACAAGAAAAAGAGACAACACACTGGGCCTCCAATGGCTGAAAAGTTAAAAGTGGTAAGACTTTGGTTATATAGATTGGACCTTCCAAGAGCTACATTTCTGGGGAAAGACAGACCAGCCCTTTCCCCCACTACCCCCACCAAAACCATACAAAACCATCAAAACACAGAAATTACAGCACAGAGACAGGACAAGGAAGCTCAATCCAATTAGATTTAAGCTCTGGATAGGGGATTTAAAGTCTGCACTTAGAATTTAGAGCCATAGCTTTGCCTTCAAATAGCTTTTTGAGTTTGATTTTTTTTTTTTTTTTTAATTTTAGAGAGAGAACGAGAGCGAGTGAGCTAGGGAGAGGGGTAGAGGGAGAGAAAGAATCTTAAGCAGGCTCCATGCTCAGTGCAGAGCCCGAGGCAAGGCTTGAGCCCGTGACACTGGGATTATGACCTGAGCCGAAATCAGGAGTCAAACACTCCTGAGTGAGCCATCCAGGCGCCCCAGATTTTGGGGCATATATGCCTAGTCTGATAGATCCCAAACATTAAATTAACGTAAGACGGGGCCAGCTGGTACTGTCACTTGAGTACACAGCGGAAGCAAACACAAAACCTCTCTGAAGGGATATAACCTCAATTCAGGCTATAAAATGAGTTCACAATCCACAATTAGAAAACACAGATGAAAACAATCCCCTTGATCACAAACTAGCAGACACAAACATTATTTGACTGTTATTCCAAGAACCTTAGAAAGAAAATAGAGCAAATAAAGATAAGACAAATATTTCAAATGACTAAGAAACTAAATGACTAAGCCAAGGACTCACAAGTGTAAGAAAGAAACAACACTCTCTCTATAAAAAAAGGCACCTGACATATCCTGCTGTGCTAGGCAGAATTCTAATGATGTCCACCCTCCATCCCAAGGTTCCCTTAATCAAGGCACTACTGTGAAGAGACTTGGCAGATTAAATTAAGGTACTGATTAGCTGACCTTAAAACGGGTGGATTATTTTGGATTATGTAGGTAGGCCCAGAGTAATCACATGAACCCTTAAAAATAGAAGACAAAGGCCAAAAGAGTCAGTGAGAGATGTAATAGCTGAGAAAAAAAGAGAGATACAACAGAAGAGGAAGTCAGAGCGATTCTAAGCGTGCAAAGGATTCAACTCACCTTTGCCGACTCTAAAATGTAGGGACATGTGAAAGGATGGGATAGAAGCCTCGAGGAGCTAAGGGAGACCCTCAGCTGTCAGTCAGAAAGGAAATGATGACCTCAGTCCTGCAACTGCAAGGAAAAATCTGAATTCTGCCGACAACCTAAATGAGCTTCTTGGAAGTGAATGAATTCCAGAGTCTCCTGATAGTAAGAGCCCAGCTGGCCAACACCTTGATTTTAGCCTTGTGCGACTCTAACAGAGCAACCAGATAACCAAACCCAGACATCTGACTATGTGCTAATAAATCTGAGTGCCTGTAAGTTGCTAATTTTGTGGTAATTTGTTATGGCAGCAACAGAAGACTAATATACTTGCAATGCCAGAAAATAAGTGTTCAAAGAATAATGAATGGGGACAACTGTGCCAGCTTAAAGGGGCTCCCACTAGCTAAACTGTGAACAATTTGAGCATTACAATAAATACATCATACCCCCACACAAATCTGTAAGTCCACACTGATACAAATTAAAAGTATGATGAGGAATGGGATATTTATAGTCTCATACTTAATTCCACAATATACATAATTACAAAGAGGAAAAGAAAACCTTTTCATTGGAAATGCCTGATTATGTGTCATCTGATAGATGCAATGGAAAGATCACATCTATGATATCCTGCTCCAAAATAAATAAATAAATAACACAGCTCTAATAATGAAAAAAAATTAACCAAACCCAAAAATAACTAACCTGTAAAATTCTGAGACAACAGTCAAAACGTGAATGGCCATCTGACGAGTAGATGGTAGTAATATGGTGATATTAATTTCCTGTTCTTGATCACTGTATTGTGATTTTACAGTAAAATGTCCTTGTCTATAAAAACTAAAGTATTCTGGGCACCTCGGTGGCTCAGTCGGTTAAGTGTCTGACTTCAGCTCAAGTCATGATCTCCCGGTTCACAAGTTCTAGCCCTGCATCAAGCTCTGTGCTGAAGCCTGCTTCAGATTCTATGTCTCCCTCTATCTCTGTCCCTCCCCTGCTCACGCTCTCTCTCTCTCAAAAATAAACATTACAAAAATAACAATAAAATTTTAAAAATAAAGACTGAAGTATTCAGGGCTAATGTGGCACTGTATCTGCAACTTATTCTCAAAAACTCTGGGAACATACAGTTCTGTATATTATACTCTATGTAACTTTTCTGTAAGTTTGAGACTGTTTGAAAATAAAAATATTTTACATGTGAGAAAAGTGCTACATGTTCTTAAAACCAAGAAAGAGAAAAACAAAACCAGACCAGATCCATTTTAGAAAGGACCAAAAAGAATTCTAAAAATTGAGGGGCGCCTGGGTGGCTCAGTCGGTTAAGCGTCCGACCTCAGCTCAGGTCATGATCTCACGGTTTGTGAGTTCGAGCCCTGCGTCGGGCTCTGTGCTGACAGCTCAGAGCCTGGAGCCTGCTTCTGATTCTGTGTCTCCCTCTCTCTGCCCCTTCCCCGCTCATGCTCTCTTTCTGCCTCTCAAAAATGAATAAACATTAAAAAAAAATTTTTTTTTAAAGAATTCTAAAAATTGAAAAGCACATTCACTAAAAATCTTTACCCATTAGGCAGGTAAAATTATAAATCAGTATAGCTGAAGAGATGATGAGTGAATATAAAAGATCAAAAGAAATTATCCAGGGGCACCTGAGTGGATGGTTGGTTAAGCGTCAGACTCTCGATTTCAGCTCAGGTCATGATCTCACGGTTCCTGAAATCGAGCCCCACGTCAGGCTCTGCACTATTAGTGCTTGGGATTCTCTCTTGGACTCTCTCAGCCCCTCCCCTGCTCACTCTCTGTCTCTCTCTCTCTCCCTCAAAATAAATTAATAAAACCTAAAAACTACTATCCTGCTAGAGCACAGAGAGATTGATAAATGGAAATTACAAAAGAAAGGTTAAGGGACATGGAAGACAGAATTAAAGTCCAAATATGTCTAACAAAAGTTACTGAACAACAGAAAGAATAGGGAGGATCAATATTTTAAATGGCCATAGGAGCACCTAGGTGGTTCAGTTGGTTGAATTTCCGACTCCTGAGATGGGTTCAGGTCATGACCCCAGGTTCATGGGATGAAGCCCCACATTGGGCTCCACACTAAGCATTGGAGCCTGCTTAAGAGTCTCTCTCTCTCTCTCTCTCTCTCTCTGCCCCTCTCCCCCTGCTTGCATGTGCTCTCTCTACAATAAAAATAAAAATAATAAACATAAAAATAAAAATATAAAAATACTTTAAAATGTAATGGCTAGAGTTGTGTCCAGAACTGACAAAAGACATGAATTCTCTTGGGGCACCTGGGTGGGTTCAGTGGGTTAAGTGTCTGACTTTGGCTCAGGTCATGATCTGAACCCACAGTTCATGGGTTTGAGCTCTGTGTCAGGCTCTGTGCTGACAGCTCAGAGCCTGGAGCCTGCTTTGGATTCTGTGTCTCCCTCGCTCTCTGCCCCTCCCCCATTCTCACTCTCTCAAAAATAAACATTAAAAAAAAAAAAAATGAATTCTCTCAATTAGGAAGCAAAGAGGTCCTAAGAAGAATAAAATCACATCTAGACATACCACCCAGAACAAAGAGAAAATCTTAAACGAGTGAGTGGAGGTAGAACAGTTTAAGGGGTAGGCACATGAACAGCAATGTGTGATTAAAGGAGTTTGGGTTCTTTGGTTCAGGAGGACGGACAGGAGAGAATGCTTAGATGTAGATGGGAAAGAAAAGTGAGGGTGAGAGGGTAAGGAAACTAACATGACAAGGCCTCTGAGAGGGCACAGAAGGGTGAGATGTGGAGCACAAGTACAGACTAGCCTTGCACTGCAAGCAGGACTGGAGAGAAAGAAAAGAGGATGGATACAAACCAAGTAGGTTTACAGAATTGGGGGACTAAAAGATGCAATTTTAACTGGCAGTAAAAGTTTTAAAATACAAACAATCATGGCAAAAAGAGAGTTTCCTAGAGATTCGTATTAACACTGCCAAGCAATTTAAATGTCAGTGAAGGCTACTATCACAAATCTATAATGATATGCATGTGTACATGACGTAAATTGTATTCTCTAGAAACACTCAGCTCAGATGAAGGATAAAAATATAGGTGGTCAGGTTAATGAAGGACATATTTCAACTAAGAAGAAAAAAGACTTACTGAAGTTATTATCAATCATAAGCCCAGATAACAAACATCATTGAGTACGTTACACAGTGTTTTTTTTTTTTTTTACTGTTTCTTTAGCTTAAGAAAATTGAAAGGGAGGCTTAGTAGGAAAAAATAAATTGCTAATTAAAATGAAGAACATAATCTTATTAGATGTGGCAGCTATTAAAACCATTTCCCATTTTTCATTAAAGGTTATCTATGATTTAAATAAAAACATACAAGTAATGACCATAATCAATTTTTAAAAATGAAGACAAGAAAAAAACTACTCTCAAATCTATTCTTTTAACATAATCGCCATGATAATTTTGCCTAACTTTTTATTCTGCAATTATTCATTTATATTTCTAACTCTTCCAATAGAATTTGAGCACCATGAAAACAGAATAAGAAATTGATAATCCTTTGTGCCATGTATACATTATTTTATACACAGTATACATACAATTTGTTAGGGTCAGGGAAAACCTATCACAGATATATTTCCAAGTTGTTAGGTAAGCTACCTAAATACCATTTAATAATTGAATCCAGGAGGTGCTACAAGAAATGTAACTGTAATCTTTATACTCCCAGTATTTTCAATTTTTTTTCCTATGATAATTAGCTCTGTTAAATCTAGACATTTCATATCTTGCACCACCTCCTTAGAACTGAAGTTATTTTTATGTAGTCTCCAAGAAAGACTTCATCTTAATAGTCCATGTTTTAGAATCCTTTCCTTGTCTGTGAGATTTTAAAATTTCCCCTATAATGTGTCTAGATGAGAATTTTTCCTTCACTCTTTTTTCTTAGGCCCACTATGTGCCACTTCAAACTAAGATATCTCATCTTTTTTTTTTTTTTTTTTTTTAAATGAAATTTATTTCCATTATTTCTTCAGGTTATTTCCTCCTCTCCATTTTTCTCTTTCTCCCTTTCTGGAGCTCCTGTTACCTGGATTCTACTTCTATCCTCCATACTATATAGTTTTTATTTTAAATATGTATAAAACCCATTAATTATTTTGTTGTTCACTGTATACACTGTTATTTGTCCTATCTATTGTGTTCTTTACTTTGACTGTTACAGTTTTCCATACCTAAAATTTCTACTTGTTTTTTGTATCATTATTTTTTATTTTTTAGAGAGAGAGCAAATGGGGGAGGGGCACAGAGGAGGAGAGAGAGAATCCCAAGCATGCTCTGTGCTGGAGCCAATGTGGGGCTTGATTCCCCGAACCGTGAGATCATGACCTGAGCTGAAATCAAGAGTCAGATGCTTAACGGACACAGCCATTCAGGTGCCCCTCTACTTGCTTTTAAAGATCTACTTTGTTTCAAATTATTATCTTCTCTCATGTCTTTCCTATCTTCTTTACACTGATTTATTTTCTTTCTATAATTTCTTTAGGACCTGGTCTGTAGGAAATCAGATTTCCTATTACTGCCAACATGGATTAAAAATTTTTGGTCTCTGGGATACCTCAGTCGATTAAGTGTCCAACTTCTGCTCTGGTCATGATCTCACAGTTCGTGGGTTCGAGCCCCGCGTCAGGCTCTGTGCTGACAGCTCAGAGCCTGGAGCCTGCCTCAGGTTCTATGTCTCCCTCTCTCTGTGCCCCTTCCTGCCTCTCTCTCTCTCTCTTTCTCTCTCTCTCTTTAGCTCTCTCTCTCAAAAATAAATATTAAAAAAAAATTTTTTTTTAATTTTGGTCTCCTAAATCTTGACACATCCAACAACTCTGAATATAATTTTTTATACATCTTTTGAATGAATATATTAGTTTCTCCTAACATTACAAGCATAATGCCAAACAGTCTGAGAAGTATAATTCCAAATACCTAGTGATTATTATACAAAAATACCACCTGTCAATAGGCACATACATACACCCACAGATCCTTAAATAAAATGACCCTCTGAGTGTGAAACAAGTAATACAGGCCATCTATAGAAAGGGCTCACCATAAGACATGGTTTCCTTTTTTTTTTTTTTTTTTACGTATATTTATTGTTGAGACAGAGAGAGACAGAGCATTAATGCGGGAGGGGCAGAGAGAGAGAGGGAGACACAGAATCGGAAGCAGGCTCCAGGCTCCGAGCCATCAGCCCAGAGCCCGACGCGGGGCTCGAACTCACAGACCGCGAGATTGTGACCTGAGCTGAAGTCGGACGCTCAACCGACTGAGCCACCCAGGCGCCCCCATAAGACATGGTTTCTAACTCCAAGTTTAGTCATCAAGGTAACTGGGACATAGTTCCTGCAAACACAGGACTAGAAATTAATGTGGAAGGAAGCTGCTAAGAAAGCAATCAACTGCATTATACAGAAAGAAAAAGAACACTATCAAGATGGTGATAATCTTTTTTTTTTTTTTTTTTTTTTTTTTGAGAGACAGGGTGAGTGCCTGCACACAAGAGCAGGGGAGGGGCAGTGAGAGAGAGAGAATCTTAAACTGGGCATGGAGTCCTACACCAGGCTTGATATCATGACCTAGATCTCATGACCCTGAGGATCACGACCTGAGAAGAAATCAAGAGTTGGAAGCTAAGCTGCCTAAGCCACCCAGGTGCCCCAACATGGTGATAATCTTTAAACATGACCTAACTAATTGTCCTTGTTCTGATGTCAGGTTCACTAATGAAGTAACTTTACAATTATAACTCGTTTTCCCAAGATTACTTTAATAGGAAAAGTAAGATAAGTAATTCTGGGCAATTCTTGACAGTAATGTTTTAATCATAAATGATTAAATGACATTCATTTCTGCCATACTGGCTTGAGTTAGCCCACCTGATCAATTCCAGGTATACTGACAAAACCAAAAGGAGACATACAATAATGTGTGAAAGAAATGATAAGGATCTGTACCAACCTACAGCTGTGAGAAGGTGGGATTTTGAAAATAATAAATTAGATATAAAAAGTCATGTTTAGCTACCTTCAAATTAGAAGGTACCACTTGGTGACTAATTCAGTTGGGAGCAGGCAGAGAACAGAATCAAAGATGCACACAAGAGGAAAGGAGATAACTTCTCAGGAAACCCTGAGAATTACAAAATAAAGTCTTTACATATACAGGTATCATTATCACTATTATGTAATCATTAAAACATTTTTCTCAAGTACACTAACAGGACAACTTTTGTAAACACTCTCAAGTTACTAACGTGTACCTGAAAGTAATCATTTGTTTTGGAGAGAAAACCTACTTCTAAAATTATCTAATTCATTAATTAACATTCATTAACCCCAAATTGTGGAGGTTAATTTTTTCTTTTATACTCCATGTTTCCACAGCTATTCTGTCTTCCTTCAAGTTACTTTTCTACTTGTTCATCTATCCAGTTTCTTTGATTCATGAAATAGTCTTCTCTTGCATCTTAACCCTTTATCTCTCTAGAGTCTTCCTTTCCACTTATTAATACTTTTCTATTTTAAAATAAACCTGATCCAACCTGTCTTCTCTACCAACCTTGCTCAGCCATAACCAATTTCAGAGTTTATATTCACCCCCTATATGAATTTACTTCCAATTCTGTTTCACTCTAACCTCATCTGTTCATTTGCATGCTAAACATCTCTACCTAAACATCTTGTTGGTAAATGAATACCCATCCTCCCCCAGCTACTGCCATTCAATTTACTGACAATTATTACCAGTTCTTCTTGAGTAACAGATGTCCCACTAGTCTGACTTCCATTACCCTCACTCAGACCCTTAACACATTCAGCTAGATTACAAAAAAATCTAATTGGTTTCTCTGTTCTCTAGCTCCTTTCAATATTCTTATATGCTACAGCCAGATGAACCTTCCTGAACAACAGGTTTTATTTTTTTCCCCAACTCAAACTATTTCCCAACTATCAACTATTTTCAACTCCTTTGGCTAATACGTAAGGTTATTATTTTTCATACATTTCATATCAAATATCGTTTCACCATCACTTTACACACCTATGTTCCACTGCTTGTGCTATCTGTATTCCAGGGACTGGAGTCTACCCCTGATCCCTATCTCCATATAGCTCAATTTTACATATTCCTTAAGCATCAGGTAAAATGTTACATTCTCTGGACATCTCATTTCCTCAGCTGAAAGTAGTCTTCCCTGCCCTGAATTCTTTTTATACTGTAGATCATTAAAGAAGTTATAATTCTATGTCTTGAAATTATTATTTATGCACATATTTATCCTTTTAGATTTTACTGCTCCTGAAAGGATCCATTTGCAGTATAGAATTATTTCCCCAAAGAAAATGACCAGGATTTTTAGATACAGAAAGAACTTTATACTTTTCAAATGAAAAAAGACTAAGACACTTTTGAGAAGGAAAAGTTCCATAGTGCAGGTAATCACACCCACAAGATTAGTTTTATAAATATGTGAAACTGAGGTTTTTGGGAGAGGGAGTAGCTGCATACATTAACTGGTTAAGAATACTGGATTCAGAATGCACATACTCACTCTCAACTGATCCAGAAGTATTTGAAAAGTACATCACAGAATTAGAAAAGTATTATAAATCACAAAATATGGTCTCAGATTCTTCTTTCCCTCAGTGAGACAGAGGGGTCACAGATGTACAAAGTGGCCTAGGCATCTAGATCCTGACAGGTAAATAACTTTAGAAACCCTAAAATCCACCTTACCATGTCTTAGGCAATAGGACAAATCCAAACAAATACAACAAGAACATGATAACAGTCATCCCATCAACCACCCAGAATTATGGAGAACTCCTTTCGGTTATCATTTCTGAGACTACAGATCCCCATTACTGCTTTATATAGGAAGGTTTCTAAGCTTCATTAGGATTAATTAACTTGACACTATTACCCTTTAAAATCATGCTTGAACTTCGTACATACCTATGAATTTAAGTTCCTGCTTTGTTAGTGTAGAACTGTCATCTCTGTCTAAAGAAAAGACACACTTTAATTTAAAATTTTTAATAACCAGTTCCTAAAAACGACCATGATAAGAAGTTGAGAAACTTAAAACACTGGGGGGGGGGAGGGGAGAAGGAGGGGACAGGAATCAGTAGGGTTAAAGTAAAACAAAACAACAAAAAAAAAAACTGTGGAAAATTTAAGTTATTATAAATTTGTTTTTGCTAAAATAAAAAGGCAGCACTCTAAATAAAGAGACTGTTAATGGCATTACCATTTAATTAATTTAAAAGTAATTCTTACAAATTCATTAGCATTTATATTAATCCCTTCCCTTTTCAGGTTCTCTCTTATAGTTTCAATGAAACTCCTGTAAGTTCATTTTGCTTTGTAGTAGTTAACATGCATACTGAAAATTACGTTTTCTTCCCAGTGCTGATTCACCATCCAAATGTTAATATCCTTCTGTGTTTATCACTTAAGATGAAGCCTATCTTCCAGAAGCTTAGAAGTGATCCAAGAGATAAATACCTTGGCTGATTTGAAATGGAAAAAACCGTACCATCTTATGGACAGTATATGTCTTCTACTACTTAGCAAGGCTATATAGTATTAGCCAAATTCCTTCCCGCATAGGAACAAACACTGGAACAAACAGTAGCATTTGCTGCATCCTGGAATGTAACAATGTACTGTATAAAAATAAAGAATACGGCCTTCTACATCACGTAAAAAGGAAAAACAAGTCTACTGTGATTAAAAAGAAATTAGATCTAGAATCATCTAGATCTATGGTTCTCAATCTCCCTACTGCTCACAGCAACAGCTCCTCCTATCACTAATACCTCATTATGTGCAGTGAATCTCAAATGATTAATAGGCTGTGGTGATGTCTGAAAATTGCTCATCTCTGTTCTCAGATCCCTACACCTTCTTCATGCTTCCCTGAAATGAAAAGGGGGCACATGTAAACAGCAAAGATCTACTTTCCTACAAACTATTATGACAAACCTCAGTAGGATTCCATTCTTGAGGAAGAACGTTCATTCCTAAAATCAATTAGCATTCATGCTTATTCTAAATCCTATAGCAGATATTTATGAATAATTGGTTGACATTACTTTGCCTCCTCCATCAAATGAGATTTGTTTAATGAGCATGGTCATGACAAACCAGAAGTACCATAATTAAAGAAAATTTAAAAGCATAGTAAATGGGGCACGGAAATCAATTAGCAATATACTGCTGTGAAAACAGATCTAAGCACTTTAGCTACTTTAATCTACTATTTCAAAATTATATTAAAAATAGGAATTGCCAAGATAAACAAATGAAGCAAATGCATTATTGTAGGAAGAACCAAGTTACTACTCTTGAGAGAAACAAGACTGCCCAATGCAAAGTTTAATTTCCAAAGAAAATGAACATATTACCAAGAATATATGAAAACTCTTCCAGGACTATGTAGCAACTGACAATGATTTATTCATTCAATATTTATGGAGCATCAAGTAGATGATGAGCTAAACACCAATGAAATAAAGATGAATAAAACCCAACCCCTACTGTAAATGAGTTTATAGTCTAGTAAGAAAAACTTGTAAATAAATAAATTGTTAAACAACCTAAAAAGCACTAGAGTAAAATCACACCTGAAACAGAACAATTAGAACCAGGCAGATGAGATGTTAGTTTGCAACTGGACTATGAAAAGCAAACCATAATCCCCGCATTCATATCATTTGTTTCATCATTTTAAATACACCTACTAGATGAAACCAAGAAGTCACACTTACACTTTAGAGGCATCATGAAATCTAAATTCTCCTAGTCAAGCTGGCTAGCTCCCAGGCACCACCATAAAACCAAATGTCACAAAACATAAAGCACTTCACTCCACGGGCACACCTGTTTAAAGTTTACCTTCCATACAGTGTTCTTTAAAATATTTAAATGACTATTTTGTCTTTCCAAATTGTTGTAAAAGTTCCCAAAATGTGCGAACAGAGTTTTACGTTTTATCTTTCTCCTACCGGTTCTCTTGTTCCTTTACTGAGACAGTAATTTTAATATTATTTCTCCTAAATTTCTCTGGTCACATAAAATTCATCCCACTGTGCCTAATTTGGTTTTTGGTTTTTATTTAGACTGGTTGAAGTGTTTTCCTAAATGTGTTTTTCTCTGTATTGATAATATTTCCTTATCAGAAAGTACCAATTTTGGGGCACGTGGGTGGCTCAGTCAGCTAAGCGTCTGACTGGCTCAGGTCATGATCTCACGGTTCATGGGTTCGAACACCGCATCAGGCTCTGTGCTCTGTGCTGACAGTCTGGAGACTGCCTGCTTCAGAGCCTTTCTCTATCTCTTTCAAAAATAAAAACATTAAAAAAAATTTTTTTTCAAAAGTTTATGGAGTAATTATACACACACACCCAGAAGAGCAACCACCATTAAGTCCTAGGTTCCTCTCTGAGAAATACTAAATTAAGATGTAGCTTAACACATAATGCCCATGACTATTAATTAATACACAATATTTCCTACAATATTAGCTACAAGTATGTTATACTAATGCAGCATAAAGTTGGAAAGAAGAGATAAGGCAGATTATGAAAAACTCCACGTGCCATGCTGAAAAATATTAATTTTATCTCAAAAATACCAGATAATTCTTTGAGGATTTAAGTAAGACAGTGACACAATCCGATTTGCATTAGAAAAATTTTTTAATGTTTATTTTTGAGAGAGAGAGAGAGAGAGAGAGAGAGAGAGAGAAAGACAGAGGCCAGCAGAAGAAGGGGAGAGAGACAGGGAGACACAGAATCTGAAGCAGGTGCCAGGCTCTGAGCTGTCAGCATAGAGCCCAACGCAGGGCTAGAACTCACACACCATGAGATCATGACCTGAGCCGAAGTTGGACACTTAAACAACTGAGCCACCCAGGTGCCCCTGATTTGCATTTTTAAAAATTTTTTTTAAGTTTATTTTTGAGACAGAGAGAGACAGAGCATGAACAGAGGAGGGTCAGAGAGAGGGAGACACAGAATCTGAAACAGGCTCCAGGCTCTGAGCTGTCAGCACAGAGCCCGACGCGGGGCTCGAACTCAGGGACCATGAAATCATGACCTGAGCCGAAGTCGGCCGCTTAACCGACTGAGCCACCCAGGTGCCCCTGATTTGCATTTTTAAGTAGGCCACTGATTCTAGCAGCAGCTAATGAATGAATTAGATAATGACATGAAGTTCAGGAAGCTGCTGAAAGAGTTCACATGACCCAACTAGGGGCAGGGAAAACATAAAGGTAAAAAAAAGCGATATATAACAGGAAAAACTTTTTTTTTAATTTTTTTTTAATGTTTATTTATTTTTGAGACAGAGAGAGACAGAGCATGAACGAGGGAGGGTCAGCGAGAGGGAGACACAGAATCTGAAGCAGGCTCCAGGCTCTGAGCTGTCAGCACAGAGCCCAACGTGGGGCTCGAACTCACGGACTGTGAGATCATGACCTAAGCCGAAGTCGGCCGCTCAACCAACTGAGCCACCCAGGCGCCCCATGAAAAACTTTTAAAAATAAAATGATAACCAAGAAAATGAGAAGTCACGATGAGCTTAGTTAACTCCGTAGCATAACAGATTTAGGTGGCTAAATCCCATACAGAGATAAGGAACACAAAAGAAGGAGCAGGCTTTGAATGGGAATGTAAGAGGAACAGAGATTTATTAATTTGTTGGAAATGGACTTGGAACTCAAGAGATAATTCGATATTTAGATGAACAGATCTGGGAATCTAATGAGCATCAATGATCGCTAAAGCTATAGATATGTGTTACAACATTTTCTAAGAGAATATGTGCAGGAGGAGAAGTAAAAAAAAAAAAAAGAGAGAGAGAGACAGAGAGAGAGAGACAGAGAGAGAGAATACTGGGAATACAACAAAGAATACTCAAAATCATAAAAGATACCCATATGCCCTCATAAAGAAAGCTATAGCTGTAAAGGCCTATTAAAAAAAAACAAAACAAAAAAAAACCTAGGGGTGCCCAGGTGGCTTGGCTGGTTAGCACCTCAGGTCATGACCTCATGGTTTGTGAGTTGGGAGCCCAGCTTTGGGGTTGCTGCTGTTAGCCCAGACCCCGCTTCATATCCTCTGTCCTCCTCTCTCTTTGCCCCTCCCATGTTTGTGCACTCTCTCTTTCTCTCTCAAAAATGAATAAACATTTTAAGAAATTAAAAAATAAATAAAATTTTAAATCAATAATCTTCCGGTTTAGAAACTAGGAAAAAAAGCAAACTAAACAGAAGCAAGCAGAAGGATGGAAATAATAAACAGCAGAAATGGAATAAAAACAGGAACACTTTAGAGAAAATGTTAAATGTTAAAAGCTGGTTTAAAAGATGAACAGAACTGACCAATCTTTCAGAATGACAAAGAAAACAGAAGACTCAAATTACTGAAATCAGGAATGAAAGGGGATTGTAAGGATATTCACCTTATCAAATTAAAAAGATTATAAAGAGAATACTATGATAACTGTATGCAAACAAATTAAAAAATGCAGGTGAAATGGCCAAATTCTTTGGGGGGGGGGGGGAAGACTCCTAAAAACGTAAAATTTTCAAGAACGGACACACAGAAAATAGAAATAGTCATTTCTCCAAAGAAGATCTAGAAATGGCCAAATAAGAGCATGAAAAGATGTTAATATCATTAGTCATTAGGAAAAAGCAATTCAAAACCACAATGAGACACCACACCAGCTTGGATAGCTATGATTAAAAAAAGAAAGAAAGAAAATAACAAATCTTGGTGAGGACTGAAGAAGTTGGAACCCTCATAGACTGCTAATAGGAATGTAAAATATATAAATGCTATGGGAAACAGTATTGCAGTTTCTAAAACATTAAATACAGAGTTACCATATGACCTAGCAAGTATACTCCCAAGAATATACCCAAGACAAATAAAAACACATATCCACACCAAAACTTGTACATGAATGTTCACAGCAGCATCTTTCATACTATCCAAGAAGTACAAACAACAATGTCCACCAACCAATGAACACATAAAATATGGAATATTCATACAATGTGTTATTCAGTCATAAATGAAGAATGAAGTACGGATGCATGCTACAACACAGATAAACCGTATGCTTAAATGGCCCCCTGCTGTACAATTCCCTCTATATGAAATGTCCAGAACAGGCAAATCCATAGAGACAGAAAGTAGAGTAGTGATTCCCGGGTGATTTTGCAGGGAAGAGGGGCTTGGGGGTATATATGATTTCTTTTTGGTTTGATGAAAATGTTCTGGAATTAGTGGTGACAGTTAATACAACATTGTGAATATACTAAAAATGTCCGAATTGTATACTTTTAAACAGCTTAAAATGGTAACTTTTATGTTATGTGAATTTTATCTCATTAAAAATTTAGGGGGGAAATGAGATAATGAGATAATAGAGAAGTAGAAGAACCACCATTTACTCTGACACAGCAAAGAATGAAACAGGGTAAGGGAATGTGCTTTTTATACATGCACACTTTCAGAATAGAGCAGAGGAATGATAAATGTAAAAATCAGGACAGTAGTTAAACTTTGGGGAATACAGTGGTAAAGAGCATGCACTAGGTTCAACAACATTAGTAACATTCTATTTTTTAAATTGGTGAAAGGTTCCTGAGTGTTTATTATTGCATGCTGCAGAGCTTACACATATTGCTTAAAATGTATCAAATATTTCATAAATTGGAAAAGGATCTATGAAAATATGGCAAAATATTAACAGATGTTAAATTAGTAATAAATTCATGATGTGTATCAGTCTCTGTACTTTACGTAATTCTGAAATATTTTATTTAAAAGAAAGAGGAGACTGTTGTAGTGTATACAAAAAGGTTCAAAACAGAGTGGCCAACAATTATTCTGCAAGGAATTGGCAACTGAACTAGTCACTAGCAGTTTAAGAGAGAAAAGTTAACAAAAAGGGTACTAAAGCCAAAAATACTTCATAAATGCCACGTGCTAATGAAACCTAATTTGGGGAACAATTTATGTAATACCTTCTGGCATACTGATTTTGCATCCTGCAACTATACTGAATTTGCTTATTAGTTCTAACAGTTTTCTGATGAAGTCTTCAGGGTTTTCTATATATAATATGTCATCTGAAAATAGTTTAACTTCTTTTTCCATCTGGATGCCTTTTATTTCTTTTACTTGCTTAACTGCTTTGGTTAGGACTCCCAGTACTATGTTGAATAAAAGTGGTGAGTGGACGTTCTTGTCTTGTTCCTGATCTTAGAGGAAAATCTTTCGGTTTTTCACTGTCAAGTATGATGCCGGCTGTGAGCTTGTCACATATGGCTTTTATTATGTTGAGGTATATTCCCCTTTTATACCCATTTCGTTGATAGTTTTTATCATAACTGGATGTTGACTTTTGTAAAGTACTTTTTATCTACTTAGATGACCGTATAATTCTGTCCTTCATGTTGTTATGTGGTGTGTCTCACATGAACTGATTTGCAGGTGTTGAACCATCCTTGCATCCCTGGAATAAATCCCATTTGATCATGGTGTATGGTACATTTTAAAAAATGTTTATTTATTTTGAAAGAGTATACATGTGTGTAAGTGGGAAAGGGGCAGGGAGAGGAGAGGGAGAATCCCAAGCAGGCTTTGGAGCCTGGTGTGGGGCTTGATCTCAGAAACCATGAGATCATGACCCAAGCCTAAATCAAGAGTTGGATGCTTAACTGACTGAGCCACCCAGGCGCCCCACTGCACAATAGTTATAATGCGTTATTGAATTTGTTTTGCTGATATTTTGTTGAGGATTCTTACATCTATGTTCATCAGGGATACAGGCCTGTAATTCCCTTTTTTTGTGGTGCCCTTGTCTGGTTTTGGTATCAGGGTAATGCTGGCCTAGTAAAATGAGTTTGGAAGAGTTTTGCCACTTCTATCTTTTGGAAAAGTGTGAGAAAGACTGATCTTACTTCTTCTTTCAATGTCTGGTAGAATTCACCAGTGTAGCCATCTGATCATGGAATTTTGTTTGTTGGGAGGTTTTTGATTACTGATTCAACTTCATTACTAGTAATCAGTCTATTCAGATTTCTCATTTCATCATGATTCAGTCTTAGAAGGTAATATGCTTCTAGGAATCCACCCATTTCTTCTAGGTTATCCATTTTGTTGGTATGTATAATTGTTCACAGTGCTCTCTTATGACCCTTTGTATTTCTGTGGTATCAGCTGTAATCTCCTGTTCCATTTCTGATTTTATTTAAGTCCTCTTTTGTCTTGATTGAGTCAAAAGGTTTGTCAATCTTCTTTATCTTTTCAAAGAACCAGATCTTAGTTTCACTGATCTTTTCTATTGTCTTTTTAAGTCTCTATTTCTGTTCTAATTTTCGTTATTTCCGTCCTACGAACTCAAGACGTCATTTGTTCTTCTTTTTCTAGTGTCTTGAGGTATAAAGCTACATTGCAGTTTTTGTTTCTTGAGGTAGGCATTAATTGCTATGAACTTTCCTCTTAGTACTGTTTTTGCTGCAACCAATAATTTTGGTATGTTACATTTCCATTTTTATCTCAAGGCGTCTTTTTATTTCTCTTTTGATTTTTTTCTCTAACCCATTAATTAATTATTCAGTAACAATGTTGTTCAATCTTGACATATTTGTGAATGTTCCAGTTTTCTGCTTGCGATTAATTTCTAGTTCCATATCATTGTGTTCAGAATAGATGTGTGATAGAATTTCAATCTTCTTAAATTTATTAAGACTTGTTTAATGGTTTAACATATGATATGTCCTGGAATACATTCCATGTGCACTTGAGAAGAATGTACATTCTTGTGTTTTTAAATGGATGTTCTATAAATTATCTGTGCAAGTCCATCCTGTCTACTGTGCTGCTTACGGTTGGTATTTCTTTACTGACTTTCTGTTTCAGTGATCTATCCAATGATGTAATGAGGTGTTAAAGTCCCCTATTATTATTGTATTGCTGTTTCTCCCGTTAGGCATTAATATTTCTTTTACATACTTGGTTGCTCCTATATTGGGTACATAAATATTTATACGTGTTATATCTTCTTGTTAGATTAAGCAGTAATACTTACTTGTAATAAGGCAGTTAAATAACCATGAAGCAGATATGGTAGGCAGATAATACCTCCCCCCGCCCCAAAGATAAACCTGTGAGTATGTTACCTTAAATAGCAAAAGGGACTAAACAAATGTATTTAAATTAAGAACGCTGAGAAAGACAGATTATCCTAGACTGTCTGAGAGAGCCCAATCAAATCATCCAAGTTGTCATAAAATTTGAATCTGAGAATCAGACAGGCATGAGCATAAGACAGACTCTACCCAACACTGATGGCTTTCAAGACAGAGGATGAGGCCGTTATGCAAAATAAGCAGGCAGCTTCTAGAAGTTGGAAATGGTAAGGAAACAGATTCTCTCCTATCACCTTAAAAAAAAAGAACAAAGCCTGCCAATGCCCTGATTTTAACCCAGCAAGTCCATGTCAGACTTCTAACCTACAGACTATAATAAATGTATACTGTTTGACCATAGAAAATGACTGAATAAGATAAAACATAAATTCTTTTTTTATTCCTCTCTGACAAGTTTCAAGCTTTTTATTGCTTGATACTCAATTAATAAAGAAATAAAATATGTAAAGTCTAACATTTAACACCTCACACCCAGTAGTGTGGTTACTATAAAAAACAAACAAATGAGCAAAATAATAGGATGTGGAAAAATTGGAACCCTTGTGCACTGGTGGCAGGAATGTAAAATGGTGCACCCACTGTGGAAACCAGTATGACACTCTGTTTTAAAACAGAACTACCATATGATCCAGCAATTGCATTTCTGGGTAAAATGGAGATTCAGAGAGATTACTTGCACATCTACATTCAAAGCAGCTTATTCATAATAATCAAAAGGTAGAAGAAATCTAATGTCTCTCAACAGATAAATGAATAAAGAAAATGACAGTATATACACACAATGGAATATTATTTAGCCTTAAAAAAAGGAAATTCAGATACATGCTATTACATGGATAAACCTGAAAGGCATTACTACTAAGGGAAATAAGCCATTCACAAAAAGACAAATACTGTATGATTCTATTCTTATGAAGTATCTAGAACAGTCAAATAGATACAAACAGAGAGAACTGTAGTTGCTCTTGGCAGGGTGGAGAGAGAAAAGGAAAGCTGTTGTTTAATAACTACAGAGTGCCAGTTTTGCAAGATTAAAAACTCCTGGAGACTGGTTGTACAACAATGTGAATATAACACTCAAAAATTGTTAAAACGGCAAATTTTATGTGTATTTTACAATTAAAAAAAATAAGCTAACACTTAAAAAAAAAAGTGAGAGAGAGAGAGAGAGAGAGAGAGAGAACACAAACATGGATTTTCCCAACTAAGTCCAAGTATTTCTCCCTCAAATCCTCATTAGGTTAAAATACCACTTCACCAGGCATCACTACTATTCTTCTCTTTGCAATAAAAAATATTAAGTCCAGAGCAACTATCAAGAAGAAGGAATTAAAACCATCCAAATTGAAATGGAAGAAGTAAAACTGTCACTATTTCCAGATGACATATTATTTATAGAAAACCCTAAAGATTCCACCAGTTAGAACTAATAAACAAATTCAGTAAAGTTGCAGGATAAAAAACCAACATACAAAAATCTATTGTGTTTTTATACACTAAAAACAATCTACCAGAAAGAGAAATTAAGAAAACAATCCCATTTACAATTACATCAAAAAATAAAATATTGGGGCGCCTGGGTGGCTCAGTAGGTTAAGTGGCCAACTTCGGCTCAGGTCATGATCTCACGGTCAGTGAGTTCAAGCCCTGCGTCGGGCTCTGACAGCTGACAGCTCAGAGCCTGGAGCCTGTCTCAGATTCTGTGTCTCCCTCTCTCTGACCCTCCCCTGTTCATGCTCTGTCTCTCTCTGTCTCAAAAATAAACGTTAAAAAAAATTTTTTTAAATAAATAAATAAAAATAAAATAAAATAAAATAAAATATCTAGGAATAAATTTAATTAAGGGGGTGAAAGATCTGTATACTGAGAACTAGAAGACATCAACGAAACAAACTGAAGACACAAATAAATGGAAAGATATTCCATGTTTATGGATCAGAATAGTATCGTTTAAATGTCCATACTACTCAAAGCACTCTACAGATTCAGTGCAATCCCCTATCAAAATTCTAATAGTATTTCACAAAAGTAGAATAAACCCCAAATTTGTATGAAACCACAAAAGACCTTGAATAGCCAAAACAATTTTGAGAACAAAGAACAAAGCTGGATCCTTCATGCTCCCTGATTTCAAACTACATTACAAAGCCATAACAATCAAAACAATATGATATCAGCATAAGAACAGACACACAGATCAATGAACACAATGGAAAGCCCAGGAAAAAAACACATGCATGTAGAGTCAAGTTATTTACAAGGAGCCAAGAATATACAATGGGGATAGGACAGTCTCTGATAAATGATGCTGGGAAAACGGAACTACATGCAAAAGAATGAATTTGGTCCACTACCTTACACTGTACACAAAAATTAACTCAAAATGGATTGCAGACTTGAATATAAGACCCTGAGCCATAAAACTTCTAGAAGAAAACATAGGCGGTAAGCTCCTTAACATGAATTATGATATTCTGGATTTGACCAAAGCCAAAAAAACCCCTCAAGTACATCAAACTAAAATGGCACTGCGCAGCAAAGGAAACCATCAACAAAATAAAAAGGCAGTGCACTGAATGGGAGAAAATATTTGCAAATCATATGTCTGATAATATCCATGTATTGTTGGTTTGTTTTTTTTTAAGAGAGAGAGAGAGAGACAGTGGGAGTGAGGGAGGGGGCAGAGGAAGAGAGGGAGGGAGGGAGGAACTAAAAGAAAGTGAAAGAGGGAGGGAGGAAGAGAAAGCGAAAGAGGGAGGAAGGGAGGGAGAGAGAGAGAGAGAGAGAGTGAATGAATGAATCTTAAGCAGGTTCCACAATCAGCATGGAACCCAGCATGGGGCTCAATCTTACCACCTTACAGTCCTGACTTGAGCCAAAAACAAGAGTGGGCCGGTCAACCGACTGAGCCACCAGGCACCCCCAAAACATACTTTAAAAACCTCATATAATTCAATAAGAAAAAAATCCTCAAACCATCTGGTTTTGATGGATATTTTTCCAAAGACAATGTACAGGTGGCCAAAAGACACATGAAAAGATGCTTAACATCACTAATCATCAGGGAAATGCAAATCAAAATCACACTGAGTTATCACCTCATATCTGTTAGAACTGCTATTATCAAAAAGTTAAGAAATCATAGGATGCAGAGAAAAGGGAACCCTTGTGTACTGTTGGTGGGAATGTAAAATGGTGGAGCCACTATGGAAAAGTTTGAAGTTCTTCAAAAAATTAAAAGTTGAACATATATCCAGTAATTCCACTTCTGGATATTTATCCAAAGAAAATGAAAACACTAATTTGAGAAAATACGTGCACCCCATGTTCACTGCAACATTATTTACAAATAGCCAAGCCATGGAAACAACCTAAATGTCCATCAATGGGTGAACAGTAATGAAAATGTGCTTTATATACATACAACAGAATATTATTTAGCTATAAAAATGAACAAAATTTTGCCATTTGTGACAAAGTGATGGACCTTGATGGCATTATGCCAAGTGAAGTTAAGTCAGATAGAAAAGAAAAAGATAAATACTATATGATCTCAAATATGGAATCTAAAACAAAACAAAATCCAAAATACTCCAGGCTCATGAATATAGAAAACAGACTGGTGGTTGCTTAGGTAAACAGAAGCAAGAGAGGAGGCAAAAGGGGTGAAGGAGGTCAAGAGGTACAAACTTCTAGATATAAAATAAAATAAAGGAAGATATTAAAAAAAACATTATTTCATGTTTCAAAATTATGTGACTAAGAACACACAAATATCTGACTATACTACCACAGTTTTCTCTCTCAAACACAATCTTTTAAAGAAACACAAAATTTTAAAGAAAACCTGTGTTCATTCTATTAATCCCAGGACATTAATTTCATTCACCTATAGAGAAAAACATGACAACTGTCCCATTAAATTGACATATTCCAGTACTTTGGTGGCCAACAATGGCAAAGGATTTATGTGACAATTCATACTCAATCGCTCCCCACAAAATCTACTTTCTTATTATTCCAAGTATACGCTTTTCAAACTTTCTTTATGTCTCTAAAACTCTAATATTCCAAAATTAGACAGCCAAGTTTATGCAAACTGAAAAAGATGTTAAACCTCTTCTGTTTTTATGCTTCCCTACCAAAGAATAGTAACATATTTAGTTTATTTTCAGGAATGCTTCCAATCCCTTTTTCCTCTAGATACCTAAAGTTCAAGAGTTCCATGTTATCTGGAGAATTCACTGAGAGTCTGCAATTCCGGTTACACAGGGAAGCAAAGATTATAAATAAAGATACTCATTAATAAAATGATCATTTGTAAAATGGGTTTCCCATCCTGACCACCCCAACCCTCAGAATCAACACAAGTGTCTATGCCTTTTCATCATGCCATTGGTTTCTTGCTATAGATTTGTAAACATCTGACAATATACTCCAAATTCAACACAAAGCGACTTGCAAATTAAGCTACATTACCAAAATATGCAAGATTTCATGAAGTTAATAAAAGTGTGCTCAAAAACCTCTTAGAATTACATAAACTATCTTGAGCAGGTAAGTTATGTCAGTTAATAACTGAAAATAAGCAACAAAGAGGACACTAGATTCAAAAGAGTTTTTTTGAACACTAAATTTTCTTCAAAACCGAAGAATCACTCAAACATTACTGCAAACGTGACTCTCATTATAATTACGCTGCAATATTGAAAAAAGCTAGCATTTGCCTCATGTCCTGATTTTAGAACCCAATTCTGCAGAAGATGCAACTCCCCTGTAAAAACCTGGTTCCAAATTAAGCATCATTTAAAAGGCTATCTTCCATTTATTCAGTATATAAAATATAGGGGCAATGCAGTAAAAGTATTCTACATAGTAACTTTTTTAAATCCCAACAACAAAATTCACATTTCAAGTTGTGGAAGAAGCAGCTAATTCTTGACCTAAGTACCAATTACTAACTGCACTGCCACAAGAGAGCTCAAAAGAACTAGAAAAACTATTTACAAAAATAGAAAAAAAGAGTTTCATAAAGTTAGAACAACACTATTATCATTTTGCCTTCCAGAGAGACAATAAAAGCGAAACTGATGAACTATATTGACCTAGCATCCTCCTGTAGGCAATCTACAGAAAGTTCTCACTGAGGGGCTGAACAATTGCCTCACTGCAGAGCTGGGTTTCATTGTATCAATAGAACATGCAAGCTTTCAACCCAGGTTCTCTATAAAAGGCAACCTTTGTGATAAATGAACCACTAGAGAAGATTCTAATAAAACTTACCATTGTGTATTGCATTCAGCAACTCTGAGAAAGCTTTTAAGTAAGGAAAAAAGGACTTCAGGTTAAGATCATTCTCAAACACACAAAAGAAATACATAGACTGAAACAGTATAATAAAATCTCAGTAAGTATCATGTATCATTGTTTGAATGATTAAAACTGTATGCTTGGCTCAGTTTTTATATGGTATAAATTTCTAAATATTGTATTTCATTTGTCAATCTATCACCTAATAAATTTAATATGTTAGATATATTGTCATAATAATGACAAATTTTCTTAATAATACACATATAAAATTACTTTTAAAAAGATGCTTCATAGTCTATGTAATGTCTTTCTTGCTAAAGTATCTGTAGGATTCAATTCTGTAAAGGTAAATCGATCACAACAAATTCTACACTCAGCAGTATTTATTATAAAGAAAAACTTCATTTTATCATCTAACCCAATCAAAAATTCTCATTTCCTAGACTTCAGTATAATAGTCTCGACATATATAGAGGTCAAAGCAAGAACTCTATCTAATGTCAACATACAAATATTAAAAAATTATATTAACATTAAGATTAGTGGGAACCAAATTCTAAAAAATATTACTTCAACAGGGAACAGAAGTCACAAGAAACACCATATTAAAAAGCCAACAATACTTAAAATTTGGTCGCAATTGGACTAATATGGATCCTGACCACAAGACAAGCAGCAAGTTAAGATATCTCTGTAGGAGAAAAAAAACCCAATTAAGAACCAACTGCATTATGGAAAATTAAAACTTAAAGAGGTTCAGGGGTGGCATTATATAATAGGAAAAAAAACACTAAAGTAGAAGTCAAAAAGCCTGGGTTACCAACCCAGTTCGACAACTTACTAGCTGTTGGACAAGCTCCATCATGCCGATACTGCATGGAAATTTCTGTTGGGAGGGAGGAGAAAGGAATCAGGAGAAGTTGCCAGTGACTGGAGGGTAGAAAAAGAAAATAGGCCAGAAAAACAAGGAAACATTCACCTCAAAGTCTAGCTGAGAAGGGCAAACAGAAGTGTGGGAATAGAAATTATAAACCAGTATCTGGCATGTGATAATGTGATGGGAAGAAGGACCAAACATGATGGAATTCTCACAACTCTTTGACGGGAGAGTGCGGGAATGTGTACATGTGCATGTGTATACAAAGAATGAGGAAAAGGGGCGCCTGGGTGGTTCAGCTGGCCAATTTAGGGTAAGGTCATGATCTCACGGTTCGCGGGTTTGAGTCCCATGTCGGGCTCTGTGCTGACAGGTCAGAGCCTGGAGCCTGGATCTGATTCTGTGTCTCTGTCTCTCTCTGCCCCTCCCCCACTCACACTCTGTCTCTGTCTCTCTCTCTAGGATAAATAAACATTAAAAACAATTATTTTTTAATTTTTAAATGTTTATTTATTATTGAGATACAGAGAGAGACAGAGCATGAGCATGGGATGAGCAGAGAGAAAGAGGGAGACACAGAATCCAAAGCAGGCCCCAGGCTCTGAGCTGTTAGCACAAAGCCTGACACGGGGCTTGAATTCACAAACCTTGTGATCATGATCTGAGCCAAAGTCGGACACTTAACCAAATGAGCCACCTAGGCGCCCCAACATTAAAAAACCTTTTAAAAAAAAGAGGAAAAGACATAAGGGCTTACAAATTAATCTGTGAAACAAGCGTGTAAGAAAAAATGGATTCATAATAAGAGGGAGTATAGTCAGCAATGTGATAAACTAATGTGTTTTATAGAATTCATTAGACGAGAACAATTTGTCAAAAACATCTGAATTCTGTGGTCAATTAGACATTACAATTCAAGTACAAAAAATTAGTTTATATATGAGCAGAAATCTATGATTTTAATATAAAACTTGTCAAAACTACACCCAGCTTACTTTCTTGTACTTTTCTTTCATTTTTGATGGCGATAATGAATGAATAAGCCATCACTCTTATTCTTCTGCTCCACCCAAATGAAGAGAACAAGTAGAGGATGACAAGGCAATGAAACACTGCTAAAAGCAAAAGCTCCTGAGAAAATGAAAAATAAATTTCTGTATGGCATTCCAAAGGAAAAGCTAACTGACACAGGACTAAGTCTGTGACTCAAAGGACCTGGCCTGCTAACCAGGGAAACAACAGGTATTCCTCTGTGGATAACACAGTTGGGCTTTTTTAAAAAGAATATCTGGAAATTCTCTGGAATTACTTAACCAAAAATATGACTTCTAGGAATCATGTGTACAACGGAGTCTTCTAGGCAACCATCACTCACACATCTACACATATGCATATCTCAGAAGTCAAGTCCAATCATGGGCATCCTCCAAATAACTTGAAATAAGAAAGACAAAGCAAGGCAGAGGCAAGTGAGCACTCACTTTTAATCGTTCTAATGTTTTTTTAAAAAAGGAAAAAAACCTTCACATTAGCTACTGTTGAAAAACCAAACTTCTGATGAGTTTAATGAAGTCCTTTCCAGATGATACTCAAAAACTGAGACATGGTGGAAGAATTTGACATCTTTAATGCTCATTAACAAATTCAAGTGAGATTTAAAAAAAGAGAGTGAGGGCTACTGAAAAGATTGAAATGGTACATTATAGAGAAATGGTAGTTGTCTGGAATGGTGCAGAAAAAGAACCAAAGGACACTCATAGCACCAAAAGGATTTTCTCTGGGGGGGAAATAAACAGAATACAGCTATTCTGGCCTTTGATCTGGTACTTTTGCAAAAAGACCTACATGGTACAGGGCCAGCAAATTTTCAAATCATCAAAGACGAAAACAAAAATCAGAGGATTTTCTGAGGAAGCAAATTTCAAGGTATATTCTGGTCTTAGCAGCATCCAATATCCTATGATTTTTGTTTATGACCCAACATAATCAATATATATAAAACCATGAACTTGAGTCATTAAGATGGGTTTGAAGTATGTTCAATAACTGTTAAGTCTACTCTTGTGAATTTATTAGATTCATTGTATCTTTATGATTCCCTTATTTGTTTACAGAATCAGACTATTCCTAATTAAAATATTTTACCAGGAAAAGACTTCTCAATTTCATTTTAGTAACCTAAGTAGGATATAACATAAATAAGCATATATTTAACACAAACCCATTCATAGTTACATGGGCTCAAGTTAAACTTTCATAACCTTCACTTTTCAGTAGAAGTCAGAACAAACTTTTTTCTTTTAAAATTTTTAATGTTTTATTTATTGATTAATTTTTGAGAGACAGACAGAGCGTGAGTGGGGGAGGGGCAGAGAGAGAAGGAGACACAGAATCCGAAGCAGGCTCCAGGCTCTGAGCTGTCAGCGCAAAGCCGGACACGGGGCTCAAACTCGTGAACCGCAAGATCTTGACCTGAGCCAAAGTCGTCCGCTTACCTGACTGAGCCACACAGGCGCCACAAGAACAAACTTCTCTTAAAGTGATCTATTCATATTAATAACTCATCTCCATGAAACCTCAAGACTTCATGACTAAGTACTCAAGGTCAGAATCAAACTGCCTTCCTAGAATCTCCTTTTACAGCATTTATCACCACTAAAGAATTCCATCACTAAAATACATTTCAAGTACCTTAACTTGCAAAGCTATGGCAGCATCATATTAAAGAACTAGAGACTAAGATTTTTAAAAACAGGGGGGGAGGGGGCAGCCGGGTGGCTAGGTCAGTTAAGTGACCAACTCTTGGTTTCGGCTCAGGTCATGATCTCACAGTTCATGAGTTCGAGCCCCACATCAGGCTTTCCATGGACAGCGTGGTGCCTGCTTGGGATTCATTCTCTCTCTCTCTCTCTATCTCTCTCACCCCCCACCCTCTGCTCCTGCTCTCTCAAAATAAATAAATAAACTTTAAAAATAAATACAATTCAAAAATAAAATAAAAAACAGAGAAACTTTGAAAGGATGCTCAAAGAAAATAAGTTAACGCTAAACCATCAACTACTTATCATTTAATGAAAACCAGAATTTTCTCAAATAAGATGTTAACTTTTATGAAGAAAAAAATGTTAACTTTCACTTTAGTAAATCACAAACTCTTGCAATGTGGTTAAGACAAATAGGAAAAAAGGACAAATACAACAGGTCAACTTTTCCACATGCTGTATTAATTTTCAATGTTTCAAAAGCTCTACTTGTCTAGAATACATATAGGAAAAAAAAAGGTTAACACAGGGGCACCTGGGTGGCTTGGTCGGTTGGGTGTCCGACTTCAGCTCAGGTCATGACCTCACTGTCCGTGAGTTCCAGCCCTGCATCGGGGTCTCTGCTGACAGCTCAGAGCCTGAAGCCTGCTTCAGATTGTGTGTCTCCTCCTCTCTCTGACCCTCCCCCCACTCACAGTGTCTGTCTCTCTCAAAAATAAAATAAAAACATTAAAAAAAAAAAAAAAAAAGCTTAACATAATCTATACACCCAAACTTACAACCTTTAGTAGCCACTTAAAACAACACACTGATTTCCCATTTTGTACAAGTCACTATAACAGTAAATCACTTATCAAGATGTACTTCAACTTACAATAAAAATCTTACAATCCGAACCCTTGATCAGACAAGGAGCTTACAGATATTTTCTGGATTTCTACTCTGACAGGATCTGAAGTTCCTAGAAGAAATATTTTGCTACATACATGCTACTATAATTTGAATATGTCATGATAAAACTTTGATTACTATTAAGTCAATGCTTCTAACAATTTTAAGACAATCACATTACAAGGATCTGATTCTACTTCTGCTATATATCCTAGTTGTGGTAAAATCAGAGAAAATAACAACAACGATAATAGCAGCTGCCCTATTTCACAAGGTTGTTCTTAGGAACAAGTAAGATACTAATTAAGAGTTCTTTGGAAACTGTTAGGTGCTTTCAAATATAGGACATTAATGATTACCGCAAGCTGATGGAAGCAATGTATTTTTTTCTGTCAATGAAGTTCTTTTAACAGGAAGTTGCCAGAATTAAGTCCAGGATGTCTATTCTAAGACCAGCCTGGAAGTTGGATTTCTTCGGCCTGACCTTCAACTTCCCACAAACTCATCCTGTCCTACTTAGTCCACATTACCTCCACCTATCCCACAAACACAAGTTTCTTGTTTCAATTAGGTTTATCCTTCAAATACAACTTTACTTTCTTTTCTGATACTGCTGTGGGCATTTCTCTGCCTACTCCGAAGTGTAATTCAAATCCTAACTTCTCTATGGTCTTTTCCAACTTCATTAACACATCCTAAACTGGTCTGTAATACTATATGATAAATAAATAATTTCACTTGCAACCTGGCTATAAACACTTAGAAGTTAAAAATCACACAGGTACTACTAACCACATGACGTGTTCTCGGTAATTACTAATAGTATTCATTCATTTAAAAAAAATATGTTTACAATCTATTATATACAAAGCACTGTGCTGGCAGTGAGGAGACAGCGATGAACATGACAAACAGACCCCCTTGCCTCATGAAGCTAGGATTATATAGAGCATGTTATAGTCTAACAGCACAGCCAACAAGTGCTTACAAAGGTCACCTTCATCATTACTAAATTATCAACTTGTCGTGAGAGCAAACAAATCTTTTGAAAAGGTCATCATGCAAAAACAATTCTGGATAACACAGTATACAGTATACATTTCTCCCTCCTACTTACTTATATGGGAAAAAAGTTTCCCGGTTTTAAAACTACAAAACTACTAACTTCTCAATCTAAAATTAGTTCAAAGAAAATTTAGCATTTTCATACTAGTAAGACATTCAACTTTGCAAGTGAAATTATTGGCTCAAATTTTCTCACTGATTCCGCTGCTTAAAGTATGACTGACACTATATACTAGCTAGTGTGGTTTTAGACCTTCATCAGTAAACACCTCTTGAATATTATAATCGAGGGTCTCTCGAATCAAGGAAAATGCATGCATGGTTCCACCATACAGAGCTGTGAAAATTGCTTCCACTTCTTTACAATGAGTAATAACACTCAATTTCTATCAAGTGCTTAGACAACGTGTAGTGGGGCACCTGGCTGGCTCAGTCGGTTAGGCAGCCTGACTTCGGCTCAGGGCATGATCGCAGTTCACGAGTTTGAGTTCCACCTTGGGCTCTGTGCTGACAGCTTAGAGCCTGGAGCCTGGTTTGGATTCTGTCTCCCTTTCTCTCTGCCCCTCCCTCCCCTCTCGCTCTGTTTCTCTCTTTCTCAAAAAAATAAACATTGAAAAACAAAAAGAAAACAAAAAGACATTGTGTAGTACATACTATGTGTCAACAGCGGTTAACAATTCTTAACTTACGATTTAGAGGGCATAATTCCTAAATATCCATGGTATTTAGCCAGGTTCTTCTAAGTAAGGAATAGACTTTTTAGTAGTGAGCTTATCAATAAGGGTATGCTCTGATCCAGTCATAAAACTTTTATTAAAATGTATACTAAGGATATATTATCTCAAATCATTTTAAGTAATCTTAGTCCATGATTATAGCTTTAACAAAACATAAATCTTCAGTTATTTTTAAACACAATTTTAAGAAAAAAAAAATCTTGGCAAGTCTAAATTTACACCATTTACTTTAATGAAATAATATTTATGGGAGTTTCTCCCTAAATTTCTTTACCTAACGGTGAGGTTAAAAAGGCACAAATTCATGCTTTTCTCCTATAGATATACCACAGACATTGCCCTCAGAAAGTAATTATTGTAAAAAGAACACATGGCTAAAATGTGTTTTAGCCCTCAGAAAGTAATTATTGTAAAAAGAACACATGGCTAAAATCTCCCTAAATCTGTAACAGGTAGGAAAATCTTTTCAGAGATGTAAATCGAGATTTAACTCCATTAACTTGAGGATGTGTATTTCAAACAGCATCTATTCGAATCAATGCAATTTCTGAAATGCAGTAATATTCAGACTATGCTTCGATGTATATAGGAAATCAGTGAGGATCTCTTCACAGAAGCAAATTCAGGCTTAATTTTCTCAGTAAGTTATTCACCTGATTACTTATGTCTCTTGCTAAAAAATGAGTATGAACTCCATTTTTTAAGTAAATTGTCTAAATTTATTTTGTTGTGACTAGGGGTTAATCCTAGTTGCTAAGCCCTTTGGTCTAAAAGAACACATATAAATAAAATGTATATTCAGATGTGCAATATAAATTTTTTCAATGGATTTCTTTCTCATTACAATTTGAATTATTCCCCTCTAAAATAGTGGGTTTAGATTTTGCACCCTTCCCCCAACATTTTTTGATGGTCACTACGGAGGGGTGAAGGGGAACTTTGGATGCTACTGGCATCTAGTGGGTAGAGGCTGGGGATCCTGATAAATGCCCTACCAATGCACAGGACAGGACTGCACAGTAAGGAATTGTCCCGGCCAAAACGTCAACAGTGCCAAGATTGAGAAATCATGCTCTAAATCCATCCTTAATGCTTCTAATGAAACAATCCTGTCACGGTTTCTACTCATTCCTCAAAAACAAATAGATCCACTGTGGCAATGAAGCTGGCTAAGAAAAACGGAAAGGACGAGATTGTCCGTTGTGATCTTGGGCAATTTATTTTACCTATCTAAACCTATCTAAGCCTTGGGATTATCAGCTGTAAAAGGGGGAAATAAATAGCCCATCTTTTGTAAAACTTGTGTAGGGATTAAACAAGATAATAAACATAAAGCATTAACAGACCCTAGCACAAAGGATACTTATAGTTAATAATTTTCACTTCTGACCTTTACATATGCTCTTTACTCCCTTAGAATGGGAGCAAATTCCCATTTACCTCAAATTGAAGAACAATTTAAAAGACAGATGTTGGCATTTAGGTAATATCTAAACTGTTAAGTTTTTGTCTAAAAACATGAACCTTGAAATCTGTAAGAACTGAAAATATTCATAATGCAAAGTATAGGTTAAACAGGCATCCCAATGATGTAACAACATATATAAAATTCATTCATACTATATAGTAAAGTCAATGGTAAAAAAAAAAAAAAAAACTGCTAAACATACTTAAAACAAAATGAACATAAATCATTTCAGATATCTCCTGAAATAAAATATGACTGTTAAAGTCCATTTTTCAAATCATTTATTACTGATTAAAAAATATTCCAGATGGAATACTTCAAGTAGAATTTGTGTGAGGAACTGAGAAAACTAAAACAATGTAAACTTTAGAGAACGCAAGCCCCAAAACAAGCACCAATCAAAAACAGTGCAAAACTATGCAAAACTCTCACACCTCAATTGTGAATTCTGAGTTGGTTTTAAAATACTTGCAGGTAAAGCAAAAACAAAAATGGGAAATTAATTCCAGGTATTTCATAAGAACTGAATGACCAATAAATAAACTATTCAGCCTATTTTTAGTTAAGCAAACTATCAGATTAGTGCCAAACATCTTGTCCAAATACCGAACTGTCTAAGATCTTACATAACACAATTTTCTTTTCATTCAGACAAGTAAATGTCATTCAGCAACTCAAAGTATTAACATAATAATAGCTTAATTTCCCTTTTGGGGTACAAGAAAGGGGACGGGGGCGTAAGTAAAAAAAAAAGGGGGGGGGGAGCCAAATCCCTACCTGAACCAACTGGAGACGAGCCAACACTAAGACTTTGTAAACTTCCATTCCTGAGCAAGGTAGGAGATTTCTGAAGACTAGAGCTGGTTACACTTCCTGCAGCTGATGCTACCGATGATGTTGGTGAAGCAGAAGAAACTGAGAGATGAGAAACATTCTCTTGATTTTTGTTTCCTTTAGGTCTACCAGGCCCATGCTTACTTTGTTTACTTCCTTTTCTTTTCTTTTCCTTTACAGTTTCTTCTTCTATGCCAGAAGTTTGAGCCCGTTTATATCCTGCTGTAGGAAGGCTGGAATTACCCAAATCTCCAGGTGAATTTTCAAAGCTTTTAGGCTGTGAAATAACAGCTGAGGTCGAAGGGAGACCCATTATGGAACTAAAACTATTTACCCCCCCTTCCTGGCTTCCAGACTCTCCTTTATGTACATCTTTGGTTGATGATGACTGTTGGGAGTGAGTATAACTGTCATTACGCAGATCTGAGTCTGTAAAGCTCAAGAAATCCTGGGGAGACTGTACTGAACTTCCCGAAGATGATTTTACACTGCCTGGAGTTCCTGAAAAACTGCCTGTAGTAAAATAAAAAAGGGGGGGGGGGGATAGGAAAAGAAAAAAATTGGATGCAAAAGTTCCCATGAGCAATAGAAACGATACAATCATCAAAAAGAGATGGAGAAGAAAAAACTAACTATAAAACTTAGGACAACACTATGTAACAAAGTAGAGTTTAAAAAAGGTGATTATGAAATCAAGTTTATCTATAAAACTTTCTTTAAAAAATATTTGTCATTTCATAGTTATTAAACTGAGTATTAACTCTTAAATTGTAAGCTATTACTTCTACAATGACCAAGATAAAAGATGTGCTTTATTCGACCTACCTTTTGCTATGGCAACATTCCTCAGTGTTTCCCCAAATACCTGTGTATGCTGGAGGAAGGACTGAAGAACAGCAATTCTCAAAGAGAGTTTGACAAGACTACTACTGTTAATCTGAATAACTGGGAGAACTTCCTCTTTTTCAATTACTGAAGATTTAAATGTTCCCAACACACACCCAGAACCAAAAGACGTTGCTTAGATTTTAAGTTCCGAGTTTTAACTTCAAGACAGTGTTAGTGAGTATTGCTATTCAGTTCATCTACCCCACCAAAACATGGATTTGATAAAATAAGAACGATCACATGGAACCCTAATCTATGTACCTTACATTCTCCCAGTCCACTTCCTCTGCAGCTGCATAAAGAAATCAGCCACTAACACTGTGCGATTGCTTTTATGAAAGTAAAATCATAAGAGAGGCACCCTAAGGAATCCCTTTCACAACTGCTTTTTCTCTCCTCACTCTTTAAAGAACATTAGTAGCCCACTATGCCATTGTAAAATAAAGGTTCTTAGTTACGTGGCAGAAAAACAATATGGCTGGGATGAAACAATAGTTTGGTCCACCATCCCAATTCACCAAACTGTCTCTAGGCTCACCAGACTCAGTTGTGACCACACATCTAATAACGTTTCATAAAACTTACACTGTATCGTATTTTAATTAATGTCTTAAAAACAAAAGCTCAAAATAAAGTGTTGCATCAGAATGGAAGGGAAATTTCAAGCTAAGGGTTAAATTTTATTGCAGAGCACATTAAAATATAATCACACATAAATCCACCTAAATATTTACAACAGTATTTTCCCACACACACAAGAATTTCTTTTTAACTAAAGTTTCAAGGTTTTGAATTTTAAATCTTAAGCTCTTCTGAAATGGCTTATAAAGGAAGAACATTAATAGGTCTAAAATTTAACTCTTTGAAAAGAATATCCATTTTATTCACTTACAAAATTATTTGTACCTATGTGAGCATTTTCAAGTTATATCTGTATAGAAAAACATACATATTAAGAAGCCATTTACATTACATCAATCATTTAAGGATAACTAATTTGCCACTTAATTAGCAACTATAAAGAAATTCTTTATTATCCATTCTGATCTGTCACCATCTGTCTTTTTTCCACACATTTTTGTTTTTACAGCTGGTGTTAAAAGCTCACTACAGTGTAGCAAATACTTTCAAACATTTAGTATATGCAATACTTTAATATATATTTTCTAAAATTCACATATTGCCCACAATGAAAAAAATAAAACCAAGCATTTTAAATACCCTATCTTTAAATTTCAACTTTTAAAACTTTTATTGAATATTACCTCAGATATGAAAACATAACATCATTCTACCATGTCTCAACAGAGGCAGGAAAAGACTCTTCAACATTATAAACTTCAAGAAAATGAGGTGTTTCTTTTCTAAATGGATTAGCACTTCAAAGATTAAAAACCAAAAAATGCAATTTTTAACAGTGGAAAATAAGGTCTTAATTATAGAAAAGAGATAACTGAATTCGCTAATATCACATTCAAAATGTAAATAGTTACATTAAAAATAATTAAGGTTTTACTACTTATTTCCCACAGTGGAATAAAAATAACAACAAATATAAAGTAAATGTATTAAACTAAAACAGCAGGTTTGGCATTTTATTTCTTTTTCTACTTGTCTGAATTTTTTGTAATATACGGCAAAAATTAAAAAAAAAAAAAACCTAGGACTTGAAAATCCTGAAGCCCAAAATAATTTACTTTAAAATATATAAACTTTTTAATGAAAGATCAGCACTTAGCCGTCTCTCTACATATTCAAATTTTTATTAACAGCAAAAGCTGAAAGTAAAGAAAAAGACAACTTGTCCCCTCTCGTTTATTCCTAGGGGGCAAAAACTGGGGGAAGGAGGTATATATATATTGTACACTTCACTAATACATTTATCTCCAACAGTTTTTAACATTTATATTTCTCAAAATATTTATGTTCAAGTTAAAAATTAACACAAAATAGGGGCGCCTGGGTCACTCAGTCACTTAGGCATCCAACTTCATCTCAGGTCATGATCTCATCGCTCATGGGTTCGAGCCCCGCGCTGGGCTCTGTGCTGACAGCGCAGAGCCTGGAGCCTGCTTCGGATTCTGTGTCTCACTCTCTCTCTGCCCCTCCCCTGCTTGCGCGCGTGCGCGCCTTCTCTCTCTCTCAAAAATAAACAAACATTAAAAAAAATTTCTTAAAGATTAACACAAGATAAAAACCTAGAACATAGGGTTAATGGATTGTAAAGTTTAGCTGCGTTATTCTGTTCTCCATAAAATAGGGTTATCGTATAGAATACAGCATGCCCAGTTAATTTTGAATTTTAGTTAAGGAACAGATTATTTTTTCAGTATAAATATATTCAGTATAAATATATAAATATACTCAAAGAAATGAGACATACTGAAAAATAATGTTGTTAAACTAAAATTCAAAATTAAATGGGCATCTTGTTATAGTAGCCTTACTAAAAGAATATGCAAACTTAGCAAAATTCTACTTTAAACTTCAAACTTTGTAATAAATGCATTAATAATCAACAGCTATTATTTTCTGAGAACTATTTAGGTTCCCTACAAATTACCCAGTATTTCTTTACTTACTAAAAATATATGCTTTAACTATTCTAGTGTTTAGGAAAGATAAATGATAACAATTTATTAAAAACAAAGACTGTTCTATAGAGCAGAAAGGAAAACTCCAGCTTTTATTCTTTTTTCTCCCCAAACTTAAACTTTATTCCACATCTATTTAAACATTAAAATTTACAATTCAGCTTTGGAAGCACATGTCATAACATAAAAGGTCCCAAAAACATTTTAACAAGGAAGACTAGTCTTAAGTAATCTCACTACAGCAACTATTCGTAAAATAATCTCCAATTATCCATTAGTTATAAAGAAAAAATAAATTATTTTACAAAACTTAACTGCTACTGATCATCGCAAGAACAATTATGTTAACTAAAACATCATAATTAATACCTTGCTGGAAAGGACTAGCTGCTGACACAGTCGTTCCTGGATTTCGGCCACCAGGCTTTCTTCCCCTTTGACCTGAGCTGTGAGCTGAAGATTTCTTCCCTTTTCCCTCTGACCCTCTAGCCTCTGAAACATCTTTCCCACTAGTTGTGTGCGCAGAGACTTCCTGGAAGTTTGCATTTGTAAATCGAGCTGCAGTATCTTCCAAACGCTTCAATGATCCAGATATAGAGTTGCTGCTAGTGCTTGTATAAGTCTAACATTTTGATTGAGAAAGGAAGTTGAAAGAAAAAAAGAACAGATTAGATTTTAGCTATAGGTGGGCGGAGGGAGAGGCATATTAATAATAATAAATAATTGTTCAGCTTCTAAGATAAACATATTAAAGTTTCAGTTATAAAGTGAGACCACCTAAGAAAATCACATGAAAACAATTATTTTAGTCTATTGCAAATATTTATAAATTGCAACAATAAGTTAAAGTACATATTAGTTATAGTTCTTCAGCAACACAGTTCTGGTATTGAAGGTACTTGCTTCTCAAGCAACACAATTTTCAATAAGAAAAAACTGCTTCCTAGTCATGAAATTACCATCAGCTTTAACGTTCAGCACAAAGGCAACAATGAGCGAGAAATAAAGTGCTACAAATTCATTAGAGAGTAGATCCATGAGATTATAAGGCTTCAGCACAGGTCAGAGCAAGAATCTTTAATTCAGGTGAAGGCTACCTTCCAAAACAGAAAGATTAAAGCCTTTAAAACACAAACCATTTCTTCCAAGTATTAAGATGAAGGAACTGTTATACTTTGCAGTTAAGATTTTTAAAAATTAAAAGTATTGGGTGCCTGGGTAGCTTATTCAGTGAAGCGTCCAACTCTTAATTTTAGCTCAGGTCATGATCTCAAGGTCGTAGGAATGTGCCTGGCATGGGGTTCTGCACTGAGCATGGAGCCTACTTGGGATTCTTTCTCTCCATCTCTCTGTCCCTCTTCCTCGCCTCCCCAAAAATAAATAAACATCAAAAAAAATTGAAAGAAAGTATTATATACCCTAAAATGGATCTGTAATCACCCCCATGATCTAGATATGTTTAGGAAAAATACAAAATAAAGACCTGTCTAAACAATTAGTTTCCAATCATTTCCAATTAGTTTAACAATCATTTTTAAGACAAGGTATATGCAAATAATAGTAAATTAAATGTCTATGAAAGGTGAGAACATGTTCTAACAAATGTATATTAATCAACATGCTTCAAACTAAAAGGTTTGGGGTGCCTGGGTGGCTAAGTCCGTTGAGCACCCAACTCTTGATTTCAGGCCAAGTCATGAGCTCACAGTTCATAGGATCAAGCCCCACGTCAGGCTCTACACTGACAGCATAGAGCCTACTTGGGATTCTCTCCCCACACCTGCTCCTCCCCTGCTCATGCTCTAACAAAATAAATAAATAAACATTTAAAAAAGAAAAAAGAAGTATAAGGTTTGTAAGTCCAATGGGTCAGGATTTTTGTTGTCCCTGTTTATGTTCACTAAATGCCTGAAAGACAAAGAGCCCTAAATTTCTGCTGAATAAATAAATGAATAAATATTTTTCTGAATCATCTATCTAAAATCTCTGATGCAGGGGCGCCTGGGTCAGTTAAGCATCTGACTTTGGCTCAGGTCATGATCTCACAGTTCGTGTGTTAGAGCCCCTGCATCAGGCTCTGTGCTGACAGCCCAGAGCGTGGAGCCTGCTTCAGATTCCGTGTCTCCCTCTCTCTCTGCCCCTCCTCTGCATGCTTGCTCGCTTGTGCTCTCTCTCTCTCTCTCTCTCAAAAATAAACAAACATGAAATAAATAAATTAATTAATTAAAAAAAAAATAAAATCTCTGCTGTAATACAAACCACTCAATACAAACCATCAGATAAATGTGAAAAACAAGAAAGGGATGCTAAAATCAGGTGTCAAAATAGTTGGCATTTGTAGCAAAATCAACGTTCAAAATGCAGAAAGAAAGAAGACTTCAAATGCTCTGCAAATCAAACATTCTTCACTACTACTTGTCTGCTACTTGCCTCTTGATACTGTCCTCACTCCACATCATCACACTGTCAAACAGATTTTCATCAAGTACAAGAGACGTTATCTCATAAAAACAAACCAATCACTATTCTAATAACAGAGACTCCACAAATGAGAAAGAAAGGCCCCAGAGTAAGTTTTAGGAGAAAGTCAATCATGTTTAGGCTTATTAAACTTCATGGATTGCTTTATGTCCAACTTCGGCTCAGGTCAAGATCTCACGGTCCGTGAGTCTGAGCCCCGCGTCAGGCTCTGTGCTGGCAGCGAGGAGCCTGCTTGGGATGCTTTCTCTCTCCACCCTTCTCCTGCTTGCACACTCTCAAAATAAATAAATAAACTTTAAAAGGTGGGGGGGAGGGCTAGGTGGCTCAGTTGATCAAGCATGTGACTGCAGCTCAGATCACAATCTCCTGGTCAATGAGTTCAAACCCTGAATCTGGCTCCGTGCTGCCAGTGCGGAGCCTGTTTGGGATTCTCTCTCTACCCATCCCCCGACCCGCCCCTCTCCTGCTTGCATACTCTCTCTCAAAATAAATAAATAAACTTACAAAAACAAACTTCATGGATTACTTTAGAAACATGAATGTTTCCATGCTGGGCAGGGTCACTTTGGGAACCACCTACTTTACTTTTCAAATACTTTTTTCTAATAACGAGTTGAGGTTCTCCATCCCATTCACATACAAGCCTAATGAAGTTTAAAAGTCATCTAAAGAGAACACAGTGATGTTCTTCATTCATGTACTTTGACCATGTACCAAATAAGCAAAGAAGAAAAAACTGGGTGGAGAACCAAATACAAAAATATACTATTTCCACATACCAACCTAAACTAGCGTTGGTCAATTTTCCCACTCATTTAATAGAATATCCTTGCTTACCCTTGAAGTATAAATATGTCCATAAACCCAATGAAAATATGCCACATGGAAGAAAAGGTATTACAAAGAAAGCAATGAATACAAACTAAGCAAATTTCACTGACAAAAGTCATACTAAACAAAATCGTAACATTTCTTTTTAAACGTTTTTTTTTTATTATTGAGAGACAGACAGAGACAGAGCATGAGCATGAGCATGAGCATAGGAGGGGCAGAGAGAGGGAGAGACACAGAATCTGAAGCAGGCTCCAGGCTCTGAGCAGCCAGCACAGAGCCCAACCCGGGGCTTGAACTCACAGAGCACGAGATCATGACCTGAGCTGAAGTCAAATGCCTAACCAACTGAAGGCGCTCCCATAACATTTTCTTTTTTAAAAAGTTATTTCTAAGTTTTAAAAATTATCAAAGACTTAAGAAAATTTTTAGTTATTATATATTTTTGAGAGACAGTGCATGTGAACAGGGTAGGGACAGACAGAGTGAGACAGAGAATCCAAGTAGGCTCCACGCTGTCACAGTGCAAAGCCCAACGGTGGGGCTCAAATCCAGGAACTGTGAGATCATGACCTGAGCCAAAGTTGGATGCTCAACCAACTGAGCCACCCAGGTGCCCCCCGAAATATCAGATGTTTTAACAAGAAAAATATAAAACTTTAGCTAAAGATTCTAACAGCTCTTTTTAAAAATTACACATAACAACAAGAGGGAAAAATCTGTATGATTTTACTCAAAAAGAAATCTCCACCTTAACTCCACCTTTCTAAGTTAATTCAAGAGTATCTGTTCCAGGGGCACCTGGGTGGCTCAGCTGGTTAAGCATCCAACTTCAGCTCAGGTCATGATCTCACAGTTCGCGAGTTTGAGCCCCGTGTCAGGTTCTTTGCAGACAGCTCAAGGCCTGGAGCCTGCTTTGGATTCTGTGTCTCCCTCTCCCTCTCTGCCCCTCTCCTGCTTGTGCTCTCTCTCTCTCAAAAACAAACATTTAAAAAAAATTTTTTTAATTAAAAAAAAAAAAAGGCGTATCTGTTCCATAATACACAGTTTAAATAATATGGAATGGTGGAATTCCATTACAAATACACAATCTAATCAAAATCAAGAAGTGGAAAAGAAGTAAGAGAGGGCAGTGGGGAGGAGCTGAGACACAAGGAGTAACCTAATGCCACAAATCTACTCTTTCCTTAGTTTCTCAACCTAAATAACTCTCGTTGCATGAGCATCTCACTGCTCTGAGAGCAATTCTAGTGCTTAAAAATACACATCTTCCATGTAAATTAACCCATAAAATACAAACTACTTCATTTGGAACTTGTCTGAATAAAATACAGTCTTTTTTTTCCCCCTTTTCCACTGGAGATAAAACTGCATATTTGGTCTTATTGAGAGTCTCTAAGGAAATGCATACATACTTCGGTTTATGTTGTGATTTACAGGCAACTTAATGAATCTTTTAAATATTTAGAACATGTGTGATTTTTTGTTTTATGGCTAGCTACAATTAGTCCTCAGATAAGATGCAATTGGTATACCTACTAAACAGTATTCACTGGAGCCAAAAATACACCCAACTTCAAAAAATTTTAAATTAGACTCACAAGTCAACAATGATTCTGTAACAGGCTAACCAAAAAAACAGATATTTTCAAAACATTGGTTGCCTGTAATCCACCTTTGGGAGAAAGAGGTAGAGGGAAAAGAAACAACCAACAGTTGTATGTCTTCTACCAACATGATCCAATGTAATAATGCTGGCTAAAATATTTTTTTAATTATGTAGTATTCAAGTGTCTGATAAAAGCCACAAATTTTTCACACACACAAGTCTAAGAACAAAGCACAGGAACTATCAAAAATGAAGCACAGAAGGGAATGAAGACTTTAAAAGGGAGTTTGGTGGTACAGGGATGAATCAGTGAGCTGTGGGACAAGGTTAAGCAGCCTATGTCACTGGAGTACCCAAAGGAAAGTAGGAGGGAAAAAAATGTGAAGAAGCAGGAAAAAAATTACAAAATTTGATGAAAACTATAAAATCTACTACTGATCAACTAACTCCAAGCGCAAGAAACATGAAGAAAAATCCACAAATCCACATCACAATCAAACTACTTATCATTAAGAACCAACAATAACGAGAAAATGGTAAGAACAGCCAGGGAGTTTTAAAAAAGAAAAAAAAAATGCTTTATCTGCTAAGAAACAAAGTTAAGAATGAAAACAGATTTCTCATGGAAATAATGCAAGTTAGAAAACAAGAGTAAATAAAAAATCTTCAAAGACCAAAGAAACAGGGCCACCTGCGTGGCTCAGTTGGTTAAGCATCTGCCTCCTGATTTTCAGCTCAGGTCATGATCTTAGTTTGTGAGCTGCAGCCCAGCATCAGGCTCTGCACTGACAGCAGGGAGCCTGCTTGGGATTCTCTCTCTCCCTGTCTCTCTGCTCTTCCCCCACTTGTGCATACTTTCTTTCTCTTTCTCAACATAAATGAACTTAAAAAAAAAAAAAAAAAAAACCTTTTAACCTAGAATTCTATACCAAGCTAAAATATTTTTTCAAAAGCAAAGGCAAAATATATAGCTGACCCTTAAACAACACCAGTTTCAACTGTATGACTTCATTTATACAATTTTTTCAATAAATACAAAACACCACTGTGAATGTATTTGCTTTTCCATATCACTTTCTTAAAAACATTTTCTTTTCCCCACCTTATATTATTGTGAGAACACAGTATATAATACATATACAAAATATGTGTTAATTGACTGTTTACGTTATCAGTAAAACTTCTAGGTCAACAGCAGACTATTAGAAGTTAAGTTTTAGGGAAGTCAAAAATTATATGCAGATTTTCTACTATGCGGGGGTCCTAACCACTACACTCTTCAAAGGTCAACTTTAATTGCCTTCCAGATTTTAAACAAACAAACAAACAAAAAAAGCTAAAAGAACTAATCAGCAAAGCAAGACTACAATAAATGCTAAAGGCTGTCTTTTAGGCAGAAAGAAAACAACAAAAGAAATGTGGATCTACACAAAGTAATTAGGAACACTAGAAACAGTAATTACATGGGTAAATATAAAAGACTTCTTCGGGGTGCCTGGAGAGCTCAGTCAGTTAAACGACTGACTCTTGATTTCAGGGATGCTCTCTCTCTCTCCCTCTCTCTGCCCCTCCCATGCTTATGCTATCTCAAGATAAATAAATAAAGTTTTGGGGGAAAAAAAGACTTTTTAAATATTTAATCTCTTTATAACTGAAGGCTTAGAGTAAAATTAGTAACAATTGTGAGGTTTAATAATATATATAAAAATTTTAAATATGACAAAAATAGCACAGAACCAAAAAAGGTAGAATTACAAGTATGTAAATTCTAAACTGTATATTCTTTTGTTTTTTTTTTTTTTTCTTGAGAGAGAGAAAAAACACATGTACATGCATAAGCAGGGGAGAGGGGCAGAAGGAGAGAGAAAATCTTATGTAGACTCTACACTCAGTGCAGAGCCAGACCCAGGGCTCAATCCCATGCCTGGGAGCCCAAATTAAGAGTCAAACACTCAACTGACTGAGCCACCCAGGCAACCCTGAATTGTATATGCTTACACAATATGTGAAATGGCATAATATCATTTGAAGGCAGATTTTGATAAATTAAAACATGTATGACATAAACCCCAAGGCAATCAATAAATAAAATAACAAAGAATCATTACTAAGCAGCCAAAATGGAATCATAAAAAATATTCAATGACAAAGACAGAAAAAAAAGATGAAACAGGCCAATAATAAGGATTAGCAAATGATAGCTTTAAATACAAGAATATCAATAATCATATGGTAATTAAGTAAACACTCCAGTGAAAGGCAGAGATTAGAACACTGAAAAAAGAAACTCAAGACTATATGCTGCCTATAAGAAAACCACTTTGGGGCGCCTGGGTGGCGCAGTCGGTTAAGCGTCTGACTTCAGCCAGGTCACGATCTCGCGGCCTGTGGGTTTGAGCTCCGCGTCAGGCTCTGGGCTGATGGCTCAGAGCCTGGAGCCTGTTTCCGATTCTGTGTCTCCCTCTCTCTCTGCCCCTCCCCCATTCATGCTCTGTCTCTCTCTGTCCCAAAAATAAATAAACGTTGGAAAAAAAAAAATTAAAAAAAAAAAAAAAAAAAAAAAAAGAAAACCACTTTAAGGGTGGCTCAGTTAGGGGAGTGTCAGACCCTTGATTATGGCTCAGTCCACGATTCCACAGTTCCTGAGATTGTGCCCCGCGACGGGGTCTGCACTGACAGTGCAGAGCCTGCCTGGGATGCTCTCTCTCCGGCTCTCTGTCCCTCCTCTGCTTGCTCTCTCTCTCAAAGTAAATAAATAAACTTTTTTTTTAATGTAAATATAAAGACACAAAGATATCAAAAGTGCAAGTGTGGGAAAGAAATATCAATTTAACACTAATTAAAAGAAGGCTGAATTCACAACATTAGTACAAACAAAATAAATTTCAGAACAAGGAATATTACCAGGATAAAGAGACCTATTTATCAAGAGGATAAAAAATCCTAAACGCTTTTGCACCTAATAAGAGACCTTCAAAATAAATTAAAACTGACAAAAAAAGAAAATGGGAAAAATAATAAAATCCATAACTACAGTAAGAGAGATCCAAAGCCTCTTCTCAGTAATTGAACAAGTACACAGAAAATATAAGTAAGCATATGGAGACCTTAAACAGTATAAATCAACTTGACCTCACATTTATAGAAAAACTCCATATACGAGGAGCAGAGTGAATACACATTCTTTTTAAAAGCATACAGGACATTACACACAATAATCCATATTGTGTGTCATTTTTTTAATGTTAAAAAACTTAAAAGAAATTATATAACACAAAGATATTAGAAATCAGTATAAAAAATATGTGAAAAGTTTCCAAATGTTTCAAAAGTAAATAATCTACTTGTAAATAACACATGGATCAATGAGAAATCAAAAGGAAACCATAAGGTATTGTTCAACTCAATAAAAACGAAAATACAACATATCAAAATTCATAAGTAGTGCTTAGAACAAAGTCTGTAGTATTAAATGCCTATATTAACACTTCTGGGATTCTGGTCCAGCATGTAAAAAAACTTAAGAGGACAGAAGAGATGGGAAGAGAAGAGGGGGGCAGGGGAGAGGAGGGGAACTTACGGGAGGGGACAGGAGAACAGAGATGCAATATTTCAATCAAAAAAGACTACAAATTTCCCAAATTAGTGTCAGAAACCATACCACAAATCCAGGAAGCTCTGAGACTACCAAGTAAGACACGTGTCAAAAAAATACACCTAGGTATGTATATCACAAACTACAAGAAATCAGAGATAATACACACACACACACACACACACACACACACACACGTACTGAAAGAAGCTGGAAGGGGAAAAAGCCTTATCCATGAAGTAGCAAAGATAAGAATTACATCTGACTTCTCAGAAATAATACAACCAAGAAGAGAATGATATGAAATAATGTGTTGAGAGGGGGAAAAGACCTAGCATTCTGTACACTGCAAAATCATCCTTCAAAAGTGAAAACAAAGACTTTCTCAAACAAACAGAAATTGAGGGAAGTTGTTGCCATAGGTCTACCTTGCAGGAAATGTGAAAAGAAATTCTTCAGAGAGAAGGAAATGATACAGCTCAGACATTTGGATTTATATAAAGAAGAGCATCAGAGAATGAATCAACGAAGGTAAAATTAAAACTCTGATTTTTCTTATACTTACTTGATCTAACAGTGTTCAAAGTAATGATAGCAACAATATGTTTGTATAGTCTTAAGCACATATACGCTTACATGTGCTTCTGTATAACTGAAATGAATGACAGCATTGACAGAAAAGATGGGAGGGAGGAATTGAGGAATATTTTGTCATTATAAGGTACAGGTACTAACTGTGAAGTGGTGTAGAATAATTTGAAAGTGAACTTGGATTAGCTCTATATTTATATATACTGCAAACAGTAGAGCAACTATGAAAAAAGTATAATTGATATATTAAGAAATGAAAGAAAATGGAACCATTTAAAAAAAACTCAAAATCCTTAGGAGGAGGGTCACCTCTCCCCTTCCTCGCGCTGACAGATAACCGGGAAGTTGTACTTGCTCTGCTGCTTTCCCTCTCCCACAATATATCCGCTCTTCCCTTTCCAACCAGGGCCCGGCAGAATGGCTCCCTCAAAGAAGCCTGGCAAGAAGAAAGGCCATTATGGGACACCTGGGTGGCTCAGTCGGTTAAGCATCTGACTTTGGCTCAGGTCATGATCTCACGGTTCTTGAGTTCGAGCCCCTCATCAGGCTCTGTGCTGACAGCTCTGAGCCTGGAGCCTGCTTCAGATTCTGTCTCCCTCTCTCTCTGCCCCTCTTCTCTCTCTCTCAAATATAAAATATAACATTAAAACATTTTTTAAAAGTGGGGGGGGGGGGGGAGGGCATTCTGCCATTAATGAGGTACTGACCAGCTCAGAGCCTGGAGCCTGCTCTGGATTCTGTGTCTCCCTCTCTCTCTGCCCCTTGCCCACTCACACTCTGTTTCTCTATCAAAATTAACACTAAAAACAATTTTTTAAACTGAAAGAAAAACAAAACCTGATAAGTAGAAAACATTTGGAAGACAAAAACAGTACCAAAGATCTAGAGCAACAAATAGAAAACAGTTACAAATCTGGGAAATATTAACCTAACTGTATCAATAATTACCTTAAACATAAATAGTTTAAATATACCAATTAAAAGAACTGATCAAAAACAAGACTCATTTATGGGGCATCTGGGTGGCTCAGTTGGTTGAGCGTCTGATTTTGGCTCAGGTCATGATCTCACAGATCACAGGTTTGAGCCCCATGTCGGGCTCTGTGCTGACAGCTCAGAGCCTGAAGCCTGCTTTGGATTCTGTGTCTCCCTCTGTCTCTGGCCACTGGTGCGCTCTCTCTCTCTCTCTCTCTCTCTCTCTCTCTCTCTCTCTCTGTCTTTCAAAAATAAATAAAAACATTTTAAAAAAACTTAAAAAAAAGACTCATTTATAGGCTATCTACAAGAAACACTTTAAATATGAAGACACTCATTGATTAAATATCAATGAATGGAGGGGTACCTGGGTTGCTTAGTTGGTTAAGCACCTGACTCTTGATTTCAGCTCAGGTCATGATCTCATGGTCATGAGATGGAGCCCCGAGACAGGATCTTACGGTTCGTGGGATTGAGGCCAGCTTCAGGCTCTGCACTGACAACAGGGAGCCTGCTTGGGATTCTCTGTCTCCCCTTCCCCTGATCATGCACACTCTCCTTCTCTCTCAAAATAAATAATCTTCAAACAAATTAATGTAATCCATCACATCAACAAGATAAAAAAAATCATACATCATATCAACAGTTGTAGAAAAAGGGGCACATGGGGGGCTCAGTCAGTTAAGCGTCCAACTTTGGCTCAGGTTACGATCTCACAGTCCGTGAGTTCGAGCCCTGCATTGAGCTCTGTTTCAGATTCTGTGTCTCCCTCTCTCTCTGCCCCTCCCCTGCGGGTTGCAGAAAAAGCATGTGACAAAGTACAATACCCATTCACAATGGGTGAAGTTTAAAAACTCTCAGAAAACTAGGAATAAAAGGGGAACTTCCTCAACTTGGTAAAGTTGGTTAACTTACAGCTAACATCATGCTTAATGGTGAGAAACTAGGTTTCCCACTAATATCAGAAACCACTCCATTACAACATCATACTGGAAGTCCTAGTTTATGTAAAAAGACAAGAAAAGGAAATAAAATATAAACTGATTGAGAAGGAAGAAGTGAAAGTGTGGTTTTTCATAGAGAACATGGTTGTCCATGTAGAAAATCCAAAATTACTGACCAAAAAATTCCTGGAACTAATAAACAATTACGTAAAGACTGCAAAACCAAGGTTAAATGAAAGAGAGAAACTGCTTTCATATATACTCACAAGGAACAAGTGGAATTTTGAATTAAAAACACAATACCATGTACAAAAGCACCTCCAAAAATTAAATACTTAAAGTTTTAATCTAACAATATGTATAAGGTCTACATGAGAAAAGCAACAAAACTTGTATAAACAAAATCAAAGAACTAAATAAATGAAGAGATATCCCAACTTCATAGACAGCAAAACTTAATATGGTCAAGATGTCAGTTCCTCCAAATTGATCTACAGATTCAATACAATTTCAACCAAAATCCCAGCCAATTTTTGCAGATACTGACAAATTGATGCTAAGGCACATACGAAAAGGTAAAAAGATACAGGATAGCCAACACAAAAGTGAAGGACAAGAATAAAGCTGGAGTAGTGACATACTCAATTTCAGACTTGCTTAAAAGCTACAGCAACTAAAAAAAAAAAAAAAAAAAAAAAACAACAACAACCCTCCAGTAATTAAGATAGTGTAGTGCTGTTGAAAGAATAGACAAACAGATCAATGGAACTGATTAAAAAAAACTTCAGAAACAGACCCACATAACTACAGTCAACTAACCTTTGATAAAGGTGCAAAAAAGCACTACAATGGAACAAACACAAGCTTTTCAACAACTAGGGCTAGAACTGGTTATCCCCATGCAAAAACTGAATCTAGACATAAATTCATTTACACCCTTCACAAAAATTAACTCGAAATTGATCATAGATCTAAATGTAAAACACAGAACTACAAAACTCCTAAAAGATAACATAGGAGAAAATAGGATAACCTTGGGTTTGGCAATGACTTTTCAGATATAACACCAAAAGCACAATCCATGAAAGAAAGAAATGGTAAGCCGAACTTCATTAAAATTAAAAACTTTTGCTTGGGGCTCCTGAGTGGCTCAGTCGGTTGAGTGTCCGACTTCGGCTCAGGTCATGGTCCTGAGGTTTGTGAGTCAGAGTCCCACATTGGGCTCAGTGCTGACAACTCGGAGCCTGAAGCCTGCTTCAGATTCTGTGTCTCCCTCTCTCTCTGCCCCTCCCCCAGCCATGCTCTTTCTCTCTCTCCTTCAAAATTAAATAAACATTTTAAAAACTAGTAATGAAATAAAATAAACTTTTGCTCTACCAAAGACATCATCCAGAAAATGAAAACATCAGCCACAGGCTGAGAAAATACTTAAAGAAGACATACTTGACATTTTTCACAAAACTAGAACAAATAATACCAACATCCATATTGAAACACAAATACCCCAAATAGCCCAAGCAATCTTGAAAAAGAAGAACAAAGCTGGAAGTTTCACAATTCCAGATCTCAAGATACACTACCAAAGCTGTCATAATCAAAACACTACAATGCTGAACAAAAACAGGCACATACATCAACAAAACAGGGGACACAGAAATAAACCCACACTTGTGTTTATGTGGTCAATTAACTCCATGACAAAGGAAGTCAAGAATATACATACAATGGGGAAAAGAAAGTCGCTTCAATAAATGGTGCTGAAACTGGACAGTGACATGCAAAAGGATGAAACTGGACCACTTTCTTACACCATACCTAAAAATAAGCCTAAATGTGAGACCTGAAACCAGGACGAAAACCTAGACGAAAAACATCTTTAACACTGGCCATAGAAACACTTTTCTAAATATGTCTCCCCAGGCAAGGAAAATAAAAGAAAAAATAAACTGTCAGGGCTACATCAAAATAAAAGTTTTGCACAGCAAAGGAAATCATCAACAAAACAAAAAGGCAACCCACTGCGGAAGAGTAGGTACCTGCTGGATCAGAGGGGTGGCTCAGTCGGTTGAGCTTCTGACTTCAGCTAGGGTCATCATCTTATGGTTCCTGAGTTCCATCCCTGCATCAGGCTCACTGCTATTGGTGCAGAGCCTGCTTCAGATCCTCTGTCCCCCTCTCTCTCTGCCCCTCCCCTGCTCACACTCTCTCACAAAAATAAATAAACATTAAAAAAAAAAAAAAAAAGAGTAGGTATCTGTCAATGATATATCTGACAAAGGGTTAATATCCAAAATATGTTAAGAATTTATACAACTGAACACAAAATAAAAGTGACTGCAAAATGGACAAGAGGACCTGAATAAACATTTTTAAAAGAAGACATACAGATGGCAGACACACACATGAAAAGATGTCAAATATCACTAATCATGAGAAATATGCAAATCAAAACAGTATCACCTCACACCCATCAGAATGGCTAAAATCAAAAAGACGATAAACAAGTGTTGACAAAGATGTGGAGAAAAAGGGATCTTTGTGCACTGTTGTTAAGAATGTAAATTGTTACAGCCACAGTGGAAGATAGTATGGAAGTTCCTTGACAAACTAAAAATAGAATTCAGAAGATAACTAAATAACCCTTTTATTTACATGCAATAAAGTTTTCTATTCCTCAAAAAAATATAAAAATAGAAATACCATATGATCCAATAATTCCACTACTGGGTATTTGCTACCCAAAGAAAACAAACACACTAATCTGAAAAGACACATGCACATTCTATTCTTACAGCAGCTTTATTTACAATAGCCAAAGTACAGAAGCTATCAAGCATCCACTGATGGCTGAATAAAGAAGATGTGATTATATGTATATGGAATGGGATGGAATACACAACAGAGTATTATGCAGCCATATAAAAGGATGAGATCTTGCCATTTGCAACAGGAATTAACCTAGGGTATTACACTAAGTGAAATAAGTCAGACAAATACAAATACCATATGATTTCCTTACGTGTAGAATCTAAAAAACAAATGAATCAACAAGCAAAAAGCAGAATCAGACCTAATGAATACAGGGAACAAAATGATGGTTGCAAGAGAAGAAGGGTATGGGGGGATGAGCAAAATGCATAAAGGAGAGTGGGAAACACACGCTTCCAATTATGGAAAGAATAAGTTATAGGAATTAAAAGATACAGCATAGGGCATACAGTCGATGGCATTTTCGTGACTATTATATGGTGATAGATGGTAACTACACTTGTGGTGAGCGTAACATGATATACAGAGTTGTTGAATCACTATGTTGTACAGCTGAAACTAATCTAACATAGTGTGTCAGCTGTACTCAAATTAAAAAAAAAGAGGGTGCCTGGGAGGCTCAGTCAGTTAAGTGTCTGACTCTTGGTTTCAGCTCAGGCTGTGATCTCATAGTTTGTGGCATTAAGCCCGGTGTCAGGCCCTGTGCTGACAGCACAGAACCTGCTTGGGATTCTCTCTCTCCCCTCTCTCTACCCTGACTCTCACACTTGTGCACGTGCATGCACTCTCTCTCAAAACAAATAAATACACTTATAAAAAAAAGGACATACCTGATAAGAAGACTTATCTAAAATATATAAAGAATCCTTCATAAAACAATAGCAAATGAACTGATTTTTAAAAGGACCAGAAATTCTGAAACCTCACCAAAGACGATATACAGATAGCAAGTAAGCACAAGAAAAGAAACTCCACATCCTATGGCAGCAGAGAAATGAAAATTTAAACAATGACATGCCACTCTACACCTATTAGGATGGCCAATATCCAAAAAACCAACAGTACCAGACGCTGGAGAGAACGTAGAGAAAAAGGAACTCTCAACTCATTGTTGGTGGAAATGCCAAATGATTCAGCCACTTTAGAAAACAGTTCGGCTGTTTCCTACAAAATTCAACATACTCCTACACTGTATTATCCCACAATTACATTCCTTGGTATTTACCCAGAAGAAGTGAAAAATTACATCGACACAAAAACCTGCACACAGATGTTTATAGCAGCTTTACTCATAATTGCCAAAACCTGGAAGCAACCAAGATGTCCTTTTGGATAAACAAACTGGTATATCCAGTCAATGGCTTATTATTCAGTCCTAGAAAGAAATCAGTTATCAAGCCTCAAAAAGATATAGAAGAATCTTGCATTCATATTACTAAGTGAAAAAAGCCAGTCCGAAAAGGCTACATACTATGATTCCAACTTACGACATTTTGAAAAAGTCAAAATTATGGACACGGTGAAAAGATCAGTGGTTGCCAGGGGCTAGAGAGGGTGGGAGGGATGAATAGCTGGAAAACAGGACTTTTTAGGGCAGTGAAACTATGCTGTATGATCCTATCATAGTGGATACGTGTGTCACCATACATCTGTCCAACCCATAGAACACACAACACCAAGAGTGAATCCTAACATCAACTATGAACTTTGGGTGATAATTAAGAGTCAATGTAGGTTCACCAGCAGTAACAAATTTACCACTTTTTTGAAGGATGTTGATAACAGGGGAGGCTATAAATGTGTGGGAATAGGGAAAAAAGGGATATACAGGATATCCTAGTACCTTCCTCTCAATTTTGCTCTGGACCTGCAACTACTCTAAAAAAAATAACATCTTAAAAATATTAAGAAAAAGACATGGAGGAAACTTTAAAGCATAAAACCACATGAAAGAAGTCAATATGAATAAGCTACACACTGTGTGATTCCAATTTTATACGACATTTTGGAAAAGTTAAACTATGGCGACCACTAAAAAGACTAGTGGTTGTTGGGGTTTGAAAGGAAGGAGAAATAAATTGGCAGAACACTGAGAAGTTTCAGGGGAGTAAAAGTTTTGTAGGATACTATAGTGATGGATACGTGTCCTCAAATAGTTACTCACAGAACCAAACATACAACACCAAGAGTGAACCCCAATATCAACTATGGACTTTGGGCAATAATGGTGTTTCAGTGTAGATTCACATATTATAATAAATGTATCACTCTGATAGTGGGGGAAGATGAATATGGGACAGAGGGTACACTGGAAATCTCTGTAATTTCCACTCAATTTTGCTGCGATTCTAAAACTGCTCTAAAAAATAAATGTGGGTATTGTCAGAGGCAAGGGAGGCACTGGGGGATGAGAAAAAAAATGGATGAACCGCTTTTGTTTTGATTTAAATTCAAATAAGCTGCATTAAAAAAAAGAAAAGAGCTATTTGTCTGCCACTAGATTGCAAGGCAAAATTTCCCCACCCACACAGCATTTAAATCTACCCATTTATCTATTCCTTAATTTTTATGCATGGAAACTTCCAAAGTTCCTTTATATAAATGTCAGTGCAAAACAGGTATTATTTGTAGATTCTACACTAGAAAGTATGATTCCATTCTTACTAAAAATTTAATTTAAAAAATCTAAAAAATTAATTTAAGTTTATTATTTTGAGGGGGGAGTGCCTGGGTGGCTCAGTCGGGTAAGCATCTGACTTCAGTTCAGGTCATGATCTCACAGTTAGTGGGTTGGAGCCTCGCGCTGGGCTCTGCACTGACGGGAGCCCGGAGCCTGCTTCAGATTCTGTCCTCCTCCCTCTCTCTGCCCCTCCCCCATTCACACTCTGTCTCTGTCTCTTGAAAATAAATAAATGTCAAAAAAAATTTTTTTAAGTTTATTTTTTTGAACTGCTATATCAAAAAAAGGCCTCAAATAAATTAAATCATCTTCTACCTTAAAAAATTAGAAAAAAAAGAATGAAGTAAAGCCAAACCAAGCAGTAGGAAGGAAAAAATAAAATCAGAACAGAAATAAAAACCTAAAACTACTAAAAACTAAAATACAAAACCTTAAGATCATTAGAAAAAAAAAAATCAGATTCCAAAAGCTAATAATTTAAGATCAATAAACTTCATAAACCTCTATCCAGCCTGGATTAGAAAAAAAGATACAAACTGCCAAAAGTACCTCAAGAAGAACAGCCTAAATAGTTCTCTATCTATTAAAGAAATGGAATTATAGTTTTAAAAAAACTTCCCAAGAAAAACTCTATGCCCAGATGGCTTCAGAATTCTACCAGGGGCAGCCAGGGGGCTCAGTCAGTTAAGCGTCTGACTTGATCTTGGTTCACGTCATGATCTCATGGTTCATCATGATCTCATGGTTCGTGAGTTTGAGCCCTGCATCAGGCTCCACACTGACAGCTTGGAATTCTCTCTCTCCCTCTCCCCACCTCCCTCCCCCCCACCTACCCCCTCTCAAAATAAATAAACTTTAAAAAAAAAAAAAAAGGAAACTCTATAAAACACTAAGAAATAATACCAAATTTAGACAAACTCTTCCAGAAAACTGAACAAGAGTGAACATTTGGCAACTCATTCTGAGTCTAGCATTATTTTTTAACCAAATCCAAAGACATTCTACAAAAAAAACTATAGGCCAGTATCTCTCATGAATGCAGACGCAAAAATGTCTTCACATTTCAAAAATCTGAATTCAGTAATGTACACAACTGGTAATATATCAAGACAAAGTGGCATTTATCTGGCTTAACAGCAGGAAAAAAAAATCAACCAATGAATGTACTTCATCATATTAACAGATTAAAAAAAGAAAAAACATCCATCATATTAATGTATCTATTAAAATATATAGAAAAATTATTTGACAAAATCTAATATCCATGGCCAATTAAAAACTCCACAAACTAGGAACAGAAGTAAACTTCAACATCATATACAATGTTAGAAGATTACTTTCCCCCTAATTTCAAGAATAAAGCAAAGATGCTCACTCTCACCACTTGTAGTTAACAATATAATAAGAAATACGGGGCATCCAGACCAGAAAGGATGAAGTACAACGGTCTTATTTGTAGTTGGCCTGATCATCTATGAAGAAAATCCCACGGAATCAATAAGCTACTGGAAATAAGAATTTTCAGCAAGTTTGCAGGACACCACATAAACATACAAAACTACAAAAATGTATTTCTATACACTAGTAAGAAACAATCAGAAATTTACACCTTAAAAAAGATTATAACAGCACCAAAAAACATCGAACATTTAGGAACAGAGCTGAAAAAAGATTTATAAAACCTGTATACTTGTTACTGAGATTAAAATACATTAAAGAGATATACTGTGTTCGTGAATCAGAAGAGTCAATATTGTTAAAGACATTAATTCTCCCTCAAAATGATTTGTAGATTCAATGCAGTTTGAATCAAAATACAGGCAGTTTTATTTCAACAACTTGACAATCTGATTCTAAAACTCACGTAAAAACTGAACCTAGAATAGTCAAAATGACTTTGAAAGAGAACAAAGTTGGAAAATGGATCCTACCTGACCTAACTGGTTATTATAAAGCTACAGTAATCAAGATAGTGTGGTATTAAATGTAAAAGACAGGGGCACCTAGGTGGCTCAGTCAGTTGAGCATCCAAGAATTGATTTCTGCTCATGTCATGATCCCAGCATTGTGGGAATCAAACCCCACATTGGGCTGTGCATTGAGCATGGAGTCTGCTTAAGATTCCCTCTCTCTCTCTCTCTCTCTCTCTCTCTCTCTCTCTCTCTCCCTCCCTCCCTCCCTCCCTCCCTCCCTCTCCGTTCCTCTCTCACACTCATGCACTCACGCACATAAATAATGAATGAATGAATGAATGAATGAATGAATACTAGTTTTAAAAAATGCAAAAGCAGACAGATCAACAGAGAACAGATTCCAAAAAGAGACCAATATATATATGGTCAAGTGGGATTCAACAAATGTGGGTAAAGGCAATTCAGTGGAGAAAGAACAGTCTGTCTCACAAGTGATCCAGAAAAACTGGGTATCTATAATTCGAATAAGTGGACTCTGATGTATAAGTCACATAAGCAAAAATTAACTCAAAAGGGTAAATGTGAAAGATGAAAATATAAAACTTCTAGAAGAAAACATATTTAAAAAAAGTATATACTAACCATTTAATTAAGATGTCTGCTTAAGGAGCGCTTGAGTGGCTTAGTCAGTTACCATCTGACTTCAGCTCAGGTCATGATCTTGCAGTTCACAAGTTCGAGCCCCGCGTCGGGCTCTGTGCTGACAGCTTGGGGCTGGAGCCTGGAGCCTGCTTTGGATTCTGTGTCTCCCTCTCTCTCTGCCCCTCCCCCTGCTCCTGTTCTGTCTCTATTAAAAATGAATAAACATTAAAAAAAAAAAAAAAAGAAGAAGAATGTCTGCTTAAGCCACTGAGTGGGAAAAATACCTGCAAATAATGTACCCGATAAGGGACTTGCATCTAGAACACATGTTGTCTCACAAAATTCAGAAAACAAACCAAGTCAATAAAAAAAGACAGGTGATGAACAGATCTGAGCAGACCTTCACCAAAGAAAATAAAGAAATGGCAAATACACACATGGAAAGACATTCAACATAATTTAATCATTAAAGAAATGCAAACTGAAACTTCAAAGAGAAAGTACCCCACACCCACTAGAAATGCCAAAATTAAACCATACCAAGTAGTACAGAGAATGTAGAGGAACAGACCCCTGATACACTGCTGGCAGAATCATTGAATGGTACAACTATTTTGGAAAATAGTTTGATAGTGTCTTTAAAACTTAAGGCTACACCTACCAGGTAACCCAGCTATTCCATTCCTTGGTATTTATGCAAGAAAAATCTGTCCATATAAAGATTTGTATTATATTCCTAGTAGCTTTGTTAATAGCCAAAAATTGGAAAACAATCTGAATGTCCATCAATTACTGAATGGATAATCATTATGGTATGTCCAGACAATAGAAAGTACTCAGCAATTGGGGCGCCTGGGTGGCTCAGTCGGTTAAGCAGCCGACTTCGGCTCAGGTCATGATCTCACGGTCCGTGAGTTAAAGCCCCGCGTCGGGCTCTGTGCTGACAGCTCAGAGCCTAGAGCCTGTTTCGGATTCTGTGTCTCCCTGTCTCTGACCCTCCCCATTCATGCTCTGTCTCTCTCTGTCTCAAAAATAAATAAAAGTTAAAAAAAATTAAAAAAAAAAAAAAAAGTAGTCAGCAATAAAAAGAACGTACTGATACACACAACATGGATGAATTTCAAAGTATGCCGAGTGAAAGAAGACAAAGTGTAAAATATTGTATGTTTCCATTTTTAACATTCTAGAAAGTTCAAACTAGAACTTTCAGATTACCATGTAACTAAATATGATAGCTAGTCCTTATATTATTATGACACAGTTAACTTTTTTTTTTTTTCCTTTTCTTTAACTTCACTTCCAGCATATTCACATCTTCTTTGTGTTCTTCCAAACTCTGGCCCTCTTCTCAGTCTTATTTGCTAGTTTCACCTCTGCTCCAAAACCTTTCAATACTGGCAGCCGTAGGGTGTCCTAAGGCCTCTTGTCCTCACCACCTGCACTCACTCCTCCACTGGCACCCACTCTCATGGCTTTACGTAAACTCTTTATGCACACAGTTGCCAAAATTATACCCATAGTCTGGACCTATTTTCCAAATGCTACACTATGCATGCCACTGGTTAATTAACATTTCTACCTGGGTGTCTAATAAATATTTCAACCCTAAAGTAGGCAAAACAGCCCAGCCAAGATGTCCACATCCTAATCCCTAAAACATGTGATAAGTTATGTTACATGGCAAAAGGGTCTTTGCTAATTTAAGTAAGGCTACAGACTTTAAAATAAGAAAATTATTCTGGATTTTTCAGGCAGACCCATTCTAATCTCATGAACCCTTAAAAGAAGAGAACTTTCTGTGGGCAGAAGCAGAAAAGGTGCAGCAGAGAAGAAGTCAGAGAGATCCCAAGTATGGGAAGGACTCAATAGGCTAGTGCTGGCTCTGAGACGGATGGACATACGTGTAAGGGCTGAAGAGAGCCTCTAGAAGCTAAGGGCAGACCGCAGCTGAGAGCCAGAAATAAAATGGACATAAATTAACAACTTGGGGGTGCCTAGGTGGCTCAGTCGGTAAGCGTCCGACTTCGGCTCAGGTCATGATCTCGCAGTTCGTGAGTTCGAGCCCCGTGTCGTACTCTGTGCTGAACACTCAGAGCCTGGAGCCTGCTTCAGATTCTGTGTCTCCCTCTCTCTCTGCTCCTCCCTCACTCATACTCTGTCTCTCTCTCAAGAAAAAATAAACATTAAAAAAATTTTTTTTGTAAATCAACAACTTGAATGAGCTTAGAAGCTCTTGCTCCCAGATAAGAACCCAGGCCAGCTTTGAGAGATCCAGAGGAACCAGCTGAGCCCACCAGTCTTCCAGCCCCCAGAACAGGGAGATAACACTTTTATATTGTTTTAAATTGCTACATTTGTTCTGGAAGCAAGAGAGCACTAATACCATATCCAAAACTGAATTCCTCATCTTGTCCTCAACCTAACACACCCCACCCACAGTCTTTCCCATCTTTGTTAACAGCAATTGCATTTTTCTAGTTATCTGGTCCAACACCCTTTGACTCTTCCTTGGATCCTCTCTTTCTCTCACACGTCTCATCTTCTTTCTGAGAAAGCTACGTGGGTTCTACATTTAAATAAATTCAAATTCTCATAACCTCTCACCACCTCCCCTATTACCACCATCTCTCTCTGCATTATTATAATAATCTCCTAAGGGCTTCCCAGCTTCCATCCTTGACTCTCTAGTCTATCCAGAACAAAGCAGACAGAGATCCTAATAAAACCTAAGTCAGATGGTATGCACCAATGGCTGGCTTTTGAATCAAACTCAAAAACCAAGTCCTTGCACTGGTTTGCACAGCCCTACGTGATTGGCCCCTTGGCCAGTATCACCTTCTGTGGTTCTCCCCGCTCCTTGCTCATTATGTCCCAGCACCTTTCCCTGTCCACACTTGTTTTCACATTAGGCACATATAACATTTACTATAATACTTCCTATGAACCAGATACTGTTGTAATTGTTTTACATATATTATCTTATTCAATTCCAATAATTATTTCACCCATTTTACAGATGATCAAACAAAGTTACAAAGAGGTTAATTAACACTCAGTGGTGAAGCCAGAATTCAAAATCACAGGTGAACAAAGCCCACTCTATAGCCTAAATTCTTAATCTCAATGATGCCCCCCAAGTTGTTAGCCTTACTTACTATTTTTCAGAACTGAGTATAAACAGAATGTAAAATAAAAGACTAAGAAATGGGAATCCTAAAGTGTTTAACGTAGGGTTAAAGAGGTAAGAAAAGTTAAAGGGAACCAGGACACTGAGAATGATATTACTTCTTAAAGGTAAAAGCCAGCACATAACTAGTTATTATATAAAACAAAATATGGCACTTAAAACTTACTTTTTCTGTGGTAACAGTCAAAGAAGGAACCAACGCAGGTGATGGCTCTGGTTGCTTCTTGTGTTTTTGTTTGTGTTTGTCCTTTTCTTTATATTTCTAGAAACACACAGAAATAAAATCCAATTTAAATTTAAATCATAAACCATGTATATAAAGATTAGATTCTTTCATAATTCTGTTTAGTAACTCAAAATGTTAATGAATACTTGACAAATAATAAAACATTACTTCCTTTGATTGTATTCATATTATTTGATAAACAATACTAGTAAAATAGTATTATTATACATTAAGATGTATAGTAACACGGGTAAAAATTATTTTAAGTGATTTCAGCTCCCTTATTCTTGACCAACCTAAAGTAATATATAAACAACTGAAGTCTATAATTATTTGATACATTTATATCAGGCAACCTATATTTTTTTCTACCTAAAAACACCAAAGGGGTTCCTCAGTAGCTCAGTCGGTTAAGCATCCGACTCTGGATTTCAGCTCAGGTCAGGTTCCTACAGTCATGAGACCAAGCCCCACATTGGGCTCTGTGCTGAGCATGGACCCTATTTATGATTCTCTCTCTCTCCCTCTCTCCCTTCACCCGCCTCAACTCTCTCAAAATAAATAAACACTTAAAACAAAACAAAAAAACATCAAATACTTTTGGTATATTTTATACACTGCACTTTAAAACTTCATAGCACTTTGACATACACTATCACATTAGAATAGTGTCAGATTCTACATCACTATGCATTAAATTGTATGGCCCACAAACTGGAAACCAGGCCACAGAAACTTAGGTTAAGAAATTTTTTCCTAGGTTTACTCAGAAAAATGTATGAATCAGCTATCTCAAACAAAAATAATTTAGGAGTGCATGGGTAGCTCTGTCAGTTAAGCGTCCGATTCTTAATTTCGGCTCAGATCATGATCTCAGTCCACACTGACAGCATGGAACCTGCTTGAGAGTCTCTCTGTCCCTCTGTCTCTGCCCTACCCCACTTGCACTTTCTCTCTCTCTGAAAATAAACTTAAAAATTTTTTTTAATCATTTAAAGTTTTGGTGTGCTACTTGCAATTTAAAGTACTAAAACTGATGAATTAAATATAAAAAGAATTCAATTAAATTAGAAATTAATTACATATTAGGAGACCAACTTTATTTAATGACAAAAAATTTAAACAAATTGTTTTCAATTGTATTGAAAGAATTGAAACTGAATTGAAAAAATCAGGATCGGGAGTAAAACTTACTATTATTTAAAGAGTTACATTTTAAGGATGCCTGGGTGGCTCAGTGGGTTAAGCGGCCGACTTCGGCTCAGGTCATGATCTCAGGGTTCATGAGTTTGAGCCCTGTGTGGGGCTCTGGGCTGACCGCTCAGAGCCTGGAGCCTGCTTCAGATTCTGTGTCTCCCTCTCTCTCTCTGCCCCTCCCCCACTCGCACTGGCTCTGTCAAACATAAACATTTTAAAATAAAAATAAAAGAATACATAGAGTTACGTTTTCATTGCAACAGATCTTAGTAATGACCACCAAGGAATCCTGCCTCTGTTTCTTTGTAGCAGGATGTCACTGCTCCTCCCATCATAACATGTCCCCTTCTCCACCGCCCCCACCCCCCCATGAACCTACATTAGCTTTGTGATTTGCTTTGGCCAAGAGAATGTGCACAGCGATGTACAAGTTCAGGAGTCCAAAGCTTTACAAAAGTCTTAGATGGCTGCCACCTTTGCCCTTTTGATTCCAGTCACCATGTAAGTAACCACTTCAAGCTTTCTGATACAGACAGCTTGAGAATGAGTAGAGAAGTAGAGAATGAGACCCTGTGGCGAAAAACTGAAGTACCCCAGCCCATAGCCAGCAGCATCTAACACCAGACATATGGATAAGACTACCTTGCTGGAATAATTTAGTGAAAGTAAGATGACTTAAAATGTCAAAAGAATAAAAACAAACAAACAAACAAAACGCCTATCTTACACTACCCTGCCAGCCACCAGCTGAATATAGTCTCATAGGGAAACCCAGCTGATAACATGTGGAAGCAAGATGAATTGTTCCTGCTGAGCACTGCCTGTTATAAGCCACTACAAGTTGTGGGGTGGTTTACCAAGCAACAGTAGCTAATTGTAACAAGACTAGAATACACAATTGGGTAATGAGAGTTAAAGAAAGTATAAATTACAGTATAACTTATAAATATGAGGTTCAAATGATCCCAGGTCTTTAAGTTCTGTATCAATATTTTTCTCCCATAAAGTTAATGAAGAAGCTTTTTTATCCTTCATGTTCTCCTTCCCATACTGGGTTTTATTCTTCAAAGGTTTTACTCTACAAGAGATGGGATGATTTAATAGTAAATAACCCTGACTAACAACAAGGTAGACAAACAAACTCTTAAAATGTGGAAACTGCTTGGGAGTAAAAGGCAAAGAATGCACATGTACATGTATGAAAATACAAACATACAGAAATCATCATGGAATTACACAGAATTCTGGTTCTATGTGGTACATCAGGAAAGGTATCCTGACATGAGGATTGCAAGTGTTCAGTGGAAACAGACTGTGAACAGATTATATCACTAGTCTGTAAGATATGAATCAAAACAGTCCAATTATATTCACTAAAGAGATAGGCTGATTTTACTCCAGAAAACAATATGGAGTTTTCTCAAAAAGTTAAAAAACAGAACTACCCTGGGGAGTCTGGTGTCAGTATCCAGTATCCCACTCTTAATCTCAGGGTCTTGAGTTCAAGCCCCACACTGGGGTTTAACTTAAAAAACAAACAAACAAACAAACAAAAATAGAGCTACCCTATAATCCAGCAATCGGCCCTACCAGGTATTTACCCAAAGGAAACAAAAATAATGATTCTAAGGGATATACATGCACCCCAATGTTTATAGCAGCATTATCAACAATAGCCAAATTATGAAAAGAGCCCAAATTTCCATCAACTGGTAAGTGGCTAAAGATGTGGCATATATACACAATGGAATATTGCTCAGTCATCAAAAAGCATAACATCTTGCCATTTGCAATGATATGGATGGAGCTAGAGAGTATTATGCTAAGCAAAGTAAGTCAGAGAAAGACCAACATCACAGGATTTCACTCATATGTGGAATTTCAGAACCAAAACAAATGCACATGGGGCAAGAAAAAAAAAAAAGAGGGGAGACAAACCGAGAAACAGACTCTTAACTATAGAGAACTGAGGGTTACTGGAGGGGAGGACAGTAGGGGGATGGATTAGATATGTGACAGGGATTAAGGAGGGCACTTGTTTTGATGACCACTAGGCTTCTACGTAAGCGATGAGCAACTAAATTCTACATCTGAAACTAACGTTACACTGTATGTTAACTAACTGGAATTTAAATAAAAATTTGGAATAAGATTTAAAAAAGAAAAGGGTGCCTGGGTGGCTCAGTTGGTTGAGCGTCCGAGTCTTGATTTCGGCTCAGGTCATGGATCTCCACATTCACGAGTTTGAGCCCCGCATCAGGTTCTGTACTGCCAGCACAGAGCCTGCTTGGGATTCTGAGTCTCCCTCTCTCTCTGCCCCTCCTCTGCTTGCACTCTCTCAAAAGTAAATAAACATTAAAATGAATAAAAATTTAAAAAGAGAGAGGCTGATTTTAATAGATCAACACAACAAGAGGAAACTGTAGAACAAGATTCAGTTATATGTAAACATTTAGTATATGATAAGGAAGGGTTCCAAATTTGCAAGGAAAGACTAAAATTACCTAATACTGGTACTAGAAAAACTGGTTAATAACTTGAGCAAAAGTACATTACTCAAAATATAATAAAATCCAGATGGATTATTTTAAAGAGCTAAATAATAATTAAAATAACCTAAATGGATGGGAAGACAGTATTTTTGAAATCTTTAACTTTTAAAAAGAAAAGACTCTTTTCTACATATAAAAACAAAGCAAAAATTATAAAGGGAAAAAGCAGGTTTAGCTACTGACATTTGAAATGCTTCTACATTAATTTAAAAACCTTTCAAAAGCAAAAATTTGGAAAATGAGTAAAATAAATATGTTCTACATTTTCAGCACTGTTTAATTTTTTTTACAAATCACTGAACATATATACACATAAATGCCATAGAACAATGTAAAAAGGACAATTCACAAAAGACACAGAGTCACTAAATAACAAAAAATGTGAAACTCAACCTTTAAAGAATTAAAGGTAGTATTTTGCTCTCACTAGTAATCAAAATTGTTGAGTTTTGCTTTTTGTAAGACCCAATGTTGCTCAGGTTATGGTGAAATGAGCGCTTGCATATATTAGAGACAGTATAAATTGGGAAGGACAATTTTAAAAGAATTAGAAACCATAAAAATGTTCTCTGTCCTAGAAATTTCACCTCTAGGAGGTGAACAAAGGATTAAATACTGTTTATTACAGTACTATTTGCCATGAGAAAAACCTGCAAACAATCTGAGTATGCAACAACAGAGATGTGACTGAAAAAATCATTATAAAACCATACAATGGCCATTAAAATTAGTATGTTCTGAAGAAATGCTTAGAGATTTAGGAAAGTGGTTAATATATGCATGAATAAAAAACAACCAGAAGGAAATAAACCAGTATTGGATATTTTTTATATAAAGCCATAGGTCAGAACCAGTGTCACTCCCAACTGAATCAGTGAGCACAACTAACAATAAAAATAATCAGAACCATACAAATACATATATCTCATTTAATCCTTAAAAGAGCCCTGTGAGGACCTATTTTTATAAACCAAGTCACTTAATCACAGAGTAGACTCTTTTATCCACACCCTCAAAGAAACTTAAAAGAAACTTTTAAAAAGCAGACTTTTTTTAATTTAAAGAAAAAACAAATGGACAAGTTAGCTATGATGAGAAATTTTTACATGGAAAGGTCAAAGAGTGGAGAAAGGAAGGAAAAGATGAAAAGAAGGGAGAAAAAAATTTCAATTTTAAAGTAGCTTTAGTTCCAGAATGAACTATTTTTAAGGACAATGATACAGGAGTTTTTAACCTATGTTTAGAGTTCTTGTGTGCAAAGTGGAATGGGTAAAGAAATTCCTGATGGAAAATTAAGGGGCACCCAGATGGCTCAGTTGGTTAAGTGTCCGACTTCGGCTCAGGTCACGATCTCACAGTTAGTTCGTGAGTTCGAGCCCCACAGTGGGCTTTGTGCTGACAGTTCAGACCTTAAAGCCTGCTTCGGATTCTGTGTCTCCTTCTCTCTGCCCCTCCCCTGCTCCCTCTCTCAAAAATAAGTAAACATTAAAAAAAATTTTTTAAGGAAAATTAAAGTACACAACAATAGATAACCCTTAAAATAAACTCATGTGTTTAGACCCAAAAGAATCAGAGAGATCTTAGAGAATTTTGAAAGTACACATATAATCAGTGAACCACTGACAGAAATGTTTGCTGTAAGTTAAAAAGTGAATTCTAGAAGGAATGCATTATCAGGCGGGAGGTTACTTTCCAGAAAAAAATCTAAATTTTTAACAAAGGTTCACTGGTATGTAGTAAAGAATTTCATTATTACTAAGTGCCAAGAAGAGTTCACCAGGAAGCCGAATATTAGAAAGTAATTGTGTAGCCATAACATAAGAAAGAAAACGGGGGCACTGGGTGGCTCAGCTGGTTAAGCTTCTGACTTAGGCTTAGGTTATGAACTTGGAGTTCACAAGTTTGAGCCCTGTGTCAGGCTCTGTGCTGACAGCTCAGATTCTGTGTCTTCTGATTCTGTGTCTCCCTTGCTCTCTGCCCCTCCCCCGCTTGTGCTGTCTCTCTCTCTCTCTCTCTCTCTCTCTCAAAAATAAATAAAAACATTTAAAAAAATTAAAAAAGAAAGGAAATGAATATGAGTTATTTTAATATAACATAATTCTGTATTGGAACTGAGTGAATTTCTATTAAGTTGCCTATGTTCAACTAACTCTCAAGCGCTTAAAAATTAGGTGATGTAAAATCCCACCAAAATTTCCAACGTTAACCAAGTAAAAAACAAATGAACAAACAAAAACCAGTAGAAAAAAAGAAATGAAACAACAAACCCAACAGTAACTGAAACTGGGGAGACGACAAAAGCAGATAATAATGCATTAACAGGGGCGCCTGGGTGGCTCAGGCTGGTTACCTAGTTACCTATCCAACTCCTGATTTCAGCTCAGGTCATGATCTCACGGTTCCCTGCTGACAGCACAGAGACTGCTTGGGACTCTCTTTCGGTCCCTCCCAACACACGCACGCTCCCTCCCTCTCCCTATAAATGAATGAATGAATGAATGAATGAATGAATGAATGAATGAATGAATTTTTTAAGTTATGATAATACTTATATGTAAGAAAATAATAATGCATTAAACAAAAACTGGCAACCAGCAATAAAACAGAAAATTTTAGAAATAAGAGCAGAAACTGTCCCAGTCTGAGCTATAGAATTCAGCTCTTCATCCTGCTTCCAATTCCTTAGAATTCTGAGAATATCACAAAAACTCCCAAATCTGGAAAGAAGAGATCTTTTTATCTTTTTGCTTTCCTGCCCCCTTAATTTGTTATTTTTCTGCCTAAAGAGTAATACCAGCTTCAGAGCAGAAAAAGGAACAAGTAGGATACAAAAACAGGAAGAGTGAAGAGGTGCTGACTCTTTGGAAGTCAAGGAAGGATCTAGGCTAAGAATGAATTGTATAAAATCAGGGTATTCTCCCATAGGAATGAGCCATCCCACATAGTTGACAGATTAAAACCTAGTACAAGGCATTTAATCAAGCATTTAAAAAGAGAGCTGAATCTGGGGTTTTACAAAAAAATTTATACCGCCCTAGCTGAAATTTTACACTGTACCCTTGCCATTCCCTCTGGCTTCCAAAAGAGGCAAAAATACTTATTAGCCCTCACCTACCTCAATATAATAAAGGCTTTATATGAAAAACGCACAGCCCATATCACACTCAATGGTGAAGAACTGAGAGCTTTTCCCCCAAGGTCAGGAAAAAGATGAGATGTTCACTCTCACCACTTTTATTCAACACAGTACAGGAAGTCCTAGCCACATAAAACAACATAAAGAAATAAAAGACATTCAAACTGGTAAGGAAGAAGTAAAACTCTATTTGTAGATGGCATGACAACTACATATAGAAAACTCAAAGACTCCACCGAAAAACCACCAGAGGATAACAGCATACAAAATCAAGCATTGTACAGAAATCTGTGGCATTCCTATACACTAAAATTGGAGTCGCAGAAAGTGAAATTAAGAAAACAATTCCATTCATAACTGCACCAAAATTAATAAAATATCTAGAAATAAACTTAACCAAAAGGTGAAAGACCTGTACTCTGAAAAACTATAAAACACTGATGAAAGAAAATCACAACAATGTAAAGAAACGGGTCAGAAGAACAAATACTGTTAAATTTTTTTTAAATGTTTTTATTTATTTTTGAGACAAAGAGAGACACAGCATGAGCAGGGGAGGAGCAGAGAGAGAGGGAGACACAGAATCTGAAGCAGGCTCCAGGCTCTGGGCTGTCAGCACAGAGCCCGACGCGGGGCTCAAACTCATGGAGTGTGAGATCATGACCTGAGCTGAAGTCAGACACTCAACCGACTGAGCCACCCAGGCGCCCAGAACAAATACTGTTAAAATGTCTATACTACCCAAAGCAATCTACACATTTAATGCAATCCTTATCAAAATATCAACATTTTTCACAGAACTAGAACAAACAATTCTAAAATTTATATGGAACCACAAAACACCTTGAATAGCCAAAGCAATTGTGAAAAGGAAAAACAAAACTGGAGGTATCACAAATTCCAGATTTCAAGTTATATTCCAAACCAGTAGTAATTAAAACAGTACGGTACTGACATTAAAAACAGGGGCATCTGGGTAGCTCAGTCTAAGCATCCAACTCTTGGTTTCAGCTCAGATCATGATCTCACAGTTTCGTGAGTCTGAGCCCCAGGTCAGGCTCCATGGTGACCATGTGGAGCCTGCTTGGGATTCTCTGTCTCCCTCTCTCTCTGCCCCTCCCCCACTTGTGCTATCTCTCTCTCACTCTAAATAAATAAATAAACTTTTAAAAAGTTTAAAAAAAAAAAAGGGAGGGGTGCCTGGGTGGTTCAGTCTGTTAAGCGGCTGACTTCAGCTCAGGTCAGGATCTCACAGTCTGTGAGTTCGAGCCCCACGTCGGGCTCTGTGCTGACAGCTCAGAGTCTGGAGCCTGCTTCCGATTCTGTGTCTTCCTCTCTCTCTGCCCCTTTCCTGCTTGCTCTGTCTCTCTCTCTCTCTTTCTCAAAAATAATAAGCATTAAAAAAAAAAAAAACTCTTTTTTAAGTTAAAAGAATTTTTTTTTTAAGTTAAAAAAAAATCTTTTTAAAACAGACACACAGGGGCACTTGGGTGGCTCAGTAGGTTGAATGTCCGATTTCAGCTCAGGTAATGATCTCAGGGTTTGTGAGTTCGAGCCCCATATCAAGTTCACTGTTGTCAGCACAGAACCCACTTCGGATCCTCTGCCCCCCTTTCTCTACCCCTCCCCAGCTTATACTCTCTCTCAAATAAATAAACATTAAAAAAAAAAAAAAAGACACATAGATCAATGGAAAAAAAACAGAAAACCCAGAAATAAATCCACAATTATATGGTCAACTAATCATTAACAAAAGAGGAATGAATATACTATGGGGAAAAGACAGTCTCTCCAACAAATGGTGTTGGGAAAACTGGACAGCTACATGCAAAAGAATGAAACTGGACCACTTTCTTTCACCATACACAAAAATAAACTCAAAACTGGTTAAAGACCAAAATGTGAGACCTGAAACCATAAAAATCCTTCAAGAGAACATAGGCAGACGTTTCTGTGACATCAGCCATAGCAACATTTTTCTAGATATGTCTCTTGAGGCAAGGGAAATAAAAGCAAAAATAAACTATTAGGACTACATCAAAATAAAAAGCTTCTGCACAGTGAAGGAAACAAAACTAAAAGGCAACCTATAGAATGGAAGAAGAATTCTAAAGTTAAGGCAGGAATGATTTCCCATTATGAAAAAATTCAAGAGAATACAGGCTGTAAGAACTTATTTTTGAAAAAACTTGACAATAAAACTCAATCAATTTAAGAGATGATATAAAAAACTTACTGGAGAAACTGTGGTAAGAGGCCTGGTAGTGACCATCTAACAAACTGAATACAGAACTCTGAGGAAGTGATTATGTTTTTACAAACCTGAAAAATGTAACATGAAAATTTTTTTTTAAACACTGGATAGCAGAAATGGGGTTGCTAAGGTTTTTATAGCAGAACTCAATATAGATTTTGAAGCATTTAGTCAGAAACATAATAGTTTGCCACCAAACAGTAATTACACATAAATCCCTTCCTTGTAGAAGGGATTTTCTTTGGCTAATCACTCTCTCATATACTGATAAAAGTGGCCTCATACTCCAACCCAGACAGGGAACATGGGTGTGTCTGAGTCAATTAAGATAAATCTATTCTCCTTAGCCACTGACTGCTTTAGGTCTGGGATAGGTTTGGGTTGGGATAATAAAACAGAAGGGGACATTTTCTGTGAGATGACTATGAACTGAACATCCCATTCTTAAAAAGGTACTCCCTTCCTGCTTTCGGATGTTCAAGTATTAGGTCAAGATCCTGGGAATAACTGCAGCGACCTGGCAATCATGCCCAGAAAAGCCAAAAGAACCACAAAAACACAATGCCCTGCCACTCTTGGACCGGCTATTGTGAAATTAACAATCTAGAAAAGTCTAGCCTCTGAACTTCTTATGCCAAATAATAAATTTCCTGTTCCTTTAGCAATATTCTCTAACAGCTGAGAGCATCTAAACTGGAAAGATAATGGTGTTTGTTTTTATAATATCCATTATTAAACTTAAAGTTATATTTACGGAAATAATATCCTTTGTGATAAGGAAATTTTATTTGAAGTTCAATTGTGGTATCTATTTTGCTTCACTTTTTCTTCTATGTACCTAAATCTGACTTTAATATTTTTTAAGTATTAACAGCATTACATCATCTTAACAAAATAACTTTTATCAACCTAACCATCCTTTTTAATGTTTCTACATGTATGTATAAAAATGACATGTAGAATGTTTTACTTAGTAAGAATGATGACTATTTCTGGATGGCAGATTCAGGAGTGGGTTTTGGGTTTTTTTATTATTATTAACTTGAAATGGTTAAAATGTTCTCTAGTTTTTGTAATTACCTATGACTTAACAAAAAGAATGGGCTAAAATGAGGTATGCCAGCTATCCACCAAACCCATCTCTTTATCTTCCTGAGACTATATATAACTAGACACTTCCCTCAGTTTCTTGTGCAGTTATATGCAGTTATAGAACTTTTGGGTTCTAGCCAAATGCAATCTGAATGAAAAAGCATGGAAGTCACCTCTGGGCATGGTCCTTAACAGCCCCCAACAATTAAGTGTCCATGCTCCTTCCTCTTCCAGAGATTAATGCAAATGACCATGGCAGCCATCAAAGCAACACAGAAAAGAAGGCTAAATCATAAGACGGAAAGAACCTAATTTCCCGATTCATGACCTGGAAGAAAGCTGTCTGCCAATCAAGATCACCGGTTTTGGACTTAGCTGTGAATGAAAAATTAACACTATATTAAGCCAACTCATAATTTGAGAACTATTAAGTGTTGGGAGACAATTCTATAGGAGTCTCTACTGTTTTCTCTGCATGTCTTAGGAGAGAGGCAATGCCTTAACCCATTGTTTTAGACTATCTTTTCAAGGTTGTATAATGAACAGAATCGTAAGACAGAGTGTCTACCTTAGGAGCAAAGGGCAGCCATGCTTACTGTCCATTAGAAAAGATTCAGATGCCCTAAACTCCAGGTTTTTCCACTACAATGCAACAGATGGCATAAGCAGATGTCACATGGCCCTTTCTGTGTTGCCTTATGGAAACTGGGTCTTGGGGGAATGGTACAAAAATACTGATACTCTGGCCTGTGACTCATGTAAGTAACAAACTGGCCTTCATCCCTGACCCAGAATTCTTCTGTCTCCTAAGCAGTTACAAGTAGGGTAATCATGGACCTCTTTCACTGCGCCTGACAGCTTGGTGATGAGAACACGACGCCATTAGAGAGAGAGAGGGGCTTCTGGAAAAGTAAGGATAAGGGTGCCACAGGCCAATTAATGGGATCCAAGAGAAGTCTATGGGAACGGGTAACAAACCTATCAAGTAAATTATGTGGGCAATCAGGCAGTAAATAAACTGTCCTCCATTTTATTGTTTTATAAGGAGAAGGATTTGAGGAGATGGTTGCAGGTTGAGAACTGGGAAATACAAAGAGAGCTGTCCAAATGATGTTCTGGTGGTTGCTAAACCTTCTCCAGAGAGAAAGACTTCCTTGACAATACACCAGTTGGCTTCAGTTCCATCCAACTTTAACAGTAAGATTCATTCATAGGTTCTATGATCTATTGATATAGATTCATCCTTGGAGGACAAAATGCTCCAACCCTCTTGAGGTAACAGTTACAGAGACACTGACCTCTACTGAATAGGAAAGGAGGAAAGCTAGCATGCAACCATAGTGGACAGAAAAGAGGCAAATCTTTAAAACTCTGATTCACTTGAAGGAAGAATGGCATCAGCAAAACTGTAGCAAAACACCTCCTGCAGGCTATCCTGCCAACTTGATTTTCATTTAGAGATGACAGTGAAAGATCTCAGTAGGTCCTGGCTGTTTAAAGGCAGTTCCAGTCCTCTCAGGGAGATTTTCCAGAGATAAACCAATTCCCATGGAAAATTACAGTTGAGACCTTGACTAGTATTCAGGCTCTTAATGCCCCAGATTGGATTTAAAATACTAACAGAGCATTTACAGTGTGATACAGGTCACCACTGGATAATGCGAAATCTAGCTAAATTCTTACCAGTTGGCAAAGCCACCCTGAAACACTCTCCCAGCCCTTATGAAACTACCACCTTACTGAAAGTACGTGAAAACTTGAGAGGCTACTTTAGTAATGGGGTGGCAGATATTCCAGATTAAGGCAAGCTCTCCAAAAGAGGTCCCCACTATGTTAAGCCAAGATCTAGTCAACCAAAGGGTAGAATCTGGCTGCTAAGTCAAGGGGTTCCAAGGGTTGAAATAAATGGCATCGATCACAAGGACATCACTTAACAGGGCATTGTAAGTTCTGAAAAGATGGGAAATTTATTTGAGTGGCTCATGAGCAGTCACCGTGCCTTTCAAAATTGAAAGTAAATACAAAGGCATATTTAATGGTACAGAGCCACTCTCTAACCCCACAACCTCTCACTCTTCCCCAACCTCCTCATCCTTTAAGGCAACACCAGTTTTGTGAAGAAGAAAAATGATTAGAGATGGCGATGAGGTTTCCCTGTCACCAAGAAGGAATCAATCAATGACCATATATAACCATTCAAGTATGCTGAGGAATGTGGAGAGAAGATACCCAGATCACTATCTTATCTGGGCCATTAAAGAAAAAGGCACTAGGATTCAGTGGACAGATTCAGTAGGGCAAGGATGCTAACATGACTTTGTAGGCCAAGCCTTTGGGTAATTAACTATTCTTGTGCTGCTTATATACCTAAAAGTGTAGCAGGAATTGATATGACACCCAACCTAGCAATAATCTTTGTATTTTTAAAGAACTGTTAAAAATGGTAGGGGGTGGAGGTGGGGAGAGGGAATATGTGACAGAGGCTGTATGTGATCTGCGAAGACTAAAATATTTACTATCTGGTTCTTTACAGAAAAAGTTCACAAACTCCTGTGTTATATGCTTGTCATTACCCACCTGTAAGTGCCAAACAGTATTCCCCCAATCAGGAAGTGCTAATGGAACATAAAAATAGTTTCCCAAACCATTTCCTTTCCCTCAGTGGCCCAAGAGAAATGGAACAGAAATTCCAGGAGGACAAAGGGAAACCACAACCTTGATTAAAGACTTACAGTAACAGATGTGCTATCTCAACACAAAAACCTTGCAAGGCCACTGGAAAAAAAAAAAAGGTGAACAGGAGCTAGAGACTTAACAATAGTAAATTACTGTCAACTGAGTTAGTTATTGCTCTCACAGTCACAGCTGCTACAGACTTAATCTATTACAAGGACTGATGGTACTTGCTAAGTTGTCCTGGACACTGCCAATGCCTTCTTTGCCATACCACTTATAACCAGAGGATCAAGTCAGTTCATGTGCATACTGCAAGGCCTCCGATAGAAGTCTGCAGCGCTTCCTCAGGACAATCTAAATCCCCTTGCCAAATGTCACACCAATAGGTATGCCAGGATGTAGTGTCTCTCTATCCTCTGATTTCCAAAGCTTTCGCTATGGGCTGTTGAGTCAGCAGAATCACTCTCAACACTCTTCCTTCAATGTTATCACACCTCTCCCACCAAGGCCAGGTGAAAAACCACAATAAAATTCAGGGACCTGCTCAACAAGTGAAGTTATTTGGAACTATGTGAGCAGATTTACAATGTCTGATCCGTCATAGGTCTCGATACCCTACTCCACTATCAAAAAGGAGACTAGGCGTCTTGTTGAACTTTTTAGGTATTAAAGCCTCTATATGATTCATTGGCATTTTACTTGTTCCTTTATATCAGCTCTCCTGCAAATATGCATTCTTTGAGAGGAGCCCAAACCAACAGGTTGTGCTGGAATCTGTGCAGCAAGCTATATTCTCTACCTTTAGGGCCCCTCATTATGCATTTGACCTAGAAGTTTCTGTAACTGATGATTCTGCCATTTTCAATCTCTGGCAAAGCACGCGCATTGAGGTTTTAGACTTGTTGCTGTCCTGACACAGCTATCAGTGCACCGAACTATATGCACTTAAGAATGGTTAAGATAGGGGCGCCTGGGTGGCTCAGTCAGTTAAGCTTCTGACTTTGGCTCAGGTCATGATCTCATGGCTCATGGGTTCAAGCACTTCATCGGGCTTTGCACTGACAGCACAGAGCCTGCTTTGAATTCTCTGTGTCCCTCTCTCTTTCTGCTCCTCCCTCACTTGTGCTCTCTCACTCTTTCTCTCAAAAATGAACGAACATTAAAAAAATTGGAGTGCCTGGGTGGCGCAGTCAGTTAAGCATCAACTTTGGCTCGGGTAATGATCTCATGGGTCATGAGTTCAAGCCCTGCTTTAGCTAAGCTGGAGCCCCACTTTGGGTGAGCTAGAGCCCCACTTCAGACTCTGCACTCTCTCTCCCTCTCTCTGCCCCTCATGGGATTCTCTCTCTGCCACTCTCTCTCTCTCTCATGCTCTGTCTCTCAAAAACAAAAAAAAATTCATTAAAAAAGAATTAGAGGATTGTCTAAAAAAACAAACAAAAAAAATCTTGAGATGCTCCATTAAAAAAAATGGTTCAGATAGTAAATGTTACATGTATTTTATCATAATAAACAGAATTAGGAGTTAGAACTGCTATGGAGAGAGAAATATAGGGCCCAAGGCATTATCATTACCATAGGAGAAGCAAAAATAAGCTTGTACAGAGAAGTACAAGTGGCTGGAGAGCTACCCCAAACTGCTTTTATTAAAATGTTCTGTCTATATGCTACATACTTCTTTTCCATACATTCTCCCCTCTTAAATGAAATGCTATAACTAAAAGTTTCAGATCAATTTGTTTCTGATACTGCCTATTTGTGAAGTGAAAAACAACAACAAAAATCACTTGCTTTTAAGATACAGCTATTATGACACAAAAGATCTGATAACACACTAAGGTATTGTAAAACTACTTTGTACTACTTCTGTCACAAATTATCACTTGAGGTTAATACCCCCTTTAAAATTTTAAGTGAATCAGGGGCGCCTGGGTGGCTCAGTCGGTTAGGCGTCCAACTTCAGCTCAGGTCTTGATCTCATGGTTCATGAGTTCGAGCCCTGCATCAGGCTCTGTGCTGACAGCTCGGAGCCTGGAGCCTGCTTTGGAATCTGTGACTTCCCCTCTCTCTCTGTCCCCTCCCCAGCTCATGCTCCGTCTCTGTCTCTCAAAAAATAAACGTTTCAAAAAATTTTTTTAATAAAATAAAATTTTACGTGAACCAATGATAGCGTGAATTATCAGTGATAAAAATACCTCACATGATACAATAAGGTAGTAGCATATAAAATTAACATATAAAAATCTATAGTCTTTATACATACAGATGATAAAATTACACAAGTAGAAAACTCCTTTTAAAATAAGAAAAAATAAAATAGTAAGAAAGGGAATTTGGTGGCAGCATATAGCATACAGTTTCCCAATCTGAGTCCCCACATAAAAAGAAACAGCTTAAACAAGAAAACCAAAATCCGTGGACTAACATTTACAACAAAACCAATTGTTCAAAATATCGCCATGAACTCCAAAATACAAGCAGGTTGGGACAAAGCCCTAAAGACATGCATGGTAACAGTATGTGTGAGGGGAGAAGGAAGTAGCAAGTAAACCCCCAAATCAACAGTCTCCACTGGAAAGCACTGGGGGCCAGTGTGAGAACAGCATCTGAGACAAGGGTTTTGTCCTTGCCAATACTGGTCAAATGCAAGAGGCCTACAGAGAAGAAGGACTGATCTAAGTCTCAAATCACCCTTCCAGGCAGGGGTCCATTGTAAAACAGGGACACACGCCAAACAGAACTGGCTTCTAAATACCATCCCCAGTAAAAGAATATGATATGATGATATTTTCTTTTAAAGGAGGTGATGCGCTATGAACAACACACCCCTTATGTGGTAATTCTATCAAATATATTTAACCTGGATCTAATCAGGAGGTGTAAATAAATAAGAAAAATCCCTGGAGAAGGATAATCTGTGAAACAAATGGTCTGGACTCTTGAAAAATATCAATGTCAAAAAGATAGAAAAGCCTGGAGACTGTTTTTAGATTATAGCAAATTAAAGAAAAATAACTAAATGCAATATCTGATACTTCACTCTATCCTGAGTCAATTTTTCAAATCAGCTATTAAAGTAAAGCTATTACTGGGACAAAAGGAGATATTTGGATATGGACTATGTATTAAATAGTGGTTATATTTCATAATTAATTATGTTTTATTTCCTAAGTATTTAATGTTATATCAAAGTGGTATTATATTATATTACACTAATATATTAAATATAATCATAGGTGATCATTTATAACATTAATAATTAATGAATAATATAATACATGACTTTCTACTACATTAATGTTATGTTTCTTAAGTAAGATAGTTACATTGCAGCAATGTAGAAGAATGTCCTTAGGAGATGCATGCCTATTTAGAGATGAAGTGTCACCATGTAAGCAATTAATTCTCAAATGGATACACAAGGTTTTTTAAATGTCTCTGTATTTTATGCATATGTATAAAGATAAATCAAATGTGGTGTAAAATGTCAACAATTGTTGAATCTAGGTTAAACCTACATAGCTGTTCATTGTACTATTCATACAAATTTCTTGTAATATTAAAATCTTTTAAAATAGAAAGGTAAGGGGTACCTGGGTAGCTCAGTCAGTTGAGCATCTGACTTTGGCTCAGGTCATGAGCTCACATTCCATGAGTTCGAGCCCCACCTCTGGCTCTGGGCTGACAGCTCAGAGCCTGGAGCCTGCTTCTGATTCTGTGTCTCCCTCTCTGTCTGCCCTTCCCCTGCTCATGTTCATGCATGCTCTCTCTCACGCTCGCTCACTCTCTCGCTCTCTCTCCTTCTCAAAAATAAACATTTAAAAAACTTAAAGAAAAAATAGAAAGGTAAAAATAACCTGGTATATAAGTTATTTAAAAACGAACTAAACAATATTTAGGAAATAGTCTTAAAAAAAAAAAAAGCTAAATATAGTAGAGCTATCATGGTTAACACCTATTGACTTTTCTTCCAGTCTTTTATAAATAAAATTATTAAGCAAAATTAGGAATAAAATTTTTTTAATTAAAACAATTTTTAATTAAAGGGGTGCCTGGGTGGTTCAGTCAGTTAAGCATCTGACTTCAGCTCAGGTCATGATCTCACAGTTCCTGGATTTGAGCCCCGCATCGGGCTCTGTGCTGACAGCTCAGAGCCTGGAGCCTGCTTTGGATTTTGTGTCTCCCTCTCTGTCTCTATCCCTCCCCTGTCTTGTGCTGTCTTGAAAATAAATAAACATTTTTAAAAATTTATTTAAAAAGTGTTTTTAACTAAAAAAAATTTAAGTGCATATTGCATCTTTTGTATATATACTGCATCTTTTACTCCTATTAAAAGGCCCTTCCCCCATTATTTGTCTTTTAAAATCATGGATTTTAAATATAATAATATTAATAATATTAACTAACACTTAAGATGTCTTTCAGTTTTCTGCACGGACAACCAGATTTCCAACTAGCACTTCTCAGACCTGCCAAGGCAGGGGTGGCACCTGGGTAGCCCAATCAACTGAGCATTGGACTTTGGCTCAGATCATGATCTCACAGTTGGTGGGTTCGAGCCCGACATTGGGCTCTGCGCTGATTGTGTGGGGCCTGCTTGGGATCCTCTGTTCCTCTCTCTCTCTGCCCTTCCTCACTCTCTCTCTCAAAAATAAACAAATCCTTAAAAAAAAAAATTTTTTAAGAAGTGCCAAGGCATTTTTAGATGCATTAATTCACTTAATTTTTACAACAATCCTATGAGATTAAATACTAATATCACCTAGACACAATGAGAAATGTGAGGCACACATATCCCACTCCACACGAGTCATAACTTTTCATTTATTCTTGGCCATTTATATCATTTCTAAAAATTAGGTGCTATAAGTAGCTAAATAGTGATAAATAACCATTTTATACATACACCTTAAAGTAATTATCTAATACTTATTTGGGGGAAAGAATATGAACTTTAAGCTCCTGACATGCCATATTTAACAGATTCTAAGTAACTTATTTAAACCTATAAAATGGACACGTATATTACAGTGATCCTATGTCACAATTTACTCGGCATCCTTTTTTCTTTCTTAGTGGTATGTATCAATCAGTGACAAGTCAAATTAGATGAAATACAGTAAACATCTTTTCATTAAACTTCACCTATTTACTCAACACTCTCATGGCTTGTAGCTCCATTTCTGAAACATACACAAGTCAAATGAACAGAGCACAAAAGTTTAAAAATATAAACTGAGCTTTCTCACTATTATGCTCCCAAATGTATAACTTTGGACAAACTGTTTAATATCAATGAGACGCTCTACATTTTTAATTTGTTTTCCTAGGAAATGAGCATGGTGTCTGAAATTCAGTAGATGCTTCATAAACGTTTATCAATTAAACATGCATGTCCTTATTTCTTCAACTATGAAAAAGGAAATTAAACTAGATAGTTTAACATAGATAATATACTGACAAATATTTGTATTATAATAGTAAAACAATTCCTTATAGTCACTTAATCTCCATAATGCTATGGTTTTTAGATAGCTGGAATATAACCCTAAACACCTAAATGTATGTAAGCATTTGAGTCTTTGTGTCTTGTGGAATCTCAACCTTACGAAAGATAATAACTCTATAGACTAAAGAACTTAGCCTTCAACCAATTCAATTAGTCACAAAAGCCCATTTCATGGACATGCCATTTAATTGATGCACACTGTATTAATGTTTGTCTTCAACATCTAAATTCAAGAAAAATTTCAAAAAGGTTATTCACACCAACTTGTAATTTTCACTTGTCATCCATCCTCTTTGACAAGGTATCTATCCCTTCTAAGCTACACACTCTTTATAAATCCCTTCTCCCAAACATTTACTAGGTAAATAACAACCTCCTGAAACACTGTATAAGATTCATAAGGAAAAAAAGATTCCCAAGATTCTTTGCACTAGCATTCTTTTTAGAACATGAAAAAACTTCACCATGTGTACTCATACAAAAGAAAAGTTTTGTAATATATCTGATTTATCTAACTTTTAAAGAAATGTGATTATTAAACCTCCAAGAAAAAGACAGGAAGATATATGAAAAATAATCCATGGACTTTGGGGTCAGGCATACTTGATCTTAAATCCTGGCTCTGTCATTTACTAGTAGGTATCTCTTGTTTTTGTCTGCCCATGATTTTTCTTTAGGTAATTCTTCCCTACTCCATGTAAGACCTTCAACCACAGTATCCCAACAGCCCTGACCACAAGACCACAATTAGCCAAAATAAGGTTAATCCTAGGTAGACAAATCTCACAATTCCCGAACATCCTCAATTCCAATAGCATTCACTTAAATTCTCTCTTCTTCAATATGCGTATAATAACATCTTGTGCCAGAAATTACAAAGGGTCTACTATCCTATTTAACAAGTGAGCTGCCAGCTTCATGGATGCTGCAAGAAGATACTAGAGTCCTGGTTATACACAAAGGGCTTTATTACTCACAACAACAGGAGTAGCCAGAAATGTCAGCATTTCCATGGTTCCCCAAGTCCCAGTTTTAACACGATGACCTGAAAAGTGTCAAATGATGCTTGCATACATAGTGGGTTTCATTACAGGAGAGGAACTTTGGGCTTAGGAAACCCAATTCTGAACAGTAAGCAGGCCTACTGCCAAATACCCCAGAAAGAGATATTATCTCTGTATATTTTCCATGGCTATAAGCAAATCTGCCCTTTGCTCTTGATGACGGTGCCTCCATTTTCCAAGACTGTTCATTACGTAAACAACTCTGAAAAGATAACCTGGAACAAAGGCAGTCAAGGCCTCTATTCATAAGATGTGTACGAATCTGAGAGACCCATGGAGACCTGTCTCGCAATAACTGATGTCAGAACGACCAGTGAAATATTAAACCACTATGATCTATACTTTCTCCATAACTTTGCGTTGATTCACACTCTTACTTGTTCTTGGACCTCAATGAGTCTTCCAGACCCTTGCTCCAACATTTTGTCCAAATCTATGTGACCCTGTCCCCTAGTTTCACTTCCATCTATTTATCCAACTTGGATCCCATGACTTACTACTTTAAACACTTCTGACAACAACTCACTTGTTCCTTTTCCTTATATTTACACCCAATCTGCATAGCAATATCTCCCTTAGGATTCTGTCCATACCTATTTTCTCTGCTTCATTATCCAGGTGACCAAGTTAAGGATCTAAATGACTCTTTCCTTCCTCCTCCCACAATACAGGAAGACAAAGTATTCTTCTTGTTCACTACTACACCTTAGTATCATGTATTCCTCTGGTTATTGCCCTATTTCTTCCCTCTTATTGACATCCAAGATTCTTTTAAAAGAGTTAAATACTCTATTTACATTTCCTCACATTTACTCTATTCATCTACCAACTTCAATTAGCTTCTCCTCTGACCATTACACTGAGACTGTCTCAAGAACTTCTTCAGCATTAGATCCAAAAGACATATACTTGCTTTATATTAGTTGATCTCTCAAATGCATCTAATTGCTGAGCACTAACTTTCTTAAAATATTCACATACCAGATCTCTCCTAATTTTCTTCCTGTATCTATGGCTACTTCCTTTATAGAGTCCTCCCTTCCCCATTACTGATGAAAAACGAGAGAAAGGGAGGGAAGCTCTAATTTACAGAATACCAACTAATTAATGGATATAGAATGAATTATGGAAAATTATTTTCTGTCAAACACTATTTCAGGTAGAAGCATCAATGGATGCTAAAACCTGTAAGTGAAAAATTTAATAGGAAACAGGGTATCTGCCCAATTCTCAAGGTGGAGTAGCCAGCCTCCAAGAATATCCCATGATCTTTGCCCATAGGTAGTATCCAAATACACTGAATAGGCTGCTCTGTGTAACCAACAGAATATTGCAAAAATGAAGTGTCTTAAAAGTGGTTAAAATGGCAAATGCTATTTTATATATATTTTACCACCAAAAAAAAAGTCATTCAACAAGGGGGGTGGGAAGGCAACATGTAACATGCAAGGCTAGGTCACAAAAAACTGCAGCTTTCAGGGTGTCTGGGTGGCTCAGTCAGTTAAGTGCCCGACTTCAGCTCAGGTCATGATCTAGCAGTTCCTGAGTTCAAGCCCCACATCGGGCTCTGTGCTGACAGCTCAGAGCCCAGAGCCTGCTCTGCATTCTGTGTCTCCTCTCTCTGCCCCTCCCCTGCTTGCGCTCACTCGCTCTCTCAAAAATAAACGGTAAAAAAAGAAAAAAATCTGCAGCTTTCACCTTGCTCTTAGATCACTCACCCTGGGGAAAACTAGGTGCCCTGTCACACAGCACCTAAGCGGCCCTAATGAAATTCACGCGCAGCCAGAAAGTGAGGTTCTTACTCAGCCAGCACCAACGTGCTAGCCATGGGACTAAGCCACCTTGGAAGCACATCCTCCAGCCTGAATCAAGCTTCAAGCTACTGTATTCCTGCCAAAATCCTGACCGCAATCGGATGAGAGACCCTGAGCTAGAAAAACCCTAAGTCCAAATTCCAGACCCACAGAAACCGTGAGACAATAAATGTTTATTATAGTAAAGCTACCCAACTTTAGGGAAATTTATTGTGCTGCAATAGGTAACTGATTCAGATTTTGTTATGAGGCGTGGTACACTACCATCACAAAAAACCCTAAGATGGGGGAGTGGCATGGAATTAAGCAATGGGCAAAAGCTAAAAGGACTTTCAGGAGATTATGAGGAAAGACTAATGAATACTGAAGAGACTATTACTTGAAACCTTCTGGCCTTTCAGGAAGGCTGCTATCCAGAGCATAAAACAAAGTGAGAGAAATTTAATTGTATATTAGAGGAAAAGGGGTCCTTGTTATATAGAAGCTGAAAGTTTAACAACATTGTTGCCTGTGGTAACACAGAAAGTAGAAAGTGTATTTAATGAATTGGATGATTTAACTAAGGCGATTTTTGAAGTGGTATGTTGCAAGTGCAATCTGATTTTTTGTTTAAAAAAATAAAGGAATACAGAGATAAACTAAATCAGGAAAGGTTATTTGGTGGTCCTGAAAATTCATATACTATGCAAAAAGCAGACAATATAAAAGTAAAGAATGGCTTCCAGACAAAGATAAATAGTACCACCTTTTCATGAACAACTCAACTATATAAATGGCAATCTATGAGTATCAGTGTATAATGAAGAAAATTAATCAGCTGACTAGAAGTTGAGTATACAAAAATTAATGTCTACATAAAATTGGTAACACACTTTTAAAAGGAAACCAATTTCTGAAGAGTAACAAGGTACTGAAGAGTACTCTCAGAAAACCATTCCAGGAAGAGTAAAACAAGGGTGTGACCATAAAATCCACTGTTAAGATCAAAGCAATGTCTCCAAGAACCTGAAACAGGGCTTCATAGTCATCAAGGTCATGAAAGACAAAGAATTAAGGAAATATTCCAGAAGGAACAGACTGAAAAGCTGAGGAGACATGACAACTAAACGTGATCCTGGATTGGATTCTGACCCAGAAAAAGTTTCCCCTGTCAGTATGGAGGATATCAGTGGGGGAAATTTGAATGGGATGTGCAGATTAGCTAATGGTTCTGTAAAAAATGTTAATTTACTGATTCTGATAATTGTACTATAATCATGTAGGAAATCCCCCTTTTTATTAAAACTACACACTGAGTAGTACACTTAGGCTAAAGGGGTATTACGTTTCTAATTTATTCTCTAGTAATGCAGAAAAAGAATACACAGAGTGAAAAAGAGGGACAGCAAAGAGGGGAGGGGAGGGACGACATGATAAAGCTTAAAATGTCAACATTTTGAAAATTTGGGTGAGTGGTACAGAGAAATGTGTACTATTTTTCAACTTTTCTCAGAGTCTAAAATTATTGCAAAATCAGAAGTCAACAAAATTTTAATCCTTTTGGCTGGCTGCCCAACACCTCAGGATGAAGGATCAAACAAGCATCACTTATAAAATCCTCAGGAACTGCCCTTTTTTGACCAAGTGGTCTCCTGTCACTCTTCAGCCCCACCAAACACACACCCCAGGCATTCTTAACTGCTGTTCCTGAAAAGACCTTGCCCTCTCTTAACTCTTTGCACATGTAGAAGCTTAAAGCTTTAACTTGAGTGGAAGATTTCCAAAAGGAAAGTACACAAAAAAGGAAAGGGGATGACAGGTAGCTCTCAATGCTGAAAACTTTTAAAAAGATACAGAAAAGTAATGACAACTCTGTGAATGAGAGTTTGTCCTCTGAGAGCCACAGAAGTAGCCCAGTTCTCTTCAAAGAAATGAGTATTCCTACAAAACGGTAAGTCAATATCTGTGGTTCACAAAACACTAACTGCAAACCTACCTCCCACAAACACCCAGCATACACTAACAATATTTATGTTGGCAAAAGCTCCTTTATCTATTGCCAATTGTTAGTAACAGTAAAGTAGAGCAAGTAAGGGGGGTGGAGAACACTGCAGGAGATAATCCCTCATAGCTACAGTAGTGGACAGAACAATTTTCTAGGAAACCTACATGGAAATGAGCGCATTTCCACATAATACATTGTCACTAATGGTGACTTTGCTGCAAAGTATTGTTAAGTATAATACCACACTTTTAATACATCATGGATTAGTTAACATTAATGAGTAGGGAGAGGATGTGTCTGAGCATCATTTGAACTGCATTATCTCAATGCATTAAATAACCACAGATTTCTAAATAAAGACCCACAAATTAACTTTCAGAAAAAAATCCTTTCTGAAGCTGGGAACCTCACAATACAACCACGTATTGCCATGTCTAATACCCCTTCTCCATTTCCTAACCTTGGCCCACAATCTCACATCTGTAAACATAAAAATATTAGGCTTAAAAGAAAATTCTGTTTTATAATGAACATTAATAGTCTTAGAGGGTAGGGGCGCCTGGGTGGCTCAGTCGGTTAAGCATCCGACTTCGGCTCAGGTCATGATCTCGCGGTCCGTGAGTTCGAGCCCCGCATCAGGCTCTGTGCTGACGGCTCAGAGCCTGGAGCCTGTTTCAGATTCTGTGTCTCCCTCTCTCTCTGACCCTCCCCCGTTCATGCTGTCTCTCCCTGTCTCAAAAATAAATAAACATTAAAAAAAAAAATTAAAAAAAAAATAGTCTTAGAGGGTATTCTTCTTAAACAATACTTAAAGATACAAACTGTGTAATGACTGAATTAAACCCCTCCTATACATAGTTTCAATTCATTTCAAACACGTACTTTTGTTCCTTTAAAAATACATATATATGCCAACTTTTCCATTTGTATGGAAACTGTCCTTTATTCAAAGTTGTAACTCACTATTAATTTTCCTTTCTCACAGTTAATATCTAACCAGTATTAATATATCTTGGGTCACACATAAATTCTCTGAAAAGCAAAAACTATGCACTTTTTTATGTTCTCATAGTTACATAAAAAGGTAATTTATAAACTGTTGATTTCATTTTCAAATAAGGGATCTGGATAGCACAACAATCAGTATGAAATATTCTTTATGACCACTTAGTTATAACTTAATACAAAATATTTAAAATAGATTTTAAAATATGTACCAGTATGAAGGTAGATAAAAAAATTCGAAGGGAGAGTGACTCCAACATACCTCATGAATAAGACCAAAATTCACCTCACAATATACAGTATTCTAAAATCAGAATGGATTGTGAGTGCTACCGTTCAATGCAACATTTTATAACAGGGTAAGAATATACTAGATAAACCTACTAGATATTAAAATCTTAAAAGAGATAAAGAGGGATAGAGGATGACACAGTCTATAACACCCAGTCTTTACAGCTGTATTATCATTTAGCATCATACCATAATAAAAAAAGTCCCTTCCCAAATATTCCCAAGGCAAGCAACCACGTCCAACAATAATAAATGTATAATATGTGTACCTCCTAGCCTTTATAGATTATCAGAAAAACTATTACAAAATAAAATGTAGAAATGATTTTAAGTTTGACAACAAAATCAAGTTATACTAATCTTACATATGCCAAAAACAAAATGCAAATAGTATTCATATACTAATGAAAATACCAACTGCTAAAATTCATAGCTAAACAGTTTGACTAAATACAACGTTGTTAACCTAGTATTCAACTGTAAAAACACTCATAAAATGAAAATCTCATTCCTACAACAAAAAAGATAAATATAGTCATTAGCACTGTATTTATTAAACACTGTACTACATTTAATAACTGACCGTTAAAAACAACCATGACGGGCATATATTAGGATAAACATGGTCATACCACAAACACTTCTTTAAACAAGATAATGCTCATGAAATGGCTGAAGAGAAGAGTATCATCAGTAAGACTTCCCTCGTCATAATTTACAATGAGCCCTACCTATATCCCTCATTCGTGGATTAAAATAAGCTTACATAAAATCTCACAGCGCTTCTTAGTAAAACTGCTAATTAAACCCAATCTGCCATTTTCCCATCAGTAATCCAAACAAGACTGCAAAATAGAACCCTATAATTGTCACTATCACAAAACCACCTCATTAAAGAAATCAAGATGAATATGTATACTTGCTGCCTATAAGGTCTATAAAACATATATATAAACCTAACAAATGCTATAAAGGCAAATACAAAGTTATAATTATTTCACTCATAACTGAAAACCCAAGTTCAAAATTAAAAATTTAAGCTTTAAAAATGTTTACCGTAAAAAAAGACACACACATAAATTCAAATCAAATCTGTTCCCAAATCCTAAGAATTTACAGACATGAAAAGGTTCCAAACTAGTTTATACCAAATGTTTAAGAGTAGTATTACTTTCCAATTGAAGATGTCTTTTTTATCCTCACTTCATTAAAAACAATTCACAGTAGTATCCTTTTCCTATGTTGGCAATATAACCTATGAATGATTCTACTGTACTTACTATTACTTCACTAAAAATTACACATATCCTATCCTTTAAAATAAATAAAAATGTAAGCAGAAAAAAGGTAAGTCAGAAAAAGACAGATTAGTATCAGGCAAGCTTTTAGTGCTTTATTAAAAGATAAAATATTCTCAAATGATATTACATTTGGCCATTAAAAAAATAATAATAATAAACCATTAGCAGCACCACTGGGGGAGAAAAAGTCAAGAATATACAGAACTTTAAAACTATTCCATTATAAAGTGAAAAAGATGATGAGATTTTTACTTACATGTGAAATAGTCAGTTAATAATGTATAGCCACAAATGCTGAAGTCACCTAAAGATTTCACAAGATGACCACAGTAACACATGCAAGAAATCTCTCATGCTTTCAGTCAAGCTGTATTTCAAATTTTCAGTTGAAACAGGTACATACAAACATATTCACAAATATGGCATTATTTTAAACCTACTCTTTGACTTTATACTCTCAATTAGTCAAAAATTTTCAGTATTTCCATGTCTCAATCCAGCTATCAAGAACTTAATTTTATATAAAAAAGGGAAAAAAAAACTATTAAGTAGATGTGCTACATATATAGCAACAACAAATCCACTTACTTTTTTCTCTTTCTCATGATGTTTATCCTGAGAGTGAGAGGAAGAATCACTTAAACTTTGATCATATGACCTATTAGATCCCCGTTTGCTCTTTTTCTAAAAAAGAAAATATATATACATACATGTATATGTATATAAAAAAATTTTAAATAATCTTTCTGTTAGGCTTAAACCAATTCAAGTGTGCAGTATTTAAAAATGTCTACTGAAGTAAAAACAAAAACAAAAAAACAAAACAAAAAAAAAACCACCTTGCTATTTCAAACTATATAATCCAGTTTAGACACCATCTATATGCTGTCTATTGCATTATAAAGGAAAATCTAAACCTAAATTCAACATTAATGCCATATTTTTGTACATATATGAAAATGTGTGAAAATAGATTATATTTTCAAATAAGCAGGAGCTTATTTGTCACTTTATCACAAAACCACCTCTTAAAAGAAATCAACTATAATTTTTCATTGTCTTCTTTAAAAAAGAAAAGGAGTTCCAACCAAAATAGAGAATGCCATACTGAGGAAGGATGCCAAGACTAGAAGAAAAGAAAAGTTTTCTGCCGCACTAGAAAAAGCAAGAAGCCTTTATATCTCATACTTTCAGTATTAGGGCATAGTTTTCTAAAAACTTGTCTCTGTAATTCATTAAGAAAAAAATTAAAGGAAATGTCAGCATTAGACCCATGCATTTCTCAAAGCATTAATAAAAGTATGCACATTTCTGTTTAAAATACTTAAACAATTTCATAATAAAGTATGACAGTGAGAGTTATTTGAGGTATTTAAAACTGGGTGGTACCATAACTAGTTCAAATTAGACAAAAATGGCTATGAAAGGCATTCAAATTCTATGCAAATGTAGGTTAAATAATCTTATTAAATTATTAGACTTTTCCTCCCTAACTAGCAAATGGGACAACAACATGTCAATAACTAGCAATGAGAAAATTCAATTTACAGACTCTCATAATCCATTTTCATTATTTCTGAATTTTGATCTATATCATCTTCCATTTAGAAAACTAAGATTCCAAAATGCTTTTAACATCTAGAAAGCAAAATTTTCAATTTTACTATCTCAAAATTAGTCTTAAAACACTTCAATATTCTTTGTTCTTAAAATAAAAGTTTTTGATAGCAAGCAATATATTTACACAATCTAAGTATTTCATATGCATGAACCAGAAGAGAATCATGAGCTGATTTCATGAGTAAGAGGCCCTTACTATTTACCTAAAAGAAAGGAATAAAAAAATAGCTCCATTCACAAGGGAAAGTTAATAAATATAAACAAGACATTAAAAACAAAGAAAACTTAAACTTTCGTGTACAAATCTGTCATCATTGAAGACTAAAAAAAATAGACACTTAGGACATTAAATATCGATCCTTCAAAGGAAAACGGACACAATATATGTAACAACTAACCAAATTTTACCAACTCAATCATCTATGCTATTATGTAACAGTAAAAATTCGCAAAAATCTAAAATATTCCCAAAGTTGTATTTAAATACATTTTTCTCAACATCTTCAACCAAGAAGTTACAAAACAGCTTTGTTTCAATTTTACTATCTCCTAGTAAATAAAAATGAAAATAAGTAAATAATAGTAATATAGCAAAAAAGATGACTAACAAGTGAGAAAAATCACCAGAGTTAGATTATAGAGTTCTTTATACATGCTTTTTCTACTAAATGTATCCTAACATTTACTATTAATTAATAGAACTTATTTTATAATATTCATCATTATAAATGAACCAAAGCAAAGCAAAATCTTTAAGAATTACTAGATCTTTTAAATCCCAGGAGAGACCATGAAATTGCAAACAATTTCACACAAAAATCAAGAGAAAAGCAACAGCTATTATGCCTTTTTTATAAAACAGAATTTTGCAAGTTCAAGATAAATTCTTACCAGCTTGCTAAAATGGTATTTACAGTAGCCACAGTATTGGACATTATCTGCACCATTACCTTCTTCTTCACAAAGTAGTCCAGCAAACTGAGCACTGAAAATAAAAGCCAAAAAATATATATATAAATATAATACGTATACATTAAATCTCAAACTACAGTTATGTATATATAAATAAATTAAAACTCACTTCCAAGCATGTAAGGTTTGTAATTAAACCTTATACATCTAAGAGTAAAGGGGGCAAATGTAAAGCTTTATTCTTACTGTGATCAAGTACATATTTTTTAAGTTATATTTGTAGCTTATAATAAACTTTTGATCCATCTACCTCTAGTAAGAATGAAGATTTATGTATGTTTTAAACATGCATATATATAAATGTTTAACATTACCAAATAGACATTAAATTGTTTTAAGATACCCCCCACCCATTTTACTTCTTCGCTCTATTATCACAGGTACTAACAGAAAGGCCAGGCTTCTAAAGGACTGAAATGACTTGGGATGGGATGTGCCCCATAGATGCAGATTACGTACTGTTACAAGGAAATGCTTCAGTTCATAGAACCATACAGGAGGCAAGATAAACATAAGCTGTGTTTTCCAGTCAAAAACAATAGAAGAAATGGAATCGAATCCTAAAGTTATGATATTCATTTAAAAAAAAACCCACAAAGTGCTAAAGTTTATAATCATTATCTTGTCAATTTGGCCTTCCACTTTTAACATTCCAAAGTTACAGTAGTATTAGCATATATCTTTACCCAAGAAAGAACTTTCATCTTAGAAAAATTAAGTTCATTAATTACAGAATTTATACAACCAAAAGTCTTTTCCATTCCCCAAAATTAACCTAAAATGGATTTCTTAAACGCATACACTAAAAGCTCAGGAAATAAAGCATGTGTCTATACTGGCTGCTAAATACAGACTATTTCCTAAAAGTAACAAGTCCTTGGATTATTCCCAAACTTTAATTTTGAACTGTTGTCTATCATGTTGAATATTTTATTTTAGGATAATTTTTACTCTTGAAATTTTATGCCAAAAAAATATCTTAAGTAACTTCTTAAGAAGTAGCCACCAGAATACTGAGAATATGATAGTGACTGCTTTCCCCCTCTCCCCCACCTTCAAACATGCAGTGAAGAAACACGATCATTGATTAAAATCCTTACTAATATTGCAGGCACCGCACTAAGTTTACCTACATCAGCTCTTTCAGTCCTAACAATAAATCAAAGGTTAGGTAACAAACACTGATATTTTAAACAAAATGAAACTAAATAAAACATGAGAACCAGAATCCACCTATTGAAAATCTGCTCTGGTAAATTCAATTATTAGAATCATCTTTATTAGAAGAAACTCTAAACACAGAAATCATCCCAATAAAATTTACTGTAAATATTTGAGTACCTAAGCCTTTAATTTACAAGGTATTTCCTTGTACGAAGCACAAGAATTTCGGTTTTGTACGACGACAGAAGCATACTTACCACGTCACATGGAAAGCCTGCCGACATCCGTGTTTATTACATGTCATGCAAGCACCGGTAGCTGCTTTGCTTTCTCGTCCTTGTTCATCACAAATGTAGCAAGTCTTAGGATAGAAAAAATAAACAAAATTAAGCAAAAACCTTACAAGTGTTTTTATAGCAATGAATCTTAGGGGCACGTGGGTGGCTCAGTCGGTCGAGTGGCCGACTTCAGCTCAGGTCATGATCTCATGGCTTGTGGGTTTGAGCCCCACGTCGGGCTCTGTGCTGACCGCTCAGAGCCTGGAGCCTGCTTTGGATTCTGTCTCTCTCTCTCTCTGCCCCTCCCCTGCTTGTTCTCTCTCAAAATAAACATTAAAAAAAAAAATGAGTTTTACAATTATCTTCAGAAGTCAAGATTAGGTTTACTGTCTAACCTACTTTACTTCAAAACATGAATTCATTTTTTCTGTCAGTAATCTGATTTTTACCAACATGCAGACATAAACAAGGATAGGTAAACAGTACTAGTGGAACTTCACAAAGACCCAGTCTTCCTTAGGCTCAAATACCCTGCACAGCAGCGAGAATCTTCACAGGCACCAAGGCCAGGGGCCAGGACATAGCCTACGACACCTTGGTCTTAAAACTTCCTCACCAATATTCAACTGATTTCTGGGACAAGAGTGTAAAAAAAGATTCGTCTTTTCCTCTGCTGGAAGTAAGCATATCTACGGGAGTTTGACACAAGGAGTTGGGACCTAAGAGATGAAGCATGGTCCTGGATGATGAGCGAAATTTAGGCCATTTCGTCTCTTCACAAGAATCCTACTTGAGCTGCCATTCAGCCTGCCAACCTGACAGACTGAGCCTTCGGGGAAGACATTTTCGCTAAGGAGGTCAGAGATGCCCCCAGGAGACACTGACCAATAAACACTGCCACCGACTTTGACTTACATCTTGTCCTTTTCCCGGGTAAAAATAGCTGATAAACAGTACCACCTTTTCATGAAGAACTCAACTATATAAATGGCAATCTATGAGTATCAGTGTATAATGAAGAAAATTAATCAGCTGACTAGAAGTTGAGTATACAAAAATTAATGTCTACAATAAAATCGGTAACACTTTTAAAAGGAAACCAATTTCTGAAGAGTAACAAGGTATAAGCTAGCCAACTTCAGTGGGACCACATATATTTTTAAACTTAGAGAGCTTTCCCCCATTATGCACTGTGGTGCCAGAATAACACAATTCAACAATATTTACAAGAACACAGTTCTCAAAAAAGCCTAGTATCTAGTCAGGTAAGTTAATTTAAACTCCTCTGTTGAAATACAAGGATTCAGACTGAGAAAAATTATTTTTTTAAGATTATTTTATTTTTGGGGGTGCCTGGGTGGCTCAGTCGGTTAAGCATCCAACTTCAGCTCAGGTCATGATCTTGAGGTCCATGGGTTTGAGCCCCTCGTTGGGCTCTGTGCAGACAGCTTGGAGCCTGGAGCCTGCTTCTGATTCTGTCTCCCTCTCTCTGCCCCTCAACTGCTTGTGCTCTCTCTCTCTCTCTCTCTTAAAACTAAATAAACATTAAAAATTTTTTTTAAAAGATTGTTTTATTTTTGAAAGAGAGCACATGGGCGGGGCAGAGAGAGAGGGAGGAAGGGAGGGATGGAGGAAGAGAGAGGGAGAATGGAGGGGGGAAGAGAGAGAGAGAGAGAGAGAGAGAGAGAGAGAGAGAGAGAGAGAGAGAAATATTCCAAGCAGGCTTGGCACTGTTAGGGCGGAGACTGATATGGGGCTCGAACTCACAAACCGTGAGATCATGACCTGAGCCAAAATCAAGAGTCAGACACTTAACCGAGTAACCCACCCAGGTGTCCCTAAAATAATTTTTGTAGGAGCACCTGGGTCTCAGGTCACCATCTCACCATTCGTGGGTTGGGACCCCACATTGGGCTCCTTGCTGACAGCTCAGAGCCTGGAGCCTGCTTCGGATTCTGTGTCTCCCTCTCTCTCTCAAAAATAAAATAAACATTAAAAAATTCTTTATTATTTTATACCTCTAACAAGTAAAATCCCAAGTTACAACAAAACCAAACCAGACACAGTGAATAAGAGCATCTCTATCCGTTCAAATTACAAAAACAAAGTATCAAACAATTACAATGGGAAACTGTAACATACATTTTTTAACCTACAAATGATCAAGAAGATTAAAAAAAGAAAAGACAGAGCAGACTGAAACAGTAACATTTTATATAGCAAAATTCATGGAAAATATGCAAGTGGGCCTTAAAGAATCTCTCAGTTAACTTCCAAAACAGTGAAAAGACACCACCTTTTGACAATTCAATAAAACTAAAAATTATGATGAATATTAAAAAGAGAGAGAGAGAAGGACTTCCAGACTCCTGGAATGGTGAAGTGAGAGCTCCATGGATCCCCTCTCCACTTCCAAGATTTGGAGGGCACTGGGGAGAGAGTCTCTGAAAATTATCCTAAAGACATGCAGCAAACAGTGGAAAATTTGTTTTTTGAAAAAGTGTACTGAATCTCACTAAGAACAGTGAGAGTCTAGAATCTGAGGCATGATCTGCTCCCATCACCACCCTACCACACACACAGCTTCTTGTGATGGAAATTCCCCTCTGGGTGGGTGTGGCCGAGAAGATAAGGCTCCCTCTCCCCTCAGCTCCTAGTCTGAAGCTATCGTTTTACCCTAGAAGAACCAGTCTCCAGTGACTCTCATCCTACTTATAGCTGGTAGCTCTCACTCATAGAATCCCACCCTAACAACAGGCCACGGGTCCTGAGGCCATTATCATCCCTCCCCCTTTTGCTAGTAGAATGGAAGTTCCATGAGAGGAGGAAATGGGTTGAGAAAACCAGGGGGCTACTATACCCTTTCTTCCTCCCAGCACACTGCTGGAGTACCTGTGTCTCTTCAGGAGAAGCAGAGTGCTATCCCCATCCCCAGTTCCAGAGCAGTAATGTAGAGATTCTCAGAAAGGCACATGGGTATGGAACATCTTCAGAACAAAGAGCCCAACAGCTTTGCCTGAGAGGACTGACTATGTGGAGAAGCTTAAGGACACTGTCAAAAACACCCTGGCAGAGGGGCGCCTGGGTGGCTTAATTGGCTAAGCGTCCAACTTCGGCTCAGGTCATGATCTCACTGCTCACGAGTTCGAGCCCCGAGTCAGGCTCTGTGCTGACAGCTCGGAGACTGGACCCTGCTTCAGACTCTGTGTCTCCCTCTTTCTCTCTGTCCCTCTACCTCTCTCTCTCTCTCAAAAATAAACATTAAAAGTAATCAATCAATCACTCTGGTGGCAAGCAATTAAGACAGGACTGGTAGCTCCAAGGTACTAATAGAAACAAGTAAAACCAGGCTGAAAATTAACAGAGAGAATGAGAGAAAGACAAGAAATCAGGGCCCTCCTAGGATCACATTCATCCCTGGGGGTATAGAAGGCTATGTACATGAACTAAGTTGCACCCACTCAGGAAAAATCCAAGTGGGACTCGAGGCCAATGTAAAAGCATTCCCTAAAGCCACACACAGATCCATCAGCCAATAAGGCTCATAAGGCTTTAGTACAAAAAACTGGCTGAAAAGTAAGTTACTGTGACCCAGAGGCAACTCCTGCGAATCTAGACTTGAAAATAAAATCACACTCATACGTGATGGTCTGAAAGATTGCATGCATGCTTAAGGCTGCACATGTTCGAGAACAACCGACAGAGAGAACCTCAGATCTCCTTAGAAAATAATCTCTAAATCACATACATATTAAGTGATAAAGGGTGAAAATGTAACTAGCTAAAGGGGCTTAATTTAAACACAATCTTTGACTAATAAGTGGTTTATGTTGATCCACAGGCAACCCTAAGAAGTCAGGCCTTTTTTTTTTTCCCCCCAGGACATTTGAGCAGGGCCACCTGAAGTTACACACTGTTGGGTAAACAGACATAAGAAAATTAGTCCAGCCAAGTCATTAAACAAATAAATGACAAAACAAACAACATGACCCATAAGAAGGAAGAATCATTCTCCAGAGTGACTATATTATCTAAAATGTCCATTTCAACAAAAAATTACAAGACGTGCAAAGAAACAGGTCAGTGTGACCTACACACAAGAATAAAAGTAGACATTAGAAACTGTCTTTGAGGAGGGACCCAGATGTTAGACTTGGAAGACAAAGACTTCAATCAAATGGAAATACTTGAGTTTAAAAAATTCATTAAAGAGGCTCAACAGTAGATTTGAGTTGGTAGTCAGAAAACAATCAACAGACTTAAAAACAGATCAATAAATGGGGCGCCTGGGTGGCTCAGTCGGTTAAGTGGCCAACTTTGGCTCAGGTCATGATCTCTCTCAGTCAGTGAGTTCGAGCCCCGCGTCGGGCTCTGTGCTGACAGCTCAGAGCCTGGATCCTGCTTCGGATTCTGTGTCTCCCTCTCCCTCTGCCCCTCCCCCATTCGCGTTCTGTCTCTCGCTGCCTTTCAAAAATGAATAAATATTAAAAAAAAAAAATTAAAAAAAAAACAGGTCAATAAAGGTGTGCCTGGCTGGCTGAGGGGAGAGCATGTGACTCTTGATCTTGGGGTCATTAGTTCGAGCCCCATACTGGGTGTACAAATTACTTAAAAATAAACTTAAAAAAATATATAGATCAATAAAGATTATACAATCTGAAGAAGGGACTTCTTTAGATTATACTACCTGAAGTACAATTTCCAAAAAATGTGGGACACCATTAAGTACACCAGCATACGTATGGGAAAACAAAGAGATGAAAGAAAGGGACAGAAACTGAATCTAAAGAAATAATGGCTGAAAATTTCCCAAATCTGGTTAAAACCAATAATCTACAATTCTAAAAATCTTGATAAACACTAAGAGATCCACACTCAAATTGGTCAAAGCCAAAACACACAAACAAACAAAGATATCTTGAAAGCAACAAGAGAAAAATGGTTCATCACAAGCAAGGAAAAGTACAATACAATTAACACCTGAAGTCTCAAAGGAAACAATGGAGAGCAGAAGGCAGCAGGATAAGATATTCAAAAAGCTTAAAGAACAGAACTATCAACCAGGAGTCCAATATCCAGGAAAGCTATATTGCATAAATAAAGATGCAATAAGGATATTCCCAAACAAACAAAAACAGATATTTTGTTGCTCCAATCCTGACTAACAAGAAATACTAAAGGAAGTTCTTTAGGCTAAAATCAAGTGACACTACACAACAATTACAACACACACACACACACACACACAGTCTAAGAGCTCCAGTCAATTTTACCTCAATAGAGCTGAAATCTTTAAAAAATAAATCTAACAGGCCAATTAATAAACACACATAAAAGGCTCTAACAAAGGTGATTATACAGAAAAAGATAAAAGACAGTATGATTAAATATTTCTCATTCTTCTCTTAATTCAAAAGGCAAAAGCATAAAACAATGCCCATAAATTGTATTGTTGGGCCTATAACAGAGAAATGTAATATATTTCACAATGACAACACAATTAAAGAGGGTGGGAATAAAGATATATTGGAGTAAGAAAGTAACACCAGATGGTAACTTGAACCCACATGAAGAAATGAAGAGAAACACAAATGGCAAATGGTATCTAGCAACACACACACACTATATAAATATATCTGTGGTCTTCTTCTCTTAGCTTTAAAAGATAAGGGGAGGCCTCAGTGGCTCACATGATTAAGTGTCCAACTCTAGATTACAGCTCAGGTCATGATCTCATGGTTCATGGGTTCAAGACCCGTGTCAGGCTCTGCCCTGTCAGAGCCTGCTTGCAATTCTGTTTTCCTCTCTCTCTCTGACTCCCACCCACTCTCTCTCTCTCTCAAAATAAATAAACATTTTTTTTTAATGTGTATTTTAAAAAAGACTATACAGAGCAATCATTATGTTTTAATTTGAGAAAGAGACTCAGAGCACACAAGCAGGGGAGGGGCAGGGGCAGGGGCAGGAAGAAGGGAGAAATGAGAGGGAGAGGGAAAGGGGGAGGGGGAGGGAGAGAATGAATATGAATATGAATATGAATATGAATATGAATATGAATATGAATATCCCAAGCAAGCTCCACACTCAGCATGGAACCCGAAGGGGGACTCGATCCCACAATCCTGGGATTATGACCTGGGCTGAAATCAAAAGTCAGACACTCAACTGACCAAGCCACCCAGGTGCCCTAACAGAGCAATAATTTTAACAATATATTATTGTTTGTAGTTTATACAAACATAATATCTCTACTAATAATAGCACAAAAGGGGGAAAGGAATGGAGACATATAGGAATGAATTTTCTATATCTTACTGGAGTTAAGTAGATTCTGATAAGATAAATATTGCAAACCCTAGAGCAACCACTAAGAAAATAGCCCCGAAAAATATAATTTAAAAATCATGAAAGGAATGAAAAAGGTACACTAGAAAATATCCACTTAAGGTAAAAGAAGGTACTATAAAAGAAAAAGAGAGGACCAAAGCAGCCATAAGACAATGCAAACAAAAAGTAAAATGGCGGGCATAAAACCAACCATATTAATGATAGCATTGAATATGAATGTATTCCAATCAAAAGGCAGAGATTAATAGACCAGATTAAAAAAAAGAAAGTTCCATACACTGTCTGCAAGAGGAATACTTTAGATTTGATAGTACAAGTAAGTTAAAAAGATTAAAAAAAAAAAAAAAGATATAGTACGCAAAGAGCAAGTATCAGATGGCTGGAGTAGCTATCATTATATCAGACAAAAACAAAAAACAAAAAGAAAAAAAATAGACTCTTGAGACAAAACATTACTAAAGATAAAGAGGGATATTTTATAACGATAACAGTCAATCCATCAGGAAGATACAATTATAAGCGTAAATGTGTGTATATACACATACATATACAGAGAGAGAGGGAGAACAAGAGAGCCCCAAGACACATGAATCAAAGTAGAAAAAAGTAATTTGATTATTTTATTTTTTTAAATGACCTGAGCTGAAACCAAGAGTCGGATGCTCAACCAACTGAGCCATACTAGCACCTTAATATTTTGATTATTTTTAAATATTAGCTATTAGATTAAGAAGAAAATATGCAAAATAACTGAGGATTATTGAAAAATTGTTCCCAAACAAAATCATATCTAAATAAAATGTGAAGCATGTGAATAAAGCCATACTCAAGAGGCAAATTCATAGCCTAAAAAGTTTTCCCTGTTTTAGAAAATATTTTAACTGAACTATTTATTTTTTTAGTATGACAGAACATTTAATTACATCAGTTTCCCATCAATACACTAGTCATTTAATGATGATTACATAGGCCATTTCCACTGGTTGGCAGGAGGCTCTTCCACTAAAGGCTCCAATGGTTTTCATTATATCATTTTTCCTGCCAGACTTAATTCATTTTCAGCTTGAAGAGTCACCTCTTCCAGTTGCCCACCCTGAAGTTGGTCTAACTGCTTAACATCTGATTCCACTGTAACCATACACATACAAACACAGTTGTAATCTGTTCTGTATATTTCCTATATGCTGCATTTTTAGGAATTTGCTCAAGAACATCAAGAATCTTTGTGTCCAATATTCTTAACCTCTCGTGTGGACTCTCACATACAGCCAATCCCACAAGGCCAGGGGTCTTCTTCAGCAAATCTGCCATGACAGTGCCAGTAGGCTCGGGACACACAGCCCTTTGAACCTAATTTTTTAAATTAAAGAAACAGGCCTCATATCAAAAGGATTCTGGGGCCAAATTCCAACCCCACCTAAGAAGTAGCTGAAAGCATCACTCCAAATATAACTTGAACAAGCCAGTTAAACTACAAAAATACAGCTCTTCTTGTAACTGAAAGATGTGCTGTTGTGAGGCAACCAAGTAGCCTGAAATCCAAGAGAAGACATATTCTCCCCCCAACTTCCTAAGAGCACAAAATGTTCAGACTCTCCATCACTGATACAGCAAGAAAGGGAAGACATGGAGAAAGACATGCATGTAAGAAGGAATCAGCTAAAATTTTAATACATTGTTGTTAAAGGCTGATTGAGGGCTAATATGATACTGCAGAACCACTAGAACCACTGATAAAAGAGTTCTCACTCACTCACAGGCTCTACTACATGAACTTTTATGAGGGGTTCACGGGGAAGACTGATACCAAGGAGACAAAACCACCAGAAAAAATCTCCCTTGAGGTTCAGGCATGAAGAAGAGGATCAGACTCTACTGATGGTAAGATATGAAATCCTACCTCTCACCCAAACACTCCTTTCAAAAGCATTTGGGGGACTGGAGCAAGCCCTGTCACATCCAAGACATGGGTAAGGCCCACCATGACTAGGAATACAAAGGAAAAACTCTTTACACCTAGGCAAGGGGCAGGAAAAATTCTCAAACCCAAATTCCCAACCCTGTTAGTAATAAAATTAAGAGGTCTTCTAGTGCTGGGGGTAGAAGCAGAAAGTTCTGTTCCTCACAAGTCGTTCCAAAGACACAAATATAAGTCTGCCATGGTGAGGAGGAAAGGAATGGTGAAACTGTGAGGCCCAGACATACAGGGCCTACCAAAGAGAGAGGGTGGACCAAAACAACAGAGAAATCCCAAGCCCAAAACATCAAATAACAAACAACGGCAATCTAACACTAAAGGAAAAACAAAAGCATACCAGGAAGAAATTTAGCGTGTCTGACTCAATATTGTTTCTATTTCCCTTGCTGCCATGACCTAAAACAGAAACTTCTGCTTAGCCCTGCACATAGGAATGTTACAGCTAAGATTTGAAAAAAACTGCTTTTTAAAATCCAAAATCTACCTCACCCGAGGAGACAGAGGAAATAAGGAAGTACATAAATGACTATGCTGTGTTTAAGATTTACAGGAACAACATGACCAGATTCCTATACACAACAAACTGACCAAGAACAATGAAGTTACTTGACCTTCCTTGATGTCTACAGGTATCAGTCGCCTTTTGACTCCAACTCCCTCCCACTTTCCCCCTCTTCTTAACATAAAAGAAGCTCAAATCTCTAGCTGAGGAACTGGCTCTTTGGGACAATAGTCTGCCATCTCTTTGGTCTGCTGGCGTTCGGTATCAAGTCTCTTCTCTACATCCACATCTTGCCTCTTCACTCACTGGCCTGTCACACAGCAAGCAGAACAAACTTGGGACTTAAAAGTGTGGTAAAGAAACCACCCTCTGTGGCACTGGTGAACAGATACAGCTAAACGCTGGGGGTGGAACACAAACACTGTGAAAGCAAAGAACCTAATACTCCAGGGCTCCTGGGTGGCTCAGTCAGTTAAGTGTCTGATTCTTGATTTCACCTCAGGTCATGCTCTCGCAGTTCATGAGTTCGAGTCCCTTAGGGTGAGCCCCGCTTTGGGTGAACCCCGCTTCTCTCTCTCCCTCCCTCCCCTCCAAAAAAAACCCCTAATACTCTGGCCTTCCACCTAAACTTATAGTATCATTAGAAGACGACCAAGGGGCAAGGCCACCCCAATGGGCTCAGAGGACAGAGCATCAAGCCACGCAGAATTATTCTCAATCTTAGAACCTAAAAACCGTCCTGTTGAGTTACAAACTTGCTTTGCTTTAGTCCAGTAACCCCTTTTTGCCTTCTAACTTCTCCCTTTCAAAATGGGACTATCTATACTACACCTATCCTACCACTGTATCTTAGAAGCAGACACCTTTCCTATATTTCACAGGGTCACAGATGGAAAGGAATTTTGCCTCAGGATTGACCATACCCAGAATTTCACCCACATCTGATTTACATGATTCAGAATGAGATTTGGAACAATCTCATTGAGATTGTTCCAAATTTTATCTAATACTAATACTTAGATAAAATTCTGAATTTAAGAGTTGATGCTAGAATCAATTAAGACTTTGGGAAATCACAGGATGAAATAAAAGTATTTTGCATGTGGTAAGAACATGAAGGCGGGAAGATTACTATGTGTTGAACTGTGTCCCTGAAAAAAGGTATGTGAAGTCCTAATAACCCCAGTAACTCAGAATGTGACCTTATTTGGACAAAGGGTCACTGCAGATATAATTAGTTAAGATGAGGTCACACTGGGGTAGGACAGGCCTCTAACTGAATATGACTGGTCCTTATAAGAAGATGGCCACTTGAGGACACAGAGGCAATGAAAGAACAGTGGGGTCAAAAAGCAGAGACTGGGGTGATAAATCCATAATCCAACGAATGCCAAGGATTTCCTGTCACCACAACAGGCTGGAAGAAAGGCACAGAACTGATGCTCCCTCACAATTCTCAGGAGGAACCAATGCCAATAACTTAATTTCAGACTTCTAGCTTCCATAACTGTGAGAGAATGAACTTCTGTTGTTTTAAGCCACCCAATTTGTGGTACTTTCTTAAGGCAGCCCTAGGAAACCAATAACAGAAGCTGTATGAAAAACTGGCTAGGAGTTGGTTATGTTTTGGAGTTGGGTGATGAACTAGGAGGGATGGGAAGTAGTTTCATTCTATTATTATTTTCTACAATGACAATTTCCAAACCAAATACTTATATTGTTATAATATGTAGAATAAAAACGAAAACTTCATGTAAGCATAATTTAAAAAGTTAGAAAACATTAGAATAATAAAATTAGACATAAAGCCTAAAACTGTTCTTTATTATTAGGCACAAAACGATCCATCAAGAGCTTAGATAAAGGTAAAAACCCCAATGAAATGTTTATGTGAAGAAAACCCAAAAGAAATGAGGTGACACAAAAAGTATTCAACACATTCAAAAAAGTAAATTAATTTGTAAAGAAAGCATCAAAATTATTTTATACTGTTATAAAGATCTATATGCCCCCAGTATCACACAGCACACCGATTTAGTAGCCTACTTTCAAACCAGACTTTTTGCAGCTAAGATATATTGCTTTGTTACCTCATCCTTGTGGAGGAGAGGAGGTAGATACAAAAGGTACCTGGCTTATCCCCTAAAAAAAAAAAAAAAAAAAGGTCACATGCTGTGTTAACTGGGGATTTGGGTAGTCACAATTTCAAAGCAGGCCAATGCTTTGAACTTTCAAAGGGAAAAACAAATCAGACCCATCATGGATTTAAAAAAATGGCAAACTGTATTCTACAACTTTGTACCTAGAGAAAAATCCCCCCCAGCAATAGTAACCTGATGACAATCAGAACTTGTTGCTAGGCACTCTACTTCTCTTTGACACTATTTCATGGTTTCCTACTACCTGGCGCTGCTGACATTACCGTTGGGTGATGAAATCTCATTATTCTAATTTCAGACCCAAATGTATCCTTATCATTTTCTTCTTAGATGTCTTGTTTTTTCCTGTATCTGGCATCTCTGATCATCTTATTACTCCTTGTAATTATAAATATGTACATGATATTTATATGATCCTGTAAAATAAAACTTCAAGTTTTCCTTCTCTTAAAATACTACTATAAGCTATGGGTCTCCCAACTTACATGACCTCCCCATTTCCATCCTCTCTCTTTGAACCTGCATATTCTACTGTCACCTTGCCATTTCCCTTTCTAACAAGTTAATAAATTTTGACTTGCACTGAATATAATTTGGTCTAATAAAAATATTTCTGACAGAACAGAAGCCTGATCCAGCAGTAGGGAAGATAACCATGAAAAAGCCTCCATGCTGCAGGATGGATGAAGGCAGAGACCAGTCTGCTATAGTACGATACAATACGATATGACGCGATATGATACAATATAATATCAGTTTTTCCATAGCTGTGGAAAAAATACTGTCAACATATCCAGATATGCAATTCAACCATTCTTTCCTTCATGAAAAAAGAATGGACCATGTGTGTACTCTTGCACAAAAGACATTCACTTCTGACGATCCTTACATATTTTAATTTCAACGTTTTGGTTTTTAGTTTCCCTCTTAACAGACAGTCTTTGAAAATGAGCAAAGTCATTTTCATCCTACATGTAACTTTGAAAACTGCAAGAGAAGTTGTATCACTTTGCCTTACAGGTCTCACTTACAACATGCAGAAAATAATTAGATTTTAACCACCTATGGAGAAAGAGCCAGAGTAAAGGGTTACTCTGTCCATTTTCTGGAGCTTGCTGAATGATTTTGTAAATGTGATGTGTACCCTTCCTTAGTCCCAGGTAGCTGCTCTGTGCTCAAGTGTAGAGATTAGTGTATAAAACAAGAGTAACACTGTTAATTGGTGCATACTCTATACAGCTGACCCTTGAACAACAAGGGGACTAGAAGCATCGATGATCCCCCATGCAGGTGCAGGTATAACTTCTGACTCCCCAAAAACTTAACTACTAACAGCCTACTGTTGACCAGAAGCCTTACCAATAACATAAAGAGCAGATTAACACATATTTTGCATGGCGTATGTATTACATACTGTATTCTTATAATAAAATAAGCCAGATGAAAAGTGTTATTTAAAAAAATCATAAGAAGGGGGGCCTGGGTGGCTCAGCAGGTTAAGCATCTAACTTCGGCTCAGGTCGTGATCTCATGGCTCGTGAGTTCAAGCCCTGCATCAGGCTCTGTGCTGACAGCTTAGCCTGGAGCCTGCTTTGGATTCTGTGTCTTCCTCTCTCTCTCTCTCTTCCCCTTCCACACTTGTGCTTTCTCTCTCAAAATATGAATAAACATTAAAAAAAAAAACTTTTTTCAAAAACTCAAGAGAAAATACATTTAGGTGCTGTACCGTACCATGCTGATCAGACGAAGTCTGCATGTAAGTGGACCTGCAGAGTTCACACCTGTGTTACTCAAGGATCGGCTCTAACCCTATATACCTTAATTACTTTGCAAAGATCCCATTTTTAATCACCTTGTTTACTGCCACCCCAAAAAAACTATAAGGTGTAACTGTGTATCTATGAATATTTTATGGCACCAAAATGAAGACAAAGTGAAAAAAATACTTGTGGTATATACAAACAAAAATTTGTTATCACTATTTAAAGAGGCCATAACTTTAGAGGCTCCTGGGCAGCTCAGTGGGTTAAGTGTCCGACTCTGGGTTTCACTCAGGTCATGATCTCACAGTTCTTGAGTTTGAGCCCCACATCAGGCTCTGTGCTGACAGTGCAGACCCTGCTTGAGATTCTTCCTCTCCCTCTCTCTCTGCCCCTCCCCAGCGCACACTGTCTCTGTCTCTCTCAAAATAAGTAAACCTAAAAAAAATAAAAAGAGTACATAACTTTAGAATGCCTAACAGTTTAAGAGCTAAATGGGCAAAAACAGACACAAAAAGAAATATTATTCTGACAACCTGACAAGTAATCAAAAATTCAAATAACTGGATATCATTTATTATCAAACTGGCAAATGTAGAATATGATTTTAAAAATGAATACAGACAATGGTGTGGTAAAAATGGCATTTTCATAAATTATTAGCTATATAAATGTGGAAAACAAACAGGCAATCTTATCAGAACCTTACAAACAGGTATAATCTGTAACACAATAATTCTAACTCTAGAGTTCTAGCCAAAGGAAATCAATCTAAACACAGAATAAAAGGGTTGGTGAAGCAAGATTCTTGTCATGCTTTAAATTACAACAGAAAAATAGCTAGGTAATGTGGGAATGGTTAGGAAAATTATGACATAAACATCGAGTCATCCAGGGGCACCTGGGTGGCTCAGTTGGTTAAGCATCCAACTTCGACTCAGGTCATGATCTCACAGTTCATGGGTTTGAGCCCCACATCGGGCTCTGTGCTGACAGCTCAGAGCCTGGAGCCTGCTTCAGATTCTGTCTCTCCCTCTCTCTCTCTGCCCCTACCCTGCTCACGCTCTGTCTCTCAAAAATAATAAACATTAAAGAAAAAAAGAAAAAAAAAAGTCATCCAAAGAGCCAAGAATAAAATCTGTATATTTGGCATTATTATAACTCATACTTACAGATTTTTTAAATGCCAAATATTTAAAAATGTTTATACATTTAAAATGTATTATTTTTAAATACATCAATTATTAAATCAATCATTTAATTATTTATTATTCAAGGTAATCTAAAATTTGGTAATCCTATGACAGGGAAGCAGAGAATTTGAGTATCAAGAAGTATTCTTATAATCCTTCAGAAAGTATATGTAAAACATTTTGTTATAGTTCAGATGTATATTACTCTGTAGAAAGAATTCTTACGTTTTATCAGAATCCCGAAGACCCAAAAAATGTAAAGAAGCACTAGTTTAGAAAAATCGGACATGCCTTCAAAGTGTCTTCCTGGACACCTGGTACACTTTGCTAAGATTTACTATTTTAGAATCAAGCAACTCAGGGGCATCTGGGTGGCTCAGTTGGTCAAGCATCCAACTCTTGATTTCGACTCAGGTCATGATCTCACAGTAAGTGAGCCTCACATCCGGCTCGTGCTGACAGTGCAGAGCCTGATTGGGATTCTCTCTCTGCCCCCTCCTCTGCTCTCTCTCTGAAAAAAAAAATAAACTAAAAAACAAAAGTTAAAAACAAACAAACAACTCAAAGAGATCAGTTTACTCAGTTTTATTCAGCATGATTCCATGCTGTCATAGAGTATACTAACAGTTTATGCCGTAATTCCATATGCTAGTGTTATATAATGAGAAAAAACATCCCAACATACAATTGTCCCTGGATCTGTTTTTTACGAAGTCATCAGGTGACCTTAAATCATCTCTTTTTAAACCTGGTCAAAACTCCTTTCTTTTTTAAAATTTATTTATTTGGGGAGGGGGTGTTATTTGGGGAGGAAGGGGGGGAGAAGAGAGAGAGAGAGAGAGAGAGAGAGAGAGAGAGAGAGAGAGAGAGAGAGAGAATGAATGCCAAGCAGGTTCTGCGCTGTGAGCAAGACAGGGGGCTCAATTCCACGGACCTGAGAGATCATCACCTGAACTGAAACCAAGAGTCATATGTATAAATTAAATGACTGAGCCACCCAGGCCCTCCGGCCAAAAACTCCTTTGTGAACTCCTTTTGAAAAAAAAAAAGATAGAAATTCTCAAGAAGGTTATGCAGAACACTACACTATTTTATAAAATTAAAGAATTAGCATATGCAATTTGGCACAGGTACATCAGGAACAGTTTATAGGCTTTTTTACCTAGTTGTTTAAATAGAATATTTACGAGGGGCGCCTGGGTGGCGCAGCCGGTTAAGCGTCCGACTTCAGCCAGGTCACGATCTCGCGGTCCGGGAGTTCGAGCCCCGCGTCAGGCTCTGGGCTGATGGCTCAGAGCCTGGAGCCTGCTTCCGATTCTGTGTCTCCCTCTCTCTCTGCCCCTCCCTCGTTCATGCTCTCTCTGTGTCCCAAAAATAAACGTTGAAAAAAAAAATTTTTTTTAAAAATAGAATATTTACGAGACATGAAGGTAAACAAGAGCACCTAAACTCCGGCGTCTTTTGTAGAAACTAACTGTGCTCAATTGTTTTTAATTTTTTATTATTATTTTTCTTTTTTAAGTTTATTTTTGAGAGAGCAAGAGAGACAGAGACACCACACATGAGCAGTAGAGGGGCGGGGGGGGGAGGGAGGGAGGGAGGGGGAGAGAGAGAGAACCCCAAAAGCCTCCATGTTGATAGTGTGGAGCCTGAAGGGGTTCAATCAAAGAACCATGAGATTGTGATCTGAGCCAAAATCAAGAGTCCAATGCTCAACTGACTGAGCCAAGTGCTCCTATTATTTTTCTTATTTTAGAGAGAGACAAGGTGTGAGAGTGGGGGAAAGGGACAGAGGGGAAGACAGAAGGAGAGAAAGAAGAGAGAGAGGAAGAGAGAGAGGAAGAGAAGAGAAGAGAAGAGAAGAGAAGAGAAGAGAAGAGAAGAGAAGAGAGAGAAGAGAAGAGAAAGAAGAGAAGAGAAGAGAAAGAAGAGAATCTTAAGCAGGCTCCACACCCAGCATGGTGCCAGATGCCACCAATGCTGGGATTCACGACCTGAGCCAGTATCAAGAGTTGGACACTCAACCGACTGAGCCACCCAGGCTAATGATGGAATGGTAACTAGGCATCTATGTTTTTCTAGGTGAAAATGGCTTCGAAGCCCAAGTACCTAGACCATACTTACTCTGTTAAAAATTGAGAACTTGGACACTGAGTCAAGTTACCTGTAGGAAACTCAGATAAAATGAGACACGGAATTAGATGATGTGGAAACAAGAACAGACCACAGACAGAAAAGAGACCGTAGGACCCTCACCACAGTTGGAATGGATGGTAGTCAGCCTGTGACTTTCTAGTTCCAGGTCCAACTCCCCACATATGTTGCAGGAATACCTACTATACTGGCCTTACAGCCAACCCTATTTGTACTTTAGCTAGTTTCAGTCAATTTAATTTCTGACTAGGATAAAGTTTTTGATCTTAACTCTAACCCTGTTATCATTTATTTTCCTATGAATAAACCAAATTTCTCAAGTATGACTTGCCTTGCTTTAAACTACTGCCTAGCAACGTAATTTCCCTTTAAGTACAGATGTTAACAGAATCTTATCCTAGCAGATTATACCACAGAAGCATCTATCATCTAGGAGTGCCCAAGATACCAAACAAACATGAAAAAAACCTGATACTGGCAATCTGTATGTTGGTGAGATTATTAAGTTTACTTCCATGAACAATTTTAACTTAGCCACTGTCTACTGGCATTTCCAGTTTAGACTGGACTGCTGCCTTGAAAAGAGGAGGGAAGAAATAACGGTGAAAGAAAGTACACTGCCATTCTTCCACAGTCCTTAATAAACCCTGCTTAATAAAACTGCCTCTGAGCCTCGGAGTTGAAAGAAGGCAATGAAGAATGAGGCTGAACACGAAAGCACAAATACACGAAAAGCAAATAAAAAGAAAAATAATTTACTATCCCCTGAGAAAATGAGAAACAATACCAAACAAAACAGAATACGTATACATGGGTGTACTGGCAAGCGGGGGAGAGACACAAATACTACAATACAGAGAAGCCTAACAGGGAAAGTGAGAATCAGCAGAGGTGCAAAAAAGGGCAAAAAGATTTTTCTATACAGACGGTTGCAAGATTGTTTTCCTTTTCCAAACGACACAAATGTCCACAAAAGAAAAAAAAAATTACGTGTTCATTTGAGTAACTAGGATACAAGTGCCAAGCAAAAACAAACGTGTATTATATTAGATATATACAAAAGCAAATATTCAATGCTTCAGCAGAAATGTGAATTTTATCTTGGAGTCTTATAATCATATTGTTAATGTATGCTGGCAAACAACTTGTAGATTCAAGATTTGTTCTACAAACCAAGTGGTAAGTCCCACCAACATCTGCCAAGAATTTAAAGCTTAGTGTCTTTGTTCTAAGAAATGAGTCAATTAACTTGATGACTCTATATAGACTCTATCTCAGGTGATGATGATGTGCTCAGTACTTAAGTTCTTGAAACTGAAAGGCCAGTCTGATTTTTTCTTCCTCCCTCATCTGTGTGTCATCACACCCAGTCAATCAAACCTCTCATATGTTACCAAAAGATCTGCCCCTTCTTCCTTCCTAGTACTACTCTCCTTCTTCAGACCCTCATTATTACCTCTGGAACACTGCAAAAGCTTAAATAGTGTCTAAGTTAACTCCTGTCTCTTCTACACTCCCTCTCCCAATCTTCCTTTCACTATCCTTTAGATGGTAGACCTGAGTACATCCCTCCCCAAGTAAATCTAAACACCCTTTATGGAAATAGAACTCAAACTCCTTAACAGGACACAGGAGGCCCTTGAGAATCTCTCAGCATTTTACATATCACACTCAAACTCCTAGCAATAGTGCCCTTCTCCCTCACCACTATACTACTCTCACTCCCTCACCCTCTCCCTCTCAACCCTCCCTATTTCCCACTTCAGAGCTTTTATGCTCCTCCAGTCCGTAAAATTAATAGCTGCTGTCGCACTCCCTCCTCTTTCCTCTCCTCACAGCCAACACCCAGAGACTTCTCACTCTTCAAAATTCAGAGAAGCTACCATCTTTTCTAAGATACACCTTCCCTCTCTTCAGCACTGTTACACTACGCTAAGTAAACGTTCTCTGTGTTCTCTAATCCTCGCACATGCTACACTAACAATCATTGGCGTGTACTTATCTATCCTACCACGTGGGAGCTTTATGTATTCCTTGCGCTTCCAGCAGTGCCTGGTAACAGGGCATGCCATACATAAACGTTGGCCCAATGAATGGATAGATATATGGAATGTTTAGCTCCACTCTCTGAAACCTAGCTTTTTAAATGGTACTAATGAGGAATCCCCCAATCAGAGAGCAAATTTGGTCCTTTCAAACTTTCCCACCGGATGCCAAATATACTGATCGACACTTCTCTTGACAGCCATTTCACACTACTCCTTTCAAGAAAGACTGGAGGGAAGTCGGGCTAGCAACTTCTAAGTATCCCTCCACCTTTAAGCTTCTATGGTTAAATGACACCATGCTTTTATTTTGTTTTTTGTTTCTCTGTTTGGTCTATTATGGTCCTACCTATACTTACATTCATTTCTTCGTGGTCATCGATAAATAAAGACTCTTCAAAAGCATATATACAGACAGAACACATGTATCATTTACCAACTATTCTCTGGAAATTGTAGCTTTCTAAAATAAATGCTTCCTGATGTGACATGATCTCGGGGTTGTAAGTTCAAACACCAGGTTGGGTGTAGAGATTACTTAAAAGTAAAATCTTTAGAGGCGCCTGCGTGGCTCAGTTGGTTAGGCGTCTGCCTCTTAATTTCAGCTCAGGTTATGATCCCATGGGATCAAGCCCCAAGTTAGGCTCAGTGCTGGGTGTAGAACCTGCCTGTGATTCTCTTTCTCTCTCTCAAAATAAACATATAAATAGATAGATAGATAGATAGATAGATAAAATCTTTAAAAATAAAAAAAATTAAAATTAAATTAAATAAAGGATTCCTTGACTCTGAATACAAGCCTCTATCCCTGAAAACTTCAAAAACAGCTCAAAAAAATGTTTCTTCAAAACTATTACAATTCTTCACATTTCTTCAAAATTATTAAGAGGTAACTTAAAGGTGACATATGCCACTCATTATTTTATTAACAAAATGTATATGTCAGTGAAATGAGGAACTGATTGCTACAATATGAGAGGTCAAAAAATAAAAACAAGGATCTGGTGACAAAATAATAGAAAAACTGGCCATTATGTATTTAATGACATGTAGAAAACTTAACAACATAATAAGTCAACACAATGAGTTCTCTGAAATTTAGATATACTACACAGACATTCTAGAAAATTTCCTTTCCTATCACTCAAAAGATTTCCTTCGTGGGTTTTTTTTTTCCTTTCCTAAATCCCACTATGTTCCAGCCACACGGGATTATTTATTATTCTGTGAACTGCCTACCGCCTTTCCTTTGCAGTTACTATATTAGTTTATGTTACTTTCTCTGAGTGGAATTATCATATGATCCTTTTTTCCACAGGTCAAATTCCTAGTTATTCTGCAAAGTCCCTATAATCCCTTTTTATGTTTTACTCAACTCCTTAGGCAAAGGTAATACCTCCTTTCATTATGTTCCATAACACTCCACTCACATTTTTTATTATGACAGATATCTCCCATTTTTCGAAAGTCTGTGTTATGCCACTTTGATTTGACAAAAGGCTTACATTAATAACTGTTTTTGCTAACTGAAAGAAATCCAAAAAGAATTTTTGCTTTTACGAAAAAAGGTGAAAAGTGAAAGCGATGTTCAGCATCTGCTTTGCCACGAAGCCGTCACAGGGTCAATGTGCACCCAGAGCAGCAAGAGCGGCGCTGCCCAGCTCCTTCCCCAGGAAGTACCCTGAGCATCCATCTCAGCACCAGACCTCCAGAGCTTTGAACTATGTCTGGAAGCATCTGTGCTTTGTCTCGGTTTATTTCATGCGCTTGTTAGCAAGATGGGTCCTAAGTTATCAGAAAAGCCTAAGAAAGGTTATTTTTTCAGACTGGAAACACTCAAAACCTTTCCCACATAGAGTAATGGTAACTGCTTCCTCAGCTTTACACCAATTTCAGCTTACGAAAAGTTTCACAAGAATGCTTTCTACTTTTGGATAGCTGCAGAAACCTGTACTTATATATTATTTTTATACACTATAATTACATTATTTACTCTTCTTTCTAATTGAGAGTGTCACATGAAGAAAAATCCTGCATTTTATACATCTTTGAATTCCCAGTGTCTAGCACAATGCTTGATATAAAGTAGGTCCACAGTATGAGCCCAGTATATTAATAAATGCTCTTCAATGCTCTTTACTACCATCCATTAAAAAGTGATATCTTCCAAAACTCAACAATCCATTTTCCAATTGTTCCTATCATTTCAGAATTACATGCCTCATATTAGCCACACTGAATAATCATGAAGAGAGTATTATTAAGCTTTCAAGGTTAACTATACAAATCAACATCCATAAAAATCCAAGAAACATAAACAAGAGAGTTGACCCATGACCACCATGAGTTTGAACTGCGCCTAATTATATGTGTGATACAGTACAGTATTGTAAGTGTACTCTCCTGTGATTTTTTTAAAAATTTTTTTAATTTTTTACTTATTTAAATTCAAGTTCCTTAACATATAGTGTAGTACTGGTTTTAGGAGAATTTAGTGATTCATCACTTACATATAACACCCAGTGATCATCCCAACAAGTGCCCTCCTTAATGTCCATCACCCATTTAGGCCAACACCCACCTACCTCCCCTTCAGCAACCCTCGGGATGATTTTCTTAAGAATATTTTGTTTTCTCTACATTACTATAAGAATACAGTATCTAATACATATACAAAATATGTATTTATTCACTTTATTTTTTTAGTAAGGTCAACAGTAGACTATCAGTAATTAAGTTTTGGGGGGAATCAAAAGTTATACATGGATTTTCAACTGTGCAAGGAGTCAGCACCCATAACCCCTGCATTGTTCAAGGGTCAACTGTACAGCACCCCCATATAAGGAAAACTACAAAAAACAAAAAACAAAAAACAACTTGATGGAGAGAGACACCAAGTTTCTAGAAGTAAATATTCAATATTATAAAAAGATCAATTCTTCTAGGGGCGCCTGGGTGGCTCAGTTAAGCGTCCGACTTCGGCTCAGGTCATAATCTCGCAGTTTGTGAGTTCAAGCCCTGCATCGGGCTCTGTGCTGACAGCTCAGAGCCTGGATCCTGCTTCGGATTCTGTGTCTCCCTCTCCCTCTGCCCCTCCCCTGCTCACACTCTGACTCTGTCTTTCAATAATAAATAAACATTTTAAAAAAAAATCAATTCTTCCTCAAAATAGTATTTCATTGTAATACTAATATAATCACAATTGTATTTTGTTAGTCCTAATGTTAATCTGGAAAAAGAAATCCATAACAATACTTGTTCTACCATGTACTATGGTGTATATAAAGCCATAATAATTTAGAATAGGTTTTAGGAAAAGAATAGACAGATGCAACAATGGAACAGAAAAAAAGTGTTCACAACATCCAAGAATTTAATAATGATTCAAACAGTATTTCATTTCTTTCTTTCTTTTTTTTTTTTTTTTAAAGTAACCTCTACGCCCAATGTGGGGCTCAAACTCACAACCCTGAGATCAAGAGTCTCAGGCTCTTCTGACTGAGCCAGCCAGGTAGCCCAAAACAGTATTTCAAATCACTGTGTAAAACACAGATCATTCACTAGTGTTGAAAACTGGACTATGTGGTAGGGGAAAAGTTAGACACATACCTCACCATATTATAAAATGAACTCTAAATGGATAAAAGATTTACACCTAAATAATTCTTCCTTCTTCCCTCCCTCTCTTACTCCTTGAATACATTAGTCTTAAAGCCTTAAGGTGGGTCCAAGCATGGCAGCATCCATGCCAGGGAAGGGAGAAGTCCAACACAGGTGTCAAAGCCCCAGCAGAGCTGGCTCCCACCGGGGTTTTGGAGGTAGAGGGGAAGGCAGTACCACACCCTGAGCAAGGTGACGAGACCAACTATTTGAGGGATGAGGGAAGAGTGGTGGCCTGGAGCTGAGTGTCAAATACCACAACTAATACAAAGGGCAGCCAGTGCAGGGAAGCAACAGCAACCCAGAGTGATGTGTGGAATCCAAACCAGGTTAGGGTGGTCATTGCATTAGGGGACGGGAGCAACGTTAATACAAGAGAGATTGATCAAATAAGCAAACACATTGAGGATAATGGGAGTCAGATTTCTCACTGTTGGCGTGAGAGTCATAAACATAAAAAAGTTTATGTTTATGTTAAATTTGTGTTCGTAAACTTGGAAAATCCTGCATTGCTGGATTGGATTTGGAGAAATTACTAAGAGTTTATGGTTCTCTATATATACAGAAATACATATGTATATAATGTATACCCATACACTGAATCGGAAGTATCACTGTGACTTAACAGTCTTCAATATATAGAGATAATCATTGAAAAAATACAGATGTGCATGTGCATATATCTCTGTATCTATATATACACATATATTTCCGGAGAGGGCTAGGGAATAGCAATATCCCAATAACAACAAGCATACTTAGTGCCCACTTTGGTTTCTAAAAGGAATCAATACTCCTTGGATAAATGGTGAGGATTCATGGCTAGCTGGGTCAAAAATGATCCAAGATGAGCCTGAACATACTGTAGTGTCAAAACTAAAGAGCTCACAACCTTATTAAAACACAAAGCCAGTCTGAAGGGAGTCCCAGCAGACAAACCTGAGACAAAATGATCATTAAAATAAATGGCAGTAATAGGGAATGACCCATTAAAATAAAATAGTTAACACAGAAGTCCATGTTAGTCCACACTTATATAAATGGGGACTGGAACTAGTTATTCCTTTAAGTGAACTACCAACTAAAAAAAATAAATAAATAAAAGTGGAGTGTCAACCGATGAATGTAAAATAAATGATGGAAACAGAAAACCACTACTTGCTATCAATTACAGTAATAAACTAATTAAGCCAAGAAAGAACAATGGATGCTAAAATCAGTGGGTTAAAGGCACAAGGAACAAGATATTTACATACAAAGCACTTCCTCCAAAATGCTTATTTATTACAAAGGGAAAGAAGATTAACTTCCCAGTGAAGAAACCTTACAGATACCACCTTAACCAAGTGATCAAGGTAACATCAAGTAATGGGGAAATCATGTACCACCTGACAGGATGCAATGAGAACACAGCATCACTTCTGTGACATTCCTGCCAAAATACAAGATCTAAAACTTAATCATGAGGAAACATCAGAAAAAGCCAAATCGTGGAATATTCTACAAAATAACTGGCCTGTAATCTTCAGAAGTATCAAAGTTATGAAAGTTAAGGAAAACTGAGTTACTATTTGAGATTACAAGACAAAATGCAATCTGTGATCCTTTTGCTATGAACAGCTTAACTGGGAACTGGAAACATGAATGAAAATTAGGGAAATGATGAAGTCTGTGGATTAGACAGTAATAATGCATGAATTCTGATGGCTGTATTCTGGTCATGCAGGAGAAAGTACTTTCTTACAGGAAATGCATGTTAAAGCATCTGGGGTCTGAGTATATAATGATAAATAACTCTGAAAATGGTTTAGGAGAGGAAGAGCTCTTTACACTATTAATGCAACCTTTAAGTTTGAAGTTACTTGAAAATTGAAAGGAAAACCAAGTATTTAAAAACATGAACTTAGGTGCACTTGTGTGGCTTGGTTAAAAGGCCACTTTGGCTCAAGTCATGATCTCACAGTTTGAGTTTGGGCTCTGCGTGGGGCTCTGGGCTGACAGCTCAGAGCCTAGAGGCTGCTTCAGGTTCTGTCTCTCTCTCTCTCTCTGCCCTTCCCTCACTTGTAGGGGTGCGCGCACACTCGCGCTCTCTCTCTCAAAAATGAATAAACATTTTTTTTAAAAAACACGAACTTGAAAGCACTAAAAAAAAAGTCTTATACAGTAACATAAAGATTTCCTTTGGAAGCATCTGACTTCAGCTCAGGTTATGATCTCGCAGTTTGTGAGTTCGAGCCCTAGGTTGGGCTCTGTGCTGACAGCTTAGAGCCTGGAGCCTGCTTCTGATTCTGGGTCTCCCTCTCTCTGCCCCTCCCCTGCTTGCTCACGCACATGCGTGCACTCTCCCTCTGAAAAATAAGTAAAACAGTAAAAAAAAGAAGGAAAAAGAAAAAAGAAAAACATTACAATATTAAACAAAGAGCTTTTCAAGGTCAACAAACATGAAAGGCTTTTTTTTAAAAACTGTAGGGGTGCCTGGGTGGCTCAGTCAGTTAAACGGCCAACTTTGGCTCAGGTCATGATCTCGCGGTCCGTGGGTTCGAGCCCCGCCGTCGGGCTCTGTGCTGACAGCTCGGAGCCTGGAGCCTGTTTCGAATTCTGTGTCTCCTTCTCTCTGACCCTCCCCGATCATGCTCTGTCTCTCTCTGTCTCAAAAATAAATAAACGTTTAAAAAAAAAAATTTTTTTTTAAAGTGTAAAATATTTAACCTTACTGTTTACTCAGAAAAAAAATCAGACACTAATATTTTTCACTAAAAAGAATAGCAAAGATTTTTTTAATGGTAATATATAGTGCACTTACCAGGATATAAGGTTATTAGCACTGTCACCTATTACTTATGTAGCATAAATTAGAAACTGCATTCCACAGTACAATTTCATACAATATATTTATGGAAGCTTCCAAAACATTCGCACCCCTTTACACAGAGATTCTATTGCTACGTACAAGCCAAAGCCAAAGCCAAACCCAATCAAGGCCCTTCAACAGTTAGGCATTCCTTAACCAGTTTATCAAAACTAATAATACTGTATATTACATGCTAACTATCCACTAAAAATAATGTCAAAAACGTAACTGATACAAAAAGATGTTCAGGGTTGATAAATTTCAAAAACAAACAAACCAGTATAAGCAATATAATCCAATTTTAATAAATATATATTACATATAAAAATGTACACACACACAAAAATCTAAAAAGATCAGAAAGAGAAGATTAGGATGACTTCTGTCTTGCACTTTTCTATTTGTTTCCTGTATTTTTAAATTTTAAAAATAAATATTAATAACCTATATTGGAAAATGTTTAACACAAAAATATTTGTGTTAGAATTGGTGGTAGTGATAATTTCTCCCCACAAATGAAATAAAGTAACAGTACCTTAAATTAATGGTGACACCATACCTAAAGACACATTGGGTGAAAGAAAAATCATCTAACGTACAAAAAGAGAATGAAGCAATAATATATATATGTACTATAAATCAAGAAAAAGATATGGGGGAGCAAAGCAAAGAAAATATTAACTAAGTTGTTAAGAAAAAGCTAACAACAAAAATCCTATCTTGGGGATAGAAAAGAACTGGGGAAAGGAAAAGAAGCACGCAGTATTCTGTAATAGGGTTATTTTTCAAGAAAGGATGTATAGTATCAAAACAAATGTTATACCAAATAATGATTAATTCGAATTTAATAGAACCTTTATGTTTGAAAGAACCTAAAAAGCCAGTAATTCTTAAAGGACAAATCTATATAAGGACGGAAATGTCACATAAACGTTAAAATGCTAAATACATAGGTGAGTATAAAAGGTAATATATTTTTGTTTGTGTTGTACTCCTGTGACTTTACAACATATTTTAATAAATGTAGTTTACCATTTAGTAATTATACTTTCTTCAAATCTCTCTGGAATCTGGAGGCCTATGATTTAAATTTTTTTAATGAAAGCCTATAATAAAACAAAATATTTTACATTTCCCAGTTTTAGAACAAAAAAGTTGTATTTAAACATCAATAAAATAACATCCACTGTACCTTATTGTAACGATCATGTGGAACAGACTGTAAAACAATTGGTTCCATTGTAGAAACATTGGCAAACTGTACCTCTGGAATATACAGGGCACAAACCACATGAGCCCAACCTAAAAATAAATAAAAATAATGTCATTTTCCAGTTTTCAATACAACTTTTTCAAAGATAAACAAAATCATTAACTTCCTAAAGAGATCCCTTCAAAGCCTAGTTAAGCAAAAGTACAACAAAAAGATGAACAAATTCTCATTACTGACTATAAATAGTCAAACCACTACTGATAAAGCACTCCATCATTTCTCCAGCACAACGGCACAAACAAAAGAACATTCTTAAAATGCAAATGCTAGCACGGACACTTCTTATAAGAGCACACTAAATGATCTGAATCAACACTACTTCTGAGAACCACTATGAGAAAATAAGAAAGCTTTAGAGGCGCCTGGGTGGCTCAGTCAGTTAAGTGTACGACTTCGGCTCAGGGCACGATCTCACAGTTTGTGGATTCAAGCCCCCCATCGGGCTCTGCGCGGACAGTGTGGACCCAGTTTAGGATTCTCTCTGCCTCCCACCACCACTCACGCTATTCTCTTTCTCAAAATAAATAAACTTTAAATTAAAAAGTAAGAAGCTTTATAGTTGAATACCTAAAATTAAAATTTTAATCTTAAATGTCAATTATTAAAATTTTAACTTTTATATTAATATTGATACTTTAAATACTAGTACTAACATTCATTATTTTACTGTTTCAATATTTAACTTAAAATATTTTAGCAATTAATAAATATTAATGTTTTGGGGCACCAGGTGGCTTGAGTGAGTTAAGCATCCAACTCTTGGTTTCAGCTCAGGTCATCATCTCATAGTTCATGACTTCGAGCCCCACATCGGGCTCTGGGCTGACAGCACGGAGCCTGCCTGGGATTCACTCTCTCCCTCTCTCTCTGCCCCCTCCCCTGCTTGCTCTCTCAAAATAAATAAACTTAAAACAATTTTTTTAATAATAATAAATAAATGAGTATTGATGTTTTAGTTTTTGAAATGTGGCTGAAACTATCAAAGAACTGTGATAATGAGGAAATACTGAGCCAAAATTGGAAAATAATGAAAGTCCAAGGAGGTGAGTACAGCTTTTGGCCACTTTTGCCCCCCCACTGCCTATTTCACAGAAAGCAGGTAAAAAGGGTAAAAGGTGGTTTTGACAAACTCAGAAGGCTGGAAGTACAGGGATCTATGTCCACAGACAACTGAAGGAGAAGGGGGAGGAGTAAGCCCTTCCCTTCCTTCCAGCTGAGACATTGAAGGCTGCAAGCCAGAATAATCCAAGTACACAGGCCCTCAAAGAGATTGCACCTAGGCTTTAAGTTCATCTCAAACTCTGAAACTGGACTCATGTTATACTAAATTGCAAGTGCCCCCAGGCACCAGACAGAAGCAAATTATACATCCTCTCTGGAGGAAAACAATGTAATCTTGACTACAAATAACTTCTACTACTATTGGTTCATTATCATTTTCAGCACAATAAAAAGTACCAAACACATGAAAGACACAACATAAATGAAAACCAGCAGAAACAAGAAAGTCAAACCAGATCTGTATTTTGGAGTTTTAGCCACAGACATTAAAATAAGTATACTTATTATGCTCAAATACAACACAAAGTTGAAAATTTTTTCAAAGAACTGAAAACTGTAATAATAAAAAATTCTAGAAGTAAAAACAAAAATTTGTTCAAAATCAATGAATGGGATCAACAACGGTTTAGACATAGATGAAAACAGAATTAGAAGGCAACAACAAAATAGGTCAGAAGAAAATGTCCAGAATGTTAGCACAAAACACAAAAGTGTGAAAAATACAGTAACAGGACAAGAAGCATGAAGAATATAATCAGCAGGTCTTACACACATGTAATTAGAATCCCAGAGAAATGTGAGAGACAAAGTAGCACAAAAGCAAAATTTCAAATGATAATACCTAAAAACTTTCCAGAACAGAACACAGCAAATCATGGACAGAAGAAACACAGTAAATCTCAGAATAAATAAAAACAAATCCATACCTAGGCCAATTAGTAAACCTATAGAAAACCAAAAGAAAGAGATAAAAATCTTCATACAACCAAAAGGCAAGTTATCATCAAAAGAACAACTGGATATCAGAGTAGCTAAAATGAACAAATCAGGAGACTATAGATGCTGGACAGGATGTGGAGAAACGGGAACCCTCTTGCACTGTTGGTGGGAATACAAACTGGCGTAGCCACTCTGGAAAACAGTGTGGAGGTTCCTCAAAAAAATTAAAAATAGATCTACCCTATGACCCAGCAACAGCACTGCTAGGAATTTACCCAAGGAACACAGGAGTGCTGACGCGTAGGGGCACTCGTACCCCAATGTTTATAGCAGCACTTTCAACAATAGCCAAATTATGGAAAGAGCCTAATTGTCCATCAGTTGATAAATGGATAAAGAAGTTGTGGTTTATATATACACTGGAATACTACTTGGCAATGAGAAAGAATGAAATATGGCCTTTTGTAGCAACGTGGATGGAACTAGAGAGTGTTATGCTAAGTGAAAGAAGTCATACAGAGAAAGAGAGATACCATATGTTTTCATTCTTATGTGTATCCTGAGAAACTTACCAGAAGACCATGGGGGTGGGGGTGGGGGGGGGAGGGAAAAAAAAAGAAAAAGGTTAGAGTGGGAGAGAGCCAAAGCATAAGAGACTCTTAAAAACTGAGAACAAACTGAGGGTTGATGGGGGGTGGCAAAGAGGGGAGGGTGGGTGATGGGTATTGAGGAGGGCACCTTTTCGGATGAGCACTGGGTGTTGTATGCAAACCAATCTGACAATAAATTTTGTGTTTAAATAAATAAACAAACAAACGAACAACTGGATAAATAAAGTCCAAAACTATCTTTAAACAGATTTCAATTAAAGGGAACACTAAGTAATTTTCCTCAGGCAATGGAAAAATGAGCCAAGAAGAAAGCTCCAAGATGAAGTAAAAAAATGATAAGCATGTAGGTACTTTTAATGGCTACTGACTAGATAAAACAACAATATTCTCTTCCAGTGAAAATACATGACTGCTTACATCACAAGTTAAAAGTTGATCTGGTAAAGTTTTCAGTGTATATAAATTTAACACATATTAAAACTACAGTAAAGACTGGAGAAGAAGGTAAAAGAGATCTATATGGTTTCAGTGTTTTTACATTTTGTGTGAAGCAGTACACAGAGTAGTCTAAAATTATTAGTATGAGAACTGTAATCCCAAGAGCAGCTACTATATACATAAATACGGCCAAAAAGGTAATTTAATGCAATTAATTAAATTTAAATGCAACGCTAAGTGCATTATTAAACTGATTAAATGCAATGCTAAAAAATATTCAAATAATCACAAAGAAGGGGGGAAAAAAGGGAAGAAAGGAATAAAGTAAAAATCGAAGTTAAAGAATAGGTGGCACCTGGCTGTCTAGGTCAGAAGAGCATGAGGCTCTTGATCTCAGGGTCATGAGTTCAAGCCCCATGTTGGGTGTAGAGATACAAAAAATAAATAAACTTTTTTTAAAAAAAGAAAAAAATAGCAGACTTCTTCTGGTCAAGATGGAGAAACAGGGACCATATTTGGCTTCTTGCATGAACAATACATATTTCCCATGGCAAAAAAAGAATAAAAAGATAAAATAATTGAGACAATGGTTTTCAAGACGCTGTGTATCAGATAACAACAATAGTAATCCCAAAGAAACAATAAACAAATGAGATGAGCTCTCAGTTTGCCCAGTTTAACATCTTGAGAATTCTTCCAGGCCAAGGCACAGGGAGAGAAACTAAGGCCAAGCCCAGAACACTCCCAAAGTTCACATCAGGTAAGACCAAGGCAGCTAAAACTGTAAGGACAAAGCACCAGAAATGAAAACTCTTTACAGAGAGAACAAATGCTCACAGAGAGATACAGAGAACACCATTTGAATATTAAAGGACTGAACATATGAGAGAAGAAATTACCTGAGGTTGAAAAAAGAACCATTCAAAAAGAAGTAAAGGAAACTGTATCCAGCAGACAGGAAGAGCTAGGAACATTGCCTGGTCTCCTTAGCCAGACTGAAAAACCTCAACTCTCAGGACATTGGGTATCTGAATACTCAGAAAGATCTTGCCTCCATAGTGGGAAATAATTACCCCTAGACCAAGTACTGCTCCTAATAAATCATAAGAGCAGGACCTGACAGGATCTAACTATTTCTAAGGAACCTAACTGTATTTCAGAACAAACCTGAAGAAGATATAAAGGAAGGCAAAATTCCCAGACTTCCATCAGCCACAATAGTGGAGTAGGAAGCTCCAAGAGTACCTTCCACCATGGAAATATCACAAAATCACGCAGGAACCGTCAGAACCAATTTTGTTAGCACTCTGGAAAAGAGAATGAAAGGTTTGCAGCAACCAAACACTAAATCAAGAAAAGGGCAACTTAAAAATGGCAGGAAAGCTTTGGGCATTTTTACTTTCCTATAACCCATGCCCACGCTACGTTTAGCAGAGGTCTTGAAGACAGCACTGAGTTTGAGTTTTCAATGCGGAACCCTAGTTCTTTCTCCATTCCGAAAGTTCAGAAAGTTAAGTACAGACACAAAAGATACAAAAAAGATCCACAGTAAACAACTGTTTAAACAAAAATACCGGGAATTTGTTGTGGGGTTTATAACAAAAATAAATGCATGACAACAATTGCATAAAGGCCAAAAAAAAGAGAAATGGAATCACATTATTTTGAGGATCTTATACTATATGAGTAGTAGTATAATAATAACACTTGATGGTAAACTCTGAGACAAAGATGTAAACTTTAAGCCCTAAGACAATGACTAACGTAACACAACAAAATTCATGGCTAATAACACAACAAAGTAGACAAGATGGAATCATAAACATTTCAAAAGAAGGCCAGAAAAGAAAAAAAGAGAACAAAAACAAATGGAGCAAATAAAAAACAAGTATCAGGGCACCCAGCTGGCTCACTCAGCAGAGCATGCAACTCTTGACCTTGGGGTTGAGTTCGAACCCCACACTGGGTGTAGACATTACTTAAAAATATAAAATCTTGGGGCACCTGGGTGGCTCAGTCAGTTAAGCAACCGACTTCAGCTCAGGTCATGATCTCGCGGTCCGTGAGTTCGAGCCCAGCGTCGGGTTCTGTGCTGACAGCTCAGAGCCTGGAGCCTGTTACAGATTCTGTGTCTCCCTCTCTCTGACCCTCCCCCATTCATGCTCTGTCTCAAAAATAAATAAACATTGGGGCGCCTGGGTGGCTCAGTCAGTTGAGCATCCAACTTCGGCTCAGGTCATGATCTCGCGGTCGGTGAGTTTGAGCCCCGCGTCAGGCTCTGTGCTGACAGCTCAGAGCCTGGAGCCTGTTACAGATTCTGTGTCTCCCTCTCTCTGACCCTCCCCCATTCATGCTCTCTCTGTCTCAAAAATAAACAAACATTGGGGCGCCTGGGTGGCTCAGTCGGTTGAGCATCCGACTTCGGCTCAGGTCATGATCTCGCGGTCTGTGAGTTCAAGCCCCGCGTCAGGCTCTGTGCTGACCGCGCAGAGCCTGGAGCCTGTTTCAGATTCTGTGTCTCCCTCTCTCTCTGACCCTCCCCCATTCATGCTCTGTCTCTCTCAGTCTCAAAAATAAATAAACGTTAAAAAAAATTTTTTTAATAAAAAATAAAAATAAACATTAAAAAAATAAATAAATAAAATAAAATAAAATATTTAAAAAATAAACAAAAAAACAAGTATCAAGATGGTAGACCCAAATCTAACCATATCATTAGTCACACTAAATGTAAATTAACCAACCACCCCAACTAAAAAGCATAAATTGTCGGAATGAAAATAACAAGTGGTCAATAAGCACATGAAAAGATACTAGTCATTAGAGAAATGAAAAATCAAAAACAAACTGAAATACCCTTCATATCCACCAGGATGGCTAAAACCAAAAAGACAAACATTAGCAAGTATTGACAAGGATGTGGAAAAATTGGACAACTAATGCACTACAAGTAGAAATGTAAAATGGTACCTCCACTTTGGAAAACAGACCAGCAATTTCTCAAAAGGATAACAGTTAACATGTGACCCAGGAAATACACTCCCAAGAATAATCCAAAAAATTAAAACATATTTCTGCAAAAAAATTGTAAATGCATGTTCACAGCAGTATTATTCGTTCACAGCAGTATTCAAAATAATCAAGTGAAAACAACCCAAATATCCATCAACTTTTGAATGGTGAAGGAAAACATGGTATATCCATACACTGGAATATCAACTGGCAATTAAGTGAATTACTTAGACATGCTGCAACATGGATGAATGTGGGAAATAGTGTGCTAGGTTAAAGAACCCAGTCACAAAAGACCACATATTGTATGATTCTAGCTATATGAAATATCTAGAACAGGGCAAATGGACACAGAATAGGTTAATTATTGCCTCGGGTGGAGGTGTTGAAGGGAAATAGGAAGTGAATGCTAATAATGGTGACAGTGTATCTTATGAAAATGTTCTAAAGTCGACTGTGATGATGGTCACACAAGTCTTTGAATATTTTTAAAACCAATGAATTGTGTGCTTTAAATCAATCAATTGTATGATATGTAAAGGTATTATATCTAAACAACAATAAGAAAAAATTCAATTTTTTAAATGGGCATTTGATTTGAACACACACATCACCAAAGAAGATACAACAATGTCAAATAACCACGTGAAAAAGAGCTGAAATTTTCTACTCATTACCAAAATGAAAATTAAAAGCAGAAGGATACCACTACATAACTATTAGAATGGCAAAAACTAAAAAGAGTGATCATACCAAGTGTTGAAGAGGATGTAGAGCAACTGGAACTCTCATACGCAGCTGGTGGGAATGTAAAATGTTACAACCACTTTAGAAAATAGTTTGTCAGTTCCTTGAAGAATTAAACATGTGAAATGAAATAAGTCAGAGAAAGATAAATACCATATGATTTCACTCATATGTGGAATTTAAGAAACAAACAGACACAGGGGACGAGGGGGAAAAGAGAGAGAAGCAAACCATAAGAGACTTTTTTTTTTTTTAAATATTTGCCTGGGTTTTTTTGAGAGAGACAGAGAGAGAGAGAGAGAGAGAGAGAGAGAGCGAGAGCGAGAGCATGAGCGGGGTAGGAGCAGAGAGTAAGTGAGCGAGTGAGATACCGAGGATTCAAAGCGGGCTCTGCACTGACAGGAGAGAGCTCAATGTGGGTCTCAGACTCACGAACCATGAGATCACCTGAGCCGAAGTCTGACACTTACCCCTACCGGAATGAGCCACCCAGGCACCCCAAGAGAGTCTTAACTATAGAAAACAAACTGAGGGTTGATAGAGGGAGGGAGGTGGGGGGATGGGCTAAATGGGTAGGTGGTGGGTATTATCATGGTGATGAGCACTGGGTGTTACATGAAAGTGATGAATCACTAAGTTCTACATCTGAAACCAATTTTACCATATATGTTAACTAACTAGAATTTAAATTAGAACTTGAAAAAAAGAATTAAGCATGCACTTATTATTATAAACTAGCCATTTCATGCCTAAGTATTTACCCAAGACAAAAAAAGACTATGATTATAGAGAACATGTACTCAAATATTAACAGGATCTTAATTTGCAACACGTAATACTAGAAACAATCTATCTACAGGTAAATAAACTGCTAGATCCATACAGGGGAAAAACAGTGAACCAAAAAGGGAATAAAATATTAATGCATGTCACAACAAGAATCTCAAATATTTATACTGATGGAAATAAGCCAGACAAAAATAGTGTCTGTATTACTATAAACCCATTTGAGTGTCTAGACACACAAGCACATACATTCCACTTAAAACACAAGAAAATACAAATTAATCTATAGTAATGGAAAGCAGATGAATGGTTACCTGGGACAAGGCTGGGGAGGAGATGGGTTGGTACAAAAGAGATACAGTACAAAAGAATAAGAGGAAAGTTTTAAAAGCGATGGATATGTTCACTGCCTTAATTATGTTGATTTCATGGGTACATACAATAGTCAGAACTTAACAAGTTGTTCACTTTAAATATAGACAGTATACTGAATGTCAATCACAACTGAATAAAGCTGTTTTAAATACTTTTTAAAGAACAAAAAGATCTCAATCCTAATTTCAATTCATACTAAATGTTAGTCATTTATATACAACAGGTAAGGGAGAGATTAAGAGGGCCAGAGTCGATTAAAATTTTAAAAAGACCATACTACCATATGCTGTCTGTAAGAGACACACTTTTAATAAAAAATGCTAAGTTTAGGGGCACATCTAATTTTAAGATGATTTTAAGCATCTGATTTCACCTCAGGTCATGATCTCACAGTTCATGAGTTCAAGTCCCTCATCAGGCTCTCTGCTATCAACCCACTTTGGATCCTCTGTCCCCTTCTCTCTGTGCCCCTCTCCTGATCCTGTGTGTGTGCTCACTCGCTTGCTCTCTCTCAAAAAAATGAAAAACAAATTTTTTAAAACCTTTAAAAAAATACTGGTAAGTTTAAAGCAAATAAAGCAAATGTATGGAAAATAATATATAATGCTAACAGTAAGAATACAAAGGCTGACATGACTATTTTGATGTCGTAGCACACTATGAAGCAAATACTCCATAGCTAAAAGGGGACATTTTCCTAATGATAAATAATTCATTACAAAAATCAACAATTAGAAAAGTATCTACACCTAATAAAAACACTTTAAAATACATAAAACACTTAACACTATTAAAGAAAGAAGCAGACGATGTTCCAATCGTTACAGATGTTTAACACACCAGACTCAGTAACTAACAAATGAAGTAGACCTCCCCCCAAAAAATCAGTTAAGACTAATAAAAGAGCTTGAGTTCAACTACCTTATTCAACCAAAGAATATACATTCCTTTTCAAATGCATATGGTACATCCAACACAAACCATATGCTAATACCTAAAATAAGACTCAGTGAATTTTAAAGGATTAAAATCATCTAGAGTGTAATGAGTAACCACAATGAAATTAAATTAGCAACTAATAATAATTAGATAGCTACAAAAACCCCTAATATATGGAAAATAATAAACTTCTAAATAATTTAAAAATCTAACACAAAATCACAAGGGAAATTGGAAAACATTTGAACTGAATGGCAACAATTCAACAATATGCCAAATTTTGAGACATGCTGCAAAAGCAGTCCTAGTAGGGAAACATATCTTTATATACTTTTACTAGAAAAGAATGTCTCAATTCAAAGATCTAAGGTGCTACCTTAAGAAGTTAACAAAGAACAAAATATACAAAAAGTAACTAAAAGTAAGGAAACTAAATATACTAAAAGTAACTAAAAGTAAGGAAAGTGAAGATAAAAGGAGAAATCAATAAAATAGAAAACAGGCATACAACTTGAAAAATTAACAAAGCCAAGGGGCACCTGGGTGGCTCAGTCAGTTTAGCGTGCGAAACTTGATTTTGGCTCAGGTCCTAATCCCAGGGTCAAGGGATCAAGCCCCGAGTTGCACTCTGTGCTGGATATGGAGCCTGCTTGAGATTCTCTCTCTCTCCCTGTCTGCTCCTCCCCTGCTCTCACACTCAAGCACTCACTCTCTCTCCCTCTCCCAAATTAAACAAATAAACTTTAAAAAATAAACTTAAAAATGTTTCTCAAATAAAAAAAAAAAAAAGAAAGAAACAAAAGAACAAAACTGCAACTACCAACATAATTGAAAGTGAAATTTCAACACGATCCCTCTCAAGTGGAGAAGAAATAATGGCCTACAATCATCACTTCTATTTAGTGTTGTGCTGTGAGTCTTAGTCAATGTAGTTAAGGCAAAAAAATCATATACATTCATTTTTATTGTGAGTTTTTTAAAAAGCACATAACATAAAATCCACTACCCTAACTATTTAAATGTACAGTTCAGAACAATTAAGTATATTCACATTGTGAAAGAGAACTCCAGAACTTTTTTCATCATGCAATCTGAAACTCTATACCCAGTAAACAATCACTCTCCTTTTTGCCTGTCTCCTCAACTCCTATAACCACTATACTGTCTCTACAAATCTGACCACTAAGTACCTCATATGAGTGGAATCATAAAGTATTGTCCTTTTGCGATTGGCTTATTTCATTTAACACAACATCCTCAAGATTCAACCATGCTGTGGCATATTGCAACATATTCAGCTTTTTAAAGATGGATAATATTCCAGTGTATGTACAGACAACATTTTGCTTATCCATTCATCCACTTAAGACATTTGGGTTGCTTACACTTCTTGGCTATTGTGAATAGTGCTGCCATAAACATGAGTGTACAAGTATCTCTTGGAGACCATGCTTTTAATACTTTGGGATACATAACCAGAAGCAGAATTGCTGGATCATAGGGTAGTTGTTTTTAACTTTTTAAGGAACCTCCATACTGTCTTCCATAACTGCTACACCATTTTTCAATCCCACCAACAGTGCACAGGGGTTCCACATCAATACTTGTCATTTTCTGGGATGGTTTTTGTTTGTATGGGGTGGGGGTGGATTGAAAGTAACCATTCTGCATGGGTGAGCACTGATTTCATTGTGGTTTTGATTTGCATTTCTATGATGATTAGTAATGTAGAGCATCTTTTCACATGCCTGTTGATCACCTGCATATTATCTTTGGAGAAAAGTTTATTGGTGTTCTTTGCCCATTTTTAAATCGGGTTATTTGATACTTTTGCTATTGAGTACTAAGAGTTCTTTATATATTATCTCCCATTCTATTGCCTTTTCAATCTGTTGATTGGGTTTTCTGATGCACAAAAGTTTGTAAGCTTGTGTATGGTCCCACTTGTCTATTTTTTTCTTTTTCGTTCTTTTTTTAATTTTTTTTGTTTTATTTTATTTTTGAGAGAGAGAGAGAACGAATAAGTGGGAGGGGGCAGAGAGAGAGGGAGACACAGAATCTGAAGCAGGCTCCAGGCTCTGAGCTGTCAGCACAGAGCTCGACGTGGGGCTTGAACTCACAGACTCCAAGATCATGACCTGAGCTGAAGTTGGATGCCCAACCGACTGAGCCACCCAGGCGCCGCCCCCTCCCCCTTTTTTCTGGGGGGGGGGGGTCTATGCATTTGGTGTCATACCTGAAAAATCATTTCCAAACCCAAAGTCGTGAAGCTTTTCCCATATGTTTTCTTCTAGAAATTTTACAATTTGAGTCTTATGTACCTAAATCTTTGATCTACTGTGAGTTAATATTTGTATATGGTGTAAGATAAGGGTCCAACTTCATTCTTTGGCATGTGGCTATCCCATTTTGCCAACACCATTTGTTGAAGAGACTGTCCTTTCCTCAATGAGTTGTCCTGGCACTCTTATCAAGGATCATATTTAAAAAAAAAGGGGGGGGGGGTCATTTGACTAACATACAGAAGAGTTTATTTGTAGGCTCTCTATCCTATGCCATTGGTCTATTTGTTGTTATGCCAGTACCACCCTGTCTTGATTACTGTGGCTGTGTAACATGTTTTGAAATCCAGAAGTATGAGTCCTCCAACTTTGTTCTGCATTTTCATAATTGTTTTGGCCATTCATGGACTCTTGAGATTTCCCATAAATTTTAAGGTTAATTTTAGCATCTGCACAAAAAATGCTTTCAGGATTCTGAAAGGGATTATGTTCAATACACAGATCACTTTAAGTACTATAGACACAAGATAGTTTTCCATTTATTTATGCCTTCTTTCATTTCCTTCAAGAACGTTTTGTAGTTTTCAGTGTACAAGTCTTTCCTTCCTTGATTAGGTTTATTCCTAAGTGTTTCATTATTTTTTTTACACCTTTATAAAAAAAAATCTTAATTTCCTTTTCAAATTATTTATTGTCACCGTATAAAAACAGCTAATTTGGGGGGGGGGGGTGCCTGGCTGGCTCAGTCAGCGGAACGTGCAACTCTTGATCCTGGGGTTGTCGTTTTGAGCCTCAAGCTGTGTGTAGAGATTACTTAAAACTAAAATCTCAACAGCAACAACAAAAAGATAAATTATGCTTATTTTTTTAGTGCTAATAGTTTTTGTGGGTTTGTTTGTTTTTGTTTGTTTTGTTTTTGGGTTTTTTTGGTGGGATCCTTAGGGTTTTCAACATACTGGATCATGTCATCTGCAAACACAGATCATTTTACTTCTTCCTTTTCAAACTGGGTGCTTTCTACTTCCTTTTCTTCCCTACCTAAGTACTCTGGCTAAGACTCCAATAATACACTGAATAGTGGTGAGGTGAGCAGACATTCTTGCCTTGTTCCTTGTCTTAAAGGAAAATCTTGTCTTTAACTACTGAGTATGATATTAGCTATGGGTTTTTCATATATGGCCTTTGCATATATGTTGTACTTTCCTTCTAATTCAAGTCTGATGGGTTCATTTAACATAAACAGGTGTTGAATTTTGTTAACTGTTTTTTCTGCATCAATGGAGATGAGATTATCACATGGGTTTTGTCCTTCATTTTGCTATTATGGTATATTATGCATTGATCGACTTTCATATGCTGAACTATTCTTACATTCCAGGAATAAATAAGTCATATATGATCCTTTTAATATGCTGAATTCAGTTTGCTAGTATTTTGCTGAGGACTTTTACATCAATATGTATCAGTGATACTGGTCTGTAGTTTTCTGTTCTGCTTGTAATGTCTTTGTCTGGCTTTTGTTTTCAGAATAATGCTGGCCTCATAAAATGAGTTTCAATGACCTCCTCTTCAATTTTTTAGAAGAGTTTCCAGAGAATCAATTCTCTGGCAAAACCATCTGGATGTGGACTTTTCTTTGTTAGATTTGTAAATACTGAGTCAATCTCCTTACTAGTTGTTGGTCTCTTCAGATTTTTTATTTCTTCATGACTTAGTCTTGGTAGGTTGTGTGTTTCTAGAACTTTATCCGTTCTTCTAGGTTATTCAAGTGTTATCAAATTATTATTAAATTCTCTAATAATTCTTTTCATTTCTGTGGCATCAGCTGTAATGTTCCCCTTTTTCATTTCTAATTTTAATAATTTGTATACTTTTTTTCTTAATTTAGCTAACAGTATGGAATCTAAAACACAAAACAAATGAATAAACAAAAAAAGCAGAATCGGACCTATAAAATACAAAGAACTAACAGTTGCCAAAGGGAAGGGAATGGGATAACAGGCAAAATGGGTGAAGGGGAAAGGGAGATACAGGCTTCCAGTTATGGAATGAGTAAGTCACAGGAATAAAGGGTACTGAATAAAGAATATGGTCAGCTATATGGTGACAGATGGTAACTTACAAAGAAGTTCAATCACTACATTATACACTTGAAACTAATGTAACATTGTGTGTCAATTATACTCAAATAATAAAATAAATAAATGTCACTCATGCCATAAAAAAATCTGTCAATTTTGTTCATTAAAAAAAGCTCTTAATTTCACTGCTTTTTTTCTGATTTTCTATTCTCTATTTCATTTATCTTTCAACTAATGTTTATTTCCTTCCTTCAGTTCACTTTGTTTTGTTTGTTCTTTTTCATCTAGTATTTTGAGGAGTTCAATTAAGTTGTTGATTTGAGATCTTTATAACATATGCAAGAAAAAGGCAAAGGAGCGTAAGGTACAAAAAGGTGACAAATGTTATAATATTAATTATGGAGGGACTGGCAGAGGTAGGTTCACTTAGTGTTGCAGACAGTTGGAGAGGTGAAGCTGCCTTTAACTGAAATAGGCAGGGTAACAAAATGGAATGAGAAGGTCAAGTTCAGATAGCCATGGGGTTTGTTTTTGCTTCTATAGTATCTTTTTTAAATTGAAACACAGTTGACACATCATGTTACATCAGTTTCAGGTATACAACACAGTGATTCCACAACTCTATACCAAATGTCCATGTTGAGTTTATGTACCCATCACACAAGCAGATGATGTATAAGCAACTAGATATTTATGAGTCCAGAGTTCAAGAGAAAAGGCTGGAGATATATATTTGGATGCTATCCATGTATACATCACAGACGTTATTCAAATCCGTAATACTCAAAAAGTTCATTCTGGAAGTAAGTGTAGAAGGCCTACACTCTGAAGCACTCTATGTTTAGAGGTAAATGTCCATAAGGGAAGAATGCAGAAAAATAAAAGGGGTAATCAATAAGGTCAAAATAAAAGAAGACTGCTGTCCCAGCAACAAAATGAAGTGCTCAAGAAAGAATGATCCAATGTGTCACATGTTGCTACAAGATGAACTAACAAAGAACTTGAGAACTGGTTCAGCCACAGGGAGAGCACAGATTACTTTACCAAGAACAGGCTTTGGTGGCTTGGTGGGGAAAAGCCGGACTAGAATAAACTCAAGAGTAAAAGAGATGTAAAAATAAGAAATGAAGTGGAGGAAACAAAATTGTGATTTATATACATTATCACTGTCTATATAGAAAATACAGAGTACCAATTTCAACAACTTGCATAGACTATAACTAGTTCTTCATGTTTTTCATTTTAAATTTTTAACTCTTACCTTTAATGTAGAGTTTACTATGCCCAGGCCTTGTTCTACAACCTTCACATAGATTAACTCATTTAACTCTCATTCAATACAGTACCTATTATTAAACACATTTTACAGACTTAGAGAAAACTGGACCATAAAGAAATGAATACAATTCTAAAATTTATATGTAAAAATGATGTTCTAAGACTACGCAAGACCCGCCTGAAGAATAACAAAGAGGCTCCTAGCCTGGAGACTTGAGAGCTTATTATAAAGTTGATTTCCAACACAGCAGCCACAGTGATCATGTTTAAAAACTTGCTTTAATCAAGCACCCCTCAGCTCAAATCACCCCAGTGGTTTAGCAACTTACCCTATGTGACACCAAATTATTACAGTGATTTCACAAACCCTACAAGACTTATGCCCACCCCCTCCTCCAATTCATTAATCTCAGGTCCCTTTTCAAATGTCATTTCTTCAATGGAGTCTTCCCTTATCACCCTACTTAAAGCTTCAAAAGCACATTTCAGATTTCGCTCTGCACCTCTTCTTTATTTTGCTCCATAATACACATCATGCTACAAATTTTATTTACCTATCTCATTTATTGCCCAACTTCCCTCACCAAAATGTAAGTAAACCCTGAAAGGGCATGGATTATTAGCCTATTTTGCTCAATGCTGTATCTAGACCACTGCCTGTACATCGGAGGCACACAATAAATATCTTGTTTGAAGACTGTCAATTTTCCCTAAGCTAACCTATAAATTTAAGACAAGCATCATAAAAATACCAAAGGGATTTTTAAAACTTAGCCTGACAATATCATTCATCAGTGATGTCTCATGGACAGTTTTATACTCCCTGATACGACAAAATAAGAAACAGACTTAACCTCAGCGGTACTTTTTCCCAAAATCTATTAACCCAAGCTAATTATGAGAAAATATCAAGAGAAACCCAGACTTGGGGGAAGGGAGGCCAGTGAACATGTATCTGGCCAATATTCCTCAAGACTGCCAAGGTCATGAAAAACAAGAAAAGACGGAGAAACTCTTTCAAACCAGAGGAGACATGGAGACATGGCAATCAAATACAAAAGGGCATTAAAGAAAAAAATTGGTGAAATCCAACCCTTCCCCCCCCCCCCCCCACCAATACAACCAATCATCTGGTGGGGAAAATGTCCAGCAATTCATACCACAAAGGACTAACTTCCCTAAAACATCAAGAGCTCCTACACAACAATCCAAAAATGTACCTCGAGGAATTTGCCAAGAGAAAACCAAGGTAAGAATATGAATGAATACTTCACATAATGGAAATATAAATAGCTTTAAGCATATGAAAAAAAAGGTGAAAAACTTCTCTCACAACAGACATACAAATGAAAGCTATACTGACATAATTTTTATCTACCAGATTGGCAAATATAAAAAGATCCTTAACAATGATGGATGGAAAGGGTTAAGAGCTAGACTCAGAATCCCTCCTTCAGGCTCTTGAGGAAAATATGGTAGTTGAACTTCCTGCAACATCAACCCTGAAGACAGATGACCGTACTCGGGGTCTGCCATGTACTAGTAACTTATCCAAGATGCTCTTTAGCCTGTTGCACTTGGTTGCCAGGAGTCTACATTATAGGAGTTATAACTTATAGTCCACAGCTACATTAAAACAGGATAGCTAGCCACTTACAAATACAGAGGATGTATAGCTAGCAGGCATTTTTAAGCTGAGGGTACACAAACCCGGTGTCTTCCCATGCTAAAGTGACCTGCATTCACATTAGCTTCTTGTCAACCTTACAACCAAACACTGAAGACATTAAGACTTGCATCAGAGTCTGGAAGTCTCTGAACGATTCCAACTGTATTATGCTTTTCCTTTATTAAGTATATCTGGTGTGGCATAAACCAACTGTGACTTGTGAGTTTGATGAATAATCCAAAATTGAAACCCACTCAGATGGTTGTGTGACCGTGCTGAAATTAAGCATGCTATACACAGTTTCTTCTCATGTATTGTGAATAAAGCATGAATTACTGCAATCTCAACAGAGGAGGATTTGGGAAAATCCACTAAAATTACAGATGTACATACCCTCTGATCCAGCATTTCCACTTGCAGAACTTTTGCCTATAACTAACGACCCAGTGTATCCATGATTACATACAGTAACTGATCACAGTCAGTTACTACAGTACTCTTGGTTAAAAAGGAAAAAAAAAAAAAAGAGTACAGACAGAACAGAGAAGCCAACCTGAGAAGTAAAAGATGAAGCCCTCGATGCCTCAAAAACAGGAAACAAAATCCCAGACAAGTGACACATATGTCTTGGGAGCAAACCTGCCCTGGAAATACAAGGCGATACCTCCAGATCCATGGACTAAATGAGAGATCCTGGAGTGTGCTTCAGATTCTGGCTGTATTCCCAGAATTTCCATTTCCATGTGGCATATCTTTATGCTCACTTTGAGCATCCCAGTGCCCAGCTTATTGCTGGCTAGAGATACCTGAAAGGAGCTGGCATGGTAAAGAACAAAAAGAGAGCAATGCATTGTTTGAGACAAGCCTCCAAGCAGGACCATCCCTGTGATTCCTTTAACCTTGCAGTAGAAAAACTGATTAGGTCCATAGAAGTAGGCCTATTGTTTCAGGAAGCCAGTACCACCTTAAAGACAAGATGAAGGAGGCTAGTAACGCTTACACCATTCCGGTTGAAACTGGCTGAATCCTGTATTTCCCTATAAAATCCCCCAGCCCCTTCCTCAGGGAGGGCTTGCAGTTTTTCAAGGCCACAGCCTGCTGCAGTAATAAAGCTATGTTCCTCTTTATTACCAACTGACACCCCCCACACACACACAAAAAAAAGTCTGACAGTAACTAACTTTCCATCAATAAGACACTGGTGAAATAAATTATGGTTCATTTATACAATTAAATATCAATATCACACACATATATATGAGACAAAAGGAGAGCTCTTTATTATTATGCCCATGATATTCAACACATAATCTTAAATAAAGAAGCAATTCATAAGGCATTGTACCCTACATTTGTTTAAAAGAGTGTTTATGCAGAAAATAACTGTGGACAAATATCAGGAATGCGGAGGCCTCCCAGGAGGGAAACCACATGACAAAGATGCAGGAAAGAGCTAAAAGCTGTACTATATCCAATGCCTACTGACATATATAATATTTGTCTATCTCACCATCAACTTAAACTCCACACACAACAAGTACATCTTGGGGCACCTGGGTGGCTCAGTCGGTTAAGCGTCCAACTTTGGCACAGGTCATAATCTCATGGTTCATCATTTCAAGCCCCCACATCAGGCCCTGTGCTGACAGCTCGGAGCCTGGAACCTGCTTCAGATTCTGCGTCTCCCACCCTCTCTGCCCCTCCCCTCTGGGACCTTGTCTCTATCTCAAAAATAAACATTAAAAAAAAAAAAAAAGTAAATCTCAACATTCTCTATTCTGCATATAACATCCTCTAATGCAGGTTAAGACCATCTACATTAACCTATCCACACAGGAAATCTGAGCAGCTCTTCTTCCTCATCTGGGCCCACATCCATTAAGTCATATGATACTATTGTAGATAGCCAAGATTTAAGCATGTTCAGTGATTAGTTTGTCTTCTTGCTAGAACACCACTCCTGAAAAGACTCTGTTAGTGGCTCTAGTTACTCCAAAAAGCTAGCTGCCTGATTTTCTCTGTAAGTCTGTGAGTTTATCATACCCTTCCATACACTTTTTGTTTAAGTTATCCAGATCTATTTCTGTTACTGACAACACCAAATAGTATGCTGCACTTTAAAAACTGGCAAATAAACGTTAAGAATAAAACATGTGAGGGCACCTGGGTGGCTCAATCAGTTTAGTGTCTGACTCTTAATTTCGGCTCAGGTCACCGTGTCAGGGTCATGAGATCGAGCCCCACATTGAGCTCTGCACTGAGCATGGAACCTACTTAAAATCCTCTCTCTCTCTCTCTCTCTCTCCCTCCCTCCCTCCCTCCCTTTTGCCTCTTCCCTGCTGGAACACACATGAGTGCTCTCTCTCCCTCAAATAAAAAAGGGGGGGGGGGGGGAACAGAGGAAGAAAAAGAATAAAGCATATGGAGTGATAGTAACTCCAAGTGCCTATCCTATTATAGAAACACTGAAATAGAGTAGAAAATGTCAGAATCAACTATGACAGAACCCCTGAAAATAGTTAAAAAATTATAGCAACCAAAAAAAATAATAAAACCTAACTTTACACCTAAAAAAACTAGAAAAAGCAAAGTTAGAAGTAAATAATAATACATAAAACCTTAAAGACTCCACCAAAAAAAAAAAACTATTATAACTAATAAATGAATTCAGTAAAGTCACAGCATACAAAATTAACATACAGAAATCAGTTGCCTTTCTATACACTAATAACAAACTATAAGAGAAATTAAGAAAACCTCATTTATAATTGCATCAAAAAAGAATGAAATACCTGGAAATAAACTTAATCAAGGAGGTAAAAGACCAGTACTTCAAAATTATCACACATTCGTGGAAGAAATTGAAGACAACATAAATAAACAGCAAGATATACCATGCTCATGGATTAGAAGAATTAATATTTTTTAAATGTTGATACTACCCAAAGTGATCTACAGCTTCAGTGCAATCCCAATCAAAATACTAACAGAATTTTTCACAGAATTGGAACTAAGAATCCTAAAATTCGTATGGAAGAACAAAGTCCCTAAATGGTCAAAGCAATTTTGAGAAACAACAAAGCAGGAGGTAATCACATCCCCTGTTTTCAAACTATATTACAAAGCTAGAGTGATCAAGTATGCTATAGTACCAGCACAAAAACAGCCATATATATCAGTGGAATACAGCAGACAACCCAGAAATAAACCCACACATATATAATCAATTAACCTATGACAAAAGAGGCAAAAATATACAATGGTACTGGGAATGCTAAACAACTACATGCAGAAGAATGAAAATGGACCACTATCTTACACCATCTACAGAAATTAATCCAAAATGGATTAGAGAATGCAGGAAGTAATCTCTTTGAGATCTGTCATACAAACATTTTTCTAGATAAGTCTCCTCAGGCAAAAAAAAAAAAAAAAAGAGAGAGAGAGAGAGAGAAAAGGCAAAAATGAACTAGTAGGACTACACAAAATAAAAAGGCTTTTGCACAGCAAAGAAAACCATCAACAAAATGAAAAGGCAACTGAATAGGAAAAGATATCTGTAAATGACTTATCTGATAGTAAGGTTAATATCCAAAATATATAAAGAACTTCTACAACTGAGGGTGCCTAGGTGGCTCAGTCAGGGCATTTGACTTCCGCTCAAGTGATGACCTCACGGTTCATGAGTTCGAGCCCTGCATGAGGCTCACTGCTATCAAGTGCAAAGCCCACTTCAGAACCTGTCTCCTTCTCACCCTTCCCCTCCCCCACTTGTGCGCTTGCACGCACTCTCTCTCTCAAAAATAAATAAAACATTAAAAACAAAAGGTATACAATTAACATCAAAAAACAATCCCATTAAAAAGTGGGCAGTCAAAGCATAAGAGACTCTTAAAAACTGAGAACAAACTGAGGGTTGATGGGGGGTGGGAGGGAGGAGAGGGTGGGTGATGGGTATTGAGGAGGGCACCTTTTGGGATGAGCACTGGGTGTTGTATGGAAACCAATTTGACAATAAATTTCACATACTGGAAAAAAAAAAAAAAGTGGGCAGAGAACCTGAATAGACAGTTTCCCAAAGAAGACATACAGATGGAGGCACATGAAAAGATACTCAGTATCACAAATCATCAGGGATATGCAACTCAAAATGACAATAGGTATCACCTTACACGTCACACTGGCTGTAACCAAAAAGAGAAAAAAGAACAAGTGTTCACAAGAATGTGGAGAAAAAATAACCTTCATATGCTATTAGTGTGAATATAGAGTGGTGCGGACACTAAGGAAAATCGTATGGAAGTTCCTCAGAAAGTTAAAAACAGAACTACTATACAATCCAGGAATTCCACTTCTGTGAATTTATCCAAAGACAATGAAAATACCAATTCAAAGAGATACATGCACCCCTACTGTCTTTTCGGCATTATTTACGATACCCAAGATAACGGAAGCAACCTAAGTGTCCACGAAGAGATGAATGGATAAAGATGATGCGGTACACGCGTGCACACACACACACTACACAATGAGCTACCTCTCAGCTATAAAACAGAATGGAAACTTGCCATTTGCAACAACGTGAATGGACCTAATGTGTATTACGCCAAGGAAAGTAAGTCAGATGGAGGAAGACAAATACGGTATGATTTCACTTACATGTAGAACCTAAAAAATGAACCAAACAAGCAAACAAAAGGGAAACAGACTCATAAATACAGGAAACTGTTGGTTACCTTAGAGGGGAAAGGCTGGGGAAGATGGTGGGTAAAATAGGGGAGTAGGAGGTACAAAACTCCACCTCAAAATAGTATCATGGTGATGTAATGTAGCGCACAGAAATAACATTGGGGTTATTTTGTAACATAAGCAAATACCAAATCGCTATGAAATACACATGAAACTAAGAGAATACTGCATATCATCCGTCCTTCCTTTTAAAAGGTTAATAGCTGGGGCACCTGACTAGCTCTGTCAGCACAACATACAACTCTTGATCTCAGGTCCTGGGGCTGACAGCGCTAAGCCCGCTTGGGATTCTGTCCCTTCCCCCTTCTCTCTGGCCCTCCCACTCTCACTCTTGCTCTCACCAAAAAAAGAAATAAAAACAAAAACCACAATGAGATATCACCTCACAACTTCAGAATGGCTAAAATCAAAACTCCAAGAAGCAGCAAGTGTTGGCAAGGATGTGGGGAGAAAGGAACTCTGACGAGAATGCAAACTGGTGCAGCCACTAAGGAAAACAGTATGGAGTTTTCTCAAAAAACCAAAAATAGAACTACCCTAAAATCCAGCAATAGCACTACTCACTATTGAGTATTTACCCAAAGAATTCATTCATTTGAAAGGATATATGCACCCCTATGTTTACTGCAGCATTATTTACAACAGCCAAATTACGGAAGCAGCCCAAGCATCCATCCAAGATGAAAGAATAAAGAAGATGTGGTATATTTACACAATGGAATATTATTCAGCCATGAAAAAGAATGAAAGCTATCTGCAACAACATGTAGGGATCCAGAGGGTATAATGCTAAGTGAAATAAGACAGTGAAAGACGAATAAAATATGATTTTACTCATGTAGAATTTAAGAAAGAAAACAAATCAACAAGAAAAAAGAGACAAAAAAAATCCAGACTCAGAATTCTCAAATCATTATAATGTCCACCTGAAGCTAATACAACACTGTATGTTAACTATACTAGAATTAAAATTTTGTAATTAAAAAAAAAAATTCTTAAACAAAAAAGTGTACAGCAACCAATTAAATAGTCAATGTGAGGCTCAAACTCACCACCCCAAAATCAAGAGCTTAAAAACAGTCAGTTTTGGGCTCCAGGAGTTAAGACTGAGGAAGTAGGAGGAGGACCTCGATTTTCCTCATCCCTCAAACACAGCTGTATTGAAATCAGATTACTTGGAACAGCCAGGAGATAGATCTGCGGAGCAGCAGAAGTATCTCCAATCGGAGGGAGACAGCTTGGCAGGATCAAGGTGCATGTAGGTGAGCTGAGGGAGATAAAGCGGCGGGCCCATGGAGGAGATGGAACCCTTTCTGTGGAGAGACACAAGGCAGACAAAGAGATAGGGGTTGTGAAGGTGTGGCATCGAGTTAGCAACAAGAGACACAGACTAGGTAGCAAGAAGCACTGAGGATGCCAGCTCTTTTTGGAAACAGCCTTTGGAGCCAAAACACTGACGTTTTAAATTTTTTTCTATTTACTGTTTATTTTTGAGAGAGAGAACAAATAAGTGGGAGAGGGGCAGAGAGAGAGGGAGACACAGAGTCTGAAGCAGGCTCCAGGCTCTGAGCTGTCAGCACAGAGCCCAAAACGGGACTCAAACCCACAAGCTGTGAGATCATGACCTGAGCTGAAGTCGGACACCCAACCGACTGAGCCACCCAGATGCCCCTGAAATGGTGAGGTTTTGGAACTGTGTGACTTTCTCTGGAGCGAAACCACAGCCCATGCTCCTGGGGAAGTGGGAGCTGGCCCCGGAGGGCATAGTGTGGTGTAGTGATCTCACAGGTACACTGGGAGAGAACAATCCCATTCCTGGAGTACTCTGGGAAGAGGGTTTATTGCCTCGCCAAGGACAAAATTCCTAGCATGTACCCACCAAAGGCCTTTCATCAGCAGGGTGGCAAGGCTCTACTCCAGAGGGGAGATCCCCACTGTGCTGGGTCCTTTAAGACCCTGGGTTTGGAATCCCAGCCGCACCTTGAGTTCCGGGTCCTTTAAGACTCCGGGTTTTGGGGCACCTGGGTGCCAGGCGTTTAGCATCCAACACTTGATCTCGGCTCAGTTCATGATCTCATAGTTCATGAGTTAAGAGCCCCACGTCAGGCTATCAGCACAGAGCCTGCTTGTGCGCTCTCTTTCAAAATAAGTAAGTAAGAAAGACATTGAAGAAAAAAGACGACTTCGGATTTTGAATCCCAGCTGCATGCCAGAGAAAAAAACAGCAAGAGAGTTTGGGTGCAGGACAAGCTGGCTTCCCTCACTAATCTGTGAGGGCTGCCTGAACAGCAGGGGTTGAGATACCTGGTCACAGGACAAGAAACTGGGGTGGTGCCATCACTGCCCCCCAACACCAACAGGGTGGGATTTCAGAGAGCAATACAGTGGCCGCCACTGGTGGCAAGGCCTGCTTACCCCAAACCCTGCCCAACCCTGCCTGGCAACTGCTCACTTACTGGGGCAAGAGTAACACTAAGCCAAGACAGCCAGCCTCTCCTCCCGACAAGCACAACCACCAGCATAGCATCCAGGCACCAACAGAGAACACTTTTTTTTTTTTGGTTTTTTTACCTCCTTCATATTGTGCTTCTGGAATAAGGCTCATAGTTTGATTTTTTTTTTTTTTTGTCATTTTATTTTTATCGAAGCTTTTTAAATTCTTCTTCCTTTTCTCTTTTTTTCTGCTTTTTTTCCTTTCTTTTTTCTTAGAATCTGATGTATACTTTTGATTCTCTGTTTTTTGTTATTGTTGTTCCTTTTCTCATTTTATAGGATCCAGCTCCCTGTTCCCCGTTATTTTTTTTCCAGACTTACTTCAACAACAACAACAAAAAAAATCAAAGCACACCTGGTTAAAGGTCCAAACACTTCACCACTGCAAGCAAGGAGGAGCTCTCCAGAAGACTGACCAGTGGGAAAGAGCAGCCAAATCACAACAGCACAGTGCACACAGCATACACCAGAAGCACTCTGTGGAGTGCCAGGCCCTCGTCAGTGTATGACCCCTTTTTAATATAGTTGTACTCTCAGGTGCAGGAAACATAAGATTTAAATACACACAAAAGATGGAAATTTAGCCAAAAGGACAAGACGCAGGAATTCTCCACAAAAGAAAAATCAAAAATAAATCACAGCCAGGGACTTGCTCAAAACAGATATTAAAAATATATATATGAACAAGATTTTGAACCAAAGTCATAACCCTACTAGCTAGGCTTGAAAAAACGCATAGGGGAGGTGGGGGGGGGGTAGGTTAAATGGGTGACGGGCATTAAGGAGGGCACTTGTTGGGATGAGCACTGGGGGTTATAGGTAAGTGATGAATCACTGGGTTATACTCGTGAAGCCAAGACTACGCTGTATCACTCTGTGTTAACTAACGAGAGAATTAAAAAAAAAAAACAAAAAACATAGAAGACACCAGAGAAACTTTTGCTGCAGAGATCAAAGATCAAAGAACTAGTTAGGATGAATTTAAAAATGCTATAACTGAGATGCAAAACAAACAGGATACAGGGACAGCGAGGACCAATGAAACAGAGGAGAGAATAGGTGAAATAGAAGATAAAATTATGGAAAATAATGAAGATTTATAAAAGAGGGAAATGGGGCACCTGGGTGGCTCAGTCGGTTAAGTGGCTGACTTTGGCTCAGGTCATGATCTCGCGGTCCGTGAGTTCGAGCCCCGCATCAGGTTCTGTGCTGACAGCTCAGAGCCTGGAGCCTGTTTCAGATTCTGTGTCTCCCTCTCTCTGACCCTCCCCCGTTCATGCTTTGTCTCTCTCTGTCTCAAAAATAAATAAACGTTAAAGAAAAATTTTTTTTAAAAAAAGGGAAAGGAAGTAGCTAGATCATGAAGAGAGACTTTAGAAAACGAAGTGATTCCATGAAATGAAATAATATTCATATCATAGGAGTCCCAGGAAGAGTGAGAAAAAGGGACAGAAAGTTTATTTGAACAAATTCTAGCTAAGAACTTCCCTAATCTGGGGAAGGAAACAGGCACCTAAGGACAAGAGGCACAGGGAACTTCCTTCAAAACCATCAAAAACAGGACAACATCATGAGTTCTCATAGTGAAACTTACAATATACAAAGATAAACAGAGAATTCTGAAAGCTGCTAGGGACAAAACGTCCTTAATCTACAACGATAGACACATAAGGTTAATAGCAGACCTGTCCAAAGAAACTTGGCAAACCAGGAGGGAGTGATGGGAAATATTCAATATGCTGAATACAAAAAATGTGCAGCCAAGAATCCTTAATCCAGCAAGGCTGTCATTCAGAATAGAAGGAGAGATAAAGACCTTCCCAGACAAACAAAAACTAAAGGGGTTTGTGACCACTAAACTAGTCCTGCAGGAAATTTTAAGGGGGAGTCTGGGTGGAAGATGTTTAAAAAAAAAAAAAAAAAAGATTGGGGAGCCTGGGTGGCGCAGTCGGTTAAGCGTCCGACTTCAGCCAGGTCACGATCTCGCGGTCCGTGAGTTCGAGCCCCGCGTCAGGCTCTGGGCTGATGGCTCGGAGCCTGGAGCCTGTTTCCGATTCTGTGTCTCCCTCTCTCTCTGCCCCTCCCCCGTTCATGCTCTGTCTCTCTCTGTCCCAAAAATAAATTAAAAATGTTGAAAAAAAAATTAAAAAAAAAAAAAAGACCAAACATCAAAGACCACAGAGAACATCACCAGAAACACTAAACCTACGTATAACACAATGGCACTAAATTCATATCATTCAACAATCACTCTGAATGTAAATAGACTAAATGCTCCAATTAAAAGACACAGGCTATCAGAATAGATAAAAAAATAAGATCCATCTATATGCTGTCTACAACAGACTCATTTTAGACCTAAGGACACCAACAGATTGAAAGTGAGGGGATAGAGAACCACCTATCACACTAATGGAGATCAAAATAAAGTGGGAATAACCATACTTACATCAAACAAACTAGATTTTATTTTATTTTTTAAATGTTTATTTATTCATTTTTGAGAGAGAGCGTGCACAAGAGCACAAGTGGGGGAGGGGCAGAGAGAGAAGAGGAAACAGAATCTGAGGCAGGCTCAGAAACTGTGAGATCATGACCTGAGCCAAAGTCAGACACTTAAACCAACTGAGCCATCTGGGTGCTCCCACACAAACTAGATTTTAAAACAAAGACTGTAGGAGCAGCTGGCTCAGTCAGTTAAGCGTCTGACTTCAGCCCAGGTCATGATCTCGTGGTTCATGGGTTCATGGGCTAGAGCCCCGCGTCATGTCGGGCTCTGTGCTGACAGCTCAGAGCCTGGAGCATGCTTGGGATTCTGTCTCTCCCTCTCCCTCTCCCTGCCCCTCTCCCACTCGCACTCTGTTTCACTCAAAAAAAAAAAATGAATAAACATTAAAAAAATTTTTTTAAACAAAGACTGTAATAAGAGACAAAAAAGATCATTATAACATAATTAGTGGGTATATCCATCAAGAACACCTAATCATTGTAAATATTTATGCCCCCAACATGAAAGCATATAAATCAGTTAATCACCAACATAAAGAAACTCATAGATAATAATACCACAATAGTAGGAGACTTTAATACCCCACCTACAGCAATGAAAAAATCATCTAAGCAGAAAATCAACAAAGAAGCAATGTCTTTCAATGACACACTGGGCCAGATGGTCTTAACAGATATACTCAGAACATTTCATCATAGAGCAGCAGAATGCACATTCTTCTCCAATGCACATGGAACATTCTCCAGAACAGATCACATACTGGATCACAAATCAGCCCTCAACAGGTACAAAAAGACTGAGATCATACCATGAATATATTCAGATCACAACACTATGAATCTTTAAATCAACCAGAAGAAAAAATTTAGAAAGCCCTCAAATACATGGAGGTTAAAGAACATCCTAATAAAGAATGAATAGGTCAACCAGGAAACTGAAGAAATTTAAAAATACATGAGAGCAAATTACAATGAAAACACGACATTCCAGACTTATCAAAATGAAAGGAGGACCCAAATAGATAAAATCACCAATGATGGAGGAGAGAACACAACCAACACCACAGAAATGCAATTATAAGAGAACACTATGAAAAATTATATGCCAACCAACTAGACAATCTGAAAGAAATAAATTCCTAGGCACTTAGACACTACCAAAACTCAAACAAGAAAAAACAGAAAATTTGAACAGGCCCACAACCAGCAAAGAAATTGAATGAGTTATCAAAAATCTCCCAACATAGAAGAATCCTGAGCCAGATGGCTTCCCAGGAGAATTCTATCAGACACTGAAAGAATACCTATTCTCAAACTGTTCCAAAAAGCAGAAATGGAAAGAAAGCTTCCAAACTCATTCTATGAAGCCAGCATTACCTTGATTCCCAAACCAGACAAACACCCCACTAAAAAGGAGAATTACAGGCCAATATCCCAGATAAACATGGATGGAAAAATTTTCAACAACATACTAGCAAACTGAATTCAAAAGGACATTAAAAGAATTATTCACCATGATCAAGTGGGTTCCTGGGCTGCAGGGCTGGTTCAATATTCGCAAATCAATCAGTATGATGCACCACATTAATAAAAGAAAAAGAACCATATGATCCTTTCAATAGATGCAGAAAAGGCTTTTGACAAAACACAACATCCTTTCGTGATAAAAACCCTCAAGAAGTAGGGATGGAAGGAACATGCCTCGACATCATAAAAGCCATATATATATGAAAGGCCCACAGCTAATATCATCCTCAATGAGGAAAAACTGAGAGCTGTCCCCCGACAGTCAGGAACACAAAAGGGATGTCAACTCTCGCGACTGTTGTTCAACATAGTACTGAAGTCCTAGCCTCAGCAATCAAAAGAAATAAAAGGCATACAAATTGGCAAAGAAAAAGTCAAACTTTCACTCTTCACAGAGGACATAATATTCTACAAGGAAAAATTCCACCAAAAAACAGCTAGAACTGATACATGAATTCAGCAAAGTCTCAGGATATGAAATCCATGTACAGAAATCAGGTACATTTTTGCACACCAATAATGAAAGAGCAGAAAGAGAAATCACAGAATCGATCCCAATTGCACCAAAAACCGTAAGAAACCTTGAAATAAACCTAACCAAAGAGGTAAAAGATCTGTACTCTGAAAAGTACAGAAAGCTTAAGAAATTGAAGAAGACACAAAGAAATGGAGAAACATTCCATGCTCACAAAAGGGAGAACAAATATTGTTAAAATGTCCATACTACCCAAAGCAATCTACACATTCAACGCAAACCCTACCAAAATAATACCAGCATTCTTCTAAGAGCTAGAACAAACAATCCTAAAATTTGTATGGAACAACAGAAGACCCCAAATAGCCAAAGTAATGTTGAAAAAGAAAACCAAACCAGGAAGCATCACAATCCCAGACTTCAAGCTATATTACAAAGCTGTGATCATCAAGACAGTATGGTACTGGCACAAAAACAGACACAAAGATCCATGGAACAGAATAGAGAACACAGAAATGGACCCACAAACGTATGGTCAACTAAACTTTGACAAAGCAGGAAAGAATATCCAATGGAATAAAGACCGTCTCTTCAGCAAATGGTGCTGGGAAAACTGGACAGCGACATGTAGAAGAATGACTCTGGACCACTTTGTTACACCATACACAGAAATAAATTCAAGATGGATGAAAGACCTAAACATGAGGCAGAAAACCATCAAAATTCTAGAGAAAGCAGGCAACAACCTCTTTCACCTTGGCCACAGTAACCTCTTACTAGACATGTCTCAGAAGGCACGGGAAACAAAAGCAAAAATGAACTATCAGGACCTCATCAAGATGAAAAGCTTCTGCACAGCTAAGGAAATAATCAACAAAACTAAAAGGCAACTGACTTTTTAGAATGGGAGAAGATATTTGCAAGTGACATACTGGATACAGGTTAGTGTTCAAAATCTATAAAGAACTTATCGGGTTCCTGGGTGGCTCAGTTGGTTAAGCATCTGACTTCGGCTCAGGTTATGATGTCATGGTTCGGGAGTCCAAGCCCCACTTCATGTAAACGCGAGCCGGGCTTCGGGTGAGCCACTTGTCTAGTTCTGCCCCTCATGGGATTATCTCTCTGTCTCTGCCTCTCACTCACTAGCATCCTCTCTCTCTCTTTAAAAAAAAAAGAAAGAAAGAAAGAACTTCTCAAACTCAACACCCAAAAAGCAAATAATCCAGTGAAGAAATGGGCAGAAGACATGAATAGACACTTTTCCAAAGAAGACATCCAGATAGCTAAAAGACACATGAAAAAATGCTCCACATCACTCATCATCAGGGAAATACTAATCAAAACCACAATGAGATACCACCTCACACCTGTTAGAATGGCTAAAATTAAAAACTCAGAAATCAACAGGTATTGGTGAGGATGTGGAGAAAGGGGAACACTTTTGCACTGTTGGTGGGAATGCAAACTGGTGCAGCCACTCTGCAAAACAATATGGAGTTTCCTCAAAAAATTAAAAATAGAACTAACCCTGCAACCCAGCAACTGCACTAGTAGGTATTTATCCAAAGGATACCAAAATGCTGATTCAAAGGGGCACATGCACCCGAATGTTTAGAGCAGCACTATTGACAGTAGCCAAATTATGCAAAGAGACCAAACGTCCACTGACTAACGAATGGATAAAGAGTATATACTATACATATACAATCGAATACTATTCAGCGATCAAAAAGAATGAAATCTTATCATTTGCAACAACGTGGATGTAACTAGAGTGTATTATGCTAAGTGAAATAAGTCAGAGAAGACAAATATCATATGATATCACTCATATGTGGAATATAAGAAATACAACAAATAAACATAGGGGAAGGAAAGCAAAAATAAAAACTGAGAGGGAGGTAAACCATAAGGATTCTTCATACAAAGAACAAACTGGATTGCTAGAGGGGAGGCGGGTGGGGGGGATGGGCTAAATGGTTGATGGGCATTAAGGAGGGCCCCTGATGGGATGAGCACTGGGGATTATAGGTAAGTGATGGATCACTGGGTTCTACTTCTGAAACCAATACTACACTGTATATTAGAATTTCAATAAATTAATTTTTTTTTAAAGTTTTATGTCACTTTTACTTGCTCTTGTTCCACCCCTCCTCAGATTGACAATGGTCTGGAAGACTGTATCCCGTGTCTCTAGCGTGGAACTCTCATCCCTGGTTCCAGAAGGGATACAGCAAAGCTTGTTCGCAAAGACCTGTGTTTTTTAACAGGCCTAACTGTATGACGGGCAGAGAAAGCACATGAAGGACTGACTCAAGGCATTTGCCTTTGTTTCCCTTAACTTGGCTATTTCTCCAAGTGGTATGAATTTAAGAGATTAATTGTAATCACCATGGTAACGACTTAAAATATATATAAAAAATGAAATAAGAATTAAAATCTGTGGGGTACCTATCTGGCTTAGTTGGTGGAACATGAAATTGTTGATGTGAGGGTGGCAAGTTCGAGGTCCGCCCTGGGTATAGAGATTACTTAAAAATAAAATCTTAAAAAAAAAAATTAAAATCTGTCACAAGGGATAAAGAAAAACATTATACATTGAAAAATAGGTTAAAACACCAAGAGAATATAACATTTATAAACATACATACACCACATATCACAGCTCCAAAATACATCAAACAAAAACAAATTTAATTAAAGCTAAAGACAGACAATTCTTCAGTTGGAAACTTCGCTACCCAAGTTTCAATAATGGACAGAACTCTGAAATTCAATAGGGATATATAGAGAACCAAATAACACTACAGACCACCTATGCCTACTAGACTAAAAACAGCCAAATACACATTCTCCCCAAATACACAGGAACACTCTCCAAGATAGATCATAGGTTAGGCCACAAAACAAGTGTCAATAAATTTTAAAACAACTGAGATCAGATCTTATCCAACCACAATGAAATGAAAACAGAAATTAAAAACAGAAAGCAGGATGTCTGGCTGGCTTAGTCATTAGAGCATTCAACTCTCGATCTCAGGGAGGTTGTGAATTCCAGCCCCACTTTGGGTACAGAGGTTATATAAAAATAAATTCTTAAAAAAAAAAGAAATTAAAAACAGAAGGAAAACTGGAAAATTCACAAGTATGTGGAAATTAAGCAACACTTAAATACCCAATGAGTCAATGAAGAAATCACAACTGGAAAATAAGCAGTAAAACAAAACAAAGGGAAAAAAACCACAACATACCAAATCTCGTGATACATAGAAAGCTGCAATAAGAGATAAATTCATACCTGTAACACCTATGTTGAAAAAGAAGAAAGATGCTCGGGTGAGGTGAGGTGGGGTGAGGTGAGGAGGGGTGGGGTGGTTGAACAAATAAGGGGGTGAAAGCTTAAAATCACAGGCTTTCCTTCTAAAATGATGGAAATGTTCTAAAACTGCCTATGGAAGTTGCACATATCTGTAAATATGCAAAAAAAAACATGAATTGTACACTTCAAATGAAATATATAGTATATAAACTACATCCCAATTAAGCTGCTTTAAAAAATGGAGATCTCAAACCAATTAACTATATATACCTATCTATCTATCTATCTATCTATCTATCTATCTATCTATCTACTTGGAGAAGAAAAAGAGCAAACTAAATCCAAAGCCAAACACAGGAAGGAAGATTAAAGATCACTGTGGAGACAAAAAAGAGAACAGAAAACCAATAAAAGGGGCACCTGGTGGTTCAGTTGGTTAAGCATCCAACTTTGGCTTGGGTCATGATCTCACAGTTTTTGAGTTTGAGCCCCACATCAGGCTCTGTACTGACAGCTTAGAGCCTGGAACTTCCTTCTGATTCTGTTTCTCCCTCTCTCTGCCCCTCCCCCACTTGTGCTGTCTCTCTCTCTCTCATAAAAAAATAAACCTGAAAAAAAAGAAAAACAGAAAAACAACAAGAATCAACAAAACCTAAAAATCTTTGAAAAGATCAACAAAACTGACCAACTTTGAGACTAAAAAAGAAAATACTCAAATTACTAAAATTGGAAACAAAGGTGAGGACATTACCATTGACCTTACAAAACTAAAATTGTAAGAAAATACTATGGGGGCGCCTGCGTGGCTCAGTCAGTTAAGCGTCCGACTTCGGCTCAGGTCACGATCTCATGGTCCATGAGTTCGAGCCCCGTGTCAGGCTCTGTGCTGACAGCTCAGAGCCTGGAGCCTGCTTCGGATTCTGTGTCTCCCTCTCTCTCTCTGCTCCTCCCCCGTTCATGCTCTGTCTCTCTCTGTCTCAAAAATAAACATAAAAAAAAAAAAAGAAAGAAAAAAAAAGAAAATACTATGAACAATTACACACCAACAGATTAGACAACCTACATGAAATGGACAAATTCCTAGAAACACAAAAACTAACAAAACTGAAAGAGAACATCTGAACAGATAAAGAGACTGAATCGATGAGTAAACAAAAATCTCTCAGCAAAGAAAAGTCCTGGATCAAATGCAGTCACAAGTGAATTCTACCAAACATTTAAAGAAGCATTAGGGGCACCTGGGTGGCTGAGTGGATTAAGCATCCAACTTTGGCTCAGGTCATGATCTCATGGTTCATGAGTTCGAGTCCCAAATCGAGCTCCGTGCTGACAGCTGAGAGCCTGAAGCCTGCTTCGGATTCTGTCTCCCTCCCTCTCTGTCCTTCCCCCACTCACATTCTCTCCCTCTCCCTTTCCAAAAATAAACATTTAAATAAATAGATAAGTAAGTAAATAAATACATAAAATAAGATTAAAATAAAATAAAATAAAATAAAAGCAACAAGCAAGCAAGCAAGCAAGCAACATTAACACAGGGGGCACCTGAGTGGCTCAGCTGGTTAAGCATCTGACTCTAGATTTCATCTCAAGACATGATCTCATGGTTCATGAAATCAAGCCCTGCATCCAGCTCTTCTGTGCTAACATCCTGAAGCCTGCTTGGTATTCTCTCTCACCCTCTATCCCTGCCCCTCTTTCTCAAAATAAATAAACATTTTTTTTAAAGAATAAAATAAAGAAGCATTAACACAAATCTCAAACTCTTCCCATTAATAGAAGAGGAAGAACCACTTCCTAATTAATTCATTCTATAAGGTCAGCATGTTATCAAATGCCCCCAGAGCCCGACAAAACATAGGAAAACAAAATTACAGACCAATATCCCTTATGAATATACATGCAAAAAATCTCAGCAAAATACAGTGTATTAGTACCCTAGAGCAGCCATAAAAAATATTACATCAAATTTGGTAGCTTAAGAAAACAGATTTATTCTTTCACAGTTTGGGACATAGAAACCCAAAATCAACAGGCTTCTATCCTAACTTCTGGTGGCTCTGGCAATCCTTGGCATTTCTCAGTTCACAACTAGGTAACTCCAATCTCCACCTTAGTCTTCACATGGCCATGTACTGTGTCTCCTGTGTCTTCTCCAATCATCTTTTACAAGGACATTTATCATTGGATTTAGTGTTCATACTAGGCCAGGATGACCCCATTCAAGATCTTTACCTTAATTATATCCGTAAAGACCCTTATTCCCAAATGTGGTCATATCCTGAGGTTCTGGATGGACAAATCTTTTGGGGGACAAAATTAAATAATTAAAAGAATTATACACCATGATCAAAAGGGATTTATGATAGAAATACAAAGGGTGTACAACATAAGAAAAACAGTCAATGTAATATATACCATTAATTTTTTAAAAAATTTAAAAACCACATCACCATCTCAATACAAAAAAAGCATTTGACAAAATTTGACACCTTTTCACAAGATAAACACTCAACAAAATAAAAAAAAATGGAACTTCCTCAATATGATAAGGAGAATTTTTGAAAAATCTACTGGTAACAACTAACTCAACAATGAAAGACTGATACTTTTCTCCCTAATATCAGGAAGAAGACATGGACACCCACTACCTAGTTCCACTGCTATTCAACATTGTACTAGAAATGCTAGCTAAAGCAATTAGGCAAGAAAAATAAAAAACATAAAAAACATCCCAATTGGAAAAGATAAAGTAAAACTATCAGTATTCACATCATCTTACCTAGAAAAAAGCTTAAAGAACACACAAAAAACATTAGAACAAATTCAGTAAAGCTACAAGGTGTAAGAACCACAAGATATCAGTTTTATTTCTACAATGAACAATCCAAACAGAACATTAAAGAAAAAATCCTTTTGTATCTAAAAGAATAAAATACTTAAACAAAGGATGTGAAAGACTTCCCCACTGAACACTATAGAGCAAGGCTGAAAGAAATTAAAGACATAAATAAATGGAAAGACACCCCATATTCATACAATAAAAAACTTAATACAATTAAGATAACAACTTTACCCAAAGCAATCTACAGATTCAGCACAACCCCTTATCAAAATTCCACAGATCTTTTTTGCAATCCTCAAAAATCACATGGACTAGAACCTGAACAGTCAAAGCAATACTGAAAGATAAAAATAAAATTGAAACATTCACAGTTCCCAATTACAAAACTTATTATCAAAGCTATGGCCTTTCAAAAGTTTGTATTGGCATTACAACAGACATAAAGACCAATGGAATAGTAGAGTCCAGAAATAAATCCATGTATCTACAGCCAACTGATTTTCAACAAGGGTACCAAGACCACTCAATGGGGAAAGAAGAATCTCTCCAACGAATGGTGCTGGGACATCTGGATATCCATATGCAAAAAAAAAAAGTTGGATTTAACTCAAAATGGATCAACAACTAAAAAAGTTCTAAAAAGAGAAGTCTGAGAAAGAAACATAGGTATAAATCTTACTGACCTTGGATAGCAATGGATTCTTAGATATGACACCAAAAGCATGAGCAACAAAGAAAAATTAAATAAACTGATACTAATCAAAGACTACTGTGAATCAAAGGACATAATCAAGAACATGAGAAGACAACATACAGAGTGGGAGAAAAGATTTGCAAATCATGTATCTGATAGGGATCCAGAATACATAAAGAAGTCTTACAGCTCAACAACAAAAAGACAGACAACCCAATTACAAAATAGAAAAGAATATAAATAGGGGTGCATGGGTGGCTCAGTCAGTTAAGCGTCTGACTTCGGCTCAGGTCATGATCTCACGATTTGTGGGCTGAACTCCATGTCAGGCTCTGGGCTGAGAGCTCAGAAATGAAAGCGTGCTTCGAATTCTGTGTCTCTCTCTCTCTCTGCACTTCCCCTGCTCGTACTCTGTCTCTCTCTCAAAAATAAATAAACAATAAAACTAAAAGAGGGGCAGCTGGGTGGCTCAGTCGGTTGAACGTCTGACTTTGGCTTAGGTCATGATCTTGAAGTTCATGAGTTCAAGCCCCATATTGGGCTCATTGCTGTCAGCCTGTCAGTGCAGAGCCTGCTTCAGATCCTGTGTCCCCCTATCTTTACCCCTTCCCCACTTGTACTTTCCCCCAAATAAATATTAAAGGAAGGGGAGGGGAGGGGAGGGGAGGGCAGGGGAGGGAAGGAACAGACTTCTCTCCAAAGAAGATTCACATATGGCCAAAAGGCTCATGAAAAAAATGCTCAACATCACTTATTAGGGAAACAGAAATTAAAACAACGAGGTACCACTTCAAACTCACTAGGATGGCTATAATTTAAAAATTCAGAAAAAAGTTAAGTGGTGGTGAGAATGAAAAGGAATTGGATCTCTCATACTTTGCTTGGAGGACTGTAAAAATGGTGCAGCCACTATGAAGAACAGTTTGGTGGTTCCTCAAAAAGTTAAACACAGAATCACCGTACGACCCATCAATGCCACTCCTAGTATATACTCCTCAAATCTAAAAACACATAAAATAGGTTCTTCTACAACAATGTTCACAGTAGCACTATTCAAAACAGTCAAAAGGTAGAAACAATGCAAACATCCAACATAATGTAATCTCTCTCGTATGCATGTGCACACACACTCTCGCTCTCCTTCTCTCTCTCTCTCTCTCTCTCACACACACACAAATATTCAGCCATAAACAGGACTGAAGTACTAATACAGGCTGCAACAGTGATGACCTTGAAAACATTATGCCGAGAAAGAAGCCAGACTCAAAAGGTCATATGCTGTGTGATTATTATACTTAAGTAAAATATACAGAATAAGTAAACCCATAGAGACAAAAAGCAGACTGATGGTGGCCAGGGGAAGAAGGAAGAATGCACAGTTTCTGCTTATGAAAGTGTATTTTCTTTTAGGGTAATAAAAATGTTTTGGAAATAAGGGCAATTAGGGGCACCCGGGTGGCTCAGTCAGCTGAGCATCCAACTCTTGATTTCAACTCAGGTCATGATCTTGCAGTTTGTGGGATTGAGCCCCGTCTGGCTCTGCACTGATGGTGTGGAGCCCGGCTGGGATTCTCTCTCTCCCTCTCTCTCTCTGCCTCTCCTCCACGCACAAATGCACTCTCTCAAAATAAATCCACTTTTCAAAAAAATGTTTTGGGGGCACCTGGGTGGCTCAGTTGGTTAAGCATCTGACTTCGGCTCGGGTCATGATCTCATGGTTCATGACTTCAAGCCCCATGTTGGGCTCTCTGCTCTCAGCACAGAGCCCACTTTGGACCCTCTGACCCACTCTCTCTCTGCCCCTCCCCTGCTCATGTTCTCTCTCTCTCATCATTCTCTCTCAAAAATAAATAAAACATTAGAAAAATAGTAAAAAAGAAAGTAAGTAAGTTAGTTAGTTTTGGAAATTAACAGGGGTAGCAGTTGACCAATACTGTCAAAGTACTAAATACCACTGAACTGTATATCTTAGGATGGTAAATTTTATTCTATAGGAATTTTACCTCAATTTTAAGAAAAAAGAATAAAAGATCTTGTCCTTCCTTCACAAACTATATTTCAGGATAATGAAATAATTGATAAGAAACAGGTTTTCTTTATAGAAGTAATCCTGCTAGACGGGATGGGGTGGTGGGAATAAAAGAAGTAATCCTAATGCATGATAGAATATCACAATTTATTCAACCTCTATTCAATAAAATAATGGTCTAGATACTGGTCAACAGCTGCTGATACCACAAAAAAGAAAAAAGGAAGTATCATATGCTTCATGAAGAAGTATACAACACCATGAAGTATTTTTAGCTGCCCCCACAATAAACTGAACGAACAAGCCTAACTACTCATGTACAGAAAATACATGGAACAAAGCAACGTGTTCACACACACACCATCTGAGATGCCATCAGCAACATCTACTGTGAGAAACCCTGCAGGGCAAATGTCCCACATTTTCCACAAGTAAACCAACAAGGAAATCAAGGGGGAGGATTACAAAGAGACCTAAGAGATATTTTAAGCAATTGCAACGTAGGCACCTTATAGATCCAGCTTATGGACCTTAGTTGGATACTGACTTATTCAAACATAAAAAGATAACATTTAGGGGTACCAAGTGGCCCAGTGGGTTAAGCGTCAGACTCTTGATTTCGGGTCAGGTCATGATGTCACAGTTCATGAGACCAAGCCCCACACTGGGCTCTGCACTGATAGCACGGAGCCTACTTGGGATCCTGTCTCTCCCTCTCTGCCCCTCCCCTATGCTGGCACGCATGCACATTCTCTCTCTCTCTCAAAACAAATACATAAACAATAAAAAAATTAAAAAAAGATAAAAACAGAAAAAGAAAAACATTTAGGAGATCAGGAAACTTCAACAAAGACTGAACGGTTGATGGCTTTAAGAAATTCTTGTCAATTTTTTATGTGTCATAATATATTGTGTATTTTTTAAATATCCATGCGTGTCAGTGATGCTCACAAAATTCAAAATAATCCTAAGAATGGGGTATGGAAAGGTATAAATGAAACAAGACTGGCCATGACTTGATCACTGTTAAAGGTTGGTCCCTGGGGATTCTCCCTACTTTTTTGTAGGCTCAAAATTTCCCATAATGAAATAGACATATAATTTTTCAATATACCTGTAAACTTTTACCACTTAATACCTCTGCTGTCCATTCCTTCATTTTTACCCTCCTACTACTATCTTCAACCAGTCCCTCATCAATCTCTCTCTTAGACTGCAATAAAGCAGAGTCTCATCTTTGCAAGGTTCAGATTCTAAAGCAAAAAATAAGCATAATCAAAACTATCCTTGGGGCACCTGGGTGGCTCAGTCAGTTAAAGGCCCAACTTCAGCTCAGGTCCTGATCTCGTGGTTTTTGAGTTCGAGCCCTGTGTCAAACTCTGTGCTGACCACTCAGAGCCTGGAGCCTGCTTCAGATTCTGCGTCTCCCTCTCTCTCTGCCCCTCCACCACTTGCACTCTGTCTCTCAAAAATAAATAAACATGAAAAACAATTTTTAAAAAAACTATCCTTGAAAAATCCCTTAAAATTCCAACAGAAAATGCATTACACTGTATATCATTTTGAATATATATAAATATCAAGATTCTGTAAGTTCTTCTCATCTTTCTGTCACATAGTGTCTACCAATGACCCTCAATTCATTTTGAAATTTCTTCAACAATTCAAGTAATAAATAATCCAATTAAAAATGGGCAGAGGACATAGACATTCCTCCAAAGAAGACATCTAGATGACCCACAGACACATGAAAAGATGCTCAACATCACTCATCATCAGAGAAATGCAAATCAAAAGCACAATGAACTATCACCCCACACCTGTCATAATGGCTAAAATAAAAAACACAACAAACAACAAGTGTTGGTGAGGATGTGAGGAAAAAGGAACCCTCGTGCACAACTAGTGAAATGCAAAATTGTGCAGCCACTATGGGAAACAGTATGGAGGTTCCTCAAAAATTAGAAATAAAATTGCCATATGATCCAGCAATCACACTCCTAGGTATCTACCCAAAGAATACAAAAAAAACTCTGGTTTGAAAAGATATATTCACTTCTATGTTTATTGCTGCATTATTTACAATAGCCAAATTATGGAAGCTGCCCAAACGTCCACTGATAGATGAATGGCTAAGATGTGGGAGTGCCTGGCTGGCTCAGTCAGAAGAGCATGCAACTCCTGATCTCAGGGTTGTGAGTTCAAGACTCACGCTGAGTGCAGAGATTGCTGCAAAGAAAATAAACTTAAACTTTAAAAAAGACATAGTATATACATATAATGGACTATTATTCAGCTATTAAAAGGAATGAAAGCTTGTCATTTGCAACAACACAGATGAATCTAGAGTTATAATGCTAAGTGAAAAAAGTCAGAGAAAGACAAATACCGTATTATTTTACTCGTATGTGGAATTTAAGAAATGAACAAACCAAAAAAAAGAGACAAACCAAAAAAAAAAAAAAAAAGTACTCTTAACTATAGAGAACAAACTAATGGTTACCTGAGAGGAGGTGTGGTGGGAGGTGGGGGGGGGGGGGTGGTATGAAATAGGTGAAGGGGAAGAAGAGTTAACACTTATCAGGCTGCCTGGGTGGCTCAGTCAATTAAGCACCTGACTCTTAAGTTTGCCTTGGGTCATGATCACATGAGATCAAGCCTGGGCATGGCACCTGCCTAAGATTCTCTCTCTCTCCCTCTGCCCCTCCCCCACTCAGGCTCTCTCTCAAAAACAAAACAAAACAAAAATGTGTAATACTCTTGATGAGCATGGAGTAATATACAGAATTGTTGAATCACTATCTTTTACTCTTGAAACTAATATAACACTGTATGTTAACTATACTAGAATTAAAAATTTTCTTAATTAAAAAAATAAATGAGAAGTAGCATCACCACCTCTTGCCTGACCCCTCAATAATATATTTCATATCTTTGTCAATGATGGTTGGGAAAGCCTTACAGTCATTCACAGGGAGTCCCATTAACGTTTGCCTAGAGTGTATGCTCACTGGGTAAAATGGCAAACTGAATTACCTCTACAATTTATTTATTTGCCTGTATCTCTCCCCATTCCCCAGGATATATAGTTGATTTCAAGTATGTTAAATGCACTTATAATTCAGCTCCACTATTCTTTTTTATAGCTGGTGTAGTGTCATATCCTTCCAATCTATTCACCACAATGCCATCAGAGAGTGATCCTTCTAAAATAGAAATCTGTTACTCCTCAGCTTCAGTGGCTCCCCACAATCAACAGGATGAAGTCCTTAGGATAGAAAAGAAGGTGGGGAAGGATGGGGGGGGAGAGGGAAGGACAGGAGCAGGGGAGGGGAAGGAATGACAACTTTGTGTGTATTATCGGTTTCACCTCTCAGAAGGCCTGCCATTCAAACCTTAGTCTAATTCCCAATTGTTTCCAATTCTGTATATCTGTGTCTTTATCATTTGCTTCTCCTTCTGCCTGTAATACCCCAACCCCACTTCTCACATACTAACCTATGTTAAGCTAAAGTATTTACTTACCTTTAACAACTGAGAACTACATACAGCAGCTGAGATTGAGAAAATTAAAAGCTGCATTGAGAAACTCCTCATCCTGAATGCCAGAAAAGGAAAACCTAAACTAAAAACTTGTAATATACTTTCCAGCATGAAAAAAAGGGTATTAGATATTAAAGAACAGTTATTATCAATACTGTACCATCAGGTACACTGTGGGGTTTTGTTAACTACTCTAGAAATATAATTAGCATTTCTATAGGAAAATGAATTCCAGGTTCCAAAATAATTTACAAATCAATTTTGGAACATAATTTAGTCAGAATGTTTTAAATACACATCAAATTTAGACTCTAACAAAGATGGCATTTCAAATCAGTGAAGAAAAGATGAACAGTTTAATAAATGGTGATGGGACAAATGGAAGCATTTTAGCATCTAGGAAAAAATAAAGTTGGATCCATACCTCACATTGTATTACCTGGATACATTCCAAATGTATCAAAGATTAAACTGTAAAAAAAAAAGAAACCATAAAAATACTAGAGGAAAATGTGAAAGAATTCCTTTACTAACTCTGGAGTATGGAAAGCCTTTCTAACTAATGGTTCAAAATACAGAAGCCATGAAAGACAAGATTAAAAAATAAACCTAAATAAAAATCAAGAACTTCTGCATGGTAAAAAGCCCCATAAGACTGAACAACTGGGAAAACCTGGTTCAACTCATATCACAAAAGCCTAAGGAATGAGGGGCTCCTATGAAAGCTCCAACAAATCAAAAAGAAAATGATCAACAACCAAAGAGAAAAATCATATTAACAGACCACAAAGAGAAAAATGCAAATTGCTTTTAAAAACGTTAAGATGCTCAGCTTTACTCATAATAAGAGAAATGTAAAATAAATGCTCTGAGATACCAATTTTCACCTACTGGATTATCAAAGGGTATGGAGAACACAAGTTTTTCATTCACTGCTGCTGGAAACAAATTGGCACAACCACTAGGGAGAATAATTTGGGAATATCTACCAAATTAACTGCAAAATCCCTTTCACCCAACAGTTCCACCCCTGGGAATTAATAATCCTACAGACATGAGCGCATATATGCAAAATGACATGTATACAAGTCATGAAAGCAGAAGATCAGAAAGTCTATCAACAGGTGACTGATCACACAAAAAAAGAAAGCTTTAAACTATTAATAGATAAATTTGTTCACTGGAAAAATTAAGATACTTAAAAATTAGAGAAGAAAATATTTGTTAATTCACATTTATTTCTATATGCAAAAATAAAAAACCTAGAAGGATATGTAGAGAAGTAATAACAGCAACTATATCAAAGCAGGAAAGTTGTTGAGAAACTAGGCAAATGGTGAACAAGGATAGGAGAAAAGGTTTCTAACATTTTTTAAATTTTGTATATGACTGTGTAACAGTCTAACCATTAAGTTTGTATACAAATAAATTTATGTAGAGCCAGGCAAAAACATTTTATTTTTCCCTTTCATTTACTAACATCATTACTCTATCCCAAAATGCTTTAGAATTGGCTACCCAAAATGGAAGTGTACTAACAGTAGTTATAACCTGTGCTTTTAAAAGTTTCTTTATCAGTTAGTTTTCATAGTATGCACAGTTTAAGACATTCATGTTTACATGTTTAAGAATGGTACTGAGTTATAAAGAAACACGGATTTCTCAGAGGAAAGTAATGAAAAATGGAGATATAAATGAGAAATACACAAGGGTTCTCAGGAAAGCACACCAAAATTTAAAGACAGAAGTCAGTATTTCTTTATATTCAAGCAACAAAATTCCTCAGGGTGTTAAAATTAAGAATTCACTGGAAATATCATCTGTCTAGTAATACACAAAAGAGAGGGGAAAAAAAGACTGTAAAACACTAGAGTTTAGCTCTAACAAAAAAAGTGGTTTATGTTTCCAAAAATAATTTCTAATATAAGAAACTGTACCCATTTTTTTTTAAATCAAGATTTTAATTAGAAGTATGTAGACCATTCTGCACAAGAAAAGTGCTTAAAAGTTTGCCCACGAAGTACGGGGAAGAAATCCATAAATTACATACACTACTATTACAATTATTTGAGTGGTAAACATTTATTTGATATTATAATATGAACTGCCAGATATTTTTAAATACCCCCCACTCCACTTTTCAATAAAAAATTTTTAAAAAGTCTCTGTACTTACCCCCATTATCTGTTCTTTTTAAAGCTCCATCCTTATGAGGACACAGTTCACATCTCTATGTAAAAAAAAAGAAAAAAAGATTTTTCAGATTACCAAGCTATAACAAATTCTCTATAACTCCAAAACTATTAAAAATGTGGGAGTATGTGCACTACTTACCACTAAGAGTTTTTCAGAATATTCCTCACAAAGTAATTCTCCTCGACATGGGATCATCCTCAGAACACCAGATAATTTTATACACATCTATACATATGTGCATATATAAATATGTACACATATACACACATGTTTTAAGTAATTGCTACACCCAATGTGGGGTGTGAACTCACAACCCACAGATCAAAGAGTCACATGTTCTGACTGAGCCAACCAGGAACACCATCAGATAACAACTTTACAAAAGTATTACTCAACTATTACATTCCTGCCATGATTTTTTGTAACATGAATAAATACAAAGAGGGGGCTGAAGCACAGTTTTTAACATTTGCCTCTATCCCTTTGCTTTCTGTCTAGGATTATCTAGTATTATCATAGTCAGTTAGGTTTGGTTTCTCCTAAAATAAAGAGCCAAAGTCAAAAACTTTGAATTTTGATTTAAATGAGGGGCAGCTGGGTGGCTCAGTTGGTTAAACGCCCGACTTTGCTCAGGTCGTGATCTCACAGTTTGTGGGTTCGAGCCCCGCATCGGGCTCTGTGCTAACAGTTTGGACCTGGAGACTGCTATGGGTTCTGTGTCTCCCCCTCTCTATCCCTCACCTGCTCACACACACTCACTCTCTCTCTCTCTCAAAAATAAATAAACATTAAAAAAAATTGGGGGGGGGCAGCAAATACTGTTTCATATACTGTTGATAGCACTATAATCCAATTCTTTTGGAAAGCAATTTATAGCAACATGATTCCAGAAAAATACTAATTCAATTACTTCATTTCTAGAGAGCCAAAGGAAAAATATGATAGAAATAGGCACTAAGTACTATGTGTCATTTTTATATCATTTATATACTTTAATTTCAAGACATGAAAATGTATCTATATAAAAATACTTTATATGGCTTTTTATTATAACTATAAAAATTGTATGAAAAGTCTAACTGTATAACACTGAGAGAACTAATGTAATAGTACATTAACAAATATTTATACATAGAAATGAACTCTAAAATATACAAAACATATTAACAGGATTATGGTGAGGATGGTAAGATTATGAGTGAATTTATTTCTTTATTCTAAAATACTTCATTTCTTTTATAATTGGAATTTTTGTAGCAATACATTACATGTTATATCTTCCTACTAAAGATAATAATATAGGAGACTTTAAAGAAAAAACTTTCAGGAAAAGAAAAGAAGGTTAAGTTATAGTTAAAAGACTGTACCCTAAACCCAGGAAGAAAGGATCTGGTATGAGGGACCTTGGACCACAGGGACTCCAGATCCTATAGTCAACCAATCCAAAGTGGAAGGTTTTATAGGGCAGGATGCAGTCATACATGTTACTATTACAATTCCACAGATCCATTCTTATTTTAGTGAGAAGTAGTGTTAAAAAGGTATAAGTAGGAGGCCAAGGCAGGGGAAAAAACTAAAAATTAAAAATTAAAAATAGTACAAGTAAATCCTATGAAAGGTAACAGACATTATAAGGAAACCAAAAACAAACAAACAAGCACACATTAAAGACGTCACATTTTAGAGGAAAAAAAAAAAAAAACAAGAAAGAAAACGAAGGAAAAAGAAAAACACCTTTAATTGAAATGGCCCCAACAAATGCCAAGTTACACAAGGTGGCTCTTTCTTTTCTACATCATATAGTATAGCAAAAAATGATGCAACTATTTTCCATCTTCAGAATGTAAATGTCAATTTCCAAATACTTTTACTACTTTATATTAGATTCTTCTGCCAAAAGATAAAACCCACTATATCAACTCACTAAATCAAGTACAGCCAACAAAAATACTGACCTTCAGGAAGCTGTGGTTATGTAACAATGTATTGCACTCATACTGGCTTGCCCACACTGTGATTACCATCATATTGCAAAAACAAGGTAATAAATGAAAATAATATAAATATATAAAAATAAATAAAATGATAAAAGAGAAGGTTTTAAGTTTGATCTTCCTCATATTATATAGAAGATATAACTGTGGCACACAGACGCATCTGTAGGATAAAACATTTACACCATCACTATTTCTTTTTTTTTTTTTTTTTTTTTTAAGCAAAAGATAAAAAATAAATCTAAAATAACCTATCTTGGGGCACCTGACGTGGCTCAGTCGGTTAAGTGTCCGACTTCAGTTCAGGTCATGATCTCATGGCTCATGAATCCAAGCCCCGTGTCAGGCTCTGTGCTGACACCTTCAGAGCCTGAAGCCTGCTTTGAATTGTGTCTCCCTTTCTCTCTGCCCCTCCCCCTGCTCATGCTCTCTCTCTCAAAAATAAACATTTTTTTTTAACTTTAAAAAAATAAAACAAAATAATCTATATTCTCTTGTGTTTTACAAAGGCTCAAGGTTACAACAGAAATGAGCAACCTAGTGCCAAGGTTGTGGTGTCCAAACAACATTTCCCAAAGGAACCAGGACCCCTAAGAGATGTAGAGAATTCTTGGTCTAGGTCAAGTAAGTCCAGGTAACTTGTTCTATCAACTAGCCAGGAAGCAATAAAAGACTACTGTAGTCATGTCCAAAGGATTTATCAGCCAACCTAAAGAGGTTCCTGCCAGCCAAAGATGAAATCATTTAAGACCAATAAAAGATAATAACTGCAATGAACTGAAACACACCAAATATTTTTAAATCTGTAATAAAATTCATTTGTACTTCCAAAACAGCTAAGTAAGGTTATAAGAGAGAAACTCCTATACAGATAAACAGCCAGATTCTGGTTTCCCACTAGAAGTCAAAACTTGGAAGGAACCAGCAAGAAGTCTCCCATTTTTTAGGACTTACTTTTAGCCTGAAGGCAAATTTGTACATACAGGATCTGTCTCACTAACCTTGGACCATACATGCACAGAACAAGCTTGAACCCAATTAAGGAAAAATGAAATAAAAGAAGATTTAAGCAACTGCTCAAAATATACAATAAGCAGTTTGAATCCAACCAAATCAATTGCCTGATAAAAGCAGTAACAATTTCCTCAAAGGAATATAACAGAATCAAGGCTTCCCACATACAACGTTCACAACGTCTAGAAAACAATCCAAATTACCTACTCTATTAAGAACCAGAAAAATGTTAATCATGCTTACGATAAACGACAATCAATAAAGGCCAACCAACCTTAAGATGACCTAGACACTGGAATTAAGACTTTAAATAGCGATTATAATAGAGTCCTAGGAGGCAAATAAAATGTACTTCTATGAAGTGAAACAAGAAATCCCAACAAGAAACTATAAAAAAGAATTCAATAAAAATTCTAAAACCCAAAGCTAAAATTTGTGAAGTGAAAAATTTACTGGACAGATTTAACAGAATCAAGATGACAAACAGAGTCAGTGAGCTTGAAGCTACACTAACTCAAATCTTTACTCTGAGAGAAAATAGTGGGGAAAAAATGAACAAGGCTTCAGGGACCGACTGAATGGTATCAAGAAATCGAACATGTATAACTGATGGTCTGGAAAAGGAGGAAGAAAAGGGGTAGGGAGTAAGAATACAGAATATGAGAATACCAAAAAGAGTTCTGAAAACTAGTGGATGAAAATTTTGATTTGAAGAAAGACAACTTTACGGATTCAAAAAGCACAGGGAATCCCAAATAGCCAAACTGGTTGCTGAAAAGCAAACGCAGGACAATCTCTTCAAGGAGCCAAGAGAAAATGACACATCAGATACAGGGGAACGGTGATTAGAGAAATGGCTGATTTCTCATCATAAAGTATGGAAGCCAAAAGACAGTAAAATAAAATCTTTAAAGTGCTTCAAGAAAAAGAACTGTAGTTCCACCCAGAATTCTATATGCAACTAATATATCCTTCAAAAACAAAGGTGAAACAGATATTTTCACATAAAAGGCAGTAAACAGAATTCATCACCAGGAGACATGGACTACAACAAAGGCTAATAGAAGAAGTTCTTCATAATAAAAGGAAATGGTACTAGATGAAAATATAAATCTTTAGGAAGTGAAGAAGAGGACCACAAATGGTAAATATCTGAAGAATATAAAAAATTTTAGTTCTTAAATTCTCAAAACTACAAATGATTATTGAAAGCAAAAATTATAATACTGTTTTCTGGAGGTTATAACGTATAGATCTAACACATATAACAAGAGCATAACTGACAGCAGACAAACGGTACATCAAACAATCTCTATGGTTGCAAGATTTCTACCCATTCAAGAAGTGATACAGTATTAACTGTAAGTGGTACACTATATAAATACACGATAAAAAGCTAAGGAAAGATATTGAAATTGCTAAAGAAATAAATGCTAGAAGGAATAGCTTTACAAAACTGATATATTAAAATTTTAATCTATATGCAGGGGTGCCCGGGAGGCTCAGTCGGTTGAGCGACTGACTTCGGCTAAGGTCATGATCTTGCGGTGAGTTTGAGCCCCTCTTCTGGCTCTAAGTTGACAGCTCAGAGCCTGGAGCCTGCTTCAGTTCTCGGTCTCCCTCTCTCTGCCCTTCTGTTCAGGCTCTGTCTCTCTCCCTCTCAAACATAAATAAATAAACTTTAAAAAAATGTTTTTTAATAAATAAAAGTAAAACAAAAGACATGCAAGACCAAAGACTGAAAACTACAAAATATAGGGAAGAAAAAAAAACAAACAAAGATGATCTAAATAAATGGAGATATACCTTGTAATTAAGAGGAAGACTTGTGGCACCCAGGGGACTCAGTGGGATAAGTGTCCAACTTCAGCCCAGGTCATGATCTCCCAGTTCATGAGTTCGAACCCTGTGTCAGGTTCTGTGCTGACACCTTAAGAGCCTGGAGCCTGCTTCAGATTCTGCCCTCCCCCCTCCCCCCCCCCCCCCCACTCTCCCACTCACACTCTGTCTCTCTCTCTCTCTCAAAAATAAACATTAAAAATATTTTTTTAATAGGAAGACTCAACATGTTAACATGTCAATTCTCCTCAAACTGACCTACAGATTGAAAGCAATGATAATCATAATCCTATCAACCTTTTTGAAGAAACAGAAAAGCTAATATTGTAATTTATATAAAGTGCTTAAGACTTAAAATATGCAAAGCAATCTTGATAAGGATGGAAAAGGTTGAAGGACTTGCAAATCTAACTTCAAGACTTACTATAAAGTACAAATAATCAAACTAGTATTACAATGATATAAAGACAGACAAATAAATCAATGGAGCTGAATGAAGACTCCTGCAATAGCCCACTTACGCAGCCAAGTGCTGTTTCACCAAAGCAGTTCAGTAAGGAAAGGAGACTCTTTTCAACAAATGGGGCAGAAACTGGTTATCCAGATGCAAACAACATAACCTACAAAACTTAACTTGAGATACATTACAGACCTAAGTATAAATTAACAAAAACAAAGTTTTAGATGAAACAAAGCAAATGACCTTCATGATTTCAGGGTTAGGCAAAAGTGTCTTAGCTCATAGTAGACAATAAAGACAAAAAACTGACAGACTTCATCAGACAAATATTTCTGCTCATCAAAAGCACAGTTAAGTAAATGAGATGGGGTGCCTGGGTTGGCTCAGTCAGTTGAGCGTCCAACTTCAGCTCAGGTCATGATCTCACGGTTCACGGGTTAGAGCCCGGCGTCGGGCTCTGTGCTGACAGCTTGGAGCCTGGAGCTTGGTTTGGATTCTGTGTCTGCCCCTTTCTCTGTCTCCCCACCCCCCCCCTCCCCCCCGGTTCATGTTCTCTGTCTCAGAAATAAATAAACATTAAAAAAGAAAAGGAAAGGAGGGAAAAAAACACAGACTTCGAGAAAGTACTTACAAAACATTTATCTAACGAAAGACTAGTATCCAGGACATGCAAGGATCTTTAAAAAGACAAATTAAAAAGGGGTGGGGGGGAATTTTACCAAACTCTTCACAAGGGAAAACACACAAATGGTCAACAAGCAAATTAAAATGTGCTCAACATCACTAGTCATTATGAAAATGTACAATAAAACCATAATAATATCACTTCTAGTCGGGATTGAGTAAAAGGGACCAACTTCAACCTTTTGCATAAGATAACAAAAACCTAACAAAATGTATATGAAACAACAGCACTGAAGATTTTGGAAAAGTAATGAAAGACAGTGATCCTGGGAAACAAAAAACAAACAACAAGAGAGGCCATACATTTGCCCAGCTTACTGCCTTGAGTTTCCAGGCCATGAACAGGCAGAAGGAACCCAGGCAGGGCATGTGGTCTCCCCAAGTTGAAGAAATAATGTTGGGCGTCCAAGAAAGCCAAGGCAGTTAGAACTCAAAAGGAATACTGGCACTGAGGAGAGAGCTAGAGAAAAAGAAAAAGGAAGAGATCTAAGGAGGCCTGTCCTAGAAAATACTGAGTAATCAGTACTTGCACGCGAGAGAACTATTCAAGGCCAGGTAGAGAACCACCAGTTGAATCAGAAATAACCCCAGCACCAGAGCTCACAGAAGGATGCAAATAATGCTTGTTTCGGAAAGTCAGAATTAAACCACCCAATATTTAATACTGCATCAAAGTACTAAGAAGGATTATGCCTCCGAAAGTGGGAAAAGTTAACCCTAGACTAAACTGAGCTCTGGTCTATCTAAACAAAACATAAAACCAAGACCCAAAAGGGACAAACTTTTCTAATAACCATGTCACAGAACAAAGTACAAAAAGTATTTTTAGGCATACTAAAATAGAGAACATAACAAGATAAAATTCACAATGTTTATAAATCAATACAAACTTACAAGACATACACACAGAAGCAACAAATTACATCCAATAATGAAACAAGTACCAGTCAAACCAATCTTGAAATGACACATAACAAATTTAGTACACAAATCTTATAAAACAATTATAGTGAATACACTCACTGTTCAAAAAGCTGGCAAAAACATTAAACATGTTAAGTAGAAATATGAATAAGAGTTTTTAAAAATTTGAACTTCTAGCGATGAAAATGACCAAGGTCTAAGATGAAAAATATACTGAAAAAAAAAGATGAAAAATATATTGTATAAGATTTACAGCACAAGAAATCAAGTAATAGCTAATAACTAAAATGAAACACATAGAAAAAATACTTTAAAAAATTAACAGAGTATGGGGCACCTGGCTGGCTCAGTAAATGGAGCACATGACACTTGATCTTGGAGTCGTGAGTTTGAGCCCCAAGAGTAGAGTTTACTTAAAAATAAATGAAGACAGTTTAAGTTAGCTGTAAGTTAACTTCAAAAGGCCAAATATACTTGAATTTGGAGCCACTAACAAGGAGATAATGCAGGTGAAAAAAATCGGGAAAAATGTCAACAATTTGCCATTCTTAATGATATTGTAAGCATACAGAACAAAAGCACTCTTTAAACACCACGCAATAGAAACATAATGAAATGTAAACCATGTGTCAATATATCCAAAGAAAGAAATGTAAACTAAAACATATGACTACAATTGGCAATAATCTTTATATATAATATACTTTTAAGTATCTTTAAAGCAGCCAGAGAAACAGTTCATATTACATCATGGAGTATCAAAAAAAGTAAAAATGGTTATATTAATATCACTTAAAGTAGATTTAAAAATCAGTATTATCGGGATGCCTGGGTGGCTCAGTCAGCTGAGCATCTGACTTCAACTCAGGTCATGATCTCACGGTTCATGGGTTCGAGCCCCACGTCAGGCTCTGTGCTGACAGCTCAGAGCCTGGAACCTGCTTCGGGTTCTGTGCCTCCCTCTCTCTCTCTGCCCCTCCCCTGCTCGTGGTCTGTCTCTCTCTCTCAAAAGTAAAATAAACATTAAAAAAAATTTTTTTAATCAATACTATCAGAAAAAGGAGGCTTATTTCACAAAGACAGTGGGTTTAACAAAGGTGAATTCTACCAAACATCTGAAGAAGAGTTAATACCTAGTCTTCTCAAACTATTACCAAAAAAAAAAAAAAAAAAAAAAAGGAAGTAAAGCTTCGAAATTTATTTTACAAGGCCAGCATTAACCTGATACAAAAACCAGATAAAGACACTACAAGAAAAGAGAACTACAATCATATCTAATATAGATGCAAAAATTCTCAACAAAATATTACCAACGGAATCCCACAATAATCAATAAGAATCATTCACCACAATCAAGTGGGATTTTTTTCCTAGGATACAAGTGTAGTTCAATATTTGCAAATGAATCAACATGATACATCACATTAATAGGAGAAAGGATAAAAATCATATGATGTCAATAGATGCAGAAAAGTCATTTGACAAAGTACAACATGTATACATGATAAAAACCCTCAACAAAGTAGGTGTAGAAGGAACATTTCTCAACATAATAAAGGCCATATATGAAAAACCCACAGCCAACATCATAGTCAACAGTGCAAATTTAAAAAAAGCTTTTCCTGTTAAGATCAGGGAGGAGACAAGGATGTTCACTCTGACCATTTTATTCAACACAGTACCAAAGTCCTAGCTGCAGCAATCAGACAAGAAAAAGAAACGAAAAGTATCCAAACTGGTAAGGAAGAAGTAAAACTGCCACTGTTTGCAGATGACATGATACTATACATACAAAACTCTAAAGACTCCATCATTTTATTACACTGTAAATGAATTCAGTAAAATCACAAGATAAAATAATAATAGAGTAATATACAGAACTCTGTTGCATTTCTATACATCAACAACAAAGTAGAGAGGGGGCTCTGGGTGGCTCAGTCGGTTAAGCATCCGACTTCAGCTCAGGTTTGTGGGTCCAAGCCCCACGTCAGGCTCTGTGCTGACAGCTCAGAACCTGGAGCCTGCTTCAGATTCTGTGTCCCCCCGCCCCCCCCCGCCCCTCCCCTGCTCACACTCTAAGTAAGCACACATTTGAAAAAAAAAAAAGAACAAAACTGGACCACTTTCTTAGTCACCCACACACACAAAAAAAACTCAAAATAGATTGAAAATCTAAATATAAGACCTGAAACCAGAAAACTCTTAGAAGAAAACATAGGCAGTAATATCTTTGACATCAGCCATAGAAAAATTTTTCTAGATATGTCTCCTCAGGCATATAAATAAAAGCAAGGATAAACTTTGGGACTACATCAAAATAAAATGCTTTCGCACAGCTAAGGATACCCTCAACTAAAAGCAATCCACTGAACAGGGACAATGTTTGTACATGATAAATCTGATAAGGGGTAAATATTCAAAATATACAAAGAGGGGCGCCTGGGTGGCTCAGTCAGTTAAGCATCGGACTTCGGCTCAGGTCATGATCTCGCGGTCCGCGAGTTCGAGCCCCGCGTCGGGCTCTGTACTGACAGCTCAGAGCCTGGAGCCCGTTTCAGATTCTGTCTCCCTCTCTCTCTGCCCCTCCCCTGTTCATGCTCTGTCTCTCTCTGTCTCAAAAATAAATAAATGTTAAAAAATAATAATAAAATAAAATACAAAGAACTTACACAACTCAACACACACACAAAAAAAATCTGATTAAAAAGTGGGCAAAAGCCCTGAATGTACATTCCTCCAAAGGAGACATACAGAAAAAGAAACCCTCATGCACTGTTGGTGGAAACTCAACGGATGCAGCCATTGTGTAAAATAGTATAGTGATCCCTCAAAAAATTAAAAGTAGAAGTATCATATAATCCAGTAATTCCACTTGAATATTTACCGAAATAAAACAAAAATACTAATTCACAAAGATACATGTACTTCTATGTTTACTGCAGTATTATTTACAATAGCCAACATATGGAAGCAACCAAAGTGTCTATGGATAGATGAATAAAGAAGGTGTGCATGTATGTGTAGGTAATGGAGTATTACTCAGCCATTAAAAAAAAAAAAGAATAAAATCTTTCCATCTGCAACAACATGAATGAATCTAGAGAGTATAATGCTAAAATAAGTCAGCCAGGGAAAGACAAATTCCATATGATTTAGCTTATGTGTGGAATCTAAAAAAGAAAACAGTAAGTGAACAAACAAAACAGAAACAGACCCATAAATACAAAGAACTGGGGGCTGCCAGAAGGGAAGGTGGGGAATGGGGAGTAAAATGGAAAACAGTAAAATGTAAGTCGGTAAAATAGATAAGAACAATAATAAAGGTGATTAGATTAATGATTATGTTGATGAGCACTGAGAAATGTATAGAATTGTTGAATAATATTGTACCCCTGAAACTAATGTAACACTATGTTAATTACACTTCCATAAAAAGACAAAAAAAAATCAACAATATCAGGAAAAAAGAGGATCATTTTACAAAGATAAAGGCTTTAACTCATTAAGACAATATAAAAATCCTAAACATTTATTCATCTAGTAACAGCTTCCAACTACATGATGTAATAATAACAGAACTACAAAAAGAAATGGGAAAATCCACAATTATATATGGAGATTTCAACAAACCTCTCTCAATTGGTAGAACGAGTAAACAGAAAATCAGTAAGAATATAGTAACTTTGAACAACATTATCAACCAGAAGAACACCATCAAACAAACTGACATTAAGTGACACTGACAGGATACTCTACACAAACTAGCAAAATACACATTCTATTCAAGGACATATGGAAGATTCACCAAGACAGATCTATATTCAGGCCATGAAACAACTACTGATAAATTTTAAAGGTTTCAAGTAATACAAAGAATTTTCTCTGACGAGTAAGTCAACAAAGAAACCAAAAGAGAAAATTGAATCTATTTTTAAATGAATGAAAATGAAAACAAAACTTACCAAAATCTGTGCAAGGCAGTTAAAGCAATAACTGAGGGGAAAAGTTAGAGCACTAAATACCTGTTAGAAATCTCAAATCAATGACTTCACCTTGTACCTCAAGAAATTAAAGGACAAAAACAAAAGAAGAAATAAGGATCAGAGCAGCAATCAATGAAATATAAATCAAAAACAACAGAGCCAACTCATTGAAATCAAAGGCTACACTTCCTCCATTTACTGGATGATGGAGATGTACTTTTCCCTCTTAGGCAATACAAACAAAACCTGTAGACACTATAAATGAAACAAATACATTCTGAAAAATGTTAAGAAAGCAAATTAGCTAGAAACCACAGGACTCAAGGAATAACATGGCACTGAGGTTCCATAGGTTTTCTTTTTGCCTAATATATCCCACTCTTTGATTGGAAAAAGTCAGCAACCCAGAAGCACTGACAAGCACAGAACAGACCCCCCCCCAACCCCCAAAAAAAGCTCAAATGAAAGGACTCCTCTCTCTTGCTAGACAAACAACCAGGAAGGGCTCATATTAGCTAGGAAAAGAAAACTTTTAGACAGTAGCTGCTCTACTCCAGCACATTACCACAGAAAAAGCTAATCCCACCCACTCCTGCAATGGTCAAGCAAGGAAGCTAGACATCCACTCTTGTGAGATTATGAGTCATTCTAAGACTACCCCTGGGGTAGTGTAAGAGCACAACAAACAGGGAACCAGAATTCTCAACCTCACTGGCTGGTAATGAGCATGTCCCCCAACTGTGTCAATGGAGACAACAAGGGAAGCCTGGACTTTCACCTCCATCTGGCAGTAACAAGGAAACTGATCCTGTCCCTGGGGTGGTGTCAGAACATCTAGCAAGGAGTTAGGAGTTTCACCAACACACAGTGGTAAATGAAGCCATATCCATTGTGGCGATCAGGTAGAGCACCATCATACGCACCTCTGCTTAGCATTAACAAGCAGCCTCCCCCAAATGTCAACAAAGGCCCAATAGGGAATGTGAACTTCATCCCACATCTGGCATAAGGAGATGCCAACCACAACTCCTCAAATCAGACAAGTGTCAGAAAAAGCCAGCTAAAACAGGTTTGTGTAAGATGCAAAGTCCCAAAACATAACACAAAATGTTCAGGTTTCAATCAATCATTTGTCATAGGGGCACCTGGGTGGCTCAGTTGGTTAAGGATCCAACTCTTGATTTCAGCTGAGGTCATGATCTCATGGTTTGTGGGTTTGAGCCCCACATCAGGCTCCATGCTGGCAGTGTAGAGTCAACTTGGGATTCTCTCTCCCTCTCTCTCTGCCCCTCCCATGCTCTAGCTCTCTCTCTCTCTCTCTCAAAATAAATAAAATCATTTGTCGTAACAAAAACAAGAAGATCTCAAATTGAATGAAAAAGACAATCAACAGATGTCAACACGTAAATATTTGTAATTTTAACATCTGACAGAGGTTACAATTATCCTTTATTTTATTCTTCTTAAGAGAGACAGCATGAGTAGGGGTGGGTCAAAGAGAAGAGAGGGACAGAGGATCTGAAGCAGGCTCTGCACTGGCAGCAGTGAGCCCAATGTGGGGCTCAAACTCACCAACCGTGAGATCATGACCTGAGCCGAAGATGGATGGATACTCAACCAACTGAGCCGCTCAGGCACCCCAGGATGTTAGAATCTTCTGATAAAGATTTAAAAACAAACAAAAAAAAAAATTTAATGTTTATTTTTGAAAGCGAAAGAGAAAAAGACAGAGTGCAAGCAGGGGAGGGGCAGAGAGAGAGGGAGATACAGAATCCAAAGCAGGCTCGACTCTGAGCTGTCAGCACAGAGCCCAATGTGGGGCTCGAACCCACATATCATGAGATCATGACCTGAGCCAAAGTCGGACGCTTAACCGACTGAGCCACCCAGGTGCTCCCTGATGAAGATTTTAAAACACCCATAATAAAAATGACTAAATGAGGAATGCCTGGCTGGCTCAGCCAGTACAGCATACAACTCTTGATCTCAGGATTATAAATTCAAGCCCCACACTGGGTGTAGAGATTAAATTAAGTCTTTTTTTAAAAAATGATTCCAGGGGCACCTAGATGGCTCAGTCAGTTAAGCATCTGACTCTTGATCTTGGCTCAGGTCATGATCTCACGGTTCTTGGGTCAAGCCTCACATCAGGCCCTACACTGACAATGCGGAGCCTGCTTGGGATTCTCTCTCCCCCTCCCTCTTCCCCTTCCCTGCTTGCATTCTCTAATATATAAACTTAAAAAATATAAATAAATAAATAAATGATTCCATGAGCAGTTACAAACACAGAAATGAAATATAAAAAGCCTCAGAAAAAATCTAAAATATAAAGAACCAAATGGAAAATTTTAGAACTGAAAAGTACAATAAACAAAATTAAGAGCTCAATATGTGACTTCAATAGCAGAATCAAGGAAAGAGAGTAAAAGAATCCATGAGCTAGATGATATAACAATCAAAATTATTCAATATAAACAACAGGGAAGAGTGTGAAGAAATAAAAATGAACAGATCCTCAAAGACCTTTGGGACCATAACAAAAATTCTTAACATTTATGTCATCAGTCTCAAGAAGAAAAGGAGATATAAAGCGGGACTACAAAAGTACTCAATCAGTTGGGTGGCTCAGTCAGTTGAGCATCCAACTTTGGCTCAGGTCATGATCTCACAGTTCATGGGTTTGAGCCCCAGGTCGGGCTCTGTGCTGACAGCTCAGAGCCTGGAGCCTGCTTCGGATTCTGTGTCTCCCTCTTTCTCTGCCCCCACCCATCTCTCTCCCAAAAATAAACATTAAAAATTTTTTTAAAAGCAGAAAAAAGAAAAAGTACTCAAACAAAGAATGACTGGGGGCACATGGGTGGCTGAGCATATGACTTTGCCTCAGGTCACGATCTCATAGTTCACGAGTTCAAACCCCACACTGGGCTCTCTGCTGTCATCTCAGAGTCTGCTTCAGATCCTCTGTCCCCCTCTCTCTTTGCCCTTCCCCCCCACTCAAGCTCATTCTCTCAAAAATAAATAAAACATTAAAAAAAAAGAATGGCTGAAAATGTTCCGTTTTGGTAAGACATAAAACTACAGAATCAAGAAGCTGAGCAAATCTCAAAAGGGATAATTCAAAAGGCAACTACCCCTAAACACATCCTGATTAAACTTCTGAAATCTAAAAACAAGGAAGATATCTTGAAAAGAAGCCAGAGAAAAACATTTTCTTTATACAATAAAATTAACTTGGGAGCAAATTTCTCATCAGAAATCAGAGGCCTGGGGTGCCTGGATGGCTCAGGTTAAGCATCTGACTTTGTCTCAGGTCATGATCTCACGGTTCGTGGATTTGAGCCCCACATCAGGCTCAGTGCTGACAGCTCAGACCCTAGAGCCTGCTTTGCATTCTGTGTTTCCCTCTGTCTCTGCCCCTCCCCTACTTGTGCGAGCGCTCACGCACTCTCTCTCTCTCTCAAAAATAAATAAACATTAAAAATGTTTTAAATAAATTAATAACAAAAGAAACCACAGAGGCAAGAAAGTGACGCAATATTGAAAGAGGAAGTTGTGAAGAAAATGAAAAAAAAAAAATCAACTCAGTGAAAATCCTAAAACCTGTGGGACATACTAAACCAGTAATAAAAGGGAAATTTATAACCATGCACAGAAAAGTCAGAGTCTCAAATCAATAATCGAAGCTTCTACCACAGGAAACTAAAAAAAGAACAAAATAAACCCAAAGCAAGCAGACAGCAATTAAAAATAAAGAGAAGTCAGTAAAATTTAAACTAGAAAAAAAAAAAAATCAACAAAACAAGGAAGGAGCTGCTTCTCTGAAAAGATCAATAAAATTGATAAACCTCTAGCAACGCTGACAAAGAAAAGGAAAGGGATATCAGCACAGAACCTGCAGACAACAAAAAGATAATCGGGGAATACCATGAACAACTTCACACGCTAACTGACAGCTTAGAGAAGATGGATCCCTTCCTTGAAAAACACAAACTACTCTGACTCACCAATTATGAAACTGGTAATGTGAATAACCCTGTAACTATTTTAAGTTTTTTGGGGTTTTTTGTGGGGTTTTTTTGGTTTTTTTTTTTAGTAATCTCTACATCCAATATGGGGCTTGAACTCATGACCCTAAAATCAAGAGTCATATGCTCTTCCAAATGAGCCAGCCAGAAACTCATAGCCCTGTAACTATTTTTAAATTTTAACTTGTACCTTAAAAACTACCAAAAAAGAAATATGAAGGTCCAGGTAGTTTCAGTGGACAACTGTACCAACCATCTAAAGAATTAACACCAATTCTATACAATCTCTTCCAGGAAACAGAAAAAGCAGCATTTCTCCCAACTCATTCTACAAAGCTAGTATTACTCCAATACCAAAACCATATAGAACATGAAAAGAGAACACTACAGACCAGTATCTCTCATGACTAGAGAGATGAAAAAATCCTTAACAAAATATAAATAGAATCCTGTAACACATAAAAAGAGTTATGTGCCATATCAAGCGGGGCTTACTCCACTTAAGTTAAATATTCAAAATCAATGAACGTAATCTACCATATTAACAGGTTTAAAAAAAAAAAAAGTACATCTATTAATGCCAGAAAAAGCACCTAACAAAATTCAACACCCATTTGTGACTTTTTAAAATAAATACATAAGAATGGGGCGCCTGGGTGGCTCAGTGGGTTGGGCTCAGGTCATAAGCTCATGGTTAGTGAGTTCAAACCCTGCATCAGGCTCTGTGCTGACAGCTCAGAGCCTGGAGCCTGCTTCAGATTCTGTGTCTCCCTCTCTCTCTGTTCCTCCCTTGCTCGTGCTCTCTCTCTCTCTCAAAAATAAAGATTAAAAATTTTTTAATAAATACATACACACATACATAAGAAAAATAGGAATACAATGCAGGTAACTTCCTCAACTTCATACAGACATCTACAAAAACCCTACAGTGGTTTTCATCATCTACAAAAAAGCCTACTTAGTGGTTTTCATCATGGAATCAATCCTTTCCCCAAAGGTCTTAAATCTTAAATCCAAACCATGCTGAGATTTCTAGCCAGAAATTTCACTAAAGGCGTACAAATTGAGAAGGAAGAAATAATAATAACCCTACAAAGAAAATCCCAAGGAATCTGTAATAAAACTCCTGTAATTCATACAAGAATTCAGCAAGGTTGCAAAATCTAAGGTAAAAATCAATTGTTACTACCATGCCATGACACCAAAATTAAACATTCAATACTACTTCTAACTGCTTCCCCAAAAATTAAATACTTAGGTATAAATCCACAAAATGTGTATAGGACTTACAGGATGAAAACTACATAAAAGTGCCAAAAGATGGGCACCTGAGTGGCTCAATCAGTTAAGTGTCTGACTTCAGCTCAGGTCATGATCTTGGCGTCCATGAGTTCAAGCCCGGCATCAGGTTCTGTGCTGACAGCTCAGAGCCTAGAGCCTGCTTCAGATTCTGTGTCTCCCTCTCTCTCTGTCCCTCCCCAAGTTGCGCGTGCACACGTGTACAAGTACTCTCTCCCCCCCCCCCAAAAATAAGCATTTTAAAAAATTATTTAAAAAAGGGGTCAGTGAGAAATACAATACTTATAGTAAAAATACTATGGACAAGGGAAAAAAGTTTCCCTCCACCAACAGTTAAGATACACTACAGGAGGGGTGCCTGGGTGGCTCAGTTGGTTGAGCATCCAACTTCAGCTCAGGTCATGATCTCAAGAGATCAAGAGTCGCATGTTCCATGGACTGACCCAACCAAGTGCCCCCACTATTTATCTTTTTATATTTTTGAACCATGTCAATATATCACCTTACCAAAAACCAAGTAAGTTAATTCAAGCTATTGCAATTCTCCAGACAAAAAAAAAAAAAAAAATTAAAGCTTAAATTATGCCAATGACTATAGAGGTAAAGAAATGAAATTTTAAAAAATTTTTTAATGTTTATTACTTTTGAGAGAGAGACAGAGAGCAAGCAGGGGAGGGGCAGAGAGAGAGGGAGACACAGAATCGGAAGCAGGCTCCAGGCTCTGAGCCGTCAGCACAGAGCCCGACGCAGGGGTCGAACCCACAGACTGCAAGATCATGACCTGAGCTGAAGTCGGCCACTTGACCGACTGGGCCACCCAGACACCCTGAGAAATCAAATTTAAGATGCCTAGGATACCTAGATACAGATATCCAGAGGGTAATTGCAAATATGGATCTGAAGGCTAGAAAAAAATTATTCAGGTGATATTATTAATACTTAGATCCCCAAGCATACATCATAATTTTTCACAGAGTTAAGATAATCAAACAAACAAGCCAGAAAAGCAATCGTGTAACTTAAATTTTAAAGGAAGGAAGGAAGTAACGCCAAACAGGAAACCAAAAGGCAATATGTTTAAAGAGGTTAGAAGAAAGCAGCTTCCCAAAAGTCATGAGAAGAGAGAGTTGCAATGGAGTGATCAGTTTTTACAATGACACTAGTGATCACAGAGCAACTGAGTGATCACAGTTCTAAATGCTGACAAGTGGATCAAAGAGAATGAAAACTGAAAAAATGTTGGATTTGCCCATTTGAAGTTAACAGCATAATCAACAATGGCAGACTTAGAGCCAAATGTAATAATATCAAAGGTGAATGAACAGGAGGTTGTGATATCTTATGCACTTATTTATTTACACGCAAATTTTTTTCAGAAAAGGATCTGAGGCAGTGCACACATTAACAACCTGTATTATAACAACAAAAAATAGAAAAATGAACATTGAAAGCCAGTATGAAGGTCATCCCCCTGATTTAGGGAAACTGCTCTTACCCCTGACTCCAACTATGTAGTTCTAGTGAGGGTTGCCATTCATAGTACCCTCCCCACTCCAGCCACAGGGATGGTGGGTACATGATCCAAGACAGGCCAATCAGAGTCCTTCCCAGGATTCTTCAAGAGAGCCCCTTCTTCTGGTAGAAGGGGCTGGGAAGATGAGAGCCAAGAGCTGCCAGCAGTCATGGTTCCAGCCTCATGAAGTAGAGAGTCTGTAGTATGAGAGAATGAAATCAACACGCAGAGAAACAGAGATAAGAGGTGAAGTCCTAAACCCCACAGGAGGAGAAGGAAGAAACAAACATACTAATAATCAGATTAATATAACTGATGTGACTAAAGACCAGATTTGGTTCTGGGCTGCCTGATAGCCAGAACAAAAAGAAAAACAGAATGTGTATCACCAGAGCTATCAAAAAGGAGGAAATATACCAAATCCTCAAGGGAGTCACTTTTCCTGATGCTAAGTTATTAAAAGAATTTCTTGTACACGAACTTTTATATAAGGATTACTAAAAGACGAAATGGACAAGTGTCCATGATGAGAGTCTTACAGCAAATACAGATTTCATACACAGCTGCTTAAAATGACAACAAAGTTGTATCTCAATCATTATGTACAACTAAGAGGCTAGACTATACTAGACAGGTGAAGCAGAAGTATCAACTACAGCTTTATTCTTCCAGGAAGCTCGCTAGGGAAAGAGAAAAGACAAGAAATGAAAAGGGAAAAATGTAAAGGGAAAGTAGAATCCATGGGAAGATTCAAAAATGTCTGTAAAGTGAGTAGGGGAAACAAATCAAGTAAAAAGGACAGACTAAAACATAAAACAAGACCCTGGAAGAAATGGGAAAAGACCACATCATGAGCACAGGTAGTTAATTCCACCCTCCTTCCTAGAACTCCAGTAAGTGAGGTAAAAGGACATAAAGTCACAAATAGAAAAAGAACATAAGAGAAGACAACAGCTATAAAATTTTGGAAACTAGAAAGGAGACAAGGAGTAAATGACTTAACAAATCAGAAAAGGTTGCTGCAATAAGATAAGCCCAAAAGCAATGTATCTTAGACTACATAGCACCAGAAACTGGAGAAACTTTAGGTACCAGGCACTAGGGGGTAGGAGTCACACATGCACACTGCTGGTGTATGTATCCAAAAAGAATGCGTTCAGGTGAAGCTAAAAAGGAGAGACGGGATATACTGAAAAACAACCAAACTCCCCTCTAATCTACTTCTCAACTACCCCCATCCTCAGAAACTGCAGAAAGGGTAAATGAGGAAATCTGGATTTGAGGATACCAAGCACAGCTGAGGAAAGGGGTACCATACTGAAAAAGAAGAATTAACTGAAAATCTAATTGTAAATAGGAAATTCCAGCAAACATCTGGCTCAAAGAATACTGGTAACCAGGTCTGTCAATCCCAACCAGATGAAAGACTTCCCTCTCAATAAACTAATCAGCTGGTGGTCTCCTAATAAAAGAATCCAGTTAGATCACCTAAAATGAAGGCAATCAGCAACAATCCCTGCCCACACACACAGAGCTTCCAATCTCAAATAGGTGCCTAAGAGTCACCACACTTTTTTAAAGGAATTCTTTTATTTATTTTTTATCGCTTCTCAGCCTTTTGGCTAAGATCAAGTGTAGGAATTCTTTTACTTTTTTATTAATTTTTTCTGAGAGAGTGCGCACACACAAGTGGGGAAGGGGTAGACAAAGTGGAAGATGGAGCTCTTAGGCAAGATCCAGGCTAGGCGTGGAGCCCAACACCCGGCTCAATCTCACAACCTTGAGATCATAACCTCAGCCTAACTCAAGAGTCAGCTACTTAACTAACTGATCCACCTAAGCACTCCCAAGAGTCACCAGATTTTTAAGCAAAGTCTCTAACAGGACAGGCCAAAACAACAATACAAAGAATTTCTGAGGAAGAGAGTCCCAGGAGCAGAAGAAAACTTCAGAAAACTGACACAAAACAAAACAAAAAAACCTTCTGGTTAATACCTTCACAATGAAGGGAAATACAACATTCAAGAGATATTCCATACTCATGGAATGGAAGAGGCAATATTGTTAAAATATCCATACTACCCAAAGCAGGCTATAATCCCTATCAAAATACCAACATTTTTCACAGAACTAGAATAAAACTAAAATTTGTATGGAAAACCACAAAAGACTAAATAGCCAAAGCAATCTTGAGAGAGAAGACCAAAGCTGGAGGTAACACAATCCCAGAGTTCAAGATACATTACAATGCTATAATAATCAAACCAGTATGCAACGGCACAAAAACAGACACACGGATAAGTGGAACAGAAGAGAGCTCAAAAATAACCCGACGCTTATATGGTCAAGTAATCTCCAACAAAGAAGGCAAGAATATACAATGGAGGAAAGACAGTCTCTTCAACAAACGGTGCTGGGAAAACTGGACAGCTACATGCAAAAGAACAAAACCGGACCCCTTTTTAGTCACAAACAAAAATAAACTCAAAATGGATTAGATCAAAATTTGAGACCTAAAACCAGAAAACTCCTAAAAGAAAACATAGACAGTAATATCTTTGACATCAACCATAGAAACATTTTTCTAGGTAGGTCTCCTTAGGCAGGGTGAAAAAAAAAAACAAAAATAAATTATTGGGACTACATCAAAATAAACCCTTTTGTACAGCAAAGGAAACCCTCAACAAAATGAAAAGAAAAGGCAACTCACTGAATGGGAAAAAATATTTGCAAATGATGTATCTGATAAGGGATTAATAGGCAAAATCTATAAAGAATGGGGGTGGCCTGACTGGCTTAATCGACAAGAGCATGTGACTCTTAATCTCAGGGTCATTAGTTCAAGGTCCATGTTGGGTGTGGAACCTACTTAAAAAAATAAAAAATTAAAAAATATGCTAAATGAAAAAAAAAGAACTTAACACCAAAAAATCCAATTTAAAAATGGACAGAGGTTGAGGCACCTGGCTGGCTCATCTGGTGGAGCGTGTGACTCTTGATCCCAAGAGTTTGAGCCCCACGTTGGGTGTAGACATTACTTAAAAATAAAATATTTTTTAAAAATGGGCAAAAGACCTGAAACAGACATTCTTCCAAACAAGACATACAGATTGAACAACAAACACAATAAAAGATGTTCAACATCACTCATCATCAAGGAAATGTAAATTAAAATCACAATAAGAAATCACTTTACACCAGTCAAAATGGCTAGTATCAAAACCACAAGAAATAACAAGTGTTGGCAAGGATATGCACGGAGTAATGGGAATCCTTGTGCACTGTTGGTGGCAGTATGAATTGGTGCAGCCACTTTGGAAAGCAGAATGGAGGTTCCTCAAAAATTAAAAATAGATTACCATATGACGTAGTAATTCCACTACTGAGAATTTACCCAAAGAAAATGAAAACACTAATCCAAAAACATATACGCACCTTTATGTTTACTGCAGTATTACAATAGCCAAGATAACAGAAGCGACTCAAGTGTCCATGGAAAAAGAATGAGCCATAAAAGAATGAGACCTTGCCATTTGCAACAACAAGGATGGCCCTAGAGGATATTAGGCTAACTAAAATAAGTCAGAAAAAGACAAATACCATATGATTTTGTTTAAATGCGGAATCTAAACAAAACAAATGAAGGAACAAAGAAAATAAGCAAAAACAGACCCTGAGGGAATGGGCAAAATGAGTGAAGAGGAAGTAGGAGATACAGGCTTCCAGTTATGGAATAAGTCACAGGGATACAAAGGCACAGCAGAAGGAATATATTCAGTGATTGTGTCACAGCACCGTAGGGTGACAGATGGCAGCTACACTTGTGGTGAGCACAGCATAACACAGAGAGTCGTGGAATCACTATGTTGCACACCTGAAACTAATGTAACCTTGTATGTCAACTATACTTCAACTAAAAAACAAAGAAATAAAGACATCCAAGAAATAAAAACAGAAGATAAAAAATAAAAAACAGAACACAAGAGAAAAGTATAATAGACTTTAAAAATTTAAGTGAAGGGTCAGAAGACAAAGTAAGGAATTGCCTCAAAAAGTAGAACCAAAGGGGCGCCTAGGTGGTTCAGTTGGTTAAGCGTCCGACTTCGGCTCAGATCATGATCTCAAAGTTCATGGGTTCAAGCCCCACATCAGGCTCTGTGCTGACAGCTCAGAGCCTGGAATTTCCTTCATATTCTGTGTCTCCCTTTCTCTCTACCCTCCCCTGCTCATGCTCTCTCTCTCTCTCTCTGAAAAATAAACATTAAAAAAAAAAAAGTAGAACCAAAAAAAAAAACTTAAACACAAAATATTAAAAATTGGAAAATTAGTTCAAAAAGGCCAACATCTTACAGAGAACAAACTGAGGGTTGATGGGGGCTAGGGAGAGGGGAAAGTGAGTGATGGGATTTGAGAAGGGCACTTGCTGGGATGAGCACTAGGTGTTGTATGGAAACAAATTTGACAATAAATTATGTTTAAGAAAAAAAAAAGGCCAACATCCAAATAAAGAAACATACAGGGATGCCTGGGTGGCTCAGGCAGCTAGGTGTCCAACTCGATTTCAGTTCAGGTCATGATCTCAGTGTCATGAGATCAAGTCCAGCATCCAGCTCTGCACTGGGCATGGGGCCTGCTTACAATTCTCTCTCCCTCTGCCCCTCCAACCACCCCTGCACACACACGCATGCTCTCGAGATTAAAAAAAAAGTGAAAAATACTCAACATCACTCATTATCAGGGAAATACAAATGAAAACCACAATGACATACCACCTCACACCAGTCAGAACAGCTAAAGTTAACAACTCAGACAACCACAGATGTAGGCAAGGATGCAGAGAAAAAGGATCTCTTTTGAACTGCTTGGTAGGAATGCAAACTGGTGCAGCCACTCTGGAAAACAGTATGGAGGTTCCACAAAAAGTTTAAAAAAAAGGGTGGTGGCGCCTGGGTGGCTCAGTTGGTTGGACGTCCAACTGCGGCTCAGGTCATGATTTCAGGATTTTTAGTTCAAGCCCCTCGTCAGGCTCTCTGCTGACAGCTCAGAGCCTGGAGCCTACTTCGGATTCTGCGCCTTCCCCACTGCCCACCCCCGCACTGCTATCGCTTTGTCTTGCTCTTAAAAATAAACAAACATTTGAAAAAAAAAAAGTTAAAAATAGAACCACCTACCAATTACACTACTAGGTATTTATCCAAGGGATACAGGTATGCTGTTTCCAAGGGGCATATGCGCCCCAATGTTTATAGCAGCACTATCCACAATAGCCAAAGTATGGAAAGAGCCCAAATGTCCAACAACAGATGAATGGATAAAGAAGATGTGGTATATATATACAATGGAGTATTACTTCACAATCAAAAAGAATGAAATCTTGCCATTTGCAACAACATGGATGGAACTAGAGGGTATTATGCTAAGAGAAATTAGAGAAAAATATCATATGACTTCACTCATATGTGGAATTTAAGATACAAAACAGATGAGAAGGAAAGCAAAAATAATATAAAAACAGGAAGGGGGACAAAAATAAGAGACTCTTAAATATAGAGAACTAAGGGTTGCTGGAGGGGTTGTGGGTAGGGGGATGGCTAAATGGGTAAGGGGCACTAAGGAAGACATTTGTTGAGATGAGCACTGGGTGTTATACATAGGGAATGAATTACTGGAATCTACTCCTGAAATCATTATTGCACTATATGCTAACTAACTTGGATGTAAATTTAAAAAATTTTTTTGATTAAAAATAATAAGAAAAAAGAAAATAAGAAAAATACTAAAAAAAATGACAACAGAACTGATGAAATCATCAAAGAAATAATTTTTAAAAGTTCTACTATTGACTGAACTTAAGTTCCCTAACATGATTTGCCAAATCAAAAGGGCCACTGTATGCCTAACACAATGAGTGAGGGGAAACACACTACCATGAAAAATATCAGAAATAACCTGGATAAAAAAATACTAAATCCAGAGAGAACAATCACATACAAAATATTAGAAATCAGGACTTTACAACATTTCTTAACAGAAACACTGAAAGCTAAAAAGCAAATTGCCAAAATTCTAAAGGAAAATGATTTCCAACCAAGAATTCTATATTCAGCCAAACTATCAATCAAGATGATAAAGCCAACAATTTTATCAAACCTGAAAAACCTTTAAAAAATTATTCCTCACACACCATTTTCTATGAAGTTGCTAGAGACGCCCACCAAAACAAGAAAATAAACCATTAGAGATGAAGAAATGGGGAAGTGAGGTGTTACAAAACAGAATCCAAAATAAGCAAGAAACAAAGAAACTCCCAAGATTATAGTGAAGGGAAGATCCAGGCCTAAAGAGAAACCAGCCCAGATGACAGCAGGGAGATGGTACCCAGAAGAAGGTCTACCGATTTAAAAAGGAAAGGAAAGTGAAAAGTGAAAGAGGAGGGAGAAGAGGAGGCAGAAGGAGAAAGAAAAGAAGGGGGAGGGAAAGAGAAAGAAGAGGGAGGAAGAGGGGAAGGGGGAGGAGGAAGAGGGGAAGAGGATGGAGAGGAAGAGGATGGAGAGGAAGAGGAAAAGAGGGAGAGGAAGAGGAAAAGAGGGAGAGGAGAGAGAGAAAAAGGAAAAGGAAAATTGAATTCATGGAAAATTTTACTAATACACTACCTGATTCATTAACCATTTGGAAGATTATATGAAGAAGCAACAGAGGGAAAAAATTTAGCCTTAAATAAAGAATACAAGGAAACTTAAAATACAAGATGATTATTAATCCCAAGGAAATGAAATTAATAAAAAAAAAATCAGTATACTTTTGGCTCAAAAATGAACAAAATATTTAAGTAGTCATAATAATGTAAATATTACTGTTCAACACTACTGATTTAACAAAAATCTGTGATATACTGAAAGGCAACTACTAAAATTGATATGTCAAGAACAGCTGCTTATGGGGGTGCCTGGCTGGCTCAGTCAGTAGAGCATGCAACTCTTGATCTCAGGAGTTGGGTGCAGCTGGGGTGCAGAGCTTACTCAACAAAAATAAACTTTAAAAAGCAATAGCTGTGGGGCACCTGGATGGCTCAGCTGGTTAAGCGTCCAACTCTTGATTTCACCTCAGGTCATGATCTCACGGTTCATGAGTTGGAGCCCCCAAGTCAGATTCCGAGCTGACAGTGCAGAGTGGGCTTGGGGTCCTCTCTCCTTCTCTCTGCCCCTCCCCTGCTCGTGCTCTAAATCTCTCTTCCTCTCTCTCAAAATAAATAAACATTTAAAATTCTGTAAATAAAATAAATAACTGCTTACCCATTCCTTTTAGAAACATACAAGTATCAGAAGGAACGGCCAAAAGAAGTTGCTTCTGGTAATGAGATGAGGGTTCAAGGGTAAAGCAGCAGGTACTGTTTTGTTTGAGTGAGAAAAGTTTTTGGTAATACCAGACTTAGACTATGTGCATTTATCGCTCTGGTAAACATAAAAATTAAATCCAAAAAAAAGGGAATAAATAGGTGCCATATGCTGGGCAAGGTATCAATTTCCTTTCTCTCACTAGTTACACAGGTGAGAGTTACACTTGTTAATACAAACAAGTATTAAGCACCTACTTCATATCAGCCATTAGGTTAGGCTCTTCTCACAGTAAAAGAAGAATTCAAGAGAGACCAGAGAAATTGGCCACTTACTACATTTTATCTATGGTGGTAAGCACTAAATCTGTTAACTTTCTAAAAGCACCTCTTTCAAAGCTGTAAGAACTTAATGTACTATGAGAAATTTAAAGGCAAATATTAGATATGAATCAGCAATAAGAAAAAAATGTTAGCAAATACTTAACTCTGAAGGCATTTTTTTTTTTTTAATGTTTGTTTATTTTTGAGAGAGACAGAGTGCAAGTATGGGAGGGGCAGAGAGAGGGAGACACAGAAACCAAAGCAGGCTCCAGGCTCTGAGCTGTCGGTACAGAGCCCGACACAGAGCTTGAACCCACGAACTGTGAGATCATGACTGAGCCGAAGTCAAATACTTAACCGACTGAGCCACCCAGGTGCCCCAATGTTTGTTTATTTTTGAGAGAGAGAAAGACCGGGCACGAGTTGGGAAGGGGCAGAGAGACACAGAATCTGAAGCAGGCTCCATGACCTGAGCCAAAGTCAGATGCTCAACCGACTGAGCCACCCACCCAGGCACCCCAATTCAGAAGGCACTCTATTTAAAGTATACAAGCTAAACTGCTTGTACAGAAATAAAAGGGAGAAAGTTATATATGAAATTTTAACTGCCTTCTGGCACTCGGGAATCAAAGGTAAATTGAAAAAAAAAGAAATCAAAGATAAATTTGAAAACAATTTTTAATTATGTATATATCATGGTAAATCTCCAAGTGGCAGAAATAAAAAAGAAAAGTTAAAAGAATAAACATCAGTTGAAGCTGAGGCACTTAATGAAAATATCAGATCTAATATATAATACATACACCCTAGAGACTGGGGTGGACTATGACACCAGCATAGACCCTAGACACGTTAAAAAAAAAAAAAAAAAAAAAGTTCTAACTGGGTTCCCTACAGGAGGACAGGAGTTGTTAAGTGCCTATCCCACAACCAGAGGGGAATCTATCCTAGAAAAACATGGCCTAGACCAGTAAGACTAGTCTTACTGCACTGAAGATGTCTGTTCTGGACGTGAGGAGTCACTCTAGAAAAACTGGAAACTCAAACCTATGTTGAGGGAGAGTGGGGCCCAAAATCCATTATCTAAAGGGTCCTGGGACACCTGGGGGGCAGACTCACGATTTCAGCTTAGGTCACACAGTTTGGTTAGGAAGACTGAGCCCCACCTCTCACTCTGCACTGACAGCAGGGAGCCTGCTTGGGATTATCTCCCTCTCTCTGCCCCTCCCCCACCCACCTCCGCATGCATGGTCTCTCTCAAAAATATATATAAACATTAAAAAAAAAAAAACAGGGGTGCCTGGGTGGCTCAGTCAAGCGTCCAACTCTTGGTTTCAGGTCAGGACATGATCTCATGGTTCATGGGTTCAAGCCCTGCGCTGGGCTCTGGGCTGAGGGTGGAGCCTGCTTGGAATTCTCTCTTTTCCTATCTCTCCGACCCTCCCCTGCTCATGATCTCTCTCAAAATAAATAAATTATTTATAAATAGATAGATAGATAGATAGAAAGAAAGAAAGAAAGAAAGAACGAACGAACGAACTGCAATCCAAATCAAGAAACAAAAATCAGTCTGGAGCAATGAACTCCATCCAGTAGGCAAATAGTCTGCTGTTACCAACCCCAAAGCCATTCTCCAGATCTTCCCTAGTAACAAAACTCCAATTGTATTTAGCTCTCCAATTGACCCATATTTTGAATTATAACAATTCAAAGCCAGTAAAATTAAGCATAATCTGTTGCCTGGGGCTTCAAGAAAACTTAAGAGAATCAGTCAGCTGGGAGGAAAATCAATTTTCATTTTGCACCCCCCTTCTGCCTAGAACTTCTTTCCACAGTCACAATGACTGTTTCAGCTGCCATCCTCTCTCTGACTGTGGGACAACCCTGAAAACAAAAACCATGTGCTAAGGTTGGTATAGTAGGAGGACAAAAAAAGCCTGATCCCAAATGATGTCACAAGAGCTTTCATAAAAGCTTTAAAAGGCCTTTTGAACTCCTTTTAAATGAAAGAATCTGTAAATCTGTAAATTCCTAATCTATAGAAGCCACTAGAATCTGGTCTTTGGTAAGGTCACACAGGGTTCTTCAGAGACAGAGCAAATGCAAACACTTTCCATAGTAACATCTTCACTGTGTTCCTAGAGGAACAGGAATCCCAAGGAAGACAACTCCTGAGGATTAGCTCACAGCCAAAAATTACAATGAAGACATCTACCACCAGAGTTAACAAACAATTCTAATTCTAATTTAGAGAAATCTAAAATCTCTAAGAGGTTTTAAAATAAGCATTTTTTTTTAAGTAAGCTCTTCGCCCAATGTAGGACTTGAACTCATGACCCTGAGATCAAGAGTCATGTGCTCCATCGACCAACCCAGCCAGGGGCCCCTAAAATAAGTATGTTTCAAATGTTCAAGTAATAAGGGAATATAATCCATAAGGCAATAATAGCAAAATATTATAAAAAAAGAAGCAAATGGAAACATAAAAACAAATAGAAAGTCTACATATACTTTACTCAGACAAGAAATTCACTCATAGGGTTAACAATATGCATAAATTTCAAGACAGAGCTAAAGAGATTATCCACAATAGAGAGAGAAGATAGAAAATATGATGAAAAAGAAATTAAAAGACAAGCAAAAAAGAACAAGAATCTCAAGCATATACCTTAATTAACAGTTCCAGAAGAAAATTAAATGGGAAGGTGACATATGAAGAGAGAGCAGAAAATCTGCCAACATGTAAGAAAAACTGAGTCCACAGAACAAAAGCTGATCAGCTCTGAAGCAGGATAAGCATACTGTCAACAGATTTTCTATTAGCACAATTAGATACCAGAAGACAAACTAGAATAAATTCTTTACTTACAGGAAAACAATGATTACTCTAAAATTCAAACTAGCATATAAGACAGCAAAATAATAACATTTTTAGACAGAGATGAATATAGTTTGCTTACTGCTTACTAGGCACTGAACCCTAGAACTGTATTTTAAAAAGAGGGGTGCCAGGGTGGTTCAGTCGGTTAAGCATCCAACTTCAGCTCAGGTCATGATCTTATGGCTCATGGGTTCAAGCCCCACGTTGGGCTCTGTGCTGACAGCTCAGAGCCCGGAGCCTGCCTCAGATTCTGTGTCTCCCTCTCTCTGACACTCCCCCACTCGTACTCTGTATGTCTATCTCTGTCTCAAAAATAAACATAAAAAAAAAAAATTTTTTTTAAAGAAAAGTAAATGACTATAAAGCAGCAAGGCAAACAAAAAACTGGGTTACACAAAAACATCAGTAATGTTATATCTAAATTATAAACCCCTATTTAAAAAAAACACAATTTGGGATGCACCTGGGTGGCTCAGTCAGTAAAGTATTTAACTCTTGATTTCAGCTCAGGTCATGATCTCACAATTCATGGGTTCAAGCCCCACATCAGGCTCTGTGCTGGCAGTGCAGAGCCTGCTTGGGATTCTCTCTCTCCCTCTCTCTGCCCCTCCCCCACTCATGGGCTCTTTCTTTCCGAAAACAAACTTTTAAAAACTAAATAAAATATAAACATAAAAATAAGGAAATTAAATACACTGTGGCTCTATAACAAAACACTAAAAAGCAGATAAAAAGAATGAATTAGATCAGTATGTATTAATGCAGCTATATCACAATTTATAGAACACATATACAATGATACCATTCCTGTAAAATAATACTAGATGGTATTTATGAATATAGACATGTAGTATAAGTACTAAAACAGATGGTAGTGTATGCATACAATGGAATATTATTTAGCCATAAAAACGAAGGAAATCATGCTGTTAGCAACAACACAGATCAACCTTAAGGGCATTATGCTAAGTGAAACAAATTAGAGAAAGACAAATACAAATCTTCCCCAATATACAACAGTGTTATGTCCCAATAAACCTATCACAAGTTGAAAATATGATATAAGCTAAAAATGCATTTAATACACCTAACCTACAAACATCACAGCTTAGCCTAGCCTACCTTAAATGTATTCAGAACACTCACATTAGCCTACGGTTGGGCAAAATCATCTAACACAGAACCTATTTTATAATAAGGTGTTATGCATTGAATACTGTACTGAAAATGAACAACAGAGTGGCTGTTAAGTATACTGGTTATTTGCCCTCCTAATCAAGTTGGCAGCTGACTGGGAGATGAGGCTCACAGGTGCTGCCCAGCAGCATCAGGAGCGTATGGTACCGTGTATCACTGTTCTGGGAAAAGATCAAAACAAAACTTGAAATACAGTTTCTACTGAATATATACTGCTTTCACAACCACGTAAGGTCAAAAAATCCCAAGTCAGGAACCGTCTGTACTATATGCTCTCAACTTACATATGGAATCTAAAAGAACCACTCTCATAGAAACAGAGAACAGAGTGGTGGTTGCCAGAGACAATGGATGGAGGGTAGGGAAAAGGGGTGAGGTGCAGTCAAAAGGCAGAAACTTCCAGTTATAAGGTCTGGAAACATAACATACAGCATGGTGACTATAGTTAACAAGACTGTATTGTGTATACGAAAGTTACTAAGAGTAAATTTTTTTCAAGTTGTTTTTGTTTTTTGTTTTTAAGGAAGCTTTACACCCAAACATGGGGCTTGAACTCATAACCCTAAGATCAAGAGTCCTATGCGCTACCAACTGAGCCAGCAGGCATCCCAAGAATAAGTCTTAAAGGTTCTCGTCAAAAGAAAAGAAACAGGGCACCTGGTGGCTTAGTCAGTTAAGCACCCAATTCTTGATCTCAGCTCAGGTCATGATCTCAGGATGGTGAATTCAAGCCTTACGTTGGGCTGCAAGTAGGACATGAAGCCTACTTAAAAAATAATTAAAAAAAAAAAAGAGGGGTGCCTGGGTGGCTCAGCTGGTTAAGCGACCAACTCTCAATTTTGGCTCAGGTCATGATCTCACAGTTTGTGAGATCAAGCCCCACATCAGGCTCTGTGCTGATAGCACGGAGCCTGCTTGGGATTCTCTCTCTGTGTCTCTCTCTCTCTCACAAAATAAATAAATAAATAAACTTAAAAAAGAAAAAGAAAATTGTAATTATGTTAGGTGATGAATGTTAACTAAATTCACTGTGGTAATCATTTTACGATATATAAACATATCAAATCAGTACATTGTATACCTTAATACAATGTTATATGTCAATTATATCCCAATGAAACTGGAGAGGAAGAGAGAGAGAAACAGACAGACGGACAGGTTGGTCCCAAGACACGCTAAAAGGTTAACGGATGACTCAGACTGGGGACAGAACAAAAGTATTTCAAGTTAATTTTTTTTTTATTATTCTTTTTCAGAAGGTAAGAGTTGAGGCAAATATGAAGAATCAACATAGTTCATTGTGAGTGAAGAGTATTTATGTTCTATATTCATAACAATTTGTGATAACTAAATATATACTAATGTAATTTTACTTAATAAAATTAAATAGAAATATACACTACAATTAAGCATATAGTTTAGATGGTTTTATAGATATATAGGGACTTTTACATTATATATCTTCATTAAACAAAAACTGAAAAATGTGCAACTCTAGGTCAATCCCCAAATTCTGGGTTTACATTCCATCTAGTAGTTCTTCCCCAACAATGTTAAGCCAGGAATAAATACAATATAAAGAGGCAGAAGAGTAGGAAAAAGTTACATCTCACCTCCGGTAGAAATCGTCTTTTCATTTAGAGCTAGAATAGCAATACCTAAATAATGTAAAATCCTAATGGGCTTTTGGCCATTTTACTCTCTTGCACAATCCACTCTATGTTTTCAAAGTAGAATATTTAAAACCTAATATATCCTCTTTATCTCATTAAAATTATATAAGTAGATAAAATTTCTAGTAAGTCTCCTCAGCCTGTGGTAATTAAAAACAAATATCCATTAAATACAAAACAGTCATCAGTAAGTGTCTTAATCTCTAACCACCAAGAAGTTAGTAAACAGTGTTAAGTCTAATCAAAAATCTTCAGCAAAAATACATGTTCACTTGAGATAAATAAGCAATTCAAGTGCTTTTTCTGAACAACGAATGCCTACCTACAAAGAGTTTCCCTTAAAAACCATCCAAACCTTCCCTCATTTACTTTCCTCTTCCCTTACTTTTTCAACATTCAGTCTAATCCTACAACTTCTACTCTCTTCAGTACCCTATAATGAGAGGTCTGCCCAAACCAGGGAACTACGACTGTGGTCTTAGAAACTTTTCTCAATCCTTCAGGTCCTTACAGCAAGGTTCTACCGCAGGTTCTCCTTTCCTGAACGTTCATGATCCATTCGTGGTAACTTGTTCTCTTACTCTCCACAAGTGTGGATGGATATTCACCATAGCCATCTTCATTTTTCTTTTCTCTAACAAAAAAATGTCATTGGTTCCCAGTCTTCCTTCTAGGCAGCTACAACTCCAACTTAACTCCATTACATTAATCCTAAATTTCCAATGAAAACTCCCAGCAGCATCAAAACGAACATGCCCAAAACAGAACTTTACTCTTCAAGTTTGCTCTCCTTTTGCCATTACTCTAGGACTATTTACGGTACCACCATTCCAGATTAACTTTGGTACTCAGAATTGTCTTTGATTACTCCCTTTCCTTTACCCAATATCCATGTGTCATTTCATCCTTTAAAATGTTCCCTCCCTTCCTTTTCACTCCCTCTCCTCCTTTCCACACCCTCCCCTTCCAGTCTCACATATTTAGTGTAATATCATCCTGTGTTTCAGTTTCTAACTTCCCATTTCAAATCCATTCCATCCACTACCAAACTTCTTGTGTGAAATTACAACTTTATTACTCTGGTTTTTACTCTATAGTATCTGCCAAGGTACTACCAGCTCATAATTCCCTCTTCTCTGAGAAATGAGCTATCTCAAACCCACAGACATCTTGTGTCTTAAGCAACCTTACTTCCTAGCCATGGCTAACTGATCCAGAGTCAGGCACCTCATCCAAGCCAACCCAGTTTCTTTCCTCCCCAAAGGAACAGGAGATTCAGATGGACATTTAGTCTCTTGAGACAGGAAACAGAAAATATTAGGAGCTGAAGTATGGCCACTTTTCACCACAGAAGGCAATACAGAACATGATGGTTGAGAGCTTAATCACAGCCCAGCCTCCAAATAGATACGTATTTCTCTTAAAATCATGATGTCTTGGGGCGCCTGGGTGGCTCAGTCTGTTGAGCATCCGACTTCAGCTCAGGTCATGATCTCACTCAGTCTGTGAGTTTGAGCCCCGTGTCGGACTCTGTGCTGACAGCTCAGAGCCTGGAGCCTGCTTCTGATTCTGTGTCTCCCTCGCTCTCTGCCCCTCCCCCACTCGTGCTCTGTCTCTGTCTCAGAAATAAATAAACATTAAAAAATTAAATAAAAAACATGATGTCTTTACCCATAAAATGTGAACAAAGTACCTCAAAGGTTTGATAAGATGATTAAACCAGATAATTGTAGAACATTTAACATAGTACCTGACAGATAGTAAACAGCTAGTAGCAGAGAAACCTGCAGAAAGGAAAAGAATAAAGCAGACAAAGAAAAGCAAAAATAAGATTAAGACTAATTCAATTCTGGGGCACCTGGGTGGTTCAGTCGGTTAAGCATCCAACTCTTGATTTCAGCTCAGGTCATGATCTCGCAGTCTGTGAGAGAGTCTGTGGGGATCCAAGCTGTCAGCATACTCTCTCCTCTCTCCCCTCTCCTCTTCTTTTTCTCTCTCTCTCTCTCTCTCTCTCTCTCTCTCTCTCTCTCTCTGTCCCTTGGGATACTCTCTCTCCTCTCTCTCTGTCCCTTTCCTACTTGCGTGCCACACACTCACGCTCTCTCTCAAAATAAATAAACGTTAAAATAAATAAATAAGGGGCACCTGGGTGGCTCAGTCGATAAAGTATCTGACTTCAGCCGGGGTCATTATCTTGCTGTTTGTCAGTTCAAGCCCCACATCAGGCTCTGTGCTGAGCGCTCAGAGCCTAGAGCCTGCTTCAGATTCTGTTTCCCACTGCCCCCTCTCTCTGCCCCTCCCCCACTCACACGCTGCCTCCCTCTCTCTCTCTCTCTCTCTCTCTCTCTCTCTCTCTCTCTCTGTCTCTCTCTCTCAAAAACAAACATTAAAAAAAATTTTTTTTTTTTCATAAATAAAAATAAATAAATAAATACGGGTGTCTGGGTGGCTTGGTTGGTTGAGCATCCAACTTCAGCACAGGTCATGACCTCACAGTTTGTTTGAGCCCCATGTCAGACTTTGCGCTGGCAGTGTGGAGCCTGATCCAGACTCCCTGTCTCCCTCTGCCCCTCCCACACTGGCGTGAGAGCGTGTGCATGCTCTCTCTCTCTCTCTCTCAAAAATAAACATTAAAAAAATAAAAACAGGGTGCCTGGGTGGCTCAGTGGGTTGAGCGTCCGACTTCGGCTCAGGTCATGACCTCACGGTTTGTGAGTTCGAGCCCTGCATCGCATTGGGCTCTGTGCTGACACCTTGGAGCCTGGAGCCTGCTTCGGATTCTGTGACTCCCTCTCTCTCTGCCCCTCCCCCACTCGCACTCTGTCTCTGTCTCTGTCAAAAATAAATAAAATGTTGAAAAACAATTTTTTAAATACATAAATAAAAATTAAAATAAAATAAAATAAAATAAAGACTAATTCAATTCTTGGGGTGCCTGCCTGGCTCAAAGCATATATGACTCTTGATCTTGAGGTCCTGAGTTTGAGCCCCACCGTGGGGGTAGAGATTATTTTAAAAATAAATAAATAAGCAAAGTAATAATGTAATTACTGAAAGGGAAGGATTTACTTTAAAAAAAAAAAAAAAAAGACTTATTTAATTCCCTAAGTAACGGATACATTTCCATGTTAGGCTTCTTGGCTCCTCTATCCTCACATTAAAATGTCCTTGTGGATGGGGCACCTGGGTGGCTCAGTCACTTAAGGGTCTGATCTGGAGGTTCGTGGGTTCGAGCCCTGCCTTGGGCTCTGTGCTGAGCTCAGAGCCTGGAGCCTACTTCGGATTCTGTGTTTCCCTCTGCCCCTCCCCTGCTTGTACTCTGTCTCTCTTTCTCTCTCTCAAAAATAAACATTAAAATGCCCTTGTGGCTCAGTCACTAGAGCATGTGACTCTTGATCCCCAGTTGTGGATTCAAGCCCCATGTTGGGTGTACAGATAAGTTAAAGATAAAACCTTAAAATAAACAATAAGATGACCTATCTCTGCCTATTTAAGCTTAGAATGAGTTTTTGTTTTTACAAAGGACCTTATCTTTTATAACTGTACACTACAGGAAATTAAAGGAAGTTGTGCCTCTTCTTTAGAACCTCGAATGGCCCCCACATCCTACCGAATAACACTAAAATAAAATGTGTTCTTCAATATGCCTTGTAAGGTAACTACCTCAATTCACCTTGATATCTTACCCATGCCCTCAGAGAATAAAGGAATAAAAACAGGCAACAAGTGGCATTTAAGGCAAATAATTTTGGCATTCTACTACTCCCCATTGACAGAGCTCTTTATCCTCTCTCAATATCTGCCTTCCTATTTTCTAATCTTCCTCTGGCCTTGAATCTACTGTGACACCCTCTGGAATAGCCTCACCTACTATCAATGTTTACTAATGAGTTAAAACATAACTTCCTTTGCTTGGTGACCCATCAACCCCAAAACTATAAAATGCTACAAAGAGGAACAAAAACCAGAAAGGAGACCTATGCATACATCAAATCCTAAAATTTATATGACTGATTCCATCCCCTACTTGCTAATTCCAACCATTATAATGCTAGAATAAGCTATAATTCTGCTATAGTGTATTCTCACACACAAACAAAACATATGAACAGAATAATGCTCTGAGTTTCACAGTCCTAAATAGGCTACTCAGCTATGACTTCTAATCAAGAATTGCCTAGGCAAAAATAAAGTTTCCATGCTACTCATGTAGGTAGAAAAGCTGAAATGTTTGTTTTCTACCTTCTGTCAAATTCTCTAGTCAACACCAAAAAGGAACTATCGCATAGCAAACAGTAATACTTTTATATGATTGATGAAAATTAAGTTTATTTCTCCCTAATATTTCCAGAAGCTCAAATGTAAAAAATGCCTTGGGCCACAAAGAATAAACATATCTCCCTTATGATTACAATAAGTTTACAAAAGTGTTCAGAAAGAAGGTAGCCAGCCATGTGAAAAAGGAAGATTCTTATGTTGCTTTGCCAAAGAGACTAAATGTCTGAAAATATTGAACATTCAAAGTTAAAATATACATGTGCAATGCAGTAAAAATATGAGTGGTTAAACTCTAGTGTGTTTTTTTTATTCATTAAACAGACCCTAGCAGAATTATCAGCTTAACTTCCTTATGTTCTACTGCCATCATATTTTCACTAATGATTAACTAATTTAACCCTTCAAACCAGTAAAAAGGGCTAAAGCCCAGCTACAACTTTATGTTTTATCTGTTCAACATATAGTTATGTGGCTCAATTTGTTTTTTCAGAGTTTGTAAATTTGGTTTAAAACAGTTAAGTTGATATCTGGCCCAAACTCAAATTTGAACAAGACTGAAAACCTTTCAAACTGAAACATAAGTGTGTAGCATCCTAAGCTACTCACTGAAGTATTTTAATGTTTTTGATAAAACAGTTCTTACCACTCTGGCTGCTCTCTCCTGAGATTCACATTTCCTGCAAAACCATGGTCCAGTGGGTACTTGAACAATGCCATAGCAAGCTATTGGGAAATAAAATATTTTAAAATATATTAAAATTTAAAGAATTACAGAAAATTAAATACCCTTTCAAAGCCCTCTTAAAATAATTACCTCAGACTATTCACATAAAACACCTTCTTTGTAAAGAATTAAAACATTTTATATTTTTATTTACCACATATATATTACCACCACCTAATAAAACCTGTATGACATTTTAATAAAAATGTTAAAGGACCAGCCTTTTGTTATTTTATTTAAATAAGTTTAAGCATTACAAAGGGTACTTATCTGGGGAGCTGGGTGGCTCAGTGATTTAAGCATCCAACTCCTGATTTCAATATGGGACCACCCCCACCCCACCTCCCCTCCCACACACACACACACACACACACACACACACACACACACCCTCTCCAGTTCCACACTGACACTGGGGGGCCTGCTTGGGATTCTCTCTGCCCCTTCCCTGCTCACTCTCTCACACTCTCTCTCCCTCTCTCTCAAAATAAATAAATCTAAAAAAATTGTTTATTCTTTTATGATAGAAAAAATATCAAGTAAAAATTAACACATAGATTCTTTACAAAGAATTACTAAGAAACTCATTAATTCATTCCTGTATCCTACAGTTTAAATAGAAAGCATTTTAGGTAAGGCTAATGAAAATACTTCTAAATCACCTGTCAAAATGAGCAACAAGTATTGCAGAAAAGAAAACGAAATGTAATGTTAAGCGTGAAATGATTCCATTTGTATAAAATGGAAAAGGCAAATCAACAGAAAGTACACTAGTGGTTGTCTAGGGGAGTTGGGGAGGTGTTGGGAAAAAAAGGACAGTAACTGCTAACAGTCCACGGTTTTCTTGTTAGGTTGATGAAAATGTTCTAAAACGGAGTCTGTGGCAATAAATGCAAAACCCTAAATGTACTAAAACCAGTGAATTGTATGTTTTAAGTGGGTAAATTATTTGGTATGTAAATCACATCTCAAAGCCATTACTTTAAAAAGCGTGTATTTATTGGGGCACCTGGGTGGCTCAGTCGTTAAGCGTCCGACTTCGGCTCAGGTCATGATCTCGTGGTTTGTGGGTTTGGGCCCCACTTCGGGCTCTGTGCTGACAGCTCAGAGCCTAGAGCCTGGAGCGTGTTTTGGATTCTGTGTCTCTCTCTGTTTCTTCCCCGCTCACACTGTTTCTCTCTCTCTCTCTCTCTCTCTCTCTCTCAAAAATAAAGCTTAAAAATCTTTTTTTTTAAAGTGCACATTTATTTCTAAATATATGATGTGAATGTTCCAACAAGTGATCTGAGTATATGTAAATCACACTCTATTTAAAAAAAAAAAAAAATTTTATTGGTATTTAACTAGGAATTGAAATTTTCCCAAAAACCTAGAACACTAATATCCAACTGACATTCTCGCATGAACTTGCTCACAGGAAGCTTGAAAATATCTTAAATATTGGAAAACACTCAAAGAATACAAAATCAACACAAATTTTTAAAGCTCCCAAAAGCTAAACTTGAAATTCCTTTTAAAATTCATAAATATATCAGTGTAAAAACATTCGGTCAAGAAACCCTGCATGAATATCCAAAAACTTACATTTTAATTCAGAAGTACTACTTCCGGACAAGAAAATTTATGCTTAAATGAATGTCTTCCGTATTGGGAGATGACATTACTTATTAAAACTTGGTAATTGAGGATCCAATTCATAAGAAATACGTCCACAAATGCGAACGAACACTGTGATGGAAATGCTATACATCATTTCTAAAACTTTAAAAATAGCATATAGGTTTCAACACACATTGTTTTCACTCCTTAAAAAAGGAAGGTGTGCAGGGCGCCTGGGTGGGTCAAAGGTTCGACAGGGTGGTTAAAGGCCCAACTCTTGGTTTCCACCCAGGTCATGACCCCGTGGTTCCTGGGTTCAAACCCAAATCAGTCTCTGTCCTGATGGTGTGGAGCCTGCTTGAACTTCTCTCTCCCTCCCTCTCTGTGCCCCTTACTTGCTCACTCCCTCTCTCGCAAAAAAACAAAACACAAAGTTTAAACGGAAGATGTGCAATTAGGTTTTCGTTAAAACTGACTGCACCCCAGTAATTAATTCACTATCTCCTAAGTCTCCCTTCCCCATTCTGAGATTTCATTCTACGAAGAATGCACTTCAACCTCTTATGTTTCACACTGTCTCATTTGGTAATGTCCTTTCCATATACTACTAAATACCAACACCACTCGGCCAAATACAGAAATGGGAAGCGGGGCGGATTGGTAACAGGGACAATATGTGTAACAGACACCCAAAAATTATCTAGGTTTCCTTACCACAAGATACGGGAAAAGTCAGAAACTTCAATGGCCAAAAAACTCCCTAAGTGCCCTCGCCTTTTTTGTAATATCCAAAAAAACTCACCGAATGGAAACACCCAGAAATAAGCTAAGATGCTCCCTAAGTCACTGGCCGCACCACCACCTCCTCTTCTCTCCAGTCACTTTAGCTGAGGAAGTGGCCAGATACAGCCACTGAACAGCCTTATCCACCAGCCTAGGGCAGCTCAGCCAAGCCACTCCTGCAGCACACGACGGCGACGGCGGAAGGCCACCGTCTTCTACGCAGGAAGCTCCCAGTCCGCAGCAGCAGGGTCTCCGCCAGAAGAAAGCTTGGGGGTGCAGCAGTGGCGCCTTCCCTCCCTAATCTAAAGCGCCAAGGCCACCCCTCTGCCTCCGCGACCCGCCCAGGCGCAGCGAGTGGCATTCCCGAGCCCGACTCCATGCCACAGGAAGTCTCCAGATACACTGCGGCAGACAGGAGCAGCCAGTGAAGGGGGAGGGGCCTCCACGTTCCCAAACCCAAACCCACGGCCACCGCGACACCACCGAAGGGCGCACACTCGGTCCTGCCGCGGCCCCGCACCCCCACCCCCACCCCACCCCTCCCCCTCGCCTCCAACCACCGCCTCGGAAAGTCTCCAGCCCCACGGCTCCGGGCGCAGGCGGCGGCCAAATGACACTTGAGAGAGTGAGCGCAGAATCACATGACAGCCCAGGCCACACGCACTTTCTCCCACATGCACAGCCCACACCCCCTCCGCCCCGCTGCGGACCCTCGGAGTCAATCCCCGGCCGCGGAACTAGGCGGGGGCGGGGGCGGGGCGGGGCGGGGGGAGGGGCGGTAGGAGAACTGGCAGTTGCTGCCAAGGTGGGGGAAGCGGTGACGGTTGGGAGCAAGCCGGGTTCGGCCCGGCGGGCGGTTGGGTGTTTACCTTGATGCACCGCGACGCTGCAGCCGTGCCCGTCGCAATAAACCAGCGGGTTCTCGGCCCAGCCTCTCTCGTCTGAGCAAACGCAACAGCCTCCAATCATCTCCTTCATACTATGGGAGACCTCGTCCTCCAGTGACACGGGCCGGTCGCTAGAGACCATCTAAGAGGGAGTTGGGGGGACCATTAAAAAACACATGCAAGCCAATTAGCGCTCTCCCCCCCCCCCCACCGCACAGCCACCCGCGTCCCCGCTCCCTTCCCTACGTCCCCGGCCCCCGCCCGCCGCTCGGCCGCTCGCTCACTCGGGCTTTGCCGCTCAGTCACTCACGTTCCGCACAGGAGTCAGGAGCCATGTCCTTGCTGACTCCCCCCACCTCCCCTCCACCGCCTCCTCCGCCTCCTCCTCCTCCTCGTCTTCTTCCCTCCCCACCTCCACCCGGCCGCTAACGCTGGAGCCCGGAGAGGGCACACATAATCAAGTAGGCCTCCGCACAGGCGCACTGGGGGGGCTCCCGCTGGGGCAGGGGCAGCCAGGGAGGGGAAGGGGGCTGCGCTTCCTCCTCCGAGCGTCACTCGGCGTGCGCGCCCGCCCTGCGGCCGGCGTGAGGGAGAAGGCCCGGGAGAGGCAAGGCCTGCGTGCGCGCCGCCGCGTCCGGCCCGCAGCCCCGGCCTACCTCCCGGCCCCTTCCCCTCCCCCGCGCAGCTCGCAGCCGCCGAGGTGTGCTGGGGGGGGGGGGGGGGGGGAAGGAGGGGGTGGTGAGTGGAGCCGGCGGCGCGCTGAGGCCGGAACGAGCCAACGAGAGGACGCGGGGGCGCGCACGCGGGGGCGGGGACGTTGGGGCCGCCGTCTGCAGCGCCGCGCCGGTCGCGCGGGCTGAGCGTGCACGTCTGGAAGGGGCCTCAGAGGGAGGGAGGGGAGGAGGATGCCGAAGACCCGGAGGGAGGGTTTTTTTTGTTTTTTTGTTTTTTTTAATCGGAGTAGCCAGAGGGGACTGACTTCCCCGGGGCACCTCTCTGCTTTGAGAACCTACCTGCGGGCCTTTTCCTCAAGAGCTGGCCCGTGGGTAACAAGGGGTAGGGCAAGTATGCCAGCTTCCATGAAGGGTGCAGTGAAGCATGGCTTCCTGCAGTTGGCCGCGCTAACTTCACAGTGCTGCCGCAGCTTCTCCACCCATTAAATTCACATCCTGGACTCTACCCAAAGTTCACGCAGTGGAAGTGCCACCAGATCCGCAGCCCGTTTACACACCACATTGGCCCCAGTGACAAATGAAAGTGCATCACACACTGAAGGTCAAAAGCCTGGGTTAGGGTAATACTCAAAGAGGGAACACCAAGGCTACCTTTAGCTTGCTGTTAGAAGAACAAATGGTTGTTAATCAGGAATTAGCAATATAAAGTGATGACCTGGAAAATGCCGTAATGTGATACCAAAGGATGAAGGAACCCAAGTTCTAGTCGGTCACCAAATGATAACACCATGAGAGAGGGGAGCCCAGTTTTGTTTGAGGATTTCTCTGATCTGACTCTGTACCCCAGATTTACTCTCTTGAAAATTTAAGGTCACTTTTTTGTTTTTTCAAGGTGATTTAAGTGGCAGAAAGATGGGAGCTCGCTCTTCACATACAAATAAGAAATGGATTAGGCCTATCTGAATAGAGTAATTAGCCAGATACTACGCAGTTTTGAGCTGTAAAATCTTCCACTGTTGCCCTATCCCCTATGTATCCATGTAAGCCCAAGATTGATTTTAGACAAAAAGTGTCTAATTATGAAAATTTATCATGAATAGGAATATAGATTGTTAAAATAACAGGCATACTTAACAAGGTGAATTCATGGCTTTGGTTAATAACTTGCAGGTACAAAATGGTTGTTCATCAGGAATTAGCAGTATAATGTAAAGATCTGGAAAATGTAGCTATTCAATGATAAAGGATGAAGGAACCTAAGTTCTCTTAGTCACCAAAAGATGATTGGTTTTATCTTTAAAAGCATTCCAAATGTTCTCAGAAAGGAAAAAAAAACGGTAGCATGGCTGTTTTTTCCATTTCAAATTAATTGCTAGAAATCTACTTAAGAACTACAGTAGATACAATACAATGCAAGCATATGTTAGCAAGTATATTCAAACATTTTAAAGCTAAGTGAGATATCTACAGTAGTGGAAATCAACTAAAAGTTTAAGGGAAAATGCACACTAAAGAGACACATAAAAATGAGAATTCTCTTTTAGCTATTAGTTCATTAAGAAAACATGACTAAAAGATTACATACCTATACAATGCAAATTCTTTTGAGGGGTATGGCAACACTTAATAAATTTCTAAACATATAATAATTATGTTCTTAACAGGTCATTGATATTTATAAAGTTAAAACCACCCTCAAACAAAACTGTATCATTTTGTGTATCTTTACTATGTATTTTATCTTTACCCTTTCACAAGGGATACCAAATCGACATCCAATTCCTGCTCAGGTTCAGACTTCTAATGAAGAGTAATCCTGAGTTAAAATCAGTGTGAAACTTCCCTTCCCAAACACTGCTGTCAAACCTTAATGCTCTAAATTATTCACATACATTCATTTTATTTTTAATACATTGGAGCCTAGTTCTTGTAATAGAATTAATTTATATGTAAAGAAGGATGGGTACTTTATCCTATTCTATAACACTTAATAAAATATAGGTAAACAGTCTATTCAAAATAAAACAAATTCATCATTCATAAGAGACTTGAAATTTAGAAAAATAGAGAAAATACACTATTTCATAAGAACAGGCCTGTATATTAAAAAATAGCATCTGAAGCAGAAATTTTATTAAAGATGTACATATAAATGTTGATAACATATGTCAAGTTATTTAAAACATATTTAACATATTAAATGTTGAGTTATGAAAATTATAAGAAAAAAATAATGGTTATAAATAGGCCACTCTAACATCAACTCATGTACCAGATATAGAACTTTTCTTATGTTATATACCAAAAGTGTAATATTTAATATGTTTCTATAAAACATTAAGTGGAAAGGAAGAATAACAGACATTATAAAATAGTTCAGATATACAATTCATTATTTATTCATTCAGTAAATATTTATTGAACATTTACTGTGAGCCAGGGGCTGTTTTGGACACAGGAAATATATCAGTGAGCAAGTTATATTTGTCCTTTGTGTGAGATATATACCCGTACATGCATGCACACACACACACATATATACATATACACACATACACATATATACATATGACATTGACTGAATATGCTAATTCTCATATCTTAGAATGGATAAAACTTACCAATTGCCATTATCGTTAAAGTTCAAGTAAGTTTTTAAAAATACATGGTAATGGGGAAAAAAGTCCATGGGATTTATAAAATAACTTCGTAGAGAGGACAATTTCAATCTTAATATTACTCTTTATATCTGAGTCCTCGTTCTCCAAATATCCTTTGGAAAAGTATATCTAGTACCTGTAGAATAAAACAAAAGCCTGTTTTCTCCAGTATTCTTCTTCACATAACAGCAGCTAACTCAGTACTGGCTCATCTATTTCTCTGAACTAATCATCTGAGGCAAACCACAAAAAACTCAAGTAAAGTATTTTATGATGTAACCTCTAACCCTACTATAATGGGAAACTGTATTTTTTTTTCTCTATGGGTAATATATCTTCTTATAATTTTCTTTATTCCTCAACCTAGGGACCAAATTTTTGGATTTCCTTTTCCATAATCATTTACGTAAGTGGATACTATGAAAGAAATAGTTAAAACCAAATTTGGTTCATGGGTTAGTATTGCTTATATTCATCTCCTTTTTAAATTGAAGTTTTATTTCTCTTCTGTTTGTGCACATATTTAGTCTACTATATCCATTGTTGATGTATATCTCTATAATATATGGAAAATGACATATATATCTATAATGTTAACAGTAGATGCATTTTTCTTAACTCAGATTCTTAACTTCCGTAAAGTGTTTAAAATTCTGTATTGGCTCTGATACGAAGGTTTTAGAACAAAAGCAGTTGATACTGTGGTTTTAAAACAACAGCAATTATTAGATTTCATTCATCTACTTAACCTCATCAGAAACCATACCCTTATTTCTAAATAAAGTATTTGGAGAATGCAAAAAGGCAATTTCTTATGATCTGTACAAATTTTCAGATATGTCCTCTTTTACATAAAGGAATCCCTGAGTAACATTTTTCCTTGCTCATTTGTAAAAGGTTTCCTACCTTTTAAATTAAGAGTTTATTATGAACTATATATTTACACTAGTATGATAAACATATTGAGAGACTTCTGAAACTAGTTTTATTTGTCTCACAATAAGTGAGTATTGTATCTTTATACTCCATACAAACACACACATGGCACCTATATTATGGAGTACTATTAGAAATTTCATTAAAAGGTATTCATTTCAATTCCATTTTCAATTGATATTCTGTTAATGGCTTTTGGGAAATTCCACTTAATGAAGCATGTTGATCTTACTAGGTGATTTTTTTTTTTATTCACCATACCACCTAGCAAGTCTCTTGCACGTAGTAGGCCCACAATGAATATTCCTTTAATGTACAATGCTAGTGTTTAAAAGCGAATTGCAATCTGAACTTTATTCTTCAGAGTAAAGCAAGACTTTATTTTGTATGTACAACTGAACTAAAATTTCTAAGTAATGATTAACAGAAATGTTCAGATAAATTGGTCTCTTTAAGGATTTTTGATTGTTGAAATTCATATTGGTGAAGAGTTTTTATTTACCAGGTAGTTTAGAATTTATATTTTATTTAAGTAGCACTCAAATGTTAACCACCTTTTCATGTAAGAGTCATCATTTTCTTACAAAACAGACTGCAACTTAGAATCAATCACAATTAATATCATTGTGAGATACACTTAACTGTTGAAAAGTTAGGTAGGTCATCCTGAAATTTAAATTGTATGTAATCTAAATTTTAAAATATTTTTAAGAATCAAGGCCTAATATTTACTGTAAAGGGTTTGGCTTGGTTAATCTTGTGTTTGGCTTCAGAACTACTCCTTCTGTTATAAAATTGATATATATTGGTTGGATTTACATTTTTGGATAAAACACCTTGTACTTACCAGTAGAAAAATCATATCTAAAAGATGACTTTAGATTTTCTAGGCATTGCATAAACCTCAGTAACATTTCAGAGTTGGACTATTTTTTTCCATGATGCAACGATATTTAAGGGTGTTAAGTGCCTGACTTTTCCGAGTATCATCAATATAATATATAAGAAGGGTGAGGTCCATATTCCCATTTTTTTAGTGATACTGAAGAGATGCATTTCTGTTATAATTTAAGTGTGATTAAAGTGACCTATTTAGGTGTCTGTTTATAGGAGACGATAACATTATGTAGGTGAAAAGATTCTGGACATAGAAAAGAGGAAAATCAGTTTTTGCACTGGAAGAGACCTTGAAGGAAATGAAACAAATCTTGGACTTAAAAAAGAAGAAGAAAATAAACTGAGTGGCTAAATACTATTTGGGCCAAAGAAGAGAACTTTTTAAGATTTAAATGTTTTCCTCTCTGAAAGGAGCCACTGCTTAGCAAATCCAGAAACAAGCCCAAGAATATGTTAATTAACTGCATTGTGTCCCAGAGAGAATGAGGTTGACAAATTCATTTTTTTTATTCCTTCAATTAATAAACTGTTTGCCTATTGCATCTTAGATTTTTAAAAATCTATAATATGTATATTTATCTCTTGAAATTATACAGTAACAGTGCCAAGGTCCAACATGGCCCCATAGGGTGAATCTTAGGAAGCTTAACATTCTTGGCGAATTAAACACACAAGCCTCCGATCACTTATTGTCAGTCTTACTTTACTGTGGCACTTAAGAGCCAGAATGTAAGCAATTTTTATATGGTGGCCCTTTACTCCAACTTAAAAAGCAATGATCTTTGGTACAAGCACAAGTGGAAAATATAGTGACATAATATTAATGAAAGGTATTATGAAGACTGACCAGGAATGCTACATATCCCTCTCCATCCCCACCCCCATTCATGCCCTTTTTTCCACCCATTTGTTGTTTTTCTCACAAGTATATCATGACTTGTAACACATTTTTTTAATTTGAAATGAAACAAAAAATGTCTCAAACACCAAAAGATGTAAAAAGATTCACCTTCTACAATCAACTACATAGCAGAAAACTTCTAAAGCTATTCTAAATATTCAAAGACTTATAAATAAAAAATGTAAATTGTATCCAAGTAGTTGGGGAGGGGGACCATGGGAGGATGAGTGTGTAAGGAATGAACAGATTGAGAATACCTCCTTTTCAACACCAATGTTTTTTTCTGTTCAAACCTTTCCATGGTTACACCTCCAGTGATTTCTTCTATAAGAATTTCTCCGTATACCTAGAAATAACTGAATGATTTCCAAGAGGAAATGCAAGTTTAAGGAAGAAGATCCGTAAAATGAAAGTGTGCAAAAGCAAAACACTTTTATAGCATTTCAAATGCAAAATCACCGCTACCTTTAACTGACTCTTAAGGGTTCTTTTCAAACAGATGCTATATATGAACATCATCTGTTAACTTCTTTCTTGTAATTCAAAACTCTTGTCAAATGATGTTTTCATGATGACGTGCAAATATAATATTCCATTAGAGATCAATTCTAATTGGTTTTTTAAAATCCACCTTGGGAAACAGTGCTGCATCATACACAGACCAGTAATGGGAATTTTAGAAGGAATTTCCGCAAAGTCTATTATAAATCTAAGTTTAAATTACCCTCTTGCCCTAGTAAGGTTTGGGCCAAAGGATTGAAATCATTTCTTCCTGAGTTTTCACGCACGATGACTTTGGTCTTGTCTTCGAGACTCGCGAGCACTTGTTGGAAATCTTCATTTTTTAGAACTGTGACGTTTGCCAGAAATATTTTTTCCACATGTCTCACAAAGGAAAACAGGCAGAGTTTCGTAGGTGGGTTGCAATTGTTTCCAAAACGTGCTTTAAAAGCAAATGACACGTTTTTCCCTTTTGAATTTCACTGCTATTTTGAAAACGCATTTCACGTTAAAAAATCAAGCCTGTTTTTGTTCAGAGCAGCTCAGCCCTTGCTTTTAAATTTTACTGTGTATACAACAAAGAGCTGAATAAGAACAAATAGAGACAGCGAAACATGCTTTTCCGAACTCCTTTGGACCCCGACATTCACTTTCGTATCCATACGTTAAAGATATTCAAAATGACACAATCTGCTCTAACTTTCCGGATCCTGGGAAAAAAAAAAATGCCCACATTTGTCTCTACCTAGTTATCACTTTAAAAACATATCTGGGCTGCTTTCCCTCTTCTTTTAATGTGTGACTTGCAGGCTTGCCCAGCTTCCTCCAATTTAGCGGCACGTTGTAAAGCCTTTCTACAGGCTCCTGAGTTGGGAACCCCTCGCTGGCCGAGTCTGATAATAAAACTTGCGGCGCCGACCCGGCCCGGCCCGAGCGCTGGAGTTCGGGGAGGCGGGAGTAGGGGGTCGAACTGGGCCGCAGGACCCCTCCCTCGCGAAGGACGCGCTCGGAGAACAGCGAACCGCAGCTAGAGGGACGAACAATGGGGGCGGCCGGGCGAGAGGAGCCCGGCTCCCGCTTCCTCGGCGGCGCCAGCCGCGCGCCCGGCCCCCGCCCACCGCGGCCCTCCCCGCCCGCGTTTTCGAGCTCGCACGGCCCGCCGCAGCCTTCCTCCCGAGGGCCGCAGCCCGCAGCCCGGCCGGGTACCCGCGCCCCGCCGCCTCCGCGCGCCTCCTTTCCCTTCCCGGGCTGGCCCTCCTCCTCCGTCTCCTCCTCCTCCAGCCTGCGACACCGAGGCGCTCCCTTCGGCGACTTCAGCTTTCGCTGCGGCCGCCTTCCCGCTATTTCGTTAATATATTCTAAAAATTTCTCCTTTATTTTCAGAAGTGGTTGAAATGTCTCATTTCCACCTTGATTTTAATTTGCTATTTCCCTCCGGAAAATATTCCTCAGGAAATCCAAAATCTAGAAGGAAATACAGCAAATCCAATAAAACCCTGTAACTCTAAATACATTTCGTATTTTGTTAAATTTGAACGCGTTTATGTCGTCTAAACTGGCAAAAGAACTCTCCCCTCTCTTTTTATTTCCTCCTCTAAATACTGATATTTTAAACTCTCCATCAAATGCGTTTTGACGAAGAAGGCAGAGAATGTGTCCAGCAGCACGCAGCAAATCAGAGGTTTTATCTTACGCCTCCTGGGACGGAAAAAAAAGTGGAACGTGGACGAGGGAGCTTCTAGGGAAGAAAAGCAACCCAATTCGCTGGGGATGAAGCCGGGCCAGGCGGGGGGAGGGGGGGGAGGCCCGGCGGGGGCGTCCCGGGCCCTCGGGCTGTGAGCAGAGGAGGTGGCCAGGAGCAGAGAGGTTTTAAATAGCGGGGGCTGGGAGGGCGCTGGGCCCGCGCATGACGGTACTTTATGAGAAAGGTTGGGGCAGCGGATGAGATTACTTTGCTTTCTCATCCCCCAAGAAAAAAAATAAAGTTAGAGGGAGGCGGAGAGAAGAGCCATCCTTGTTTCCTCCCCACGTTTCCGCGGAAGGGCCGGGGCTGCGGCGAACGGGGAGAGGGCGCGGGACGAGGTGGACCAATAGCAGTCAACAGGTCCAGGCCTCGGCTGGGCAGCGGGGCCGGGCCGCCGGCCGTCCCCCCCCCCCCCCCGTATCTCCTCCCCCCATCCTCCCCTTCCCTCCCCTCCCCCGCAGGCCCGGCCCGGCAGGGGAGGCCGGCTCTGCGCTCCCCGCCCTAAGCGGCCTCCCTGCGGCCGGGCGGCCCGGGCTCTCGGGGTGGGGGTGGGGCGGGGGTTCCCAGCCAGAGAATCCTCCCCCGGGGCTGGCGGCGGGGGGGGTGGGGTGGGGGGAGGGGAGGGAAATCGGGGAATGGAGGATTAAGAAGGACTCGAGCTCGGCACGAGCGCGGCCCGCGCGAGGGATCCTGGGTAAAAAGTGGCCGCGCGGCACCGGGAGAGCGCGGAGAGGAGCCGGGGTCAGAGGTCAGGGCCCTGGAGCCCCGCGTGCAGAGCCCCCCACGTGAACGCTGCGAGCAGGAGGAACCTTTTTGTTTTCTACCGCGCCAGCATGCTCCCCTATTGACCGAGCTGCTTTTCCCGGGCCGCTGGAGAGAGTAGCTCCGTCCCGGATCTCCTAACCCCACCCCCCCCCCCTTCCACCACCAACACACTACCCAACTCGACCCTTCCTCTCAACTCACTTCCCAGCCCCCCGTACCGGGCTTGCAATAACGCAGTAAATTTGCTTTAACAACAAGTGGGGGTGGTTGCATTTACTCCTCCCTCTCCTCTCTCCTCCCCCTCCTCTTGCTGCGGCTCTTGACGCTACTACAAACCAGGACTATAAACATAAACATGTGTCACTGTAACTGGGCAGGTAATATACGGATTTGGGGTGGGGTGGAGGGGGGGCTTGGTCGCTGCTTGGGGGGCAGTAAAAAAATGTATGTTTCACGTGCTCGACCGCTTTGGGGGCTCCCCCCACACACCAATCCATTTATATAATGCCGTCGGCACTCGGTCACTTACTCATTCAGCCACAGAGACCCACAAAGGCGGACTTGCTGATAACCACCGTACCCCAAAGCAAATACATTTAAATACGAATCTCTCTCCTTTCCCAGCCACCGCTGCCACTCAATACTTGAATCCCCTTTCCTTTTTACAAAATTATTTTCCACATAGCAATAGCGAACAGTTTTTCGAGCAAAACAGTACACCACCCTCTTGCCATAGACAGTACTAAGGATTTTGTACGCAGAAATCCTTCCAGACAGCAAGAACGGCCATTTAAATGACTGAGTTCGAAATCTATACTGTAAAGGTTGTTTCCTGGGCTTTGCCTTCATAGATTTAGCAACTTCTCCTGTAAGTTGCTGCGACCGGTGCGGTGGAGATTCGCCACAGCACGCCTTTATTATTATTATTTAGTCTATATTTACACTGCCGCTCAACTTTTCCCCTCATTCTCAGTTCAACAAGGCTAGCAACAACTACCTAAGGTAGAGTAAAGCGAATCCCCTCGCCAGCTTTTTGGCTTGGAACGGAGGGAGACACAGAAAATATTCAGATGGAGAAGTGGTTCCCTTTGTTCTTTCATTGTTTCTCTACGAACTGGTGGATACAAGGACAAACACTTACCTTCTCTTCTTTTTGCTCCAAAAACCAGACGTTCCCATCAGCCTTAAAATACACAATCCACCTTGAAAGTAACTACGAATGTCGGGAGAGTTTGTATTCCATTCTTTTTCGCTCTCTGCCCTCTTTTAGCGTAGGATTAAGTTGCCGAGCACGTTGCTGCAAGTGTAGCCCCCCGCCTTAGTGAATCGGTCACGTTTAGGACCCTCTAGGTCCATCCTAATTCTGCCAGTAGAATTGAGGGTATTGGAGCTCTAAACTTTCAAAAGGAAAGGGGCCTGCAACTACCCAGAAAACTTATGGATACCCTGAATTTTTTTTACCACTGTATTTTTGTACCACATCACCAAATAGAATTTGCCAAGAAACATTAGATATTTCTTCAAAGTTTTTTTTTTTTCAGTTTATACCTAGTAATGTGCTACTTAGACAGATGGTGTTAAAAGGCAGGTTTGTAAGGGCATGTAACTGAGCCAGTGCGTTTTCCACAATGTTTGTTATGTCCTGTGTTTTTCCAAAACACAAACAAAACACCACTAGACCTGAAAAAGGACAGAAATGGAAGTTTGAATCACAACGTTGTAGAATGACATAAAAAGAGGCGTGTATTTGAAATTTATTAGTGTAAAAATTGGCCTGAAAAGCTAAGAGTAAGCTTTTCGAAGTTCAAAGACTTAATTTTCATTCTGTGATTCAAAACAACAACAATAACAACAACAACAACAACAACAAGGACAACGGACAACTTTTCTGGTTAGTGGGTGATACTTGTCAATGTTTAGTGCCCAGCCTGGTGGGTATTACTGCCCAAACCTTGTTTAAATCTGATTATGATGTGATTTGTTGGAGTCATGAATATGAAATGATCCTTGTGTATCTATAAATGCGAACTTGGGATTTTTTGATCTCCCGCTTTTTTTGTGTGCGCCCAGTAGCTGCAGCAGTGGAAGACAGTGATTGGCTCCAGTGCTCCTAGAAGGATTTGGGCTGAAGCCAGGGGAACAGAACCAGAGGATTCCCTTTCCAGAGACCATCAGGCCCCACATGTCTTATGTTTCCCTTCTCCCCTCTTGGGTGCTCAGAATTTCTCCATGGCTTCAGCAGCCTGTAGGTAGGCCTCAACACTCAGTGTCATCACTGCGGTTTCTACACATTTGACCCTTGTGCAAAATAAACACAAATTTGGGCAACACAAATAAATTGTAGGTTTTGATATTTGTGTATTATTTAATATATCAACACTGAACTCTACTTTCTCAGATTTTTTTTTTTTCAACATTCAGGATCAATTGTGAGAAGCCCTGGTGTCTCGTAGGAAAATATTGCAACAAAACAAGATAATTGGGGGGAAAGGCTGTTGCAGTAGGAAAAGTGGCTTTTCGTTGATAGCATTTAATTGGAATTAAAAGATTCTTTAGCTGTAAACATTCTTTATTTATTCAGCACACATAAGCAGGCATTGTTTTTATCACCATCATAATTATGGTGTCCTTTAAACTGGCTGATAGCAGGAAAGATAAGGGAATGTGCGAGTAGATTCAGATCGCTTTTCGCTCGCTCCTCTCTTTCTTTCCCTTCCTCCCTCCCTCCCCTCTCTCTATGCCCTTCCCCCCACCCCCATTCCTTCCTTGGTCACTAGGGTCCCCCACAGCCCTTGAGATGAGGAGAGCAGGAAGATTGTGGCCTAACCATTTCTTACATCACGAAAGAGATTTGTACCACACTCTAATTTAATGCAATGTATAACCTTCTTGTCTCCCATGTTTATAACTGCTTTTTAGCTTACAATATATGTTAACTGAAGAGTTGTCTATTGCTCACCTGTATAAAATCTTGTCCACTAGGTTTTGTTGCTTTACCTTTGTCTAATTTAGAAAGTACACTCTTAGGGCTTTTTCAGAACAAAGCCTCACAAAAACCCCTTTACCTCCAAGGATTTGCAAATTTATAAAGCCTGCATTGAATTCAAGATGGGTCAGGGGGCAAAAAAAGGGTAGAAGGTCAGTGCATTTTGATTATGGGTCAGTAGACAACATGGCATACACTCTGTGTCCCAAACTTCTATTAAAAACAGGATTTCAAAATGCCTAAGAACAGAAGGATGGGCCCTTTTGGAGACTTGCCTTGATTTGTGTGGATGAGACAAAAAAAAAAAATTAAGGAAAATATACTAAGTTATAATTTACGCTACTCCTTAATTTAGCATTTCCTCCTCCATTCTCATTTTCCCCTCCCCAAAAGTAGAAAACATGTGAAATTAGATGAATTTTGATGAGGAACTGTTGACTATCACAAGATTTTATTGTCCTATATCCTAAATTAATTCAGCCATGTGAGGCTTTGTATTATTATTATTTTAGAATGTGTTAGATGTATTATAATTACTTTTGGCTAACAGTACAAGGGGCTTCTTTTATTCTCCTAACCAGTATACTTACATTGTTGAGGCCTTTGTGATGTCCTTAGTCTTTTCTGTCTGAATTCACTTGGAACAAAATGTGCCCAGTAATCAGTAAAACAAATGTATATGGTGAAGAGTTAGGTGGTGGTGATGGTGATGTGGGGGGATGATCCTCATTTAAATTATATGTGTATGGGTGAAAGCTTGGAAGGAAAAGGATTATTTTAATGCTCTTCAATACTTTAATTATATGACAGTTGTAGTGTAGAAATGCAAAAGTACTCTTAGGTTTTCCTTCAGGTTTTCAAAAGAACTTTCCCCATTAGTAAACTACTCCTGCAAATTGCTACTGCATTTCCCAGCTAACCATTTAAAAGACTGTAAATGCCGTGTGCATTACTTCGCTCCAGAGGAAAGAGGTCAGACTGAATTGCAATGGTATTTAAACATAAAATACAGTGAAAATAAATCAAAATAGAACATCCGAAGGTAAATTTACCACATTCATACAGGGTAAGTAAAGACAAATATGTACGTATCTTCATAACCCATCACTTTAAAAACTGAAAGTACTGTGTTTTTTTTTTTACAACAAATGCAGAAGTAAGAGGACATTAAGAATATACTTCTATCTGTATTTGCCACAGAGGATTTTCCTTTAGCCAGCAGCTTTGTTTCCAAAGCTAAAATGCTTTTTATGATAGTGAGTAGATTGTGCATTCCTCACTGAGAAAATAATTACATGTAATTAACAAACTCCATGCTTATCATATATATTCCTAAATTCTCAATAAGGTAATTCTCTGTACTCTTAGAGATGGATACACACATAAATGTTAATTTGGGCATATCTGCCCACATATGTATATGCATTTGAGAAACAGAAGTTGATATATCTTTTCTTAAAAAAGAATTTGAATACAGTCCATCATCTGAATTGGGTTCATCTTTGATTGTTGAGGCGGCTGACATGGTCAACAAATTTATCAAAGAAACCCCCTGGCTTTTGAAGAATAGTACTTTATACATCTGGATCTGCACATCCAGGCAAAGTAAGTAAATTATTGCATAACTTTAAGCATAATTGATAACAGACACCTTTAATTTTTCATCCCCATTCTTTTGGCCAGCTTTCACATTAATAATCTAAGCCATAAATGTTGGTAGCTATTGATCGAAATCCCCTGTGTGCATGCAAATCCACCTTAAAGTCCCCTGCCTTTCATGTGTGAGCGCTCAGGGGTCTCTGGTAGATCTTTTTATCGGGATCGACCCCCAATGTGCCTGGAGAAGACCCCGGATATGCAACGTGTGCTGATGGCCACAAGAAAGCTGTCTGTCACATTCTATGTATGTGTGTGTGTGCGCGCGCGCGCGTGTGTGTGTGTGTGTGTGCGTGTGTGTGTGTGCGCGTGCATGTGAATGCACGCACTCGCGCCTTAACACACACACATACACACACACACAATAATGGGGAAGTTAAAGGAACAAAAGAATGTATTAGACAAGAAGAAAGATATGTAATAAGAGTATTAAAAATGTATAAGTGTAAAGGTGCCTGAGTGTACATACAAAGATACCTGCATAAATTGTATATATAGACACATCTCCCAAGTCATCTGGCCTTTATTTTTCTTTCTACTTGACCCAACAGATTGTACCTTTGGTTTAAAAAAAAAAAACACAATATTCTACTAGTTTTAACAACCACCTATGTTGCCAGTGTTTTAAAGGTGGAAACAGAGGAAGGGAGAGAAAAAAAAAAAGGTAATTTTGAAAAGGTTACTAAATCATGTTGCCATGTGCAAGAGTAGGAGTGTGTGTGTGTGTGTGTGCGCGTGTGTAAATCTAAATAGGAATGGAGAACAACTAGAACTACCTGGCCAAAAAAATAAATAAATAAGGATAAGGATGTTCTAGCCAACCTTTTGTAATGTCTTCTCAAAGGCTTTTTCTGAGTTTACTATTTCTTGGCTGTTTGACTCTTTGGTCGAAATCTCAAAGCTGGAGGAGGGGAATTGGACGGGGGTGGGGTTGGAGGAAGAGAGCTGCCAGTATATAAGTGCATCAGGAGGAATTTTAAAACGACATTATTGTCGCTGGCAATGGAAAGACTCTGGTCATTAGACTTTAAAAAACAAACACCAGCATCTGCTTTTTCTGGAAACTTTGCTTTCTACTTAAGCCTTTTGCATTTTGCCTCCTGTGAAAGTGAAAGAGAAAAACGCGGTGTGATAGATCCAGATGCAAAAGAAAGCCAACTCGGTGGATGGTATTAGCTGTGACGAGGCATTGTTCATTGCTGCCTCTCGGTTACGTTTAAAGCCTGAAATATCACGAGATCCATTCAATGATCCTTCTCTCATTCAAGGGACAAAAATGTAATTTGCTGTAGCTCTGATTTCTTGGATGGAAATGCTAGCCTTAGATTTCAAAGGCAAGAACTAGACATCGTGGTTTGTACACACATTGATTAAGTTGAAGAGCGGCGATTACATCTGTGCTGAGTGCAACAGTAGTCCAGGGCTGACTTTTCAAATCCCAACCTCTGAGTTACTGACTCTCTTAAATAGACTTCCTTAATTTCCGGATGCACTTCTTGAAATTCCCAATTCTCTTCAAAATTCCTGGGAAATTACTAGGGAGATGAGGGTGGGGGTGGGGAACTATGGCCGAGATTTCATGCAAACTACCTTTTTATATGTCTGATTCCTCTGTTTTTATCTTTTTTTCCCTTTTCTTTTGAGCCATACCTGCTTGTGCTAGCCAGACCAGAGCAGGGGAAACTGGAACTTTTGAATGGGAAGGAAGAAATTACTGTACAATTCTTTTCTTGCAGGCTCAGAAATATCCGTTTATTCTTTTAACCACACGGATGTGTCTATTTTTGGAGGAACAAGGAAACATATAAATGCCTGGGTTGCATTTATGCTGTAGTTGCAAACACCGAACAGTTAAGATTTTGCCGAATTTTGCAAAGGAGCCAACAAACCACCTTGGGATCCTGATAATGCAACTGGGAAGACCCTTGCTCTCATTTGGCAATATTTTGGATATCCTTGAAAAGACACCAAAATGTGCCTTAACTCGACTAAGAAGAGGTTAAACAGCATTGATATTCATCCAAAGTGATTATTTTTTTAAGCAGATGCTTGGCTTTCATGGAAAAAATGAGAGTTGTGGAAGATTCATTTAAACTCGCAACCGAAAGCATCACAGACCACTGGAATAGTCTGCATCGTACATCAGCACTTTCTTTTCATCGTTATTACGTAAAACCTCTGGAAGCACCTTGGGCGTTTTACATTTTCTATTCTTCGCTGCAGAAGCAGTCTGCTCCCTGGAATTCTGACCTGTGGTGAACAGGACCCTGGCAAAGGCTGTGCTGGGGACTCTAGGACGATCTGGCCTCTAATCCAGCCTGGTTAATTGTGAAAAGTGTACACATTTCTGGCTTATCTATGCTTTGTTATGGGTCTGACGTGCAGCTACCTCGTCCCCACCCCACCCCCCAGCAGAGAACCCAAATCCAGTTGAATTGTTACAGTGTTTCGGAGCTGGAGCCTTGAACTGCTTCCTTGGTCAAATAACTTTGTTTCTGGTTGTAAAAGGCATTTCAGGAAAAAAAAAAAAAAAAAAAGGAAAATCGAGAGAAATTCAAAACGTAAGTCTGTACTGGGGTGGTTCACTGCGCGGGTTTAACTTTGGAGCTCCCAGCCGGTCTCCTCCACTCCCATAAGGGAAATACCAGGCTATTCTGCACATTTTCGCTTAAGCTCCATTTTCCCAAGGAAAAGGGGGTGGGGTATGTCTATTTACGCTTGATAATGTTTTTAAAATGCTTTTCTTTGAAATGATAATAGCTGCAGCGGTAAAATGCAAATAAAGGAAAAAATAGGCAATATTCCTTTAAAGGCGAATATACAGGGATTTTTTTTTTTTTTTTTTTTTTTTTTTTTTTTTTTTTTAAGCGTACACACACTGGTTCAGATGAAGTCTGTGAGTCAGGCTGTTTCTGAGCTCCGATAGTTTAATGGAAAGATTTATATACCGACTGTATTATTTACTTTGGGAGGGGAGGTGGCAGTATAAGGGTATGCTAATTAGTGGGAGATTTTGGGGGGAAGGGGTGGAATATCAATTTTTATTGCATCACCTGTCAGGAGTGTCCAATCAGCGCTGGCTTTAGGGGAATTAATTGATGAAGGTGTCTCCGGACGAGCTCACTTCACTCTGTCATTTTATTTGTAGCTAAAGCAGCGGCGGGAATAGCAGCTGCATTTCTTTTCTCTTTCTCCCTTCACATTCCATTATCATAGTGCTCCAATGGAGAAGGAAGGAATAGAGGGGCCCAGGTACTGATCTGCATCGGGGACTTAGACCAACACACTGGCAGATCAGAAACCGGATGGTTTTTTCCCTCTTTTTAAAAAAATACGAAAACCAAAAAAAAAAGCAAGAATCAAGTCAGTGTAATTTCATGTTTTGTTTTGTTTTGTTTTGTTTTTTTTCCAATAATTTTGCCTAGAGTTTGGCACTCCCTTCGCCGGGAATAACAGTCTTTGTTATTTTATTAGCAGGATGCCTTGAGACACACGCAGCATCTGGTGGAGGATTAACATACATACATGTGTATGTATGCGTCACGTATATATTTACTGCAAATGGTGGGGATCATTTAGTGCCCGAGATGGGAGACCTGAAGTCAGGTTTTGAAGAGGTGGATGGCGTGAGGCTCGGCTACCTCATCATTAAAGGAAAGCAAATGTTTGCCCTCTCCCAAGTCTTCACGGATCTGCTGAAGAACATCCCGAGGACGACCGTGCACAAGCGCATGGATCATTTGAAAGTGAAAAAGCACCACTGCGATCTGGAGGAGTTGCGGAAACTCAAGGCAATCAACAGCATCGCATTCCACGCCGCCAAATGCACTCTCATCTCCCGGGAAGACGTGGAAGCACTCTACACCTCCTGCAAAACCGAGCGTGTCCTCAAGACCAAGCGCAGGAGGGTCGGCCGGGCCCTGGCCACAAAGGCGCCGCCGCCAGAGCGCGCCGCCGCCGCCGCCAGCCCCCGCCCGGGTTTTTGGAAGGACAAGCACCAACTTTGGCGGGGCCTGAGCGGATCCGCGCGGCCCCTGCCAATCAGCGCGCAGTCCCCGCGCCCGGGCGCCGCCGCCGCGCGCCCCGCCGCCCATCTACCTCAGATTTTTAGCAAATACCCGGGCTCGCACTACCCGGAAATCGTGCGCTCGCCTTGCAAACCCCCTCTAAACTATGAAACTGCCCCGCTCCAGGGAAACTACGTTGCTTTTCACTCGGACCCTGCTTATTTTCGGAGCCTGCTGTGCAGCAAGCACCCGGCCGCCGCCGCCGCCGCCGCCGCCGCTGCCGCCGCCGCCGCCGCCGCCGCCGCCGCCTACTACCAGGCTTCGGCGGCCGGGCCCCAGCCCAAGGCGGCGGCGGCGGCGGCGGCGGGAGCGGGAGGCCCGGTGAGCCTGACCTACCGGTGCAAGCGCAAGCGCGGGGGCGCCAAGGACTGCCTGCTCGCGCCCCACGCCGGCGCCCGCCGCCTGCTGCTGCTGCCCAGGTCCTACAAAGCCAAGGCGGCGGCGGCGGCGGCGGCAGCGGCGGCGGCGGCGGCCGCCGGGGCCACTTGCCTGGAGAGGTTTCATCTGGTTAACAGCTTCTGCCCGCCTCCCCACCACCACCACCACCACCATCACCACCACCACCACCACCACCACCGGGCCCAACAGCCGCAGCAGAATCACCACCCCCCTCATCACCACCGGCCGCAGCCCCATCTCGGCAGCTTTCCCGAGAGTTGTAGCAGCGACTCGGAGTCCAGCTCCTACTCGGACCATGCAGCCAACGACTCCGATTTTGGCTCCAGTTTGTCCAGTTCCAGCAACTCCGTGTCCTCGGAGGAAGAGGAGGAGGAGGGCGAGGAGGAGGAGGAGGAGGAAGAGGAGGAGGAGGAGGAGGAGGGGGGCAGTGGGGCCTCGGATTCCAGCGAAGTCAGCTCGGAGGAGGAGGACTCGTCCACGGAGTCGGACTCCAGCTCCGGCTCCAGCCAAGTGTCGGTGCAGAGCATCCGTTTCAGACGCACCAGCTTCGGCAAGCCTCCCAGCGTGCAGGCGCAGGCCAACTTCTTGTACCATCTGGCCTCCGCCGCCGCTGCAACCAAACCCGCTGCTTTCGAGGATGCCGGCAGACTTCCCGACCTCAAGAGTAGTGTCAAAGCCGAGTCGCCGGAGGAGTGGAATCTGCAGAGCTGGGCCCCCAAAGCGTCTCCGGTGTACTGCCCGGCCAGCCTGGGGAGTTGTTTCACAGAGATAAGGAACGATAGGGTATCTGAGATTACATTCCCACACTCTGAAATTTCCAGTACTGTAAAGAGAACTGACCTGACAATTAACTGCTTGGCGGAGGGGGCCTCTTCACCTAGCCCAAAGACAAACAATGCATTTCCACAACAAAGAATACTCCGAGAGGCTAGGAAATGCCTACAAGCAACTCCTACTACGCACTGTGCTGATAACAACACAATAGCTGCTAGGTTCTTCGATAATGATTCTTCAGGAGCAGCCGCAAATTCAGAAAAAGACTCCAAAATCCCTCATGGTGCTGAATTTGCTACGGATTTGTCCTCTTCCCAAACCGCTTCTGAGGTGGATGGAGCAGCACCAGCAGCAGCCACGAAAGCTGAGAATCCGTGCACTAACGCGGGCGACAAGACCTTGCCATTTCTGCACAATATTAAAATCAAAGTAGAAGACAGTAGTGCTAATGAAGAATATGAACCTGACCTTATTACAAATAAGCTTAAGTGCGAGTGCAATGATACAGAGGGTGAGTTTTACAGTGTGACTGAAAGTAAAGAGGAGGACGCCTTGTTAACCACAGCCAAGGAAGAAGGTTTTGCATGCCCTGAAAAAGAAACGCTTTCCTTAAACCCACCGGCTCAGAGTCAGGGCCTCTCATGCACTTTAGGTTCTCCAAAACCCGAGGATGGGGAATATAAATTTGGTGCCAGGGTGAGAAAAAATTACCGGACACTAGTACTGGGAAAACGACCCGTACTTCAGACACCTCCAGTCAAACCAAATTTGAAATCAGCTAGAAGCCCTCGTCCTACAGGTAAAACCGAAACACATGAAGGAACACTGGATGATTTTACAGTTATAAACAGACGCAAAAAGGTAGCCAGCAATGTAGCATCAGCAGTGAAAAGGCCATTTAATTTCATGGCAAATTTTCCTTGTCCACCATCACTCATTATTGGGAAGGATGGGGATTTGTGGCCGGCGTATTCCTTAAACACCACTAAGGATTCCCAACCTCCTCACAAAGCCCATCCTATATGGAAATGGCAGCTGGGCGGTTCTGCAATACCTCTTCCACCGAGTCACAAATTCAGGAAATTTAATTCATAAAAGTGTTTTGGAAGATATTTTCTTGAACCATATTACCTTCCTTTTGTTGTATAACTGCACAGGATGGTTTGTACAAGTCCATTAATGTGTTACACCCCTTTTGGAGCCCTGGTTTATCGCATTTTGAAGACAGAAATCGGATTACTTTTTTTCCATTGCGGGTTTTTTTTTTTTTTTTTTTTTTTTTTTCCTGGAGGAGGGTGGGGGCGGGGTGGGAGAAGGGTTGGTTTACATTCCACAGACTACTTCAGGCTAAAGACTCAAGTAAAACTCAGTTATTAAGGTAGAGCTGGAACACTTTACTGTTTCAATGCTAATAATGCACCCGGTACCTCAATTCAACTGCTACAAATAAATGTCAAAAGGTTGAATAATAAATATTACAATGAGCCATTAAGTTTATGCACTAGATTTCAGACCTGAAAGTGTAACTGTTAATTCAGTGAAAGTTTGTTAGGTTACGTGGTTACACAGTGAGGTAGAAAGAAGTTTCTGTGAGCCCAAAATGTTCTTTTCTGGAGCTCTTTTTTGTGGGGTATCTTTTTCTTTTGCTCCCCTCATTCCTTCTCCAAGAGTAGTTGCACTTAATTTTCTTCCTTCCTTCCTTTCTTCTTTCTTTCTTTCTTTCTTTCTTTCTTTCTTTCCTTCTCTCTCTTTCTTTTTTTGAGTGGAAAGATTGGGGAGTCCTGCTTGAATGCTGGTAAAAGCTGCCTCATATATACTGAGTAAAAGGAATATGAGATTGCTTTTTTTTTTTTTCTTGTAAAGGATGGGATTTTACTCCTTGCAATTGGAAAAAGTCCTTTTTGTGTTCTCACCCAAAGGTTATAAATAAGGTGACTCTTATTCACTATTGTCCTGCTTACCTTGTGGTCTGACTCCTCAAGTTTGACTCCTCAAACTTGCAAAACAATTAAATAGTTCCCTTAATAGCAGGATATTTTATGGTCTGACTCTTCATAATGACAGAGCAGTAAATACAACCGAGAAAAGTACAATGGGTCAGAGTTCTAAGCATATCCCCAATGAAAAATAACAGTTATTTTAGGGCTCTTTGGTATCAGAACTCAGGCACTTGGGTTTTATTACCTTTTACTTTTTCCGCATCTCTCGAAACTTCTGTTTTCAGACCATCCTGTGATAAAGCAGGAGAGTTTCTACTGCAAGTGACAATCAGAGGTGACTATCTATATTTGCACTTAAAATCAAAGTAGTTCAACATGCAAATGGCTAGGGTCTAGCCCTTGGTAAGGGCCATGCTGGTGTGCTATCTTGTGATGATGGAAGCAGCAAATCAAAATTATGGAAATTTGCACTGTTGAAAAGCATGCTTTAGCTTTATTTTCAATTAAAAACACTGTTTAAAATTCCTGGTTCCATACATTTCTACTTATTCCAGATTGAAGAACGGTTAACAGGAAAGAATGGTTTTGTTGGCATTTTCATTTGTCATGTTTTTGCCTGAAAGAAATGCATTTGTTGGGTGTAGTGTTTTGTTGTAACACCATGTGATGAGGCCAGGCAGGTTCTGTGCAAAACACTGGATTTCTTTCTAAATAACAACAGAACTTTGCAAACTTGTTCCAAATCAAGCGCAAAAAGTTTCAGGTTTAAGACAGTGAAGCAGAGATCAATTGCTATTTTAATGAATGTTAAATCTGGCAATTTTTGGTCCACCCCCCTTAGTCTGACAAATTAATTATGGATCTCAGATTTTTGCCATCATATTCCTAAGAAGTTGCATCTATAGGTCATAAATCGTAAAACAAAACAAAACATCAATGAGATGTTTACTGTGTGAATTTAAGTCACTATTTCTCATGGAAATGGACTCTTTTTTTTATTCCTTGCCCTTCACCTTCTAATTCCTACTCCCTTTGAAATTTTTCTTTTGTCTATAAATGTTTCAGTTAGATCTGGATGGTCTCAGCTCTAATTGCTGTATATGATCTGTGGTTTTACTCTTACTGTAAAGGACAGAGGCTGAGAATACCTGCATCCAAATACATTTGGATGGAGTAAACACATGCTTTGAACTGCCTCCCTTCCTTTCCTTCTTGAATGGTGCCAGAGGTAGGTTCACTGGATCCTTTTTTTATTGGGATGATAGATATGGTCAAAGCAAAATTTGGGGGATGTCCTCCTTGAATTCATGTTTGTGTATCATTCCAAAGACCAGTACAAGTTACAGTTAAAGCCCCTAGAAAGCTGAACGATCAGCTTCACAGCCTGAGTTCTTGCCTCTTTGGAAGGCCATACAGAATTTGGGTGCAGTGATTTGTCCTGCAAAATCAGTCTGTAAAAAGTGTGATATACACACACTGGAAGTCTGTAATTTCTATTCTTTAATTACTGCTAAGTCAAGAGAGTTCAAAGTGTGATGACTTCTAAGACTAGTACTTTTCTTGTTGGCTATGGAATCATTGTTCCCATATTATAAATTGAGAATATATTTGAAGTCTACAGATCTTGGGGTGTGAGAGGACCGCTAGGTAGAATAAGCACAATTTAAAACAAATATACCCAATGGAATTTCTGACATAAAATATCGGCTTCCAGCTTTGACACTTGGTCTCCAGCCCTCAGAGAATCAATAGTTTCAGTTTATAGGAGCTGGAGAATGAGCAGCATGGAGGCCGAGGCATTCCAGAGTGATACCATCAAAAGGAAAGAAATTAAATAGTCAACACAGATTTCACCCCACAGTACTACAACAAGCCAGCCAACCACAGCAGAATCTGAGTTGGGGCTTCTGTTAGGAGAGTGTACCAAATAGTATTCAGTAACTTGCAAATACAAGGTATTCTTTAGTCCCTTAGCTGTTTTCCCATTCTGCTGTGGGAATTATTCTCGGTACAGTTTATTTCATTTTGGTTGTTTTATGATTAATGTTTTCTAAGATGCTATAAGTGTCCCAGTTGTTCAAAAAGTGAAGCCTTATTGAGAGAAAAACAAAGTTACCTCCATTGATAGATTGCATTTTTACCTTTCGATGTTTTCAGGTGATAGCATTTTTTTAAAGGCACTCTGTGGTCCCAGGGTCACTTAGTCCTATGTCTAAAGCTCACCACCTACAAACATAAAGAAAATGAAGGAATCTATGACTCTTTGGGGAAACAAGCTTATTTTGGGTCTCCTGTAAAAATAGTTTCCTGATAAGATTCTGAAATGAAGACTTAATTATTTTTTTAAGAGATGTGTGCACTTGGTCTTACAGTCAGGTTCTCTGCCTTCGGAGAAAATGGAGCTTGCTCTTTTTCAACTATTTACTCTTTAAAGTGGGTGTTCTTTTTACTGGCTTACTTGATTACAGTGCAGTAATCTCAATAATGGTTGTTTATTTTTAAATCAACAACAAGGAGCCACCACTAAACGGCAATAACACAAACTAGATGGGCTCGGTGTGTGGATTTTTATCTTACCCGTGTCTGGGTGACTTTCAATGGTCTAAAAAATTTTCAAAGTTCTGGTCACAAGAATTGAAGTGTCTGCTTGATAGGAAAATGATAGTTTTGTTTGAAGGCAGGAAAAGATAGAGACTCATGCCTCAAAAGCATTTTTTTTTTCTTTCAAAGAAAGCAAAAACAAAAGTCCTACATGTTAAAAAAACAAAAACAGAACCCTCACATTAAAAAATAATAATAATAATAAAGCTCTAGTATCTACAAAAGCTAGAAAATGTGAGTTTTGCTTCACCTTGAAAATAACTTCCTGCTGATAAAACATGTGAAAAAGAGTTTCTTAGAGCTAAACTGGAGGGGGGGGGGGTGGGAATTAAAGGCTCCCCATCAACTAACTTAAGGAAATTGACAAGGAGGAACAGGCCATCCACCTTAGGGAGTCCGCCCGGTCACCCAGGTCTTCCCCAGGATTTTCCCCTTCCTGGAAGGAAGAACTATTTTTAACGCTAGCTTTGGTTTTGGTTTGCTCCCTAGGCCAAAGGGCATTTGCAAACTAGCCTGGGGGGTAGGGACGTAGGGAAGCTCAAGGAGGTGGGGGGAAGGGCTGCATTTTACCTGTTTGGCAGGCAGTCTTTTGCAAAAAAAAAAAAAAAAAAAAAAAAAAGGAGGGGGGCCCAGCTATCATTCTTTGCCCATGCCCTAGGCCCCCGCTCTTCTCTCGCTCCTTTTCAAACTGTGGCGGCCTCACAAGCTCCTACTTTAAAAGGCCTGAGATGTTTTGCATGAAGCCCTCACAATAGGGGTTGAGGGAATTGACAGTTTCAAAAACAAGGCGTTCAGTCCTTTCCAGCTGCCGGGCCCGCTCTCTCGCACCAACTCCTCGTTCCTCTCTGCTGGTGGCGTCCTCGGGAGAGAGCTGCCATCCCCCACCCCGCCAGCCCGCATTCCGGCCGGCCCCACCCCGCCCCCGGGCTGTGTTTGTAAACAGGGGTCAGTGTCCAGGGGCTGCTGGCGCGGGGCTTGGGACAGGCGGGCTGGTAGGGAACGCAGGGGACGGCCTAGCCGGCGAAGGGCCGACCCGGGGGACGTAGCGGCTTCGGGGTCCCTTTCCCCCTCGCTTTCCACCTAGGTGCCAAGCTCTGGCCACCGTGCTGACCCAGGGCAGCTCTTAGCTCTCTGGCCTGGGCCACCACACCGGAAAGATGTTTAAATGCCGCCATTTTGCATGGTGGCAAACAAATTTCTTTGTGACTCCCCCCCTCCCCCGGCCAGATCCTGCTCTCCTCTGAATTTGTCACCTACTGGCTCCCCGGGGCGGAACAGCCCCGTACCCCTGAGCGCACGACCCCCAGCTCCTTTCCACGCAGCCTCCTGTCCCAGTGGCCTCAAGGCCAGGCCCGCCGGGAGCAGAGGCGACAGGGCGCGCGGCCGGTCCTCAGGGACTGGACCGCCTCCTCTCACTTTGCGCTCCTTTTGTGTGTTCTGAAGTCATCTCCCACCCCGGCACACGCACACACTGCCTAGCCATTTCTCACCTTCTCGCCCAGGCCTCATCTCTCTGTCCCAGGCAAATGGGGCCCAGCTTTTTTGCTCTGGGCGGAGGGCTGGCCCAGGTCTCCAAAATGCGTGCGTGCGACGCAAGTGGCAAAGAGATGAGGCTTCACACTGGGCCAGCCAGCACGGCTGTGAACGCCTTCTGGGAAGTGGCCCAAGACCTGCGGGCCCGGAGTCTGGGGAGGGCACGGGTGCGCAGGCGAAGGCCCAGCAGAACTCCCAAAGAGGGGGGATGTGTGATGGGGCAAGGCTTGCTTTTCTTTGGCGCCGTGGTTCCTGTCCTTGGAACCTCTCTGAGCCTCTGCAAGTGGAATGATGACCTGGAAACGGGAAACGGGCGACAGTGACCTGGAAAACCACCCTTGGTTGGGGAGGTGCAGCAATGCAAACAAAGCTGCTCCCGGAGGAAGAGGGGAAACAGAGGTGCACCGCAGATAGGTCACAGGAAAGTGCAACAAGCTTGCTTTTCCCGGGTGTTTAAAATGCAGCCCCAGTTGTAAAGTGTGTGAAATTACGCACTGGTCTCTTAAAGAGTGCCTAATTTATAGTAAATAGCAAGGTCTTTGTAAATGGCTTTATTATGTTGTTTCTTGTTAATTGTTGAGAAAATCCCCATTGTTGAGTGTGAAAGGCTTTATGAGCTAACCTGGTCCTCGGCGCAATCAGAGGGCAGTAAATGGCCGCTCGGCCTCGGAGGCCCAGCGCGGAAGCGGACGCCGGGCCGAGCGCGCCCGGGCGACCTCTGGAGACGGCGACTCGGCCTGGGAAGCAAGTGGAGAGGGTTTCCAGGCTTTCATTAAGGAGAAGGCGTGTTTTGAACTCGCGGGCCCCCGAGAGCGGCTCGCTAAGTGGGCCGCGGAGAACCGGGAGCGCCGGGGCGATCCGGGCGGCTTGGGCCGCGGGGAGGCGGAGCGGGGCCCGGCGCCCCTCTCCGCTCCCAGAGCGTCGGACACAGGCCGGCCGGGCCGAGCGCCGGCTCCAGCCGCGCCGGGGTGGAACTGGTTCTTGGGCATTGTCTCCACTTCTCCAGCCGCGTGGAGCGCAGGCTCAGGCGGTTTTGGCCAGGCCTGCGGAACGCCCGAAGATGCCGGGCCGAGAGGCTGGAGGGGCTCCGGGCGGAGCAGCCCCCCGAAGGGGAGCTCCAGACCCCTGCCTGCGCCTCCTTGTCTTTTGTTTAAAAGCTGTCTCTCTCCCTCTCTCTCCCCCACTCTTTCTTCCTTTCTCTCTCACGCGCGATCTCTCCCTCTCCCTCTCTCTCTTTCTCTCTCAGAAACCTGAAATGGACTCCGAAGAAATGAAAGGTTTTTGTGTGGGTGTGAGACAAGGAAAAGAATTTCTTCTTTGGTCTAGGATAAGATAGTCTTATCTCCTTTCCCCATCTTCTCCAGCTGTCCTTCCAGTGAGTTGGGACCCAGGAAGTGTATGGGCAAAACCAGGCAGGCGCTGGGGTCATTTGATGAACTTTGAGGCGAGGACCCCGCGGGGTCCTGCAGGCCTGGAGAGGGCGGACGGAGAGCGCCTCCCTGGGCTCGGCCCGCGGCCTTCCCGGGACTCGAGACCCGGTGCATCGAGGGGAAAAGCAGCAGCGGCTTCCGAGCTCTGGCAGTGGCCCAGGGAAGAGAATTTCTTCGTGAGCCTACTTGGGGGGGGGGGGGAGGGGGGCGGTGGAGAGACTGGGTTAGGTGGACTGTACGTCAGGGTTTGGACATTAGCAAATGCAAATCACAAGGAAATGTTAATTCCAGTCAGAAAAACCTATATCTTCCCTATCTTCCTGGCCTTCTAAGATGGCCCTCTGCTTGCGCACACTCGCTCTCTCACCAAATTAGCTATTACGTGAAATCCCCCTGGGTTTAAAGCACTTGTTTCGCGGATTCGTGTACAACCCATATTAACTATGCACTTTCTGCTATTCCTCTTGTGACTGTCCCTGTCTCTTTCCTTCTTTGAGGAGCGTATGATGCATTTTATTTTAGCCCAATCGATGCGTGCAAATACTGGGATAACACAGCCCACACTTCTGCGAGGGAGGCTGTTTTCAAAATTGAGTTTAGGGATCAATACGAAGTCGAAAAGCTCCAAATTGCACGAATGCACCAAATTCAAGCCTTGGGGCTCCCAAGCCCCTTTCCTGAGTGATTAACGCACTGGTGGGCAGTCACCGGCGCTCCACCGGTCCTGCTTTCTCAAAACAGGATGTTTTCACCATGTGTATTTGGCTTTCCCTGAAGATCACTCCAGTTTGCTTGGAAAAAGACGACCCCAAAACGTGTGGAGTTAAACCCCAAGTCAGTGGCTTCATGCGGGGCTCCTCTCATGCTGGCACTGCTGACCTCCATTCCTCTTTTTTTCTCTTCCTAGGACCTAACAGCAGCACCTAAAATTGCCATAGTGGGTGCCCGGAAAACGTTTGCCCAGTTGAATAAATGTTTTGCTGGCTGGAGCAGCCCTCTCCTGGACCACTATCTGACTCCCACGACTTCTTCGCCCAGAGCCAAGCTGTATGGTGCAGCAAGAGCTCTCTATTCTTCTGCGGCTGCCGCCATGGCTGCGGGGCTGACTGGTGTCTAACTGGGGGAAGGGCAGTGGTTGTCCCTTGCAAGGGACGTTAAGGCCAGAGAGGTGAAGGGACAGAGATTTTGGAAAAAGAATTAGGAGAGCGTGCTGCCCGCAGATGTGTGTGTGTGTGTGTGTGTGTGTGTCCCAGTAGTGTGAAGAGAACGTCTACAGGAGAAATAGACCAAGTACCTAGGATGCTAGGGTATCCCTATTCCTTAGCTCCTGCTGTTGGGATCTTCCTTTCCTTGAGAGACTAGAGCAAGACAGAAGGAGGTGGAGAGAGAATGGCAGGCAGCCTAGAGGCTCTCCAGTAAGATCCAGTCATTCATCTAATCAGTGCCATCAATATCTTTGTGTTTGACCCTTTTGGATGGAAGAGGCTTAGAATCAATAGATTTAGACCCTAAAATATTGCCAGTCTAGCAGAGAGCAACTGCTCACAGGTCTGCAAGGGCCCACCCTGGCCAGGGTGCTCCAAAGGAAACAGAGGGAAACAGGAGAGAAACTGAGTGGCTGCCTACCTTCATCTCCAAGCCATCAAAACAAACAGACAGACAGACAGACAGACAAACTCCAGTCTCCTGGAGGCTATTGGACAAGCACATGCTGGGCACCAAAAGGTTGGAATATAATTTCCATTGTTAGTGCTTGTCGTCTTTTAAATCAGTTTAGGTTAGCTCCAGGAACCACACAATACTTGTGATAAGTGCCCGGCAAAAGGGAGGAAAAACAGTGTAGAAGAGAGACTGCACTAAGGTTAGACAGCAGCCTTCCCTCTTTCCTGGGGAAGTTAGAAACGGACACAAACATGTAAGAGATCTTGAGGCTACAACTCGGTCAGTAGGTATGAGTTTCTGTCTCTGAAATGACTGCAAAGGACCTAGATTCTTGGATCTCCCAGGAATAAAGGCACATTTTTACATTCATTTTTCCTCATGTCTCTCTCACCCTCTCTCTTTCTCCCTCCTGTTCAAATGAATGAATCCCCTGATTGTTGGTGGGGCAAATGTGGAAGATTAGTTTTTGGCCTCTACGTTGGACCCAAATATGCAGACCAGTGGACGCTAAGCTTTCAAATGCCTGGATATTATAGCCATTCAAAGTAAAACCTGCATGATGCAGTAGAAATTGCCAGGACCAGGTTTATTCACCTTTTCCCTTTATCTCCTTTTTCTCCTCTCCCACCTTTCTCAGCTTTTCCTTTTCTCCCCCTCCTCCTACCTAACCTTTGTGCCCAATAGTCAGCAATACTTTCTCCAGAGGTGGAAGGAGGGTAAGACCTGGGCTTAAACCAATGCTGATGGAGGCAGTGTGGGAACCTGCAGTGACCCTGAGCTTCCTTGCTGGGGTGAGAGGCCAGGGCTTCCCAGCCTCTTGCCCTGCATGTGCTAAGCTATTCCTGTTAGGCTGTAAAAAATAGAGTGCATCTCAAGACCAGGAGAGTCGACTCCATAAACACATGGCTGTGGTTCTAACATGTAGTGCATTGCCCAATGCAAATGCAGAGATGCTTTTAATTTGGTTCCAAGTGTGTTAGACGTCATGTGGCAAATTGGTCTTCAGAAAGCCAATTTTGATATTTTCTGTTAATAATAAAGGCTTTTCAAACGAACAACCTTAAACATATACGATTGAGAATGAATCACACTCCTACCAGTGTGTTTCTTATCTGAATTTACAAAAGAGAGGTCGTGCTTTTTACGCCCTTCTAAATAAGAAACATTTTAAAGTAGAAGAGGTTGGTTAACATTTGGATTGTTCAGTTGTTTTGCGGCTCATATGATTTTAAGAAAATAAAGTATTTAAACCTTTGTGTTTTTTTAAACCCTTTTACATCTTTACGTATGTAAATTTAAAAGTAAATTAGGAAATTAGTTACACACTCCTGCCATCTTCTATAGAAAAATGACCTCAGAAACATGTTTTACCTAAAATGTCAAAATTTCATATTATCTTACACAATTTCAGCCGGCTGCTTGTAATTTAATGCTACTATCAAATTGGAGGGAAATAGAACTTGCTTTGTATTAATTAAATGGGAGGAAAATATAACTAATTTGTAGATTTAGGGAGGTTGCCAGCACTTCTAAAACCTTGTGCTTTGTATCAATCTCTAGCTGGTTTATCTGAATACGATCCGATCCTATGTAACATGTGGACTGCCTATAATATTCTGACACAATGCAATATTTCTAGATGAACTGAAGGCTCCTGACTGTGAATTTCCCATCTCTTACTGTTTTGAACCAATAGTTTAGTGTATACTCCAAAGTTGGTTTTTAAGTGTGATCTCCTTCGAGAAGAAAGTGCAAAAATAATTACAAAAAAAAACCCAAAAAACCCACAGGAAATCTTTTACAACTAGTGTTGGGGCCATTGATCGCCAGTTACCTGCTATAATGTGAATGGAATCATTATGGCTGTTCCATTGACACACTTTCTTCATTCAGGATTCTGGCCAAAGGAATAGCATGTCAACGTGTAAAATTCTAGCCAAAGATAAGCCATTACAATGGAAATCGCGATGTGCAAAGTCTCATTGAAGCCAATGAAATTGAGTGTAATATCCATACTGCATTCTCATCGGCTTGCCCCAGGATTTAGTATGCGGCTCCGCATTGAAATGAGATTATGCATATAAAATGCCAATATAGAATACAATGCCCAATAAAACATTAGAAAAGCAACTTACAGCCCATACACATGGGCTTTACTTAAATTCGAACTTCATGTGCAAAATAAGCACACCACCGTCGGAACACTAAATCTACAAAATGTCCTCACTCTGGTTTTTCATGCTTCTTTCTGCATGATTCCCCCCCACACCCCCTCTTATCCAAACACAATTCTTTTAAGGGCACTCTTCAAATCATCTAACAATTCCCAAAGGGTATTCCAGGAGTCTTTTAAAGTGTCTTTCTAAATTAAAAGGCCCCAAACAATTTAAGTGCATTTTTGAACCAAAAATATCAGAAAGCATTTGGATTTTGGCAAACCTAAGGGTTTTTGCAAGAAGAAAGGGACCAAAGAGAAAACAACCCCACAGTGGATTACAAGGTTAGGGGACAGGTCACTAGGAAAGGGAAATAAAACTGAATGTTAGGTTGGGCTTGTAAATTATGCACCTTTCAGGGAAAGCGGTTTTAAGGTCTCTTCACTCAAGGGTTTTTTTTTTTCCCCCATCCATTTTGCTATTAATTCTTAACTCTTGGTAGGCAGCTCTTTAATGAGGCTGTTTGTGGCAGGTTAATTTTCTCCAATCTACTGAGCTCCTCGTTTTCCCTTTTAAGTGCACTGCTGCCTAGAGCTTTCTGCAGTGTCCCTACCAGAAAACAAAATACACGTGAAGTTGTTGGGCCAGGCTGAGAAATAAAGGCGTTACGAGGACAGAAAACCAGAGGGCCTGAACAGATTGGAGTAGGAGGGTAGTAACCCGGCCGAGTTGAGGGCGTGAGGGAGAGGGAATTCGGTCTTAGGAGAGCAATGACCCTGGGAGTGTAATATATTAAATATTGCAGCAATCGATTTCAATACCCCCAAGTGGACACGGGAATAAAAATTCACCAACAAGCTGAAGTGATTAGGAATGCTTTGTTGCGAAGGAGGGGGAAAAAATGTGATTTTCTTCAGATCCTTTTTGTTCGGGTTAGAAGAGGCCTAGACAATCCAAGTCTAAGCCTGGACACTCAGTTTGGGATATAACTCTGGAGGTTAGTCATATCTCAGTGGTGCTTCTGCATAGTGAAAAGATGGGCCTTTGTACTAAGGAGGATTAAGCATCAACCACAATTATGGCTGGTCACTCTAGGAGCCTTCCTCCCAAGTCGGAGAGGAGTACATCTTGGAAGGGCTGCCCCTTTGCTGTGTATTAGTCTTTGTTTCAGCTCTGGGACAAAGCAGTTGCTTTTGCACAGTTCTTCTTTCATTAAAATCCAGGGGAAAATGCACAATATGGTTTACAGAAGGTTGATTCACAATAGCGGGACGTAAAACAGCCTTTGGTGCTATGGGGGGGGGGGGGAAGAAACATTTTTGAAATGTCATTCCTTGGCCGAAAGTAGGCAACTGTCCTGTATATTTGCACAAATACCCACTACCACACGTGATTTTTCGTTAGCGATTTCAGCATTGGGTGGGATTTTCTGTTCTTTTTTTCTACCAAATCTAGCTCTTTGACAGTCATGCTATGAACCGTGTGTCTCTCAGTCCAGGAATCTGCTTAGGGATTTGGGGTAGCCACTGCGGAGCCTGCTTGGAGGTGGGGGGGGAGGGTTGTTTTCAGTCACAGCCCTAATGGGCAAGGCCTGGGCTCTTCACACTGGGGACACCAAGTCTGCTGCTGGGGACACACTGCTGGATGCCTGCATGTAGCCGCAGCAGCCACAGCCACTGCCTGCCGCCCTCCTCCTTCGGTGTGGTCGCCACAAATCTGGGAAAGAAATGCAGCATCATACAAAGGATTTCTTTAATGAGGATGAGTTCCTCAGAATGACTGGGGGCTGTGCCTGCTGCTCAGGCCTCTCTTTCCCTCTGCCAGATCTATCCCTCCCCATCATATCCTTCCTTATATACTAGCCTGGGGTTGGAAAGGGCATCCCCCCACCCCACGCCCACCCCCACCTCCTCCGATAACCCAGAGGCTGATTTCTACTCTACTCTGGTGGCTGAGTGAGGATGGACTGGAAGGTCAGGGGGAATCTCCGAGTCTTGCAAAAGTAAACATATGTGTATATATCTCTAGTGCCCCCTCCGTTCTCTGCCATCAGTCTTGTCTTCTATCCTAGTTATCACTTATCACTTATCCAAGCTGCCACTTGGAGCACGGTCCTAGGGACTAGCTATATTTCTGCATGAAGATCCTACCAGGGGAATGTTCAAGGCAGAAGGAACCCTAAGCCTCCCCATCTCCTTTGAATCTAATTGGGGTGACCAGGGTATAGTTAAGGCCCAGGCTGGTTGTGAAACAGAGCCCTTAGGCTCCTGCAGCTTGAAACTCCCAGGCTCTCTGTGGAATGGTGACTGGTTACAGGGAGGCCATTTCTGCCTTAGAAAGCTGTTCGTCTCCCCTAAACCTACATGGCTCCTTGCTTTCTTCAGGGTGGGGAGAGAGGTAGGTCCAGGAGCAAAAGATCGCTCAAAAAAGTTACTTGGAGTTAGAGCCACTGAAACCAGTTCTCTCTCTTCTTGAGTGTGGGAAAGACTGGGTTGGGGGGTTGGGATCCGGACAATAAAGGTATTGCTCTGTTTTGCTCTGGCCCCCCCTTTGGCTTTTTATTCTGCATTCTGCATCTCTCCCTGACTTTTGTCTTCTTCTGCTGCTTCTCCTTGTCTTTTCCCTCAAGTCAGGTCAGGAAGAGCAAGCAGGTTGGAAGCATCAATGGACTTACGCTGCGAGGGCCAAGCCAAAATGCAGCCTGGCCATGTCTGGGCAGGTGGTTCAGAGCTCAGAGATTCTTGTGTGACTGAGGAGTAATTTGGAGAAAAGGAATCTCCTGGGGGTGGGGGCGGGGAGGTGCAGGGGGGGGCACTCTGTCTCAGGTCACTGAGAAGCGGGTTCTGCGCCCAGAGCCCAAGCTCTGGGATCCCGAGAGCCTGCCTTGCTGTGGAGTACCTGTTGCCTGAAGCTGCTTGGGGGAGCTTTTGGGCCTCTGCCCTATTGTGAGTCTTGGGGGTTAGGTCTGGCTTCCCCTGGGGCCGCTGGATTCACCTGTCACTACGCTCACTGCCCAGGGACCCTGACAAACCTCCACAATGTGGGCCTGAAAAAGGGCGCTTAAGGTTCACTGATCTGTGTGTAGAACTTTGCAAAACTGCAAATAAGCGAGAAAATTTGTCTATTCTTGTGGAGGGAAATACAAGTTTGCACTTAACATGGAAGCCTGAGAAAAAGAGGGGGGGAAAACACTTCTCCTGGCCAACAGCCCCACTGTAATCTCCAGAACAATTTCATTTCCTCTGCAGCACCCTGGCTACCCTAGCCGAGGCCTCGGAAAGGTCAGGGAAGAGATGGAGCTGAAAAGCGGGGGTGGGGAAGGAAAGCGGGGGCTAGGCCCTGGGCAGGGTCGCAGGTGAGGGCCAGGCCGGGTGGCGAGGAGGAGACTGACAGGTTGCAAGGCCACAGGACGGGAGGAGGGGGCAGAGCCGCGTCTTTTGGAAGGTTTGCGTGTTTCCGAGAGGGTTTTTTTTCGGAGGAATTCGCACCGCCCGCCTCCGGGGCAGCTTGCTGGCGCTCTCCCCCGCCCCTTCTTGCAGAGCAGGTCGCAGGGAGCTCGGGTTTCGGCGAGGCCCCGCGCCGCCAGGCCGCCCGCGCTCCGCCAGCCCCGGCGCGCAGGCCTTTCCCGCTTGCTGAGAAAGGGAAAAGCGCACGCCCGGGGCCCTGCGGGCGGGGAGCCTGTCGGTGCGGCGGGAGAGCCGCTCCTCCGCGGGAGCCGAGCCGCTGCGGCCCGCCAGCTCGGTCAACCCGGCCGGGCCGCGCAGGCGGCAGGGGCTGTGCCCGGGAAGGGTCTCCTGCGAAGGGCGGCCGAGCTCCCCCCGTCGTCGCGCGGCTGCTGGGAAGCCGCGCGGGCTGCAGCGAGCAGCAGGCCCCGCGAAGCTGGTCTGCTCCCCTGCAAAGGGGAGGTTGGAACTTTTGAACCCTTTGCTTAAAAGTGATTGATCGTGTCCCGCCAGAGAGCGGCCCCACCCCCTGTCCCCACCTCCGCCGCCTTCCCTGGTCACCTCGGCTCTAAGCGTGCGAGAGGAGACCGCGCTGGGCGCAAGGGCTGGTGCCTTTGGAGACGTGTGCAGCAAACGCGAGCACATCGAGCCCACAGAGCCAGAGCGGCTGTTGCGATTCTGGATGAATCCCTTGTGGGAACTCCTAACGGGAGGGTGGGTTCCTGCCTCCTTCCCCACAGCCCTCTAAGTGAAAGACGCAAACGACAGCTTTTCCCCCTGAAACCGTCCCTGCACGCCGGCCTCTCCCTACGAGGAAGTCCTCGCAGGAGCCGGGCTCGGCTCTGGGAACCTTCAGGGAACTCTGCATGAAGGCTCGAGGCCTCCACGAGTTAAGTTGATTATTAATTTGGGCTGTTCAGGAGGAGTAACACACTTAACGCCTTTGGCTTTGGGGATTGTCCCGGAGCTGGGACCGAAGCACAGATGACCCAGGGTTGCGGATGGGAAATGCGAGTTGCCGAGACTCCCGGACGTGTCTGAGTGGTCTGGGTAGAGCTCCCGGGGCAAAGGTTGGCTCTTCCTCGCCCCCAAGTAAATTCCTGGTTAACTAGTGCAGACTAAATACCTTAGTATCACTAAATGGGGTAAAACAGACGGGGTTGAAAGTGAGGGCATGCCAACTGGACCCAGACCTGGTCATACTTCTCCACCGGTGATAAGTCAGGGTGCTTCAAACACGAAAATAGAAATGTAACATTCAACTGGACGAATTAATTTTTGACGGATTTACGGTATGATTTTCTTTCGAGCGGTATTCATTGGTTCCTTCGAGCAGTAGTGCGGTCCGAAGACAGAAATATAAACAAGCACTTTCTGCTTTGCGGAAACCCCTTAACAGTATCTCCCAAAGAAAGATCAAGACACTTTGTGAATTTTCCCCAGATAATGCCTCATATTCCGAATGACTGATCAGAGAACTCCGGTATTGTTAAATAAAATGAGAGGAAGGGGAGTGACGTGGGAGTCGAACAATGGCATTTCTGAATCAGTTTGCTTGATTGACATTGGGGGCTTCATGACCCCAGGGAATAGGACTCATTACGGTGAATACACCAAAACATCAACCAAGATTAGAACTCTAGATCCTGTTTTAATCCCATTTCAGTCTAAATTATAGTGGGAAAATATAAAATCCAAGAGGAGAGAATTACTCCATCATATATTGACCTAAAGTCTTAATTGTTCAAAGGGGGAAAGAAAAGTGGAAAACCGATATACTTTTCATCACTTTAGAAGTGGCACTGACATTTAAGTCAAGTGTAAAGGTTTGGTAGGGTTGATACTAAGAATATTTCTGTGCTATAACATATACTTATTTGGGGGAGACATACTGAAGAAATACACAGGGAGCTTTTTGCATGCATGAGAAAAGCAGAATCCTCCGCCACTGGGTAAAAAAGAGGGATCATCAGCAAATTGATGCTGAGAAATAATTAGATACCTTAAAGGTGGAGTCTCAATTTCCACTATTATTTGGAAGACTTCTCTATTTCTTCGGAGAAGATTTCTATTTTTAAATGACAAAAGTTGTGTAAATTTAACCCTGTAAGTTGTTGAGAGCAGATCTTCAATTCAGGTTGGAGAAACAGAATGTGTGTGAGCAAAGTCTATTTTTAACCACAGAAGAGTGTGAGATACTGTGGGCTGTGTTAGATGGGAGTATAATCTATGGCAACTTCACTACAAAAATTTTTCATTCTTCATTGGAACTTATTCTCAGTTCTCAGGAACTTGAAAGACTGGCGATCTTAAGTAATATACATTAAATTGAACCCCTACCATACAGAAGGACAAAGCTGTGGCAAAAGACATTGTAGTTATATTCTATTTTTTTTAGTAGGTAAATCACAGCAAAGGGGGAACGTAACAGGAAGATATAAAAAATAGAGCATATATATAAGTAATGAAATAGAAAGGGTTGCTCCACAATACAGCTTCACATATTTTGAGGGGTGGATTTTAATGAGAAGCCTCTGTGTTGCATGGGAACTGGGAATCATAGAAATTATTTATGCAGCAAGAAGGAACGAAAATTAATTATTAGGAGCTCAGTAATCACCAAATAAACTCTGAGCTTTGAGGTTAAAAATAGACGACTATCTTCATGTTCAATTATACAGTATCACTTACTAATACAACTGATGTTTCAGCCTCTCGGTGAGACCAGATACCATCTTCTATGGAGATATCTTGGTATTAATTAATGACTGCTTTATTCTCATTATTCACAAGGAAAAATAGGGGTCGTGTCACATTAAAATTAAGATTATCTTAGTTTATCTGGGCTCTTAAACAAAGATCATTCAAAGTAATTATATTTTGAATTAACAGAGGTAGGCAATTTATCTCGTTTTTTTTTTTTTTTGTTCAAAGACAGAAAATAAAGATCAGAAATAAGCAAAGTTTCATTTTGAAGATAGAAAGAACCAAACAAACATGTCTTGACTTTTGCAATATTTCCCTTGCTAAAGGGGGAATGAGGGAACTGTAAAAGACGTGACTTTGCAAAGTCAAGTCCTTTTTAAAAGACTCGGATCGAAATTCTTGCTATGCAACAAGGATTCAGGTTTGATTAATTTTCTGCAAGCGACGTGACAGCGGTGTTTTAAAAGATTAATTAAAATTGAAGTGATACGGAGCAGGAATTCAACCTGCAGAGGCGTCCCTGGCGCCTTGGGGGGCTTTGCAAGCGAGTCCCAAGTCCAAACTGCGGGCTTTCCCGAGCCTGGGACGCAACTCCCCGTCTCCTGGAGAGGAACGCGGAATTTGGCAGGGCGCCCGCCTGGCCGCCTGGCATCCCGAGCTGGCCGCCAGCTCTCGGGGGTGGGGACGGGGTGTGTCCCGGGGAACCCGCTGCCCAGAGAACGGCTGGCGCGGCGCGCGAAGAGCCAGTGAGGTCCAGGGTCACACCAGAGGCCGGAGGGGATTCCAGGAAGCCCCGAGCTGACTGCCCCAGGCCGCGTCCACTTCTCCCGGGGGGGGGGGCGGGGGGGGAAACCTACTTCGCGCCCCGGCTCCTCGGAGCCCCCTCCACGGTCGCGAGCGCGCGGAGGGCGTAGATGGCACGCTGAGAAGGCTCATTCAGAGCGAAGGGCGTGGAGGGCTCGGCTGCTGGGCTGCGGCTGCCCGGGCCGGGGCGTGGGCCTGCCCGGGCAGTCCTGCCTCAACTGCCTCGGGACTCGGGACTCAGGACTCCGGGAGGCCGTCCACGCCTGGGCCGCCCAGCCACGTCCTCCTACCTCTCCGTTCAGTCTCCTGCCCCAGCTTCTGTCCCCCTGCATCCCTGTCCCTTGGCTTCACTTAGCGACGCCTTCGCCTAAGTAAGAAATGAAGCTGAGCGCAATTGTAACTGTACTCAAGATACAATCGCGGGAGCCCTCGGGGTCGCGCGCGGCGGCGAAGCTACGCGGGTGGCGCCCCAGAGGGTGGGTAGGGGAAGAAGGGGGCGTCCGTTTGCAATTCGCCTTCCCAGGGCACGAACTACGGTGTCCCCTTTTCTCCAACCGGGGAGAAACGGCGTCCCCTTCTCTCCAAGCGTGGGGCTCGGGTGCCGACGGGGAGGCCACGCACGGCGGGGCCCTCACCCCAAGGCTCTGGCGGGGTTGTGCGCCCTTGGGCTCCCGGCGACGCGGAGGGGGCGGCCTCCCAGCTGGGGCTGTCCCTTCGCCCTGCGGCGGCGCCGGGAAACCCCTTCCTCTGCGGCGGGTCCCAGGGGTCGGGGCCTAAAAGGCTCCCTGGGGATTCTCCGAGCCGCGGAGGCGACGTGGTTCCTCCTCCCCCTCACGTCTGCCTCTCCCACCCTCTTCCCAGAGACCTTGGAGGTGGCCAAGTGGGAAGGGAGGCGGGCAAACAGACGGTGGAGGCCTGGGAGCCGGAGGCTCGGGAGCTGGGGGGGGGGGGGGGGGGGGAGTCCGGGGCAGGAAAGAAGCATTAGGACGCGAAGGAAGGGGCGGTGGGGCGAGGAGGACTTAGCTGCGAAGGGCTGAGGGTGGGGGGGGGTGAGGCGAGAATCCCTTTCTTTCCGAGTGGCGCAGGGGGACCTCTTCCCCGGGGAGCCCCCACCCAGCAGCTCCCAACCTCGAGAACAAAGGGTCTGGGAAGCACGGTCGGGGTCGGGGAGCGGAGGTGGAGGGAAGCAGGAAGGCAGGCGGTGGGGGCAGGGGAGGGCGCTTCCCCACATTTCCTCTCGCGGCAGAATGACGGAAAGCTCCCTCCAGCAAACGCCTCACTGAGGCCGCTTCAAAATCCGGGAGGGCTCGGGTTCCTTACCTAACGGATGCACTCGCTCCCTTCCTCCCCCAGCGTCCCCACCCCCTCCGGCGACCGAGGCCCGCGAGCAGCGAGGCCGGCGGCGCGCCGCGGCGCGGGCGGAACCGCGGGGCAGCAGCGCCTCCTGCAGGTGCCTGGCGCCTCCGCAGCCGCCGTGCCGCGCGGTCTCTTAAGGTGGAACCAGCCTGGTTCCCCCACCCGCGCTTTCGGCTCTTCCGCAACCGTGATTCCACCCGCCGCAAGTCTCCTTCGCGAAGCGGGCCTGACTGTCCAGAACGGTCGGAGTCTGTTGGTCCCTGCTGCTAGTTCCTTGATGCCTTGACTCCATTACCTGCAGCACCTCGTCCGAGGAAGCCCCGGTATCGATTTGGAAAATCACAATTGATACGTCCCTGCAGGTATAAAAGGCTGCGTAAGTCACGCTTCAGGGCGGAAAGACCAAAACGGCGTTTCTTTAATCTCAAAGCAAACTTTTATTTTGGTTTATTAAAACCAGAAGCCTAGCACGAAAGGATCGCCGAGAGTAGACCTGCCCAGGGGTCTTCTGGATCTAAGAATTCAGGATAAGATTGGCCGGTCAGAGGGTCGCATGCAGCGCCCACACCCCGCAAACTCGTGGGCAGCTGCGGGCGCAAATAGGCCGGGGAGGAGCTGCAGGACTGCGGGGAACCCCTCCTTGCGCGTCTCCCGCCGCCTCCGTTTTCAGCCCACTCTTTGTTTAGTGAAAAGCGGGAACGGGGGGATAGAAGAGCAGTTTTTGTTTCTTTCCTCTTTTAAACTAAATGTGCGTGTGTCCGTGAATTCATCGTCCTTGAACTAAGTGTCCTCAGCGAACTCGACATTCTTGGGGGAACCCTGCGAGCTCTGAGCAGGACACGAACAAGCCAACTTTGGTTCCGCTGCCATGTGCAGTAAATTCTTCTCCTTTGCTCTTCCCTCTCTCCGCGTCACGGAGAGGGGGCCCCCTGGGGGCTGCCTCCGTACTCCCGCACCCCCAGGACCTGGAGCCGCGGAGAGCTCAGGTCCCAGGGCAGGGGCGCCAGGAGGTATCGGGGGAGGGGAGACTAGCGGTCCGCCTGGGGTGTGAGCCTTACCTGCACCTTGGGAACCTCCTTTCCCCTGGACGCCCGGCCTTGGCTCCGCCCTGTCCGGCCCCGCCCCAGGGAAGCTGGGCCGCGGGTGGGGCCGCCGCGGGGACAGCTCCCAGGGGCAGGTGCCGCAGGGTCACACCCGCCCCGGGGGTTGCAAACCGCAAGCGAAAGTCGAGAGGGGCTGGAGCTTTTCCTCTAATCCGTTTTACACTGTGAAAACCGCAAAGCTGTCGCCTAGGCGGCCACTTTTTAATTGGGAGGCAAACAGACGAAAAACCAAAACAAACGCGCGAGCTGACTTTTCTTTCCCTCTGTTTTCTCCTCAACAAAAAGCTCGCTTTCTGGCGAAGAGGGAAACCAACGACCCGGGCTGACGCTTGCTCGCTTCGGGGCCTGGAGCGGGGCGCGCAAGGGGGCAGCTTGCGCCGTGCCGCTGTCTCCACGCTCTGCCCGCGTGGATCTCCAGCCGCGTCCCGCCTCTCCACGGGCCACGCCTGCCGCCCCGTCGCGCGCTTTCTCGTTCGCGCGGAAGGGCAGATGTGGGGGGACCTGGGTGTTGGAGGCTCGGAGGTCGTAAAATTGGCCCCAGGTCCGGGCTCTTCCGAAGCCCGGGGCCGGAAGAGCAGGGGCTTGGGCCGCCAGTCCGGGGAGACCTCCAAGCGGAACAGAAGGAGCACCTGCAGACGCTCGAAGCTTCCCCTGGGGAAAAGCATACATCGGTAGACACGCTGCGCGGCGCCAGAGCTAACTCTCAATTTACCGCGCGTCCTGCCTTGGGGGGTGCTGAGGCCCTTGGGGGGAACCCTTGAGAAAAGCAGAGGACGCGGGAGACCGTCCGGGTCAGGTGGGCCGAGACCCACGAAGGTGGATGTCTGCTTCCCTACGTCCTGCGTAGAAAATGATTTTTAAACATTTATTTTTGAAAATGATTTTTAGTCACACTTGTCGTGGAGGTAGGAAAAGGGAGGGAAGTCAAAAGAAAGGAGGAGGCCGACCTTTATTTTACAAGAAAAACCCAGGAAAAATGGATTGGTCGAATTGTGGAGTAGGAGGGAGGGAAGGAAGGATGAAGACTTTCCTTCTTTGTTCTTAAAAGCCCGAGCACTTTGGTTTGTTTGTTTGTTTCCCAAAATCAAAATACAGAGAGGCAGTCCTTGTAGGGGCATGCTTATGCAATCGAGGGATGCTGCTCATTAATTAGTTCACTTTTAAAACATTTGCTGGGCTGAGCAAAGTTTTTAGAAGGTTCTTTCTCAGAACCCAGCCCCGATGTGAAGCTCAACTCGATTTAAGGCAGACCTAGGATCAAAATTTCAGACGAGATCATGCGTGTATACATCTGTACAAAAATACACATGCCACAGAGTTTGTATTCCTTCCAGGCTAAGACAAGAGATTCTATAGTAAATTATATGTGATGGCTGAGTTTTTTTCTGGTAACCTCTTGTCACCAGAGAGGAGTACTGAGTTATCTTTCTCTCCATTCCCAATTAATAAATCTACTGAGAGAGAACTCTCCTTATGAGAATGTGGCTTCCCCCCCCCCCCCAACTCTCTTTCTGGTTTAAACGTTCTTTCCTACACGTGAACACACACAGAATATACATGATAAGCAGAGTTTTCCCTAATCAGCCTGTAATGTATGATCTATATAAATCCATGCCCACTGTTGAGGACTTACTTTGTTCTTCACCATGTGGGCATTTCATCAGGAATCTTTGGTAGACCAACAAAACGATTATCTTTGCTGTGAATTTCTTTGTGATTAAATGGAAAATAGCATTAATGAACAACTTGAACAGTACTTTTTAATATCAAATGTCAACCAGTAAAAAAAAGACCCATACTTGTTCCAAATATTCAGAATGATGGCTTCTCATCTGCAGTCATATTTTGGCAAAACTACTTCATATTAATGGAAAATTACTAAAAACAGTGCACGCATTCCAGATAGAGAGGCTTATTCACTGAGCTTTACCTCTAGCAACTTAAGCTATCTGGTTCAAATTACTTAAGTAGTTTCAACTGAAGGAAGGGCTGGAAAATTAGGAACTGTGGAATAATTTGTGTTTTGGTCTTTTCACGAAGCTTTAATCAAATCTGATTTTTGTGAAAACGAAAACAATACGATAATCCCTTCAGTGATCTTGTAGAATAGTGTGTAATTGTTATTAAAAAGGAAAAGCGTGCCCAAAGGATATTTTAATGAAATGAGATGAATACAAATACAACTATTGCTAAGTTGTTTTTCCAGTTATCTTTCTCTCACACGTAAGACATGTAGGACTCCAGAATATGCACTTTAATGTGTTGTGATAATAAGAAAACCATTGCTGGTTTTCTTAGAGGAGCACTGTTATCTAGGGGCAATGCCAAAATCATTAGATAAGCATCATCTTTCCTGTCACATCATTGTCTACATGAAATTCCATCTTAGGAAATATGCGGGAATATTATATTTGTTTCAAAAGCTTGAAAATACAATAGAATTTGAAATATTGAAAACATGATCCTTACTTGACAGTGTCTTAGAAGTTGCAGAGGTATCTCTTTTTGAGATGACTTTAATAATGACTGACTTTAATAATGCTGGAACGTAAGGGAAGATTTCAACAGCAGGCAAGATGTGATGAACGGACACAGGAACAATGAAGCTATTGACAAAACATGCCAACTTTTAGAATTCTATTTAAATTATTATTTTTCCTTCTAGTGCAGAGGAAGACGCCCAAGTGCATCAACGTTCATCAGATGCAGGGTAATAAAAACGTGAGCGATGGTCAATGGACCGTGACTGTAATATGATTGTTAGTGTAGGTGGGCGAGTGCCTGTTCAAAGAAGGTTTGCAGTCCTCAGTGGAGGTAGGGGAAGCTTGTAGAAAATTGAGATCGTGAAGAAGAGGGAAAGAAGGTTAATCAAAGAATAAAGCAAATTCAGTAATTAAAAGACTATTTTCTATTTTTGATTTGACTTTCGTCAATTGTTCCTGCCAGCTATTTAGATGAAATAAATGGAACATCATTTAATAAGCGGATCCTCTGAGACATTTTCCTCTTAAAGTGTCTGATTCCTGGCATCCAAAGGAAACTGGAATACAAGTTAGTATTAGAACTTGAATTTGTTCTGCCAGAGTGAAAATTGGTTCCATTAGGCATCAGTCACAGAACTCTTACAGACCTGGCTAGGGCCGTAGATATGATATATCCAACTAGCTGAAATAATAAAGTCTTAAGTGATGCTAGATGTGCTTTAGGAAACCATCCAGAGGGTTTTAATTTTTTTTAATGAAAGTTTCCCAATTTTACAGTCCTCATAAATCTGGAACAAGCCTAATTTAGGTCATCAGGGTGAGTGAAACCTAAATGCCTGACCCTTTGGAAATAACGTCATAAAAATAAGTTAAAACGTGAAATATTCAGTTGCGCACCATCTTTACCAAGGATTCATTCCTGGACATTTTTCTTACTCACTTGCCCATACTTCCTTCTCATTATAGATTTATAGTGCTCTGCAGAAACCCTTGGAAGAAGTGATATATCAGAGAGATACACTTTCCGGAAGCTTAAAAGTTAGTCTGGCTATATAAATAAAAATCTAAACAACAACAGCCGTACACACACACACACACACACACACGCACAAATCAACTGTATCTTAGATGAACAATTATATCTAATATATTAAGAAGGAAGGGGAAAACGTGTCTGTTAGCCAAAAGTTCATAGTTTGTTAAATATAGGAGGGTTTCAAATAAGTTCAATTCATAATACACATGTGGATTTATATGTATAAATATAATGATCTTTCATAACTAAAATTGATTGAAACCCTTGGCATATTCCTTATATGAAAATATTTTATTGCTATCATTAGATAATTAATTATACATTACAAGAATTTAAAAGTTACTAACGAGAAATAGACAGTAGAAAATAGAATAGACAATAGAAAAATTAAAATAAATTTAAATTCTTTTAAATGCATCACAGAAACCTGTTTTCTATTACTTTTTATTTCGGGCAGAAAATGTGTCAACTTATTATTTGGCATCAATTTCTCCTTCTATGTATTTTGCCTTATTTACTTGTGAACAGATGTTATTAGCTAAGTTAACAGTACCAAATTCAGTAATCATAAAATCTCAGAAGTAATGTTTTGACATGAATAGTAATTCAAATTTAGAAGTATTTATGGACAGCCTAGAAACCTTACTTAAGTTAATTATTTTCTTATTCTTCTCTTGCCGCCGGATTAACTTCTTTTGTCTACAAATGGCACATACCAATTTTTTTAAAACATGTGGAAACAAATGTTATCTCCAACAATTTTGGTAATTTGGGACTTGAACTGAGCTTGTCCAAGTTCTTTAACAAATGGTTAAAGTAGATGAAGTAGTTTGCATTTCTTTTGCAGATTAAGAAAAACATTGAGGAATATTCCTCCGCATAAATGTAAGTATTTTTTAGTTCTTGCAAAATATCTGTTGGCTCCGAAACCATTAAGCCACAACAAAAAAGTCCCCATTAAAAGTTAATGAGTGAGGCGCCTCTGCGGCTCAGTTGGTTAAACCTCTGACTCTTGGTTTCGGCTCAGGTAAGGATCTCACAGTTTCGTGGGCTTGAGCCCCATGTCATGCTCTGCGCTGGGAACATGGAGTGTGCTTGGGATTCTTTTTCTCTCCCTCTCTCTCTGACCGTCCCCACTTGGGGATGTCTCTGTCTGTCTCAAAATCAATAAACTTAAAAAAAAAAAGTTAATGGCCACCTGGCTGTTTAAAAGTAGTTCTGTAGATTGGCCAGAAGCTGCATGTCGGAGCCTAGCTCTTCCTGGTTTTTCTCTCCTTCCACACTCAGAGATTGCTTTGCCCGTGGCTCTTCCCAATAGTGTGGAAAAAAAAAAATGCAATAGGCAGTTTCAGGAGTGTTGCCTTTAACAGCGTGTCTCAGGGGACTTAATATTGGAGGTGGCAATTGGCCAAAATAAGTAGGAAACTTGGGGGAGCTGCCAAGCTACACTGCTGATGAAAGTCCTGCCGTAACTAAGGAGAATTCGGAAGGAAAGTTTTTCCATGAAAAAGGGCTAGACGCTGAATGACTAGTGGGGACTGCTCCTGGTGTGTGTGTGTGTGCGGGGGGAAGGATAAACATTTGTGGATCTTTAGAATCATCTTATAAAAAAGCTATTTGGGGGGCGCCTGGGTGGCTCAGGCAGTTGGGCGACCAACTTCACTCGGGTCATGATCTCATAGATCATGGGTTCGAGCCCCGCGTCGGGCTCTGGGCTGACGGCTCGGAGCCTGGAGCCTGCTTCCGATGCTGTGTCTCCCTCTCTCTCTGACTCCTCCCCCGTTCATCCTCTGTCTCTCCCTGTCTCAAAAATAAATAAACATTAAAAAAAAAAAAGCTATTTGGGAGTAGATTTTACTTTTGTAAAAAAATGCTTATTTCTTTTTGAGACAGAGAGAGAAAGAGGAGGGGAGAGAAGGGGAGGAGCAGAGGGAGAGGGAGAGAGACGATCTGAACCGGCTCTGTGCTGATAGCAGCGAGCCTGAGGTGGGGCTTGAGCTCACAAACCCATGAGATCATGACCTGAGCTGAAGTCAGACACTCAACCGACTGAGCCACCCAGGCACTCCAGGAGTAGATTTTATTAAAAAAAAACCTTATAGCAAAGCTATTTGAAAATAGTTTTGTTGATTTGAATATTGCTTTTCTTCATGCTTTAGAAAACAGAATTTTACCATTAACAGTACTTAATAACATTGGTCTGAGCTATGAAAATAATATAATGTGGAATTACAACATTTATTTATTTATTTATTTATTTATTTATTTATTTATTTATTTATACTGTTTATTTCTGAGAGAGAGAGAGAGAGAGAGAGAGAGAGAGAGAGAGACATCCAGAACATGAGCGGGGAGGGTCAGAGTGAGAGAGGGACACAGAATCTGAAGCAGGCTCCAGGCTCTGAGCTGTCAGTACAGAGCCTGACGTGGGGCTCGAACTCATGAGCTGTGAGATCATGACCTGAGCTGAAGTCCGCGTTTAACCAAGTGAGCCACCCAGGCACCCCACAACAATTATTTTTTTAATGTTTATTTATTTTGAGAGAGAAGAGAGAGAGGGAGAGAGAGAGAATCCCAAGCAGGCTCCACTGTCAGCACAGAGCCCCAGGGTGGGGCTCAAACTCATAAACCGGGAGGCCATGACCTGAGTTGCTTGACTGTCTGAGCCACCCAGGCACCCCACAACAATTGTTTTAATGGCCACAAGTTTGGCCTATTCCAGAATGCACAGCCCTTTGTAATGTGACTTTGCCGCTCCCATCCAGAAGCAGAATCCATTTTCCAGCCCCTGTAACATAAGCTGGCCTCTGTGACTTACTTTGACAAATGTGATAGGGTGGAAGTGATGTTGTGCAAGTTCTAGAATTGAGGCCTTGTAAAGCTTTTGCAGCTTCCTCCTTTGTCGTCTTGGAACCTCATGCCCCCAAGAAGCCTGGGATTTTCATTGTGAGCAACTCCCACTGAGCCCAACCCCCAGCACTCCGACTAGCTGGATGCAGCTATGTGAATGAGCCCAGGGAAATTCAGCAGAAGAACCACACAGCCAACAGAATCATGAAAGACAATAAATCATCGTTGGCTTAAGCCACCAGGCTTTGAGGCGGTTCCTTACACGGCAATAGATAACCATACTTGTCTTGTTATCTGCAAAGATCACAATCATACAAAGTTGAGAGAGAATTTGTTGATATAGCAAGTATTTAAATCAAGAGCTGTTTCTTTCTTTCTTTCTTTCTTTCTTTCTTTCTTTCTTTCTTTCTTTCTTTCTTTCTTTCTTTCTTTCTTTTTTTTAAGAGCCTGAGTTAGCATATGTGAAGTCATCACAGACCTGAGGTTCCTATCTATGTATGATTGTTATGGGGACATTTGATTTTCATCCCTGAGGTTGGTGAGATTTCAGAAAGTCACATTATTTTATATCATCCACAGAGCCACCCAGTGAAGCAGGCAATGTGTTTGCTACCTACATGTTAAGGTTGAATAAACGGGCACAGAAATCTGGAGACCAGCGTGTGGCTCGAGAAGGGGTATCCCCGAGGCGATGTCAATGAACCTCTTTTTTTCTACTTGGAAGTGGAAGAGATTGTCTTAGAGGATTTCTGAAGTTCCTTTCATCATGGCAGAAGTCTCAGACTGGGCCACATGAATCAGAGCGAGTGGAGAGGAGGACAGAGCTGACCCCAACAGGAGCAGAAGCGGAGAGAAACCAGCTTGCGTGAGGCCGGGGCATCTGGATTTAACAGAAAGCTGTTCGTTCACTCCATTCATTGAACAAGGATTTGCAGACCGGTTTTTTTTTTTTTTTTTCAACGTTTATTTATTTTTGGGACAGAGAGAGACAGAGCATGAACGGGGGAGGGGCAGAGAGAGAGAGGGAGACACAGAATCGAAAACAGGCTCCAGGCTCCGAGCCATCAGCCTAGATCCTGACGCGGGGCTCGAACTCACGGACCGCGAGATCGTGACCTGGCTGAAGTCGGACGCTTAACCGACTGCGCCACCCAGGTGCCCCTGCGGACCGGTTTTTATCTGCCCAGCACTGTTCTAGGCACTGGAGATGCAGTGGAGGCTAAATCCCATAAAGCCTTGGCTTCTATGGGAGTTCTTCTTCTTCTTTTAACATTTATTTATTTTTGAGAGAGAGAGAGAGTGTGTGAGCCGAGAAGGGGCAGAGAGAGAGGGAGACACAGAATCTGAAGCAGACTCCAGGCTCTGAGCTGTCAGCACAGAGCCCGATGCGGGGCTCGAACCCACGAACCGTGAGAACATGACCTGAGCCTAAGTCCAGCACTTAACCGACTGAGCCACCCAGGCACCCCAGGAATGTTCCTTTTTAAAAATTTCATTTCATTTCATTTCATTTTATTTTATTTTATTTTATTTTATTTTATTTGAAAACACTTTTTAAAAGTTATTTATTTTGAGAGAGAGACAGAGAGAGTGATCAGGGGAGGGGCAGAGAGAGAGAGAGAGACAGAGAGAGTCCCAAGCGGGCTCTGCACTGTCAGTACAGAGTCTGATGCGGGGCTTGAACTCACAAACTGTGAGATCATGATCTGAGCCAAAACCAAGAGTCAGACACTTAATCGGATGAGCCACCGAGGCGCCCTGGAATGTTCCTTAATTAAGGCCTGCACTGCAGAGTACTTGCTAATTCCCTGTTCTTTGAGGCTTTTAGTTCCACTTAGGGATCTTGGCTCTACTTTCTGAGATATCCTACTTTCCATAAAAATGGCTTGTGTTTGTAGCTGAGCAGTTTCCTCAGCCCTCTTCCTTCCCTGAGACCTGGGGACTTAGAGGGCTACTTGCAATCTGGACAAAGCTAGCCTCTTTCAGTCCTAGCTGATACAAGTCCCTTAAAAGGTGTTGTAGGCTTTCTATGTGTGAGATTTATAGGCTACTCCATGAGAGAAAAGCCACACCCACAATTCTTTTTGATGCAGGCCTACCCCTTAGACTTCTTCATAGCTATTTTGAAATTAGGCCTCTTCGGGACCAAGATTCCTGGTAAGATTCCTGGAAGCCCTTTTGTCTATTAGGTACCGCCTTTAATGTTTCTGAAGTTTTAGCAAAGGGTCTGATCGTCCAACCCTCAAGTTCCTCTTTACCCTGAGGCCATTTCTTACTCTGAGCATCTTTTGCTGCCCGGATCAGCTAGAGATGTGAAACAGTTTTGTTTTCCAACATAAGCAAGTCCTGGACTTCCTGTGAATTCTTCTAAATTCTACTTGCAGACTCTAGTTGCTTCTTTCGCCCCCCTCTCTCTGGAAGGACTTTTATCCTGTGCCGCCAGGATTAGCCAGCTGGGACTTCCAGCATTCCACTTGGAAGCCGGTGTAGCTAGATTCAAAAGTTTATTAGCTGCCTTTTCTGTCTTCCAAGTCACCACAGGTGACAGCATTGCCAACTGTTTTTACTGCTACATAACACAGATCACCCTTCCACTTTTTCACTGCTTTTGCAATCTCTACTGATGATCCTTTCACTATTTTTCCAGGCTTTGCTAACAGTTTCCTTCTGCTTTTCCAGCCCCTACCCATTGCCTGTCCCCAAACCAAGTCTTGGTACTTTCAGGTTTGTCCTGGCCGCACTTCACTCACAGAACCAATAATTGCATCAGTGAGAGTTCAGTCAGGGAAGCAGAGGCGTCAAGAGCATCGGAAGAGAAGGCGTTAGGAATTGGAGACATTACACAAATGGAAGACGAACGAGGGAGGTAAGCGGAAGTCTGGTAGGGGAGTTGAAGGATCAGAAGAAGAGTCATTATCCAGACTGCCTGCAGTCGGGCAAGTTGGAGTTGCAGAGAAATCTGAGAGGCCAACCACCGTTCAGGCTCTGAAATGGGACCACAAAGGGAGAGCTCACAGACAGGTCTTTAGAAGCTGTTGCCTCTGTGAGTCTGTGACTGCACATCTGGTGGTTTATCTGGGGCTGCTGTTAGTCTCCGGGCCAACAGTTGGGGAGATGATCCGTATGCAGGGGGAAGGAGAATGATGACAAGCCGGGGCCTGCCCAACCGCCCCCTCCGCCGCCCCCCGCCCCAGTCTGTCTTTTACCTTGTCTGGCTGGACAACCTCCTGAAGATAATGGCTGTTTTTTCACTCCTGCCTTTCCGCTCAAGTTCCTCTTCTGACCCGTTCTAACTTGGAACCCACAGGAAAGGGGATTCTGGGAACTATAGTTAACAAGTGGGTAATAGCCCAGTCCAATGCACCCCGCATGCATCTTTCCATGCCTCTTGGGGGAATGGTACCACTTTACTGAGGTCTATTGTGAGAGGCAGAGAAGTCCAGACATCCAGGCATTTATGTGTGTGTGGGTAAGTGGAACAAAGGGAGTGACGGATAGTGCCATCATGATTTTGAGTGACTGGCCTGACTCTACTTTCTGTTGGAAAACAGAATCCAGCCTGTTCTTGGTGTCTAAGAATTATCTACAGCTGTGGTTTCCAACACTTGATTCACGTTAACCTCTAGGCCCACTGTCATCTGTCTCCATTAAAACTGATCTTATAGAGAATACTAATGACCTCCTTGATGCTAAACCCAATGGACGCTTTTCGGTTTTTATCATATTTCATTTTTGGGGGGGAGAGTATGAGTTGTCAGCCATTCCCTCCTTGGCGTTCTTTCTTTCTTGGTTCTTAGGATGGCTTATTCTTTTGGGATTTCTTTTGTTCTGTCCATCCCTTGAATTCTTTCTTGTGTGAAGGTTCCATGCAGGGCTCTCTTCTACTCAGGGCTGAGCCGGAGCTGGCCTGCAGCAGCTTTCAAAAACCGATCGGGTGCATCTCGTCCCAGTTCCGTGTTCAGTGATGACAAGTTGGTAGTTTGAAACTGACCACAGTGGGAGTATTTACACCACAGACATCAGCAAATGCTGCAATCAGGGCTCCTCTTGCTGGAGAGCGGATCGTGACACACTTAAGCAGCACATCGATGCTTCTATTCTGGCTCTTCACACGCGCTCCCTGGATAATCCACCGTTTTAGTTTCAAGGACCATCTCTGAATTGATGGCTATCACATCTTTCATCTCCAGTTGAGATCTGTCTTGAGGCCCAGCTTTTCAAATGCCTTCCGGCTTCTCCCGGCTGTCCCGCAAGCATATCATATTTCCCCTTAAAATAGCTTTTTTTTTTTTTTTTAATTATCTGTCTCAGTGAATGGCACCATCCGTGCCCTTCCCCCCCCCCCCCATCTCCCTACTCCTTATTCAAACAATCATCAAATATTCATCAAATATGCTCAATCACTACTCTGATTCTTCCTGGAATCCAGCCGTTCTTCCTCATACCCACTGCAACAGCCCTGAATCAGTGTTTCTCTCCCAGATTACTGCAACAACTTCCAAACTGACGTTCCTCCTTGTGGTCTTACCTCCTCCCAGTCTGTTCTCTGTGCTGCAGCCAGAATGATCTTTCAGGAGCACAAATATGATCATGTGACTGCCTTGTTTAAACCCCTTCAGCGGCTTCCTGCTGCTGTCAGCCTAGAAGTCGACTTTAATTTACATGGTGCACAAATTCTTTTTTTTTCTTTAATGTTTATTTATTTTTGAGAGAGTACAAGCAGGGGAGGGGCAGAAAGCGAGGGGGACAGCGGATCTGAAGCGAGCTCTGTGCTGACGGGCAGAGAGCCCCATGGGGGGCTCGACCTCACAAACCATGAGATCACGACCTGAGCCCAAGTCCGCCTCTCACCCGACTGAGCCGCCCAGGCGCCCCTTGGTGCACAAATTCTTTGTAATGAGACCTTGCTTACCTTTTCAACCTCACAGCTTATTACAACTTCCCCAGACGGTTTTCATTTCTGGGTTTTTGTTGTTGTTGTTGTTCTTTCTTTTTAGTGTTTATTTATCGAGAGAGAGAGAGAGAAGGAAAGAGAATCCCAGGCAGGCTCCATGCTTAGCACGGAGGCCCACGTGGGGCTCAATCTCACGACCATGAGATCACGATCTGGGGCAAAATCAAGAGTCAGATGCCCAATCGACTGAGCCCCCCAGGCGCCCCACCTCTGGGTTTTTTTTTTCTTTTTTAATTTTTGTTTTCAACGTTTTTTATTTATTTTTGGACAGAGAGAGACAGAGCACGAACGGGGGAGGGGCAGAGAGAGAGGGAGACATAGAATCGGAAACAGGCTCCAGGCTCCGAGCCATCAGCCCACAGCCCGTCGCGGGGCTCGAACTCACGGACCGCGAGATCGTGACCTGGCTGAAGTCGGACGCTTAACCGACTGCGCCACCCAGGCGCCCCCACCTCTGGGGTTTTTAACACGCAGTGCTCTCTACCTGGACCACACCGCCTCTCTGCTCTCAGTTTCTCCGTTCACTCCCCTCATCCTTTAACTCAGAAAGCGCCTCTTCTGTGTGGCAGAGACAATGCTGTGGGCTCACCGAGGCATTTCATTTTCTTTCTTGGGCCCAGGAAACCTGCATGATCCGTATCTCTTGCATCGAGGTGGGGCCATGCGGCTGGTCCTGGTTAATGGAATGTAAATGAAAACTATGTGTGCTTTCCAGATGCAAGTTGTTAAGTATCTGATGTGCCTTTCCACCACCATCCCCATCCCACCTCACCCCTGCCCTATGCTGGACGACCCAGGGGCAGCCTTGAAGTTCTAAGTTTGTGTGGTCACAACATGGAAGCTGCCTGGGGCCCCTGAGACACCTTTGGAGGAAGACCACCAAGGAATCTGCCCAGGCTGAACAAAAAATACTTATTGTATTAAAATCACTGACATTTGGGGGTTGTTTTACCAGGTAGTGAGCAAGTGTCCTGATTAATGCAGTTTGGGAATCTGTTCCTACAAGCCCTTTGAGGTTTGGTCGAGTACTCGCCTACGTATTCCCGTACCTCTGTGTCCTTATCCCTCACAGAGACTTTCTCTCTATGTCCCATAAATGCCTATGCTGTGGTTTCTCTCCGGCAGCTGTAAGCTCTTGGAGGCCAGGGATTGTGTCTTGCTCATGATTGCCTAGCCCAGCACCCAGCAACTGATTTGCCATCTGCAACTGGTTTCCCATCTGCTCCGCTAGTCCTTTCCTACCCTCTTCATTAACCAGTTGAGGCCTCCCATTTACATAAGTGCAGCATCTCTTGAAGCTGTCCCCTCCCTCACCCGGTCATCCAACAATACTAGGGGCTTATTCAGTCCAGACGGATGAGTGCTGCTCTCAAACATCAGGCAGAGAAAAAGCTGGAGAGTTGAGTCAGTTCACCTCTGGGCTCCCGGTTAGGACTGCTGTTCCTTAGATCATTGCTCTGTGATATCACTCTAGTCAAGGCCTGGCCTCCACTGCTATTCCTCCTCTGTGGCCTTCTAGGCCTGGATATGGGACCTGGATCACCTGTGCAGAATTCTCCTTCATGGTGAGTTCCCCTTTGAAGCCTCCCATGTGCTTTGTTCCTACCCCATCTCAAGCCTTTGGAGCGGTTGCCAGGACATTGAATCTCACAGGGAAGGGGTCAGGGTTTCATCACTTTCCTCCCAGGATGCTTCTTGGTCCCCATGCAAATTGACAGGGACCGCCTCCGTATACCAAGCTTTGATCAAGAGGCAACTTTTTCAGGCCACAAAAGGTCCTCTTATCCTTTCTCCCAGAGCAGCAAGTGCCTGTTCAGCACGTATTTATATAACTACTAAAGGCCACTCATGGGTTCTGGCCCCCTCCGGTCACCAATAGAGAGCAGATACATTCTAAATGACGTCCTCTGTTCAGCTCAACCAGCAGTTGTCAAACGTTTTTGTCTCAGGACCCATTTTTCCTCTTAACAGTGTTTATTTAATAACAGTTCTGTTTATCTATAGTTACAATATTAGAAATTAAAATAGAGAAATGTTAAAAAATACGTTCATTAATTCATTTAAAAATAACAATAATAGGGGTGCCTGGGTGACTTAGTTAAGCATCTGGCCCTTGGTTTGGGCTCAGGTCAAGGTCTCATGGCTCTTGAGTTCGGGCCCCACATCGGGCTGTGCTGTCATCCAAGAGCCTGCTTTGTATCCCTCTCTCTCTGTCCCTCCTGCCCCCCATCGCTCTCTCTCTCTCAAAAACAAAATAAACATTAAGAAAGTAACAATAATAAACCCTATGTTAATGCAAATAAAATGCATTTTATGAAAATAGCTATCTTTTCCAAAATAAAAAGCTTTAGTGGGAAGAAAAAAATTCACATTTTTGTAAATATCTTTCCTATCTGGCATAACAGAAAACGCTGGATCCTCGTATTTATTTCTGGATTCAATCTGCTGCAATATGTAGTTTTGGTTGAAGTACTTGGGAAAAAGAGGAATATTTTAGTAGCCTTTTTAGAAAATCATATATTATTCTTTGATACCACACCAAAACTTGATAAATTTTAATTTGTTAAAATTTAGTTTGTAATGTTGAATCTGAAATCATACCAAATCTGTTGATCTATTTTGCAGTTTGTCTTTTTTATTAATGTTACTTATTTATTTACTTATGTAAGTTTATTTATTTATTTGTTTGTTGAGAGCGCGAGAGAGAGGCAGAGAGAGCGACAGCGATGGAGAGAATCCCACGCAGGCTCCACGCTGTCAGTGCAGAGCCCCACATGGGGCTCGATCTCACAAACTGTAAACCTGAACTGAAATCGAGAGCTGGACATTTAACTGACTGAGCCACCCAGGCGCCCCAGTCTATTTTGCAGTTTGAATGGAGTTTTTGGGTGCAGAGAGAGAGAGGGAGAGAGAAGGAGTGAGAATGTGGAGCTCGGAGTGGGGCTTGAGCTCACCTGATGTGGGGCTCAAAATCACGAACCGTGAGATCATGACCTGAGCTGAAGTTGAAGGCCTAACCGACTGAGCCATCCAGGTGCCCTGGATCTTTTACCCATACAAAACTTTGTTACATCGTGTGCTGGGCACGTGGGAAATACTAGTCCCCTGAATTATGTAGATCTTTTGAATGTTGACACAAGTCACTAAACAATATTTATTTATTTATTTATTAAAAAAATTTTTTTTTGATATCCTGAAATTTTTTTTAATTTTATTAAAAAAAATTTTTTTTAACGTTTATTTATTTTTGAGACAGAGAGAGACAGAGCATGAACGGGGGGAGGGGCAGAGAGAGAGGGAGACACAGAATCGGAAGCAGGCTCCAGGCTCTGAGCCATCAGCCCAGAGCGGGGCTCGAACTCATGGACCGCGAGATCGTGACCTGAGCTGAAGTCCGACGCTTAACCGACTGAGCCACCCAGGCACCCCTTAAATTTTATTTTTTAAAATTTACATCCAAATTAGTTAGCATATAGTGAAACAATGATTTCAGGAGTAGATTCCTTAATGCCCCTTACCCATTTAGCCCATCCCCCCTCCCACAACCCCTCCAGTAACCCTCAGTTTGTTCTCCATATTTATGAGTCTCTTCTGTTTTGTCCCTCTCCTTATTTTTATATTATTTTTGTTTCCCTTCCCTTATGTTCATCTGTTTTGTCTCTTAAAGTCCTCATACGAGTGAAGTCAATGATTTTTGTCTTTCTCTGACTGAGTAATTTCACTTAGCATAATACCCTCCGGTTACATCCACGTAGTTGCAAATAGCAAGATTTCATTCTTTTTGATTGCCGAGTAATACTCCATTGTATGTATATACCACATCTTCTTTATCCATTCATCCATCGATGAACAGTTGGGCTCTTTCCAAACTTTGGCTATTGTTGATGGTGCTGCTATAAATATGGGGGTGCATGTATCCCTTCGAAACAGCACACCTGTGTCCCGTGGATAAATGCCTAGTAGTGCAATTGCTGGGTCGTAGGGTAGTTCTATTTTTAGTTTTTTGAGGAAACTCCATACTGTTTTCCAGAGTGGCTGCACCAGCTTCTATTCCCATAATTTTTTTTAACATTTATTTATCTTTGAGAGACAGAGCATGAGTGGGGGAGGGGCAGAGAGAGAGAGAGGGAAACACAGAATCCAAAACAGGCTGCAGGCCCTTAGCCGTCAGCACAGAGCCTGATGTGGGGCTTGAACCCACAAACTGCGAGATCATGACCTGAGCTGAAGTCAGACCCTTAGCCGACTGAGCCACCCAGGCGCCCCACTAAACAGTATGTAAAGAATCACATTTGTTGTCTTCATCATTTATCTCATCTGAATACCTTTAAGGATTGGGAAGCTGTTAAACTCATAGTGGCAGATACAAGTTTTCCAAAATCCTAATTTTCCCTTAAAAGCTCACATTTTATCTCTGGCAACCAACACTGTCAGTTGTTTTCTTTGAAGTGACAGGCTCACTTCATTTATGTTTGAGAAAATGTGCCAAATACCCAAGTCAAAATAATCATAGTACGTCTGTCAGTTCTTTTAAGTAAAAATGGTGTTCCATGAAAAAGCTGCTGGTTCAGCTTAGAACTCAAGCAATCACACAAGTGCTTTTCCCTGGGGCAACCAGGCTACTTTGGTATGCAGCAGAAATGTTTTATTTCCATTTTGTCACATAGAATATTAAAAAGATGCATAATTAGAGTTAGGATTTAACACAATTAATAATTTTAAGTAAAAGTGGCTTTATGTTTATCTATCTATCCATCTATCATTTTTTGTTTGTTTTTGTTTGTTTTATTGTGAATGTATGAAAACAGTTTGGTGCCACTGCCTTGATTTGTGCTAAGTGGCTAGCATTTTTACACACATTTGCTTTTGTACCATCAGTGCAAATGTAAGTAGTGGAAAAGGCAAATTGACATCTTAAGGCGTATTATTAAAATACTTTGATCTTACAGATTCCCTGAAAGGATCTTGGGTCCTCCAAGATTTTCAGACCACATTCTAAGAACTGTTGAGTTAGACCGTTCTCCTTCTTTCTTCTCCTAATTAAAACAAACAAACAAACAAATAAATAAAAAACAAAAAACCCACAAAAACCATATTGAGGTATAATTGATATACAATAAGCTGCAGATATGCTTCTTTACCTAAGAAAAATTCTTGAATTCTACCTTATCAGGCACCCAGCATGTGGAAACACTTATCCCAGCCTTACCATGTATTTCCTGCCCCTGACTTGGAATTGGCTATTTCTTCAAGGAGCCTTGCTTCCATTTAGTGAGAGATAGTATTTAGAACACAGAATCTGGGGCACCTGGGTGGCTCAGTCGGTTGGGCGTCTGACTTCGGCTCAGGTCATGATCTCACGGTCCATGGGTTCAAGCCCCACATCAGGCTCTGTGCTGACAGCTGAGAGCCTTGAGCCTGCTTCAGATTCTGTGTCTCCCTCTCTCTCTGCCCAACCTCCGCTTGTGCTCTGTCTCTCTCTGTCTCAAAAATAAATTTAAAAAATTAAAAAAAAAAGAACACAGAATCTGGGTACTAGGCATGCTTACTGCCACTTGTTTAAGACTGCTCCTAGGTACTTTGAGTGGTTAGAGCTAGGAAATATAACTATATATATCTCTCTATATCTCTCTATATAGATGGATAATGGAGATACAACTATATAAATCTCCATATATCTCTCTATATAGACAGATAATATAGATATATCTCTCTATATAGATAGATAGGAGGAGAAAAGATAATTTTCACTCTACCCTCTGAATTCTTGGCTGAGACTCCTGTAATAAAAGACAGATTAACAAGAGAAGAACAAAGAGAAGTTTACTAACATGTATACTTCATGTATATATGGGAGATGCCTAGGGAAAAATGAATAACTCTCAGAGGTGGCTTAGAACTCCAGCTTAAATATCATCTTCAGCTAAAGACAAAAGAAAGGTGTGGAGGAGACCACTTATGTGGAACTTACCAGAAAAGGTGTGGTAAACAAGAGTATGATTTGTTATGCAGGTTTAAGTCAGTGCCTTCTTCATTGGCAAGTTGTCTCCTGGATTAACTTTTCTCTTTCTTGGTAGAAAGGAGAGAAGGGGCACCTTTGTACATGAATGTCTTGCTTTAGAGAGAGAGTAGAGAGTTTTCTTGCTTCTGCTTGTTTTTAATTGCTTTCAGCTCAAAATAATGCTATGACAAAGTGCAATATTTTGGGGTGGCATATTTTGCAACCCTTCAGTAGATAGATTTAAAAATCAAGCTTATATTAATATTTCCAATTCAAATTTAATAAGTTCAGTGTATTTATTTGCTTCTTTTATTTTATGCTTCCAACTCTTTCATGCTGAAATTCTTGGTACCAAACAACAGTAATGTAATTATTTATTTTCTTGACCTATATGTTTATAAAATAGTTTGTGAATTTTAAAAATAATTTTTTAATTTAAGCTCACCTATTTATTTATTTTAAAGTTTATTTATTTATTTATTGAGAGAGAGAGAGAGACAGAGAGAGAGAGAGAGATTGATTGAGAATCCCAAGCAGTCTCTGCACTGTCAGCACAGAGCCTGACATGGGGGCTCAAACCCATGAATGATGAGATCATGACCTGAACTGAAGTTGGTTGGTTAACCACCAGGTTAACCACCTGAGCCACTCAGGTACCCCTAAAGTTCATCTATTTATTTGTCACCATTTCAATCACCTTCACAGCCTCTTAACCAGGAGTAGATTCCATCTCAAGAAACCATGTTCTTTGCTCATCCATAAAAAGCAGCACCTTATCCAATCAGGTTTTATCATGAGAGGGCAGCAATTCAGTCCCCTCTTCAGACTCTTCTTCCAATTCTAGTTCTCTTGCTATTTCCACAACATCTGCAGTTACTTCTCCCACTGAAGCTTTGAATCCCTCAAATTTATCTATAAGGGTTGGGATCAGTTTCTTCCAAATTCCTATCAGCGTTGATCTTTTGACTTCTCATGAATCACAGATGTTCTTAATGGCATCTAGAATGGTGAATCTTTTCCAGAAGGTTTTCAATTTTCTTTGCTCAGTAAAGAATGCCGAGAGGAATCACTATCTATGGCAGCTATAGCCTTATGAAATGCATTTTTTTTTTAAATTTTAGAGAGAGAGAGAGAGAGAGAGAGAGAGAGAGAGAGAGAATCTTAAGCAGACTCCACACCCAGTGATTCAGGGCTTGATCCCATGACTCTTGGGATCATGACCTGAGCTGAAATCAAGAGTCAGATGCTCAACCAGCTGAGCCACCCCCAAATGGCCCCATTAAATGCATTTCTTGAATAATAAGACTTGAAAGTCAAAATTACATTTCGATCCACGGGTTACAGAATGAATGTTGTGTTAGCAGGCATGAAAACAACATTAATTTCATTGTACGTGTCCCTCAGAGCTCCTGGGTGACCTGGTGCATTGTCAATGAGCAATCATATTTTGAAAGGAATGTTTTTTTTCAGAGCAACAGATCTCAATGGTGAGCTTAAAACATTCATCAGCCATATTGTACACAGATGTGCTGTCATCCAGGCTTTGCAGTTCTATTTGTAGAGCACAGGCAGAGTAGGTTGAGCATAATTGTTAAGGGCCCTGGGATTTTGAGAATAAGTGAACTTTGGCTTCACCTTCAAGTCACCAGCTACATTAGCCCCTGACAAGAGAGTCAGCCTGTCCTTTGAAACTTTGAAGCTTTGAAGCCAGGCATTGACTTCTCCTCTCCAGCTATGAAAGTCCTGGATGGCATCTTCTTCCAGGATAGGGCTGTTTTCCTTACATTGAAAATCTGTCGTTTAGCATGGCCACCATCATTAATCATCTTAGCTAGTACTTCTGGATAACCTACTGCAGCTTCTACATCAGCATTTGCTGCTTTTGTCTTATCGATATGGCTTCTTTTCTTAAACCTCATGAATCAACCTCTGCTAGCTTCTAACTTCTGTTCTGTGGCTTCCTCACCTCTCTCAGCCTCCAGAGAATTGAAGGGAGTTAGGACCCTGGTCTGGATTAGGCTTTGGCTGAAGGTTGTGGCTGGTTTGATCTTCTCTCCAGACCACTCAAACTTTCTCCACATCAGTAATAAAGCTGCTTCACCTTCTTACCATTTGTGTGTTCACTAAAATAGCACTTTTAATGTCCTTCAAGAAATTTTCCTTTGCATTCACGACTTGGCTGTTTGGCTCAAGAAACCTAGCTTTTGGCCTATCTCAGCATTTGACGTCTTCCTCACTAAGCTTAATCATTTCTAACTTTTTTTTTTTTAATTTTTTTTAACGTTTATTTATTTTTGAGACAGAGAGAGACAGAGCATGAACGGGGGAGGGTCAGAGAGAGGGAGACACAGAATCTGAAACAGGCTCCAGGCTCTGAGCTGTCAGCACAGAGCCCAATGCGGGGCTCGCACTCACGGACCGGACCGTGAGATTATGACCTGAGCCGAAGTCAGCCGCTTAACCGACTGAGCCACCCAGGCGCCCCAATCATTTCTAACTTTCGATTTAGGGGTGCCTGGGTAGCTCAGTCGGTTCAGCGTCCAACTTTGGCTCGGGTCATGATCTCATGGCTTGTGAGGAGCCCCGATTCAGGCTCTGTGCTGACAACTCAGAGCCTGGAGCCTGCTTCAGATTCTGTGTCTCCCTTTCTCTCTGCCCCTCCCACCACTCATGCTCTGTCTGTCTCTCTCAAAATAAATAAATAAATAAACATTAAAAAATTAATTTCTGATTTAAAGTGAGAGAAATGTGACTCTTCCTTTCACTTGAACACTTAGAGGCCATTGTGGGGTTATTAACTGGCCTAATTTCAATATTTTGTGTCTCAGGGAATGGGGAGGCCTAGGGAGAGGGAGGGAGAGAAAGAGAGAGAGAGAGAGAGAGAGAGATGGGGGACTGCCTGGTTGGTGAAACAGAACACACATGTTTATCAGTTAAGTTCATCATCTCATATGGGCGTGGTTTGTGGCACTCCGCAAACAATTACTGTGGTGACATCGAACATCACCCATCATAGATCACCGTAACAAATATAATAACAAAAAAGTTTGAAATATTGCGAGAATTGCCAAAATGTGATAGACGCAAAGGGAGCAGGTGCTGTTGGAAAAATGGCACCAATAGACTTGCTTGACGCAAGGTTGCCACGAACCTTCAGTTCGTAAAAAATGCAGTACCGTGAAGTGCAACGGAAGGAGGTGTGCCTGTACTAGAACAGGAGGCGACTGGGAGAGATGTTAAGCCTTGCTTTCCCACAAGAATCCCTGGAATTTTGGGGACAGACACCAGATTTCCCCCTGAATACAGGAGAGGACAGTGAGACTTTTTTTTTTTTTTTTTTTTTAGGTACAATCCTATATCACATTATATTAGTTTTAGACTTACAACATAATGATTCAATGTTTATATACATTGCGAAACAGTCACCACAATGAGTGTAGTTACCATTCATCACCACACCTACGTATGGGATTTTTTTTCTTTGTGATGAGAACTTAAAAACATTTTTTTTTCATTCCAGTATAATTAACAGTGTTCTATTCGTTTCAGGTGTACAATATAGTGTTTTTAACAATTCTATATATTATTCAGTGCTCATCGTGATGCATGTACTGTTGACCCCCTTCACCTCCCACCACCTCCCCTCTGGCAACCACCAGTTTGTTCTCTATAAGAACTTTTTTTTTTAATGTTTATTTTTTAGTTTTTTTGAGAGAGAGAGAGAGAGAGAGAGCGAGCACACGTGTGTGCATGCACGTGAGTGAGGGAGGGGTAGAGAGAGAGGGGGACAGAGAATCGAAGTAGTCTTTGTGCTGCCAGCAGAGAACTCCACGTGGGGCTTGAACTCTTGAACTTTGAGATCATGACCTGAGCTGAAGTCGGATGCTTAACCAACTGACTGAATCACCCAGATGCCCCATCTATGGGAACTTTTAAGATTTATTCTCTTAGCAACATTTCAAACGTAGCTATTGTCAAATTACCCTCTAGATAGGTTGTGCCAGTTTTCACTTCCAAAGGCTAATTCTAAATTATTTTTTAACATTTATTTATTTTTGAGAGGGGTGGGGGTAGGGGCAGAGAGAGAAGGGAGGCTCAGAATCCAAATCAGGCTCCAGGCTCTGAGCTGTCAGCACAGAGCCCGACGTGGGGCTTGAAACCATGAACTGGGAGATCATGACCTGAGCCGAAGTCTGATGCTCAACCACTGAGCCACCCAGGTTCCCTTCATAGGCTAATTCTAATCATGAACTGCCTGTTGACCCTAGATGACCAAAGGACTTGTGGACAGGCAGGCAACTGAATTTTGGGTTACATCCAAATGACCTGTTTGGCATAGCTTTAGAAACTTTCACTCCTGTGGCTACCCTTGTGGGTCATACCAGGTGGGCTTTGGTTACCTTGTCATGCTCTTCATTAGTTTCTTTTGTTGGTTTCATATCCTCTGTCCACCCTTTAAGCTTCTTTCTTGCTTGCTTTGTATATTTGTCTGAGTGATTTGATTCTTCTATGGCTTTGAGCTTTACAAGTTGATGCCTTCCAGATCTATACTTTCAGAGTTAAACCCATGTATTCTTTGTTGCCATTTGTTTTTGTTTTTAAAGTTTATTTATTTTTGAGAGAGACAGAGACAGCACCCAGTGGAGGAAAGGCAGAAAGAAAGGGCGAGAAAGAGAATCCCAAGCAGGCTCCGCACTGTCAGCGCAGAGCCCTACACGGGGCTCAAACTCATGAAACCATGAGATCGTGACCCAAGAGTTGGTCACTTAACGAACTGAGCCCCCCTCTTTGTTGCCTCAGAATAAATAAATAAACTTAAAAAAAAAAAAAAAGGTAGCAACTTGGCCACTGCCATAGCTCTGTGACAGTCCTCCCAGGTTCCAGTTTCTTCTTTTATAATCTAACCTCCAGCTCACTGTGAGAATTCTCTTTTTAAAGCTGTGTTTCTTTTTCTTTCTTTTCTTTCTTTCTTTCTTTCTTTCTTTCTTTCTTTCTTTCTTTCGAGAGAGACAGAGACAGCGCAAGCAGGGTAGGGGCAGAGAGATAGGGAGACAGAGAATCCCAAGCTGTCACTGAGCTGTCAGCACAGAGCCCCATGCAGGGCTCAAACTAACGAAGGGAGCGATCATGACCTGAGCCAAAACCAAGAGTCCTATGCTTGACCGGCTGAGCCACCCAGACGCCGGAGAATTATCTTTTTAAATCCAAGTCCAATCCTCAGCTTGAATGTCTTACCTTTGTGACTTCCAGAATAAATCTGAGTGATTTAGCACAAGGTCATTAGCCATCTGGAATCCTGTCTGCCTGCGAGCTTCATGGTTTTCCATTCCTTCCTCCCACGCACTCCCAGCTGCCCTTATCCTTGAGTGCGGCGGCCACACTGAACTGGACTCTTTAACACCTCCTTTTCCTTCCCGGCTTACTTATTGAATAGGGATCTGGTTAAAAGGTAACCTCTTTTACAAATGCTTTTCCACCCTTTCTCATAAAGAATGGCTGTGACAGAGATAATCACTGTCTGCTCTGCTATGAAAGTGAGGGCATACCAGCATTATTGTACTCACCACACCGGACTAGGACATCTGACTACCTTGCTTGATGGGCACTCCCAAGGGGGGCGGGGTCCAAGCATCCTGGTCATTTTCATAGTCCTGACTATTCACAATGGCTGGCCCATGGTAGGCACTAAATACACATTTGTTGACTCGGTGAATGAGAACGAGGGTCTAGAGTAGCATATATGAGCTGGGGAAAATCCTTTATTCTCATCTGGGATCAGTGTTCTTTATTTGTAAAACGGTCCCTTCCTTTCTCAAAATTAAAAAAAAAATTTTTTTTTAATGTTTACTTATTTTTGAGAGAGGGAGACAGAGTATGAGCAGGGGAGGAGCAGAGAGAGGGAGACACAGAATCCAAAGCAGGCTCCAGGCCCCGAGCTGTCAGCCCAGAGCCCAACACGGAGCTGCGAGGTCATGACCTGAGCTGAAGTTGGATGCTCAACCAACTGAGCCCCCTAGGTGCCCCTTTCCTTTCTTAAAGGTTTATAGTCCTGAGAGGATAGATATGTCTCAACTCTTGAAATTGAGGATTAGGAAGTATCACTTTTGCTCTTTAAGTAACTATAATCCTACTTCATTAATATGAGATCTGCCCAGCAGCCTGATTTCTTTTCTGCACGGCCTGGCCATTTCGGGTTTGCAATGTTGCTCAGCAACATTCTAGATTCACCACATCATAATCAAAGAGCTCAGTACAAGTGCATTATTTATTTATTCAGAACTCCTTCAATGTATGTCAATGTTTGTCTCATATTTTCCTGGTATTTTTGCCCTTGAATATTTTTCCCGCTTTATTAAAATATGATTGGCAAGCAAAAATGATATGTATTTAAGTTGTATAAACATAATTTGGGGGGAAATTTTTTATTGTGGTAAAACATGCATAACATAAAATTGACCATTTCAACCATTTTTAAGTGTTCCTCCTTAAATTTTATTGGCAAATAATTCAAGGATATCATTCCAATCCCCCCCAATGTTCAATAATATATTGAATATCTATCTATATCAATATATAGATTTCTCCTATAGCAGTGGAAATCTGCATATCATCTGAGAGGTTCAACACTTAGAATGAGCAAGTACAGGGGTGCCTGGCTGGCTCAGTCAGAAGAGCATGTGACTCTGTCTTTTTTTAATTTTTTATAAGTTTATTTACATATATATTTTTGAGAGAGAGAGTACAAACGGAGGAGGGCCAGAGAAAGAGAGAGAAGGAGAGAGAGAGAGAGAGAGAGGGAATCCCAGGCAGGGAGCCCTATGTGGGGCTCAAACCCACAAACTGTGAGATCACGGCCTGAGCCGAAACCAACAGTCGGGCGCTTAACCAACTGAGCCACTCAGGTGCCCCAAAGAGCATGTGACTCTTGGTCTCAGGGTTGTGAGTTCGAGTCCCAGATTGGGTGTAGAGATTACTTAAATAAATAGGACTTAAAAAAAATAATGAGCAGGCCTATCATTTTTCAGACCATTTTGTGTTTAAGAATTCAATGACAATGCATAGTCAGCTCGTTATAAAGGCTTGAGCACCTTAGAACGAGGTCACAATGATCAAATCTGAGAATGCATTCCAATGTAAAAATATTCTTGCTCTCTTTCTAAAGTGATGCCATGCTGTTCAGGTTTAAGCAAGGAAGGTTTCTTTCCATTTCAGAGCTGGGGGGGGGGTGTTAGAGTAGACCAGTTCAGCTGTTTTTGTACAAAATGATTTTCAAAAATCCTGGTGACCTTTTCCTGCCCTCAAATAACTTTAAGAACGGTTGGACATAAAAACTTCAAACTCTACATATTCATAGCTCTCTGAGGAATATAATCATTGTTAGTTTGAGAAAAAGCTTACTATTTTTTTCAGCTGGAAAGCTCTAACATTACATGTTTGCACATGCTTGGTACGTAACTCCTAGTCTGCCGACGAAAAGTGATGGGAGACTTTTATAGCATATGTGTAGATGCAGATTTTTTTACTTTATTTACCATGTCATAGAACTTATAAAGGCATATGGAATTTATGCTGTAACCCTTCTATCAAAATTAAAACTTTACATCTGTTCAGCCATATAAAAACAGAGATCCTGCTACGACATAGCAGAAGTCATGTAGAAAACCTTAGGGTGGCTAGTCTGAAGAACTCTCAGCTCTGTTCGTGTCCTCATCAAAGGAAGCCCGAGTCTTCTGGCACTCTATAGGAAAGGGTTGGTTTTTGTTTTGTTTTTTTTGAGGATCCGTAAAAGACTGTCACACACACGTTCTGGTTAGAGCCCTAAGCAAAGATTGTTGATTGCTGGTGAGGTCAGGCTTCTGACACCTGGGGTTTAAAAATAACTTACATCAGAGTTCTTTTTTAGAACACTGAAGGTAGTTAATTCCTCAGTGCCTCATGCAGGACCCCCTGAATGTTTGGCTATCATCCAAATGCAAGCCCTTTGTATCATCCTCTCCTCTGGTTTAAATTCCACATTGTTCTACATTTCCTTTTCCCCATTTGTCTTCTGACTGCTGTACTCTGATCTCTGGAAGCTCTTCCATCAAAAGCAAACCCCCTGTACTCTAAGCGTCTTTCCAGAAGTCTTCCTCTCCCTACTCGAAGAGATCTACTCACTCATACTACATCCCTGACTGTTGCCAGCAGGGTTAGTTTCCTTGTAGTCTCCATTCCTGTGAAGAACTTTTCTTTCTTCTTTTAAGTAAACTCTACCCACAACGTGGGGCTCGAACTCACTACCACAAGATCGAGAGTCGTATGCCCCACCTACTGAGACAACCGGGTGTCCCTAGAAGGCTTCTTAAAAGAAAATGAAAATAAAAACTCTCCCTGATCCCCAACCAGGAGATAAACATTGTTATGTTTTTTAGTATATCTTTCAAAACACAGGTAGTGAATTATACTGTATGTATTCCCCTCCCCCCCCCGACATATACTATACATTTCTTTAAAAATCTTCTACTGTAAGCAAGCCTGGGTGGCTCGGTTGACTGGTTGAGCATCCGCCTCTCGATCTCGGCTTGGGTCATGATTCCAGGGTCATGGGATCGAGCCCCACGTTGGGCTCCCTGTGAGTGTGGGGCCTGCTTGAGATTCTCTCTCTCTCTCTTTCTCTCTCTCTCTCTCTCCCTCTTGCCCCTTTCCCCCATTCACACACACTCTGTCTCTAAAATAAAAAATAAATAAATAAAATAAATTTTTTTACTGTCAATTATGTCAAAAATATAGAGAAAAATAGAAATATGAGGATCTCTTGCGCACCCACTAACTGGTTTTATGAATTTGAATAGGCCATCTATTGCATATCTTCCGGTTATCACTCCAGGTTCATCCTTTACCCTTCTGTACCCTGCAGACTGCCCCAAGGGGCTGGCTATTATGGACTGATCTACTGCCTCCGTCTTTAGCTTCCACTTGGTCCATGGGAGCACCTATGGGAGGAGCCAACAGGAGGAGACAGAAGGGTAGGAGGTGAGTGAGGTCAGGATATTTATTCCTTCCACTCTCCAGCTCCATTCCTGCCGGGTTGCCGCTTGTTGACTGAGTCTTTTCACTGAAAGCCCTGGTTCCTATATGAGAGCTGTCTCTCTCTGGGCTCTGAGCAGCTCTTCATGCCTAGAGTTGAAACAGCTCTCTGGTGTGATTAGCCCCAGGGTACTGTACTATCTATCTCTTTTTGGTTTCCTCAGATGCTGTCTAGGGCTGTCATGGGTTCCGTTCAGTTATATCCCCTCCCTCTCCCCGCCATTTATAGAATCTTTACAGAGGGAATCAAATTCAAGTGAGGCCAACAGGGTGGGACCTAATTCAATATGATTGTTGTTCTTCTTGAAAAGAGAAATTTGGACACAGACATGGAGGGAAGGGAATGTGAAGGCACAGCGAGAAGAGCGGCACGGGCAATCCAAGGAGAGAGGTCCTTCCCTCACAGCCTTCAGAAGAAATCAACCCTGCCAATACCTTGATTTTGGACTTCAGCCCCCAGAACTGTGAGACAATAAAATTCCAGTTGCTTAAGCCACCTAGTCTGTGGTATTTTGTAATGGCAGCCTTTTATAAATACTCTTTTCGGGGCGCCTGGGTGGCGCAGTCGGTTAAGCGTCCGACTTCAGCCAGGTCACGATCTCGCGGTCCGTGAGTTCGAGCCCCGCGTCGGGCTCTGGGCTGATAGCTCAGAGCCTGGAGCCTGTTTCCGATCCTGTGTCTCCCTCTCTCTCTGCCCCTCCCCCGTTCATGCTCTGTCTCTCTCTGTCCCAAAAATAAATAAACGTTGAAAAAAAAAAGAATAAATGTTTAAAAAAAATACTCTTTTCATTTAATAATATTTGAGTATCTAGTTTGTGTTATCTGTTTCCTGTAGGAACAGATTGATCTAGGTCTATAATCTATAAGCCTGTCTATGCCTTATTTACTTTATTTTTTATTTATTTATTTTTAAAAATTATTATTTTTTAACATTTACTTATTTTTGAGAGACAGAGAGAGACAGAGCACCAGCAGGGGAGGGTCAGAGAGAGAGAGGGAGACACAAAATCCAAAGCAGGTTCCAGGCTCTGAGCTGTCAGCACAGAGCCCGATGCGGGGCTTGAACATACGAGCCATGAGATCATGACCTGAGCCAAAGTCGGCCTCTTAACTGACTGAGCCACCCAGGCGCCCCTGTCTTATTTACTTTAGACTGTTTCTTTCTGTTAAGAAATTGAACACTATAGATTCGTGAAGTGCTTTCACGTCAATACACATGTTTGCACAACACTCTGAACATACTGAGGAAGTGTGACCTAGAGTACTCCCCTAATATCAGCTCATATCTAGACTTTTCCACACACAAGGAGATAGGACTCCTCTGGAGCTGTTTGTCCCTCCAAGATGCTGTTACTCATTGGTCACTTTGACCAAAATCATCCTTGGAATCACTCAGTAACGGTGCTATTTCTGTGCATATAAATGTTTTAATCACCCTCCAAAGTAGACCTGTAAGCAATTGTTGGCTTCTGACAACTCGCACATCTGTTTTGTGGAAATCTCTTTTATTGTAAAGAGGCAATACAGTTGTCTGAATATTTCACTTCAAGCCTTTTTATTTCGAAATTGTTATTTCTTTGTTTCCAGTAATTCATTAGCTCTATTTTTTTTTTTTTTTTTAAAGAACACCACTAAAGAACAGAAAACTTTTAGTGCTCTGATTTTTAAAAGGGGAACAAGGGGTGCCTGGCTGGCTCAGTGGTAGAGCATGTGGTTCTTCATCTTGGGGTTGTGAGTTCCAGCCCCGTGTTGGGGGTAGAGTTCACTTAAAAAAAGACTTTAAAAAAATAAAAAGGGAACAAAAATGCCAAGAGCTTTTCACTGGAAATACCCTACTTAAAAAAAAAAATACAAACAAACAAGCAAACAAAACCACAAAACCTCTCTCTGCCAAATTAAGTTTTAATGATGTCAAAGGTGGTGAAGTCAAGCTTTATGTTTTCTTTCCTGTCTTGGATAGGATTATCTTGGATAATTAGCAAAGCAGGTCTTTCAAACAGAATTAGCCAAAGAAGAATGAACAGTTTAGGAAAAAAGAAATGTAGCGGTCTTGGGGAAAATATAACTAGAAATTGAAAATTCAATCTGTGTTACATTTTGTGCTACTGAATGTGATTTGACTGTATGGGAGAGTGGCCTGGTAAATCCCTCCAACCACTGTCCATCTTAAAACATGGCAATGCTTGTCACTTAGGTTAGTATTTCACTGTGGCTTTCAAGATAATATGCTGTCCATTTTTTAATAACGTTTAAAATGTTCATCTCCTTTTGACTGGGCACTTAGAGCAAAATGATTAGTGCTTACGGCTTACTGCAGACAGTATTTATGCTGCTTTCCAGAAGCTACTTTTATCTGTTGGGAAAAAAAAATCTCACTGTAGGATTTCCAACCTTTTAGGCTAACGTCTGACTCTATTAGCTCCTAAGGAGAAGGACCATAAATAATCTCCCCATTTTATATTCTATGCTTTTAGCCATAGCATTAATCACAAAGGTTTTTTTTCTTTGCCTCATGAGAAAAGCCAGCCTTATGGTTTGAAATTTTGGTTTACAAAATATGGTTTTTAGGGTAGGCAGGCATGGGGGTAGGATGTAGAAAGAAGGGGTCTTTGCTGGGCTTTATGAGTAGAAAACTTTGGGAACAAATGAGTTCTTTCCAGGGCCAGAAAATATCTCAGGGGTCTCCCACTTTTGTGGGGAGGGGAATCTTATTAACTCTTTCAGGTCAGAAGGGTGCCATTTATTCATCACAGTGACAATGCACTTGAACCATCCCGAGCAGTTGATGTGGCTCCCAAAGGGCTTAGTGTTTAAACCTACTGGGGCGGTAACCTTAGAACAAGATTAAGGCTGATTAACTCCGCTTCTTTTTTCCTGGGCTTTCTCTGAAATTCTCATGCATACAATTTAATTATTATTGTCATGATCTTTCTTGTCATTGAAATGATAGGTATTCTTAGATGTACTTCATTCAGTAAATAGGCATTTTCTTTTTCTTACAAGATGATCATAGGAAAGCAGTTTTTAACACAATTCTCTCTCTTTCTCTCTCTCTTTTTCCCCCTTTTTTTCAAAAGGCACCCCATCATCAGTAGGAGTTAGCGTGGCAAGGCTTGATGGTTCAACCATGAATTCCTTAACGTCACTTGCTTCTTGAACTAGGTTTCTGCCAGGTCAGTAACTCATTTCTGAGCCTTGAGAATTGCTTGTTTGATTTGATTTTACTTGCTGACAAAATTTGCCTTTTAATTTTGTTAATGCCTTCATACTATCTCTGACTTCAGTTAGCTCCGACTTTCAAGGGACAATTTCAGTTGATTTGGATTAACAGCGGTAATAATTTACTAAATGGCAGTGTTATTCATCCTTAAATATATATCTGGTCTTGAAGTTTCCAATTTCTGTAATAGCTATAAATGGGAATAAAATGGCCAAACTACCACATACAAATTTTTCCTACACTCCTCAAAATCGCTTTAAAGAAACAAATACACCAGATTTTCTTTTTATTTTTCGTGAATCTCAAAGAACTTTATCACACTGTTGTTGTAACTTCAGTATCTCTGTTACCTCATCTGTTCCCCATTAAGCTGTTATTCTTCAATCATTTAAATATTACTGTTTCCAAGAGACTCAACTTAATTGGTAAATAAGATTCCCATTAAGGAATTGTGTATTTTTTCTTTTCTGAGACACCCAAGTTTCCTCCTCCCATTGGCTGTTTGGGTGCTAAGAACAAAATGTTCTCCATTCTTAGAAATATTCTTTCTTTGTTTCTTTCTTTGTTCCTTTCTTTCTTTCTTTCCTTCCTTCTTTCTTTCTTTCTTTCTTTCTTTCTTTCTTTCTTTCTTTCTTTCTTTCTTTCCTTCCTTCCTTCCTTCCTTCCTTCCTTCCTTCCTTCTTTCCTTCCTGCCTGCCTTCTTTCTTTCTTTCTTTCTTTCTTTCTTTCTTTCTTTCTTTCTTTCTTTCTTCTTTTGTGTATTTATTTTGAGAGAAAAAGAGAGAGAGAGAGAGAGAGAGAGCTTGTGAGCGGCAAAAGGGGCCCAGAGAGAGGAGATATAGAATCCATGCTGACAGTGCAGAGCCTGATGCGGGGCTCGGTATCACAAACCGTGAGATCAAGACCTGAGCCGGAATCAAGAATTGGCCGCTTGACTGAATGCGCTTCTTTTTTCTTGACGCTTACTTCCTTTTGTTATGTTTTAAAACTACATTACAGGTATCTTTGTTATTCAAATAATCTATTCTTTAACATGCTTTAGTTTGTACTTTATTATGTATGTATGTATTCGTTCATGTTGTATTGAGGTATAGGAGACACGCGATGTTACATTAGTTTCAGGTGTACAACATAGTGATTTGATAACTCAAATGTTATGCTATGCTCCCCCCAAGTGTAGCTACCGTCTGTCACCAACGTTGTTAACAATAGCATTGACTATAGTCCCTATGCTATGCCTTTCATCCCCATGACCGACTCATTCCATACCTGGAAGCCTGTACCTCCCACTTCCCTTCACCCATTTCCTCCATCCCCCACCCTCTCCCCTCTGGCAACCACTAGTTCTCTGTATTTATGGGTCTGTTTCAGCTTTTTTCGTTTTTTCATTCATTTGTTTTGTTTTTTAGATTCCACGTACGAGTGAAATCACATGGTATTGGTCTTTCTCTGTCTGACTTATTTCACTTGGTATAATACTCTCTAGGCCCATCCATGTTGTTGTAAATGGCAAGATCTCATATCTTTTTGTATGATTTTTAAAAAATGATTTATTGGGAGCCTGATACGAGGCTCGAACCCATGAATTGTGAGATCATGACCTGAGCTAAAACCAACATTCAGACGCTAATTGAGCCACCCAGGCCCCCAAATGTGAGATTTTAAAAACTGTATTTGGTACCCTGAGAAATAAATCACTTCTCCAATGCCAAGTTCCCTGGCATCTTGGCACGACAGGGAAGGGGATGGGAAATCCTAACAGGTTAATATTACCTGTCAGATTAGTGGAATGAGGAGTCATAATGAAAATTAAGTTAAGGTGTAGAAAATAAAGTTATATATTTTTTTTAAAACTTATTAATTTTTTTTAATGTTTTTAGTTTTGAGAGAGAAAGAGAGGCACCAATACACTCAATGAATGGTAGTTATTACTATTTGGATAAATACTTCATAAAAGGTGAGTGTCAATATTGAGCAAGGCTAAAAATGTCATGTACTTGGGGGCACCTGGGTGGCTCAACCAGTTGAGCGACTATCTTTGGTTCAGGCGGTGACCCCACGGTTCATGGGTTCCAGCCCCGTCGGGCTCTCTGCTGTCAGCACAGAGCCCGCTTCGGATCCTCTGTCCCCCTCTCGTTTCTGCACCTCCCCCTCTTGCCCTCTATCTCTCTCAAAAATAAATAAACATTAAAAAAAAAAAAAGTCGTGTCCTCCAAGAAACCATCTTTGAACCTCAGTTTAAATCACATTCTCTCAAGCTGCGTGTTTTCCCTTTATAGCCTTTGCTGCCATTGGTAACCATGCATTGATTATTTCTGTTACTGTTCAACAGAGTAGATGCAAACTTAGTGCTGAGCTGGGGAGATCACGTGTGGACTGAGAAGAGCTCCATGTCTCTAACCAAGGCAGTTCCCACAAGGGTGTGTCAGTTGTTCTTTTGAGGGAGTGAGGGGCTCAGTGCTCCTGGATTTTCCAGTTGTTCATATAACCCGGAACCTTGGCTTTTTATAGGAAATGACTTGGTCTGAAAAGGTGGGGAAAGAATTCAATCAAAAAAAGACATGGTGGGGCACCTGGCTGGCTCAGTCAGAAGAGCATGCAAACTCCTGATTTTGAGATTGTGAGTTTGAGCCCCACTTTGGGTGTGGAGATTACATAAAATAAATAAATAAACATTAAAAAAAAAAAAAAGACAAAGATATTGTATGGCCAACCAAACTCATCTGTGTGGTCACAAGAGATCTGAGAGCTGCCAATTCACAATCTCTGGTTTCTTTTTTCTTTTTCTTTTTTTTAAGACAGAGGGAGAGCGAGCATGAGTGGTAGAGGGAGAGAGAGAGACTCTCAAGCAGGCTCCGTGCTGTCAGTACACAGCCCAACATGGGCTCGAACCCGTGAACCGTGAGATCATGACCTGAAGTGAAATTGAGTGGGACCACTGACTGACTGAGCTACCCAGGTGCCCCCAGTCTCTGGTTTCTATTTGTCTCCATGATTAGACTGTATTGTTTGTATAGTGCCTGACAGAGTAGGGGTACACAGTAAGCACTAGGTGTTGAAAGAAAGAGAAGGCAGGAAGTAAGAAAGAATAAAAGACTGCAGTTGATTTCTTTTTTTTCTTTATAATAAATTACATTTGAAAAATTGCCAACCTCGAGGACATTAGACAATCTGAGCAAGTTGATAGATTTCATATTTAAGAGTTCCATGTTAATATAAACTAAGAAAGAAAAAGCACTCACTCCTTCTCTGTATAATTTTCAGGAAAAAGTAAAAATATGAGGTTTGTGGGGCACCTGGGTGGCTCACTCGGTTGAACGTCTGACTTCGGCTCAGGTCATGATCTCACAGTTTGTGGGTTCGAGCCCCGCATCAGGCTCTGTGCCGACCGCTTGCTCAGAGCTGGAGCCTGCTTCAGATTCTGTCTCCTTCTCTCTCTGCCCCTCCCCCGCTCATGCTTTGTCTCACTCTGTTTCTCAAAAATAAATAAATGTAAAAAAATAAAAAAAAATGAGGTTTGTTGCATTTATAACCAAATGGTAACAAAATGAAAAAAATGTTTTGACTACCTCAGAAGCAACATTTGCCATGTGTAAGCATTTTATTGAAAAGACTGTTGGTCACATATTGTCAAACCAAGTTTTGTTTTCTGGGAAATAGAATTTAATCTCTGACCTCAAGTTTTATTTTGTAATGAGCTCACCAAATACACTGAATTGCAGATTTCCATGGTAGTATGATTTGTGTACTGACATGAACTCTGGAAGTCATTGCAGCTGTCAGTTGGCGAAAAATAGGAAAAGAGAGGCTTTGGGGAGCTTAGATTTCTAGAGCCAATGGAAGAGGGAAAACCTTAAATGCCAGATTCTTTAGAAACTGTCTAAATTGAAGTGGCTGTCTTTGACATATTTGTAAATTTAAGGATTCTTAGAGATTTGCCTTTGGGGACACAGAATATGCCTCAGAAACTAGAGTGGTCTACCGATCAGATCCCTGAGTTGCAAAATTGAAGATCAACAAATGTTCCTAACAGATAGTTATATATTCTGTACTACATCAGGCACTATGGCCCCAGAAAGTAAGTATTAGAAGTAATGGTGGCCGGGGGGGGGGGGGGGGGGGGGAGCATCTGTGTACTTAGGGAGTTTCATTCTAGCTGGGGAAAAAAAAGACCAATAATTGGGAAAGGATAAAAGACTCTGTGATTCAAGGCTAAGCCATGTGTTAGACTATAGTGTAACAGGAAATCAGAGGGTAAAAATCACAGCAGGCTTCATAGATTAGGTAAGACTGCCACTACAACTTCCAGAAAGTATTATGACTTAGAGAAGGAAAGAATACATATCCCTATCATGATCCTCTCTGCTTTTCTGAAAAAAAATTTTTAAATATTTATTTACTTTTGAGAGAGAGAGAGAGAGAGCACGAACGAGCAGTGGAAGAACAGAGAGAGAAGGAGACACAGAATCTAAAGCAGGCTCCAGGCTCTGAGCTGTGAGCACAGAGCCCGCCCAGGGGCTCGAACTCACGAACCATGAGTTCATGACCTGAGTCGAAGTCAGACACTTAACCTGACTGAGCCACCCAGGCACCCCTCCTCTCTGTTTTTCAAAGTATGTTAATTCTGATCTTGGGTTTTGTTTTTTTGTTTTTTTGGTTTTTTTCTTGAGAGACAGAGAGAGAGAGAGAGAGGGAACAGGTTGGGGAAGGACAGAGAGAGGGTGAGAGAGAGAGAATCCCAAGTAGGTTCTGCACTGTTAGTGCAGAGCCCCAAGCCTGACTCAGGGCTCAAATTCAAACCTTGAGATCATGACCTGAGCCGAAGTCAAGAGCCAGAAGCTTAACCGACTGATCCACCCAGGCACCCTGATCTTGGGATTTTTGAAAAGCGACAGAAAAAAAAGTGAAAGTTGTTTCTTTGTCTACTATCAATTTACGTATTTAAAATATTTTTCTGTAATTCCTATATGTAACCAGTCAACAAGTCCTATGATTTCTTTGTTCAAATTGTGTTTCTTGTGGTAATACCCTTGCTGAGGACTTTAAAATTTCATGCAGAGATTTTGATTTGTCTAAGTTCACTTTGCGAGTGGCAAAGCCAAGAGTAGAACCAAAGTCCTGTGCTTTGTCTTTGACCCCATATGGTATGGCCCACCCTCTACAATCATAAAATCGTCTCTATTATTGGTTAAAGAAACCATAGCACATTCTTCTGATGAAGTAGCATGCAGCCATCGTAAATTATGATTTATACTTACATTTATTGCTGTGGAAGTTGTTCATTGTGTATTAGCAAATGAAAAAAGCAATCAGCAAATATGATCCCATTTTTGTAAACATATATCTTTATGCATATGCTTGCATGGGAAAGATCGGGAAGTTTTATTCTAACACATTAACAGTAGTTGTTCTGAGTAGTGGGATTTTAGATAATTTAGATGTTTTCTTTGTAATTTCTCATCTTTTGACATTGATCATGTGTTAATTGTGTAATTAATAAATCCCATGTTAACATCCCCTCTTTTAAAAATCATGGAGAGGGGCGCCTGGGTGGCGCAGTCGTTAAGCGTCCGACTTCAGCCAGGTCACCATCTCACGGTCCGTGGGTTCGAGCCCCACGTCGGGCTCTGGGCTGATGGCTCAGAGCCTGGAGCCTGTTTCCGATTCTGTGTCTCCCTCTCTCTCTGCCCCTCCCCCGTTCATGCTCTGTCTCTCTCTGTCCCAAAAATAAATAAAAAACGTTGAAAAAAAATTAAAAAAAAATCATGGAGGGCTCCTCTTGCTTACACAAGCAGTAATAAAGATTAAAAACCCTGGTTGCATACGTTAATCATCTGGGTTATTAAAAATAAACATACTGGTGCTCAGGTCCCACGTTAGACCAATGAAATTAAAATCTCTGAGGGGTAAGTCCCTGGCTTTGGTTTTTCCAAAAAGCTTTTTAGATGGTTCTAATGTGCATCCAGTCTTACCTGGGAATATATGACAACTACAAAATCTTGGGTCCCACCCCAGATCTGCTAAGATGGAGACTCTGGAACTGGGGTGTCACAAGCTGTTATACCAAGTTTCCTGCCAAAATTCCAGAACCACTACCATTGAGTAAAAGCTCAGCTTGACACTAGCCTCAACATCCCCAAACTCACTCTGTACCATTTCCAACTTTCCACTTGCACTCCAACCAGACAAGTTGGTTGTATGTCTCCTGAGGCTATGTGGCTGGGTCTACCTCTTCTCCCATGCTCTTGACTCTTCTGGCATACCTGCATGCCGTCCTTGCGAGCCACCCCCGTTTTAGCTCTTCCTCAAGGCCAGGTTCATGTCTTGCAACCCCCATGAAGCCTTTGTGCTTCTCGAGTCCTGTCACTACTAGATCTCCATTTTCTCTCACATTTATTTCTTCAATAAGTATTTATTTCATGCTTGTTGTCTGCGGAGTGTTGAGTGAAATACCAAAGAACTACACCAGGGCCTTTTAGAGGGTTTTTAGTTGTTTATATATGAGATTAAAGGTGAAAAAGTGGATGTGGGAGGAGATGAAGTGAGAGGTGATGGGATGCAAAATCAGGAGGTGTGATAGGGTGGTTAGAAGAGCGTGGAGATAGTGGGGTTGAAAAGTATAATGTGAACCATTTGCTCTGGGAGATGACCATAAGAAGACGGGAGAGGGCAAGTTCTCCCATGCACCGTACCTTTTAAAGGAATACGTTTTCAGGGTGGCTTAGTTGGTTGAGCGTCTGACTGTTGATTTTGGCTCAGGTCATGATCTCAGGGTCATGGGACTGAGCCCCTCGTTGGGCTCTGTGCTGAGAGTAGAGCCTGCTTAAGGTTCTCTCTCTCTCTCTCTCTCTCTCTCTCTCCCTCCCTCTGCCCCTCTCCCTGGCTCACTCTCTCTTTATCTCTTCAAAAAATAAATGAGAGGAAGGAAGGAAAACTAAAAAATAAAGAATACTTTTCCTCTTTACAAAAGTATTTGTTTATTGCAGAAAACTTGGAAAATATAAAAAAATCGAAAAATATCACTGACATTCCTACTACTTGAGGACAGGAATGGTTACTTCTTTGTTGTGTATTTTTTTTCTTTAAAAACTGACTAAATGCACATAGCCATAGATAAAATATATTTTACAATAAGATCATATTAAACATACTGTCTTGTTACTTGAATTTTTTTTGTTACTTGAATTTTTAAGTCAATACACTTTCATATGTCTTCCTGTCATTAAGTTTCTTTTTTTATTAAAAATTGTTTTTAATGTTTGTTTATTTTTGAGAGAGACAGACAGACAGAATGTGAGCAGGGGAGGGTCAGAGAGAGGGAGACACAAAATCTGAAGCAGGGTGTAGGCTCCGAGCTTCAGCACAGAGCCCAACATGGGGCTCGAACTCACCAGCTGTGAGATCATGACCTGAGCTGAAGTTGGACGCTTAACTGAGCCACCCAGGCGCCCCTGAGTTTCTTTTTTTTTTTTTTTTAAGTCTATTTATTTATTTGAGAGAGAGAGAGAGAGAGAGAAAGAGGGGGGAGAGAAAGAGGAGCAGGGGAAGGGCAGGGGAGATCGAATCCCAAGCAAACTCTGTGTTGTCAGTGCAGAGCTCAAAGTGACTTGGGGCTTGATCTCACGAACTGTGAGATCATGACCTGAGCTGAGATCAAGAGTTGGATGCTTGATCCAACGTGATCAAGCCAGCCACATGCCCCAGGTTTTAATGATCATATCTTTGAGTGATCACAGAGTACTTCACAATTTAATCAGTCCTTCTATTATTAGATTTTATCCCCCATTTGTTCCTTTTTCTATTTGTGGGTTACATTTGTTCTCCTAAAATTCTCCTTTAAAATGCTCAGGCAAATGTTATTTATCACAAAATATTTTCTTTAACACATTTTCCAGTACTGTATAGTTGTTTGGAAATCCAACTCTCACTTTAACACCCTTGTATATTTTTTGCTCTTCTTTCTGAGAAATGTCCTCAGTGTTAGTTTTCAATGTTTCTACTGACTTTTTTACCCTCTGATAACATATTTATAACTTCTAACAGCTTTATTTTTCCTGATATCTCATTTTTTAGACTATTCTATTCTTGTCTTGTGGTGCAATATCTTATCTCTCTGAGTTTTCTTTTTAAATTTTCTTCTTCCTACATAGTTTCTGTTTCTTCCAACTTGCTATTTTCCATTTCTTGCTTTGGTGTTTGTGAAGTTGGATGAAATAGTGCATAAGACCACCTCACTTCTGAAACCAATTACAAGTTCAGGGGCTCTCAAGGCCACCTTAGGTTTGATAATTCCTGAAAAGGGCTCACAGAAGTCACTGAAAGTTGTGTTTTGGAAAGAGGAAGGATGAGAGGGTGTGGAACGATGAACCTTTGATTCCTGGATGACTTCAAGGTCACGCATGGTATAGAATTGCAGTTCTGCCATCGGTTACTGGAGGTCAAAGTTAACAATGGAACTTAGAAATGATGGATCCAGTTCCAAGGACCTGGCTCACTAGATGCATACAGAATTTCAGAGTAACAAGAAACAAGCTAAATATACAACCCTTGGTTATTGTTATCTGTAACAGCCAAAATGAAAGTAAAGGAGATTGTTGGGGTTGATCTTGGCACTGGGCCAATCATGGATTCTGGTTTGTAATCTGAATCTGGTTTGTAAGTGGGCCAAGCTTAGATTCTCAGCTACAGCTGCTAGCCTCTGGGTCATTACCAAAGAGAAAAGTTATGTTGAAACAACAGATAGTGAAGATTAGAATAATTCATAAGAGAATGGGAAAGAGAACGAGGAAACTTAAAGAACTCATCCCAGCAGAGGAACACTCTTTTAAATGTAATTAAGAAATGACACGAATATGGGGTGCCTGGGTGGCTCAGTTGGTTAAGCGTCCAACTTCAGCTTGGGTCATGATCGCATGGTACATAGGTTCGAGCCCTGCATTGGGCTCTCTGTGCTGACAGTTCAGAGCTTGGAGCCTGCTTTGGATTCTGTGTCTCCCTTTCTTTCTGCCCCTCCCCTGCTTTTGCTCTGTCTCTCTCTGTCTCTCAAAAGTAAATAAACATTAAAGATAAAAAAAATGAATAAATAAATAAACAAAAGAAAGAAAGAAAGAAAGAAAGAAGGAAAGAAAGAAAGAAAGAAAGAAAAAAAGAAAGAAAGAAAGAAAGAGAAAGAAATGAGATGAATGGGCACCTGGCTGGCTCACTTGGAGGAGTATGCAACTCTTGATTTCAGGGTTGTGAGTTTGAGCCCCATGTTGGGTGTAGAGATTACTTAAATAAAACTTAAAAAAAAAGAAACAAGGGGTGCCTGGGTGACTCAGTGGGTTGAGCGTCTGACTTCAGCTCAGGTCATGATCTTATGGTTCATGGGTTTGAGCCCTGCACCGGGTTCTTTGCTGTCAACACAGAACCCACTTTGGATCCTCTGTCCCCCTCTCTCTGTGCCTCTCCCCAACCTTCTCTCTTTCTCTCTCTCTCTCTAAGAAAGAAAGAAAGAAAGAAACAAAGAAAGAAAGAAAGAAAGAAGTGAGATGAATAAAGTAGACATTGATAGGGTCAAAACAAAGGTCTTCATGAAGCACTCTTGGAATTTAGGTGTACTAATAAGAGTTTCTGCTGGTCCCCTAACTCTGAAAGGTTCTAAACAAGTCTACTCTATTATGCTAGTTTTGAGAAATTTAGAAGGCCAGAAGACAAAGATGACAGGCAGAAATCTGATCTCTAATCACTCAGAGTGACAGTTCCACAATCTAATTAAGATAAGTATTGACAAAAGGGCCTGGGTCCCTTGGCCCAAGCCCTGTCTGAAGACTCAAGGTCATATGCACTTGAGTGGGAGACATGGTCAGAGGATGGAGAAGAGACTTTTCTGGGATTCCTTGACATGGGAGCCCAATGCACTGTGGTTCCAAATCTGTTGGTAAAAGCTTAACAGGGTTACATTTGGATTGGCAGGATATAGAAATACAGTGTTTGATGGGATCAAGAGGAACATATGGATGAAGATTGGGATGACTGAACAGATTTCTTTTTTAAAAAATTTTTTAAAGTTTATTTATTTTAAGAGAGACAGAGTGAGTGGGGGAGGGGTAGAGAGAGAGGGAGACAGAGGATACCAAGCAGGCTTCGCGCTGCCAGCGCAGAGTCCGATGCGGGGCTCGAACCCACAAAACCATAAGATCATGACCTGAGCTGAAACCAAGAGGCAGACACTTAACCGCCTGAGCCACCCAGGTGCTCCTGGACAGATTTCAGTGTGAAGTATTTGTGCCTTCGTTACCTGAATGTATTAAGGGGATGGGTATGCTGTCTGATGGAGGAGTACCTTTACCTTGTGTTATAAAACGAAGGCATATAAACTTGCCCTTCAGCCAATATGGGTTTGACATGCTTAAAAGAAGCCTGTAAGATTACCCAAGCCCACACAGGTTGTTAATTTGAAAACATATAGACTATTTGGTAGACAAAAAGGTTATTACTGTATATAATTCCCTGTTAGAAGCTGGAGGGCACAGACACATTCTCTCCACAGTAACCCTGTGGGGAGCACAGACTAAGGTTTAAGGTAAAAGCTAAGGAGCACCACCCAGCAGTGACCACTGGGATTTTGGACCATAAAATTCCCATTTGAAAGATCACTAGCTTGTTATGAGACATTAATTAACACTGCCTCAATGACTGAAGGACTTAAAAAAAATCTTGAAACCTGGGTAGCTCAGTCGGTTAAGCATCTGATTCTTGATTTTGGCTTAGGTCATGATCTCACTGTTTGTGAATTTGAGCCCCGCATTGGGTTCTCCGCTGTCAGCACAGAGCTGGCTTCAGATCCTCTGTTTCCACCCCCCGCCCTTTCTGCCCCTCCCCCATGTTTTCTCTCTCTCAAAAATAAGTAAACTTTTAAAAAACATCTTGAAACCTGAAATACCCAAAATGTCTTGGATGATGTTGAAGAAATATTTTAATAGGAAGGGAGGTTCTCAGAAGTGTTAAATAATAAAATGGAAAAGATTTGTGTGGGGACATGTCACCATGGGAATGCTAGGGACTCATTGTTTTGTTGTAAGAAAGCTTTGGCAAAAAACCAAGGAGTGGCCTAGAAAGTAAAGAATTTAGTGTTGCCCAAAGAGAGTTCTGGCCTTTGCCATGGGCTTCTGGGAGGTAATTTCCAAGCCCTTCAATGTCATGCCAGTAGGAATGTTTTTGTATCTTTGGGGGCCTTTGAGCCACACCAGTGACATGATGCAGGGTGGGTGCTTTGGTTCATGCCAAATCATCTTGACCTCCTGAGGGGCTGGAGACTGAGGTCAGCCATGTGGATAGTCAGCCGTGCTTCTAAGATGGAGCCCCAATAAAAACTCTGGACTCAGGGTGAGCTTCCCTGGTTGGCAATACTCTGTGCATGTTGCCACACATCATCAGCGGGAGGAGTTAATGGTGTCCCTGACATCATGGGGAGAGGACGACAGGAAAACTCTGCGTTTACACTCTGCCCTATGCACTCCCTCCCTTGGCCTATTTTAATCTGTGTCCTTTAGCTGTAGTAAGTCATATTTCTGAGTATAACAACTTTTAGTAAGTTCTGTGAGTCCTCCGAACAAATGATCAAACCCAAGGGTGGTCTTGGCGATCTCCAAATTTACAACTGATGTCAGAAGTGAAGGCGGTCTTATTTGTAACAGTGTGGATGGAACTGGAGAGTAGTATGCTAAGCGAGATAAGTCAGTCAGAGAAAGACAAATATCATATGATTTCACTCATATGTGGAATTTAAGATACAAAACAGATGAACATAAGGGAAGGGGAGCAAAAAGAATATAAAAACAGAGAGGGAGACAAACCATAAAAGACTCTTAAAATTGGGGCGCCTGGGTGGCTCAGTCAGTTGAGCGTCCGACTTCGGCTCAGGTCATGGTCTCACAGTCTGTGAGTTCGAGCCCCACGTTGGGTGGAACCCCTGCTTCGGATTCTGTGTCTCCCTTTCTCTCTGCCCCTCCCCTGCTCATGCTCTGTCTCTCTCTCTGTGTCACAAATAAATAAACATTAAAAAAATTAAAAAAAAAGACTCTTAAATATAGAGAACAAACTGAGGGGTGCTGGCAGGGTGTTGGGTAGGGGGAAGGACTAAAGGGGTGATGGGTATGAAGGAGGGCGCTTGTTGGATGAGCACTGGGCGTTATATGTAAGTGATGAATCACTAAATTCTATTTTTGAAATTATTACTACACTCTATGTAAACTAACTTGGATTTAAATTTAAAAGATAAATAATAAAAAAATAATAAATTAAAAAATAATTCAAGCAAAAAAAAAAAAAAAGAAGGGAAGGCGGTCTTACGGACTGTTACTTCTAACTTTGCAGGGTCTGTCTTTGCTATTAGAGTCTTTCTTTGGATATCTGTTGATATCTGAGAATCAGCTTCCACCTAAGCAAGGATGGCTAAAATGTTGTGCATGGTATCTATTCACAACACTTCACAGCAGGCTGACTACTTAGGGGGGAACCTCCAAGTAGGTCTTTGCTCTTGGGCTGGTCAATTTTTGTAGAAAAGACTCTGTCACATCCCACATGAGGGAGAGAGCTGGTTGTCAAGGTTCTAGAAGTTGAGGAGGAAAAAGGATGGCAGTCTCAGTAACCAGTATGCATTCCTTAGCGTCCCCACTCCCAGGTACCTCTCCATTTCCCCTCCAGAAATAAAGTCTTTTGTGGGGAGGAGGCAGTCGCCTGTCTGTTGGTAGCTGGGAAGGGGAAATGAGGATCTGATTGCTTCTCAAGGAGACTTCTAACAGTCCCTCTTCTTTTCTTCTCTTTCCCCACTCCACCCCTACCCCATTTTAGCTCCACTTCCTGCGGTATCTGGTGCTGCCCTTTCCTGAGACTTTTGGGGCTTCTCTGCTGTGAATCTAGTTGCTTCTTGGCTTTCTTCACTATCAGCCTAGGATGCAGTTTTATCAGAGTGTTAAATCATTTGTCACATTACTATCTGCTTTCCAGCTTTCACAGTTTTGGTGCTTTGTTTCCTCTCCTATTCTGTGTGTGTGTGTGTGTGTGTGTGTGTGTGTGTGTGTGTGTGTGTATTTTAATAGTTTATTTATTCTGAGGGAGACAGCGAGAGAACAAGAGACAGAGCATGCGCACGAACAGGGAAGGAGCAGAGAGAGAGACAGAGAGGGAGAGAAAGAGAAGCCCAGGCAGATTCTGCGCAGTCAGCTCAGATCTAGGTCTGATCTCACCAACCTCGAGATCATGACCTGAGCTGAAATCAAGAGTTGGGCACTTAACCAACTGAGCTACTTAGGCGCCCATATGAGTTTGTTTGTTTATTTATTTATTTATTTATTATTTTATTTTTATTATTAATTTTTTTAATATATGAAATTTATTGTCAAATTGGTTTCCATACAACACCCATTGCTCATCCCAAAAGATGCACTCTTCAATGCCCATCACCTCCCCTCCCCTCCTTCCCACCCCCCATCAACTCTCAGTTTGTTCTCAGTTTTTAAGAGTCTCTTATGCTTTGGCTCTCTCCCACTCTAACCTCTTTTTTTTTTTTCCTTCCCCTCCCCCATGGGCTCCTGTTAAGTTTCTCAGGATCCACATAAGAGTGAAACCATATGGTATCTGTCTTTCTCTGTATGGCTTATTTCACTTAGTATAACACTCTCCAGTTCCATCCAACGTTGCTACAAAGGGCCATATTTCATTCTTTCTCATTGCCACGTAGTACTCCATTGTGTATACAAACCACAATTTTTTTATCCATTCATCAGGTGATGGACATTTAGGCTTTTTTCACAATTTGGCTATTGTTGAGAGTGCTGCTATAAACCTTGGGGTACAAGTGCCCCTATGCATCAGTACTCCTGTATCCTTTGGGTAAATTCCTAGCAGTGCTATTGCTGGGTCATGGGGTAGGTCTATTTTTAATTTTTTGAGGAACCTCCACACTGTTTTCCAGAGTGGCTGCACCAATTTGCATTCCCACCAACAGTGCAGGAGGGTTCCCGTTTCTCCACATCCTCGCCAGCATCTATAGTTTCATTTGTTCATTTTGGCCACTCTGACTGGCGTGAGGTGATATCTGAGAGTGGTTTTGATTTGTATTTCCCTGATGAGGAGCGATGTTGAGGATCTTTTCATGTGCCTGTTGGCCATCCGGATGTCTTCTTTAGAGAAGTGTCTATTCATGTTTTCTGCCCATTTCTTCACTGGGTTATTTGTTTTTTGAGTGTGGAGTTTGGTGAGCTCGTTATAGATTTTGGATACTAGCCCTTTGTCCGATATGTCATTTGCAAATATCTTTTCCCATTCCGTTGGTTGCCTTTTAGTTTTGTTGATTGCTTCCTTTGCGGTGCAGAAGCTTTTTATCTTCAAGAGGTCCCAATAGTTCATTTTTGCTTTAATTCCCTTGCCTTTGGGGATGTGTCAAGTAAGAAATTGCTGTGGCTGAGGTCAGAGAGGTCTTTTCCTGCTTTCTCCTCTAGGGTTTTGATGGTTTCCTGTCTCATGTTCAGGTCCTTTATCCATTTTGAGTTTATTTTTGTGAATGGTGTGAGAAAGTGGTCTAGTTTCATTCTTCTGCATGTTGCTGTCCAGTTCTCCCAGCACCATTTGTTAAAGAGACTGTCTTTTTTCCATTGGATATTCTTTCCTGCTTTGTCAGATTAGTTGGCTATAGTTTTGTGGGTCTAATTCTGGGGTTTCTATTCTATTCCATTGGTCTGTGTGTCTGTTTTTGTGCCAATACCATGCTATCTTGATGATTACAGCTTTGTAGTAGAGGCTAAAGTCTGGGATTGTGATGCCTCCCGCTTTGGTCTTCTTCAAAATTACTTTGGCTATTTGGGGCCTTTTGTGGTTCCATATGAATTTTAGGATTGGTTGTTATAGCTTTGAGAAGAATGCTGGTGCAATTTTGATTGGGATTGCATTGAATGTGTAGATCGCTTTGGGCAGTATTGACATTTTAACAATATTTATTCTTCCAACCCCTGAGCACGGAATGTTTTTCCATTTCTTTATATCTTCTTCAATTTCCTTCATAAGCTTTCTATAGTTTTCAGCATACAGATCTTGTACATCTTTGGTTAGATTTATTCCTAGGTATTTTATGCTTCTTGGTGCAATTGTGAATGGGATCAGTTTCTTTATTTGTCTTTCTGTTGCTTCATTATTAGTGTATAAGAATGCAACTGATTTCTGTACATTGATTTTGTATCCTGCGACTTTGCTGAATTCATGTACAGTTCTAGCAGACTTTTGGTGGAGTCTATCGGATTTTCCATGTATAATATCATGTCGTCTGCAAAAAGTGAAAGCTTGACTTCATCTTTGCCAATTTTGATGCCTTTGATTTCCTTTTGTTGTCTGATTGCTGACGCTAGCACTTCCAACACTATGTTAAACAGCAGCGGTGAGAGTGGACATCCCTGTCATGTTCCTGCTCTCAGGGGAAAGCTCTCAGTTTTTCCCCATTGAGGATGATGTTAGCTGTGGGCTTTTCATAAATGGCTTTTATGATGTTTAAGTATGTTCCTTCTATCCCGACTTTCTCGAGGGTTTTTATTAAGAAAGGATGCTGAATTTTGTCAAATGCTTTTTCTGCATCGATTGACAGGATCATATGGTTCTTATCTTTTCTTTTATTAATGTGATGTATCACGTTGATTGATTTGCAAATGTTGAACCAGCCCTGCATCCCAGGAATGAATCCCACTTGATCATGGTGAATAATTCTTTTTATAAGCTGTTGAATTTGATTTGCTAGTATCTTATTGAGAATTTTTGCATCCATATTCATCAGGGATATTGGCCTGTAGTTCTCTTTTTTTACTGGGTCTCTGTGTGGTTTAGGAATCAAAGTAATACTGGCTTCATAGAATGAGTCTGGAAGTGTTCCTTCCCTTTCTATTTTTTGGAACAGCTTGAGAAGGGTAGGTATTATCTCTGCTTTAAACGTCTGGTAGAACTCCCCTGGGAAGTCATCTGGTCCTGGACTCTTATTTGTTGGGAGATTTTTGATGACTGATTCAATTTATTTGCTGGTTATGGGTCTGTTCAAGCTTTCTATTTCCTCCTGATTGAGTTTTGGAAGGGTGTGGGTGTTTAGGAATTTGTCCATTTCTTCCAGGTTGTCCAGTTTGTTGGCATATAATTTTTCATAGTATTCCCTGATAATTGCTTGTATCTCTGAGGGATTGGTTGTAATAATTCCATTTTCATTCATGATTTTATCTATTTGGGTCATCTCCCTTTTCTTTTTGAGAAGCCTCGTTAGAGGTTTATCAATTTTGTTTATTTTTTCAAAAAACCAACTCTTGGTTTCACTGATGTGCTCTACAGTTTTTTTAGATTCTATATCGTTTATTTCTGCTCTGATCTTTATTACTTCTCTTCTTCTGCTGGGTTTGGGGTGTCTTTGCTGCTCTGCTTCTATTTCTTTTAGGTGTGCTGTTAGATTTTGTAGTTGGGATTTTTCTTGTTTCTTGAGATAGGCCTGGATTGCAATGTATTTTCCTCTCACGACTGCCTTCGCTGCATCCCAAAGCGTTTGGATTGTTGTATTTTCATTTTCATTTGTTTCCATATATTTTTTAATTTCTTCTCTAATTGCCTGGTTGACCCATTCATTCTTTAGTAGGGTGTTCTTTAACGTCCATGCTTTTGGAGGTTTTCCAGACTTTTTCCTGTGGTTGATTTCAAGCTTCATAGCATTGTGGTCCGAAAGTATGCCTGGTATGATCTCAATTCTTGTATACTTATGAAGGGCTGTTTTGTGACCCAGTATGTCATCTATCTTGGAGAATGTTCCATGTGCACTCGAGAAGAAAGTATATTCTGTTGCTTTGGGATTCAGAGTTATAAATATAACTGTCAAGTCCACCTGATCCAATGTCTCATTCAGGGCCCTTGTTTCTTTATTGACCATGTGTCTAGATGATCTATCCATTGTTGTAAGTGGGGTATTAAAGTCACCTGCAATTACCACATTCTTGTCAATAAGGTTGCTTATGTTTGTGAGTAATTGTTTTACATATTTGGGGGCTCCCATATACGGTGCATAGACATTTATAATTGTTAGTTCTTCTTGATGGATAGACCCTGTAATTATTATGTAATGCCCTTATTTATCTCTTGTTACAACTTTTAATTTAAAGTCTAGTTTGTCTGATATAAGTATGGCTACTCCAGCTTTCTTTTGACTTCCAGTAGCATGATAAATAGTTCTCCATCCCCTCACTTTCAATCTGAAAGTGTCCTCAGGTCTAAAATGAGTCTCTTGCAGACAGCAAATAGATGGGTATTGTTTTTTTATCCATTCTGATACCCTATGTCTTTTGGTTGGCGCATTTAGTCCATTTACGTTCAGTGTTACTATAGAAAGATATGGGTTTAGAGTCATTGTGATGTCTGTATGTTTTATGCTTGTAGCGATGTCTCTGGTACTTTGTCTCACAGGATCCCCCTTAGGATCTCTTGTAGGGCTGGTTTAGTGGTGACAAATTCCTTCAGTTTTTGTTATTTGGGAAGACCTTTATCTCTCCTTCTATTCTAAATGACAGACTTGCTGGATAAAGGATTCTCCTGCATATTTTTTCTGTTCAGCACATTGAAGATCTCGTGCCAATCCTTTCTGGCCTGCCAAGTTTCAAAAGAGAGATCAGTCACGAGTCTGATAGGTCTCCCTTTATATGTGAGGGCACGTTCATCCCTTGCTGCTTTCAGAATTTTCTCTTTATCCTTGTATTTTGCCAGTTTCACTATGATATGTCGTGCAGAAGATCGATTCAAGTTCCGTCTGAAGGGAGTTCTCTGTGCCTCTTGGATTTCAATGCCTTTTTCCTTCCCCAGTTCAGGGAAGTTCTCAGCTATAATTTCTTCAAGTACCCCTTCAGCACCTTTCCCTCTCTCTTCCTCCTCTGGGATACCAATTATGCGTATATTATTTCTTTTTAGTGTATCACTTAGTTCTCTAATTTTCTCCTCATACTCCTGGATTTTTTTATCTCTCTTTTTCTCAGCTTCCTCTTTTTCCATAGCTTTATCTTCTAGTTCACCTATTCTCTCCTCTGCCTCTTCAATCCGAGCCGTCGTCGTTTCCATTTTATTTTGCATTTCGTTTAAAGCGTTTTTCAGCTCCTCCTGGCTGTTCCCGAGTCCCTTGATCTCTGTAGCAAGAGATTCTCTGTCCTCTATACTGTTTTGAAGCCCAGAGATTAATTTTATGACTATTATTCTAAATTCACTTTCTGTTTTATTATTTAAATCTTTTGTGGTCAGTTCATTAGCTGTTGTTATTTCCTGGAGATTCTTCTGAGGGGAATTCTTCCGTTTGGTCATTTTGGATAGTCCCTGGAGTGGTGCGGACCTGCAGGGCACTTCCCCTGTGCTGTGGTGTATCACTGGAGTTGGTGGGCGGGGCCGCAGTCAGCCCTGATGTCTGCCCCCAGCCCACCGCTGGGGCCACAGTCAGACTGGTGTGTGCCTTCTCTTCCCCTCTCCTAGGGGCGGGATTCACTGTGGGGTGGCGTGGCCCGTCTGGGCTACTTGCACCCTGCCAGGCTTGTGGTGTTGGGAATTAGCTGGGGTGGATCGGCAAGGTGCACGGGGGCAGGAGGGGCAGGCTCAGCTCGCTTCTCCTTCGGAGATCCGCTTAGGGAGGGACCCTGCGGCACCGGAGGGAGTCCGACCCGCCAGAGGGATGGATCCGCAGAAGCACAGCGTTGGGTGTTTGCGCGGTGCCAGCAAGTTCCCTGACAGAAACTGGTTCCCTTTGTGGTTTCGGCTGGGGGATGGGCGAGGGAGATGGCGCTGGCGAGTGCCTTTGTTCCCCGCCAAGCTGAGCTCTGCCGTCCGGGGGCTCAACAACTCTCCCTCCCGTTGTCCTCCAGTCTTCCCGCTCTCGGAGCAGAGCTGTTTACTTATAACCTTCCAGTTGTTAAGTCCCGCTCGCTGTCGGAACACACTCTGTCCGGCCCCTCTGCTTTTGCAAGCCACACTCGGGGCTCTGCTTGGCCGGCGGGCCGCCCCTCCACCCTGGCTCCCTCCCGCCAGTCCCTCCCGCCAGTCCGTGGAGCGCGCACCGCCTCGCCGCCCTTCCTACCCTCTTCCGTGGGCCTCTCGTCTGCGCTTGGCTCCGGAGAATCCATTCTGCGAGTCTTCTGGTGATTTTCTGGGTTATTTAGGCAGGTGTGGGTGGAATCTAAGTGTTCCGCAGGACGCGGTGAGCCCAGCGTCCTCCTACGCCGCCATCTTCCCAGAAGCCCCCTGAGTTTGTTTGTTTTTTTTTAATTTTTTTTTTTTTTTACTGTTTTTATTTATTTTTGAGGCAGAGAGAGACAGAGCATGAGCGGGGGAGGGGCAGAGACAGAGGGAGACACAGAATCTGAAGCAGGCTCCAGGCTCTGAGCTGTCAGCACAGAGCCCGATGTGGGGCTTGAACTCACGAAGTGTGAGATCATGACCTGAGCTGAAGTCAGACGCTCAACCGAGTGAGCCACCCAGGCGCCCCCTGAGTTTGTTTTTTAAATTGAAACCCTTTGGGTGAACTGGGTCACTTCTGTTGGGTTCAACAAGAGCTGAGTTTAGGATTCCGCTTGATTTTGCCTAAGATTTTTAGCACTGAGACAAGAAGCACTCAAAATTGGAAGGGATGTGGGAGATCATATGGGGTCTGCCTTCTCCTTTCCCACATGGTGTCAAGGCCTCGAGATGGGAAGGGACTAGCATGCTATCATGCAGCTAGCCAGGGGCAGGGCTGGGACTGGAGCCTGAATTTGGTGGTTCCTGGATGACCAGTTCTTGCTACTAAGTTCACTGTCTTCTTGGAGATGAGAAGAAAGCCCCATCACAGAGCTCATTCCAAAGTTTTCAACCAGGGTCTATAGAGATGTTTTTGGGTTCTGTATATGCTTAGCTCAGATTTCATTTTAAAGCAGATTTAAACCATGAATGTTCATATTTTGCCAATTTAATAAGGCATTACTTTCATTGGATTAAAAAAAAAATCCCTTTACTGTTATTTTAGCATGATTTTAGGAGGGAGAAGTAAATGCCTTTCATCTTTACCCAGAAGTGGGGACTTCGTTTTCTGTATCTTTCCTGTTCTTTCCTATGATCTAGAGTGGCAATGAGGACCTTCAGGATAGATAATAATGATCTTCATTAACTTCTCAGAAAGTAAGATAAAATGATTTCATTATTTTTTCGATAAGTGGTGATAGGGTTTAAACATTTTCTTATTGGACGTTTTAAAAAAAATTGAAGTATAGTCGAAACACAATGTTACATTAGTTTCGGGTGTACAACACAGTGATTTGATAACTCCAAATGTTATGGTCTGCTCATCACGAGTGTAGTTACCATGTGTCACCATACAATGTTATTACAATACCATTGACTACCTTCCCTACGATGTGCCTTTCATCCCCATGACTTTATTTATTCCATAACTGGAAGCCTGTATCTTCCTTTCCCCTTCACCCGTTTCACACACAGCCTGTCCGTCAAACCCTCCGTCCCTCTGGCAACCATCAGTTTGTTCTTTGTATTGTTAATATTTAAAATTTTATCCTCGATAATCTGGGTTTATGCTGTTTGATCACCCCTAACATGAAAATGGAAAATGGGATAGCAAAGTGTCCAGGGGAAGAAATAACAGAAGGTAACTATTGAAGCTACAAGGAGAAAACAATAAAGAGGAAACAAGTGAGAAAATGTCCTTCTCCTGGCTTTCTTTTCTCTTTCTCTCCCCCTCCTTTTGTCTCCTTCTCTTTCTTTTTGTGCTTGGGGAGCACAATCCAATTAGGAATTCATTCTTGGGGTGCCTGGCTTGATCTTAGGGCTGTGAATTCAAGCCCCACGTTGGGTAGAGAGCTTACTTTCAAAAAAAAAAAAAAAAAAAGGAAAAAAATTTCCTTCTCAGTGCTTAATAATAATAAAAAAATTAAAAAAAAATTTTAATGTTTATTTATTATTGAGACACAGAGACAGACAGAGCATGAGCATGGGAGGGGCAGAGAGAGGAGGAGACACAGAATACAAAACAGGCTCCAGGTTCTGAGCTGTCAGCACAGAGCCTGATGCGGGGCTCGAACTCACAAACTGCGAGATCATGACCTGAGTTGAAGTCGGACGCTTAACCAACTGATCCACCCAGGTGCCCCTAAAAAAAACTTCTATGTAAATTTTATAATAGGTCCTTAAAGGAAATTAACATCTTGTAGTTGTTCTATGTTGTTGGTTAAAAAGACTTGAGAGAATTTGTGTCTCTTAAGTACATTGTTATGTATTAAGAAACACAGCAATTACTTAGGGTGTGTGGACCTTGTTTGGATCGTGATTTGAGCAAACCAACTATAAAATGTCATTTTTGAGCCAAATCAGGATATTTGATTTTGGAGTGGGTATTAAATGACATTAATTTTATTAGTAGAACCAGTAATATTGTGGTTTATACAGAAATGTCCTCATTTTTTTATAGGTGCATAGAGACAATGTACGAAATTTGCTTGAAGATATTAAAAAACCACTGCGCAAACACACATAAAGGGAAAGAATGCAAAAAAGGAGTAGCTGGAACAAGAATGACAAAGTGGCCACGCCTGAATTTGGGGAGGAGTTTGCTATGTTATTCTGTTCGTAATCTTTCATATTAAAAAGTTTAAAATGATATTTAAAGTCCTGCAAGTTACCCCTGGCCTCTACTACTGAAAAGATTTTACTGTGCCTGCATTAAATGGAAACTCAAAAGCATAAAACAAGGGCAAATGTAAATCTTTTAGGTAAAACAGCAAATGAAGTTATGGATGCTGACCCCAGGCAGGAAAGGAAGCTCTGGAACACTGGTAATTTGTAGAAACAAGATGAGAATAGTAATGTTAGCAATAAAAATAATAGCTAACACTGACAATGACTGAGGCTTAGCAATCCTGCAGCTGTGTAGCAGGTAATATGTTTATCTCACTTCTATGACTCCAGAAGCTTATGAGCTAGATACTGATAGCACTGCTTTTCTACAAATGTGGAAACTGAGGTACAGATCTTTTAAGTAACTCACTCAAGGGTCCAACGCCTGGAAAATGGCAAGCCAGGATTTTTGTCCTGCCCAGAGACCATACTCTTTACCTTTATTTTTTTATTTTAATTTATTTTTTAATTTTTTTTAACGTTTATTTATTTTTGAGACAGAGAGAGACAGAGCATGAACAGGGGAGGGTCAGAGAGAGAGAGGGAGACACAGAATCCGAAACAGGCTCCGGGCTCTGAGCTGTCAGCACAGAGCCCGACGTAGGGCTCGAACTCACGGACCGCGAGATCATGACCTGAGCCGAAGTCGGCCGCCTAACCGACTGAGCCACCCAGGCGCCCCCATACTCTTTACCTTTAAAAACCTGGCCCCTAGGAAAATAACTATTTTTGGAACGCACAAAGTCATGGCTATCTTGACAAGGAGGTTTTTGTTCAATGCTTTATAGATATAATTCATTGTACATTTTTTAATATTTATTTTTGAGAGAGAGAGAGAGAGACAGAGTGAAAGTGGGGGAGGGGCAGAGAGAGAGGGAGACACAGAATCTGAAGCCGGCTCCAGGCTCTGTCCGAGCCGTTAGCACAGAGCTGGATGCGGGACTTGAACTCCTGAACCAGGAGATCAGGACCTCAGCCAAAGTCAGACGCTCAACCAACTGAGCCACCCAGGCGCCCCTATTGTACATTTAAAAAGTGGAAATGCGCCTGCAGCCCCTCTCCTGTGCATGTAGTTTCTGGAAATTTGTAGGATGTGTATGAATTGTTCATCTCTAGCATTTGTGATTTGATTTCTCCCAGGTGGAAAATATGTCCTTCATCACACAGTAGTGAGTGCCAGGTAAACTTGGTGTTCCCGAGCCGCCCAAAGGGGATTTCTGGGAGAAGGGGAGGGGCTGGCTAGAACCGGAGCAACTGACACCAGCTGGCTCCCCTCTACCTAGGGCTTCAGTTGCAAACATTTTAACACTATTTTTTCCCCACGGCAAGCGAATGGTTACAGACATTAGCTGCTATCCGATAAGACAACTGTGGTTGAGACTGTTGGAAAGTGAAATCTATTTGGGAGAGTAGAAGCAACGTCTAAATGAGCTCTTCTGGGGTGCCTGGGTGGCTCAGTCGGTTGGGCGGCTGCTTTCGGCTCAGGTCATGACCTCCCGCTCATGTGTTCGAGCCCTGCTTCGAGCTCTGTGCCAACAGCTCGGAGGCTGGAAGCCTGCTTCGGATTCTGTGTCTCCCTCTCTCTCTCTGCCCCTCCCCTGCTTGCACTCTTGTCTCTCTCTTTCAAATATAGATAAACATTAAAAATAGATAAATGAGATCTTCTGTTCATTCTGGACTGTTCTGTCCACTGCACATGGATGGGCCCATAGTTAACAAAGCTCTTCTCACATAAAAAAAAAAAAAAAAAAAAAAAAAAAGGCAGCAGGTGCTCTTTAAAAAAACAAAAAGAAAAGAAATATTAGTGATTTTTTAAAAAAGACCTGAATCGTACGTGTAGGTGGCTAAGAATGACTTGGGTATGTACTCCAGGCCTGTGTTTTCAACTCTGACTTTTGCACGAGCAGGAAGAGGAAGAACCAATTCTGTTGATATGAGATAAAAGATGTCCTCACACATGATGAGTGTCATCGGCTTCACTAGCCAGCATCTGAATTGTGAATTTTGCAGTTGCAGAAAGAGAAGAATGAAAATAAAAACAAGGAGCGAGGGAAGATAGAGGAAGATTATAGGTTATGCCTACACAGTTTATGGCAAAGGAAAGCAGTGGAATCTCGCTCAGGACAGGGGTGTGTGCAGGGTATAGCTGTGGGTAGTAATTGAAATTTATATAGACTTTGGCTAAACTGTGACCACCACTCGCATTATCTCCATAATCTCCCGGGCCAGACGTGCCATTAAGTATGATACGATCACTCTCACAACAGGGACTGCTAGTTAGAGAGAGCTCCAAGGTGGTTACTGAAATGTCTGAGGAAAACAAAGGACAAAAAGAACAACGCTCTGATGCACGGAAAGAACAATCAGAATTGGTCTGGCGGCACGGCCTCTGGACAAATGGCGAGGCAACGTGAGCGCTGTTCCCCCTTCGCAGGCCTTCCGGGTCAGGATCTATGGGTTGTAGAGCAGAGAGCGTCTTATGAGACTACGTGTCAGTGACTATATTTATGATGGTATTGCAGATTTTCTTTCTTTCGCAGTAGCATAGGCATGCCCTATATGGTCACTAGTGTAATAATAAGCAATGAAAATAATCATCTACTGAGTGATCACTGTGAACAGACACAGTTGGGTCCATTATGCTTTCCCATCTTGGGAAAGATGTGAATCCCCAAAGGAATGTCAATCTCCAAAGGAACGGTTGCTGCTTAGACCAAAATGACAGAGGCCCATTACAGTATGACCATTCCCATTCAACAGAAAAAGAATCTGAGTCTCAGAGGTGTTAAGTAAGTTGCCCAAGGTCACACAGCCGGCGTATGAAGAGGCCTTCACCTGTTCTGCTTTGTAAGCTCAGGCTCTTGATATCTCATACTTGGTGGACTATGCGTGGACATATCCAGGGGGCACATTTCTGGGAACTGTGTCCTTTGAACACGTTTGTATGGGATGTTATACTTTTAACATATTTAAATAAAACATCAAATGTACTCTGAGCATTTGTTCCCACTGTTTTTTTATCAGGGTGCTTTTAGGTTCCAGGTTCTGAATCTTTCCTTTTCCTGCAAATGAAGCAACGCACTTCCTCCCCTACCTCCACTGCGGGCAGAACCCTTGAATTCTGGTCTTAGTAAGTGAATTTGAGGAAACTTGGCCCAACAAACAGGAACCAAGTGCCCTTTTTCTTTGTTTTGGTAACCTGGTTTGATTTCTCATCTCATTCTGGTACTTGGATTTTTTAGCACCTTGTGTCCAAGTACCTACCATCACCACTGGTTTAGATCCTAGGCCTTCAGGGACTTGGATACTCTTGCTTTTGCCAGTTCCTTCCAGGAACACCTGGCCAGGCCTGGCATTGTTGCTGCCCTACTTATGTTATGCGTTCCATGGCCTCTCAAAGTACCTGGTCCTAGATTTGGCCTGTCCATGGGTCTTCCCATTAACACATGCTGGACTTTTCCAATGCTGGCCATTTGCCTAGACCACCACATTTTCTCTACTGACATGAGTTTGGACTATAAAGTTTTGCACGCTTCTGGGGTGACTTTCTCTAGGTCCCAGAAGCTTTTTTCTTCCTCAGATGTGGTCCTACCCAAACAGGCAACTTACATGGAGTTCTGTGGTCTTCCCTCGTACCCTCCCTGGCAACAGTTAACCAGGATCCTCATAATTGGGTTCCAAGTTGTGAAGTTTTCTTCTTAGCAATGTTCTTTCGGGATGCCTGGGTGGCTGAGTCTGTTGAGCATCTGACTACTGCTTTCGGCCCAGATTATGATCTCACAGTTCATGAGATGGAGCCCCGCCTCAGGCTCCACGCTGACAGCACAGAGCCTACTTGGGATTCTCTCTCCTCTCTCTGCCCCTCCCCCACTTGTGTTCTTTCTCGCTCTCTCTAAATAAATAAATACACTTAAAAAAAAATGTTCTTTCTCTATCTCCTCATTTCTGCATATGCAAATCCAGCTGACTAGTTAAGGAATAGCTCTGAGGTCACGCCTTTTTTTTTTTGAAGTGTGATCCCACAACGGGCAAAAGTATTTCCTGCCTTTGTCATCTCATGGCGTTTTATTTTCACCTCTCTGATGGCACTGATCACAAGCTCGTGTATATTGGGTTTCATTCAACTGTAAGCTTCTTGATGTCAGGTAGCACTGCATGAACACCTGTAAATGAGCTGGTGCCACCACTGGCTAGAGAGGTCATCTCATAAATGTTTGTCAAATGAATACATCACTTGTATAGCTACTTTTCTCTTCTTTGGCTTACTTTAAAAAAAAATGTTTATTTATTTTTGAGAGAGAGAGAGAGACAGACAGACAGAGCTCGAGCAGGGGAGGGGCAGAGAGAGGGGGAGACACAGAATCCGAAGCAGGTTCCAGGCCCTGAGCTGTCGGCCCAGAGTCCGACGCGGGGTTCCAACCCATGGGCCGTGAGATAGTGACTGGGGCTGAAGTCAGACACTTAACTGGCTGAGCCACCCAGGCGACCCTCTTTTCTTTAGTTTAAAGCAGTGAAAGAAACACAAGTAATGAGGCTCAAATTCCGGTCTTAGCATGGCTGCCCACTTAGTCCACCAACTTGACCAAACCACCGCAAAGTATCTTTATCTCAGTTTGCCCACTGAAGAAGTAGCAATAAAAACACTTCTAACGGATCATGTGTATGTGTATACAAGACCATAGATGTCCTAGCTCAGGCTTTCAACAGGAAAAGATTCCTACAAGTTGCCCTTACTAAGACTGGAAATAAAATGGGGTCCCGAATGGGAGCGGTGGATACAGAAGCATAATGGACTCAATGTTAATCTCCAGTCTCTGATGCAAAAGAAGATTGGGTTGGGGGCCTGGACACCATTCTGTGTAGAGAAAGGGTTATAACTAGATTTCATGGATTAGTTAAGTCAAAGTCATATATGTAGGAAAGGCAGAATGGATGGAACACTGTGGGTCTCCATCAGTTCATGTGGACATGGCCCTATTGTGGAGAAAGTCTCTTTTGAAAGCCCCCAGACTGCCTCTTGGGTCCTCCTCAACTGGCCTTTGGTGAAGTTGTGATATTGTGATTTGCAATAAGAAATATATATTTAGTCTTTGTCCCTACTGGTGGCACAGAGCTCCTAAAACCCTTGGAGTTTCCTAAGCAGTTAATGAGGTGACTTTGGAGGGAACCTAGTGATGGGTGCTGGTTGCCAGGGGAGTCAACCATGTGACGACTGGGTTAGAGCTTTCAGTCCAATCCCCCAACCTCTGGTGGGGGGGGTGGTGGAGAAGGGCTGGAGGTAGAATCGATTGCCAATGGCCAATGATTTAATCAATCAGGCCTATGTCAGAAAGTCTCCATAAAAAACCCAAAGGACAGAGTTTGGAGAGCTTCTGGGTTGGTAAACACATGGAGATTTGGGGGAGAGTGGGATGCTTGGAAAGAGCATGTAACTCCCCACCCCTTCCCCATACCTTACCTCACGCATCTCTTTTATCTGGCTGTTCCCGAGTTATATCTTTTTATAATCAGCTGGTAATCTAGGAAGGAATATGCATCTGTGAGTTCTGTGAACTGCTCTAGCAAATTAATCAAAACCCAAGGTGGAGGAGGTCATGGGAGCATCCAGTCTGTAGTCAGTCAGTCAGTCAGTCAGTCAGAAGCACAGGTAACAAACTGGGCTTATGACTGGGGTCTGAAGTGGGGGCGGGAGAGGGGGCAGTCTTGTAGGACTCAATCCCTAACCTGTGGAAACTGACTCTATCTCTGGTTTATAGTATCAGAATTGAGTTGAGTTGTAGGACATCTAGTTGATGTCCGAGAATTCCTTGGTGTGGTGAATCCCCTCCATCCCACACATTAGAACTGAGTGACCATGCTAGGGGTCCTCTAACCAGGTTCCCTGACAGGGCTGATAACTCAACAAGGGTCAAAATATGTGAGTTCTAACCAGCTATGTGTCCACGGTAAGTTACTTTACCTTTCTTGAATATTTATAGTCTCATCTTTAAAAGGGCAATAAACATGCCTGTGCCTTTAAGAAATTTAGAGTGATCAAATAATATGTGTGAATAAAAAGCATTTGGCAGAAATGTATGGTATAATGGGAAACAAAAGTAGATTTCAGTTCTTTTGAAATGAATGCCAGTTAGGCAGAAAATAGTAAAATAACACTTTGTGTGTTTGGCATCATTGGGGGATTCATAAAAGTGAATTTTCTGGGTTTGCTAACCCCTTGAAATGTCAACATAAGAAAATTATACTATACACAATTGATCGTACATTAAGTGAAAATATCCCAAATGATCATGAGGTCACTTTATCCCCCTCTTCTCACCCCCTTGGGGCCAATTACCAATTAAATTATACTCAAATTTGCAATTTTGCATTATTGTGAGGTTTTATTATACATGCTTTTCTGTGTTCCTGACTTGTATATATGGAAAATAATTAAAGATTTCTGAGGTCTTGGTTATGAATACAGTTGGGATATGATACAGGATATTCTGTCTCTACAGTACATGACCCCAGACTGTTACGTTTTGTTGAATAATTGAATTTGCTCTTTATAGCTTTTCTGAACTCTCCTTTTCCGCCTGGTTTTCTATGGTCATTTTTGCTTTTGTCAGAGAACTGAGAACCAGTGGTTGTTTTCTTTCTCTTTTATTTGCTCCTTTTAATCTGCTATGGGTTAGAAAGCCAGTAAATCAAGCTTATTAGAATTATATGTGCTTCCCAGGCCACAAGCCAAGGGGAAAATACAAGGTCATCAAAATAGGTTGTACAACAAACAAACAAACAAACAAAAAAAATAGAAACGACCTAATGATGATAATATTTGATGTCTCAACTCTTACGTGCTTAACTATGAAAACTCCAAATTCATTCAAATTGCCCCCTTTGAGCTAGAAAAAGCAGAGAATTTTTCAGTTACCATCCACACTTCCTTCTTTATTCACCAGGCCACGGGTTCTTGCCTTGGATGTGCCCGATGTGCTGGGCCACTCATTCCGGAGGTACGGGGATGGCTGATGCCTGGCTGTGGCTGTGCTAGCGATTTATACTCTGTTGCACCTGCCGGACTAACCCCGACCCCAGCAGTGGACGCCAAGGTAGTGTGGTCAAGTATTATAATCACGACCTTAGTAAGCCATGCTTCTTGTGTCCACAGTCTCTCTGTAATGTCCCTCTGCTGCTCCCTTCATCCAAAGTAGAGTCTGCTACCCCCTCTCTTGTCTTCAGGCTGCTTTGTGATTTGCTTTGACTCACGGGATGGGGTGGAAGTGACACTGTGCGACCCCTCAGGCTGGGCCTTGCGGTGTCGTGCAGCTTCCCTTTCGCTGTCTTTGAAACGCTGCTGATGTGTGAACAAGCACGGGCTGGCCTCTTTGAGGACCAGAGACGAAGAGAGGGAGGCACAGCTGTCCCAGCTGAAGCCCCAGACCTGTCAGTGGGTACGTCCCAGATCAGTCTGGGCCAGCCAGCCCCCTGCCAAGCCATCAGCTGACTACAGCTGCACGGTCAGCCTTGCTGGGACCAGGAGAAAAACTGCCCAGCTGATCCCAGCCCAGATTGCAGAACTGCGGAAAGAGAAATGGTTTGTTGTGGGAAGTCACTAAGGTTTGGGATGATTTGTAACAGAGCAAAGGTATAACTGAAACAGGGGGATAGGAAAATGCTTCTTTCCCGGCAGCCTCCGTGGTGTTTGTGGTATATCCCAAAATGCTGTCTGGAGTTATTTTCATTTATACAGAATAAGTGATAAAGATTTTGGTTTTGTTGTTCTGTTTTATTGCATTGCCCCTAGAACGCTGGCTTTTCTTGTTTTCTTTTTTTAAGTGTTTGTTTATTTATTTATTTGAGAGAGAGAGAGAGAGAGAGAGAGAGAGAGAGAACCAGCAGGGGAGGGGCAGAGAGAGAGAGAGAGAGAGAGAGAGGGAAAGAGAATCCTAAGCAGGCTCCACACTGTCAGCACAGAGCGTGACGTGGGGCTCGATCTCACAAACTGCGAGATCATGACCTGAGCTGAAATCAAGAGTCAGATGCTTAACCAACTACGACACCCAGGCGCCCCGAATGCTGGCTTTTCTTAAAGGGAATGCCACGTGCTGTCATCCCTAGTGCTCATCGGAGCCTACGCATGACTTCACTTACCCAGGAGCGCGCATGGGGTTCCTACTCCCTGTAGCTGAGGGGTCTTACTCTATGGCTGTTGGTAGATCTCAAAAAACCCTTAGGAACATGGAGAGTAGCTACCCCAAAATACCCTCCCGGACACTGGTGAATTAGTCAAATGGACCCAGTTTTCTCTCTGTCTGCTGGGACTCCATTCCTTTTATCAAAAGCAAGAAAAAAATGTGTTGATGGTAAGGCCTGAATGGTTCTCTTTTGAGCAGGTTATTTCTTCTACTATTTTTCTGGCTGGCCAAAGGCCTTTTTGGATTGTCAGGATACTTGGCTCTCTTCTGGTTAGCTAAGGTTGCTTGATAAGTGATGACCTCCAGATAAATTGTTTTCTGTGTAAGATGCATCTATCTTATTTTATTTTTTATTTTTTAAAATTTTATTTTATCTAGTGTTGTTAACATACAGTGCTATATCGGTTTCAGGTGCACAACATAGTGAGTCAGCAATTCCATATATTAAGAAGCATGTAAAATTAGAATTCCTTGTGTTTTTTACACTCCACGATGGAAAGATTAGTTGAATGAGATTTCACCACGAGCATAACTGTGTAGAAAATAGCTTCCTGGGGCGCCTGGGTGGCCCGGTCGGTTAAGCATCTGACTTCGGCTCAGGTCATGCTCTCACGGTCCGTGAGTTCGAGCCCCGCGTCGGGCTCTGTGCTGACAGCTCAGAGTCTGGAGCCTGTTTCGTATTCTGTGTCTCCCTCTCTCTCTGCTCCTCCCCTGTTCATGCTCTGTCTCTCTCTGTCTCAAAAATAAATAAACGTTAAAAAAAAAAATTAAAAAAAAAAAAAAGAAAAAAAAAGAAAATAGCTTCCTAAGATAAGCCCTGGACAGCCTTGTTTCAGAGTGGGAGAAAAGGTATAAATCTTCAAATAAAAATAATATGAATTTAAAACTCTTATTCACTGCCATAGTTGTAAATTTTGCCACCCAAATGTAAGTCAGAGAATGACACAATGGAAGCTAATAATAAAAAAAAGTTGTTTTTTTTTTTTCTTTCGTTATTGAGGGGCGCCTGGGTGGCTCAGTCAGTTGAGCATCTGACTTAGCTCAGGTCATGATCTCACTGCTCGTGGGCTGGAGCCCTGCATCAGGCTCTGTGCTCAGAGCCCGGAGCCTGCTTCAGATTCTGTATCTCCCTCTCTCTTCCCCTCCCCTGCTCGTGCTCTGTCTCTTTCTCTCTCTCAAATATAAAATAAAACATTAAAAAAAAAAAAAGGAAATAAAAGTCACTTAATCGCCCTTCCAGGAATAGGCACTATTAATGTTTCTTAATATGTCCTTCTAGACTTTTTGAGTGCATACACTCATTTAGGAGGAGTGTCCTCAAAAGTTGGAAAGCAAACTTTCTTCCGCCTCCAACTCGTATTTTACTCCAATTATTAGGTTAAAAGTTCACCAGGACTGTCTATTTCCTTTTAGACAACTAGGAAATTTTTATGGTGGCTAACTCATCATGCTTTGGGGATGGGGTAAAATATGGCCCGTGTAAGACCAGTGAATTTAGCTGTCTGGGTTTCGTCATTGTGTGATGATGCCTGCACAACCAAGAAAACACTTGTCGATTCATTTAAGCTAAGCAGACATTAAAAAACAGACTTGTTGGTGTCCATCAGGTCAACAAAATAACCTGTCAGTTGACAACACTTTCCCTCTTCCGGATCTGGACTGTGTTCGTATTGGTTAATGTTCTCAAAGACGTGAATATTACTCCCAAAGAATCACGTTTACTCAGCCTGGCTCAAGTGTGCTTCAAGGCGTTCACAATTTATTGGAATCTGAAATGAAATGAAGAAGGCATGAAAGCTGCTTTAACTAACAGATGGCTTTCATTAAATACAACCATTAATCTTGTCCTGATTATTTACTGGAATGTGTTAGACTGCAATGTTTCCTTAATCTATTGATGAACTATCACCACAAAATATGTCACTGAAGTAAAATAATTGTTGATGTGCTAATGGAAACCACCAGAGAGACCCAGGAGCCTTCCCTGTGTAGAATTACGGCGAGGAAGAATCTATTTAAGAAGAAAGAAAGGGTGGCTCTAGTATCAGATTGAACTACCTCTTTGGAGCCATTTTTAAGACTGGGGAACCAAGAGTGCAAAGCTGTGTAAATGATCTATTGAATTAGAGGAGCACTGCCTTTTTTTTTTCCCCCTTCAATCAAAATTCCCACATATTTATTCCTGAACCAACCTACCGGGGCAGAGGCAGAGTAACAGATGAAAATGATTTCCTCCATAAAACATATCTATTGTTCAGGTAGTAGGGGCGTTTACAGAGCCTAGGAGAGGCACATGTGACTTTTTTTTTTTTTTCCAACGTTTATTTATTTTTGGGACAGAGAGAGACAGAGCATGAACGGGGGAGGGGCAGAGAGAGAGGGAGACACAGAATCGGAAACAGGCTCCGGGCTCCGAGCCATCAGCCCAGAGCCCGATGCGGGGCTCGAACTCCCGGACCACGAGATCGTGACCTGGCTGACGTCGGCCGCTTAACCGACTGCGCCACCCAGGCGCCCCACATGTGACCTTTTTACGGCATAAGTATGTGTGCCATCTCATGTGTGATCCCTTATAGACCCAGCTTGGTTCTTCTCCAGTTGTGTCTGATTTTATTACCAGTTTTCATCTGAATCCACTGGGGAATAGGATGATTCTACTTTTGTTTCTTGGCCAGGATTCGCTTGATCCTGAAAGTCTCATGAGAAGATGTGGACTAAGCCACCCAGGTGCCCCTTTTCATTTTCTAAATAATTTACAATATAGTTAATAACACCACTGTATTATGTACTTACAAATTTGCTAACAGGGTAGATTTTATGTTGTGTTCTTAATAGTAATAATAATAATGATGATGATAAATAGGGTGGGAGGAAACTTTTCAAAGTGACAGGTTTATAACATAGATTATGGTGATGATTCATAAGTGTTCGCTCATCTCCAAACTCATCAGGTTGTGCACATTAGATATGTACAGCTTTTTTATGTCAATCATATCTCAATGAAGTGGTTTAAAAACAATAACAATAAAATTACATGTAAGAACAACACACGCAAAAAGATTCACAGAAGAATTTTTATAAAGGATTTATCATCTAGTAAATTTAATATAGCATTTAGACTTTAAACTCCTAGCTGTAACATATTGGGAACATATCTAAAGTTAAAGTAAAATGAACTGATATGATTCATAAAGTTTACAATGGAGGAAGCAGGTGGGATTATGAAACCCCTCAGTTTCATCTGTTGGGTTCAGAGCACCTTTTACACACTGACTAACAAAGGAGAGGTTGTGCTTCAAGTATATGTATTTCTTCTCTCTCTCTCCATATATATGGAATTGGAAGGGGCTCAGTGAAACCTTTTTTTTTAAGTTTATTTATTTATTTCCAGGAGTGGGGCAGAGAGATACATACTCTGTCCCCAGGAGGGGGCAGAGAGATAGGGTGAGAGAGAGAGAGAGAGAGAGAGAATCCCAAGCAGGCTCTGCACTGTCAGCACAGAGCTCAACGTGGGGCTTGAACTCACAAACTGTGAGATCACGATATAAGCTGAAATCCAGAGTTGGTTGCTTAACTGAATGAGCCACCCAGGTTCCCCTGAAACATTTTGTACTAAGTAATCACTGAACCCAGAGAAACAAAGAGATTGTCTAAATCAGTCAGCCAGTGAATGTGGCCAGCTATTACGACAATCAGAAGCCCAAGTTCTGGCATTTGACTGCCGGGTTCAAGCCCTGGCTTCTCACCCTATTAGCTACATATCTTTGGTAACTGATTTCATTTCTCTGGATCTAGGTTTTCCTATGAGAAAGCAGAAGCTAGGATTATCTACTGCCAAGGGTGGTTGTGAGAATTAAGAGATTCTCCAGGTGACTCTCTTAGCCAGGTGACTCTCTTAGCCAGGTGCCTTCCTTATTCATAGCAAGCACTCAGTGAATGGTTACTGGTGATTGCTACAGTAGTCTTTTTTTTTTTTTAACGTTTATTTATTATTGAGAGACAGAGAGAGACAGAGCATGAGCATGGGAAGGGCAGAGAGAGGAGGAGACACAGAATCCCAAGCAGGCTCCAGGCTCCGAGCTGTCAGCACAGAGCCCAACGTGGGGCTCGAATTCACAAACTTCGAGATCATGACCTGACCTGAAGTCGGATGCTCAACCGATTGAGCCACCCAGGTGCATTATTCTTAATAAGGACAAGGACCAGAACTCAGCTTTCCTGACACCCATCCAGGGTCCTTTCCTCTACTCATGTGACCAGGTGGTATTTATCATGGCTGGGGTACCAGGTAGTCAGACTGAACTCACCCAACCATGGTGGCCACCCTGGCATCCTCCTTCCCGCAGGGATCGCCCCACTTAAAATCTCACTCAATATAGTGGATGTCTCCACAGCTCTTCGAATGCATGTGCAGAAACTTTGTATAACTTGGGGGAGGCATTCACCACCGGTGGGGGGGAAATAGGAATCGTTTGGAGTAGGGCTGGCCCTGATGGTGGCACCTTGACTAAGCCATACAACCTCTCTGTACCTCGCTTTTCTCACACTTAATACTCACATGCTGTGCAAAGTTGTTACGGGGATCAACAAGGGTCAGCAGTGGGACAGCCCTTTGAGAAAGGGTAAACCATTACACAAATGCAGGAGATTTGCAAAATACCTAAACCTTCAAGAAAACAGGTTCCAGGGGGGATATCAGCCAAAATCTACATATGTCTCCCACATCACTGTCACATTTTATGCTTAGCTTGTCTCTGAGATTTAAAACATCACATTATATTTCTTCATTTTTATATTGGCAAAGTCAATCAAAATGAAAGGTTTTCTGTCCTTCTCTTCAGAAATTAGAATCAACTTCTTCCTATTAACAAGAAGTGATAAGTGGGGAATCATTTCCCTGAGAAATGGAACGCACTATTTTATGATAGCTTAGGTTAATGAAAATATCACAAATTAAGTCCATGAACTAGAAACTCGTTATGCTCTTCAGCAAGTTTTTTCTTAAGCCTATCCTAAACTCCTTTCACATGTGAATAATGAATGTCTAAACCCACTCAGGGTTGGTAAACACTGTTTTAAACCCTGTTACAGAGTTGGTGATTTTTAAACATCAGAGCAGCTTAGCAAATAGTTATAACTGGTGGTAAACATGTATTTTCAATTTTTGACATTTGTGCCTCTTCAATAAGATGTTGGCTTTTTTCCTCTTCTGACTCAATTTCCTTTCTGTTTCTTATTCTTTTTATAGATTGTTTCAATCTGTCTCACTTCTGAGCCAACACTTTTGAGATTAGGATACCATTTGGGAACCTTCCCCACGTCTTGCATACACATGCCTCTACGATCGTTTACAAGGACGCACATGCACACAGAGCTAATTACACCAGGGCTCAGCTCAAGCCTTTAATCACACGGGTACTCGCAAATATCCAAAGTGCCACTAGGAAATAATGAGACAGCTTTCATAAGCTGCTCACAAGAGTCTGTTTCTTCCCTTTATAGTGAAATTGTTTCTGCGAATATGTGTAATCAAAGAATGGATTAAGACCTTTCGAGGCCCACATCCTGCAGAGATGATGACATCTCAAAAAAATATATATATGTATATATAATATACACATGTATATATACACATGTGTATATATATATATATATATATATATATATATATATATATATATAATATACAAAGAAAACCAAATAAGAATAATTTAATTTCCACAATGAACCCTCACTTTTTAGATTCTCTTTCTGTCTCTCTCTCTTTCTAATGTTTAATTTTATCTTTGAGAGAGAGAGCAAGTGGGGCAGGGGCAGAGAGAGGGGGACAGAGGATCCAAAGCAGGCTCTGTGCTGACAGCAGCCAGCCCAATATGGGGCTCGAACTTGCAAACTGTGAGATCATGACCTGAGCTGAAGTCATGCTCGACCGACAGAGTCACCCAGGTGCTCCGAGAATCCCAAGCAGGTCTGGTTGTCAGCACAGAGCCTGACGTGGGGCTTGAACCCATGAACCATGGAAGATGGCCTGAACCAAAATCAAGAGTCAGATGCTGAACCGACTGAGCCGCCCAGGCGCCCCCCTCTCTGTCTCTCTTTAGTACTGCTGCTTAGCTGGTGGCCGAGGCACGTACTTGGTCCTTTTCTGGAGTCATCAGCCCCACATAGGCCCCTAGAACCACACAGGAATAGGGGCTTCCTTCAACTCTCCCCCCAGGCTCCAGGCCTCAAACCTTTCTGCTGGTCTTTATGAGCCTCTGGGAAGGTTCTACTCTGCTGTACCTTCTTCCTTCCTGCTTTTCTTCTCACCACTCAAGCCTCCTAGCTCGGAAACTTCTTCGTGCCGTTGCCCCCATCTCCTTGCTATTGGGGGTTAAGGCTGACAAGCAACCCCAAAATAAGATACTTTGGCCGATTGAATATTTGAGTTGAAGGAATTTGGGAGGTACAGGTGCAGGAAGGACTCTGATGATGGTCCCTGTGCCCTGAAGCAGGTCATGGGACCCTCACATGAGAGATGCCGTCTGCTCTATTCAGAGGGAAGGAGCATCCTTATCTCTCTCTGTAGATGGAGAGATGCCCGGAGTAGCCCGAGTGAACAGGCCCTACCAAGTTTCCCCACTCTACCCCTTTAGTCCATTCTCTCTTGTCCAATCACTTTTTTTCATGACCTTCCACTCTTCGTCTCCTTACGAAGGCTCCTATGACACATAAAACTTGTGCGAAATGAATTTGTAGGTCTTTCTTTTCTTTTTTTTAATGATTATTTTTCTTCATTTTTGAGACAGAGACAGAACGAGCGCACGAGCAGGGGAACGTTGAGAGAGAGAGAGAGGAAAACACAGAATCTGAAGCAGGCTCTAGGCTCTGAGCTGTCAGCACAGAGCTCGATACGGGGCTCGAACCCATGAACTGTGAGATCATGACCTGATCCAAAGTCGGATGCTTAACCAGCTGAGCCACTCAGGCGCCCCTTAATTTGTCGGTTTTTCTGTTACGAGTCTGTCTTTTGTCAGTTCTATATGCAGGGCTCCTGATGGGGACCAGACGGTGGGGACAAGAAGAGACTTTTTCTCCCTCCCCTACTAGGCCGCAGGTTTGTGCAGAAGGAGATAACCGTTCTGCACCAGGGCACCGCCGCGAGAGACCCCTGAGGGCTGTCATTCCATCTGTGTTGCTCACCCTCCGTCCTCTGATGGGGGGGCGGGTAAAGGTTCACTCGTTTGTCCATCCCTACACTTAGTTTTCTCATCCATGATTCAACTAACACGGGTTTTGAGTGAAGACTATATTCCAGGTGCTGTGCTATCATCAAAGGAAACCAGGGCCGGATTGTGCTTCCAGCTGTAAAAACACATTGCATGCAGGAACTGTCGCAATAGGGAAAGAGATAGCTCAGCATAAAACTGGCCTCAATTCTGAATACAATGAGGAAAAGTGGGAATTTATAGCCAAAGAGCAGGATGAGGGTCAGTGGATGGAAATGACTAAAAGGAAACATCAGGAATAAGGAGGGATTTTGGTTCAACAAAACCGAGCAGGATGATTGCTGAGGACAGGCCACAGCGATCAGATATCATCTGGTGGGGGTCGGGATGAGAAATGTGATCGGATACCGACGGTGGGGGATTCCCTCTTAACCGACTTAACAAGATTCTTGCTGAAACAGGGCAGTGCTGGCCCAACATGGATGGTCTCTGCTGCCCGAGGTTGAGGCTTCATTGAGAAAGAGCTTAGAGCATCCTGTCTCTGGAGAGATCCCTTGTCACTGGGCACTGGGGAAGGGCGTGAGGGGCAAAGGGAGTCCAGGACGCTATCCCTTCCTTAAGAAGCAAGCAAATGCGAGCAGATAATCGCATCCTAACCGGGTGGTCAGCGCGCGTGCTAGGTGCTTTAGTAGAGGAAGCAAATCACCTTGCGACCGAGCCCCGTTTCTTCTTCTTCTGGGAAGGGCAGTTTGAAAGACTGGTCCCAGGACCCCCGAGAAGTCCTTACTCCAGCAGAGGAAGGGGGGGCCCCTCACGAAACAATGCCAGGGTTCGCTGACTTGCTTTGAAGTATAAATTCAGATCTTTCTGGCCAGTTGAATTTCCGACCGTTTCAAGTTTTTAAAACAGGAAGATGTTCAGATGTGAAACATAGCTTGCTCATGCTTACTTCTCCCCTTTAGTGGGCATTTTGCCTTTAAATGTTGTACAGATGCCTGAAGTATTCCCACTGTGAGAGTCAACCGGGACGTGCATGTCGTAGTTCTAGATGTGTTTGATGTTCAGTCTTGCTTTGGATACTTGGCCTCATGAGTTTATATATCTAGGGCCTCCTAAATCAGAGGCCAGTCATTAACATGGAAAAGGCAGGAAAATAACGTCCCAGGTTGAGAGGAAGAAATGTAAAAATTCCACTTGGCTTTCTTTATTGTTCTATGGGTGGCATGGAAATATTTTTTATAAAAAAGACATCCGGGAACTAGATTAAGATTCCTGTTTCTGTTACTTTGGGTCAGGAAATAGCCTTTTTTTTTTTTTGAAATCTTTTTTGATGTAGATCAGATTTGTTTTGTTTGCTTTGGTGTGTCCTATGTGGACCAAATAAGTGGTCTGTGAGGAACTAGATGGAAACAGTCCCTGCTTCCACTTGCTTTGTTATACCTCTGGGTGGAGAGTTAGAAAATGAAGCCGCGTTAAAAAAAAAAAAATGAAAGCAGACTTCAGGGTTTACAGATGTTTGGTTGGGTGTTCGTTTGCATCTGTACAGACTCCTCAGTGGGAGGCAGGGTGCTCAAGTCGCTGTTAAGTAGCAAAGAACGTTTCTTTCTGATTATAATGAACCATTTGGCAGAGTATTTGGAAATGCTAATGGCCTTTGACTTACTCCATCCAGATAAATCCTTTTGTCCAGTTGGAATTATCCCTTTCCCACCAGGTGCTGGGGGGGGGGGCAGTGGAACTGCCCTGTATGTACCCCGGGAGGTCCTTACTGGGAAGCAAGCTCTCCCTTGGTCACACTCAGGGTCAATAACACGTAGTGTGCTGTTTTTACAGTGCAGACATAGTCTCAATTAGGACAACACACACACACACACACACACACACACACACACACACACACACACACACACGAATAGCCTAAAAACAATGCCTAATTGGAAGAATATCTTTTTTAAAGATACAAATAGAATCATGTTATCTTCATAGTAAGAGGAACACCATTTAGCGTAGCTCAGTTTTATTCTTCATCAAGTCATTGAGAGGCTAGCCCTGCCAAGGCATCTGTCTGTTCTTTTTGTTTTGACCCCCTAGATGAGAAAGCGAACCCTGAAAACAGGTGCAGGTAATTCTTATTATTTTGATTTCATTGGGGGTAAAACTTGAGGAAAACCCCTTATAATCAGAGCTAAGTGAACCTACACATTCTTTCCCTGCAGAAAAGAGACCCTCCCACCCCACCCCTCAATCAGACAAAGACAGTCTACAAAAGACGGCCCTGTTACATGAAATTTCTTTCAGGTTTACCAGTTTCTTTCTTCTTTTCCCTTCTTCTTCTTCTTCTTTTTTTTTTTTTTTTTTGGTTTGTTTAGAGCTAAATGACGGGCCTTTATCATATGTAGGCATCAAGTGCTTACTTTCTCGGTTGCGATTCCATCACCCATAATGGCCTTTGTATACATATACATTGCCCTTCTTTAATAGAAACCTGATGAACTTCAGAATTTATGTGAAATATGTCTTCAATATGAACCTCTGTTCATTTTTTTTTTTTTTTTTTTTTTGCAGAAGCAGAGGAGCACAGCAGCCTCCATTTGTTTTCAACATCGTTTCTGGTCTCATCTCATTCCTTACAGCAGCCCTGTTCACAGGCTGAATGGAAACATTGATACACGTGAAGCCGTGCTCAATTTCTCTAATAATCAAAGCAACGCATATTAAAATGAGATGCTTTCATTTCTCCTATCATTGTGACAGAAATGAAGGATACTGATCATGCCCATCGCTGGTGAGGGAGTGGGGCAGAGAACCTGGGAGAACACTGCTCCCTTCCCCCAGCGTCCCAGGGCCCACCCTTCCTGAAGCCCCTGCTCTATTCCAGCCCCTGGGAGCTGCAAATCACATGTTCTTGCAATAAACCCTTTTTCTTTTTTTGCATTTGTTTTTGACTTTTTTTAAAAAAATGTTTTTATTTATTTTTGACAGAGAGAGAGAGAGAGAGAGAGAGAGAGATGTGCATGAACTGAGGAGGCGCAGAGAGAGGGGGGACAGAGGACCTGAACTGGGCTCTGCACTGACAGCAGGAACCCCAATGCGGGGCTGGGACTCATGAACCCTGAGATCATGACCTGAGCCGAAGTAGGACACTTAACCCACTGAGTGACCCTGGTGCCCCCCACTTTTTTTTTTTTTTTGCAAGTCAAGAGTGTTAATAATACCTTTGCCTTCATTTCAACCTATTTTCTCTTGATGGTATTTATTACATTAGCGGATCATCACCTTGCGTCTTCTTGCCTTTGTTGTACTAAGGATACCAAACCGTTTTCTAATATCTTTTCTGGATCCTGCATACAGTCATTTTCAGCTGTAGGCTTAGATTTTCAGTGAGCTTTCTGGGCATTTTTCCCTTTTCCTTTGTCTAAGCGTGATTTCACAGATCTCAAGTTTTGTCTCCCCACACCCTCCCTTTTTTGAACTTCAAACGAGAGATTGCTATCAGATCTTTAATTGCTATTAAATACCCTTAGCTCTACCCACTGGGTACTTCCCCCTCTTAGATCTAGAGCTGGGGGGCAGACTGATATGCTGAGCTCTCCCCCCCCCCCCCCACCCCCATGTCCCCAGAGAGTTCCATCTAGGGAGGCTCTTGAGGTACCCAAGTATGAGAACTTCCTGACCCCCCTTTATCTTGCCCTTTGGTTCTTGGAACCACTGGAACATGGGAACAACTGTAATGGACCTCTCTCTCCAGGACAGATTGCGATCCCCATGGGCTGTCCCCCGGACTCCTCTCTTCTCTGACCCAGTCCACAGAACTTCGCCTGTGGGGTTATGCCTCCCAGGATGCAGAGCACCATTGCTTATCAGCTCTTTCTTGCCCTGAGTTTTCTGGCAGAGAGACAAGGTGCATATGGGGAACTTACTCTGCCTCACGGCTCATTATTCGGTTTTTTGGTAGCCACAGACACTCAGTCTCTGAGACAGGAAGGAGACTCCGAGGGAGGTGTAACATGTCTTAATGCTTTTCTTCGGTCTGGCTCTGGTTAGATTGTTCTCAACCTGCCTCCACAGGCAATAACGGTGGGGGGAAATTTCTAACAGGTTTTGGCATTAGATGGTCTCTCAGTGTGAGTTGTCAGTAGATAGGAAGGAAGCTGATGAGGAATCCAGCGATCCTTTGCGTAGGACCTGCCTGCCCACCACATGAAGTCTGTCGTACTCCCCGTGGGCTTTAGTGGTCTGCAAATGGGCCCAGATCCTGTAATCTATACCCTCTGCTCCAAGCAGCTGGCCTCCTTAACCTGTTTATTCCTGTGTCTCTTCTTCCTGGCAGGATCCCTTTCTCTGTTCATGTTTCTCTGTTTCATGTAAGGCTACCATAAAGTTCCATCTCCTTCACGAAGCCTTTTGATGATTCCGGTGTACATCCAAGTCCTCCATTTTCTTTCATTCATTCATTCACTCATTCATTCACCGAACACGTATTTGTTAGATGCTTATGCCATGCCAATTACCATGCTTATGTGGGACTCCCACAGCAAATAAGGCAAACTTGTTCCCTGCCTTCGAGGGGCTGAGAGTTTAGGCATTGTACAGATGCAAGAATCACATAATGATAGATTCTTTCCTCCTTATAATCTTTGTTTATTAACCAGGGTAGGTTTTGTTGTTGTTGATTTTTGGCTTTTGGCAATCGGTAAAACCCAGTTAGGAGTACGGGCCCAAACGTGGATTTCTTGGGGGAAGAAGATTCTGGCTCACAGACCAGGTGGCAGGCAGAGAGGCTCTCCAGGGATCTCAGCAGCAGAAATCTTTAGGCTTTGAGGCCACGGCCCCAGCTTCAACAACTGATCCTTCCCGCACGTGAGCTGAATTTCAAGTCTCTAGAAAAACCTGGGATATTCAAGCGTGAGTCAGGTTATTTAGATCATGCAGTCAGGTGGAGGTGGGTGAGGGCGCTACGGCCACTGGGGGCCTCCCTTGTGAGTGGGGACCTCTCCCAGAGCAGGGGAAATTGTTGTGACCTGCAGCCATCCCCTGTGGATGACTATGCTGCCCCGATTCCTCCTTCAAGGTTGAAGAACTTGTCCCCCAGCTGCTGGTAGTGCGGCAGGCCAGGCGGGGAGCCACCTGGCTGTCAGGGCACCCTGGGAATTGCCTCTGCTCCAGGGGCCACCTTGCTCTAGGTCCCAGTCCCCACCTGGGCATCCTGCACCCAGGGACTGGTGGAAATGTGTGGGGCTGGCTGCAGGCCCAGCGAGGGCAACTTTGAAGGGATATTTTAGCTTCAGAGTTCCCCCCAGAGGGCAGGGGTGGGCCCCGAGAGCACTTCCCAAGATCTTCCTGTGCCTTAAATTCCACCTCAGAGTCTGCTTCTTGAGGAACCCAACCTGTGACGCACCTGGCAGGATTCATAATGCCCACGACGGTCACACACTCCCACCCCTTATCATATATTACCTGGAATAGTTCGCTAATTATTTCACATTGCTTATCTCTTCCAAACTAGACTTCAGACTTCCTATGAATATAGAAACCTTAACTTCCCCGGCATCCAGTCCTCAACCCCAGTTGCAGCAGGAGATCATACGCGTCACTCAAAATTACATGTTCCCGCATGGACGATCCCAGGTGAGGGTCAAAGTCGTGGTAAGTCTGACGGGTCAAATGTTGCTGTGTTAGACGGATCAGAGATTCCACACTTCAAAAGGACCTCTTTTACAAGGGTTTCAGACTGCAGTCAAGAGGTTTTGGTTTATTTTGTTTTTATTTACTTTCATTTAGTTAGCGGGCCAACTCCGTGATTTTAGGGCGGCAAATTCTGATCGCGGAGAATAAACCCTTCTGTGATAACACCTTCTCTCTCTCTACCGGTTAGGCTTTCCGTTTCTTTGTTCCCTGGGGGGGTGCAGCCACACAATCTTACAAAACCTGCTTCAGCTCATGATCTTGAGAGCTGTTTCCTTTCTTCGTGAGCATGTGCGGGTGCGGGTGTGTGAGGGGGGGGGGGGCGCAGACAGAATGTGCCCTCTAGACTGTGACATCATACGTCTCAATGACCACAGTAGAGAGCTGGCCGGGTCCACAAGAGCCGCGTGTCAAGAAGAATGGAAAGTTGGTGAGCGGCTCCCAGGCTTTGAGCTTTAAAATAAGAATTTTTTTTCGAGAAGGGGGATTTAGGAAAAAGCCCTCTCTGCAAGTACTTCTGTAATCATCCCGGTTCTCAGACAGATCAAGTAAGATTCCTTTGACTTAGAAAATGTTCAGTTTTCAAAATCAAATAAAGGCACGCGTTTCTAGTTCTTTCCCCAGTCCCTTAAACAGTCCCGTGCCCATTTGGGGAAAACAGCTCCATAAGCTTAAACAGCTCCACTTGGAGCTGACACTTGCAAAGGGAAGGTATTGCCTCCTACCCACGAGTTTCTGTCGGACTCTGATAATATAATAATATTTCATGTGGCTACCCCGTGATGCAGGCACACTTTCTACACTCAGGACACATGGGCCACTTCCTTTCATTTTAGAAAAACTGTGCTGTGAAACACAGCAAGGAGAATAACCCCTGTGTTTTTCCTCTTCTAAGGAATGTGCTTTTCTGATATATTTTTTAATTGATTAAAAGGTAAGGGTAATAAATGAACATCTGATCCAAGTTTCAGCAAAAGACCCTTTATTGAAGTACAGACTCTAAAAAGTTATTTTAGGCAAGTTCCCAGAGGCAATTTCTTAAACCATAAGGCTGGATGAGGAGACTGTGATTCTAATAAATTCTGCCATTCCTCAGAAATAAATTAAGAGTTTCCTTCCAAGCGGGGTAGCTAGTGGGCCGAACGATCATATTTTAAAATAGCTGAATCCAAACATAAGCTGGATTTGCATTTTTTTTTTTTTTATAAAGCCTATAGTTTGCTTTTCACATTTTCTCTCTTCCCCAGTGACTCTGGCATTGTATGGTCCAAGTTGCTTTCTTGCAAAGGTACCTTGTACTCACTTTATGAGGTGTGGAATAGAGAGCCAGCCTGGTGCTTTGACTGGCTGAAATTTCCATCCTGCCTTAAACAACCTGGGAAAAGTCAGTGTGATTTATGATAGTGGTTACCACTACCCCTTGACGTAGCCAGGAATATTCTCATGCTACCAACGGCCTCCCCCCACCACCCCCCCAACAACAACAAAAAAAACCACCCCAAACTGGCACATTTTGAACCACTGTCATTTCTACGTCTTGCCTAGCCATTGGAGCAATTAATAAATTAAATACATTTACGCCACTAAGGAGCCTTCCTTGTAAGTGAGGAGCAGGTGAAAATAGGTGACTGCTTTTTTTTTTTTTTTTTTTTTTTCTAGTTACATCCAATGCAATCTCCAAGACAGGGAGAGGCTACTGAAGAGATACATGGTGCCAGACTGCCAGGTTGTTTTCGTGAATTATGTCCAGGTGTCAGGCTCTCAAGCCCAAGATCACGCAGCAGGTGCTGGTGTCTATAACATTCACTGGGGACTTTTCATGCCAGTGTTTTAGGTAGTGTGATTCCATGCAGGAGAGATGAAATTAGGTACACATACATGCACCCCTCTACCCCTCCAACAGATGCTCCCCCCAGATGTTTCTGGAAGATTAGGATTCTAGGCATGTGTTTGTAAAAAGTCACTTAGAGATGATATCTTTACGATTGTATTGTGCCTTTCTCTTCCAGTAGCTTAAAGCACTTCCTTTATATCTACTATGTGTTTGGGAATGAAAAACTCCTATGTTGCATAGAGGTTCCAGCCACATGCATCAGAATGTGGCAGATGGTCACTCTCAGGTGTACTTCCCACTACTGATGGGAGACGGGCATCCCTCTCCCTATACTTCTCTCCTGTATTGGCAATTCCCCGCATCGGACCCCAAAGAAAGCTTGTTGGGGGGGGGGCGAATAAATGAGGTTACAGTTAGTTGGGCTAATGGTGACTCTTCTCTCATTTTTCCCCCACCCCATTTGTAAAATAGTTCATTTTGGGGGCACCTGGGTGGCTCAGTCGGTTAAGCGACCGACTTCAGCTCCTGATCTTTTGGTTCGTGAGATCAAGCCCTGCCTCCAGCTCTGTGCTGACAGCTCAGAGCCTGGAGCCTGCTTCGGATTCTGTGTCTCCCTCTCTCTCTGCTCCTCCCCTACTCGCATTCTCTCTCTCATAAATAAATTAAAAAAAACATTAAGAAAATTTAGTTTATTTTTTCTTCCTCTAATTTTTTATTGTGCTAAAGTGCACATAACATATACTTTACTATCTTAACCACTTAGAGTGTATAATTCAATGTATTATATATGTTCATATTATTGTACAACCATCACCTCTATCCATCTCCTTTCATCTGGTAAAACTCCTTTCATTTGGTAAAACTGAAACTCTACCTGTTAAACACTAACTCCCAATCCTCCCCTGGTCCCAGCCGCTGGCGACCACGAGTTTCTCTTCTATGATCTTACCTACCCTATGTACACGAGTTTCTGCTTCTATGATCTTACTTACCCTACGTACATTGTATCAGTGGAGTCATACAGTGCTTGTCTTTTTGTAAACGGCTGATTTCACTTTGCAAAATGACTTCCAAGTTTTGTCCCTGCTGCAGCAGGTGTCAAGATTTCCTTTACTCTTAAATCTGTTAATATTCTGTTCTATGTGTATACCACATTTTGCTTATCCACTCATCCGTTGATGGACACCTTGGTTGCCTCTATGTTGTAACCATTGTGAATAATGTTGCAATGAACATCGGGCGTACAAACATCTCTTTGAGACCCTGTTTTCAATTCTTCTGGGTTATATTCCCAGAAGTGGGATTGCTGGATCAGAAGGTAGTTCTATTTTTAATTTTTTTGCAGAACGGCAATACTGTTTTCCGGAGCGGCTGTATCATTTTACGGTCCTTCCAACAGTGTATGAGGATTACAATTTCTCCACATCCTCACCAAAACTTCTTATTTTTATATCTATCAATCAATCTATCATCATCTATCAACTATCTATCATCTATTGTATTTATTTTGATAGCAGCCATCCTAATGGGTGTGAAGTGGTAACTCATTACAGTTTTGATTTGCATTTCCCCAATGATTAGTGACGTGACACATCTTGTCATGTGCTTTTTTGGCCATTTGTATATTTTCCTTGGAGAAAGGTCTGTTCAAATCCTTGGCCCCTTTTTAAATTGGGCTCTTTGTTTTTTGTTGTTGAGTGGTAGGAATTCTTTATATAGTCTGGATATTAATCCCTTTTCAGACATGCGATTTGCACAATATTTCCTCCCGTTCTCTGGGTTACCCTTTTACTTGTTGATATTATCTTATTTTTTTATTATTATTTTTTTTAATGTTTATTTATTTTTGAGAGAAGGGGAGAGAGGGAGAGAGAGAGAGAGAGGTCGCGGGGGGAGGGGCAGAGAGAGAGGGAGACACAGAATCCAAACCAGGCTCCAGGCTCTGTGCTGTCAGCACAGACGCGGGGCTCGAACCCATGAACTGTGAAATCATGACCTGATCTGAAGTTGGACGCTCAACCGACTGAGCCACCCAGGTGCTCCTACTTGTTAATATTATCTTTTGATGCACAAATTTAAAACAACTTTCATGAAGTTCGTTTTGCTTATTTTTGCTTTTGTTGCCTGTGTCTTTAGTGTTACAGCCAACAAATCAGTGCCAAATCCAGTGAAGATTTGTCTCGTGGTTTTTTTCTAAATTTTACAGTTTTAGGTCTTACATTTAGGTCTTTGATCCATTTTGAGTTAATTTTTGTATGTGGTGTTAGGTAAGAGTTCAGCTTCATTCTTTCACATGTACGTTTTCCTAATACTATTTATTGAAAAGACTGTCCTTTCCCCCATGGAATTGTCTTGTCACCCTTGTAAAAAAATCATTTGACTATATATATTTAAAGGTTTATTTTTGGGTTCTCTATTCTATTCCATTGGTCTATATGTCTTTATGCCAGTACCACACTGTTTTGATTACTGAAGCTTTGTAGTAAGTTTTGAAATTAGGAGGTGTAAGTCTTCTAACATTGTTCTTTTACAAGATTGTTTTGGCTGTTTGGGGGTCCCTTGAGATTATGTATGAATTTTAAGGTGGGCTTTTTTCTGGGAAAAAAAAGGAAATCTTTGGGATTTTGATAAGAATTGCATCGAATATGTAGGTTACTTTGGATATTATTGACATTTTAACAGTATTGAGTCTTCCATTCAATAAATATGGGAAGTCTTCAATCCATGAACATGGGATATATTTCCATTTATTTATGTGTTCTTTAATTTCTTTCAGCAGTGTTTTGTGGTTTTCATTGCACAAGTCTTTTACCTCATTGGTTAAGAATTCATGTGCTGTAGTAATCGGGTGGAGTGTTCTGTGTATGTCTGTTAAATGTAGTTGGTTTATTGTGTTCTGTTCTCTATTTCCTTACTTACCTTCTGTCTGGTTTTTCCCTTCAATTCTGTCAGGTTTTGCTTCATATATTTTGGTGGTCTCTCATTAGGTGCATAAATATTTATAATTGCTATAACTTTTTGCTGTATTAAAACTTTTATTATAATATCCTCCTTTGTTTTTTATTTAAAGTCTGTCTATTTGCATAGCCACTCCTCTCTTTGGGTTACTATTTGCATAGATTGTCTTTTTCCATCCTTTTACTTTCAATCTCTTCCTGTCTTTAGATCTAAAGTGAATCTCTTGTAGGGAAGATATAGTCAGATCATGTGTTTTTATCCATTCTGCTAATCTCTGTGTTTTGATTGGAGAGCTTAATCCTTTTATGCTTAAAGTAATTAACAATACACAGGGACTTACCTCTGTCATTTTGCTGTTTGTTTTTTGTATGCCTTAGAGGTTTTTTGTCCCTCATTTTTTGCATTATTGTCTTCTTTTGTGTTCTTAATGTTTTGTTGTGAAATATTTAAATTCTTGTCTCATTTCCTTTTGTGTATATTCTATAGCTATTTTCTTTACAGTTGCCATGGGGATTGTACTTAACATTCTAAATTTATAACACTTGGATTTGAATTTATGCCAGCTTAACTTCAGTAACATACAAAATTTTTGCTCTTTTACAGCTTTGTCCCTTTTGGTTGCTAATGTCACAAAATTACATGTTTATTCATTGTGTGCCCCAAAATACAAACTATTCATTCTTTTAAAAGCATTAATCTGTGAAATTATATAGAAAATGTATATAGAGTTACCAACTGAAGTTTAAATAGTAATAAAGTTTAATAGTAATAAAAGTTCAGTAGTAATAAAACTAGACAAATAATTATTCTTTAAAAAATATATTAGACTTTTAAGTCATGTTCAAAACAAAACATGGAGTTACAAGCCATTGACACAATAATACTAGCTTTTATTACTGCCCATGTATTTATCTGTATTGAGATCTCTATTCTTAGGTCTTCTGTGGGAAATCAAATAGCTATGTCCTGGTTGAGGAGATTATAGGGAACCCATCACACTGCTTTCTGGCCAAGCTGAAAACAGCTGACCAATATCTAGTTAATGCATATTTAGGGGCTGGGTCCTGCTTGTGCTCGTGAATTCCTTAGACCACGTTATCTATGGAATATCTTATCTTGTTCTCCACCCTGCTTTCAGCATTTGCTGTTTTATAGTCTTTGGAACACCTTGTTTTTATGCACACTTTCTATATGTTCTTACTCGCATGTAGCAATGGACATAATGCACAATGTTTTCCCTATAAAGTGTGCCTAATAAATATGAAAGCTTGAGAGCAGTTCGGGGAGACTTCCCTTAGCCTCCTTCTCACCTCTTTTGACTTGCATGGAGTCTTGAGTAATCCTTTTGGCTGCCCTTGGCTTTGCTGGACAAAGTTGAAAGCTGAACCCACAACTGGTGACTCCAACATGATAAGCTGAACCCACAGGGCTTCAAGTTAGTGTTTAGTGTCATTTCATTTCACCCTGCAAGACTTCCTTGATTCTTTCTTTCTTTCTTTCTTTCTTTCTTTCTTTCTTTCTTTCTTTCTTTCTTTCTTTCTTTCTGTTAGAGAGAGAGAGGGAGGGAGAGAGAGAATGAGCAAGGGAGAGGGCAGAGGGAGAGAAAGAGAGAGAGAGAGAGAAACTTAAGCAGCCTCCACACGTAGTGGAGGAGCCCTGACTCAGGGCTCTATCCCATGGATCCCTAGGATCATCACCTTGAGCCAAAATCAAGAGTCAGATGCTTAACCAACTGAGCCACCCAGGCACCACTTTCTTGATTATTTCTTACAGGGCAGAAATTGTTCTCTCTCTCTCTCTCTTTTTTTTTTTTTTTGTTTATCTGTTTATCTTAGGTTTTGTTTGTCCTTCACTTTTGAAGGACAGTTTTGCTGGATATAATATTCTTCTTTTTTTTAAGTTTATTTATTTTGAGAGAGTGAGCACAAGTGGGGGAGGGTCAGAGAGAGGGAGAGAGAGAGAGAATCCCAAGCACTAGTAGTGCGGAGCCCATTGTGGGGCTTGAACTCATGAACCGTGAGATCATGACCTGAGCTGAAATCAAGAGTCAGACTCTTAACCGACTGAGCTACCCAGATGTCAATGGATATAGTATTCTTAGTTGATAATTTTTTCTTTTATCACTTTGACTAGATGGGCCAACTGCCTTCTGGCTTCCAAAGTTTCTGATTAGAAATCTGCTGGTGATTTGTTGAGGATCTCTTGTTTGTGAAAAGTCACTTCTCTTAATGATTTCAAGATTCTTTGTCTTTCAACAGTTTGATTATAATGTGTCTTGGTATGAATCTCTTTGAATTCATTTTAGTTGGAATTTGGCTTCTTTGATGTTTATATTCATGTCCTTCATCAAATTTGGAATTTTTCTTCATTATTTCTTCAAATATTCTCTCTGCCCCATTCTCTTTGTCTTCTTCTTTGGGGACTCCCACAGAATATATGTTCCTCTGTTTGATTATATCCCACTGGTCTCTTATGCTCTATTAACTTTTCTTCATTTTCTTTTTTCTTTCTGTTCCTCAGATTCAATTATTTCCATTCTCCAACCTTTAGTTCACCAATTCTTCTGCCTACTCAAATCTACCTTTGAATTCCTGTATGGAAATTTTCATTTCAACTATTGTACTTTCCAACTCCAGAATTTCTTTTTGGTTTCTTTTTTATCGATATTTCCATTTTGTTCTTACATCATTGTATTGACTTTTTCTGCATCTTTTCTTAGTTCTCTGACCATTTTTAATATATTTATTTTAAAGTATTTGTCTAGTATGTCTGCCATGTTTTTTCAGGGACAGATTCTGTTGATTCTATTTTTTTCCTTTTAAAAAAAATTTTATTTATTTATTTTGAGAGAGAGAGAGAGAGGCAGAGAGAGGGAGAGAGAGAATCCCAAGCAGGCTCTGCACTGTCAGCGTAGAGCCTGATGTGGGGCTTGAACTCACGAACTGTGAGATCATAACCTGAGCCGAAACCAAGAGTTAGCCACTTAACTGATTGAGTGACCTAGGCACCCTGATTCTTTTTTTTTCCCTTTAAATGGGCCATACTTTACTGTTACTTTGTATGCCTTGTGATTTTTTGGGTCAAGAACTGGACATTTGAGTTTAATAGTGTGGTAACTCTGGCAATCAGATTCTTCTCCTTCCCCAGAGATTGCCACTTTTATTATTGTTTTTGTTTATTTGGTTGTTGTAGGCTGTCTCTGTGCTGAGGATCAGCCTGAGATATAAAGTTAAGGTCTTCTCAGATTTTTTTTGCGACTTTCCCTGGGTGTTCTTGCTTACTTTCTAATTTTACCCAAAAATGCAGTTATTTTTGGGTGCCATAACCTTTATTTAAAAAAAAAATTGATGTTTATTTATATTTGAGAGAGAGAGAGAGCAAGCGAAGGAGGGGCAGAGAGAGAGGGAGACAGAATCTGAAGCAGGCTCCAGGCTCTGAGCTGTCAGCACAGAGCTTGACATGGGGCTTGAACCCACGAACCGTGAGATCATGACCTGAGCCAAAGTCGGACACTTACCGACTGAGTTACCCAGGTGCCCCTTGAATGCCCTTACCTTTAAATGTCCGGATCCTAAAAGGGGAAAAGGAGAGATGTGAAGTGGGGGAAGGGCACTGGCTCTTTACATTTTTTTGGAAGTCACTTCAGCTAGACAGGGACTTGCAACAATGGAAGGAGGTGCAACAATGATGGCCACCTGCCTCTTCATCTGTATCTGAGATTAGAAGCAGCAATCAGTGACTGGAGCACACATCCTTGATATTTGGAGGATAGGGTCATTTTTGCCCATCTTGGCACCCTTAAACTAGTGCGGGCTGCTCCAGGAGGACATGCCCAGGCTACTGCCATGTGGCTGGGGATGAGAGATGGATAGCTGCTGCTGCGCTAAGAGATGAAATTGACTGAAATTAACTGCAACTTACCATGTAAGTCTTACCCCGGAATTTGCAAGCCTTCAATAGACTCTAGAGTTCCAAAATGGTTACCTATGATGGATTCTGGTAGTGTAATTGTTGTCTAGCTCAGGAGAGAGTCCCCGTACTTCCTATTCCACCATCTTCCCAGAATTTTCCCCTCCTCTCATTTATTTTTTGCAAAAAAGAAATATTTGGCAAAAAGTGTTAGGGACTAGCTCCTTGTGATGTATCTCACAATTGATGCCAATAAGCCCACATGTCAGGACCTTCCTGTTACGGACTTTTGCTCCCAAATAGTCCAGTGCAATTGGAACAATCAATTATGATTGTATGGATTTTGTTTACCATTTAGCAGGAAATCATTTGCTCTTCAGGGATAACCTGTCCTTTGTTTCTAAAGGTAAAAACAGTTCTAGTCCTGGTGAAAACCCATTCTTATTTAATAATCATGATATGTCTGTTGCTCAGCCTTAGTCTGTATCAAAGCCTCAAATAGCGGAGTTACAAGGGTGATGCACAAATTTTTGAAATAGTCTATACTTTTCAGCCAGGCTAGATTATGTAATCTTGATAGAGTCCATACTCTTACCATTATGCGTATTGGAAAAAATGTTGTTTCAGTATGAGAATGCAATTCTTATCTCTGCTTGAAATCCTAACATGCATCTCCCTTGCCTGTGCTTTGGTTCAGTGTTTCCTGACTTCTTGATCTCTCTTTTCTCTGAAATTTCACTGCATTTTAATCATTCTTTTATGGCATTTAATATGTCCTCTTTTGTAGTATTGGTATTTGTGTCTGTGCTGTAATAGACTCTAACTTACAGGGATCACCCAATGCTATCCCAAAATATGCTACTTTGGCATAAGAATTATTTTGAACTGAAGGTTATTTGAGTTCCTGAGATCCCTTATCTGCCTGAAAGCAGAACGTCCTGAAGTAACTCAGTTGTCTTAATCCCCTACAGCAAATCTACTCTTCTCTCTTTAGAGACAGAGGTCCAGAAGTTGGCATCATACCCAAATTACCATATTTCCCATCTAATCTCTTAAGGTCTCATTTATCTTTCGAAAAAGTCATTTATGTTTTCCTAAGTGCCTTTTCTGCCCTGCCTTCTAAGAAGTCATTTATTCTCTCAGATGTGGCCCTTGTAGTTCTTCCCATCCCCATTCTAACCACCTCCTTGAGACTTTTTTTGTGTATGTGAACTCCTGTGTATGTACATAAATACAAATCTCACTTTTTCCCCCCGAATTTGCCTTCGGTCAGCTTAATTTGCAGGCCCCCAGTCACGAACATAAGAGGATAGAGAAAAAGTTGTTGTCTTCTCAACATAGCTTTCTTGCTGGTAAAAGAGGAGGTCGTATATGTAGTGGTAAAGATTTGGAGAGATGGGGTTGAGTATGTTGTTTTAGACTTTTTTTTTTGAAAGAGCGAGCAAGTGCGGAAGGGGCAGAGGAAGAGGAGAATCTTAAGCAGGCTCCATGCGCAAGCATGGAACCCACTGAGGGGCTCAGTATCACAAGCCTGGGATCATGACCTGAGCCGAAATCGAGAGTTGGACGCTTATCTGACTGAGCCACCCAGGTACCCCCAGGGTTGAGTATTTTTAAATTCCTGCATTGCCATCTATTTAATTAAATTACTCGGCTTGTCTAGCTCCCCTTGCACTTCATCTGTAAAATGGGAATAGCAATTTTACCTACTTCTCAGCGTTGTTGTGAGGGTTAAAACAGATGGTGTATGTAACGTGCTTAGCATGGTGTTAGGCACATAGCAAGTGTTCATTAAATGTTAGTGTTGGCTACTGTTGTTCATTGTGATGTTTGTAGCCTTCTCAGCAAACTTTTTGTATTTAATGACTTTGATGACTATGGAATTAGTTTGGATTGAATTTGGCACATTTGGGCCTTAGGGGAGGAAAAATAATTTTCCCTTTACCCTCCTGAGTTGTTGGCAGAGACCCTTGTAATAAAAGACAGATTAACAAGGGAAAAAGAAACAGAAGTTTATTAACATGTATGCCTCATGTATACATGGGAGACACCCAAGGAAAGATGAGTAACTCCCCAAGGTGGCTTAGAACTCAAACTTAAGTACCATCTTAATAAGGAAAGAGGAGAGGGAATATAGGTCTCTTAGGGGAGAGCAAATAATTTTAGGAAAGATGAATGGGGCCTGAGAAAAATAGATGGGAGGTATGATAGCTTGTAACAAAGTTTGTCTAGTCTTCTCTCCTGTGATAAGAGTCAATCTTTGTAGGTTGATAAAACTGCCCGGCAGGGGATCTTTGACAAATGAGGTCCTCTTGAAGGATCTGTCTTTAAGCAGATAAAGAGAATTCAGGGAAGGCTTCTCCTGCATTGGCTGTTTTCACGTGCCCGCAGCTCAAAATAACCTACATACCAAAGTGGCATATTTGGGGGCATCATGTCTTGAACTCCTGTTTTGGAGTGACATATTCTGCTACAGGCCTTTATGCAGCCAAAGAGAATTAGAAAACTAGCTACAAGAGAGTTTTCATTCTTTCCCTCCTCTGGACCCCTTTGGCCCTTTGAGCATGCGTTTATTTATTAAAGCTTATTTATTTATTTTGAGACAGAGAGAGAGAAGCAGAAAGAGGGGGAGAGAGAGAATCCCCAAACAGGCTTTGCACTGCCAGCGCGGAACCTGATGCAGACCTCAAAGTCATGAACCGTGGGACCATGACCTGAGCCGAAACCAGATGTCAGACCGACCGAGCCACCCAGGTGACCCTAAGTACTCATACATTTAAAAATATTTTTATCTTATCTCTTCTACTAGATCTTAAGTTTCTTGAGCATAAGTACTATCAACCTGTGTGTCCTTCTGTTAGTTCACAACCTCCTTGAGTAAAATCTAAAAGCGCCCCCCATATGTAAAAGCGTCCCCCATATGTGGAGGGCAAGGAGAGACTGAAGAACGAGGCGGAACACCCCAGATTGGTAGGCGGCAGATCTCATAAGCAAGGGCTTGCTTACGAGGCTTGTCTTGGACAGCAGCAAGACAAGTAGATTTCCATACCTGCCTTCCAGAATCTTAAAAGTTTGTATATATTTTATAGAAAGCCTTAACTGCGTTCAGGCATGTAGGCAGGAGGCCTTAACTGGATTCAGTCATGTACCCAGTCCAGACAGCCTCAACACCATGTTTTTATCTCAGGGCTGTATCCTTGGAGTAGCTTCTCGGAGTGGGGAAGGCAAGGGGAACGCACACTCCAAGGATAAGGTGGGTGGGAGCCTTCAGTTGGGCTGGGTCCAGCCTGCAGACCAGCCTGCGGTCATGTCTTCTTTTCTTTTTTTTTTTTTTTAATTTAAATTTTTTTTAACGTTTATTTATTTTTGAGACAGAGAGAGACAGAGCATGAACAGGGGAGGGGCAGAGAGAGAGGGAGACACAGAATCTGAAACAGGCTCCAGGCTCTGAGTGGTCAGCACAGAGCCCAACACGGGGCTCGAACTCACGGACTGTGAGATCATGACCTGAGCGGAAGTAGGACGCTTAACCGACCAAGCCACCCAGGCGCCCCTGCGGTCATGTCTTCTTAAAGACTTTTTCCAACAACCGCCTGCAGGGTATAAAGTAGGAATCAATACACCTGTGCTTCATGAATGCATGATTCTCTTGCTCTACTTTGCCCCGAATTTGTTAAATCCACCAGATAATTTATTTTGTGTTGGAGAGATTTGGCCTGGTTGCTTTTTTCTTTTTTAGTTTTATTTATTTATTTATTTGAAAGAGAGAAAGAGAGAGAGTGAACAGGGGAGGGGCAGAGAGAGAGGGAGAGCGAGAATCCCAAGCAGGCTTCGCGCTGTCAACGCAGAGCCTGAAGAGGGGCCTCAAACTCACGAACTGTGAGATCATGACCTGAGCTGAAACCGAGAGTCAGACACTTAACCGACTGAGCCACCCAGGCGCCCCTGGCCTGGCTTCTTAATAATTGTTCCTACCATTAGAGAGGCATCACTGTCTTTACTGAGGTCAAAATCTTTCCTTGAAAAGAAACCATTAGAAGAGCCAGAAATGGAATTCAGGGGTCCAGACCAATAGTTACAAACATTTAATCTCACTTTTTATGAATGAGAACTGAGAAGGCCAGTGAAAACCCTAGAAACTGCACAGGGTTTCAGCCAGCAGCATGACGGTGTGGGTGGGGAAGGCGGGCGGTGCACATGTTGGGATCAGGTCAGGAATTGGTGATGGAAAAGGTACACAAGGCCCTCCGGCCTCTACTGGCTCTGGTAAAACCATAGGGTCAGGGCTAGTGGGTGGCTGTTCTTTTTACTTTGCAAAATAGGAATGGAATGAGAAAGAAAAAAACTTTTAAGGTAAATTTGCATGAGAATAGAGGATTGGAGAGGTGAGTGATGTCTGGGAAACTTGTAGTACTCTAAAGGCCACTGGGGTGTGTGAGAAATACTATGTTAATCAGAAACAGAGGGAGCACAAAGAGAAGACCACAACAATTTTAAGTCTACAATATCCTTCTCTCTGATCTAGAAAAAAGACAGATTTCTCCCAGTTGGTAGCACTGAAAACCTTTGATTTGATCCATCTTCTTTTTCTTCTGGAAAGAAAAGTCAAAAAAGTATTAGTACTCTTAGAAGTACTAGTTGAAAAAGTGGGGCGCCTGGGTGGCTCAGCCGGTTGGGCGTCCGACTTCGGCTCAGGTCATGATCTCACAGTCCATGAGTTCAAGCCCCGCGTCGGGCTCTGTGCTGACAGCTCGGAGCCCAGAGCCTGCTTCTGATTCTGTGTCTCCCTCTCTCTCTGCCCCTCCCCCTCTAGTGCTCTGTCTCTCAAAAATGAATAAAATGTAAAAAAAAAATAAAAAAAAATAAAAAAAAAGAAGTACTAGTTAAAAAAGTGTGTTTCTAAGGAGCTGTTACATGCTCCTCACTCACGATGTAGGATGAGGGATGCTTCCCTGGTCCACTCCTTCGAGGCACCAGAAGCTGGACCATCGCTGTCAGGGTTTTCTCTGAATATGGCTGCGACAGTACCTGGAGGGTTCATTAGTTTGGAGTTTTGCAGAGTTAATAAGGACATTAATTAAGAACGCCAAAACTCACACGTGGAAGGAGACACGGGTATAACTTACTCTGCTCTAAATGTAAGCACCATTTTCTATATAACAACTACAGATACCTTACCGTGTGGTTCCGCTATTAATTTATAATCCTTCGCTGCTGGGGCCTCGGTGAAACCTTTGTGTGCCTAAGGGAAGGGTTTGTGCTGTGTGTCTATTCTTCTCTTTTGTTAGCCAGGTTCTGTGTTTTGTCTGCTGACCTTTCCAGAACGTTCCATGCCACTCTGATCGTGCACCACGTTGCTTCAGTCTATCAGGGGCCTTTTCTTTTTCTACTACTAATTGAACATCTCATACTGCAAAAACACTCAGTTTAGAGCTCAGAGAACACAGTCCTTATTAACTGAGCAAAGGCTGTTAGGCATGCACCACCGTGCGTGGCCAAGTGCCTGTCGTCTGTGCCTGGAAAATCTTTTCTCTGTGTCTTTTCCCTTTCAGAAATAATGCTGGAGCTCTAAGTTCTAGGCAGATGTGGTCTCCTGCCTCCTGGTACTGTTGACGTTGACGTTTTCATGAGCTCTTATCTACAAAAATGCCCTTCCATTTTAGCCTGTAGTACAATTAAATCATTTATTGTGTGGCTGATTGTCAACTTATTCTCTCCCATGCAAAGGTGCCAGAAGGGCCGAGGCAAGTCTCTCCTGCTAATTTTTTTTTTAATGTTTATTTATTTGAGAGAGAGAGAGAGAGAGAGAGAGAGAGAGAGAGAGAGAGAGAGGGAGAGGATGAGCAGAGGAGGAGCAGAGAGAGAGGGAGACACAGAATCTGAAGCAGTCTCCAGGCTCTGAGCTGTCAGCACAGAGCCCAATGTGGGGCTGGAACTCATGAACTGTGAGATCATGACCTGAGCCAAATTCAGATACTTAACCGACTGAGCCACCCAGGCGCCCCTCTCCTGCTCATTCTTGTATCTGCAGCATCTAGACCAGCATCTCGCCCGCAGAGGGCATTTGATTAATAGTTGTTGAATAAGTGTCTCCTTCACACTGGGGCGTAAGGGAGGAGGCTATGTCCTTGCTTATTTTATGGGGAAGAGAAACTTCTAGGCTGAGTTGGACTTGAAACTGAAAGAGCAGACCTAGGCCGGCCGACTAGTGACTATGTCCCTGACATGGCCACAGAAAGAGGTTCCCGCTCAAACCTCAGACCACACCTCCTCCCCTTGAATAACTTATGTTTTCTAAGAAAGCAGGCTACTGATTGATGCATTCCTCTGAAGTCTAAGGTGGGAGAAAGGGGAGTATGAGAGGCGTGGAAAGTGTGAGTAGAAGAGGGAGGGCTTCTCTCAGGTAGGGGCCAGAGGCAGGAGCCCTCAACCCTGTCCAGGCTTAGAATGACCTGGGAGCATTTTACCCCTCCCCAAACCAATTAATCAGAGTCTCTGGGGATGGTGTTTGGTGCTAGGTGTTTATATAGCACAGCAAGGCTGACAGCCAATGGTTAATAGGTGACCAGTGAGAAATGTTCTGTATACACTGAGGCCAGACACAGTGGTTCTTAAACTTCAGGTGCATCAGAATCTCCTGGAAGACTTGTTCAAACACAGATTGCTGAGCCCCACCCACAGAGTTTCTGATTCAGTGGGTCTGTAACCACCAGGCCCAACATTTGCATTTTTTAACAAGATCCAGGTGATGCTGATAATTGCTGATCTGGGACCACACCTTGGCAGCCATTGTTCTATCCTTCCCCAGCCAATCGGCTGAGGCCATGACCCTTCCTCAGCCAATCGGCTGAGGCCACGACCCTTCCCCAGCCAATCGGCTAAGGCCATGATCCCTATAAAACCTTTGTGCTTTTGAAACCCACTCTCTCTCTCTCCGGTATCTCACCGCTTCGTCAGTGCAGGTAGGGAATTGAGCTCGAGCTAGCTCGAATAAAGGTTCTTTGCTTTTGCATCAGACTCGGCTCCCTGGTGGTCTTTGGGGATCACGAATAATGGGCATAACAAAACGATTTCCCATTAGGCAGGTTCTACACTGTGATGAATTGGATGGTGTGCTAAATCAATGCAGCTTTAACTACAATCCTGCAAGAGTTTTTCGGGTTAGTCGTTTCATACTCATGGTCTGTACAGTCTCTCATTATAATTTCAAAGGGGGAGGGGCGTGAAATCAGTGAACTAAAGAATATGGAAAGTTATCCAGCTAATTCAGGACAAAAATGTGTTTAAATGTGTGTTTAAGTGTTTAAATTTAAGGCGACACTGAGTGTAACGTTTCAATTGTTTACAATGAGAAGCTTTGTTTTCATCAGCTTGAATATACAAACTTCTAGGAATATAGAAGAAATAGTCCAATGTCTACTCGTAATATTTAATTTCATTAAACAATTATAATTTAATTTAATTACACATTTCCAATGTAATATTGAAAGTATTAAAGAAGAGACAACAGGCCCAAAATGGATAAGCTCCATGTGAGCAAACCAAGACTTAATTCCAAACCTAATTGTGGTTTCAGCCTTTCCCAGGAATGCAACCTTCACCTAGTCAATCTGGAATTACCTGGTCAGTCCTAATGAGGTAATCTGCCCAATAGACCCCGTCTGTCCCCCATGGGAGACCCTGCCTGATACAACCCACTTTTTCTTGTCCCCTACTCCTTCCACCGTTCCTGCCTATGAAAGCCTTCCATTTTGAATAGCTCTTCAGAGCTCCTTTCTGTTTGCGGCATGCTGCTCCATTCATGATCGTTGAATAAAGCCCATTAGATTTCCAATGTATTCAGCTGATTTTTGTTTTTTAACAGATTTGGTGGCAGTGGCAGGATCTCAAGTGAACTTGTGATGGCTTCGGTACCAATAAGAGACACAGTTGGAGTACTTGTTAACTCTTTGAGTTCTCTTTCTCACCGTTGGTAAGTTCCTCTTGGTTTTGAGCTCTGCTCTTTTTTTATTTTTGTTTTAATGTTTCTTTATTTTTGAGAGAGTGAGAGAGAGACAGAGCGAGAGCAGGGGAGGAACAGAGAGAGAGGGAGACACAGAGTCCGAAGCAGGCTCCAGGCGCAGAGCCCAACGCCGGGCTCAGACTCATGACCCGCGAGATCGTGACCTGAGCCGAAGTCGGACGCTTAACCGACTGAGCCACCCAGGCGCCCCTGAGCTCTGCTCTTTTACCTCAAGTTTGTGATCTAATTGGCTTTCTAGCTAGTTCCCCCGTTTGATTGGAATCCTTAGTTCCATGTTGGGAACTGCTGGTGCCATCTCAGGTTCCCCCTTTGTTTGGAAACAGCCTACAATCCCCATTCTGCGGGTTCAGTCCTTTCTCCAATTCCCAGTTCCGCGATGGGAATCATCGGTGGTGCACGTGGGGCCTTGAGGGCCGGCCTTCAGTAACCTCTCTGGCTACTGCTGGTATGTCAGTGTGTACATGCTTGTCTGTCTTGTTTTGTGTACGTAAGGCGATTGTCCTTGGGGATCCCAGAAGCCCCCAAAAGGGAAGAGCAGGTGCAAAATCTGTGGGCGTGGGTCAAGCATGTAAAAGCTGTATAATATAGCTTGGTATCTAATTTGAAGGCTCTTAAGATAAATTGGTCACAGAATGGGTTAGATTGACACTAGGTTACCTGCTACCCTCAGGAAAACTTCCATGCAACAAGGTAGTCTGTAAAGCTTCGTACAACTTCCAACCCAGAGGCACATCCCTTCAGGTACTAGTTTGGCTCTGAGAGACTCAAAGACTTAGCTAAAATAATAACAATACTAGGAAATAAGAATAAAAAATGAGATCCTCATACTCCAAAGAGTTGAACACACTGCCTTCTAACACGCCTGCTTGCTTTTCGTCTAAGAACTATACTTCCAGAAACGATAACTATCTATAAAAAAAACCCAGTGAAATCTCACTAAAAATGACCTAGAATTACAATGGCCGTTATGGGGACTATTCCAGTTACACATGGTCACTTAAGAAGTGTACTTGAAAGCAAGGACTCTCAGGCCGAGCAAGCAGAGTGGGACACCTATTTGAATTGTCACACGGAAGCCTCTAAAAAGGCTTCAAAATTCTAAAATAGCTCCGTTGAAGGGTTTGCTGTAAAAGGCCAATGAAAAATTAAGGACCCAAGAGGCACCTAAAACAAAGGGCCGTAAGACTACTGCTCCCCTCTATCCTCCTTTTCTTGAATACTTATTTTAGGAATCCTCTAAATTGTCTTTCCACTCTGAGGAGACCACATGACCAGGCACCCTTATACCTGCCCTTGAAAGATATTTCTGCCCTTGAAAGATCCCCAGGGTCCCTCCTCAGCTGATTTGCTCCCAGGGATTTCTCTGGTAAACTGCTACTAGTAATTCCCTTTCACAGCCAAAGGGAAACTAAAATGAAAATTAATGAAAAACTTCGCCAAATTCTGGGAGATGCTGGAGCTACACTCTCTACTTCAAGTCCCACTTGGAGCCTGCAGATAGGATCCCAGAAAAACCAGCAGATGCTGGCAAAGGTTGAGAATTCTTACCGGACTCAGCTCTCTCAGATCTCTGTCTGTTAGTGCTTGCTAAAGAGCATGTCGTCTGCATCCTCTTTGAGGACTCCTCTTGGGTCCACAGGGTTGTTTAGCACTGCCAGAAATATTTGCTGTTTGTCCCAGATGAAACCTGGCAAGGTGTTTGAAAGGATTTAAGAACTCTCTGATTAGAAATTTGGCCAAGTTGGAAACTGATATTCAGAGACCGACAAGAATATGTTTAGACCTTTCCCTCTAATCTAAATGGACCTAGAGGGAAAGGCAGACATTCCAGCATAGGTAGATGGGTGTGTCAGTCTTCCGATATTATTTAGGCTACAACCCAAGTCTTTGAGGAATTAAAAACAAATATCCCTTCCTTACAAATCTTTGTAAGACCACAAATGGAGCACTCAAAATAATTCAAAGCCCGCCTGACCTTTCTAACAATTAACCTCTCCTATTTGTCTCAAAGATCTGTTGGTAGTTATTGTAAAGATTCTGGCCGGGGCGCCTGGGTGGCTCAGTCGGTTAAGCGGCTGACTTAGGCTCAGGTCATGATCTCACGGTCCGTGAGTTCGAGCCCCGCATCGGGCTCTGTGCTGACAGCTTAGAGCCTGGAGCCTGTTTCAGATTCTGTGTCTCCCTCTCTCTGACCCTCCCCCGTTCATTCTTTGTCTCCCTCTGTCTCAAAAATAAATAAACGTTAAAAAATTAAAAAAAAAAAAAAAAGATTCTGGCCTTAGGGAACTTGCATTCTTTCCCTGTACCTTTGAGATATAAATGTTCTTTCTGGTCTACAAACTTCAGAGAGGTAATTCTTGTCAGAAGAAAAACAAAAGGGGAAAACAGGTTTGTTTTTTTTTTTTTTTTTTTTTGGAATTTGGGCGAATGAAATATCTTAAGTGTCTTCTCCACAGATATTAATAAAAGCTTTATCCATTGGAGCAGATAAGCTTCACTTATTTCAACTGTTCTTTTATAAGCTAGTGAGTTTTTGCATTGTAATCCCCATCTCATAGCAGTAATTTTAGAACGAAAGCTGTAAGGTCCCTGTTTGCATCTGTCTGCATGTTTATGTGTGTCTATCTATCATCTATCTATGCATCTGTCTATTATCTATGTATCCATTTGTCTATCTATCATCTATCCATTTGTCTATCTATCTATCTATCATCCATTATAGATGTATGATATTTTCAACTTCCAGGTAATATTACCAAAATCAATTTGTAAAAAGCTCTATTTAGTTGGTCTAAAGAAAATTAAGGTCTTAAATGAGTTACAGATTCATAAAATTCTTTTTTTAATTTTTATTTATTTTTGAGAGAGACAGAGACAGAATGCAAGTGGGTTAGGGGCAGAGAGAGGGAGACACAGAATCAGAAGCAGGCTCCAGGCTCTGAGCTGTCGGCACAGAGCCCAACGCGGGGCTCGAACTCACGAGCCGTGTGATCAGAAGTCGGACGCTCAACCGACTGAGCCACCCAGGTGCCCCGGATTCATAAAATTCTTGGAAATATAATAAAAACTAACCCAAATACTGTTCAGTTCATGTGATCTGAGATCATCTTTAGTAAATAAGCTAGTTTAAGTTTGTTGGCCTCACTGAAATAGACATGTCTTTAGAATTATTGACATTAAAAATAATGTAGACATACTACATAAAAGTAGATATACTTTTATTCTACCTGGGTTTACAAGTCAAATAAATTAATGATATCTCTGTTATAAAACTTATTAGTGAGGAAGTAACTTGCTATGATAACATTTTTGTAAGTAATCTAAACATAATTGTTGAGCATGAGTGAATCAAATGGATGTAAGTGGGATAAAAGTTTTTGGGTGAATTTTTTAACATTGTTTCTTCAAATCTTTTTGGTAACCTGAAACCTAAAAGTTTAGATAAGTTGGGGTGCCTGGGTGGCTCAGTCGGATAGGCGTCCGACTTTGGCTCAGGTCATGGTTCGTCGGTTTGAGCCCCGTGTAGGGCTCTGTGCTGACAGCTCAGAGCCTGGAGCCTGCTTCAGATTCTCTCTCTCTCTCTCTCTCTCTCTCTCTCTCTCTCTGCCTGTCCACTGCTTGTGCTGTCTCTCTCTCTCTCAACAATAAATAAACGTTAAAAAAATTTAAAGTTTTGGTAATTTAAATTAAATGATGGATAGTCATTAAATATGTAGACCATTGGGGTGCCCGGGTGGCTCAGTCAGTTAAGCGGCAGACTCTTGATTTCAGCTCAGGTCATGATCCCAGGATCATGAGATCAAGCCCTGTATTGGATTCTGTGCTCACTGTGGAGCCTGCTTGAGATTCTTTCTTCCTCTCCGTCTGTCCGTTCCCAACTTGTGCTCACACACTCTCTCTCTAAAGGAAAAAAAACATGTTTAGATCTATTAGTAAAACATTTTGTGCCAAAAATAAAAACAAAAAACAAACAAGCAGCAAAAAACATGTTTTGTGCCACACATTAAAAAATAAAAAGTTAAAAAAAAAATAAAAAGTTAAAAAATGAAAAATTTACTATGAGAAAGCATATGTGTCTCGATATTACAAATGTATTTATAAATATGCCAAGCTACAGAATGCTAATGTAAAAGACAGTTTACAATTGCTTACTTCTCAGTTTTCATTGGACATTAAAGCTTTCTAAGGGTTAAAAGTTCTAGGGGTGCCTGGGTGGCTCAGTCGGTTAAGCGTCTGACTTCGGCTCAGGTCATGATCTCACGGTTCGTGAGTTCGAACCCAGCGTCGGGCTCTGTGCTGACAGCTCAGAGCCTGGAGCCTGCTTCAGATTCTGTGTCTCCCTCTGTCTCTCTGACCCTCCCCCGTTCATGCTCTGTCTCTCTCTGTCTCAAAAGTAAATAAACGTTAAAAAAAAAAAATTAAAAAAAAAATTCTAATACATGTAATTAAAACTTCTAGAAATAACCAGGGAGACATCTCTGTAATACAAGGAAAGTAGGATATATGTTTTTATCAAAAGAAGGTATGAGTAAAGGAAATGCATTTCTTTTGAGGGAAAATAATTTTGTCCTAAAGTGAGTTTGGTTATTTCAGAAGGGAAAAGAAGAAACACATAGGACAAGATCTGAATGTGGGGGCACCTGGGTGGCTCAGGCAGTTAAGCATCTGACTTCAGCTCAGGTCATGATCTCGCGGTTCATGAGTTCCAGCCTCACATTGGGCTCTGTGCTGACAGCTCGGAGCCTAGAGCCTGCTTCAGATTCTGTGTCTCCCTCTTTCTCTGCCCCTCTCCTGCTCATGCTCGGTCTCTCTTGCTCCCGAAAGGAAGGATTAAAAAAAAAAAAATCTGAATGTGAAAAAGAACGTTGTAGAAGGTTTGTGGAAAAAGGATCTATGGAAAGAAATTTTGATGTGTACTTCAGCTGGCTAATGTTAGAGTGAATTTAATTAAGTTAAATGAATTTTAATATGAAAAGTAAGCTGGTGCAAAATTAAAATTTGGTTTTCTCTCTGTTTAAAGGATAAAGTTTTCTTGAGCGATTTGTCTGCTTTTGATCAGAGAATGTAAATGTTTTTCCCTTTACTTTGTAAGTAATCTGGCCGGAAAACAAAGATTTTGTGTCCTACCAAAATAATTTCCTCTGTCTTTATCAGATCATTGATTACTTAAGAAAACGGAGTCTTGTCTATTAGAAGAGCTAAGGTCAGAGAGAGGCAGAGAACTACCGTGATTTGTAGTTCAAAATAAAGTAACAAAGAGTACTTTGCAATATGAAAAACTTCATAAGGACTCAAATATAAAAATGGTTCATCTTTTTGAGGGTTCATTCTGTAAACACCTAGGCTTGCATTTCAACATGAAGCATTTTCTACTTGGTATTTTGGAGCATTCCCTGTGACGTAGATTTGTCTCCCTGTTTAGTTCACGGGACCATTCTTCAGTTTTCAACCTCACCTTAAGCAATCATTAACAAGCAAATATTTAATGTGTAGTATTTAGTGAGTGATTGTTAAAAAATAAGTGCTTTGTCAACTGACTTGCTAAAAATGAATTGGAAACTTGAGAACACTTGCAGTTTCTCTTTTTTTAAATGTGTCTTTATTTATTTTGAGAGACATTGTGAGAGCATGTGTGCACGAGAGCGGGGAGCGGGAGGGGCAGAGAGAAAATCTCAAGCAAGCTCTGTGCTGACACCCCCACTAGGGGCTCCATCTCGTGGACCTTGAGATCATGACCTGAGCCGAAATCGAGTCAGACGCTTAACTGAGAGAGCCACTCAGGCACCCCTGCATTTTCTAATTGTTGTCTCCCTGAGCCAGTCCTTGTCTTTCTCCGTCCCTCCCTAACACAGATTTACAAATGATTCAATCAACGAAATATGGGACTTAGCTCCTGAATCTTGCTTCTGGGCTAAGTCCCATATTTCCTTGATACCAACATTTAACCCCCCCCCCGCCCCCCATTTTAACGTCTCTGAAATCAAGATGCATCTTATAGTTGTTGGTATCCAAGTTGCAGCTGTAATGTGGTGGAAGGAATCTGGTCATAGCTATCCATATTGCTGTCACTTTAACTGAGTTATATGCATTTAATTGTCATTTACAATGTCTTCAAAATACTTTCAGTATGATTTGGCATTGAAACCAAAAGTTATTGTAATAGCCAAAATGCCTTGTGATATATAATGAAACTCCATGACTCTGGGTGATATATAATGAAACTCTATGACTAAATAAGTCTCAAAGACCTTTGTCCATATATAAAAAAATAATTTTCAGTGATAAGAAAGCATTGTGTCAGAGTTTAACTGGTACTGTTTTCTCTCTTTTAGTGTGACATAGTGAGATATCTAAAGATCAAGGGCATCGTAGACTTAATGAAGTATGGTAGTATTTGCTTCAGACTGAAAATCTGAATCTCATGTCCTTTTCTTGGTAAATTTCTCGTTCTGATGTGCTTCATGCATTCCTAGCTTCCAAGAGCACATTTAAAGGAAATTGTCTGTAATCTGTTTACTACAAACTTTGTTCAAGTTCAAACTGCAGATTTTCAATCATACTGTACTTCAAAGCCTTACACAGGGGGACTGAAAAATCTGGTGAACACGTTGCAGTGACAGGAAGTATTAAAACCTATAAAGGTGCAAGAAGATTTGAAATTATAGGAACATCACAGCTAAATAAAGTACATATTGCACAGTGTGTTTTCTAAAAGAAAAAAAAGAAAGAAAATCTCTATGGCTTCATAAGGAACTGTTTAAAGCTTTCTAAACAAGATTGGAGCCATTCAGTTAATCTTCAGGTGCACATTTGTCGTGAAAATACTATATGTAGGGCTTGGTGTTCATTCATACCTAATATTTAGTGAACCTACTATATGCTGGATGTTGCACTGGTCTCTAAGAATAAACCGTAAAAGAGAGGGTCACAGTCCCCTTGGAGCTTCTGTTGAGGGAGGCAGATCAATGTTAGCAAGACACATTTCTGAGTTTTGTAGATATTTCACTCCGATGAGCCTGAAAGCCTCGTCTGACACTGCCCTGCAGGGTGGACCATGAATGAGGAGAATCAGTCAAGGTTCTGGCAGGATAGCAGATGGCACGTGGAGAGCAAAGACTTTGCAGATAGTTTGCTAGAAGGACTCTTTACAAAGGTGTAAGCAGCGTATAGGGAAACCACGGGATAATTTTGTACATGAGGAGCTAGGAAGAGTCATGGAGGAGGGGAGAGGTGGGACAGAGTAGAGGGTGAGGGAGCAGGATCCCCACCATCAAGCCTCACCAGGAACAGTCAAGGGAAAATTGCAGATGCCAAGGAAAGAAAGTTTTTCAAGTATTTAGAGAGGCACTTTGAGGGATGCCTGGATGGCTCAGTCAGTTAAGCGTCCAACTTCGGCTCAGGTCATGATCTCACGGTTCGTGGTTTGAGCCCTATATCAGGCTCTGTGCCAACAGTGTGGAACCTGCTTGGGATTCTCTCTCTCTGCCCCCTCCCGCCTCATGCTCTGTCTCTCTCTCAAATATAAAAATAAACATAAAAAAAATTTTTTTTAGCGAGGTGCTTTGATGTGATTAAAAAAGAAGGCTCTGGGTCCAAACGGACCAGGATTTATAGCTCTTTGCTTATTAACTGGTCTTCTGAGACTGTTAACTCTCCCCAGTAGGCGTTTCCTCTCCTTCTGTTCCATAAAAGCATGTTCTGGAGATTTTGCTGGTCACACAGTATCTCAGCTACAGGCTGTCTTGCCCAGCTAGCTCTGGACATGTGACTAAATTTGGATGTGGGATGTGGGCAGAGGTGATGTGTGCAACTTCTGGATTATCTTCTTAGTGACATTTGATTCTAACTCTCTCTCATCCTTGCCACTGGCCAGGCAATGGCAACGACTGGAACCCGTTCGGAAGCTACGTGATGAGCAAAGCGACCTACCTCTCACGTCCAGATTGTCGTGTGACAGAGAAATTTCTGTCTTATTGACCCAGTGTATATTTAGGTCTTTTTGTTATAGCAGCTTAGCCAATCCCTTAATGAATACATCATACGACTTGGATAAATGATATAATTTTGCTAAGCCTTGGTTTCTTTACAGTAAAAATAATTTTCTTTTCATAGGGTTTCTGTGAGGACAAAACAAGCTAATGTATGTAAAGTAATTAGCACGGGACCGGGCACACGTTCACTGAAACCCGGGATGACTGACGACTGGGTGTTGCAAGGAACAAGGCAACCAGTGAGAAACCTGCCGGGGGTATGGGAAATAATAAGAAATATTGGTTTCTGCCCCCGGTTCCTGCTGATATTTGGTCTTTGACCCCAGTTCCTGACACAGAGCTCCTAAAACACTTGTAATTTCTGGAGTATTAGAGTGTCTGACATAGAGCTCCTAAATCCTGTGGAATTTTCTGGATCATAGGTGTATCTTTGTTTTAATGAAGTGACTCCCAGTGCACTTCTGGATAGAGGCTGCTCACCAGAAAGACCAAGCTATGATTAGAAGCTTGAAATTTCCAGCCTCCCCCCTACCCCCCATTCTCTAGAGAAGGAAGTGGGGCTGGAAATTGAGTTAATATTATCAATCATGCCTACCCGATGAAGCCTCCATAAAAATCCTTGAACATTCAGAGAGCATTCAGAGAGCGTCTGGGTTGGTAAACACATCTGTGTCCTGGGAGGGTGGCCCCCTCCAACTCCAGAAGGACAGAAGCTTCTGTGCTGGAGACTCTTGTGGACCTCGCTTTATGTACCTCTTCATCTGGTTGTTCAGCTGGATCCTTTATCATATCCCTTATTATATAATAAGCCAGTAATTGTAAGTAAGTGTTTCCCTGGGTTCTGTGAGCCATCCTAGCAAATTATTAAACCTGAAGAGGAGGTCATAGGAACCCTGATTGATTGACTAACTTTTATAACATTAAATAATTATTTAAAAAATTTTTTGAGACAGAGAGAGAGAGCACAAACAGGGGAAGGGCAGAGGGAAAGGGAAGAGAGAATTCCAAGTAGGCTTCATGCTCAGTGCAGAGCTTGACGTGGGACTCGATCCTACGACCCTGGGATCATGACCTGAGCTGAAATCGGGAGTCGGATGCTCAGCCAACTGAGCCACCCAGGTGCCCCATGGGAACCCTGACTTGTAACTAACTAGTTGTTTAGAAGTGTTGGTAACAATGTGGGACTTAAGATGGGCATCTGAAGTGAGGGCATTCTTGTGGGAACCTTAATTCGTGGGATCTGACGCTAACTTCAGATAGAGCGTCAGAACTGAATTAAATTGTCAGAGAATTCTGTTGTCAGAGAATTGGTTGGTGTGGGAAAAACCCCACTCGTCTGGTGTCAGAAGTATTGTAAATACAAGAGTAAAGGAAAATTTAGTGTATTTTCCCTAGACAGGGTGACTTAAGAACAAGAATGAATAAAATGTGAGCCGAGCTATTTGCTGTGAGTGTTGACCCACATACTTTTAGTAAAAGTTTGCTTGTTTTTGCCAGTGGTCGATTTTGAGGGAATCTCAGTATAAGGGGTTGCCGCTCACATGATACTGTTTTCAGAGTGGAGATAAAGAAACAGCAAAATGTAGAGGCAGGAATTCGAAACTAGAAATGGCCAGAAGAATAGAAGATGTACTGGGAATTTGAGGAATTCTTGGGAGGTGGGTATAGGGGTGCTTTGGTCCTTTATGGGGCTTTCATCTGGTTTGCATGGATCCCAAGACAGTGGGTGACTCGAGCTGACATCTTGGTGACACAGAGCGTCTCTATCCTTGCTTAATATTCTTGTACACATATGCAAAAGTAACTCTATGGTCAATTTCTGAAAGTGGGGGTCAAAGGGTATTTGATTTTAACGTTTTGGATTGCGGTTGGGTTGGCTGATTTTAGGTTGATTGATAGGATCTGATCACCTTACCTGCACACCAGGTACCTTTCCTGCTCTTCTACCTTCTCTCAGCGTTCTGTTTTTTGTCTGCTTTGGAAACTTCTGGCTGCCTTAGGGGTAACCAGTGGCTGAGAAGGGCCGTAGTCCCATCCGGATAAGCAGATTTCAGTCACACAGGCCCTGGGTTGTTGCTGGACCAGCCTGTGAGTGTGTGGAACATCTAAGCTGGGGACACAAGATATAAATACTCATGTGACTTAGACACTGGGTTTGGAAAACTTTAGGGGTCCAGTTAGCTAAAGGGATGTGGTTTCATGACACAGCCACGGAGGCGGTTAGCACTGGTGCTTCACACACGTGTTGGCGGACTGGTGTGAAATGATGGTGTGCCAGGTAGGTAAGTGTCAGTAGCAATTTTGGGGATTATCGGAGATCCTGGCTCACACCTGGATTTAATGGGAAAAAGATATTATCTCCTGTCGAATGCTTACTGTAAGCAGAGTCTTTATGGGGTGTTCTGAGAGGCAATCCCAGCATTTCTCTGTTTGTCTCAATTAGGGGCCAATTTTCTCTTGAAGCCTCTGACCTTGTGGCTGTGTAATCTACACCCCGGGACCACTATTGGATTTCTAGCAGGCAGTATAAAATGCGTCTTCATCTTGGGGTCATGGTTAACCAACCACCTTGCTAGAGTAATTTAAAACTGGCTTGCTCATTCTTTGGCCACCTTACCTAGCAGATTTTATCTGCTTATATCTATCACTTGCTCACCCCCTCCTGCACTTGTAGCCCAACACGCCCCCTCCCCATCCTCTTCAACTTGCTCTTTGCCTTCATAAGACTTGGAAATCTCTTGAGAGTCCTCCCACTTGGCTGAATTCCTGGCCTCAACCTATCCCAGACATCTTCGTGTTATTAACAACCAGGCCCTGGTAGGGTCTGCTATTTTCTGGAGCTTCCTTCAGGTAGGTCAGGTTTCTGAGAAACAGACTCCAAGATGGAGATTTGTGCACAGAGGTTCTACTGAGGAGTGCTCTTGGTAACAACAGCTTTGAGAAGTGAAGGAAGCAGGTTGACCAGAGGGAGGAGTTGAGCTGCAACGTAGTGACAACAACAAATGCAGTCTCCGTGGATCCCAAGAGAGCTCAGAAGCTGGGATGGACCTTTGGAGTCGTCCCAAGTTGGGGAAGGGGGCTGGGTCTTTGTACCAGGTCGCCAGCCAATCACTGGCTGTGGCCTTCCTCTGGGGAGGGGTTGCAGATTCAGCTACGATCTTCAGCTGCCAACACTCCCAACAGCCACAGGAGTGATGCTTGTGCTCTCTTGCCCTCTCTGCTCCCCACCCCACCAGAGGGGATGTGGGCGGGGCACCACAATGGGCACTGGAGGACTAAGACATTACTTACTTTCATGGCTTCTTAGAGCCCGATCTGATGCAACTGGTCAGAGAAACCCTCCTCTCTTTTGAAGTGTATAGTCACATCTTTTATTCTGGGAAATTCTTTCTTCTGATCGTAACATCTTGGCTTTCAAGTTTTTATTTGTTGTATTATGTGGGAATGATATTATATGTGATGCACTGCTCTAGGCTTGACGAGGGCTGGAAAGATGAATTACATTAGGTGGTTTTCCTTAAAGGGATTCCTAAGTTGGAAAAGGGAATGGAACAGGGGGGCCGTGGAGAGGGTCACAGAAAGTGAGACTAGAGAGAAGGGCTTTGTGTAGGCAAATTGAATGAGTCTTCAGCTCTGAGGACTAAATTCTAACACTGTCTCACTGTAAATTTTGCCTGACAGCGTGGTTGACACGGCCAATCCTCCCAGATGTGGGCTCGGAGAGCAGAGTTGGAGGAGGGCAATCCCCTTTTGAACTCAAAAGACCAGGCATAAGAAAGGACTAGAAAGGGGATTAAATGAATATCTGTGATAGATGTCTATCTAGAAAAACTAGAATATGCAGAAAGTGGAAAGGAAAAAAACCCACGCTCTCCCTATCTAGAGAAAACCATGGTCAATCTTCTGTTGCATTTTTTCCCTCTGTACCCCTCTCCTTTTTTGAAAACGTAAGAGAGATGATCTTTTCCTATAATCTTGCATCCTATATTTTTTACTTAACCAGTGGTTAAGTGCAGGCTCTGGAGTCACACTGTCTGGGTTCAAATGCCCATTTCCTCTTTAGTTTCTGTGTGATGTTGGTCAAGCTAGTAACCTTTCTACTCCTTTCTCATTTCTAAAAAGAGGACAATGATAGGACTTTTCTAATAGGAAGATGGAATGAGCTAATGTGTGTGAAGCTTAAACAAATTTTTTTTAAATGTTTATTTATTTTGTTTTTGAGAAACAGACACAAAGCGTGAGAGGGGGAGGGTCAGAGAGTGAAAGAGACAGAATCCGAAGCAGGCTCCAGGCTCTGAGCTGTCAGCACAGAGCCCAACACGGGGCTCGAACTGACGAACCGTGAGATCATGACCTGAGCTGAAGTCGGACGCTTAACCGACTGAGCCACCCAGGCACCCCTGTGTGAAGCTTTTAATACCATTCCTGGCTTTCAAAAAGTGCTCAGTAAATGTTAGCAATCATTATTTTCTCCTTATTTGAATCTTTCCATATATCATATACTACTATGTATATGTTCTGTGGTTGAACTCTGATTTACTTTTTGTTGGACATCTAGGCAGAATCCACTTTTTTATCGTTATAAAAATTGTTATAATGAACATTTTTGTATATAAACAATTTATGAATTTTATATTTTTTAGGCTAAAATTCCAGGAATAGAATTATTAGGTCAAAAGGTAAGCTCTAGAATCTGCATGTGTGCATTTTATGGAAAATTCATTTTCTGTATTTAAAGTTTAAAAAAAAATTTTTTTTTAATGTTTATTTATTTTTGAGACAGAGAGAGACAGAGCATGAACAGGGGAGGGGCAGAGAGAGAGGGAGACACAGAAACTGAAACAGGCTCCAGGCTCTGAGCTGTCAGCACAGAGCCCGACACGGGGCTCGAACTCACGGACCGTGAGATCATGACCTGAGCCGAAGTCGGTCGCTTAACCGACCAAGCCACCCAGGCGCCCCTGTATTTAAAGTTTTAATTGCAGTAAAGCCTATGACATATTATTAGTTAATTTATTACATATGTTTCTTAAACATTTACTAAAATGTCTAACTTAATGTTTTAAAAATAGTTCAACCCTTTTTTTTTTTTTTTTAATTTTTAAAGTTTATTTATTTATTTTGAGAGACAGAGATAGAGCAAGTGAGGGAGGGGCAGAGAGAGCCGGGGAGAGAGAATCTCAAGCAGGCTCCATGCTGAAAGTGTGGCGCTTGAACTCATGGACTGTGAGATCATGACCTGAGCCGCAACCAAGAGTTGGATGCTTAACTGACTGAGCCACCCAGTGGGCCCTCAACTCTTTTTTAAAATCTTTATTTTTAATTAATGTTTATTTACTTATTTATTTATTTATTTTCTATAAATTAACATTTTTTTCATGTTTATTTATTTTTGAGAGACAGAACACAAGCAGGGGAGGGGCAGAGAGAGAGAGAGAGAGAGACAGAATCCAAAGCGGGCTCCAGGCTCTGAGCTGTCAGTCCAGGGCCCAATGCGGGGCTCAAACCCATTAACTGTGATATCACGAGCTGAGCTGACGTTGCATGCTTAACTGACTGAGTCACCCAGGCACCCCTTATGTTTATTTATTTTTGAGAGAGAGAGCACAAGAGTCTGGGAGTGAGCAGGGAGAGGCAGAGCGAGGGGGAGACAGAGGATCTGAAGTGGGCTCTGTGCTGACAGCAGAGAGCCTCATGCAGGGCTCGAACTCACCATGAGATCATGACCTGAGCCGAAGTTAGATGCTTAACCAACTGAGACACCCAGGTGCCAACTTCTTTAATAGATGCAAAATTATTCATATTATTTATTTTGTGTTACTTTTGGGAATATATCTTTCAAGAAAATTTTCTTTTTTGATTTGTCATATTCATGAGCATAAATGTTTTCATAATGTTCCTTTATTTTTTTAATATCTGTAGAATTCAGTGTTTACTCTTTCATTCCTGATATGATAATTTGTGTTTTATCTTCTTTTATCTGTGATCAATCTATCTAGAGGTTTATCAATTTTCTTTATCTTTTCCAAAAACCAAGTTTTTATTTCACTTTATTCTTTGCCTATTTCTAGTTCACTGATGTCTGTTTTTATATTGTTTTGGTTTTTTTTTCATTTTCTTACTTTTATGTGGCTCTTTAGGTTCTCACCTAGCTTCTTAAGGTGAAAGCATAGATTGTTGATTTTAAGCTTCTTCTTTTCTAATATAAATATTTAAACTTATATATTTCCTAAACATTGCTTTAGTTTGTATCCTACAACTTCTGTTTTTTTTTGTAACTTTAATGCCAAATTCTTGGTCTTATGATCCAAAATAAATAAAAGAATTTGGACATTATCCCCCTAAAACTGATGCTGACTTAAAAGTTAATATAAAACATCTATTACTGTTTTAAACCCACATGATAGCAAGAGAATTTGGTTTTCTTATTAACTTTAATTTAAAATTTAAAATTATTTAGAATAAAAATATTCCAATATAATTAGCATATAGTATTAGTTTTAGGTGCAATTACATCCCACAACTTCTGATATGCTATCCTTTCAATATCATTCAGTTCAAAATATTTAAAAATCTTTTAGTTTCTTTTTTGAGCCACACATTATTTTACAGTATGTTTCTTAGTATTAAAATAATTGGATATTTCACATATTTCTTTTTGTTATCAATTTCGAACTTAATTCCATTATAGTTATAAGGTGTACTCTTTATTATTTCAGTTCTTCTGAATTTATTGAGATTTATTTTGTATCCTAGCATATGGTCTCTGCTGATGAATGCTCCAAGTCACTTTAAAAGGCCATATTCTACAGTTGTTAGATGTAGCTTCCATAAATGTCAGCTGAGCTATTTTGATTGATTTTGTTAGTGAAGTTCTATTATATCCTTACTGATTTTCAGACACTTGTTCTATCAGTTACTGAGTAAGGAGTGTTGTGATCTCATATAGCAAATGTGGATTTTTATATATCTGGTTCTATCAGTTTTTGCTTTATAAATTTATAAATACATACACATTTGAAATCACTATATTATTGTGGTGAATTGACCTTTTGTCAATATGAATGTCTCTTGGTTTCTGATAATATGTCTTAAACTGAAGTCTGCTTTGGCTGATATTAATATGGTCATTCCTCCTTTTTTTGTGACTAGTGGTTGCATTCTATATCTTTTTCTGATTGTTTTATTTTTAATTTATGTCTTAATGTCAAAGTGGGTTTCTATATGGATTGCATGTAGTAGGGTTTTGTTTTTTTTTTAAATCTTGTCTGTTGGACAATCTCTGTCTTACAGTTGGAGTGTTTAGTCTGTTTATACTTAATGTAATTATTGAAATGCTTAGGTTTAAATCTATCATCTGGCCATTTTTTTAGTTCTATCTATGCTTCGTTATTATTTTTCTTCTCCCTCCTGTGTTCTCTGACTTAATGGGGTACTTTTTAGTATTCTATCTTATCATTTCTCTATTGGCTTATTGACAAGGTAGCTCATGTCCAAAGATGATCCCCAGTGAACCATTAGTCCTGTGTGGATCCACTCCATTAGGGATAGCCCTGTGACTCATTTTAATCAGTAAAATTTGGTAGAATCAATGTTCTGCCAGTTCTGGGCCTATGTCTTAAGAAGGCCAGGAATCTTTGTCTGTTGTGCCTTTGGGATCCTAAGCTTCCGTGTAAGAAATATGATACCTGTATATGAAGATCAGCCACACTTCACTATTTTTCAATTGTTATGCCTTTCATTTCCCTCCTTCTAATGTTACGGTGGTTAAGAATGTAGGCTTTGGGTTCACATCAGCACAATTCTAATCTTGGCCCACTGACTCTTTAGCAACATAGCTTGGGCAAGTTTCTTAACTTGTAGTAGTAATAGTAGTAGTAATAATAATAATAATAATAATAATAGCATTAGCTTAAGTGTTATTTTGATAAATAAATGAAATAATTTATGTACAGCATTTAACCCAATGCTGGCATACAATAGGTGCCCAATAATGGTTAGCTATATTATTATTATTACTAAATTTATGATGTATAGGAAAGCAGACATCTGTCCCCTACAGAAACTCTATTTTATTTGGATTTTTGGATAGTATAATATTATTTATCCCATATAAATGATACATGAGATGTCCCTTAACTATATAATCAAGTCACTAAATGTCAAAAAGGGATCTTTTTTCAAGGGACAGGGCTGCAGTGGACTATTCTTCAGAGAGAAACTGAACTGCCTCATATCTCAGAGGGATAGGAAATCTCATGAAGGAATAGTGGGATCATAAAATGTCAGAAATGGAAAATTCTTATTTTGCAGATGAGAAAACTGAGCCTGAGAAATCAGGTCAGTGAAATTTCCATCTTGTTGAAGGCTGTCACCACCGCACCCCCCCCCCCCCCCCCGCTCCCCCCACCAACTCCACTCTGAGCTGAGAAAGTCTGTTTTCTTCTCTGATAGAGAACTTTCCAAGGTCAGATCAGAAATAGTTATGAAACAATCTGCAAGTGGGAATTAGATGGTGTGAATGTTCCACTGGAAAGTGTTAAAAACAAGCTAGTTGGCCAGAAATAGAGAAAAGTCTCCTGTTCTGAGTGGAAGTTTAGATGAGATCCATGCTACTAAAATGATCTCTGGCAGATAATTAGTGTTTTTTTAAAAATTCCAATCCATTTTGGACTGATACTTGGTAAAAGACATTAAAAATAAATTTATTAGAAAGATAAACTTAAAAAGCAAAGGTATGCAAAATGCAAGTGTAACTTTTTCTTTATTACTAATCCAACACATAAATTTAATCTGCCAAATTGCTACAAAAGCTACTAAATGCTAATCTTACTTGACTATCCTGTTGTGGATCAGTAACAAAGAGTTTGCAAACTGAGCCTAGATTTCAGTGACCTCTTGCGGTCCTAACATTCTGTGCTCTTATTTGAAGTCCAAATAGCTGTGCCTTGAATTTACAGGGGAACTCCTCACCCACACATTAATTAATTAAGCAAATGTATTAACTAAAACATGCTTATTTAAAACCTATTACACAGGGGCTAAACACATGCCATATATAAAATTGCATCAGTACTGGTTCAATAGCTTGCAGTTTACCTGATTGGGTTGTTCAGAGAACTAGAGATAATGTATATACATTATATTGTTTAAAAAATGTAATTGTAATTACATGACAAAGCACTGGTGCATTATCTGATGCACAGTAAGGATGCAACAACGTGTGGTAATTATGTTGTTAAGTAGCTAGCTGGGGACCTGTTTGGGGGAGAAACAGCTGTGGTGAAGGTCTTTTTTGAGGAGGTAGAAGCGGGTTCTTTCCAGCACTTTCCCCCCATTCTTTTGGTAACCGTACCTCCCTTCCCCCGGGGTAGCTCTCACTACCCACCCCCACACCCCCTCTTCCTGCAGGTCTCACTGGTCTGCCTAACCACTGGCCACAGGGATCAAGTGTGAGCGAGATCTGGCCAATTCTTGTACCCCCTTCCCTTAGCCACAGTGATTGGCTGAAGGATGGGCACTGAGTTGCAATCCGAACCAATTAGAATCTTTCACTGAGGTTTTTCTAGATGCATGTTGGGAGAAAAAAAAAAATACATTTTATTTCTTTCAATGTTTTTTTTTTAAATGTTTGTTTATTTATTATTTTTTAAATATTTGTTTTTGAAGCGTGTGGGTGGATCAGTTGGTTAAGTCCAACCTCAGCTCAGGTCACGATCTCACCGTTGGTGGGTTCCAACCCCATGTTGGTCTGTGTGCTGACAGCTCAGAGCCTGGAGCCTGTTACAGATCCTGTGTCTCTCTCTCTCTCTCTCTGCCCCCTCCCACTCCACTCTGTCTCTCTGAAAAATAAATAAACATTAACAAAATTTTTTAATGTTTATTTATTTTTCAGAAAGAGAGGGAGAGAGAGAGAGAGAGAGAGAGTGCATGAGAGTGGGGGAGGGGCACAAAGGGAGACGGGATCCAAAACGGGCTCTGTGCTGGCAGCCGAGAACCCGATGTGGGGCTTGAACCCACAGACTATGAGATCATGACCTGGCTGAAGTCAGATGCTTAAGCAACTGAGCCAGCAGGTGCCTCTATTCATTATTTTTTTAATGTTTATTTATTTTTGAGAGAGAGCGAGCGAACAAGCACAAGTGGGGGAGGGTCAGAGAGGGAGACAGAGGATCTGAAGCAGGCTCGTGCGGACAGCACAGATCCCCACTCGGGGCTCCATCCCACCACCGTGAGATCATCACCTGAGCTGAAATCCAGCGTCGGTGGCTTAACTGACTGAGCCACCCAGGTGCGTCTTTTTCCATGTTTTTAAACTACGCTGTTGAGAGCTGGGCCTCACAAATAGCAAAATTTAGAGAGATGGGGAAAAGGGGAGGGAGAGAGGGGTCTGAGAACATCATTAAGTCTCCGACTTTATACCTCAGCTTGCCAGTTATTTGAATTAATACATTCCAATTCCCTGTCACTTGCAATCCTGACTAATGCAAGGACTGACTAACTCAGGTTTCAGATTCTGTCTCAACGTTTTATTCTTTAGGTTGGGGCTTTTCAAGGAGACATCTCCATGATTTCCTAATTAGTTAAGATTATTTAGGACAGATTCTGGCATGAAGTTGTTGAGTATAGAGAGTAACAAACATGTGCCTTTGCCCTGTAAGAGCCTCACACCCAGTCGGGAGACAAAATACTAAAAAGTAACCAAGAAATTAAAGCAAACTACGACAAATAAATACCAACTGAGTTGAAGTGCTCTGAGAGTCCAGAGAAGGAGAGAATGCCTGTGATCTTTGGGGGGCCCTCAGGGAAGAACCTTTGAGGAGGAGGCAGGGATTTGAGCTGGGTATTTGAAGGACAGTTCAGAAAAGTGCTGGAGAGAATTCAAGAGAGTGTTGTATGGCTGTAGGGCTGTGCAGTGAGTGTAGGGCTGTGTATCTACAAAACTAGGCAAGGATATCTAAGTTGGAGGATAATCCTTATACAGCAAGGATATCTAGGGTGGGGGGTTTCTTTTGAAGGGTAGTGGGAGATTTGAGTGGAAAGGTAAAATGGTGCTTCACGCACTTTTTGAAAATTCTGTTATGGAAACCTCAAACTTACTCAAACCCAGAGGGAATAGTACAATGAATCACCTGCAGTCATTAGCCAGCTGCAATAGTAATCAATATTTTATCATTCTTTTTTCTACCCACCATACTCTTCATCATCTTCCTCACCTCCCCATCCCACTGGAATATGTTAAAGCAAATCCCAGGCATCAGATTGTCTTGCCTTTAAGTATTTCATTATTTTTTTTTATTAAAAAGTTTTAAAAAAAATCTTTACTTATTTTTGAGAGAGAGAGAGACAGTGAGAGCAGGGGAGGAACAGAGAGAGAGGGAGACACAGAATCGGAAGCAGGCTCCAGACTCTGAGCTGTCAGCACAGAGCCCGACGCGGAGCTCGGACCCACAAACCGTGAGATCATGACCTGAGCTGAAGTCGGACGCTTAACCGACTGAACCACCCAGGTGCCCCAGTATTTCATTATTATCTTTAAGAAGTAAGGACTTCTTTCCCCAATCTAAGCACAATATTATCATACCTTAAAAAAAGGATAATAATTTCTTTTTAACATTTTTATTTTAGTTTATTTATCTTATCTTATCTTATCTTATCTTATCTTATCTTATCTCTTATTTATCTGGAGAGAGAGAGAGAGCAGCAAAGGGGCAGAGAGATGGGGAGAGAGAGCCTCCCAAGCAGGCTCTGCACTGTCAGGGGGCTTGATCTCACGAACTGTGAGATCATGACCTTGAGCCAAGACAAAATCAAGAGTCGAACACTTAACTCACTGAGCCACCCAGGCACCCGATAATAATTTCTTAAGATATTTTCTAATTCTCAGTCACGTTCAAATCTCTCCAATTATCTCCTTTGTACAGATGGTTTGTTTGAATCAGTATCTAAAGAAGGTCCACTTGGTTATATCTCTTAAGTCTCTTGTTACCTATAATAATTCCCACTATTCCTTTTAAAAAGTATGTATTAGGGGCACCTGGGTGCCTCAGTCTGTTAAGTGTCCAACTTGGGCTCGGGTCATAATCTCAAGGTTTGTAGGTTCAAGCCCTGTGTCGGGCTCTGTGCTGACAGCTCGGAGCCTGGAGCCCGCTTTGGATCCTGTCTCTGTCTCTCTCTGCCCCTCCCCCGCTCACGCTCTGTCTCTTTCTCTTTTTCTCTCTCTCTCAAATATAAATAAACATTAAAAAATTTTTTTTTCTTTAAAGTATGTATTAGGGGCGCCTGGGTGGCTCGGTTGGTTAGGCGTCGGACTTCAGCTCAGGTCCTGATCTTGTGGTTCGGGGGTTTGAGCCCCATGTCAGGCTCTGTGCTGACAGCTCGGAGCCTGGAGCCTGCTTCCGATTCTGTGTCTCCCTCTCTCTCTGCCCCTCCCCCTCTCACGCTCTTTGTTTCTCTTTCTCTCTCTCAAATATAAATAAACATGAAAAATTTTTTTATAAAGTGTGCATTAAAGGAAGCTGGCCATTCATCCCATGGAATTATTCACATTCCGTATTTGGCTGATTATGTCATCATCGTGTGGTTCATCATGCTCCCCTGTTCCCTGTGTTTCCTGGAGATTGGTAATAATGAGGTCGAGGGGCTTGAGGAGATTCTGCTTCAGTTATTGTTATGATTTTGTGGGGGTGGGGGGCTAGAATACTTGGCAGGTGGTGCAGAAAACTCCCAAACACAGCTCATTAAGAGACACATAATGTCTGGCTGTCCCCCTTTCAGCAATGTTACCGTTGATCAGCAAATTTTAGTAAAATGCGGTTGTAGTTTTTTATGTCTCTCTCTAGGATTCTGACCTGAGTCCGTGGGGGCTGGGCTGGTGGACAAATCTAATTCACAGAGCGGGCTGCACTCAGTATCACCCTTCCTCTGGGACCAGGGAGGCATTGTTACTGGGCTCAGCTTAGGCTTGACCTTTCCAGAGCTTCCCTTGGGTGGTAGAATTTCCCAGGAAGCTATTCAGGCAAATAAGGTTCCTGCTGGCCTGCCCACCAGTCTGTCAGACACTTCTGAATCTTTGAATGAAGTGAGGAAAGTCCAAAGAGATTTGTCAGGATGTGTGATATTAGATTTCTTTAGCAAGAATGCTTGTCACTTCGCCACTTTCCGATGAAAAAATTCCCACTGATTGTGTCTAAAAATGCAAAATGAAATGAAGAATCAAGGCAATGTCACACGAAAATATTAAGCCACGGAAACTTACTGAGCGATACAGGAGGGTTTTTCTTTTCCTTTATGGTCTTGAATTATACAACTTGCCCTTCAAACTGGATAATTTGATTATGTAGTCAGCTCCCTTGGGCAATTCAGCTTTGCCCCCTCGATTATTATGACCTCCCTCCCCTCTATATTTGAAGATAATTGTGTCAGCTTCAGACTTTTTAAGCCTATAGTAGAATTGGGATTATGGTAGGCTTTAAATAGAGAAAAATTGTTTTATCTAGATTGATGAAAATGGTAATTTAGTTTTTAATTCATTTGGCTCAGCTGCTAAAGAGAGTTGGGCTTTAGAAATTAAGCAACCCTATACACGTTTTGGTCTTTTATATGCTTTGGAGATCCCTCGCAAAGCCCAAGGTAACGGGAAGCGCATGCATCTGCCCTGGCTTCATTTTCCCCTCATAATATCTTGTGTTTTGGGAAGTTTCGTGCCTGTGTGTGTCCTGGGGGCATGATCTGTGTCAGGCGATATGCCCGCCTTCTCCTGGCTCGATTTCCACTCTCAAGAAGCCTTCCTTTTCTCATAAAACACTTGTTTTGTTCACGGACGGTATTGAGATGTTTGGAGAGTACAAAGTATTTCACGTGTTTTTCCTCATCTTTGTATAAAGTGGACTTCTCCAATTTATTTATTCCGTCTCGGGCCTTCTTTCTTTTTCTCTCGTACTGAAAGCTGAGCTAGACAAACTCCCCGGGGGGAACTTTATCTTGACATCATTGTTTCCCCAATTCTGCGCACAGTGCCTGGCCCATGGCAGGTGTCCAGTGAATATTTACTGAATGAGTTAATGAGTGAAAACGAACTGCGGCCCTCTTTCCAACCCCAAATTCCCCAAATAAGGCACCCTGGTTTATACTGGGTTTCATGAAACTCTGAATGCTGATTATAGCCCCCTGCTTTTGCCCAGAGAGATTCAGAGATTTATTTTTCTTAGGTAAATGCTCAGCTAAATTCAAATCGCCAACTCCAATTTATAGGTAATACTAGGATCACAACGTTTTGGCCAAGGGCTAGGGCTATGAAAAACTTCTGAGACTGAAGTCAAAGGCAATGGCATTGTCTTCATTTCCTGTGGCTGCTATAAAAATCACCACAACGGGGTGCCTTAAAACAACGGAAATTTATTCTCTCACGGTTCTGGAGGCCAGAAGTCAGAAATCCCTATCACCGGGTCGTTCCCTCCAGAGGCTGTGGGGAGAACCTGTTCCTTGCCTCTCCTGGCTCCTGGTACCTGCCAGCACTGTCCCACTGCTGCCCTAAAGTATTTATCAATCGTATTTTGAAACTGGGTGGCCAGAAAAGAATGCAAAGTTCCGCGATAGAAACACGCCATCAAAAATTTCTCTCTGCGGGGGAAACTGTAATCCTCTGCCAGCCGCCAAGTGCCCGCTTCCTTTTTGTTATGTCCACCCGTCTCCCCGAGTTTCAGAAGGAACAGGCTTCGGTGCCCAGGTGGAGATGATGGTGTCCAGGTATGGTCTCTTTTGCGGCAGGTGAAGGTAGGCAACTGAGCCCTCGCTGCCGAGTTGGGAGTGAAGTGATGTGGGCGACTTCCACGCCACTTCCTTAATGAGGAAGGGCTTGCCTTCTACTTCTTTCTCCTTTGCCTTCCCAAAGGGAATGCACATGTGAGGGTGAGCCAGCCTGCCAGACGGCAGAGCGATGAGAAAGATGGCCGCCTTACCGCCCTGTAAGGCCCAGGTTCCTGTAAGGCCCTGTAAGGTTCCTCTGGAACCACAGGAAAGGGGAATTAGCTGTATTGTGTGAGTCATTATTCTGGGTTCCCTTTGTTACAGCATCTTTGCTTGTGCAGGAACTAACACACAGACAAGATTAGGAAAGAAGTTCATTTCTTGTTTTCACCTACTGCTGTTTGTCTATCTGGTAAGACATGCTGGAAGACAGATTAATACTGCTTTGCATTGCTAGATAATTTTCAGAAAAACAATTCTCCTATATACCCCAAAGGAAAATCGTTATCTCAAGCTGTGTCTGTGTAAGCTGATTATTTCACCTCTTCTACACGGGACTCACTCAGTGCCTGCTTAGGAAGAAGTTCTGTTTTACTCTGAGTTGCTAGAGTGAGCTTTCATTAGTTAGCATAAATGTGCCATCACTCTGTGTCTGTCTTGCAATAGGCTGCAGGCAACTACTTAATAGCCTTCATCAGAAACACTGAATTAATGTCTCCTAAGTGTGTTTAAATTCATAAAAATAACCTCTGGGACACCAGCTGAAGAGAATCTCTCCTAAACACTGTGGGAAACAAGCCACATTTTCTTCTTTTATACAATAAAAAGATTTTTAAAATTTTATTATTTTTATTATTTATTATTATTAAAATTTTTAAAAACATTTATTCATTCTTGAGAGACAGACAGAACATGAGGGTCAGGGGTGGGGGTGGGGGGGGGGACACAGAATCCGAAGCAGGCTCCAGGCTCTGAGCTGTCAGCACAGAGCCCAACATGGGGCTGGAACTCAAACCGTGAGATCATGACCTGAGCTGAAGTGGGACACTTAACTGACTGAGCCATCAGGGAGAGAGACTCTTAAGCAGTCTCCATGCTTAGCACAGAGCCCGACTTGGGACTCGATCCCACCACCCTGAGATCATGACCTGAGCTGAAATCAAGAGTCTAACACTCAACCAACTGAGCCCCCCAGGTGCCCCTCTACAGTTCCTTTTCTATTTATTACCTTTGTATATTCACTAAAATCAGACTATATTGTATACAGTTTTATAATTTCTTCCTTAAAAGAAAATAAACAAAAAACCCCCAACCAACCAACCAGAAAAAAAAAAACAAAAAAAACAACTCAAGTATTTTAGTGAACATCTCAATTCGACTGAGTAAGGTGACTACCTTGGTTGCGACGCCAGGCTGGACTGTCACAGAGGGAAGGCAGATCTCCTATGGGGTGAATCTGGGCCTAACACACAATTCCATACATTTGTCAATGGTGTGAGGTAGGGATAAAGGAATCGTGCAGACCTATCTATCGCTTACAGAAACTTTGCTCATGATTTATAAGCATGAGAGTTCCCTTAGCCTGTTGTAGGACTCTGTTCAACTCTGCATTGCAGACTATTCATTTTTTCTTTCTTTTTGATTATGGCGATGAAAGACTTATTTGCCTAGTCCATTCAAACTAAGACTCTAGTATTGCTCCTATGCTTCTAACAGCTTTTCCTTTTGAAAAAGCAAGAGGACTAGGATGCAGCTGACCTTCTGAGTGTTTCCCATGCATGAGGCACCGTTTAAGCACATCGCCGTTTAAGCACTTCAACCACATGAAACCTTATGGGGTAAATAGTGTCAGTCCCTTAACCCTTTCTAATTTTTCCCATCAGAAAATGGAGGCACAGAGAGACGAAGGAACTTTTCCAAGTTATTAGAGCTTGTAAGTGTCAGAGCTGACATTTCAACCCAGTCTGTTACTCCCTGAGCTTATTGTCTCTGAGAGTGAGACGAATTTACTTTTGCATCTTATTCTTGAAATGCCCCAACTCTGTTAAATCAGTGATACCATGGATTGCAAGACCTATCGTTATTTCATATTCCAATAACATAGAAGTGCTGCTGAGTGTACCTGTAAGACGCATCTCGATTTCTGAGAAGTTAATAACATGAAGGGAGCGCCTGGGTGGCTCAGTCAGTTGAGCATCTGATCTTGGCTCGGGTCATGATCTCACAGTTCGTGAGTTCGAGCCCCGCGTGGGGCTCTGCGCTGACAGCTCAGAGCCTGGAGCCTGCTTCCAATTCTCCCTCTTTCTCTGCCCCTCCACCGCCTGTGCGTGCCTTCACTCTCTGAAAAATAAATAAGCATTAAAAAAAAAATAACGTGAAAAGCAGGTAAGTCTTCGAATCAATGAAATATGATAAAATTGCAGAACTCTTTCTTATAGAAATAAGTGGCTAATGATGTGTAACCCACTGCATGGGCAGTGCTGACAATGTGACTTCTCGGTGGATCGAGTATATTCTCGCGGTGAGCTGTAGCAGGCAAGGCCATACACAATTTTCAACCCCCTTGCAGAAACAGTGGCTGTGTGGCTGGATTTGCTGCTGCAGTTGGATAAGTCATTATTATTCCTGCCAATGGTCCCAGAAGCTTGGGAGTACCAAGCTGCCTACAGCTACTTGAAAATAATAGAAAAAGGAGAAGAGGAGAATAATGGATGAGGTGTGTGTAGCACTTTGTATGTGTGATTCTGAATGTGGGACATATACAACTAGCGGCTCTTTCCCTGCGATGATGTATTGAACGACTACAATAGCCACATTTTGTAATTTCTAGGAAATATCAGCCGAAAAATTATAACTGAAGAAGGAAATTAAATCAGTCCGGCAGAATTATTCCGGGAGTGCTGAGCCCGGAGAAAAGCCCGCAGTGAGGAGGGAGAGAACGAAGAAAAGGAAAAGATGGGGGAGGGGAGGGGGAGAAAAACAACCACAAAAGGGCTAAATCACCGAAGTCCAAAAGAGGCAGAGTTTCTTAAAGGCAGAGGTGGTCACTGGGGGTCAAATGCCGGAGAAGGGCTCATTGACAAATGACTGTTTTTGGCCGGGAGTTAATAGATCTTGGGCCCGTGGGGAGAACAGAGGGCAATTTGAAGGCAGAGAAAACCCCTTGCCCTTTATTATTTTATCAGAAATGTTAGAAAGGTAAGGGTGGGATGCTCTTCCCACACCTGGCTGGGCAGATCTACGCGACACTCATTCTCGTCTTCTCTCTGACATCCGAGCTCACTTTCTTCCACCTTCACAAAGCCTTCCCCTCCCTTGAGACCAGGACACCTCATTGTCCGGATTCCCTCCTATCTCTCTGGCTGGACTTCCTCCATCACTTCGACCTGATTCTTCTCCTGCTTCCACTTGCCCCGTTGACTTTCCTCCTGATTTTATCCTTAGCCTTGTTCTCTTCCCCTACCTTGCACACGCTGTCCTTGGGAAATCTCATCTCTACCCTATTTATTTTTGATGCCTAAAACATCTTCTCGCCCAGGCTGGTCGCTGGGTTCTCACTCAGCTTTCCTCCCTCCCTCCCTCTCTCCTTCCTTCCGTTCTTTTATTTGACACATTCCACAGGCTACCATTGGCAAGCCCACATGGCCCAGGAGAATGAACTTTAGATCCTCATTTTCATCTTATTTTTTCTGCCCTCATTTGCCCTCTCACTCCCCACCATCTCTTATTTACGCTTCAGTACTTTTCCTGGTTTTTTTGTCCTGTTTCATTTTAGTTTCCTGGGCGTGAGCTCTGTGACAGGCACATCAATTCTAGTCTGATGAAAATTCTTCAACCAGTCTCACCAGTGCATAAAGGTTAAAACAGAAACACCTTTCCCCTGGACACCAGTCCCTTTGTGATCTGGCCTCTGTCTACTTATCTGATTTCTTTTGTCTCTTTTTCCTTTCATTCATTCGTATAAAAAAAAGCTAGTTCTAGTCCCCGTTTCCAATCATTCCTTCATTCATATAAAAAAAATCTAGTTCGTTCTTTTTTTTAAGTTTATTTTGAGAGAGAGAGAGAGAGGAAGTGGGGAAGAGGCAGAGACAGAGAGAGAGAGAGAGAGAGAGGAAGTGGGGAAGAGGCAGAGAGAGAGAGAGAGAGAGAGAGAGAGAGAGAGAGAGAGAATCCCAAGCAGGCTCTGTACCACCAGTGCAGGACCCAATGCAGGGCTTGAACTCATGCCCTGTGAGACCATGACCTGAGCCAAAGTCATACACTTAACTGACTGAGCCACCCAGGTGCCCCTTGTTCTTTTTTTGAGGTCAATTTGGAAATACTATGATTCTTATTTTTAATAAAAAAATTTTTTTAATGTTTGTTTATTTTTGAGAGCGAGAGAGAGACAGAGCATGAGCAGGGGAGGGGCAGAGAGAGAGGGAGACACAGAATCCGAAACAGGCTCCAGGCTCTGAGCTGTCAGCACAGAGATCGACATGGGGCTCGAACCCACGAACTGTGAGATCATGACCTGAGCTGGAGTTGGATGCTTAACTGACTGAGCCACCCAGGCGCCCCTAGAAATACTATGATGCTTTTTATGAATCCAGCAAATCTCAACATGTTCAGTGGTGGCTTTAATTAGTATTTTGTCCCACTTACAGATCTAAAATTGTATATATTTGAAACTGCAGTTGTGACCAATATGTTGATTCCCTTCTAGAGTACTTCAGATGTCTGGCTGTTAATTCTTCTTAAAATATTTAGTTCCTATAAATCTGATAAATAGACATAAATATAGCCAGCCTTAATTCTAAGTGTCAATGTGATATACAAACTTCATAAAATTTCAATTTAAAATCATATGTCTAAGGGCTCCTGGGTGGCTCAGTCGGTTGAGCGTCTGACTCTTGGTTTTGGTTTACGTCATGATCCCAGGGTTGTGGGATTGAGTCCCACGTTGGGCTCCATGCTGAGCATGGGACCTATTTAAGATTCTCTTTCTCTGTCTCTCCCTCTGCCTCCTCCCCTGCTTGCACTCTCTCCCTCTTAAAAAAAGAAAAAAATTAGTTAAAAAAAAAACAAATAAAATTGTAAGTCTAGGGGCTCAGACCTGGCTGGCTCAGTCGGAAAAGTATGTGACTCTTGATCTCAAGGTCATGAGTTCAAGCCCCATGCTGGGTGTAGAGATTACTTAAATAAATAAATAAACTTAAAAAAAAAAAAAGAAAAAGAACACTTAAAAAAAATCCTAAATCGAAATTAATTCAGTTACATATGTTAAATAGGAATTACAAGACTGACAAATAACTAAATGACCAAATTCTTTTAAGCATTTTGAGTACTACACTATTAATATATACATATTCTTTAATATCAACACATTAGCAATACAAGTTTCGTTCTCTCAAACATTTCTGTACATAATTCTAAGTCCTCCTGAGGTTAAATAGGCTTACGCACTATCGAATAGTCATGGTTAACGGATTGCCTTCCCGAGATATTTTTTTTGGGGGGTAGAATGTAACATAATTCATGTCTGCAACATGGTAGGACCCTGGCACGAACCTGGTTGTTATGTCTGTTTATAGTGCGTGTAAGCCTACATTTGTTGACTGGACTTTGCATGCTAATCTTTTCTCCTACTTCTGAAGACCCTCCAACTTGACAGAATTCTGCATTTCCCACCCATAGGCTACCTGCCTGGGCGAAGCAGACAGTTCTTGCAGATACTAAAATGACTTCCAAATTAATTGATTCTTCAGGTCGCTCAACAGGAGAGTCACGACATCCCAGTCATTGCACTGTTACCCGGGGCACATAGTACGTGCACAATAGATGTTGCATCGATTAATGCCACAGCTGGGGGTGTGAATGGATACCAGGCAACACAGAAGGACTTTTACAACTGCTGCTTCCTTCCTCCCCCTTCAAAGGATGGCAGAGTGGTATGAGCTTTGCCACAGAGGGTCCTGGGTTCACAGTTCTGACACTTACCAGCTGCGCGCTGTTGGGCGAACTGTTAAATCTTTCTGAGCTACAGTTCCACGTCTGCAGAATGGAATAGCAGCATCATTCCAGGGTTGTGGAAGATGAAACGATACATTTAAATGCTTACAGACTTACATAGGTGCTATAAACAGAATTGTGCTTCTCCAAAATTCATATGCTCAAGCCGTAACCCTCATTCCTTCAGAATGTGACTGTATTTGGAGATAGGGCCTTTAAAGACTTAATTAACATGAGGATATTAGGGTGGCCCTAATCCCATGTGACTAGTGTCCTTATAAGAGGTTAAGACACATACAGAGACCTCAGGGGCATGCTTGCACAGAGGGACAGCTATGCAAAGGGACTGCAAGACCCCACCCCCGCTGGCCCTCTGATCTTGGACTTCCAGCCTCCAGAACTGGGAGAAAATAAATTCCTGTCGTTTAAGCCACCCAGTCTTTGGTATTTTGTTGTGGCCTCCCAAGCAGACTGATACATGTGGATGTGTATGTATTGCTTAGCACAGGGCCTGGCTTAATAGAAGGCAGCCACTTTTGGTAACTATCTGACTTTCTCAATGAAGCTGTAAAAAAATGAAGGTTATCCTACGCGTCACATGTGAGTTGTTCGTTGCTTGCTGAGTTCAGTGCAAGCTAGAGGAATCCCCTCGCTCCCTGTCTGCCTCAGCTCCAGCATCTGTGGCCGTGGCCGTGGCCGGGGGCAGCCTCCTCCTCTGAAACGTGGCCTAGACTCTTCCCCAGGCCCTGCCGTCATCCGGCTGTAGAACTCCGTCGCCAAACTGGGTCTTGTTCATGATGGTGTCCCGGGCACCTGGCACCCTGTGTCAGGGAATTTAATTCAATGAACTGTGAGGTAGGTTCATGGAGAGTTTAGGTGTAGAGTGTTTGTAAGGACCAGATATTTCCTGTACTTTTGTTGCTGTTTATGATAGTGACCCGCACATGTTACTGGGGAAGATGGATTCTGTCATTGGGCGCTTTAGTCCGTGTGTGGGACAGGGCAGGGTGCTTACATTGTGTTCTCCTTGAAGGTCGTCTTGAACTTCATATGTGCCCTGAACTCTCGTTCCAACGAGCATCCGCAGCACAGCCTCTTGGCTGTATCTTACCTGCTTTTGGCAACAGCGAGCTGTGCGCCATCCCAGCACAGAAATGGTCCAGGTGCCTTTTGTGTCTCTGGCGACTGTTACATCGCTCTTGGCTTTCTTCATCTGATGAGACGTTAGCGTAGGAAAAAAAGATAATGGTTATCTTGGCGCGGTATGTAGGTATTTTTACAAAGCAATCTTACACGCAAAAACAATTTTGGAATACATTAGGAAAATATAAAGGGAAAATATAAGGAAGAGGGAAGAACAGAATTGCTGTAATAAAATGTAAACCATCATACTTGCCATAAGAGAAAAATCTACGGTGTAATTAAGTGAGTCATTATCAGAGTGTTTTTCATCATTTAAAAAACCGTTTTATGTATGCTACCGCTGCAAATAGTTGGTGGGAATATAACAGATATAATATAATCCTTTCCTATATTTCTCTCTTACATGTCGTCGTACAGGTGTGCTACTCTTTTGCTTCCCACACTCACATACGCACTTAAAGAATTAAGTACTATCCTCAAATAGGAGAAGGACAAAGTATATCATGTATGTGCACTGCCTCTTTAACGTCTCTTTATTTCAACATTAACATGGTATCAGTAAATTCAGGAAACAGATTATATGCTAACAGGATAATGGTAATTTTCATCAACTAGGGTAAGTATTTAATCAATTCTTGTATCTTTTTAAAAAAATGTTTATTTAGGGGTGCCTGGGTGGCTCAGTCGGTTGAGCGTCCGACTTCGGCTCAGGTCACGATCTCGCGGTTCGTGGGTTCGAGCCACGTGTCGGGCTCTGTGCTGACAGATCAGAACCTGGAGCCTGTTTCTGATTCTGTGTCTCCCTCTCTCTCTGTCCCTACCCCACTCACATTCTGTCTCTGTCTCTCTCAAAAATAAATAAACATTAAAAAAAATTTTTTAAAAATGTTTATTTTCAGAGAGAGAGAGTGTGCACGTGAGCAGGGGAGAGGCAGAAAGAGAAAGAGAGAGAGAGAATCTCAAGCAGGCTACATGCCATCAGCACAGAGCCCCACATGCGGCTGAATCTCACAAACTGTGAGATCATGACCTGAGCCAAAATCAAGAGTCGGACGCTCCACTGACTGAGCCACCCAGGCACCCCATCAATTCTTACATCTTAATCACAGTTTGGAGTAAATACTAATCTGATCCAGCCATAAACTGGGCACTTGCTTTTGCAAAAAGAGGGAGTCAGGTGTTACCCACAGAGCTATCCGCTAGGTGAAGAAAAACCGCTCGCTGTCCACTGAACTCCGGTCTCTCTCATTCTTCATCAGAACTAGCATGGGAGTGGGATCTTGGCTGCGTTTCCAGGGACCGCATTTCCCGCCCGACCTCCTGACTTTGCAACAAAGTGTGACCACGGCCGACTCAGCTCTCAGCAATGGAATATAGGCAGAAAGGTTGGGAACAACTTTCCAGTTCACTGGCCAAGGAGGAAATCTCTGGACCTGAGCTCAACCCTCTCCTCCTTTCTTGCAGCCTGGCTTGGCTACACGTTAGGCAACCTTGGAAACCATGTGTTGAAGAGCCATCCTAGAATTCTCCAGATGGACTGTTAGATGAGCAAGACCTAAAGACGCTAAAGTCATTGAGTCCTTCCCCCACCCCCCGCACCCCCCAAATATGTTGTCTTTTAGTATCTTTCTCTAACACCACTACTTGAGGTTGGGACTGCTTCACTTTTTATCTAGAGGTGTATTTTGGGTTCTTATTGGGCACCACCTCCTTGGCACTTTTCTCTTCAAACCCACCCTCTGCCTGACAGCTGAGTGAACTCCCAGAAATGACAACCCAATGTGGTCACTTCCAAGCGAAGGGCCATGGCATTTGCTCGGCCTGTAGGCATGCCTCTCCTCTCCAGCCTGGAAAGCTCTCCTCCACGGAAGCTTTTCCAGGTAAGAAATGAATTTTAAAGAAAAACCCTGGCACGGTCTCATTATATTCTAAAAATTAAACACATTTTTAAAAAAGTTTATGTCTTTATTTGGAAAGAGAGAGAGAAAGAAAAAGAAGGAGGGAGAGAGACCACAAGCACGGGAGGGGCAGAGAGAGGGAGAGAGAGAAGCCCCAGCAGACTCTGCCCTGTCAGCACAGAGCCTGACATGGGGCTCGGTCTCATGAACGCTGTGATCATGACGTGAGCTGAAATCAATAGTTGGACGCTTAACTTGACTGAGCCATCCAGGTGCCCCTACATACATTTTCTTAAAGAACCACAAAACCGTGGTCACATCTATCAAAATTATTAAGAATTCCTTAATATCATCTGGTAGCCAGTCCATAGTAGATTTCCTGCTCTTTCCTAAAATTTTATTTTTCCAGTTGGTTTTTTCAAATTACTATCGACAGTCCTCACATTTCTTTTGATTTTTTGTCTCTTAAGTGCCGTATCGGTGTTCATCTCCCATTCCCTACTTTCATTGATTTGTTGGGAAAACTAGGTCCTATCTAATGAATACACCCTGGATTTGTTGGGTTTCTTTGTTGTGGTGTCCTTAAACTTGTTCCGTATCAGATCTTTTAGCAGACATCTTGGTTTGGCCAAGAGAACAAGCTGTGAGTTCTGGTTCTGTTACTGACCGTGCTACTCTGGGTAAGTTGCTTATATTATATCTCCTCCCCCCACCCCCAACCTTGTCTCAGCATGGCTTCATTTTTCTCTTTGAAATGAGGGATGGCAAAAATCTCTTCTATCTTCAGGATGCCCCGAGAATGAAATGATGTACTCCATGAGATAAGAATTAATGTGTGGCTCAGTCAGTTAAGGGTCCGATTCTTGATTTCAGCGTAGGTCATGATCTCACCGTTCGTGAGATCAAGCCCCGAGTCAGGCTCTGTGGTGAATGTGAAGCTTGCTTGGGATTCTCTTTCTCACTCTGCCCTTCTCCTGCTCACTCTCTCTCTCAAAAAAAATAAACATTAAAAAAAAAAGATAGTTTATTTTTTAAAAAAGAAAACGTTCTTGCAAAGAAAGCACTACCCAAGAATGGCTGGACAAACTTTCCTTAGGCCGGTGGGAACATAGTGAATTTAGAAATACAAAAGCTTTTGTAACACGTGGGAGAAGGCACAAATTCACTGGATGTAGAGATCAATGTTGTTCTCTTCCTCTTTGCATACATATCAAGGTTGCTAGATCTAAATGGTAAAGGAGGGTGCAAAAAAGCAATACAATTCAATTAGAGGTGTCACATCACATTAAGCTTACTCTGCTCGTTTTCCTCATTACTACTGCCAATAACCATGAGTACCAGTGGAGAATCTAGCTGCTTCTTTACTCTTGATGGGGTGATAACAACAAAATAGGATGAAAAGGACATTTGGTTTGGGAAACCGTGTTGCATGGGGGCGATGACGTTGATGTCTGAATAGGTGACAGGCGACTTCCCAGCTTGCATCGACAGATCCCGAAATCTCACGTTATAGACTGCCGTACAATCTAGTAATGGTCTCTTTTGACCTCCTTGCCATCTGCCTGCCGGCTGCAACGTTCTCTTTACAAACCCAGGTTCCTGAGCGCGGTCTGATGCTGGATTCCCTTTCTTGTTCCACTCCAGGCCTTTACTCAGCGTCTCCTGCCCGAGGAGAACATGGGAGCTGTTAGTCACACAATGGTTGGCTGCAGTGTCTTCTGTTGGGATTTCACACCAGAGCCAAGAGGAAAAGCTCAGGGTGGTCTCTTGTTTGGGAGACTGAAAAATAATTTCCATATTTAGAACCTAAGGGAAAGTGCTTGTGATGTGCGGACACTGCTCGCAAACCCTAGCTCCCCCTCCAGTGACCACGAAGCACCATTTAAGAAAGAACCCCTGGGTTACTCAATCAGCATTTGCCAAAGGTCTGTCCAGATGGAACATGATATTGGGCAAGGAAACTTTTTTTTTTTTTGAGAGAAAGAGAGGGCACAAGTGAGTGAGGGGTAGAGAGAGAGAGAGAGAGAGAGAGAGAGAGAGAGAGACAGAAGCAGGGCTCACCTGGAGTGGGGCTCAAGCTTACCTGATGCAGGACTTGAATTCACAAACTGTAAGATCATGACCTGAGCCAAAGTCAGATGCTTAACCGCCTGAGTTACCCAGGTGCCCCAAGGAAGCTTTTTATTTAGTACAGTGCGTTGTATGGTGTCCTCCCAAAAGATACATCTACCTGAAACCTCAGAATATGTATTAACTTATTTGGAATGGGGGCCTTTGTAGATGGGATTCAGGTAAGAACCTGGAAATGAAATCACTCTGAATTAGGGTGGGCTCTAAATCCAATGCATCTCATTAAATGAGGCAGAAAAGGGGAACACAGAGAGACACAAGGGAGGAGGCCATGGGAAGACAGAGGCCAAGATTGGTGTGATGCCACCATGAACCAAAGAATGCCTTGGACGAATAGAAGCTGATAGAAGCAAGGAAGCGTTCTCACCTCGAGCCTTTAGAGGGAGTGTGGCACTGCTGACACCTTGATTTCAGGATTGTGGCCTCCAGAACAGTGAGGGGATACATATCTGTTGTGTTAAGCCACCCACTTCGTGGTAATTTGCTACAGTCACCCTAGGAGACCGGAACACTTGGCCCGTGTGAAGACTTTGCCTTTTGCCTGCCCCTTAATCCCTTGCAAGGAATTTAAGTTAGATAAATTATTTCCCTGTTCAGGTAAGCTCCAAATCATGCTTTTCCGTGGACAGAAGCTGATAGTTCTTGGAGTGGCTGAGGTTTTAGAGACAAGCGGTTATAGAGGTTGGCCATCTGGCCATTTAGAAGGGACTTCACAGGTTTACAGTGTCCTGGTGAGACCACCATGGTCCAAAGTTATGTTCTCAGGTTTACAAATCCAGAAACATTATCTCATTAGCGTGCCTAGAGTTGAATACGTTCTTAAGGGATAAGTTGCAATAAAAGGAAAGTCATGACAGAGAATTATAAATGAAAAAGATCATGTGTCATTTGATAGGAGACATAATTCCCTAGTGATGGAAGTACTCAGATACATTCCTCTTTTCTAGATTTAGAGTATTGGTCTAATACTAAGCAAACTAAATTATTGGGAAATAATTGGGAAATTGCTTGGTGGGAGAGTAACTGTCAATGCACACCTGCATCCATGTTCTCCCCCCTTTCTTGGTTGGCATGGGGTCACGTGAGTTCTCACCATTAGAATGTGAGCAGAAGCGAGGCATTGCCTCTGGGCCAAGAGTCTAAGAGTGGGTGTCCTCTCTCTACCCTCTCCTTCCCCATCCCCAACCCTATCCACTCAAAGGACAGTACTCTAAGGACTTGGGAGGCCACAATATTAAGTGGTCCTGAGTCCCTGAATGACTGTCAAGCAGAGCCTACCTGTCACATTGGAATGTGACCTGAACGGGACATAAACGTTTTATTGCTTTAAACCAATGCGATTTCAGGGTTATCCGTTACATAGTATAACTTACGCTAAGCAATGCATTTGGTGAGCATGAAATTAGAGTGAAGGGATTTGAGTAGTCATAGAGAATGCTGCATCCAGATGGTGATAAATCTGATAAATTGCTCCTTCCCCACCATCGAGTTGGCTTTCCAAAAACAGTGTAGTGTACTATACATATGTACACATTTTTTAGTGTTTATTTATTTTTGAGAGAGAACAAGAAAGAGATTGTGTGAGCTGGGGAGGGCAGAGGGAAAGGGAGACAGAGGCTCCAAAGCAGGCTCTGCGTTGTCAGGGCAGAGCCCAATGAGGGGCTTGAACTCATGAACCTTGAGATCATGACCTGACCTGAAATCAACAGTCAGATACTTAACTGACTGAGCTACCTGGGAACCCCAGGAAAAGTGTATTTATGTTCTCAAACCTAGTGGCTCTCTACCTGGAAAGTACTGGATAAACACTGACAATTCTTGCTCCATGGGCCTCTCATTTTTCCGATCTCCACGCCGAGGATCCTTGTTCTGCTAAACATCCTCATCATGGAGGGATCTAAGTGTGAGTCTTATCCCCCCATGTTCCCTATGCCCCAGTCAGGTGGATTAGATGTGGAGATTCTCAAAACAGCTTCTTAGCGGGGAGGTTTCAGAAGGAAGGGAATGGTCATCAGGGAGGTCAGGTGTGGCCAGGCATGTTCCCAGCAGGTCTGAGAATTTGTCATTTTATTGGAAAAATGTTCACAGTTGAGAGTGTGCTCCCAAGCCATGGAAGCGCAGAGACCTAATTCATCAACCCATGAATTGTGGAGAGTGAAACGTTTCTCACTGGGGAAGGCCCGTGAACCAAACTCAGGGAAGGATGGAGAAGGCAAACAGACTGCCGATTTATTACCGAAAGGGCCAGGCGGGGCCAAGTACTGGCAGCTTCTGGCCAATAGCAAAGGCAGGCTACGTGGAGAGTCCTATTCTCTAAGAGGAAGTTGCTTAGTGACTACAGAAATTGGAGCAAGGGGAGTTAGTTCTGCAATTCGGACGTTCGACGACTCCAGACTACGATGACCTGATGAGTCCGTCTCCACAGTGGGAGGTACACGCCATCCTGCCCAGAAGGGGCTAAGTGTCAGGTGAGAATGGCTGCCTCTCCCTGGCCCAGGCCGAGGGGCCGCTGCCAATGTTTGCCTCTGACATTCTACTTTTTAGAAAAAGATCCTATGGCTCACCGTAATCTTAGGAAGACTATGCTGGGTTAGGTTGAGCTGGGGGGTCTGGGACTCATCCCATCTTTTCAGAGCAGCGTTTCTCAAAGGGTAAGCCTCTGAATCCTTGCATCAGAATTGTGTCTGTGTGTGGGGGGGGGGGGGGGCGGGTGCTGGATACACATGCAGATTTCTGGATCTCATCCCCACGGGTGGTCTGAGTGTGGGGTTTCTGGGGACCAGGCCTGGGAATCTGAATTCTAAATCACCACACCACTTGAGTCTAACATGCGAAAAGTTTGAGGATTATTGTTTTGGGGGTCACCTTGCCTATCTCTCATCCACAATGAGTTGATTTTAGGGTGGGTCATCTAATATCTAGGTGTTCATGGAAATCCTTGGTACTGATGGTTCTTTTGGTATCTTCATTATATCTTGGGTGAAAAACTCTATGGAGTTCTGCTAAATAGATTCTCAAGTGGGGTAATCCTATCTAATGAATACATTCATGACTCTGTTCCAGGTATACATAGGCTTTTCATGAGTTCTGTCTTAATGAGGCTACTTTTTGTCTTGTAACCACCCTTAGTTGATATAGCTTAACTAATTCTTTAAATTTTTTTTAATGTTTACTTATTTTTGAGAGAGAGAGACAGAGCATGAGCAGGGGAGGGGCCGAGAGTGGGGGAGACACAGAATCCAAAGCAGGCTCCGGGCTCCGAGTTGTCAGCACAGAGCCCGACGAAGGGCTTGAACTCACAAACCTCTCGATGATGACCTGAGCCGAAGCCGGACGCTTAACCGGCTGAGCCACCCAGGTGCCCCGCTTATTAACTAATTCTTATAATAAAGGACTAGGCTCTTAAATGATTAGCATGTCAAATAGTACTGTACACAGGGCTGTTATTTATTTTGTTTTCCTACTGCTCAATATCGCTGATGTTAAATTGGTTAAACAAGGTGGCCATTTGGCTGAGGTGGCTCTAATGCCATGGCGACCTACCTAAGCAAACCCAAATCTAAGCCTGTAAATGCCTCAAAGTTATCAAATTGAAGCCTCAGGACAGCCAATCATAAGAGATAATTAGGCTTTAAGCTACGGCCAATCAAACAATTTCCTTTCTTTGCTTCTGTCTTTTCTCTATAAGAGTCTTTTCCTTGGCTCCTGTCAGAGAAGCACTCTAACTACTTCTGTCTTGGTGCTGCCCAACTCCAATCCATTTATGCTCAATAAACGCTTAAAATTTTCCATATGCTTCCTTTCATGGTGACCACTGGAGGTGTGCACAAGCCAAGGGCCTTTCAAAGAGCTCTGATAAAACCATTATTCATTGGCTTGTCACAGGAAGGCCATCCTAACAGAAAATCTGGGTTGCGGAAGGAGGGAATCCCCACCAGGAGCTGAGCTCAGAAAATATTATGCTGGTTTCGATGAGGGTAAATGAATTCTCATGGTTGCCTAGAAAGCAGAGACCATTTCTTTTCTTCAGTAGGATAGTTTTCTGGTTCTCCCTGCCTTTTCCCATTCCCTGAGATATCTCTGACCACCCCGGGAGGGTGCTAACTTCCCATTATCTCTTCTCTGCATAATTATCCCCTGGCCCAGGCACTCAAGGGGTTAGGCTCATTTTACTGACAAAGACTCCCGGGTCAGCTACAGTCACATGAGGACACAGGAGCAATGGCACTTCTCAACCCGATTAACCACAGGTGTGTGATCCCTGGGCCCCAGTGACAGCCTTTCTGAATGGGAGAATTTTGATTTAACATCAGATGGAAACCAACCGGCGTCACTAATGACAGTTCCTACAGACGTTAGCCTCTTAATTCGCCAGGAAATGCAAACCGCAGAACGTTCTTAAGGCTTTACTCTTGACCTCTTAAGACAATCATGTGATTTGAGAAGGGAGGGAGAAGTGTGAGAGTGAACTTTCTGGCAAAAAAAAAACAAAAACAAAAACAAAAATAATGCTGATTTTGTGTATATTACAGTGAAAGGAGTTCTATTTTTATGTTGTATCTTGTATAAAGTTAGTAATATTAGTTGCCTTTACAGTGGGTTTTTAAAATGCTGATTTGAAATGTGTTTACCTATCCGTTGGGTTAAATTAGTCCCCATTCTGAAAGCCTGTGTGTCATGGAGGTTCACTCCTTTCTGTGTCCGTGGGGAAGGAAGTTAGACACTGACATTTTTCTGAAACATTCCCCCCCGCCCCGCCTGATGTAAATTTCCTATTGCTAATCCCTTATGCTGATCCCTCTCCTAGGGAGTCTTGTTTAACCCCAACCTGTAAATCTTCTGGGCAAAGAATGTTGGCTGAGAAGGCATTAGGTTTAGATAGGAATTTTTGTTCCTATCTTCTGGCGAGCCACAAGAAGATTTTTATCAATTTGATTCATCACCGTGAAAGTGATCTCATGATAGATTGAATTTCCTCTGAATTTTTAAAGGGGCAAATGAATAAATTGATCCTTTTTTTTTTTTTTTATTGTCAGAGAACGGTTGCCGTAGTTACCTTTTATTTTCCCCCCTGCATATAGCTTATGTATGTTGTGAGCTTATTCATAGCAATTCAGTTTCTTTCTGTACCTTGGGGGCAGTGATACCTTCCTGATTTTGTTTTAAGATAATGATACATTTATTCTTAAAAAGTGTGTGGGAGATTAACATTTGTAGAGCCGTATTCTTGTATCGTTCTCTTTTCTATTGTAGTTCTGCGCATTGGCTTCCATTTCTTGGGACCATCTTCCAGCCTAAATCATCCTTGGAGCTATATTTTTCCTTTTTTTTTTTTTTGTTCCCTAAAAGAAAGACTCTTCACTAATAACTAGGGAGATGCAAAGCAAAAACACAATGAGATACCACGTCATACACATTAAGATGCCTATGAAAACAAAAACAGAAACAAAACCAGAAAATAACAAAGTTGATGAGGATGTGGAGAAACTGGAAGCCTTTTGCAGTGCCGGAAGGAATACAAAATCGTGCGGCTGCTGTAGAAAACAGCATGGCGGTCTCTCAAAAATTAAACATCGACCCACCATACGTATCCCGAAAGAATTGAGAGCAGGGACTTGATATTGGCACACCCATCGGTGGACAAATGGATCGAAAAAAATGTGGTATAGAGATGCAATGGAATATTATTCAGCCCTAAAGAAGAAGGAAATTCCAACACATGCCATAAAATGGATGACACTTGAAGGTATGTGCTAATGAAATCAGCCCATTCACAAAAGGACAAATACTGTATGATTCTACTTATACGAGGTACCAGAGTAGTCCAATTCATAGAGACAGAAAGTGGGACATGGAATGGTGGTTGCTGGAGAGGGTGGGGGAGGGTGGTGGGAGGAATGGGGAGCCAGTGCTTCATGGGTACAGAGCTTCAACTGGCGAAGAATAGTTATGGAAATGGATGATGGTGGTGGCTTCACAACCATGGAAATACACGAAATAGCACAGAGCTGTAAGCTTGAAAATGGTCGCAATGGGGGCCCCTGGGTGGCTCAGTCCATTGAGCGTCCAACTTTGGCTCAGGTCATGGCCTCCCGGTTCATTGAGTTCTAGCCCCACGTCAGACTCTCTACCCTCAGCACAGAGCCTGCTTCTACGGTCCTCTGGCTCCCCCTCTCTCTGTCCCTCCCCTGCTCATTCTCTTTCTCTCTCTCTTGCTAAATAAATAAACTTAAAAAATATTAAAAAAAATAATAAAAGTGGTGCATTTTATGTCATGGAAAAGAAAGGCTTGTACACTGTGATTTTACAAAATGCAGCCTTTCCAGTGACTCTTCCATATAAATCGCAGTGGCGGACATCACTGAGACCACGTAATGACGCAAAGACTCATGGTTACCTCTTCTGTAGGGCTGGCTTTAGGCTTCACCTCCTCCAGCCCATCCAGGAAACTAAAAGGTTGGGCAATGCATGAGAACGGCTGACCCTTTGCAGGGATGCAGTGGTCCATTCTCCTTATGTGAGACCAGCGCCTGGCCCTGAACTGTGTTGGAGTCAGGGGTGATGGTATCCAAACAATCTGGCCTGCCATTTTGCCGAAACAGGGTGAAGAAAAGGGTCCAGTAGAGGGAAAGTAAACTCGTAGTTTAGACATTGTAGGGCAGGTCAGTGTTTCCCAAACTTGCCTGATCATCAGAATCATTCTGGATGATTGCAGGGCTCCGTCTCAAGCTTCTGAAATCAGAACATCCATGGGCAGCTACCTGGTTTTGTTTGGGTTTGTTTTAATCAAGTGTTTTAGGGGATTCCTAACGATCAGGAAAGTTTGGTATTATGGACTGAATATTTGTGTCATTGCAAAATTCATACGATGAAGCCCTAACCCCCAAGGTGATGGAATTTGGAGATGGGCCTTTGCGTGTAATTAGGGTTAGATGACGTCATCAAGGTGAGCCCATGATCCTATAAGTCTCTGTGTAAGAATAGACATCAGCGAGCTCGCTCTTTCTCTCACCAGGTACACACATGGAGGAAAGGCCATGTGGGCACACAGTGAGCAATCAAACCAAGAAGAGGGTTCTCATAAGCAACTGAATCAGCTGGCACCTTGATCTTGGACTTCTAACCTCCAGAACTGTGAGGAAATCGATTTCTGTCGTTTAAGCCACCTACACTATGGTATTTTAGTATAGTAGCCCCAGCCTACGAAAATGTTTGGGAAATGCTAATGAGCAGTGAGAGTGTGGGCTTGATTACCCTATAAAAGGAGCAACAACCTGGAAAGCTTGAGGCTTATTTTTTCAGATGCGGGTTCTGTTGCTGCTCCACAGAGTCCCTGTTGGAAAGAGGTAGTTGGGATGAGTCCCCCAGAATGTAAGGGGCTGCTTAGGCTGGTGAACTTTGAGGCAAAGCTCTATTAAACACAGATGCTGGTAGGGTGCCTGGGTGGCTCCGTCGGTTGAGCATCCGACTTTGGAGCAGGTCATAATCTCATGGTTTGTGGGTTTGAGCCCCACATCGGGCTCTGTGCTGATGGCTCAAAACCTGGAGCCTGCTTTGGGTTCTGTCTTCCTCTCTCTCTGCCCCTCCCCTGCTTGTGTTCTGTCTCTCTCTCTCTCTCAGAAGTAAACATTAAAAAAATTTTTTTAAAAAAACATAGATGCTGGTGGCTGACTGCAAGTGTGTCTTACTTAAGGGAAGGGATGAGGTTCCCGCCAAGCTGTTATGCTTATGGTGACTTCTGGAAGATGCTAAGGGTCTCCCCTGCTCCCCTAGCACCAAAGCACATCAGTTAGTTGAAGCAGTGTGTTTGGTAATACCCGTAATATAAAAAGTATCGTGCTAGGTATTGGAAGGTCCACATGAACCTGAGATAGAAACACGGGAGATAAAAAAAATACACGAACTTCCTGTTCTCCAGAAACTTAAAAATAGCCATTCTCATCTTAGCTTTAAACTTGAAGAATTAAAATGTCTTATATTATATTTGTAGGATGCATTTTATACTTATTAAAGTAATTATGTGCAAATTGCAAGCTTCTAAAGTTCTAAGAACTGGCAGCTATTTTCTTTTTGGAAATTGAGAGGATGAGAAAGAAAAAAATAAAAATGAAGCTTTTATTTTTCCATTTCAGCGAAGCCTCAAAATTCTAGGGACAAAGACTCTAGATTTTGTAAGGTTTTTGGATTTTCTTACGTTCAGATCTGACTAGTCCTGTTTGGTCGGTATATTTGAGTCTATACTAGTATGTACTGGCTCTGTTTTTGTTAGGCTAACTTTTTTTCTATTTCTCAAGCTTAAGAAGTTAGTTTTTTGGGGAAAAATTGTTTTCCATCAAAGACTTGGATAAGTCATTTGGCCTATGCCAAATCTGCCCTCGGAAAATTTCCTTTCCAAAGTGATTTTTTTCCCCTCACTTGGTATGTGCATCTTCTCAGTTTTTTAAGACATGATTTTTTTGGTCTGAAAGATCAGGTGAGTAAATGAGTGCATTCATTAGAATAAAAAATGTTTGCTTCTGGAGATATTTGTCACCAGGCAGGTTGGATTTGTACCTGAATATGCATTAAAAGAAATAACAGGGGTGCCTGGGTGGCTCAGTCTGTTAAATGTCTGACTCTTGATTTCAGCTCAGGTCATGATCTTTTTGGTCATGGGATCGAGCTCAATGCTGGGTGTGGAGCCTGCTTAAGATTCTTTCCCTCTGTCCCTCCTCTGCTTGTGTGTGCATGCTCTCTCTCTATCCTTCAACACACACACACACACACACACACACACACACACACACACACAAGAAAAACAATAGCACCATTTTCCTGCCTCAAAGGGCAGTAAATTATATCCCTCAAAAAATTAGGAATCTCATATTATGGTCCTTGATCAGGTGTGTTCTTATAGGCTAACACAGATGAAAACATATATGTGCTTTTGGGGGAATTCTTTTGGGCAAATGAAGCAATATTTCATAACTTTTCATTTTTATGTTCAATTTATGGAGCTATTTATCGCTAAGCTACTAATTAAGAATAGCTATGTTTCTTTAAAAAAATTTTTTTTAGGGGCGCCTGGGCGGCTCAGTAGGTTAAGCAGCCGACTTCGGCTCAGGCCATGATCTTGCGGTTTGTGAGTTCAAGCCCCGCGTCGGGCTCTGTGCTGACCGCTCAGAGCCTGGAGCCTGTTTCGGATTCTGTCTCCCTGTCTCTGACCCTCCCCCGTTCATGCTCTGTCTCTCTCTGTCTCAAAAATAAATAAATGTTTAAAAAAAAATTTTTTTTTAAATAAAAAGAATTTTTTAATGTTTATTATTTTTGAGAGAGAGAGGGAGACAGAGAGCAAGCAGGGGAGGGGCAGAGAGAGAGGGAGACACAGAATCGGAAGCAGGCTCTAGGCTCTGAGCTGCCAGCACAGAGCCCGATGCAGGGCTGGAACTCACAGACGGCAAGATCATGACCTGAGCTGAAGTCGGCTGCTTAACTGACTGAGTCACCCAGGTGCCCCAGAATAGCTATGTTTCTTATACAACTCAACACCCCAAAAAGCAAATAACCCGTTTAAAAAATGGGCAGAAGACATGAACAGACACTTCCCCCGGAAGATGTCCAGATGGCCAACAAACATATAAAAAGATGTTCATCATCACTTACCATCAGGGAAATGCAAATCAAAGCCACGATGAGCTATCACCGCACACCTGTCAGAATGGCTAAAATTAACACCACAAGAAACAACAGGTATTGGTGAGGACGTGGAGAAAGGGAAACATTCATGCACGGTTGGTGGGGATGCAAACTGGTGTAGCCAATGTGGAGAACAGTATGGAAGTTCCTCAAAAAGTTAAAAATTGAACTACCCTGGGGCACCTGGGTGGCTCAGGTGGTAAAGCATCTGACTTCAGCTCAGGTCATGGTCTCACAGCTTGTGAGTCCGAGCCTCGCATCGGGCTCTGTGCTGACAGCTCGGAGCCTGGAGCCTGCTTTGGATTCTGTGTTTCCCTCTCGCTCTGCTTCTTTCTCTCTCAAAAATAAATAAACATTAAAAAAAAAATAGGACTACCCTATGATCCAGTAATTGTACTCCTGGGTATTTACCTAAATAACACAAAAACTGTAATTCAGGGGCACCTGGGTGGCTCAGTTGGTTATGCGTCCAACGTTGGCTCAGGTCATGATCTTACGGCTCGTGGGTTTGAGCCCCATGTAGGGCTCTGTGCTGACAGTTCAGAGCCTGGAGCCTGCTTCAAGTTCTGTGTCTTCCTCTCTCTGTCCCTCGCCTGCTTATGCTCTGTCCCTTTCTCTCTCTCAAAAAGAAATAAGCATTACAAATGTAAAAAAAAACCCTAATTCAAAGGGACACATGCACCGCTACGTTTATAGCAGCAGTATTTACAATATCCAAGATGTGGAAGCAGCCCAAGTGTCCGGATAAATGGATAAAGACGGTGTGGTATATATATATACATAGAATATTATTCAGTCATAAAAAGAATGAAATCTTGCCATTTGCAATGACATGGGTGGAACTAGAGTATAACGCTAAGTGAAACAAGTCAGTCAGAGAAAGACAAATACCATACGATTTCACTCCTATGTAGAATTTAAGAAACAAAACAAACTAGCAAAGGGGAAAAAAAGAGAAACGAAGAAACAGGCTCTTAACTACAGAGAACAGACAGATGGTTACCAGAGGGGAAGTGGGTGGGGGATGGGTGAAATAAGAGAGGGGGATTAAGGAGTGCACTTGTTGGGATGAGTACTGGGTATTAATATGGAAAAGTGTTGAAATCACTATATTGTACACCTGAAACTAATACAACACTGTATGAACTAACTGGAATTAAAATAAGAACTTTAAAAAAAGGATAGCTATGTTTAATATTAAATCTATGTCATTACTAGCATTTACTGATGATACGACATCAATATTCTAAGACTTTGGCTGCCTTGTGCTTCACGTCGGTAACATTAAGGGAGTGCTGTGTAGACACTCAAGGGATTCCTGCCAACTAAGGCAAAGATGCTTGGTATCCTTGTGTTATGTGCGGTTGTGCTTTCAAATGGCTGCTGGTCATGCTTTTCAATAATAAGTTCATGTTAGTTTGAGTGATGTCTGGTGATCGTGTTTATGGTGCACATTTTCACGACAACCATTTTTGGCCTGCGACTTTCCAGTAACTAGTCTTGAATCCACACATGGATGTGCCATTGTTCTAGTGCTGTTCATCCAACGTGTCTTTTACTGAAGTCGATAACATATCATTCTCCTAACATTTCTGTTCGCAGGGATAGCTCATTCGTGATATGCTACCGATCCATTTGTCCTTTAAATACCTTATAAAACACTAGCAAATTATACAGTTTCTGGGTTACCTTCCAGGTACAGGTGGCATTGTTTTGAAACATCAACTCGTGATTGTTGCCTTTCCACTAGACTTCTTTTCTACTGGTAATTGGGAATGGGTGAGGTTGGGCGGGCTTTAAGATCTTCTCGCTTTGCCTCTGAAGGATGTGGTTGGGAGCCATTGCTTTAAATCAAGACTTCCGGGAATTGACTATTTGAACGTACGTTTATCATGAATGATTTTCCTATAAATCAGTGAATCTCAAGGCTGACTGCACATTAGCGTCTCCTGGGAATTATGTTTAAAATATTGATGCAGAGCCCAACCTCAGACCAATTGAACTGAAATATTGGAAGGTGGAGGCCAGGCACTGTGTCTTCTAAAGGCATCCTAGATCATTACAAGGCATCGTGAAGGTTGAGAATTCCTGTAAATGAACACCTCGAGCTCCTTAGGTCTAGAAGAGGAGCAGCTACTGCCATCATTCTCCAGAAACAGAAATCTTACAGAGATGAAAACATTAAAAAAAAGCATTGTTTTAGGAGACCTCATTGGTTAAAAAGGCACTAACTGTATGACAGTAACAGTAAAGAAAACAGGTAGTTATTTATATATAAAATCTAAGTGTGCCCTTTGAACTTATGACTTGTATTGTCAGATGCTCCCCTTAGAGGTGGAAGGAGACGAAAGTCGTGAGGGAGGGGAGAATGACAGGTGAAAGAAATGAAGCAGGCAGAACCTGGTATCAGGAGAGGGGGGCTGTGGGGAAGAGTGACATTTGCAAGAGCAGGTGGCGAGGGTTCTGGAGACCAGCAAGAGGCAATCGGTGGGGTTGGGGCAAGTGGGGGCAATCGTGACAGAGGGGATTGGCAGCAGGCTGTGGATGAAGTCTAGCAGTGGATCAGAGGCTGTGGGACATAGGGACGAGGATTTGGGGGCAGAGACGGGGCAAGAGAAGCCAAAGAAGGAACTGGAATCAGGGGCAGGTGTCACACACCCCTGCCACTGAAAGAGTTGGAGCCGCAGATCCTTGGACTGGAGGTTAAACATAAGGGCTCCATCCCATGGAGTCAGTGGAGAGCCCAGTGCCGGGTGCACAGGCAACAGAGAGGGCTGGGGCCAGCCAAGTGGTGATGCAGAGCTAACCCCAGAAATCCTTACGTGTCCCCTCACGTGGAACATGCTTGGGACCAGAGCCTGCAGGTAACAGTATAGGGCACCTATCTTTCAGGTTCCGATTGAGCATAACCCTCCCAGAGCTCAGTCCCAGTAAAGATGGCTTCCCTGCAGGAAAGGGAGCTTCTATCAGCTTCCTCTTCTGGCCCAGGCGTTTACAAGTCCAGTTCCCACCATGATGCCCAGCGCCTGACATTAAGGAATGTGGCTTGGTCTCCTTTGCTACCCCTCTCTGAGATAGAGAGGTGCTAGGATTTCTTGAATTGAATAAATGAAATTTTGCAATTGCCTTTCTCTTTGCTTCTCTTTGCTTCTCTTTGCTTCTCTTGTCTCCTCTTCTCTCCTCTTCTCTCCTTTCCTTTCCTTTTTAAACTTTACTTACTTATTTTGAGAAATACAGCATGCACGCTCAAGTGGTGGGAGGGGCAGAGAGAGAGGGGGGAGAGAGAATCCCAAGCAGGGTCCACACTGTCAGTGCCGAGCCCAGCGTGGGGCTCGATCCCACAAACTGTGGGCCACCAGGCACCGCTGTAATTGCCTTTCATCTCCTACTTCCTAACAGAGGAAAAGCCAAACTCATGTTAGTTAGGGGATTCTGCTTTGGGGTGTCCACTCACACATGACTCAGGAGCACAGACGTGGGCTCATCCTGGAAATGGCAGATAAGGCTTACTGATGCTGACAGTCAACCTGTGTAACTTGATGAGTCAGATTCCCTCCTGGTGGGCAGAAAAGAGTTGTAGAGGGGTGCCTAGGTGGCTCAGTCGGTTAAGCGGCCGACTTCAGCTCAGGTCATGATCTTGCAGTCCGTGAGTTCGAGCCCCATGTCAGGCTCTGTGCTGACAGCTCAGAGCCTGGAGCCTGTTTCAGATTCTGTGTCTCCCTCTCTCTGACCCTCCCCCATTCATGCTCTGTTTCTGTCTCAAAAATAAATAAACGTTAAAAAAAAATTAAAAAAAAAAAAGAGTTGTAGAAAGAGGGGAGAGAATGGAGGTCCATCAGCCTTTAGGGAAGCCATTCCCAAACTGGATTGTCCAAATCTCTCAGAGCGGTTTTAAAAACTCAGAGTCTGGGGTGCCTGGCTGGCTCAGTTGGTTAAGTGTCCGACCTCGGCTCAGGTCGTGATCTCGCTGTTCAGATCCTCTGTCCCCCTCTCGCTCTGCTCCTCCCCTGCTCGCACTCTCTCTCTCAAAAATAAACATGTTTCACAAATGCAGATTCCAGGGCCTACCCTTTGCGATCTGGGCCAGGGCGCAGCTGATCTACTTCCAGAAAGCTCCCGGGTGGTTCAAGGGCACACACAGCCAGGTCTGGGAGCCGGAAGTGCCACCAAGTGGTGGTTTTCACCGCCTCTCACCTCAGTACAGACTCCGGGAGCACAGCCTGGCTCCTTGGGCGCTGAGTTGCTGGCAGTCCCAGGCTGGGGTGACGTCAGGGCTCCCTGGGGCCCTCCAAGCATCACTGTCTTGGGAGGGCCAGCTCTGTGCTCACCCTGCTTGGGTTGGGCCTTGTGGGCATGAGCTCCTGCGGCAGCCAGCAGAATCTGCCCTTGGCAAATGCACGCAGCTCTGCTCTCAACGGGTTCTGCTACAGCTGGCTGTTTCTCGGCACCGACTCAAGAATTCCGGCGCCCTGGAGTTTCTCCTCTGACTCTGGGGATGAATGCCCATTGCCAAGCAAGGGAGGGGCTGGTGCCGGAGGGACTTGGGGGAGACGTCAGCCTCAGGCCTAGAATCCGAGAGAGAGAGAGAGAGAGAGAGAGAGAGAGAGAGAGAGAGAGAGAGGGAGAACACACACACTAATTCTTTAGTACCCAGTAACATTTCAGCATGGACTAATTCACAAGAAAAGGTATTTATTCCCAGGCGAGGAAATGAGACATTGCAGATGGTCTTCAAGGATTCCGACAGGGGTGGGAAGGGCCCTGTACTGAACTTTCTAAGCCTAGAATGGAGGCCAGGAATGGATGGTCTCCAAGGCCTGCTTCTGCTCAGGCATCAGTTTGTCCTGTGACTATTAGTAGCGACTTGTCTCCCACTGTGTGCCAGCCACTGTCCTGGGCACCAGGGACACGCACAGTGAAGAAGACAGAGAAGGTCCAGCCCCGGCGGAGTTCACAGCCTGGTACCTGTGACTGCTGCTGCCTGAGGAAGGTGGTCCTGAGGGTGGGCCCTCCATGGGCACACCCTTGGACACTGGATGCAACTCTTGAGACAAATGTCCCTTCTTTCCTGAGTGGAAGCGGACGCCAGAGACAGACGATGTCACTCTCCCACCCCACGAGTGCAGCCATCCCTGGCCAGCTCCCGGAGTGGCCCTGCCTCCCACGGGGAGGTGGCGTTTCAGCCCAGCGGATGGGTGTGGCTGTGCCCGGAGGGCCATCTGAGTCAACGACACTGGCTCTGGGGACGTAGGATCATCCCTTAGTATTGGACAATAAGAAAGCTGAAGGCTGGAGAGACACCCAAAGGCCTTAGAGAATGAAAACTAAGAAAAACATCTAGGAATTAAGTGCTGGGTAATGTCATACCAAAGATTTTGGCTTTGGCTTTGCAAAGTGCTTGGATTCAACGGTAAGAATCTGTCTCTGGCTTTGTTGTGCGGGAGACTGAAACAGGCTAATTCTGGAGGTGTAAAGGGAGCCTACAAAGGGATGCCAGGAAACCTGGAAAGAAAGGAAAAGAATGGCCAATTAGTGTATTTATATGGAAGCTAATTTTCATATGAAAAAGTGAGAGATTCTTACCTAGGAAAAGGGCAGTTTCTAAGGGCCTGCGGTTAGTTACCTGCGGCGCCTCCTTCCCTCTCCCACGGAAAAGGACTCCATTTCTCTTCCTCGTTCTCATTCCTGGCATGCCTTCCCTTTTACCTCTTCCCTGACTCAATTCTGCGAATGCCAGAGTCCAAAAACCAGGTATGTGGCGAGGACAAAAGCGCAGAGGCTCTGGGTGGAAGGACGCCGCAGGGACGCGGGGACACTGCGCAGGCCTCCCCTCCCTCCCCCTCCCCGGCTGACCTGACGGGGTCGCCCCGACCTGCCCGAGAAAATGGGCCCCCCCTCCCTTCACTTGCCAAGAGCTCCAGAGAAGGAGAGGCCCTATTGCCCCCCGATAACTTACCCCAGGTTCGATGTCCTCCTTGGCACAGATTGTTTTCTTGCTGGAATCACTCATGTGGAAGCCGGCAGTGCGTTTCCTTTTGTTTGGTCCTCACTGGAGACAGTGAGCAGCTGGCCTGGGCCCCCCCGAGGAATATCCCTTTAAACCTTGCTGGCCATTGTTAAATGGCCTCTGGGCCTCTCTCCCTCAGACTAAGAATCCTAGCTTCTTTCCCCCATTCCTCATGGGTCCTATTTCCCAGCTCCTTTCACATCTTTGTTCTTTGAATGCTCTCAGATTTTTCTAAGATATTCCCCTTTGGAAGTTATTTGAAGGAGAGCAACAGAAGGGTCTTTAGATGTACTCGTACCGGCGGCCCGCTCACCTGACCACAAACCTTGCCGCTCCTGCTGGCTGGGTGGCTCGGGGCCCCTCAGCCTGAGGACCCAGCGGCCTGCCCAGAGGCCAGGGGGCTCACGGGTGACCACAGGCCGGGAGCAAGAGGCCCCAGCCCGGCAGGGCTCACCCGAACCGAAAACAGGGTGTCACATTTGTAAGGCTCTCAGAGACTTGCCAGATGAACTCGTGTCCCTGTGTTGTCTCGTGTGAACTTCTCTGGGACAGAACGGGCAACTGAAGTCCTGATTGCTTGTGGTAAAAGATCCCTTTTCTAAGAAAGGCCAGAAAAAATGAAGCTGGGAAAAGTCTGATGGTTATGTTCAGAACGCAGCTGCCTGTGGGCACGTTGCCTTCTTAGTACGGATCTGGGTGGAGTTAGGGGGCTCTGGTGCCCCAGGGTATGAGGTTGAGGTCCTAAGGTGCGGGACTGGGGGTGAATGACTGTAGTTAGAGGGGCAGAGGTTTAAGGAGACACTAGCTCGGTAGGCTTTGGAACAAACTCTGATAGAGATAGTAGGGAGAGGCATATGTAAATAGGGAGTAGCTCAGGGGAATCAGAAGTGGGGGGAGGGGTAGGGAGAGGGGGAGAGATTAAGAGGAAGATAAAGTCTAACCTGAGGTCTGAGATGGGGGCAGGAGCAGTGAGGATACTGGCAAACTTAGCCTATGGATGGCCTGCAGGGGAGGGTAAGGAAGACCGGAGAAGCCATGCACAAACAGCTTTGCTCTGCAAGAGACCAAGGAATTAAAAAAAAAAAAAAAAAAGCTTTATTTAGAGGCTGGGGAGTCTGTCTCCCCAATACATTCACAATGGCATTAAAAAAAAAGGGGTTCCCCGGGTGGCTCGGTCGTTTAAGCGTCCGACTTTGGCTCAGGTCGTGATCTTGAGATTCGTGGGTTCGGGCCCCGCGTCAGGCTCTGTGCTGACAGCTCAGAGCCTGGAGCCTGCTTCGGATTCTGTGCCTCCATTTCTCTCTGTCCCTCCCCTACTTGTGTGTCTGCTCACTCTCTCTCAAAAATAAATTAACATTACCCAAAAAATGGGGGGGGGTGCCTGGGTGGCTCAGTGGGTAAAATGTCTGACTTCCGCTTGGGTTATGATCCTGTGGTCTGTGAGTTGGAGCCCCCGCATCGGGCTCTGTGCTGACAGCTCAGAGCCTGGGGCCTGCTTTGGAGTCTGTCTCCCTCTCTCTCTGCCCCTCCCCTGATCTCACACACACACACACACACACACACACTCTCTCTCTCTCTCTCTCTCTCTCTCTCTCTCAAAAATAAACATTAAAACAAATTTTTTTTTTTAAAGACAAAATGTCAGGGACCACAAAGGGATGAGATATTCTTATAGAGGTCAAGTTAATACGGAGGGAAATAGTGTGGTTACTTCCTGCACCAAGGTCTCATGTTATTCCTCTTGGGACACACGGATTTCATGTAGATACTGCCTCTATTCCTAGTAGCACAGTCCTGCTGACTTACATCCATGTGTGTGTGTGTGTGTGTGTGTGTGTGTGTGTTCTCAGCTTTGGCCCCTGTATCTTTTTCTGCTGTTCTTGGTCTGACAACTTGTGAAGGATGAATATAAGCAGCCAGACACGGAGTGTTTTGTGAAGGAAAATGCATGTGGGAGGGCTCTGAAGAAAGGAAAAGAAGGGTATATATGTAGTTAGATAGTAGTTGAGGGAGAGTGGTCCACAAAGGTGCTGAGCTTTGCATGAATTAACTCACTTGGTCCTCACAACAATCCTAGAAAATAGGTACTATTATTATTATTATTATTATCCACTTTTTAAAAAGTTTATTTACATTGAGAGGGGAGGTGAGGCAGAGAGAGGGAGACAGAATCCAAAGCAGGCTCCGTATAGACAGTGCAGAGCCCGATGCGGGGCTTGAACCCACGAACCGTGGGATCATGACCTGAGCCAAAATCAAGAGTCGGATGCTTAACTGACTGAGCCACCCAGGTGCCCCTGTTTAATGTTTTCTTATTTATTTTTGAGACAGAGATAGAACATGATTGGGGAGGGGCAGAGGGAGAGGGAGGCACAGAATCTGAAGCAGGCTCCAGGCTCTGAGCTGTCAGCACGGAGCCTGAGGCGGGGCTCCAACCCATGAACTGCAAGATCATGCATGACCTGAGCAGAAGTCAGATGCTTAACTGACTGAGCCACCCAGGCGCCCCTGCATTCAGGCTTTCAATACCTTAAAGGACCTTTAAATACCTTAAAGCATAAAAATGTTTCTGGAGTGGGTGGTACATCTCGTTCTTGTCCTTCCACAGCAATACATTGGCACTCCAGTGAAATTTCGTTTGAATGCTATTTCGTTTCACCTCCTTAGACCCACAGGACGTTAACTCTTAGACTCTGAAAATAGCATTGCTCTCATCTCCTCAGCCATAATTTCTGAGTTCCTACCTGGTTCTGTCTTCAGCAGTGAACCATGCCTCCGTCCTCACTTTGGGCCAGTTACTTAAACACCCTGAGCATTAAAGAACCAGTCAGGTCTGTGTGGTTACGCCTCCAATAAACAAGACATTGGCGGGTAACAGGCGCTCTCTAAGCTAAGCTGCCAGAACCTGTTGGACCACTTCACGGATTCCCACTCTGGAAACTGCACTCCGGCTTATACTTGCTTAGGGGGGCATCAGCCATGACACCAGACACGTGTTACATATATATTTAACTATTTTAAGTGAATATTTTTATTTGTTTTATTTATTATTTATTCTGAGAGAGAGAGAGAGAGAGCACAAGCAGGGGAGGGGCAGAGTAAGGGGGGGCCGGGAGAGAATTTTAAGCAGGCTCCCCACCGAGCACGGAGCCCCATGCAGGGCTCGATCTCATGACTGTGAGATCATGACTTGAGCCAAAATCAAGAGTTGGTCGCTTAGCCGACTAAGCCACCCAGGTGTCCCTTGTGCGACTGTCTTTTAATGACACCTTGACATTTCCCTCTTCCCCATTTCCCATATGCCATCCATCATTAGCGCCCTGGGTCTCCTGTTTTGGGGCTCTGCTCCCTCTCCACGCTGCCACTCCAGTCCTGGCTTCATCATCTCTCCTGTGAGTTGCTTCAGTAACACCCGGACGTATTTACCTTTCCCACTCGGACCCCTTCCTTTCACAGTCCCACAGCATGTTATTGGAAACAACCATCTCTGGGCACCTGGGTGACACAGTCGGTTAAGGGACCGACTCTTGATCTCAGCTCAGTTTATGATCTCATAGTTCGTGAGTTCGAGCCCCACATCGAGCTCTGCACTGACAGCACGGAACCTACTTTGGATTCTCTGTCCCTCTCTCTCTCTCTGCCCCTCCCTCGCTTGTGCGCGCGGTGCTCTCTCTCTCAAAAACAAATAAACATAAATAAATGAAATAAATAAATAAAATAACCACCTCATCACAACACTCTCCTTCAATGGCTTCCTGTTACCCTGAAAAGAAGTGCTGAGCTGGGAACCAACCTAGAGATCCCTGCACATTGGCGCCCCCTTCTGTCTCCAGCGTCGTCCTGCTGGCCCCATGCTTCTGGTGCCCTGTGCTCCCCACGGTGGCCTTCTTGGCGCCCCTTCCCATCCATTTCTGCCCATCACAGCGCCTTTCCAGAGTGGTTGCCCTCCTTGTACTATCTATTGCTCCCTCCTCTCCTCTCCTCTCCAGATGCTCCAGTCCTCCTTCTCAGCTTGGGGGGGTCACTTCCTCCAGGAAGCTCTCCTTGCCTTAGTCAGCATCCTCTATCTTCAGAAGTTGCAACTTTAAGTGTGCTTTGCATCACACTCACATTACTCTGTATCACAGATTAGTGTAACGTCACGTCATACTTCTGTTCACTTATTCTCGACGGTACCCTCACTCCCTAGCCAGAGGCTGGCCTAGTGTTGGGGCTAGATAAATATTTGCTGAGTGAAGTGTGCAAAGTCTTAAAAGTAGCTAGGCATTGTGTGCAAGTCTGTTAGAATGAAACTTGGCTAATTCTAAGTGTTCTTGGAACACTGTCCCGTTACAGCACTACACCGGGGTGTGGAGGGCCCTGCACCAGGAACCGGAAGCCATGGTAAAACCGGGATGTCTCCAGCTCCCTCACCTGCCCTGAGGGCCTTATGAAGAAATGTAGGCGAAGCACTTCATAGGCTAGAATGTTCTCTGGAAATTAGAAAATGCAAGATATTCTTCTGGGTCAGATTTAAGAGCTGCATCACTCCTGTTGAAGACATGTTCATAGATTATACTGAAAATTAAGGTCTACGTTGTCTTGCATGAGTAGAAAAAACATTGGGAGCTCTTTGGACTGATGTCTCTTTTTTGTAAATGGGAGCCAGAAATAGAACAGGAAGCTACCAATATGAGAGGTCCTCAGAAGGCCATAACTTCCCCGGATAACTCACGGTTGAGATGCAGTTTGTTTGTTCTGTTTTGTTTTTCATTTACTTTTGAGAGAGGGCAAGCAGGGGAGGGGCAGAGAGAGAGAGGGACACAGGACCCGAAGCTGGCTCTGCGCTGACAGCAGTGAGCCCGATGTGGGGCTCGAACTCACGAACCGCGAGATCATGACCTGAGCCAAAGTCAGACACCCAACTGACTGAGCCCCCCCCCCCCCCCCCCCCCCCCCCCCCCCCCCCGGCACTCCTGCAGTTTGTTTCTTTCAAGTGCACGTGCTTCCAAAACCCCTCTTTCCGCTCTGTCTGGGAGCAGATGTGGAGACCCTATTTCCGGCAACCGTTCCGTGGGGCTTGGCACCCCATGTAAGGGGTGGTGATCCCTGAGGCTGGGCCACTGGGGCAACAGGACTGCTGAAGCCCGTTTCTGCAGAGAGAGCAGCTGCCCCAGCTTTGGAAGAGTGAGGGACCAATCCTTGTATGGGTTGGGGGAGGGGACACGACTAGAGTAGGGGGTGAAGGAGGACCAGAAAGCCAAGACCAACATAACCAGATGCCTTCTCTTCAGGTAGAGGTTTGGTTCTCTGATTGCTGCCTTTAATAACGTTGACATTTTAATGGCAGGGGAGAGGGTGGAGGCCGCGGGTGGGTGACTGAGTTCTCCGGTTTACTGCTGCCATTGTGGGGCTCTGGGCTATTTTCTGCAAGACTGCATGAATACAAAGCCTTCGCTGGGATGATGTCGGAAACTTAATTAAAGTAATAAGAAATAAGACATACAGCAAAGGGTGATGGTGAGGGGTGGGGGGTCGAGAAAGATCTAATTTCTTGGTTTGCACGGTGCTCTGGGGAATCATCCATTTATAAGCTGGTGGGAAAGCCCTTTTCCTGGGACGCTTTGCTTTCCCGGTATTTGTGTTGTTCTTGGAATTCTTTGGAACGTAAGGAGACCGGCCCTGGATTCTGGCCACTGAACTTTAAATCTCCTCGAGTCAAATATAATTAAGACATCAAAGGGCCCAGGAGGTAAATAGTGTATGACCAATAGACTGTATAGTCTAACTTGACAAAGTTACACAGATACTAAGAACTAAGATACTTAGACCAAGATGAAATGTCTGTGATTGATGGGAACCAGGCTCACTGAATTCTCTTCTACGTTCCATTTCTGTGACAGTAGCTGACCTCTGGGTATCAGTTAAGTATTTAACCACTCTTGAGTTTCCAGCCGTCCAGTTTCCCAACTAAGACAATGGAAAAGTGTTTCAATATTCTCTTAAGAAAGTGTAAGCATTATTAAAAGGATTGTTTCTGGTGTGGAAGGTTGACAGTGTTTATGTGTTGATGCAGGACTAAAGAACATTCATTCTAAGAGAGAGAGAAAAAAAAAATCTATCCTAGAGCACTCCATTGGCCTACTGGCCTTGGTTCATTTATCTCTGGCCTATCCCTTTGCCCTCCCCAACAGCTATCATCAGCAAAGTCCTGGTTCCCCTATCTTTGATGAGGAAAGAGGTCCTGGTTCCCCACTTTGAGAGGACAAAATTCAACAATCCTGAGGTTAGAACATAGGCCCCTTAAAGAACTATCTTCTGAGATTTTAGAAAATAATGCAATATGCAGGACATTTTTTTGAGGAATTAAACATAATTACATATTCTTAGATGGGAACATATATGTTTTATCAGATCATTTCACAAAATCTGAGAACAAACATGTTTTCATATGTTCAACTTAAATATGAATGGGCTACCATTGGAACAAAAGGCTTCTGATGAGAAGAAGGCAATGTTAGGGAGAAAAAAACTTTTCCTCAATCCTCTTAAGTTCTTGCTCAGGGGGCCTGCAAATTAAATCGACATAAAACAGATCAGCAAGAGAATAAAAGATGTAATTACCTACTTAGGCATGGACGTTCACAAAGAAATGCGACTCTAGGAAGTGGTTAGATTTGGGGGGTTATGTACCTTCATGATAGGGGAGGGGGAGGGGCCAATGGACACCTCTGGGAGAACAAATGATTTTGAAAGATAAATGGGACCTTAGTAAAACAGATGGGAGATAGTTTTGTAGTATTGTCTGCTTGGGTGTGGTACTTCTCTCTCCTAGAAGAGATTAGAGTTGCTCTCTGGGGAGGGACTTAAGACAATTGAGTTATTTTGGTGCTTTTAGGCCGATAAGGGATTTCAGGGACTCAAATGTCTTCCGCTCAAAAGCATTCTTATGCCAAAGCGGCATATTTTGGGGTGGCGTGTCCAATGTCCTCACTGATGTCCTTAACCCTGATACTAAACACTCTCGGTTCAAAACTGTCTAACGTCTCATTTTGCTTAGCAAAACGATCTGAATCTTTCTCACAGCCCTTCTGCTCGAACTTCACCCCCACCCAGGGCTGCTCCTCAAACAGGTCAGGGGGGCTCCTGCCTCTGGGACCACGCCTCCCAGATTTCCTCCTGGGAAGGCAAGGCCTTTCCCGGCACTTACCTCCGGATCCCATTCCTGTCTTTCCGCTTTTTTCTTAGCTCCTCTCACATCTGATGTGTGTTTACCTGTTTGGGTGCACAGGAATGCAAGCTGCCTGGGGAAAGGGACTTTATTTCACTCACTTTTCTGACTCTGCTGGACACAGAGTGGGTGCCCAGTAAATGGTGAGCAGGGCAGACTCGTCTGCTGTTCTTTACTGAACTTACTGTTTGGAGGGAGAGCTAGACAAGGAAAAGATATGGAATCTATGGCACGGTTAGTGCCTGGTGGGGACAGCTGTGTCCTGAAGCGGGGGGCCTGGAAGAGGAAAAACCCTGCAGAGCACGGCAGCACGCTGGGATTGCTGTGGGGGCTGAAGGAGGGCATCTCTGGTCCTTCCACCTGTCCATCCGTTCAGATGTACCGGGTCTCTAGAACCAGACTGAGTGGCATGCCGTTCCTTACGGAAGACCCCTCAGTATGAGTGGTTGGGCTGGTTTCGTTAAATTCTGTGTAGATTCGAGTGTCGCCATTTTATCCATTTAAAAAATAACTTCTTGTTCCTGTGCTCGTCTCGTTGAACTTCTGGTGCGGTTGTTATGAAGGATGACGGTGATGTTATCCGGTGGGGGGGGGGGGGCTGGTGAGCCCACCAGTGGTTTCCCTTCTTTCTAGAGAGCATGCACTCCTCCGTCATCCCACGGGGTATACAGCTGCTAGAGCATTCTCCAGCCATCTCGACTGAGGTTCTGTCGCTGTGCCAATGGCAGATTCGTACCTGGACTACATTATGTCGACAGTGGGTTCATAAAGTAATTGCACGAGGGTCTTTTGTCCCTAACCTTTGTCTCTGTCCCCCTCAACATTTAGTATGGCATTTTACCCAGAAGGGGTGTTCAAAAAGGTAGATGACTTGATAACTTATCACACAAACACACAAAGAGAACAGAAAGTGGATTTTGACAACACCTACAGTCTCCGATAAGCCTTAATTAGGAGCGTTTTGCTTCCTCGAAAACTCCAGTGACGGCCGCATACGTCTTCCAGAAGAATTGTTTCTCATTTTATCCTGGCTGAGGCCGTCCTTTAGTTGCTTGCAAATAATTTTCTTACCAAAAAGGCAAGAAGACGCGCCCTCGGAAATGCACCCCCAGCGTGAAGGACGTGGTGCGGGTTGGCGGGTGTAGCAATAACACCACAGCATTGACAACTGTGCCTTCACAATTAACGTCATGAAGGAATTATGGTTCCTGTGTGACCAAAGAGGAAACAGACGTTTAGAGAGCCTGTGTGATTTAAATGAAAATCGGGAGCCAGAGCTGGAGAATAGCCTGGAATTCTTGCTGGGCTCCCCTGGGAGTTTTCCCTGTTGCAGGGGGAAGATCATTAACCTCTCAAGGGCCTTCTCTTGCAGATTTGGGATTGTTCTGTCGTCGCACAGGGAGGCCGCGGGCTGAAGGAGATTTATAATCGTCTTCAAGCTTTCTAGGCTCAAGGTGCCTGGGCGAAAAGTCAGGGGCCCTGACGGTTTCCAAGTCCATGTGGCTCGACGAGCTTTCCGAACCGGAATCCAAAACACTTTACATATAGGGCGGAGCTGTTCATGTCTGGAATCCCCTCTGGGGAAACCCAGTGAATAGTTCTGGGGCAGTCAAGTGATAGCTTAGCCAGTACAGAGCCATTTCACCCTGTGCCCTTCTGCCAGGAAGTGAAGCAAGACTCCCCTGCCCTCGCCCTCATGGAGAAAATGGCCCCGGCCCTGAAAGCTTGGCAAACAGACCTGCGGGCTGTAGGGATCTCTCTTCTATTTGTGTTGACTTTTTATTTATCTTTTTAAATTAATTAATTTTTTTAATATATTAAATATAATTTATTGTCAAATTGGTTTCCAGACAACACCCAGTGCTCATCCTGACAGGTGTCCTCCTCCATGCCCATCGCCCGCTTTCCCCTCTCCCTCATGTATTAATTTTTTTAAAGTTTATTTATTTACGAGGCAGCTGGGTGGCTCAGTCAGTTAAGCGGCCGACTTCGGCTCAGGTCACGGTCTCACGGTTCTTGGGATCGAGCCCCGCGTCGGGCTCTGTGCTGACAGCTCGGAGCCTGGAGCCTGCTTCGGATTCTGTGTCTCCCTCTCTCTCTGCTTCTTCCCCACTCTCTCTCTCTCTCTCTCTCTCAAAAAATTAAAAAAAAATTAAAAAAGAGTATTTATTTACGTAGAGAGAGAGAGGGAATGTGAGCAGGGAGGGACAGAGAGTGAAGAGAGATAGAATCCCAAGCAGGCTCCACAAGGTCAGTGTGCAGAGCCTGACATGGGACTTGAACCCACAAAACCATGAGATCGTGACCTGAGCTGAAATTAAGAGTCAGATGCATAACCCACTGAGCCACCCAGGCACCCCAGGATCTCTCTTTTAAAACAGATCGCTTTTGACAGCACTGGAGCTGCACCTGAAATCTGTGGTGCTGTGAGAAGGCGATGGCCCGCAGGTGGCATTGTGTGAGGCCGCCTGGCTGGGCCTCACGTGAGGGTTGAGCCTGCGGAGGACATTCGCCCTGTCTGGTGATTTTCCGCAGCTGTCGTGTGAAGTGAAAACCTGCTCCCACAGTCCCGTGGAAGAGGTGGAGGGGGAGACGGAGGGCAGTGGGGACAGGAGCACCCCCTGTACCAGTGTGGCAGGATTCTTTACCTCCATGCCCGGGGTTCGTTGTCGCGGTGCTTCGACGAGTGAAGAGGTGGGCCTAAAATGAGCAGCAGGCAAAAGATTATTAGAGTATCAGATCAGAAAGGAAGAATGGCAGGCAAGCTCTCTTTATAGAGAGGGTACACTCGAAAGTGAGTGCCCGTGCCTGCAGGTAGGCAAGGGTCCCTGTTTTATAAGGTTTTGGTCGCCCCCCCCCCCCCCCCCCGTCTTTCCTTCCCTCTTGTTCTGTCTCAGGTCCTACCCTTATTTGGCTGGATGACTCTAGGTGCTGGGTTGTCTGTTCCTGATTGGCCCCATCCCATTGTCTGAGGGGTGGTCTATGGGCATATCATTCCTAGTGGGTCATATATTTTATGGTCTACTATTTATTTGTAGTTAGGTCTTTTGTCAAATTCTGGAAGGGAACCTAAGGGGGAGTCACGTTACCTTCTCAAGAGGAACCTTATGCCTGAGGGGGTTTACTCTGGTCAGACATTCCCAGCAGTGTTCCAGAATAGGTGTTTTTCCCCACCCAGGGACATCAGGTCCTAATCTTTCCCTCTCTGCCTACTGAATCTTATTTTTTTTTAAATATATATATAGCTATAATTTATTGTCAAAGTAGCTAACATACAGTGTAGTCTTGGCTTCAGGAGTAGATTCCCATGATTCATCACTTACATACAACACCCAGTGCTCATCCCAACAAGTGCCCTCCTCAATGCCCGTCACCCATTTCCCCACCCTCTTAAGCCTTCAGTTTGTTCTCTGTATTTAAGAGTCTCTTATGGTCTACCTCCCTCTCTGTAACTTTTTTTTTCCTTCCCTTTTCCCTTTTCTTTCCCCATGGTCTTTGGTTAAGTTTCTCAACTTCCACATATGAGTGAAAACTTATGATATCTGTCTTTCTTTAACTGACTTATTTCACTTAGCATAATACCAGTTCTATCCACGTTGTTGCAAATGGTAAGATCTGAATCCTATTTTTAATTATCATGCCAGGTCCTGGTTATTGTTAGCATCTTGGTGTCCTGGGTGTACCAGGTTGTCTTTCCTTCTTTCTGCCATCTTGTTTTTACTCTTTCCCCCTGATTGCATAGAAATATCTGATCCTGGAAATAGGGAATTCGAAAACTGCCCATTGTAGGGAAGGAAAAACGATTTTCCCTCTATCCTTTGAGTTCTTGGCTGAGATCTCTGTAATAAAAGAAGATTAACAAGAAAAAACAAATGGGTTTATTAACATGTACATCTCATGTATTGGGGGTGGTACACAGGGAAAGATGGGTAACTACCTGAGGTGGGTTAGAATTCAGGCTTAAATGCCATCTTAATAGCAAAAGCGAAGGGGAGATGTAGGTCTCTTAGGGGAGAGTAAATGATTTTCAGGAAAGATGAATGGGCCCATAGAATAGATGGGAGGTAAAGTAATCCCCCCATATCCACAGGGGCTATGTTTCCAGACTGCCAGATAGCACTGTTAAGAAGAAAACCACAGGCCCGAGGTGGAGTTACTTGCCCTCAGAAACAGCAAGCCAATGCTTAATTGCAGTGTAAACCTTTCCTGGAATGGGATTTTAAGCCAATCAACCTGGAATTTTCTGGTCAACACCAATGGCATAATCTATCACATGGGCCCTCCCCATGCCTGCCCCTCCCTACCCCTTAAGGGAAGGTAACCTGGCCAGAAACAATCTTTTTTTTTTCTTTTTCTTTTTTTCCTTTGCTAATAACTTCTTGTCCCACCCTCCTTCCTAGAGAAATCTTCTGTTTTGTACAAGTCCAAGTTCATGGAGCTTGCTGGATGGGGTGCTGCCAGATTCATGAGTCACTTAATAAAGCCAGTTCGATCTTCACGTTGACTCAGGTGAAGTTTTTTAACAGTACCGAACCCTCTGTATACTGTGTTTTTTCCTTTCCACACATACCTATAATACATTTAATTTAGACACAGCAAGAGATTAACAACAATAGCAAATAATGAAATTGTTGCAACCGTTGATCTCACGGTCGTGAGTTGGGGCCCCTCATTGGGTGCCGAGACTACTTAAAATAAATAAATAAAATGAAGGACAAACAAATAATAAAATAAAACAGTCATTAGCAATACACTGTAATAAAAGTTCCATGACTGTGGTCTCTCTCTCAAAATGTTTTTGATGCTGTACCCCCCTGCCCCCCCGTGATGATGTGAGATTAGATGCCCCTGTGATGAGGTGAAGGAAGGGCATGATATGTTAGGCTACTAGTGACTATCATCTCCTTGTGGACTTGGCGTTGATTATGGGTGACCAAAAATGCGGAGAAGATGGGGGCTCTCACTCCTCTATGGTAGATTGTGACAAAGTGTCCATGTCTCGTCTCTTCTCCTGTGATAAAGGTCAGCTTTCCCTGGTTGATGCAACTGCCCAGCGGGGCATTTACGAGCACTGAGTTCCTTTTGGAGGGTCTGTCTCTAGGAGGTAAAGGGAGTCCGCAGAACGCCTTTACTGTATTTGTTGTTTTTCAAGTGTTGTTTTTCAAGTGTTTCACGGCGCAGAATAATCGTGTACCAAAGTGGCATATTAGGGGGAGGCAGGTCCTGAGCTCCCATGGTCATATTTTGGGACGACATGTTGTGCCACCCTTCACCATTGAGAACCTGATCTCTGGCGGTGTTCGCGTCAATGGATCTGTTGGAACCAGCCGTCTAATGGAGAAAAGTTCACCTGCGCATTTTTAACTCCACGTTCTGGGCCATTTGGTCTCCACAGAGAATGAAATGTACGCTGTATCTTGGAACGGACGGGCTTGAAAAAATAAACGCAACCCATTGGCATCAATTTTAGAAAACAATCATTTCTTTGCAAAGATGTAAACAGTAATTAAAAAAAAAAACATTAAACGATATTTCACAAGGCAGAGAGAACATTTTAAGAGGGAGGCTGCTAACGGAGTGTTTGTTATTCACATCCAGTGCTGCTTCTGAGGAAGAGCTGAATCGCTCCGAAGAGAAAGCTCTGGCGCCTGGGTGGCTCAGTCGGTTAAGCAACTGACTCATGATCTCTAGGTTTGTGGGTTCAAACTCCGTCATGGGCAGTGCAGGGCCTGCTTGGGATTCTCTCTCTTTCTGCCCCTCTCCTACTCTCTGTCTCTTTCGCACACACTCTCTCAAAATAAATAATTAAAAAAATATATATAGAGAGAGAGAGAAGGCCCCATCTGTAACCTCACTTAAAGCCCCGGTTTTACTCCAGGCCCAGTTGGAAGGGACAGAGTTGCCACTGTGTAACAGCTATTGCTGGTGGGAAAGAGGGAACTGGGCACTCATACCTGTGATCACCTCAAGTGGCCGATGTTGGGACACGAGTCCAGATCGACTTGCATTACCAGGCAAATGCCCCGATAAGTCAGTTATTCACCAGAAAATTCATCAGGTTTTTTTTTTTTTCTACCTTACTACCTCGAAGGTCCTCATAGCAGGGAATCCATAAATGCCACGTGGACCTATAAGAATGGTCTGCCACCAGAAACTGCCCGGTGTGATGTGACAGTCCTGGATGCTTCTTGCCTCTTCTTGATTATTGCCAAATACATACTTGGTTTTCTAAAGTCAGCCAGCCTATTTTCCTTCCAGATTGGTCGGGGGAGGGGGGGCGGGGGTGAATTCCGTTGTCTGATACCCTGAATAAAGCACCACGATAGCATGATAGGGGCAGATTTCACTTTTCTCTCTCTCACCTTTGAAATAGTCGAATGCTCATCAGTGGATCAGTTGGTAAAGAGCCAACCTGATCTGGTAGTCGATTGATACTGAAAATGAACCAAGTTAACCTACTCTTCTCTCTGGGGACTGAGAGTTTTGGAAAAAATTGCCCTGTAGACATTCAGACAGTGTTGTCGTAAAGATGCGTTCTCTCTGTCCTGATGGGGAATGCACAGCCCCTATCTCCCCAGGCGGAGTTAACGAGGTTTACGGGACATATACGCACGGCTGTTACTGAGCTCTGGAATGTACCGGCCCATCTACAGCACCAGAGAAATCCAGATTCTAATGGATTCTAATGCAGACGCTGTGGGAAGTGCTGAATTTGTGGCAAAGTACGTGTCAGTCACTGGTAATGGGCCATGACTAAAGGGACTTTTCTGCCTCTTTCATCTTAACCCTTAAGATTTTTTTCCCTAATGAACATGTGCTGGGAGGGAACAGGGTTGGGATAACAATTTCCTTTCTCTCCCTCACCTTGGCTTGGCCAGGCAACTTCTCCTTTAATAAAAAGCATGACAGAGGCGCCTGGGTGGTTCCCGCGTTTGAGCTCCGGCTTCGCATCAGGTCATGATCTGGCGGTTTGTGAGTTCGAGCCCCACAACCCGCTTGCTGCTGCCGGTACGGGGCCTGCTTGGGATCCCTCGGTCCCCCTCTCTCGGCCCCTCCCTCACTTGCCCTCTCCCCAAAGTAGATAAAACATTAAAAACAAACCAACAAACAAAAAGCACGATGGGCATGTGGGAGAGCTTGTAGCTTGAAGTCAGAGACAAAACCCCATCGGAGAATGCCAGCCGTCCAGCAGGGGAAATTGAAAACCGACTCCTTTCCCCACCCAGGGAACAAGGGGGCACCCCCGCAGCCCTCGCTCTTCTAAGCCCAGACCCTTGAAGCTGAAGATTTTCAAAGAACTAGGGTGTGTCGCTGCAGCTGCCGCATCAAACAAAAGCAAACAGATTAAATTAATTTAGGCTTCAAAATCAGTCCCATTCTCTAATTCATAAAATACTTCAAACACGGCGAGAAATGTCATCTCCCAGATGATTGAGGCTAATCCACTTTATCTCTTTTTCCTCTTGCATCTGAATGCAAACTATCAAGACCCACCTCAGCAGTCAAAATAAACCCCTCACTCCAAAACGCGGCCGTCAGCTTTGAATAAGAGTCTTCCCTGCTCTGTACACAAAACAAACTCCCGTTTGCAACAGCCGAAGGGGGCTGTGTGCAAAAAAAAAAAAAAAAAGGAACAATGTACTCATTACAGTCTGTTAAGTTGCCAGCACTCGGCAATTAAAAGGTATGGCCAGTGGAAACGCTGCAAAACAGCAGTTAGTGCCATTGTCTTCTCATTAACAAGATTGTTATTTTAGCTCTCCAGGTACCAGGCTTAAGAAACAAAACATTCTTGGCTCCTAAAGCACTCCAGGAAAATAAGAAGTTGTTGACAGCTAGGACTTGCAGAAAGCACCGTTTATTCTATAAATAAATTTGCACATCCTTGTGGTTGCAATAAATACACTTCCACACCCGTGCGATTGGACTAGATGCAGAAACCATTGAAGGGGACGTCAAAGTCCTTCTGGAGCAGCCGGCTCTTGTCTTACTTATGATGTCAAAACGGGTGCTGCTGAGTAATGAATGCCTCCCCTCGAGACACGGAGATTTGGAAACAGCACAGGACATGGTCTGTTGTTGACACGGAGGACGGAGCGCTAGAAGGGACCACGGAGACTTCTTCGCGCTTGGCCTCAGCGCCTCGCTGCTTGGTAATCATTTAAAAGTGATGACCCAACTCTTTGCCAGTTGCCAAGTGTGAGTATTTTGTGGCAACCGGGGAATGCAGCTCTTTGATTCCTGCGTTCCTCCTGGTTTCCCTGTGTGGGTGGAAAAATGGTCAAGAACGTTCCGAAGAAACCAAATGAAGCAGTATATCTTTCCGATGCTGTCGATATACGATTTGACGTTTGACGTGCGTGTGCTTTCCTTTCACAGCACAGATACTTCCGTAGTTTTTCTTATGATTTCACTAGAAAATGTAAAGCACTGATTTCCTTTCTAGGTGAATGGCGGGGGTGAGGGGAGTCCCTTTTGAAAGACGAGGCACACGGGATTTAAAGAAAATTAGAAGGACGGTATTTTCTGTAAGATTAAAAGTATAATTGCAGTTGCTTAAGGCTTGAACAGTTTTCCCTGCAGAAAAGTCCCCAAAGTTACTTTCTCAGTAAATGTCAGTAAATTTCTCAAAGGGCCTGGTGTTGATTTTACCCCGACCCATAAATTTTCTTCCTAAGTGCTGTCTTTTGCATTGAGACTAAGAATAAGAAGATCATTGTGCAATTTCAGTAATATGCTGGTTTACGCTTTAATGGCCAACTTGCATTTTTCAGGATTTTGCTAGATAAGTCCATACAATGCTTTGTTAATTGAAACTTGATTTTGGAAAACATGTAAATCTTGAACAAAATAAACACACACCCTTGCATTGGTTGCTTTTGATGAAAGACTCCCCAGAAAAACCCTGCGTGGAGAGAGAGAAAAATAAAACCACTTTCAGCTAGAGGGAACTGGACCTCAAATACCTTGAAAATCAGATGTTTTGCTCCTCATTAAGTGAGATTCAAGAGCATTACTAAGTTCTAGTCTGACTGATTTTTCACTTTTTTTTTTTTTTTTTGGAAGAGAAACAAGCCTGGGCATTAAACTCATAGCAGCAATTATCATGTGCATGTGGGTTTAATTATGAAAAAAATTAAGGTTTTTACTTTTCATAATTGTCATCATCGTGATCCAGTTTCCATGTTGAGCCTGGCGCTGAGTGGGAAGGAACACTCCAGCTCTCCTAGCCCTAAGCTTCCGTGGCACGACATCCTTCTCTTTGCCTGGCATTTCTTCTCTTAGCTTCCAGTGGGACCTGCTGAAAACTGATTATTTGGAGGAACTTAGTAAAGCTCTTAAGAAGAAGGACAACTTTAGTGAGGTTTAAGAGAGAGGAATCCTTAAGACCCAGGACTGAAATCTACGATGGGGAAATGTGATAATTCCTTTTGCTCTGACTGTAACGGCCTGCATTAGGGTAGAATATCCATGCAAACACCAGGGAGGGGTTGTTTCAATTTCCTGCAGTCTTGTGTGTGTGCGTGTGCGTTGAGAACTACAATGAATAGGATGGCCTCTCTTTAATGTCAGAGTGTTTATAACCTTGCTTTCTTCCAAAATGGATTTGACGTGGCTTAGGAAACACACAACGGGGTAAAAATCAAGAGAACAAGGTTGGAAGGAAGTACGTCTAGAGCAAGGGGTGACAAACGACTTCTGTAAAGGGCCAGATAGTACAGACTTTTGGCTCTTCTGGCCACACTGTTTCTGTCTCAACTATCAGTTCTGCTGTTGTGTCATAAAAGCAGCCACAGGAAATCGTCAAATGGATCAGTGTGTTTGTTGGAACAATAAACAGGCAGTAGGCTGGATCTGCCCATGGGCTGTAGGTTTCGGGCCCCTGGTCTAGATCCAGAGAAGGCAGAGAGAGAGGGAGAGGATCCGTGCAGGGCTCGAACTCATGAACCATGAGATCACGACCCCAGCCGAAGACGGATGCTCAACTGACTGAGCCACCCGGGTGCCCCTACAGCATCGTATTTTCAACAGCTAGCTTCAGAGGGCTGCTGTTAAGCATCCCTTTAAGTGAGCCAAGGGCACGATGATTCCAGAGCGCAGTTCAGAAAAAATTTGAGGACATAAGGCACTTCATTTGGATTGCTGGCCGTCTGGGCTTGAGTCAGTGTAAAATGGAGACCATTTAGCTGAAGGAATGAGCTGCATTCTTGTCTTCCAGACAGTCTGCTGTGAACACTGACTCGTTCTTCTCACACCCAGCTTCTGGCAGGTGTCAGGATTCCCCTGGAGCTACAAGGCCCTCGTTCAACCGAGGGCAATTATGCTCCTGTTCATTCTTTCAGGTTCAGGATCCATCAGGCTTTGGTCCGAGTCCCCATTCTATCATAAAGCATAAAAAGGAATCAGATGGCAATTCTTCTCATATCTTGTTTATTGCTTCACCCCCTAGAACCCACGTCTTCAGTGGTTTCTAGGTGCCGGATACTTGGCTGAGCACACTATAGGCACAAGCCCATTTTATTCTCACACCCTCTGGGGGACACAGGCTACTGTTGGAATTCCTGGCTTTCAGATGAGAAAACTGAGCTCAGAGAGATAAGTAGCTTGCCCAGCGTCATCATGTAGTATATAGATAAGGATAGGCTCTCTCTGACTCTTAACCAAGGCCCTTAGCTACTGTCTCTCTCAACAGAGCTCTCTTGACTTCCTGGATTCCCGACCTTGACATGCTTCTGGTGACTTCCTGGTCTTTACGATTTTCTGGATGCCAGGCCTTGCTTGTCTATCGTAGTTACTTCTGGTTGTGGCTCTTCAGCTCCCAGAACCTTCAGCTCCCAGAACCCTTACCAGCTTCCAGAACCTTTGATGTCTCATTGTAGAATCCTGCTCAGGTTTTCACCTTACTTTCTCAGATCCTGACCCTTTATTGGTTTCTACTTCTGGTTTTCCTCTAGTCCTTAACTTTCTGCATCTGGACCACCCTTTCTTGGTCACACTTGTGCCCAAGTGTCCTCCAGGGTGAACAAAGAAAGGATTTTCAGTTTCTATACGATGCCTACAATCTTAAAAGCTGTCGTCTACCTCTGGTTTTCTAAAGGCCAGATGAAGTCTTGAAGGGATATTCAACCTCGTGGTGACATGTACAACATAACATGCAGTAACAGAATATCTTTTTTTTAAATTTTTCAAAAATTTTCATGTTTATTTGTTTTTGAGAGAGAGAGAGAGAGAGATACACACACAGAATGCGAGCTGGGGAGGAGCAGAGAATGAAGGAGACCCAGAATCCGAAGCAGGCTCCAGGCTCTGAGCTGTCAGCACAGAGCCCAACGTGGGGCTCGAACTCACCAACTGTGAGATCATGAACTGAGCCCAAGTCGGCCGCTTAACCGACTGAGCCTCCCAGGTGCCCCTAGAATATCTTTCTTGATGTGGCAATTCTTCTCAGATATAACATCGATGGAGACTTCGTGATAATGCTGGGAGCAATTCATTGGCCTGGCCATGCCCCACAAACAGAGAATGTTAGTAATTTTCCAAGACCAGTTCTGGGCTGCAAAGAATGTTATTAAACAAACCATTGGAGATATAAAGATTCCTGAAATGGCAAGTATTTTCTGTTCCCAGTGATGGAAACGAAATATGCTGTTCACATTGTAGGCATGTGTAACCTATTGGACTGTTTCAAGAACACAACACAACGGGTTGGAATCAGTGACTCAGAGAGAACTGAGAACAAAATCCATTCATTCACCCGGGCACAGCTAGGCTGAGAGAGAGCCAAGGTCAAAGCTAGGAAGGTAATCTGAGGGCCAAGTCTAAAGAGAGGGGGGAACCAAAGATGGAGAATAAGCAATGACATAAAAAGCCAGAGGGCATGAAAGCTGCATGGAATGTGGCCCGAGGAAGGGGTCAGGGCAAGAAGTTAAAAATTAAGACCCCGGACAGTGGAAGCCCTAAACTCTTACGTGGCATGGGGGCCAGCCAGCATGGCTGGCTTGAGCATAGAGAGCAAACATGATGACTCAGTGGCCCCTGAATGGGATGATTCACAAGTCGCGAGAGTTACTCTTTGCTATGCCAATTGATGCCTTATTCAATTCTTACGAGATCTGAAATCTCATCAAAGTAATAACTGTAGGCACTTCCTGGAAGTGGAATGGCTTATGCTGAAAGATTTCCATGGAACCATACAGGTTGCACCAATTATCAACCGGTTAACGGCACATTTTTGTGACGCTGAATCTATTCTCCAAGAAGTAGAAAATTCAAATAGTCCTTTTCACACGGCCAACTTAAACTTTAAATAAGGTGGTAGCGCCCCTTTTAGGATGGCGCGTCTTAATGCAAAATGCTCAATCAGTTCACGAAAGCGGGCTAAAAAATGTCATAACCTGGTGTAAGATTTGTTAACTTTACGCAAAACACAGTAGAATCTTAAACCCTTAATGTTGGAGAACCAGGTGGTGAGATGTTGGCTTGTATATGATGGGTGTTCAGTCTTTTTATTTACCCAGGCCTGAGGAAGGAGAGAGAGAGAGAGAGAGAGAGAGAGAGAGAGAGAGAGAAAGAGAGAGAGAGAGAGAAAGCCTCCCTAAGCCCTTGAGGGGAAAACTTCTTCAGAGCAGAACGAAGTTTGGCAAGTCTCTGAGGTCTGGAGTGAAATACAATAAAATTTGCATTTATATAGCACTCCTTATGCTCTTGCTTTATATGTGCTATCCATATTAAATAAAAACACAATTAAGAGTTAGTTCTAAAATACCAGGTCAAACATATCAAACAAAATCAGGAATGGCAATTAGTGCTAGAATACCAGAACAAACAGATGGCTATTGAGTTTGGATTTAAGAAGAGAAATGGAATGTGCCAGTTGCATATCAATAGAGGAGTAAGTCTGGAGTTTGGGCCGAGGATGGGGGGCTGGAGGTTGGGCTACAGAAAGAGCCAAGTTGGGACAGTGAGCAGGCCTGGACAGAGGAATTATTAGAAGTGCAGCTAACATCGCTGGGCGCGTACCCCGCGCTGGGTACCAGCCCTACGCTGAGCTCCCAAAGGTAATCAGACTTGAATCCTGTCGTCAAGCCACTTACAGTCCAGCTTAAAGAAAGAATGCATGCACGAGACCCCGTGGGCACCTTCACTATTTGTGGCAGCATATGATTTTAGCCCAGGTACAAAAATCAGCCCATGATACAGGTACAAAGTCCAGGTACAAAAATAAGCTTGAACTGCTCTGAAAACCAAAGAGCTTTGAACACCCAAAAGATTTTAGGACGAAGCGGAAACCTTGTGATCTTCATCTATGTCACTTGGCGTGAATGTACGATTCGCGGCAGAAATATTAATATGTGTGATCATGGGGTCTTCTTCCGAACTCCGTTGGGTGTGTTACATCGAATCTAATAAAGTATGAGCACTGTATCACCTTTCTAAAATCCAAAACAGTCCGAGTTCTGAAATCCATCAGACTTCGAAGGTTTTGGACAAAGGGTTAACGACCTGTCATCAAATGGTTTTGTTTTTTTTTTCCCCCAGCCTCCACTTGTTCACTAGCAATTCCTATCAATTCAATATTTGGCTTTGTTCCCCAGGCTCCCGCTGAAATTGCTCTCACCGGTGCCTCTTTTTGCCAGATCCCCTACCTTTTTGTTTGTCTTACTTCTAGATCTGGTGGCAAAGGCCTGACATCCGCTTTACTACTGGCTCTTTCCTTGACTTCATTCCGTGAGGCCCCAGGATTTACACTTCCCTGCAGCCTCTTGACCAAACCTATTTTGTTCACACCTTTCCTTAGGCCAGGCGGTGCTCCCCACAGGGTCTCATTCAAAGTAGGATCTAAGAAATAATTGTAATGAAGGCATTCCCTAAGACCTGGATCTCTGATCTTGTACTCACTATTTTCCCCGGGGAGAACTCCATTCCCAGCTGTCACCTGGGCAGAGGGGCTCTTGAATCTACACATTCTGGTCCGTCTTGTCACCGCACTTCCTTTTCCAACTGCTGTGGACACTTACTGATGTCTTCACCTAATGAATTGTCTTGCTAGCCCCTCATTTTCGAGCTTCCCCTCAAAAGTCACACACACCCTCACGAACTTCCGAATCGGTAGAAAGGAGACTTTGGTGGAAGGAGGGAGACTTTCTTATTTATTTATTTGTTTTGGAGACATACTGCATTTATACTTATTACCGTCAGTATGGACAAACTGATTATTTGTAAGAGGAGGAAATAGTCTGTTTCTACTCGGGTCTGTCCACTTACCCAGGCTGGAGCTGTTGGAGTCGCTGTTGACTCTGGTCTGTCCTCCAGGTCTGGTGAGTCTCGGGCCTCCCCACCTTTCCTTTGGAAGAGCATTTGTACCTGGCCTTCTTCTTCTATTTCTTCTATTTCTTCTTCTTCTTCTTCTTCTTCTTCTTCTTCTTCTTCTTCTATGTTTATTTATTTTGAGAGAGAGGGAGAGGAAGGACAGAGAGAGAAGAGAGAGAATCCCAAGCAGGCTCCCTGTTATCACAGCAGAGCCTCATGGGGCGGGGCCCCGTCTCACGACCCTCAGATCGCGACCCCAGGCAGAATCAAGAGTCGGAGACTTACCCAGCTGAGCCACCCAGGCACCCCTGTCTTTGGCCTTCTGATGTGACGTTGGCCACCTCTGTGGCTCAGGCTCCCTTCAGGTCATTTCTGAAATGGTTTCCAGAATTAGACATTCTGCCTCTTTCTCTATCAGTCTGTACAATATTCCCTGATTAAATGCATTTGCCTGCTTTCCTCATATCATTTCTTTCCTCTTCAAGTTTTGGGCTTTTTCTTGCCTCTGGGAGACCCCAGTTCACCATCCATACCTTCTTGCCAAATGTCTTTTCACCTGGACCAATACCTGTACTCCCACCCCCCCCACCCCCAATCCTATCTGTCTCGGTCACCTCTCCAGTCTGGAAATCCTAGAATCTTCTTTCCCAGTCATCGTGCTGGCTCATTGCATCCCAAATCCAACTTCTGTAGGGGCTTAGGTCTATTTTGTTCTCCTAGTGCCTCGGGCAGTGCTGTAAACTGAACACTGAACTCTGATATTGTCGGTTTGGTGTTTATGGGAATGTGTGGGTGATCTGTTTTACAGGTAGAGACAAGAACTGCACACCTGGAAGGGACAGCTGTGTGTCTCCTGCCCATGTGTTCTGGAGCTCCGGCTGGTTCCAACTTGCTGAAGGGGCATAGCAGGGATTTCTGCTTGGTCTGGAACAAACCCTGGGGACCATAACTTGCAAAATCTGTACTAGGCAGCCTTAAGCAGAAGCTTATTTCAAATCTGGCTCCTTCCCGAGGCTTTAGGGGACGTTGTGACTTCTCCAGAGAGGCAGGGGTGTTTTAGAGGTTGGTCATCACAGTATAAATTTAACCTCTCTGAATTTTGGTCTGTGTATTTGTAGAGAGTGGGTTACTTTCTGTTTTGTTTTTTAAAACTTTTAACGTTCATCTTTTTAATTTCCAAGACCTCTCTTTTATTCTATGTCTGTCCTTTTCCCATAACACCTTATTTTATTTATTTATGTACGTATTTATGTATGTATGTATTTATTTATTAAATTACATCCAAGAGTGGATTTTATATTTGCCCTCCCGTCTCTCCATCAACTCTGACAAAGCTCGAGTGAGACAAGAATATGAACAAATCTTATGGACCAGGGGTCAGCGAATTGCAGCCCCCAGGCCAAATTCGGCCTGTCGGAGAGCCTGCAAGCTAAGAATGGTTTTTACATTTTTAAATTGTTGAAAAAAATTAAACAAGGACATTTGGTCACATGTGAACATGAAATGAAATTCAAAATTCAATGTCCATAAGTAAAGTTTTATCGGGACACAGCCAATAAATACTTTTTGTCTGTGGCCCATTTTTTGCTACCACGGCAGAGGCGAGAAGGTGTGAGGCTTGAACGGCCGGGAGGGGAGGAATATTAACTGTCTGGCCTTCGCACGGTACACTTGCCCCCCTCTGATAGGAACACACAGGCACAGAACACACAGAGGACCTTGTGATCTTTCTGCAGGCAACTGGGGCTTTGAGTTTTCCAATTGTCGGGTCCCAAAGTTGCCTGACCCCAGGGAGGGACTATTCAAATAAAATACAATGGGCATAGCGCCCCCTGGAGGAGGCCCGATCTGCAGCAGCCGCGTGTGGTGGAAAGGCCCCTGTACTGTGAAGAGGTCTGACTGACTGATCATGGCCAGCTAGGACTTCCAAGGCTGAGCAACTCAGGTAGACCACCTAACCGCCCTGGGCCTCAGATCCTCAACTCTGTAAAAAAGGGGGAGCGGTATCGTCCTCTCAGTGGTTCTCAAACTTCCTTTCTCTTTCCCTCCTGGCTTCCTTCTATGCCTTCTTCTGAGCAGAATCTTTTACTCAAGTGCATTCTCATAGAGATGCCTAACGCATTACACAGCTGAAAGCAGAGCATCTCTGCTAGAAGAGGGTACCAGCCCGAGTCCCTCAGTGGGAGACTGCACAGAAGAAACTCAAAGTCCTTCCGGCCCTTAGGGCCTCTCACTGAGAGCAGCCCAAACCCAAAGCTACCTCAGACTAGTTCTTTTCAGAGAGCTCGTTGGGACCCACCGAGCTCGTATGGGTCCCACATACTCTGAGACCGAGTGTTCTGGCCAGTCAACCAGAATTTTCCCTGGTGCCGGCTCTTCCCCTCAGGGAATCCATCATCGCCCAGATGCTGTTACCATAACAACAGCTAAAATGTACTGAGTACTTACTACTTGCCCGACACCGGACACCGGGCTAAGCCCTCAATGATGTGCCTTTTGTCATTTCATGCAGAGCACCACCCAGAGAAGTAGGTCCTAGAATGACTCCCATGTCGTGAATAAGGAGGCAGTCCCGGAGAGGGTCTTGCACAAGCACATTGCCCCTTTTAAGGGTGCAGAGGCTGGGAATAAACCCAGGGAGTCTGATGTCAAAACCCATCCCTTTAGAGGGAGTGTGGAGGCCTCATTCCTCTGGGGCTACCTTTAAATCAACAGGTGTGAAGATTTATTTGTTGCTCACTTGCTGTGTGACTTTGGCCACGGACCTAACCTTGCTAAGCTTCATTTTCCTCAGCGGTCAAATGGGCGTAATGGCAGGATCAATAACACCGTGCGGATTAGTGGGATAAAACACGTAATTAGTGCCTGGCATTACTCAGTGCTCAGTAACCATCACCTTCTTTTATTATCACTGGTTGTCGTCCACTGCCTCTCTCCTTTTCTTTTAGTCCCAGCGAACCGTTCCTCTGAACGTTGGGTTCCGAGCCTTTCCATGGTAACACAGGCTGCCTGGACCAGCTTTCAGGTCATGCCCGCACATGTCATGGAGGTCATTTTTGAAAGACCCAGTTCAAGGTTGCTTTCGTGAGGGGGCCTAACTCTTTTCACTTGCCCTAATGGCCAAGGTAGCATCTTGGTTTATTGAACCTCTATCAATACTACCCTCATGCTCCTTGATTGTTCTCTGTGTGTGTGTCTTACCTTTTCATCCACACCACAAGCCCCACTGTGCTGGGACAGATGTTGGCTACACAGGGGCATAGAAAAATCATAGGGCTTTTACTCTGAAAGACCAGGGTTTAAATTCTTCATCTACCCTTGACTAACCGTGTTCTTACTTCCTCCGCGAAACAGGGGCAGTAATTCCTCCCTTACAAGTTACTGTGTGATTGAGGTGGTCTCCTGAAAACTCACCTGTGCCCGGCCTGCCCATAACTGCTTCCCTCTTTTTTGCACCTCCGATGGGGTTTTGCGCTCCATAGTTGCTCTCTGAAAACCGGTTCGTCAGCTGGTAGTTAACGTTGTAAGAAGCAGGTTCAGTTTAAATATTTTTCCACTCTTCCAACCAATAGCGGAATCCGCCCCGGGGTGGCTGAAGTCAGCTTGCCCTTTCTCCTGAGTAGTTTCATCACGAAGGCACCGCATCATGAGGTCTGTAAAGATCAAGGCAGGTCCTGTCTGGACTTTGGAATCTTTAAAATTCTTCAATAGAACTTTCTGCAGTGATGGAAATGTCTGATACTGTAGCCACTAGCCCCAGGTTACCAAGTCCTTGAAATGTGGCTGGTCCAACTGAAGAGCTGAGTGTTCATTCACTTAAATTAAAATGTCAAATAGCCGCGTGGGATTTGCGGCTTCTGTGGACCGGCCTAGAACAACTAGGGAGAGATTTCTATTTAGCTAAGCTCTCTCTGTGTATAGCTTACACTTTTTCATTTAACCCTCAAAGCAGTCCTGTTTGGCCAATGAAGAAAGTGAATCAGCCCAGAGGGGTCAGGTAACATGCCCACGGTTTCCCCTGTGGAAACCATGGAAATGGCTGGGCAGTGGGGCACCTGGGTCACTCAGTCGGTTGGGTGCCTGACTTCAGCTCAGGTCATGATCTCGCAGCCTGTGAGTTCAAGCCCTGTGTCGGCCTCTGTGCTGACAGCTCATAGCTTGGAGCCTGGAGCCGGCTTTGGATTCTGTCTCCATCTCTCCGCCCCTTCCCTGCTCAAGCTCTCTCTCTCTCTCTCTCTCTCAAATATAAATTCAAAAGATTAAAAAAAAAAAAGAGAGAGAGACATGGCTGGGCAGGAACCAGGCATGATGCTCTCATCACTGTGAGAAGCTGTGCACAGGTGGGGCCCAGGTTGAAGACTGGATACCAGAGTTTCTTCCTCAGTTATCCCATGAGCATGTAGAGACCCATACATGCCTGCTGATGAAACTGAAAAGTTGGGATGCACTTACCCAGCCCTGCCTGGGAATCACGTTGCTGCTGGACCCTGAATTGCTGAATTCAAGCCACACAGCCTCAAATGGGGCTGAAATGGCCACAGAAGGACCTTGGCCACCTAACATCAAATAGATCAACAGTGAGTTTTGGCCAAGAAGAAGGTTCCAGAATGAAACCACAGCACTGTGTTTTGGGAGGTACAGTGGGGGAGGCCTGCTGGGGGGCCCTCCCTGAAGGAGAGGTTTGGGGTTTGAAGAAATGCTGGCAGAGGACAGCAGCTCCGATTTGCCTCACCTCACTGATTGCCAGCCTGCAGTAGGGCTCTGTCTATTGAGGTTTTGGTAACATACACACCATATTTAGAGACATAAGGCCATATTATTTGCAGTTGGGATCTTTCCTGGAGGAATCAGAACAATAAGCAGGCCCTGCAGAGTCCATGGAAATGTGCAGAGGCATCCTTTAGAGCTAAACCCACAATGGAGATGATGGGTCTCAGTTTCCCAGAAGAAAGGCACCAATCCAACAAGGCCACCTTTGAGCGAGGCTGTTGAGAATGAGACGTTTGTTGACAACCAGAATGCGTTCCCACTTGCCCGCGGGAGAAGATGATCACAGGGGCAAGGCCAAGGAGGGAGAGAATGAGAGTAGCTGAGAATCTTGCACTGAGGAAAGCCCAGAAGGTCTTGTCAGCACCCGAATAAGTATCTGAGGCTGACTCCTCAACGCAGACTCACTGTGGCAGAAATAAGCGACAGGGGGAAACTGACAGGACCTGACATTACAATGGCTTGTAAGCCTTGCCAGTTGATGACAATGGTTTTCCCTTCCCCGCCTCCCTCCCGCAGACTTTGAGATGCCTGCAGGCAGCTTGTGAGATATAAAATGTCGCTGGGTGCCTAGAGTTGAGGTCCTCCCTGATGCCTGTGGAACACATGCCTCATCAAATTAATCAATGAATGAGCAAAACTAGAAGCAAAACGAGAAAAGCGGGGGGGCTTATTTTGCTTAGTGTAGACAGAACGGTTTTGAACTAAGATTTGTGTGAGAGAATAGGGACCCTGATCTTGGGCCATGTTCCTACCTGCAGGCCATGGAGAATAAGGTTTGAGGACACATCACCATATTCCTTGCAGCTTAGTTTTGGGGGAGAAGAGGCCTCCCTGAGGAAGATTTTTTGGAAGTGATGTGGGTCTTGTGGCCAGGACTTGTAAAACTGCTCGGGCCCTCTAGGGGGGCGGGAGGGGGTGCTGGAGGGGGATCTGGGGTGTTTGTGGTGGGATGAATCTTTTTTTTTTTTTCGCCAAGCATGTGAGTAGACTTCCTAATGGCAGAGCTCTGACACTTAGAGAAAAGAGTGTAGGTTTTTTATAAACCCAGGATGTTGGCGAGCCAATAGGTCTATGTCAGTTTAGGTTCTGACTTAAAGCAGACAAGCCTCGGGGGGCAAGTAGTTTTGTCAGAGGGAATCTCAGGAGACACAATGAAAGAGTGGGGGGAGTGAGAAAGAGAAGGGAGAAAAGGTAACGTATGTTACTGAGTGAGTTACCTCTCTGAGCAACTGGGGCCCAAGTTGCTAGGAATGCACCAAGATGGTGTACTTGGAGTCATTTCACTTAAGGTGAGGAAGCTGTGGAAATGAAACCAACTCCAACAGTTGGGGGCTGCTCCTTCATTGTTACCTGCTGAGGTCGGCATGCTTCTGAGGCCAGAGAATGTCCTCAGGTGGAGAGAGGCAGGATGCCAGGATATTCATTAAAAAGCTTAAAATGGTTTAAAACAACACACATTTATGATCTCATTGTTTCTATGAGCCAGGAATCAGGACACAGCTTAGTCTGAAGACCCTCTGCTTCACGGTCTCTCGTGAGGCTGTAGTAAAATTGTTGACCAGGGTATGGGTCTCATCTGAAGGCTCAGCTGGGGAAGAAAGCACTTCTAAACTACTGACATGATTGTGGGCAGGATTCGTGTCCACGAAGGCTGTTGGACTGAGAGCCTTGGCTCTTTGCTGCCTGTTGGCTGGTTTCTGCTCAGCCTTTTTTGATGCGAGCCTCTCCAAACTGGCAGCTTACTTGTAAAGCCAGCAAGAAGGTCTTCTAACAAAATGGAAGTTAGAATGTTCTGTAGCCTAATCATGGAAATGACATTTCCTCACCGTTACCATATTCTGTTGGTTAGAAGCAACTTTTTCAAGGGGAGAGGATTACAAAGGCCCCGAACACCAGTGGGTGTCCCTGGAGTTGTTCTGGGGCTGCCTTCCGCAGCCAGGGTGGGCAGAGAGAACGTGGGCAGAAAGAATGTGGGCGGAACTGACAGTGTCTATTGGGGAGGGTAAGTACATTCTGGCAGAGGGGAAGGGGTATGATGAGGCAGGGGAAGGAGTGAATTATCCATACAGTAATCCTGTGTGGATAGGCCAAGCACCCCAGGGAGCCTTCAGGCCCCTGAAGCGGGGAGTCCCCCTCCCCTTGGCTGGGCAGAACAGTTCTCAGAAGCACCCTAGCTGCTGGGTCTGACTAGAATTTGCACTCTGATGGAGGCTCTGCTCTCTCCCTGGTGGACTTTCTTGTGTTTCCCTACAGAACTGTCACCATGGAACCACAAAGCACCACTTGGTACAGGTAGGGCAGGGGAGGAACTGTCTTCTCAGTCAGCAGAGCTGGGACACAGAATCGCTGAATCTCGGAATGGATCACAACCCAAGACTGGCACTACCAGTCCCACGATGCCTAACCCTTTGCCCAGCTCAGTGCAAGGGGGCCTGCAGGCTGGGAATTCTCTCCCCCCCACTCTCTCCAGAACTATTACACAGAAATGAAATCTATTTCCCTGAAGCTCCGCTTGGTCTTAATTCCCCTTCAGAGAAAGTCAATTGCGTTTTTCCCAGGTCCAGCCCTTGAAGAGAGAAACCTGCTTCTTTGAATTCTTCATCTTGGCTGCTTTTTTTTTTTTTTTTTTTTTTTTTTTTTTTTAGAAAGAGTGTGAGTAGGGGAAGAGGGGCAGAGGGAGAGAGAGAGAGAGAGAGAGAGAGAGAGAGAGAGAGAGAGAGAGAATCTTAAACAGGCTCCATGCTCAGTGTGGAGACTGACATGGGGCTTGATCCCACAACCCTGGGATCATGACCTGAGTTGAAATCAAGAGTTGGACACTCAACCAACTGAGCCACTCAGGTGCCCCCATCTTGGTGAAGTTTTAAATGTGGCACTCAGAGCTGCATTTTGTGTCCTCTCTGTGGTCTGTTCAGAGCACACACTGGAAGAGTAAGGGGGAAGTCCCGCCTCCCCACAAACCACCCTTCTATTGACCTTGTCCAAGAGCCCACTTTGGCTCTCCACCCCCGTTGGCTGGCTGTCACATCCCATCATTTGAAACCTCCAGTCAATAAATGACTCAGGTTGTTTTCAGCCAGCAGCTGCTGAGTCAAACCTTCTGTCTCTGGTACCCGAGCATTTGCTTATTTATTTTGGTTGGAGGGGAGTAAAAGGAGATTTGGCCACTTTGCACTCCCGAGGAGAGAAGGCTGGCATGATCCTGGGTTTAAGGGAGAATCGATCTCTCAGTTTTATGGTAAGATGGCCATAACGGATATAATAACAACAACTTAGAGCAGAAATGCATACTGAACTGTCCAAGGAGGGTGGACAGAAAGGACACCAACAGCAACCAACAATGACCTGTTTACACTGCTCTTCTATTCTTGTGACCTCGTTTCTTCTTCAAAACAATGTCGTGATAGAGCTGTTAATGTGCCCAATTTACAGATAGAGAAACCAACTTTCGGGGTCCCAGTGCACCTAGTTATCCGATGGAAGATCTGGAACAAGAACTCTGGAATTTCGCCTCCAAATTCTGTACACACTATTCATTGCACAGTTCCGTTCTCCTTAACTATAGATGCTGTCTTCTGTAAACTATTCAGTCCTTAGCAAGTTGTTATTGAGAACCTACTAAGACAGCAGAAAGCATAGGGTATATAACAGTTGAAAGACATGTCCTCAAGGAGTTCATGACCTTCTGGAATGAGATAAAATCTAAACACCAAACCACTAAAAAAGTATGGAAAATAAGCTCAGGCTCTCTCAGACCATAAGCTTGTATGACGGTCTGTCAGTGCTATGCTAATCTGGAGATGTGCCTCTTAATCGAAGATGCTTCATGGAGGGAATTTCAATCGCTTACAATAACTCCTGAGTGATTCAGCGCAACTAAAACATTAATATTTTTCACAGAAAGATGACAAAAACTTGAAGGGGAGTTGCAGTATCACTTATGTCCACCAGATGATGCCACTATTCAGGGGAATTCTAGAGTTTTTGCTTTGGGGATACAACTCCAGTTGTGGTAAGTTTGAGATAATGGCTAGACAGTTATTTTAGCCCGTTTCAGACATTTGTCACTTTCGTAGCGTAACTTTACATGGAGTTCACGCACATTAACAACAGAGAGTCTGAAAGGAAACAAAGGACAAGTCAAATTTCGCTTACGTAAATTTTGTACCTTGACTCATTTTCCTAGCTGGGCCTCACTCCCTTTTAGCATTTGCTGTGTGCGAGTCAAGTGACCAAGAGATTAACAGAAGGCAGCAGAGAGCTGTTTCTGGAGACCAAGCCTGGGAGGGTAGGTCACCACGTTGGAGGTAAACTTTTCACTCTATTCGGCATTTGCTCTGACTATATATGCAAATATATTCCCTACAGCAGATCTTGCTAAACAACAGATCTGGCCCAGTGGAAACGCCAGGATGGCCGGCCCGATGCAATTATATTCAGCATTAATGAGCTGTGGGCTCCATTCTAATGTGTAATATTTGTACATTAATGTGTAATTTTGTAATATTTGTAATATTTGATAATGAAAGAGAATAGAGCCTTTGAAGTCAAAATGTTCTGGTGTTGCTGGATTATTTTTAACCACGAACATTCATTATTTTGTTTGACAAATTGGCCTGCTTTGGAATATTAAACACCCAGTCTTTAGGGGGTGAAGGAGATAAAAGCAGTTACAACTGTTGTGCTCATTGAGAAGATTTCCCAAGAAACCCAAAGCACTTGCAAGGTTTTATCTGGCAGATCCCACCTCCGTGAACCCAGGCCTCTCTCTCTGGAGGTGGCCGTGACAGAGATGTTCAGGTGCACCCTCATCTGGCCGGAGGAGGGCTTGTGGGCTTGAGGCCGGCCCGTCTATGCCCCGGGGCTCCAGGGCTCTGTGTCGTAGAGCAGCCGGCCCCAGTCCGGGGACTCAGAGACCGCTGGGCACCAGACGGCTAAGACGCTGTTGGGAATGCCCTCATGGAAGGCCAGCTGGAGAGACGTGGTGACACATGTCATCTGCAGCTCTTTCCCACAGATCTTTCTGTGATGATGAACACGTTCCGCACCTTCCTATACGGTAGCCACTAGCCCCATGTAGCTACTGAACACATGAAACGTGGCTAGTGTGACTGGGGAACTGAACTGTAAACTGTACTTAATTTTCATTCATTTCAAAGGAGCCTTAGAAAGCCCTGTGTAGTTTAATGGCTGCTATAGTGAACGATGCGGTTCTAGAGCATAAATCCATACCAGTACCCTCCACCGAGAACACATTTAGGAGAGCAGGCGTGTGCTAGTCACAGCCAAGAGCAAGCAGCTGTGAACCCCCAAAGCCACATGGTGTTTGAGGAAGAGTTGCCCTTCTCCAGTTTGCATAAAGGTGGGGTGCAGGCCGACAGCAGCTCTGAACAGGCTCCACGTCTGGACGATGAGACAGGAGGAGAGGGCTGCTGGAGGCTTCTGAGAAAACTTTCTTTTCCCGAATCAAAGGAGGTATCTCAGAAGAAACAGCCCCACCCCCACTCTCTTCCCCGGATGTTGCCATTATCTAGATCAAATGTCTGGAATTGCAGCAGCCATGGTGTTACCAGCATGAAGATGCAGCCAGCGTGCGGAGAAATTGAACGAGAGCCCTGATGGACCAGGCTTAGAGGCTGCCCTCGTTTTGGATTTTTTTTTTCTTTTTTTTTGGTCATGTGAGATTAAAAAATAAATCTGCTTATTGCTTAAGCCACTGAATTAGGATTCTCCGTGCTTTGCAGCTGAGAGCACCCTAACAGACACTCCTCTATGTGTTTCATTGTTTATTTCTTTGTTTCTTTCTTTATCTTGTGTCTATGTTATTGATCCTGTCCTCCAGATGAGATCAGTCGGTCTCAGATTTTGCATGTCCAAGGTCATGAAGCCAGTCCTTTTTGCAAATTTGGGTGAGAGACAAATCCAGGTCTGTCTGACTCCAACATTCACGGTCTTAATTACTGTGCTGTGCTAATCTTCTGAATGGATTGCAAATCCCTCTGGTTTCAAAAGCAACGTGTAGCCTTTTGCTCCATTTCCTGCGAACGGTGTACATTCCTCCCTCTGTGCTCCTGATGTGGGTTGCCTTCGAGCTAGAGACGTTGCTTCCACTGGATCTGTCCTGTCTTCTGTCTGTTTAGCCATCTGTGGCCAGGACACAGGTTGGAGAGATGCCCATCCCCGTGTCCTGCCCCACTGAGGGCAGGTCTGTGGGAGGTAAGGCTGCAGGGCAGCAGCTAATGCCCCTAGTTCTCTGCAAGCTACCTGCAGACCTGACTGCCATGTGAAGGTTGTGACTGAAAATTCTCAAGAGTCTAGAAAGTGTTGCACGCGGAGGGAGACCGCTTCTTCAGGTGACTGTGGAGGGAGATGAGACGTGGCGGCAAATCTAAGGGATCCAGTTTCAGTGATCCTGAAAAGCACAGGCTGGTGGCTGGATGAGTGGGAGAGGGTGGTGGCTGACCAGACCTCTCTGCTTCCGGCCTTTCTCTCTCTCCCTGGCCGATGGCAACCGTGCTGGAGCAGCCGTGTCTCTGTGTGCAGAGGACTCACACACCTCCTCTCCTCCGGGCTCCAGCTAAAGGGCTCATGGCTGCGTATTTGAAAGCACTTCAAACTCCAAAGGTTGAAAACCAATCTCAAAATTTTCTCTTCCATTGAGTTTGGGGATGTTAACCACTGTGCTTTCCCTAAACGTTCAAGCCTGTTTGAGGAAGGTGGGGAGGGGGGGCATCGGGGAGCACAGTTTGGGTCAGACTTCAAGTCTCATGACAGCTCAGCTGGCTAATGCTTTGAACTGGAAAGAGAGTTGAGGCCAATGCCTGTAGAATGGGGTCAGCCCGCTCCTGTGCGGGGTGCCGTGGCCCAGACCACTCCTGGGATTGGGATCCAGTCCCTGGCATGGTGGCCAGATGCTGCCTGAAAGGCCCCGGAGGGTGGCCCATCCCTGTCCCAGACTCCAGAGAGATGACCCTTGTGTCCCCTGGGCTTTTCCAGCTCTCCTAGGCTGTGTCTGTATGGGCCACCTCAGCTGAGGCCCAGGTAAAGGGGATGTGTCTCAAACCCCAAGCGCAGTCCAAGCTTCTCAGTGCAAGACTGGGGACAGTTTCTTCAACTGCGGTATCTGGAAAACAAGAATGCCTCAAGCAGAGAGTATGAGGATTAAATGGGCTAATACATGTAAAAATATTTAGTACTTAAAGCCTGGAGCATAGGAAGCGTTCAATTGTTGTTGCCGTTAAGATCACGCTTGCTTTATCCTTATAACGAGATCACCAGATACAGAAGTGAATCTGTGCATCCAGCAAAAACCCAAAGAGGATAATACATTTGTGTGTCCTTAACCGCCCACCCCCCCGAGGGATGTGGGAACTGTTTTCAGATGGCCTTTCTGCCCCTGATACTGGAAGAGGACCCAGCTCCCTGTTAGTTACTGCGTTTGTATAATCTTCTGTCTGGGTAATTGTCTCCAAACGTGCTATTTAGAATGTCTACTGTGCATTTAAAGAGTGTCTTATAATCATGGCGTACTGGAAATCACTACACTTGCCAGCAATTATCACAGAATCACAGGCTGGAAGGAACGACAGATGTCATTAAGTCCAGCCCTCAGCCCCCAGCCCCCAGCTCAGACACAGGCCTGGCCTTATCTCACAAATGGGGCTTTTCTGGGGAAATTCCTTTAACCAAACGTGACCGTGGGTCTGATCACTTCCTGAGAGACAGAACATCCGGCCCTGTACTTAACTACCCACAGCTTTGCTTTGGTTGAAGCCCGCATTTGCTTCCTATCCCAGACGACTTGCTTCCCGGGTCCACCCTGGTTTCCAGGCCTTGGCGCCGTGGGCCTTGCAAGGCTCACTTTCTTCAGAGGCCCAGTGGGCCCCAGGCCCGGCGCCTCTGTGCCCTGGAGCAGGCGAGATTCACACAGCCAGGGTCCCCCAGCGAAGGGGAGAGGAGCATCGTTATTTCTAAATCCTGTGACCCGGGAGGGCAAGCTTCCCGCCTTGACTTCAGGACGCAAAGGCACACTGTCAATGAGTTTAACCTCCTCCCCAGCTCGGCTTTACATGACGGCAGATTCCGGGCAACATCCATCCTCCTCCGACATCTTCCCCGGGGGCCGAGGTCCTTCATTCTTGGGGTTCATTTGAGCCGTTTCCATAGCGACAGCCACTTGTTGAGTTTTGAATCTCCCATCGAGGTCCTTGCAATTTGCCAGCTAAGCCACCGATCGCCAGGCGTGTGTGCCAGGTTAATAAGACAAAGTCTGTTTTATTTTACCCTTGCCTTTTTTGTCTGCCTTCAGCTGGGGGCAGCCTCACAAAAGAGAGGGCCTTTTGGCTTTCAGCATTCTTCGGCCTCTGCTCATTATCCCGGGCGCTATCTGGGCCTGAACCAGCGTGCGGTGCGCGTTTCCCTGGCTGTCTCTGGGCGGCGCGCAGCAGCCATGGCAACAGGCTGGGGGCGTGGCCTCGCTCGGACCGGTCACGTGGGGCTGCTTTTCATGCGCACGTGCGTGCGTGTTGGGGCTGATAGCCCTGCGACTGCGTGCCAAAAGTAGGGGGATCGGGAGGAACGTAGTTCCATCGTGTGGCTCAGCGGCCGTTATCGAGGGCTGGGATCAAAATGATTTTGCTTTCTTTCTAGAGAATTCGCTGTGACCCTCGGTCGGCGACCCGCAGCAGAGAAGCCTGGAGCCTCGTGCACTCCCACTGCCCTGCTGTTTCTTGTGTGCACAGACGAGTCATTCTCTATCCACCCCCCCCCCCCCCCCCGGGTGTGTTCAGTCTTACAGGTGTAAGCCAAGACCCGCGGAAGGTATTAGTGATTCAGAAGAACGCCTATCCCCGTAAGTAGAACAATGGATGGAAGAAAGCCGATAAAGGGATCAGCAGATCAAAGCGCTCGCTCGTCGCCATCAGCCACCCCTTCTTAGTGACTCAGATGAAAATGCCTCCCGTCCTCGCCGTCTCCCGCAGCGCCTCTGCACACCTCCGTGGAATTTTTTAAGGACCGGGGCAGCTCGTTTCTCCCTGTGTTTTGCAAGTTATTTTGCAAGATTTTCTGGTTGGTTGCTGTTGAGCTTTCAGAAAAATCCCCACAGAAAAATTCTCTGATCCAAACGATTTGCTGTTTTGTGAGGGTGGCTGGAACTGCGGTGAGGACATGCAGAAGGGCGACGTTCTTCCCTTTGAGGAGCCACCGGGTGCAAGTGCAGGCTGACTCGGGCGCAGAAGGGAAAGGCTGGGCCTTCAGAAGAATGCCCGAGAGCCCTGCCTGTCTGGTTTCATCATGGGTTTTAACTGAGTACTTGAAAAGGGAAAACAGAGGGACGTAATGATCCAGAGCCTAAGGCTTCTTGGCTGCAAACACACCAAATACTTGGACAAAGGAACACAAAAATCAGGGTGGTTTATAAAGCGGTGTTACAGCACAGATCTGTTTTCAGGCGGGCGGAAAGAAAAAGAGGGACATTATCTAAATTAAAAGGAAATGTTTCTAATTGCAAATAAGAGAATGGAAAACGTAACGACAGAATAAAGAAACCCATCAGACTGTGTCTGGAGCCAGTAAGCCCTGCCGGCAGCTTTGGCACATTATAGGCCCTGGGCTCTCTCCAGAGCCTTCAGGGCCTTTGGGAAAGTGGCTCTTAAGCAGATTGGGTTGGATGACCCACTCTGGTCTGGGGTTGTCCTCAAAGGGCCAGAGACTGCCGAAGGCTGGACTGGATTCTCAGATGGATTGTTTCGTTCTGGGGTTTCCAGGGGACTTCGATCATGAAGGAATCCTCTTGTTTGCACATGACCCCATTCAAATTGGTTTAAGCAGTAAGGAAACATACTGATTTGCCTAACGAGAACGCCCAGATGTAAGACAGGGCTAGGCTGGTTGGACTCCGTGGTTCGGTGAGATCACCAAGGACAGGTTTCTTTCTCGCCTTCTGCTATGCCTCCAGTGGTATCAGTTTATCCCAAGGCTGGCTTCTGTCCTGGTTGCAAGGTGGTTGCCAGCTGCCTTCAGGGCAACGTGCTTACTCATCTGTGTTCAGAAAAGAGTGAGTCTTCAAAGGCTCCCATTTTCCCAGTCCTCCCGAGGTCAACCCCCTGTTCACCAGAGGCGCTCCCTCAAGGGAAAATCTGGGTGTTGTATGCAAAAGGAACACACACGAGGGGGTTGGATGCTGGTGAATCACCAATGTCCTTTCCAATTCCTGATGTTTGGGGTAGGAAAAATCCAGGGGGCACGTGTGTGGGCAAGCAGCAGAGGGTAGAGTTACATCCCGAACCCAAGGAAGCAAGTGTGGGAATGAGCTAGGAGCCTGTTGGAGTCATTTTCATAGCCAGACCTCACTTCTTCCTCCACCCATGTGCTTTCTTCTTCCTCAAAGAGGGACCAGCACAGCCTAGCCATTAGAGTGGGTGCCCCCAAATGTGGGCACCACCACCAGCTGTATAGCTTGGGGCAATTTACTTAACAACTCTGGCCTTCAATTTCCTTGTCTGTAAAATGGGCACATTTTATCTAATAGTACCTCTCTCACAGGATTCTCAGGAAGTTTTAAAGAGTTAGAACACTGAAAACACATAGAACCGCACCTGCCCCAACGTGGGTCCTCAGGAAATATTAGCTGTTATTATTCCATTAAAAAAAAAATCTGTTTTCTTGTCAGGCCCAGCATTAGACAAGGGCAGTCTTTAGATTTATTTAACTTCATGCACGCGGCTACCAGTGGTGCCCGCCCCTCAGTAGGTCTGTGCTGAATGAATGAATGAATGCGTGGATGACGATAGCTTAGGCAGTGGCTTAACAGACCCTAAGCCTGGGCAGAGTGTGGTTGAACTGGGCTGGCGCTGTTAAAGTGCCCTCTGGCATAAATGAGGTAACTTTTGGTTTCTGTGTTACAGTTGGCCTGTTATGAAGGTAGTTTGGCCTCTGGCGCCTCTCTATGCGGCTCTTATTTCCTGCGTCTCCCTTTGACAAAGCTGGGTCGCCTCCTCTCCGTGCTTCGCCAAACTCAAGCCCACTTCGCAGCCTTTGACCACACTGTTTGTCCGTTCAGCATGTCGTCTGACTTCCTCTTTCCATCTGAATTCCGCCATCTTGCCAGACCCACATCAGACCTGGCTCCCCTCATGAGCCTTTCCAGGCCAGGAAGATCCCTTTCTTTTCTGAACTTCCCAGATACATAATAATATTACCTCCTGCCACCCCCCTGGGCCCCTCTCACTTCTGCCTCAGCCTCAGCGGCAAGTTCTGTGCAAAGCACCCCAAGTCCACAGCATCCCATCTCTGGAGCATGCCTGGGATCACCCTGCTTTTGGCCCCAGGAAGCCTCCCCTGGAGGCTCAGGGGGATTAAACCCCGAGGGGCCAAGTGAAAACCACAATGAGGTGCTATGTCACACCCACTAGGGCAGCTATAATCAAAAAGTCAGATAACAACAGATGCTGATGACGATGTGGAGAAATTGGAACCCTCATATACTACAGGCCCGAATGTGAAATAATGCAGCTGCTGTGGAAAATAGTCTGGCAGGTTCTCGGAAAGGTTAAGCACATGGTTACCATTTGACCTGGCACGTCTAATCCCAGGTAGATAACCAAGAGAAATGAAAACTTCTGTCCACACAACAGCTTGCATTATTTGTAATAGCTGAAAAGTCAAACCACCCAAATGGCCATCAACTGACGAATGGAGAAACAAAACTGTGGTCTTTCCACCCAATGGAATATTGCTTGGCAATAAAGAGAGATGAATTACTCACACATGTTATACTGTGGATGGATCTTGAAGACACTACACTAAGTGAAAGAAGCCAAACACAAAAGAGCACTTATTCTATGATCCCAGGCAATATCCAGCATAGGCAAACTCTTAGAGGTCGGAAATAGCTTGGTAGTTGCCTAAGGCTAGGAGAGAGGAACGCTGTTGAGGGGAAATGAGGAATAATGCTAATGAGTACAGAGTTTATTTTTGGAGAGACAAATATGTTTTACAATTGACCGCGGTGATGGTCGCACAAATCTGCGCATGTACTAAAAACCTTTGCCCTGTGCGCTTTCAGTGAGTGAATTGCTTGACGTGTAAATTATAACAACAAAGCCCAATAAAGCTGTTGTAAAAACAGGTAAGCAAACAAAAAACTTAGGGAGGCATCTTCCCCCATGAGAGCTGGTGAACATATGCCTTGCCCGCCCATCCTTCAAATGGACAATTCTGGAGGAGGGCATTCTTGGATGTTTCTAGAAGGTTTGGCCTCCAGAACCCCTCCTGTGTGTAGTAGTGGTCTTGATAATGTTTCTTGGTGTCACCTTCCAGATAAAATACCTGCACCACAAGATGTTATCTCAGGCTCTGCCTTTGGGATCATCCAAGCGAAGTCAGCATGTAATTCAGACATGAAGATGTTAAACACTATATATATACATATACATATATATACACACATATATATATGTATATGTATATATATTCACACACACACACACTTTCCCTTTTTTATTTCAACCAAATTGTTACGTCTTGTAGAAACAGACCATAAAGAAACTAAAAACTAAAAAAAAAAAAAAAAAAAAAAAAAGAAAAGAAAGAAAGAAAGAAAAGACAAAAGGAAACAGGCCATGACTTAAAAACTGCATTAGTATTTTTCAATGGAGAGGACCAGTGCTTACCAGCTGCTGTGTGCCAGGTACTTTACATAGATTTTCTCATATAATCCTCAAAAGAACTCTGTGAGGATCTTATTATTATTCCATCCTGGCAAAGAGGCCTTGGCTCAGCTCAGAAAGGTTAAGTTAATCAGATTTATTGAGGACGCACAGCCAGAAGGTTCACTCAGGTTACTGGGGACGTACAGGCTGGTGAGAGTGAGGATATTTATCCGGGTATGTTTGAACCTCAGTGGCATAGAGTGGATTGAAAATAATACTGGATGGTAGACCGTAGCCAAATTGATATCGTATTCTTTTCTTGGTGGTTGGTTGTTTTTTTTTTAAGTTTATTTTTATTTTGAGAGAGAGCAAGCAGAGAGAGGCGGAGGGAGAGAAGGAGAGAGAATCCTGAGCAGTCTCCTCGCTGCCAGCGCAGAGCCCGACAAGGAACGCGAACTCACAAACCGTGAGATCATGCGTGACCTGAGCTGACAGCGGGAGTTGGATGCTTAACCAACTGAGCCACCCGGGGGGCCCTGCTTGGTGGTTTTTATTCCGGGAGACAAATCGTATAATTTTCATATAAAATGCTGAATGGATAATACATGGTGAGAAAGCAGTCGTGGTGTGTTGATAAATGTTTAGCAACTGGCACTCTCGGAAAAAAGGCCTATATTTAGTGGTTGCCAATTTCTGGAGTGTCAGTATTCCCACCAGGGCCGATACCAAGCTGTTGGCACGCTTAGGAAAAGATGTGCCATTGCACGCCAGAATGCCGTATTCTTCCTTGGAGATGCACTCGACGTGTAAGTAACCCCAACGGCACAGGCGATAATGAAATGCAAAAACATAGCTAGGGAGTAATAAGGCTAAGTATTTGTTGCCTTTGGTTTTAATGCAATTTATTTCATTGCAAACGTATATACTTTAATTTTTAGTAACGGTTCTGTTTAGCATCGGGCTTGCAAAATCCCTGAAAACTGAACAGCTTTCAGGGGCCAATATGAGCCGCCTCCCCATACCTCTGGACTGTGGCCTGGAAGGGAAACGAAAAGAGATGTTACCAACGAACTTATCTTCAAAATTTCTCTCGAAGGCGGGAGGTGATTCACTCGCAGTTGTTGGACGACTCCCCGAAGCTAAACTCTCCAAGTAAATAGTAGTTAAGAAGGAATGTTTTGGATGCGGCATTGCCCCGTGGGACTCGCCTATTATTACTTATCCAATTGAACACTGTCCAGTACAGTAGGCACTAGCCACATGTTGGCTCTTCGAACACTTGAAATGTGACTAATGAATTTAGATGTAAAATTAAGTAGCTGCAGGTGGTTAACGGTTACCGCGTTGAACAGCACAGCTTACGCTTTGGTAAATAATTCTTAGTGGGTCTTTATTATGAAAGCACACGCCCGCTCCTCAGTTGCCTCACCTGCTTCTGGCTATCTTAGCCTGTCTACCTTTATTGCTTTCTACTCCCAACTTGGTTCCTGTATGCCCCTCCACCGGTCTCGTTTACATCCCTAACATGCGTACTCGGCTGATTCTCCTATGTGGCCTTCGGACGTGGTGTTCTTTCTCTCGTTCCCACGTGTGCCTCTTATGGGTTACAGACCGATGTCTCTGAGTTACTGCTCTTTCTGGTTTGGCTGGAGCTCCTGGGCAAGTCCCCCGCAGGCTTAAGTTGGCTTGTCTGGGGCCCCTCAGAGGGTGCCGTGGTACCAGAGTCTGACAACCGCCATATGGGCCCTTAGGCAGGAGGGCTCCAGTGAGCATCAGCTTTCCACGGATCCACCGTAGCACTCCTGCGTGGCTGACGACGTACTCCTCCGTCAGGACTCTGACTTCGGCAGCCAGCCACAGAGTGAGACACTGCCTGTTGTGGACAACTGGCTTTGGTGTGTCCAGTTCATGTTCTAGGTCCCTAGGAGGTAAGGCACGGCCCAAGGGGCGGGGAGTCAAGGGGGTACACCCCACGTACACTCTGCTGATTAAGACTTGCATCATCACTCTGAAACTCTCCCGGTAAAAAGTTCTGATTGAATTAGAAATCCACCTGTATCATCATAAGGCATTTAAGTGTTGCATTTACCAATAGAAAAACGAAAGCACTAATAGTCCTGAATTCCAACCGTTGCACGCTTTTGCCAGTTGTAAAAATAGTTTTCCGTTTTTTAAGTTCTATCCCATATTTGTGCAGAGTTCCTCACTGATGATGACTTGCAAGAATTTGAAGCCATCATCCTCAAAAAGTTGGTGTTTTGGCCATCACTGGTGTAACTTGGTGTAAAAAAGTTACATTCTTGCCGGTAAACTCAGGCTTTTGTTGAAAAACCTCAAAAAGATCTATTTGGAATTCATGCAAATTCGTATTTAGTATATTCCCTAGTTATTGCCTTTTTTCTTTTTTTTTTAATTTTTTTTTTTTTAACGTTTATTTATTTTTGAGACAGAGAGAGACAGAGCATGAACGGGGAAGGGGCAGAGAGAGAGGGAGACACAGAATCGGAAACAGGCTCCAGGCTCTGAGCCATCAGCCCAGAGCCCGACGCGGGGCTCAAACTCACGGACTGCGAGATCGTGACCTGAGCTGAAGTCGGACGCTTAACCGACTGAGCCACCCAGGCGCCCCGCCTTTTTTCTTATTATAATTACATAAGGTTAAAAAGTAATAATCTTTTCCCACTAAGTACTAAATAAATGGCCCCCTCCCTCGATCTCTTCCAGTTTATCCCTGCTTTCTGAGCCAGTATTTCTTTTTCTGTGTGCCCTGACTTGAAAAAGTCTGGGGAGGGGCACTTGGGTGGCTCCGTCGTTTGAGCGTCTGACTCCGGCTCAGGTCATGATCTCGCGGTTCGTGAGTTCAAGCCCCCCGTCCGGCTCTGTGCTGGCAGCTCAGAGCCTGGAGCCTGCTTTGGATTCTGTGTTTTCCTCTCTCTCTGCCCCTTCCCCGCTCATGCTCTCTCTCTCTCTCTGTCTCTCAAAAATGAATAAACGTTAAAAAAAAAAAAAAGGAAAAAGCCTGGGCAGCCTAGGTTATCTTCCCCCCCCTTCCACTCGGCCTCTCTAAACCTGTCTCCGTGACTCATGCCCTCCCTGCTTCTGGATATTCCATGGCCTGTAGACTGGTTTCTGCCTTGCTGTGGTAGGAAGGCCATGCTACTTGTGTGGCTCCGTTATTGTTCCATACGTTCACATCTTTTCTTTCTGATGAGGGTGTACATTCTTGAAGTGTAGTATCTATGGATACTTCTGGATAATTCAGTTCCTTAAAAATTCTCGACAAGAAATTACAAGATCCAAAGATAATTCACCTAAAATGAAGAACTGGAGTTTATTTTCTTTCTATCTCCCTGTAAGGAGGTTAATATAAAATTATCTATCTATCTATCTAATCATCTACCAACATATTCTGGCATTTCTTGTCTGCCTTTGGTGCTAGCGTGCATTTCCACCTATTCTGCTGGGAGCACTTACTTGCCTTGGGGAGGATTAGGATTATTACACAGATGTGCAAAAAGAAAGAACAAATCAATGGTAAGTGTTTGATATCCAAAATAGGATGTTTGAGACCATGACAAATCTGTTGAAAACCAGGCTTTGAAATAGAGGAAATGTTTTCTAAGTTTCTTAAGCTCCTTTTAATGCATCAAAAGCTTGGAGACTTGAATGTTAGGCTTTTCTATAAGCCAAGGCTATGATGCATGTGGGAAGTTGGAGAAGCTGGTGCCTTTGAGGATGTTGAACAGCCCTGAGGATGTTGAATGAAGAGGCCCAGGAAGAGGAAGGCAGTGCCAGGCACCCAAGTCTGGAATCCTCTCCTTGGATCAGCGTCCTTGGATGTGGGGCTGGTTTTAGATGGGAAGAGGAGAAAGATGGAAGCTGAGGAGGCTCATCATACCCTGTTCCCCATTTATTGGTCTCTTAGAAAATGAGAAGACGTAAGATTACATTTACAGGTTTCGAGTGAATGTGAATTTTGGGGGGATACTATTCAAACTATTACACCGGCAGAGGAAAAATAAAACACTGAACATTCACCCAAAAGAGAAGGACCTAACTGAAAGGGACCCTTTCAGCCCGATGAGGCTGAGACACCATGAACTGGCAAGTGTCAATTGCCTTCCCCCACCCTGGCCACTACCTAGAAGGACAGGGCGGCAGGGGGGTGGGGAGCGGGGGCAGTGACGAAGATTAAATGGTTATAGAAAATGAACAAGGTACATTTTCTGTTTGTATCTGAACCGTGTTGAAGTTAAAATTGCCTTGTCACTATATCTGGCTAGCGACTGCTCCGAAGGGAAAGAAAAGAAACAGAAACTACCAAATCATTAGAATCAAGGCAGGTGATCATAAGCAAAAATAGTGCAGTTTGTGGAAGCACAGAATGGGAGGGGGAGGGAAGGAAATGATTACACTAGAAAACTAGGTTTAAGAGGAACAATTACAATTCATCAAACAGTACTGCTTCTTAGCCCTGAGTTTCTTGGCAACCAAGAAAAGAAAGGAAAAATGAAAGATTATAGGACCTTATTATTTAGTACGAGGAAGCATGCCGTAATGCCACAAGATTAAAAAAAATATTTTTAAAATACTGGATCTGAGAGAACTCGGTCATAAAGGGCATTTACAGACTACCATGAAACGTGATTTCTTTAATAGAAATTCTGCAGGAAGTTCAAGGACATTTTTTTGTGTAGCATTTCTTGTATCTACACTTGATCTAGCTAATTTTAAACTCAGGGTATAGTATCAATTTGAAGTTCTGAAGGCTTTTGTGTGAAAAGCTAGAATAATACATTCTGAGTATATCACTTTTTGGGAAGGAAGCTTTGAGAACCTAGGCATTGCATTGTCCCGTATGGTGGCCACGAGCCACACAAGATCACTTCGATTTAAATTTGAATTAACATAAAATAAAATAAAAATCCAATTCCTCTTATACTGGTCATGTTTTGAAGACTCCATGGCCACCTATGGCTAATGGCTACTGTTTTAAACTGTGCAGAGAAATTTCCATCATTACAGAGAGATCTATCGGACAGATCCTAGGGGGATAGATTGGATGTACCTTTTGGGTAAGAGTTGTTTTGCAAACAATTCAATACTGCGATTGTTTGTGAGAAGTATGTCAAGATACAGGGTTTTGGATAAATTCAGGAAGTATTGTAGATAAAGATAAATTTAATATTTTAATAATTGTTTTATTATTTTATTTATTTTTTAAATTTGTTTTATTTTTGAGGGGCAGAGAGAGAGCGTGAATGGAGGAGGGGCAGAGAGAGAGGGAGACACAGAATCCAAAGCCGGCTCCGGGCTCTGAGCTGTCAGCACAGAGCCGGAGGCAGGGCCCGAACTCACCAACAGTGAGATCATGACCCGAGCTGAAGTAGGACGCTCAACCGACTGAACCACCCAGGCGCCCCTTAGTAATTATTTTAAATGTGATACTAAATAAGAATTAAATAGAATGTTTAAGTAAGAGTTTTCCCTTACCTAATATCATACACAAAAATTAACTTAAAACAGATCAAAGACCAAAAAAAAAAAAAAAAAAAAAAAATCGAAGACTTAAATGTAAGATGTAAAATATAAAATGTTTAGAAGAAAACATTGGGCAACAGCTTCATGGCATTGGATTTGACCAATGTTTTTGACGTGAAAGCAGAAGCACAGGCAACAAGAGAAAAGAACAGGCAAATTAGACTTTCTCAAAATTAAAACCTTTTGTGTGACAAAGGACACCATCAACAGTATTGACAAAATCAACCCAAAGAATGGGAGAAACTATTTGCAAATCACTTATACGGTGTTAATATCCAGAATATATAAAGAACCCCTGACTCGACAACAACAAAACAATCCAATTCAAAGTGGGCCAAGGACTTGAATAGACATCTCTTAAAAGACTATCTGCAAATGGCCAATCCGCACATGAAAAAATGCTCGGTATCTTAGTGCTTATCATTAGGAAATTCAAATCAAAACCACAGTGAGATACCACCTCACACCCATTAGGATGACCGTTGTCAAAATAACAAAAGCAATGAGAGCTGGGGACGATGCAGCGGAATTGGAACTCGCCGGGGCTTCGCTGGTGGGAATGTAAAATGGCGCCGCTGAAATTCACCCAGCTGCTGGTGGGGATGGCAGTTTCTCAAAACATTAAACATAAGATTACCACTTGATCTTGCAATTCTCCTTCCACATAAAAGATTTGAAAGCAGAGTCTCAAACAGGTATTTGAGCACCAATGTTCATAGCAACATTATTACAACAGCCGAAAGGTGGAAACAACCCAAATGTCCATTGATGGGTGTGTGGATAAACCAAATGTGTTACATACATACAACAGAATACTACTCAGCTTTAGAAAGGAATGAGACTCTGAAACATGCCATAACGTGGATGAACCTTGAAGACTTTATGCTCAGTGAAATAAGCCAGATGCAGAAGGACACATATTGCATGATACCTCTTACACGAGGTCCCTAGAATAGTCAAATTCATAGAACAGTGGTTACCAGGGACTGGTGGGAAGGGGAAATGGGGAATTCTTATTGAATGGGTACAGGGTTTCAGCATGGGGTGATAACAAAGTTCTGGAGATGGGATGGTGGTGATAACACAACAATGTGAAGGTACTTAATACCACTGAGCTGTAGATTTAAAAATTGTTAAAATGGTAAATTTTGTGTATATTTTACCACAATTTAAAAAATCTTGGGGATGCCTGAATGGCTCATTTGGAAGAGCGTGTGACTCTTGATCTTGGGGTCATGAGTTCAAACCCCATGTTGGGTATTAAGATTACTAAAAAAAAAAAAAATTAAAAATCTTGAATAAAAAGAGAGAATCATGAAGGAACAAGCCGTCTCTCTACCGCTGGCGATGGTTGTACCCGAATGAGCCACGTGAACTGCCATAATTATCTGGGAACCAGGAGCAGCCTGACCTGTGGACAAGCCAACGCGCTGAGGATGATGAGGAAAATGGAAAAGGCCATTGTCTCTGGAGGTGCCTATGAGACGCTGAACCAATCCTGGAACTACCCTACCTCCATGTTCCCTGATATCTAGATTTTCTTTACTCTTAAAACAAAAACACAAACTTCACACATTTCTAGGTGACTTTTAAATGGTTCACTTACAATCAACAAACTGAAAAAAATTACCATACATAAGATGGAGCTTTTTCCTTTCGCTGTACAGTTCTGTGAGTTTAAACCCATGTATAGATTCATGTTCCCACCACCACATCGGTATACAGAGTACATCCATCACCCTTCAAACTCCCGTGGGCTATACCTTTACAGTCACATCCTTTCCCTACCCCAACTACAACTATGATTTGTCTTCCATCACTATAGTTTTGTCTTTTCCAGAATGTCAAGGAAATAGAATCATACAGTATGTAACCTTTTGAGATGGACTTTTTTTCCTTCGCATAAATGTCTTTGAGATTCATCCAAGTTGTTGTTGCATATATCAATAGTTATTTTATTTATTTCTTTATTTCTTTATTTCTTTTAGAGGGAGAGCGAGTGGGGGAAGAGGGGTAGAGGAAAAGAGAGAGAGAATCCAAAGCAGGCTCCATGTTCAGTGTGGAGCCTGACTTGGGGCTTGATCCTGTGACCCTGGGATCATGACCTGAGTTGAAATCAAGAGCCAGTTGCTTCTGGCCCCTGGGTGGCTCAGTCCCGTTAAGCGTCTAGCTCGGCATTTCAGTTTAGGTCATGATCTCATGGTTTGTGAGATTGAGCCCTATGTCAGGCTGTGCGTTGACGGTGTGGAGCCTGCTTGGGATTCTCTCTCCCTCTCTCTCTGCCCCTCTCTGCCCCTTGTGTGCTCTCTCTCTTAAAATAAATAAATCAATAAACTTAAAAAAAAAAAAAAGAGCCAGACACTCAACCAACTGAACCACCCTGGTGCCCCCATGTTTGCTGAAGAGTATTCCATTGTATGGATCCACCACAATTTTTCAAATCCATTTACCAGTTATTTCTGGTTTTTGGCAAATATAATTGCTATATATTGCAAATAGAATTGCCTTAAATGTTTGTGTACAGATATTTGTGTGACCATAAATTTTCCTTTTTCTCAGACAAATACCCCCGAGGGGGCTTGCTGGATCATGTGGTAAGTGCATGTTTGAAATAGAAAGCTACCAAGCCATTTCGCAGAGGGGCTATGCCTTTTTGCATTCCCACCAGAAGAATGCCATTTGCTTCACATCCTTGTCAGCACTTGGTGTGTTACAAATATTTTTTAAGCACCTGGCCTGGTACAAGGTGCTAGAGGTGGAAAAGTAGGCAAGACATAATTCCTGCTCTTGAGGCATTTGTGGTCAAGTTTATTAAAGCCTGCGAGCAATGACTGTACCATATAGCATGTTCCCCTACACATTACTAAGTTGTTCTGCTAAAGCAAAGGTGGTTGTGTGTGGAGACACAAAAGGAAAAAAGTAAAATACTTCCTAGGGAACCAGGAAAATTTTGTTGTCATAGCCATATACTCTGCTGTGAATGGCTTGACTCCAAAGCATACATTGTTGTCTTTTTTATTGTTGTTTTCGTCTTGATTGTGATGGCATCCGATCATGATTTTGTAGTGGCCACAAACAATATACCATCAATTTCAGAAATATTTTTGTTTTTGCCATTTGGAGAGCTGGTACATTCCCCACCTCCTTGGTCCAGGCGTCTCTATTACGATAAGATTGCCCCTCAGTTTAGAGTTTATTTCAAGATAATGAAGAGACATGAATAAATACGAGAATAATCTACTACTTCCTCATGAGGGCAAACTGCTTGCGTCAATAATTAACTTGATAAATGTGAGAAATAAACCTGCTGACCCAATCAAAGGAGGGACGTGGAGACTCCGAGCATAGTGAAGTGAGGCTTTAATCCGAATTCTTGTAAAAGCAGGTGTCTGATGGACAGGCACACTCAGGGCAGTTACAGCAGACAGTTTATCTCCTAGTGTTCAAGTCCCTCCCCTGGTTCCTCATTGGCTGAGCACTACAGAGGTAAGTCCCTCTCCTGGTTCCCCATTGGCTGAGCACTACAGAGATTGCGGCCTGACCCAGGCCTTGCCTGTGCCCATGTAAGGAGAAAAGTAGTCTGATTGCAACAAATGTAGTTTCCTGAGAAGAGGCAGATACTCTCAGTCCCTCCTTTGTTCTTTGGCACGTACTCATTGCGAAGTCCCCCAAATAAGCCCGCAAATCAGAGAGGGGAAGAAGAACAACCAGGAAGTGATGTGTCTAAAGGTTTGGGACTCCATTGTGGGGGGTGTGGTTCCTACATATTTCCAATAGGTTGTCAACCTATCGTTAACTAGGCAGCACAGCTTTTATTTGGTGTTTCTGAAAACAATCATCTCCCTTACTTCTCACAATAAATATTATGAAGCTGGTATTATCTTTCAGTAAGATATTCAGAATAGAATAAAACATACAATAGGTCAACACGTGTCTAGTCTAAATTGCTAAATTCTCTGATGTTTCTCAGAAGCATGGGCCAAAGTCCCCGTGTCCACCTGTGCTTAAGCTTTTTGGGGTTTAGTATTATCTCATTTTTCCCAAATGTTTTCTTTCAAGATATAGACCTTTATAAATGCTGACTTTTTTTGCTAGATGGAGTTGTGGATTTCCCTTTTGGACTGAGTCAGGTATGGTGCCTCCTTTTACCACTAGGGTTAAATTCAGGCACCTCTCTTATCTTGTTTGCTCATTGTCAACTGATCGCTTTGATCATAAACAAGGGTCATCCATGGCTGATTGTAAATTAATGGTCACCATGGCTGATTGTAAATTAATGGTCACCAGCCAGAGACCAGATTCTTGGTTCAGCTCTTCCTTTCTGGAGGCTTATTCAGCAACACGTGGTTTACACTGAAAGTTTTCCTTTAGAAACTAGTAACTTTTTGTAGTATTAATAAGGCTGTTCAGATATAGGCATTGGAAACAGTTTTTGGCTTGTTTGGTTTTTTTCTGATCCTCTGAATCTCTTCTCAGGCAAAAACTAGACACTAAACGGGATGGAGAAATCACTCATTTTTCCTCCTTCCAGACTGACTGCCCGGCTCAGCCAGGGCCTTTGGAGAATGGTCCATGGTCAGGGGTAGGCTGAGCAAATGTCTCACATACTCTTCTGCTACCAGACTGAGGTGGCCCTGACCATTCTCAGGAATTCTTAGTGGTTCCCAAAGAACCTCCTGGGTGTCTGTGAGGAACTGATAAGAACTGATCTGTCGACTGATAGGAAATGCAAATTCTCTGGCCCCATCCCAACCTACTAAATTGGAACATCTGGGAGTGGGGCCCAGGGAAGGTTTAACAATCTCTCTGGGTGATTCTTATGCATATTAATGTGTGACAATGACTACTTTAGAGGTATCCAGTTTCTGCAGACAAAATTGGACTCTTAGAAAATTGTAACTTGGGTGTTGGCATTATCTTCATGGGAAAACAGTGTTTAAGAAGATGGGCCCTAAAGGCAACAGTCTTAAATTTTAATCCTAGATCTCCCCCTTAATAGCTGTGTGAATGTAGGCAAGCTATTTATTCTTTCTAAGCCTCGATTTTTTGTTTAAATCTCTAAAATAGGGAGAGTGAATATAAACTTTTGGACCACAAACTCAGGCCCACCAAAAATAACATTCTTTTTTTGATAACTGATCTTTATTGCTATCTTTAGACTGCACTCTACCAGCTGAAAAAGAAGCTCATATATGTTAGTTAATAAAGACTAAAAATTATTCAAGAAAGGAAATTTAATCATAGCACACTACTTGGCCATGCAGTGAAACAGTATTCCTAAAATCAAATAGTGTAAATATGAAATATTGACTTATTTTTTTACTAAATATTTTTTTTAAATGTTTATTTATTTTTGAGAGAGAGAGGGAGGGGCAGAGAGAGAGGGAGACGGACTCCGAAGCAGGGTCTAGGCTCTGAGCCATCAGCACAGAGCCCGATGCGGGGCTCGAACTCATGGACCTCGAGATCATGACCTGAGCCGAAATCGGACGCTCAACCGACTAAACCACCCAGGCGCTCCATAAAAATACTGATTTAACTAAAGCCTATCATATAATTATTTTGGGAGGTTGGAGGATGGGAAAGTGGTGGTGGCAGTGTGGACAACTACATGTTCATCTATCATAACTGGAAGTCAATAGAAAAATATCTAATATCGAGAAGTCATTCTATCGCAGCATAAACATATAATTTGGTAGTAAGAAAATAAATGTAAGAATAAGCTTAAGGAGTTGCAAGTTGGGACTCAAGATTTAGGCTAGGGAAGAGCGGGAAGGAGTGGGCTAGAAGACTATTGATTTTTCTAATAATCCTTTTTAGAAAAAATTTTTTAAATGTTTATTTTTGAGGGAGAGGGAGAGAGAATAGGGGAGGGGCATAGATATAGATGGAGACACAGACTCCGAAGCAGGCTCTAGGCTCTGAGCTGTCAGCAAAGAGCCCGACGCTGGGCTGGAACTCATGAACGCAAGATCACGACTTGAGCCGAAGTTGGATGCTGAACCGACTGAGGCACCCAGGTGCCCCTTTGTTACAATTCTTCTAGGTCAAAATAAAAAAATAAATTACATCTTTATAAAGATACCCTTTTTTCTCAAATTATTTTCTTTGAGTTCCAAAACTATATTTGGAGACTGAGAATAGACTTTTTCTTGTGCATTTCTGCTGTAACACCTTTACACTGAGGGGTGTGAGTATAGAACACTCTCATTGCTGCTACATGGGGGGGGGGGTGAGATGGAGAAAGGGGCCCAAGGCTGCTATTTGTACACGTTCTACCAGATGGCGATAGAGTGGTGGCCTCTACCTTATGCGGTGGCTGTGAATATTTAAGGAGATACTGCATGTAAAGTGCTTGGCATGGTTCATGGTTCCTGGCATGTTGTAAAGATCTGATATCTGTTGTTAGTTAGTAATAATATTAATGTTATGATAAATCACCCGGGAGAGCTTACCTACAAAGAGGCTAGATTATGCTTGATCCTGCAGGTTGACAGACTGGTTATTATTTCTTTTCTGTCAGAGGTCTGGACATCTTGAATGGATGTCTACAGTGATTTTAATCCCCCTTATTAGATACTGTAACAGATTTTAACTGGAGACTCACCCCTGGTGTCAATTAGCTCTCTTATTAAGTCCCCTGATCATTTGTTCCTTCAGGTGCGCATGGTTGAGAAAGCGGAGGTCAAAGGATCCTGAGACCCTCAGAAGATTAGAAATGCTACCGTGTATATCTCACACTCTGCCGCTGGTCCTCCCTCTCCTAGCCCTTGCTAGCATTCCATATGTCACTGTGCCCGAGACTTAGTTTATAACTCCCTTAGATAGAACTATCTGGACAAACTAGTTCTTTCTCCAGTCCTGGCTTGAAAAACGACAGTCAATTCTTTTAGCCATTTGATATGTTGAAATGTTCTTCACGCTTTGCAAATACAAACTACCTATAGAGTCATTAGCAAAATGCCTCCTTTCCCCTATTTGCCCAGGTAAGTTGTATATCCTTCAACCAGTACAACAGAGCATCTCTTACGTGAAATATGAGACAACTCAAGAACCACGATGTACCGAGACAGGTGTGAGACGCCAGGTCCTGGTCTGATTTTGCAAAACATCGTAGGCTTTGTCTCTCTTAATTCTTCTTTAATGCTGGATAGGCTTGTCACCACCTTCCTGACCATACTGGACCAAATGCGCCTGTGACCTGATTTCCCCATAGGCACAGGAACATCTTCACCCAGGTGTGGAGGACAATCTCACACGTCCTGCGTCTTTCCAGCCTCTGGCAAATGCCTTCTTGTGAACACGCAATTAAGCATCAACCACAGAACACTGGGGAGAGAGTAGACACTAAGAGCATTTTTCTAGCACAAAGGCAGAAACATCAGGCAGGATCGTGTTAGTGCCGTGTCGACTCCTTTGCAGAACATCCATCACTCTTGGGGCTTGGTGTAGGAGAGATGTTTCCAGATGCCGCAGGAAGCAGAGCAGCCCCAGACGGGCCACGGGAGCGCAACCTGGGAGCCCATGGCAGCTTGGCGGCCTGGCTCAGGCTGGCCAGACCTCTTATTCCTGTTTTTGTTTTTCTTTCTGCTGACATTGGAGCTTTCTGGCTTGTGACTCTGTGAAGGAGGAGCTCTTTCCATGTTTGAGAGATACTAACATAAAACTGGGACATAAGCTTGAATGTATGCCCAGGAATAAACACGTGAAGGGTAGAGAAACATGCTTCAAACTGGGAAGAAATTCTCTTTTCACAAATCTGTGCGGTTGATAAAAATAAAGCAACAGAAGAAGCAGAAAATATGAGAGTGAAAACCCAGAAAGTGGGGCCCAATAGAAAATGCTGCACATGCCAACAGTTTTAGACAGTTTGGGAGATGTTCTGATACTCTGTTTCTTGCCCTGTTCTGTTTCTGAAAACGAGTAGCCTCCCCTTTTTTGGGGGGGACATCATAGAAGACAATCAGGAAATGTAACTTTGTTATATACATTTTCTCCTAACCCTTAGATTTATCTTACTTGTAAAATAGCTAAAACTGAGAAAAGATACTTTCAATTCTGAGCTTGTAACTCCACTTGTTAGAAATTTAAGAAACATGGCAAAAAAAAAAATCCCATAATGACTGGTAATGATATTAAATGTTATTTTTATATTTCATATATTCAAGATCATGACTTTTTAAATACATATTAAATATAAATATATATAAATAAATATATAAAAATATAGAAAATAATGACTTTTTTTAGTAAAACAAGTGATTAATATTTTTCAGGCTGATTTTATATGCAATGAATATGTATAATTCTAAACTAATAAAGGAATTTGCAGTGTGTGAAACATATTGAGAGACTATAAAGGCGGGCAGAGCCCAACTTAATATTTCGTTTCAAGAATTCGTAACTCAGCTGCTTTGAACTTAGAAATGTTTCTGACGGTTGGGTGCCTGGGTGGCTCCCTCGGTGAAGCGACCGGCTTCGGCTCAGGTCATGATCTCGTGGTTCATGGGTTCCAGCTCCCCATGGGGCTCTGTGCAGCCCAGAGCCTGCTTCAGCTTCTGTGTCTCCCTCTCTCTGCTCCTCCCCTGCTCTCTCTCTCTCTCTCAAAAATGAAAACACATTAAAAAAAAAGAGAAATGTTTCTGAGAGAAAGAGTGGTATCAGGCATAGATCGGTGGCTAGGCCAGTCTACAAAGGTCTATTTAGCTCATATTTTGTGGTACGAACAGAAACACGGGTATTAATTACCACTTACAACTTTTTTTTTTTTTTTAAAAGAGACAGCGTGCAGGCACGCAGGGGACGCAGGGGAGGGGCAGAGAGAGAGAGAGAGAGAGAGAGAGAGAGAGAGAGGATCTCAAGCAAGCTCTGTGCTATCAGCACAAAACCCAGCCAGGGACTCCATCGCATGAGCCGTGAGATCATGACCCGAGGGGAAATGAAAAGTGGGACGTAGGCACACCAAACACTTACCAACATCTTTTAATGATGTCCTTTTAATGATGTCCATCTTTTAAGTCTGTCCTGAGTTTTGACTAGGCTGGCCAAGATCACCATTCCTTGGGCAGTTTTTGCAAGAATGTTCGGGGCCCCAGCAGTTCTGGCCGATGGAGGGGCAGTGTGGGGTTCACCCAGAGCTTTTAGGGGAGTAGCGTCCAAGAGATTCTAGGTTTGGAGCTCTTGCCAATAGGTCCTTCTCAGGAACCTGTAAAGTGCCGGAAGGGACTGGGGCTGGTGTGGGAGGCAGGCGGGGGCTGCTGGTGGTGGGGTGCGGGGTTCAGAGGGTCTGTTTCCCTTGGTGTCTGTAGCAATTAACCAGATCCTCGAGAAAATAATTTGATCTCTTCAATGACTACTTGTGGGGATTTTTATTTCTCATGAAGAGTGACATATTCGGCATCTGAACATTAGGTCAAAGCTAACTGTAACGCACTTGTTAAAAAAAAAAAAAAAAAACACGTAAAACGCGCCCTGCCGTTTCACCAGCGCGAATTGGAACAAAATAGGGACTGTTATTCAGGAATTTTGGGCACTAGAGATAACCCACCCAGGCACGTCAAGATAGGAGGTTTGGTGTGTCAGAATTATTAAAGCTGTGTAACTTTACCCATGAAACAAAAGATCTATTTACCTGAAAGACCATTTCTGGTGCAGTTTCAATATATCACAGAAACGAGAGTTTCAGGCATGGAGTCCTGATAAAATGGACTAAATCCACAAAGGCTTTGAAAGGGAATTTAGAGTCAAACGTGTGCAGGCCCGGGTTTCCTGTGTTGTCAAGGTAACCAGAGCCTTCTTTTTCTTGGTAACTTGAACCAGCCAAATCAGCATAGACACCTCCCGTGTTAGCAGGTCAACCACCTGCCACCGAGTTGCACGGTTTTCTGTGGGTTGCGAAGCTTAAAGGCCCGGTTTTCCTTCGTCTTCTCTACCTTCCAACCTTCTCTGGTCGGGCCTGAGTTTAGAGAGAACACTCCTCCGTCACTTTCATGAAATTGCAAAGTGGAACTATGTCTTTAAGCTCTTTGGAAAAAAGTGCAAGTATTTAAGATATCTGCCCAGGCCACGGGGCAAGTGCCGATCCATACGCTTACCCTTTGCCCTGAAAGGCCTTGAGACAAACATGTGGGAATCCTTTTTTGGCTTTTTCCCGACTGCTGTCGAAGTTGACCTAATGAAGGCCAGGCCACGTGGTATTACACCTGAAAGTTGAGCCTCTGGTTTTGTTTTGCGCCTCGGGAAAATTCAGATCGCAACAACGAAGAATGTTCATTAAGTGAACACGTTTATCCAGAGCCCCCGCTTTCAGGGAGACTGCTGGGTTCCTGCGTGGGATATAGGGTTGAAGATGAGTTAGTCTCTGTGTTCAGGGTTTTGTAGACCAACGCAGCGTCTAAGACAAGGAAAACAACAACAACAACAACAAAAACAAAACCATAAATGAAGGTGTGATGTAATTAGAGTCATCAGGGAGACACGAAGACATGAAGAAAATGTGGTCTGTGCTCCAAGGAAGACTGGACAGGAATTGGACGCATGTTGCCAAGGAGGCTCGTGGAAGATGGGGTATTTGAAACAGGCTTTGACAGAATTTCCGTGATGGATTGCTTTCGAGGAGGACATTCAAAAAGTCCGGTAAAGAAGGACTCACAGGGTTGCCTGGGTGGCTCCGTCAGTTGGGCTTCGGATTTCTGCTCAGGTCATGATGTCACGGTTGGCGGGTTCGAGCCCCGCGTCGGGCTCTGTGCTGACAGCTCAGAGCCTGGAACCTGCTTCTGATTCTGTGTCTCCGTCTCTCTCTGCCTCTCCCCCACTCGCACTCTATCTCTCTCCAAAATAAATAAATTAGAAAAAAAAAATAGAAGGACTCAAGAAACAGGCAAGTTCAAAGATGTAAATGGTGAGGCGTGTAGGTTCAGGCTCCAGGCCGCCTGGGTTTAAATGGAGCTCCACTGCCTTCTGTGTGTGACCTCATGTCCTCAACCTCTCTGGGCTCCAGTCCTCTGTCTGTAAAGGGGAGGGATAACAATAGCACCTCACTGGGTAGTGGTGAGAATTAAATTATTTAAAACGTGCGAACTCTTGGAACTGTTCCGGATTCATAGTAAGCGCTTTCAAAGGGGTAGCTATCACAATTGCTTTCGCTGTGAGTGGAGTTTGGTGGGAGGTGAGGTGCTTATGAGACCACAGTGAATTGGGCCTCGTTTTGTGGCCTAAAATATAGCAGATTTAAGTTTTATTTTAATTGGATAGGCAATGGGGGAAGCACCGTCAAAGTTGGGTTTTTTTCCTTAATTTTTAATGTTTTAAAATTAATTAAAGTAGGTAAGTAACAGCACCGGCACGACAAAATATCAGGAAGCAACAGTGATGTAAAATTCCATTGTTAAAAACGGGTGTCGTTTATTCGTTGCTGTATTTCCAGCCATAGCCCCCAAGTGCTAACCGTGTTAACTTTTCCCTTCGGTGACTGAGAGTGTGAATTAATTTGATACAAAACACCTGTAGAAAGAATCACTGAATGCTAATCTTGTCCAGGTGAAGAGGAAATCGATTCAGAGATGAACAACTTGTATTTTCTCATATAAATAAAAACCATGGGGGCTATGAACGTCAAAGCCGGTGGCCTTGAACCCTTCTCTGGCATAAAGGGCTACAAGACTGTGCAATATATCATTAAAAAAAACAAGTCATTTCTTTTCCATTTTGTAATATGTTCTGGGAGATTTGACTGATGACCTATATTTCAGGAAGCATGAATGATTTCCACATCTCCGATGAGATAGGTATGTCGTAAATCAATACGTGATGTAGTAAAATACTTTTTTTCCTGCCTTGACACAGCCTTGATCCCTAATTATAGGTGAGAACAAGGTAAATATATTTTTTTTAACAGCTAGCAATCTGGAAGAATTTTATTGACCCCAAATGTTTTTATTTGCCATTCTCAGTTCATAGATGCTGTTTAATCGACTGCGTCGAATTGCTAATGCTCCCTCACATTCGCTTTTGGGAGAACAATTAGTTGAGTTCTAAGAACGTTCCTGCTTCCGGTTTTTCTGACCGCTGGATACTATTTTTGTGACCTCTCCCTGGCCCTCCTTTGATCTCTGTGGGTCTGCTCCTTTCTCTCTGATCGGGAGGCCTCCGGTGCTGGTTGTATCTCACCACTAAGCCTGTTTTGGCCTGTGCCAGAGGAAGCCAGCTGCCCCATGGTGCTTCCCTTCAGACAAGTCAGTGACTTTCAAGTGTTCTGAAACTAAGGGAGAATGCTGTGAGCGACAGTTCACTGGGGGGGGGGGGGGGTCCTGTGGATGCAGCTGTCTCCTCTGGAGCCATGAAAGCTGATATGGTCTCTGTTAAGGAAGCTACGTAGATTCGTGATCCGCGCCCGCTGAGGGTATCTTGGAGCTGGACAAAAAGGTGGGCTGCAGAAGAGAGAAGGGAATGACGAGCATGTTAATACTTAAGTGTGGAGGAGAGGAACAATATCTTTTTCCTTCTCCCCTTCTAGATGCTCAACTGGGTCTCTGTCATGAAAGGCAAATGAGCAAGAGAAAAGCACACAAATGAAGGAAGTGAAGACCCCAAGACATGGTTACATCTGCGTGTTGTTACGCTAGGTTTGATGAAGAAATATCATAGGACATAGGTGAAAAGATCTCATAGGACAGAGATGAGCCAAGTGTGGTGAACTGGGGAAAATTAGCAAGACCTGTATATTCGGACTCCTCTGCGCATGTTCCGTCTCAGAGGTAACGATGTTCCTCTGGTACGGGGATGGCACCTTCTAGGAGGGTCTTATGACCTCCTTCAGGCGAAGGTTAGAGAGTCCTTCGTGCATCTGACATTGCTCAAATTCCCTCAGCTTATGATAGTCAATATGCCCAGATGCCCTATTTTGGTGTGGTGTGTCCTAAACCCCGTTAACAAGAATGGTTTGATTTCTCTAAATCCAACCTGGTAAGGCATTGGAAAGTCAGATCCATTCACCCCCATCAATAGGTCTTTCCTTGTATTCTCAACCCTAAAATGAATATTTTCCCAGACTGTTCAGCTTTTTTGCAAATATACGCTGATGCCAGATGGATGTTAGGATGGGAGAGTCCTTCTTCTTTTTATTTTCGAGAGAGACAGAGAGAGAGAGAGAGAGAGAGAAAGCAAGCAGGAGAGAGGGACAGAGGGAGAGAGAGGGAATCTTTAAGCAGGCTCCACACTCAGTGCAGAGCCTGACACGGGGCTCAATCCCACAACCCTGGGATTGTGACCTGAGCCAAAATCAGAAGTTGGACGCTCAACCAACTGAGCCACCCAGGCTCCCCGAGTCCTTAAATTATAAGCAGTAAGGGTCGGAAGACCAGACGCACTCTTAAAATTCCGAGCAGTGTGCCTGGAGTTTGGAGCAAGTTTAGACGTGTATGGGCAATAGGAAGAAAAGGTGTTGTCATTGTTGGAAAGCGCTGAAGCCCAGCAACTCAGAGGGGCAGTTTCTCTTAGCTGGGCCTCAGAAATATCTGGATGGAAGAGTTTTTTATCGACACCCCTAACAGGTGACTTTTTCATTTTGAAAGAATGATAGGTTCACAGGAAGTTGCAAAAATAGTACACGGAGTTATGTGTGGTCTCCGTCCAATTTACTCCAAGGGTGACATCTTATTTAAAATGTTGCAGTATAGTATCTAGGAGACAGATGTAGTAGGTGACACTTCTTTCTTCCATTTATTTATTTATTTGTTTGTTTATTTTATTTTTTAAAAATTAAAAAAAATGTTAATTTATTTTTGAGAGAGACAGAGACAGAATGCGAGTGGGTTGGGGCAGAGAGAGAGGGAGGCACAGAATCCGAAGCCGGCTCTAGGCTCTGAGCTGTGAGCTCAGAGCCCAACGCGGGGCTCGAACTCACCAGCTGTGAGCTCATGACCTGAGCTGAAGTTGGACGCTTAACCAATCGAGCGACCCAGGCGCCCCTCTCTTCACCCTATTTTAAGTTTTAATAATCCATGTCAAAAACTCAGAAGCACAACATGGGAAGGAAACCGACATTTTTCTTTTTTTCTTTCTTTCTTTTTTTAAGTGAGGATTTACAGTACCCCCCAGGTAATGCTCTCTGATATGCATACTTAGTTCATTTTTATGACTGTGTTCCAGAATGGGTCTTATTACTCCTTGTTGGGATAAGGAAATTGAGAATTAGAGAATAATGTGCTTGCCATAGGTCACAGTAAAAGGCAGAACGGGTCTGGGAGTGGCCTCACGGACTCCCAAACCCGCGTTCTTTCTACCTCCTCACACTGCCTCCCATGGGGAAAACCAGAAGGAGACTCTCATAGGTCTATCTGAACTATTTTTATGGGCTATCAAAATTCCAATTTAAAAATGGAATTGAATGTTTGCATCTAAAAATGCCACAGCAGGGATCTCTAACCCAAGAGATGGAATTAGCTGATGAGCCATGAACTGGAGAAAGAAGAGTTGATGCATTTTGAAAAACATCGTCTGCCCACCGTGTTTGCAGAGAAGCCACGCCACGCAGAAAACACTGTGCTGGGTAAAGCAGGTTCGACGGAAAAGGGAAGGTTCCTGCTCCGAACAATTTCTGATATCGTCAGGCCCCCGGACGAGGCTCACCGTGCATCCGTTAGGTTTACCCCCCGCCAGGCTCTGGGCTGGCACGTATTATTCCCATTTTACACATGAAGGTACATGACATGCTTAAGGTTACCAGCTTGTGTGTTACAGAGATGCGACTGAAAGTCAGGTCCAATTGCTCCCGTCTACACCTTTTCCATTTGGACAGACCCCCTCCTACGTACTCGAGACACAAAGAATAGAAATGAAACAGTTGGGAACGACACCATGTCAAATGACACCCTTCGCCCTCCGGTGGTCCTAGGAGAGCCGAGAGGGTTCCAGTAAATGGTGAACTCCGTGGCGATTAGCTCGAGAGCAGACCCTTGTCAAAAGTTAGTATCTTTTTCTTGAAAGTTCTGTAATTTGGAGAAATTACTAATTCACTCTGGCTTATCTTTTTACGGTATTCCAAATCATTGAAACTTTATGGGGAATGGTCAAGTCAGGAGAGAGTAGACTGTACTGTGGTAACAAACAGTCCCAAATCTTAGTGGCCTAAGGCAACACGACGTCGTTTCTCTCCTTGAAAAACCAAACGTGGGTTAGTTGGGGGGGGGGGGTGCTCTGCTTCGTGTTGTCTTTGTGTTTACTCGGGGAAGCAGGCTCCGACAGAAGGAAAGAGAGCTATGGAAGTTCTCACGTGTCATTTCCATGGGCCATTACAAGCTATTGGGTCCCACCAAACACAGGGGCCATAGGAAGCGCAGACAGCTAGAAATATTCTGCAGGGAGAAAGAATCACTACCACAAGCCTGCAGTGAGGGGGAAGTTTCATGATGTGAAATTATGATGTATCTTGAATATCAAAGTTTCTAGTGTGATTATACTTTGGAAATTATACTTATGGAAAAGATTCAGGTTAAACGTACGATGTCCGTGTTTGATTTTTAAAAATTATTTTGTTTTTCATTGATCATTTTGAGTCGTTCTTAAAAATCATTTTGTTTTTCAGGGCTCCTGGGTGGCTCGGTCGGTCAAACGTCTGAGTCTTGATTTTGGTGCAGGTCATGATCTCACAGTCCGTGAGTTTGAGCCCGGAGTCAGGCTCTGTGATGACAGTGCAGAGCCTGCTTGGGATTCTCTCTCTCTCCCTCTTTCTCTACCCCTCCCCTACTCGTGCTCTCTCTCTCTCAAAATAAATAAACTGAAAAAAAGTCATTTTGTTTTCAATTTGATTCTAATTTTAAAAACTGGGCCAGCTCTATACCTGCCTGTAGAGCGTAACCCATGTGGAAGATAAGCCTGAGAATCAGCAAGATGGTACCTGATTGTCTTTGGGCGATTCAAAGTAACACTCATTGAAAACTTTGGATTATTAGTTCTAACTTCAAGTAAGCAGAGTAAAACTATCCTTTCCAAATGAGAATGCTACCATTCTCGGCTTTTCTAATTCCAGGTCGCAAAATCTGAACATTCTAGAACCACCTTTGAAAAATTTAAATATCTACTTTAAGAATCAGTGCTTGTTGCAAGATCGTGCGCCTTGACATGGGCGTTTTTTACCACAGCTCTCTCTCAAGGTGTCCTGGCCAAGCAAGTGCTTCCGAATGACCTTAGTGACACTTGAGCACAGTGCGATATTTCTTGACAAGGTAAAATGTACTTTGGAAAAGCTTATAGCTTTCCTCTGACCTGGGAGAGATGCTTTATGGCCAGAGAGGGTGAAAAGCCAGACACCTCCGAGAGGAATGTTTCCCTATGCCTGGAGACCACTTACAAAGATCACAAAGGAATCACCATTTTGGACGCAAAATTCATGTTCATTGCTTGTATTTTATTTTATTAAAAAAATTTTTTTTAACGTTTATCTTTATTTTTGAGACAGAGAGAGACAGAGCATGAGCGGGGGAGGGGCAGAGAGAGAGAGAAGGAGACACAGAATCTGAAGCAGGCTCCAGGCTCTGAGCTGTCAGCACAGGGCCGGATGCGGGGCTCGAACTTGTCAACTGTGAGATCGTGACCTGAGCTGAAGTCGGACACTCAACCGACTGAGCCACCCAGCTGCCCCATATTGCTTTTAAATTAGCAATGGGCCATATGGCATTTTTTTTTAAAAGGAAAGGATACATAAATAAATAATGATCTAATGCTGAAACTCCTAACAGTTTGAGTTCTTTCAATAAGGAAAGAACAATAGCCCTGAAATAAGGAATTAGCTGAATGGAGGTAGGGAGGAGCTCTCTAGGTGAGGGAGGTTGCAATGAGATGAAGAAAGCATCCCATAGGTGGGCTTTTACGTTCACAGATCAGAACATTTCCAATCGGGGAAAAAAAAAATTATACTTAAATCTACCCACCCAGCGAAGAGCCAAAAATTATTACTGTTTTGAGATTTCAGTTGTTTTGTAGGGAAGTGTATTAAGAATTAAATTGGGTGAAGGGGGCACGTGGGTGGCTCAGTCGGTTAAGCGTCCGACTTCGGCTCAAGTCACGATCTCACAGTTCCTGAGTTTGAGCCCCACGTCGGGCTCTGTGCTGACAGCTCAGAGCCTGGAGCCTGCCTCAGATTCTGTGTCTCCCTCTCTCTCTGCCCGTCCCCTACTCGTGCTCTGTCTCTCTCTGTCTCTCAAAAATAAATGAATGTTAAAAAAAAAAAAAAGAAGAATTAAATTGGGTGAAATCTTACCTGTGAGATTCTGGGCTGGGGGAGGGTGAGGAATGCATATTTTAAGAAAATGGTGAGTTGGCCGGGTTAGAAATTTTAGGTTTAGCAGCAATAATGTATTAGCAGCAAAAAATTTCTTTTAAAGTTCTCTCAACCAACGGCAGCAATTAACCAGTAGATTTCGTAGGAGAAAATGAGACTCGAAGAGTCAAAATAAAACAAACAACACAAAGCGAAACCTGCAACTGGAATGAGTTATTCTTTAAGATTTCAAAAACAGGGGAAGCGAAACTTCAACCAAAGCATTCAACTTTGCAAAAGCCCCGCTCTGTGTTGGATATGCCTCAACTTGAAGACGTAAACTTCGAAATAAGACCCTGGTCTAAAACCCGTTGAGGTGAGCAGGGCAGAGCTCCCTGCATCCCTCGCCGGTTACCTGCTTCCCCAGGGCCTCCTATGTCACCACCACTGTCACCGGTGCCAGGGGTTCCTAGACTCGAATGTGTACGTGCAAAGGTGGACAGCACAAAGATCGGTAAGAGAGGACAGAAGCCAGGAAACACACAGTATCCTGAAATGTAAACACCCAATCCTCTGATAAAACTTGCTGCCATTTTGTTTGAAAAGTAGAAAGACGTTGGGCATCCATTCTCCCTGTAAGGTAGGCACGGCTCTAGAAGAAAGCCCTGGTAAGTTCCAGACAAATGAAGGCTGACAGGCATATATGGTTTGGCATGCTGTGGCTGCCAGGGGCTTACTTCTAACGAGGGTAGATGAGCACATTTATATCGGTTATTTTTTTAAATGCCAAAACGGGGATATTTGGGACAAAAACAAAATGATAAGAGGCTAGGAGTACCAACAGGTTTACATACTTTAATGCTCCTGAATCTCCCTGGGTTTTAACTCCTAACATGAACGTTTTAGTAGCAGACGTTCTAGTTCTTAAATCGGTCCTGACTACTCTCTAATTTACGCAGCCCTCGGTTATGAAAATACATACATTTTATTTATGACTGGTAATCAATGCTTTCTCCTCTCAGCGCATTTCCCGCTCTCGCCAAATACACACCGCATCGTGCTTCCTTAGAAAGTTTTTCTTTTCAACAAACCAAAGACTGAGGCAAATGTCAACTTTTTAAAAGCTTATTTATTTATCCCGAGAGTGACAGAGGCAGCACGAGTGGGGGAGGGGCAGAGAGCGAGGGAGACAGAGAATCCCAAGCAGGCTCCACATTGCCATTGCAGAGACCGATGCAGGGCTTGAACTCACGAAACTGCGAGATCACGACCTGAGTCGAAACCAAGAGTCAGGTGCTTAACCAGCCGAGCCACCCGGGATCCCAGCGAATATCAGTTCTTAGCCTGACCGCACACTCCCAGTTTGCGGTTGGGGTTTTAATTCCTACCTAACAAGACGGGCTTTATTTACTTGTGTAACAAGCAAGGTCAGCAAACATTTAGGTGTTTTCTTAGTGTCACGGCAAAGTAAACGGAAAAACAGTTTTACAGTAATGGCTACTCTTTGCTGAAAATTTCATTGGTGACAGAACCATCACAAATGTCATGAACCCTCATCAATCCTATAGAGTGGGTATTAGGATATTTTTTAGTTTTGAGACAGAGAGAGAGAGAGAGAGCTCAAGCAAGGGAGAGGGGCTGAGGGAGAGAGAGAAAGAATCTTAAGCAGTCTCCACGCTCAGCACAGAGCCCAACGTGGGGCTCGGTCCCATGACCCTGGGATCATGACCCGAGCGGAAATCAAGAGTTGGACACCCAACTGGCTGAGCCACCAAGGCACCCCTAAAGTAGGTATTATTAAACTCATTTTACAGGTGAGGAAACTGAGGTTGGGAGCAGCTACGTTCTTCACCTGGGGCCACTCAGCCAGGAACTAGCAGAGCCTGGATTTGAAGGCTCGGTTTTGTGAGACCTGCATCTTCCCAGCGGCCGGGTTCTACCGGGCTTCAGGGTTTTGGGTTAAGGGAAGGCAGCCGGCAGTTCGAACTTGCTGCCCTCCCTGGCGGTATCCGGGAGAGCTGCTCACCACCCTTAAATAAATAAATAGCTGTTACTCCTCCCGCCAGAGCAGGCCATATCGAGTTACTGCAAGGAACAGCTCCTTTGCAAATCCAGGCCTATAATTTGGAAATGGTCCCTGGTGACTTTTCACTGGGGGCTCCTGTTTTGGCTTGTTTTCTCTGTCCCTAGCTGTGGCTGGCCTCTTAGCTCTCGGTTTGGGAGGACCTTCTGGAACTTCTTTCCGGGACCTCTCAAGTAAATTTTGTGTTTCATCTAATTTGGTGACTACCCCCTCACCGGGTTTTAGCTTTTTTGACGGGGATGCCAGCTTCTCTGGGTGCCGCGCAAAGTACTCCTCAACAACTGTGAGTATACCCTCGGGCCGGAAGTGGATTAACCGGGAAGCTGATGAGGCTTAATCAGGATCCCAATGTGAATGACCCCTTGCTTCCCAAGGACATTGAGTTCGTAGGGTAGTAGTGTTAGTAAAATTAGCAAAAGGTGTTTCAATTGCCGGTGGTTAGGACTGTTGTCTTTCTTTTGTTTTTTGTTTTTTAAGTTTATTTACTTATTTTGAGAGAGAACACGAGCAGGGTAGGAGTAGAGAGAGGGGGAAAGAAAGAATCCCAAGCAGGCTCTGTGCTGTCAGCGAGGAGCCTGAGGTGGGGCTCGAACTCAAGAACCGTGAGTTCATGACCTGAGCCGAAGTCTGACACATGTCCGACTCACGTCCCCCCTGACGCACATCCAGGGGACAGTGGGTTTCTCCTTTAAATTCTCCTTTCCCCTCTCCTCCCTTCCCTTCCCTCCCTTCCCTTTCCTTCTCTTCCCTCCCCTCCCCTCCCCTCCCCTCCCCTCCCTTTCCTCCTTCCAAAGAACACAGGATGTTCTCTTCAAAGAGTCTAATGCTAAGGATCAACCTAAGAATATCAACAGTGATTAATTCTGAGAGATGTGAATTAGAAGTGAGTTTCCTTGTTTTCCTTTTTATATACACAATAAAACCTTGATTTGTGAGCATAATTCGTTCCTGGAACATGCTTATAATCCAAAGCACTTGTATATCAAAGCAACTTTCAAAAACCGTTGGCTTGGTTGTGATCATGTGATGTGTGGCGTCACGGACCTCGTATTGCAAGACATCGCTCGTGTATCAAGTTAAAATTGATTAGAAATGTTTGCTCGTCTTGTGAACACTTGCAGAACAAGTCACTCGTGATCCAAGGTTTTACTGTATACTTTCTGATCTCTCTGTAAATAGAATGTATTAGCAATAAGAAAAAGAAGCACGTGAGACCCCTTCCCCCACTGCACCCACAACCGTGTGTGTGTGTGTGTGTGTGTGTGTGTGTGTGATTTTACTGTGGAAATCATTTTCCTTCCTTCCCTCCCTACTCTTCTCCCTCTTTTCCTCAGCATAAATGTATAAGGGCTTGCTGGCATCTTAATAACTCTCTGGGAACTTCAAAGAAAGCCTTATTTCATACCTTTTAAAACTGTGTGTGAGATAGAAATTTTTAATTTGAGAAAACAGAAGATAGGAGGCAATTTTCTTTGACTTTGACTTTTTGTGTGTGATTGTCAGATATATGTAAAGGGGAGGTCCATGAGTAAACTGCTCGCTAGCAGTTGAGACCCGAACAACACGGAAGCAGAAATTAGGATCTAATTACCTGTCTACATTATTGTCATTCAAGACACGAGACTGCTGAGGTTTATAATTGTGGGGGAAATCGATTCCCTTAGTGCGTTGAGATTTTTGTGGAAGTCCACGAGACGCGGTTTGGCTGCTTGTAAGGACGCCCCCTGTCTCTCTTCCACTAATGATGAGTGTGAGGCAGGTACCAGCCCTTGGTTGCACGTCCTCTGGGCACAGAACTTAGGTACCAAGCAGGTGTACAAGGTGTGGATGTTTCAGTAGTTCTTTCAAAGACCAAAATATTTATGGTAAAAATGGAATGCTGTATTTAGAACATAAGCTGAATCCCTATTACAATTAACAGCTGCCATAGAAAGGTTTCTAGGATTGTCTTTATTTACTCTCTGCATTTTGGGCCACCCCAGGCCTTCTGCCCTTGCTTTGTGCCTCAGGACATTCTCATTGCAAGGTCCTTAGAGCCCTTGCTAAATGGCTCATTAACACTCTCTGGCTACTTGTTAGTGTCTCCTCTGGTTTCCTTAAGGTCTCTTGGTTAGCCCTGTAACTGCACACAGTAGGCATTCAGATGGAGTTCTTTCAAATACGCATCACAATCACAAAGTCCTCTAGGTTGGACACAGGACTCTCCCCGGTGGCCCCACCCTCCCCTCCCGTGTCCCTTCCTTCAACCAGCCCCACCTCTCCGCCTGTGTCTGGTCCCCTCCCAGGTCCACTTTCTCTGTGTGCTGATGTTTTGAGAGGGGGCACTGTGCTCCCGGATTTCTGAAAGGAGCCATGCCAGCTTGCAACAAAACCAAATACAAGCTACAGGCAGGTAAACCATTAGGCGAAACTTGACTGTGAAGCCTGTTTTTTTTCTACATTCTTGGAGCATTAGTGTGTGAATAGGAACTCCATAATGAACTATCACTTTCTTTCTTTCCTTTCTTTTCTTTCTTTCTTTCTTTCTTTCTTTCTTTCTTTCTTTCTTTCTCTTTCTTTCTTCTTTCTTTTCTTTCTTTCTTTCTTTCTTTCTTTCTTTCTTTCTTTCTTTCATTCATTATCGAAATGGCCCACAATGTTAGGTTAGTTTTAGGTGTACAAGATGGTGATGTTATAGTTCCATACAGTACTTGGTGCTCGTGAAGATCGCTGCGGTCCCCGTCTGTCACCGTGCGACGTTGTTACCGTATTATTGACTACGCCGTACTTTTCATCTCTGTGACTTATTAATTTCCAACCTGGAAATGCGTGCCTCTTACTCCCCTTCACCTATTTTGCCCACCTCTCCACCCACCTCCCCTTCTGAGAGGCTGTTTGTTTGTTCGTTTGTTTTGATTTCATACTAGCACTGACAGTCTAACTCTAGGTGACGGTCAGCAGGGAGGGCTTGGAAGATTGTGCGATTAAACGAGCTAAAATGTGGATAAACTGTCACCTGGTGCTTGGCACGCGGTTGGCCCTCCAGTAGTATTTCATTTTCTTCCTTTTGTCACGGTGGTCCGGTCACAATTGTAGCCCTGTGACAGTGCGTAGCTCTGCTCCATAAAGAATCACTTAGAACTTAATGAGCTGTCTTTCCTCCAATGCCATGGGCGGTGTCAACACAATGCTAAACATTGTGACAATTTTTGACTGAATTGAGTTAACTGACTGAATGTTTTGAAGTATTGACACAGCAGCTACAAGAGTGAGAAATGTAGTCAAGCCAGCTATTTGGTACGATGAGAAACGGCAACCGTTTCAAGAGTAAACTAGCAAAGAACAGGAGAAGCCAGTGGGTGTTAGGTGGCCACAGGGCTACCGGGAAGCATTTGCCAAACGACCCGGTTTAGGGGACAGACGGGGGAAGTGGAAGTCTGAAGATGTCCCTGGATCACCTGACAAGCAGAGCAAAGCTGAGGGACCACGCGGTCTCACCCCTTTTTTACCAAAGCCTCTTTAATCGACGCCGAAGGAACGCCAGTAGAGAATGGAAAGTCTTCGCGAATGTTTGAGAAATGACAAGTGACGATTTGTTTCTTCCTTCTGTCCTTTTCAGCCACTGTCTGCCTTTAGGTCCCTTCGTCTGATGGCCCTGAGGATGGGTGTCATGCTCTCTAGTGCTGGCGGCCCACAGATGGGCTGGGGGTGGGAAATCTTTGCAAAGAAAGTTGGGGAAAGGATTGTTCTGATTGGGAAATACTTGTTCCGCAGTTCAATTTTCAGTGAATATTTTTTAAAGATTAGAAACATTGTGTTTTACAGGTACATGTGAATCTATAAGTTGTTACACAGACATATAAATAATGTATAATCAGTAATATAATTCATATTATCTCTCTGCTATATTATACATGTAACATATACGGTATTATATATATACTACATATACAGTGTTATCTCTCAGATGTGCAGTGAGATAACATAGTATATATACCATGTATAAAATATTGCATGTATTATATGTATAATGTGTAATGATACATGGATAATACATAATATATGGGGCAGGGAGAGAGAATTGAGTAATTTTATTATTATTATTTTTAATGTTTATTTTTGAGAGAGACAGAGAGAGACAGAGCATGAATGAGGGGTAGGGTCAATACAATAACTCTGTGTGAGGAACCTCCTCTGGCAAAAAGAGAGTTGGGAAAGGCCAACTTGGTTGACCCAAGAGACATTCAATATAACAAAATTTTACTTGAACCAAAGGACCTGGATAGGTTTGTGAGGTTGCTGTAAGAGATTCTGGCATCTCTGTGTGAGGAGACCACAGCTGGTTCACTGTCCTCACCAGGGAAGCCTAGTTCAGGTCAGACTGGATCAAGCAAATGAAGTAACTATTTTGACTGGTTTTTCGGTCCAGGACCTTCCCTCCTTCCAGGGCATTGGTAAGAATGATCGAATCACTTTGTGCAGTCATAGACTTGAGACAGCCTATCGCTTGTGGCCTTTATTCCGATTCATTCTATGGCACACAGCTCGCGTCACAGAGAACCCGGTTGAGGGTATGAACCATTTTTTTTTTCCTTTTTCCAGTATTTTACGGTGTCTCCACAAACCTAGAGGGCCCGCTGGAAACAATAAGGGCAGCCCAGCTAAAATGCACTCCTGCCGGCGAGGATAGCTATAAATGTCAAGCTACAGGATTTTAAAGACTTACCGTAAGTAGCTCATACCTAGCTTGTACATTTATAAGCATTATTGAGTTGGAAGATAATGACAGTCACATGTTGGGAATAGAATATGACATCCTAATGTCCACTCCTCTTCTCTGTGAGTCTCCCGAGTCCAATTACTGAAACCTAAAAATGCAGCACTTTAGTGCATGAACTACAGAGCCAGTGGGAATAATTAATACTAAGAATATTTATTTACAGGCCTCACAAAACACAGAGTAATAGGGAAAAAAAAACATGCTCGACAAAGACATTTAATTGTACAATTTTCATTTTGAACTTTTGTTTACAAAAATGTACGTATTCCTACTGCACAAGGCCGGCCGTGTTGTTTCGCCTAATGTTAATTTTATTTCTGTGTCTTGGCATAATGAGAGAACTATTGTCAAATCTGTTAGAAGTATAGGAACTGTGCTGGAGAATCTGGTTTTATCGGTTAAGATGTTCTCCCTACAAAGAAACACTCAAGTCCAACTGAAATGATCTTAAACAATAAAGACATTCATTGGCTCATGTAACTAGAGGGATGGTGAGATTTAGGGTCACTTAGCCTGGTGGGGCTGTTGGTTTTTTTTTTAATTTTTAATGTTTATTTAGTTTTGAGAACGAGAGAGAGAGAGAGAGAGAGACAGCATGAGCAAGGGAGGGGCAGACACAAAATCCGGAGCAGGCTCCGGGTTCTGAGCCATCAGCACAGAGCTGGACATGGGGCTTGAACTCATGAACTGTGAGATCATGACCTGAGCTGAAGTCGGTTGCTAAACCGACTGAGCCACCCAGGCGCCCCAGGGGCCGGTTTTGTTCATCAGCTGGACCCTCACTTGGGTCTTGATTTAATTCTCGGGCTGCTTCCGTCATCCTGGCGAAGAGCCCTGGCAGTGCTCCTGGCTGCACACGTATAGTCATGGAGAGCAAGGAGACAGGTACCAGTTGGCACTATGTTCTGTTATAAAAAAAGAAAGAAAAAATAGGGGGAGGAAGAAGAAGGGGCATGGAGAGAGAGAGAGAAAGAAAGAAACAAAGAATGAGCTACATAGCGACTGCCTACAGGGATGGCAGTTCGTCCTGGGTCTTAAGAAGCCTGGGCTGAGGCAGTCCATCCGGTTGGGACCCAGTGTGGCGATCCCTTCTGGACCCACGTTCTTTCCATCGTTCTGTTGCCGGGCCTGTGAGACTCATGTCTACAGTTCAGAAAACAGTCAAATCCGTCCTCTCGTTTCGGGAGAAAGACAAAACTTTCCTGAAAGCCACCCCCAACAGACCGCCACTTCTGTGCTATTGGCAGGTGTTGGATCATTACCCAATGTCCATTTTTCCTTCTTCCTTATCGTCAGAACCTTGACTTTTTTTCAGAGAGGCAATGTGGCCGTTAAAAAATACACATGTCCCCATGCTAGCTACACTATGGACAATAGCCAAATTGTGGAAAGAGCCCAAATGTCTATGACTGATGAACGGACAAAGAAGATGTGAGATACACACGCGCGCGCGCGCACACACACACACACACACACTGGAATATTACTCAGCTATCAAAAAGAATGAAATCTTGCCATTTGCAATAATGTGGATGGAGTTAGAGTGTATTATGCTAAGCGAAATTAAGTCAGTCAGAGAAAGACAGATATCATATGATTTCACTCATATGTGGAATTTAAGAAGGAGAACAGATGAACATAGGGGAAGGGAAGGAAAAATGAGATAAAAACAGAGAGAAAGGCAAACCACAAGAGACTCTTAAATCCAGAGAACAAACTGAGGGCTGCTGGCGGGGAGGCGGGCGGGGGGGATGGGCTAAATGGGTGATGGGCATTAAGGAGGACACTTGTTGGGATGAGCACTGGGTGTTACATGTAAGTGATGAAGCACTAAATTCTATTCCTGAAAAAAAAAAAAAAAAACCAACATATCCTCAGGCTAGACTTTCCAGATTTAGCAAAAACAAAAAAAAACAGGATGCCCAGCATGGGACAGACATACTTATACAAAAATTATTTGTGTATCTGCAACTCAAGATTAGCTGAACGTCCTGTATTTTATCTGGCAACCCTACCTTAGATTTCCTTGAAGGTAGCATGGCCGTGAAAGAGACATCTGCTAGGTGGGGTTCCAGAAAAGCTTTCTGAAAAGGGACTAAACGTATCAGACATGATCCTTTTGTCCTTTGCACCTTGCCATCCCTGCTTCATCCTGCCTGGACTTTGGACAGAATATCCAGAACTGTTTTGTAGTCAAGAAATATGCTTTTTAAATGTTGCAGAGAAAATAAGGGGGGAAGTCTGGTTCCTTGAGCATCTCTGATTCTACCCCCAGATTCTTTACTATCCAAGACCAAATAAATCCCTTATTTGGTTAAGTCACTATAGTTCAGTTTGGGCTGCGTGCTTCCAAATGGAATCCTAACTGATATCAGCTACCCCTTGCAGGAAGAGTGAGGAAGAGGCTGGCTGGTGGTTCTACCAAACGACTCTGTTTTCTTGCTTCCTACACACCTAGACTACATTCCCAGCCCCCTGCCGTTAGGTGGGGCCGTATGACTGAATTCGGGCCAATGGAAAGTGAGTACAGGTCTTGTACCTAACTTCCAGGCCCGACTCATGCTCCTCCCTGTCCTATCTCTACATCAGGAACAAGGGTCCTCAGGGAATAGTGGAGACCCTGGATAAAAGCAGCCTGGACTGTTGATGACTTTGTGGACTAGACTCCTTCTACCTCATGCTGGCACTCATTGTATTGTAATGTGAGCAAAAGATAAACTTTTCTTGGGGTAAGCTACTGAGATGTTGGGTTGCTCGCAGTCAGCCAAGTGAATGATATCTGGCCTAGGAGAGACTGCTTCAGGCCTAGAATTCCAGGCAAGAATCCCGAGATTCACTTTCATTGGTTTACACATCCGTCCACCCCTTCATCAGTGCAATGGAATGTTCTGATTGGGTTAAACGGATCCTGATGCATCCTGGAGCCGGAGCTGGGGCTGGGGCCAACTTTTCCCTGAGGCCCACAGTCAGCCAGCGTCCCAGCAGGAAACAGAGTAACTTGAGGAGAGTTTAATAAAGTGACTATTTGCAAAGATGGAGGTGTGTAGGGAATCCACACAAGAGTGCAGGACCCTGTAGCTGGTAATATCAGCACCTTAGCACCCCCAGTCCTGAAGAGTGGGTTGGTGAATGGTTTCCAGAGCCCCGAGACAGTACCATAGATACAGATAGCTAGTGGGGAGAGGGCTGCTTGTCAAGGCTCATGACGTTAGGCACAGGGAAGCAGCCAGCCTGCACAGTGGAGCCAGAGAGAACAGCTACCTTGGCTTTACTTTCCTGCTTTCTGATCTCCTTTGGGGCTCCCCACTGGCCAAACCAAAGTGGAAGCCCGAGGTCATCAGGGCCCATAATGTAGTCCCTACAGGTCAGGTTCCCAGGAGAAAGGAGGGGGGAGAAGGGAGGAAAATGGGTCTGGAGGGGGCAGGTAGTGCAGGCTGTGCGTGCGAAGGGTCCACACCCAAACCAAATCTGGGTTCTGTTGGGAAGGCGAAAGAGGGTAAGGAAGCGTGGGCAGCAATCTATAGTTTCTTCCTCGCTGGTCACATCTCAGGGCCTGGGGATAACTTATTATTTTTTTTAGAAAGCAATCTTTTGGGCCTATGACAAGTCCATAGAAGGAATGGCTTTTGCATTTTCACGCACATGATAAATTCCAAGTTCTGGGAGATGTCGAATAACTTATTTATCAAAGCATTAGAGTTGCCAGGACAACAGAATTTAATTTAGTGGTGTTCGATTTACACATTGCTTTAATTCTTCTGTCAGGGCCATTTGTTTCGTTCTGTCTCCTTTGGTTTGGAAAGCGTTCCTGCTAAGAGCAATTATAATATCAGTAATATCCACTGCTTTATTAATATTTTTATATAATGCAATGCCTGCTTTCTTGGCCAGGACTTTTTGATCTCTTGTAATTGGTTTTATTCCAGGACATCTTGTTGCAACTGATGCTGAAGACAGTCTTAGGTTTGTACTTTTAGTGCTGAATAAATTCTCGTGTTGATTCACACTTGATGGCTAATTTTGCATAATCTTAGCATTACTTTGGGGCCTGCTGATATTAATCATAACAGCCGTAGTAATGCGTTGTTAAATTGTATGTTAAGTGGTCTTGAAGATTTTCATGCGTCCCCTATAGAAGCTTTCCTTAACTGCATGCTTATGAAATTTTTAGTGACAGTCATGCTTTCCTACACTATACTATCCCTGTGAGTTAGGTAGAGCAGGTATGATTATTACATAAAATTTTGGTAATTCTTATTATAGAACAGTCATGGGGACTCCTAGTGGCTCAGTTGGTTGAGTGTCAGACCCTTGATTTTGGCTCAGGTCATGATCCCAGGATGCTGTTTAAAATTCTCTCTCTCACCCTCTCTCTCTGCCCCTCCTCCACTTTCTCAAAACAAAACAAAACAAAACAAAACAAAACAAAAAACAGTCCTTAAATATATCTAAGTATAAGGTGAAAATAAATATCTTTGTTCTACCAGTCAAATATAACTTTGATTAATATATTGGTCTATATCCTTTCAGAATTTTCTCCAAGATTTATGTATTTTTCTTCTTACAAAGATGGGATCCCACTGAGATACTGTTTTTCTGATTTTTTTTTTTTTTTTACTTACATCATGAACATTTTTTCATATTAAAAACTGAACTTCAGGGGTGCCTGGGTGACTCCATCGGTTAAACATCTGACTTCAGATCAGGTCACGATCTCACGGTTCATGGGTTTGAGTCCTGCATTGGGCTCTGGGCTGACAGCTTAGAGCCTGGAGCCTGCTTCAGATTCTGTGTCTCTCTCTCCCTCTGCCCCTCCCCCACTCATGCTCTGTCTCTCTCTCTCTCTCTTTCTCAAAAATAAATAAACATTTAAAAAATTAAAAAAAAAAACCCGTACTTCAGAAATGTCACTCTTAATAGCAGTAAACTATCCCACTACAGATATATTGTAATTTGTTACTATTCCCTTAATTTTGATTTTTGATTTTTTTGTAATTTTTTGCTATTATCCACAGTGCCTGGAAAAAAAAATACTGTGTATTCGTCTTTGAGCTCTAGTCCAGTTATTTTCTTTGGACAATTATCTAAAAATAGAACTGCTGGGACACATGTTAAACAAAATGTTAAAGCTTTTGATACATATTGGAGCAGATACTGTCATCATATCTTGCAAAAAGTATCTCTTCAGGGTCATCTACTAATTTGCCTTGCTTCAGTCATGAATTAGTTTTGCTTTTGTGATTTTGAATCGTAAGAGGCAGATGACACTGGTGAATTCTTGTTTTCATGTGTAGATTTAACTTGGAGTCTACAGTGAACGTTCTTTTTTTAAATTTTTTTTAACACTTATTCATTTTTTTGAGAAACAGACACAGAGTATGAGTCGGGGAGGGGCAGAGAGAGAGAGGGAGACACAGAATCCGAAGAAGGCTCCAGGCTCTGAGCTGTCAGTGCACAGCCGGATGCAGGGCTCGAACTCACAAACTGCGAGATCATGACCTGAGCTGAAGCTGGACGCCTAACCGACCGAGTCACCCAGGCGCCCCTACAGCGAACGTTCTTAGTTGCAAGCAACAGAAATGGAATGGACCGATCGATGCAGAAAAGTAATTTATGGAAAGGTAGCTCTTGGAATCCTGGGCAGGGCCGGGCTGGGGTAACCCTGGTGCAAAGCTAAGGCGCCGGAAAAGGTAATGCAAATGATGAAGCAGAGCTGGTCTGCCACAAAACACTGAATGTCATCGTTTCGTGGCTGCCCCTGCTGCAGCCCCTGTCGGTGCTCCGCCTCAGCCCCTTGGCACCCACTACTCCTTCCAAGATCGTGGTTTCTGAAAGTCCGCGTGGCTCTCCACCTGCGGGCTTCCTCTGGCCCTGCTCTGCCCACCCCAGGCGGGGAAGGCTGGATGCTACAAGAGGATAAGTGATCTTAGGACAAAGGAGAATTGAAGAATGTATTCTTCTGCTTGTGCTGCCAGAACAAATACCGTGGAGCGGGTGGCTTAAGAGAAATTTACTTCCTCTCAGTTTTGGAGACTGGAGTATCCCAGATCAAGGCACAGGCTGATTCAATTCTTGGTGGGGGCTATTCTCTGGACTTGAAGACAGCTCCCTTTTGGCCGTGCTCACATGGCCTTTTCTTAAGTGTGCATGGAAAGAGAGAGAGAGAGAGAGAGAGCGCGCGCTCTGGTGTCTCTTCTTCCAAAGACACTAATCCTATAGATAAGGTCCTCACCTCTATGACCTTTACCTTTAATTACTTCCTTATTCCAAATAGAGCCAGAATGGGGGTCAGGGCTTCAACACATGGATTTTGTGGAGGATTCAAACTTTCAGCCCACAGACAGGAGACATAGTCCAGATTTCTCCCCATCTCCTCGAGGTCCCCAACAGGACTGAACCTCTTGGGCTCACAGGGGTACCCTGTTCCCCGAGGCACCCTGTTTGGTTTTCTTCTGTTCTCCAACTTCTTGACCCAAGGTGCTTCCTGAGATCATGGCCCAAATAAACCACTTGTTTTCAAATTCTTTTTTTTTTTTTTTTGAGAGAGAGAATGAGCACAGGAGGGGCAGAGAGAGAGAGGGAGAGAGAGGATCCCAAGCAGGCTCCACACCATCAGCGCAGAGCCCGATGAGGGGCTAGAACTCACAAACTCCAAGATCGTGCCCCCAGCTGAAATCAAGAGTCGGAGCCTCCCCAGGTGCCCCGTCTTCTTATCTCAGGGTCTGCTTCGAGGTGGGGGGCGGGCATCCAGTTTGATAGTTTGGGTCAAAGGACGTTCTGAAACAATGCCCCTGACATGGGGAAAGAGCATGCTGCAGTGTTTCTGCTTCTTGTGTTCTGGGTCAGCATCGGGGAGTGGGCACAGGGTGACCCAACAGCATGCTGGCTGCAGGGAGCCTGGGAAAGCAGGTATCTTGAGCAATAATGGAGTTTCAGGCCCTCAAACTCAGGAAGGAGGTTCAAACACTGGCAGTCAAAGAGAATAAAAAAACGTTCTTTTTTTTTTTTTTTTTTTTTAGTTTTTGTTTGTAATGTTTATTTTTGAGAGAGAGAGAGACAGAGCACAAGTGGGGGAGGGGCAGAGAAAGAGGGAGACACGGAATCTGAAACAGGCTCCAGGCTCTGAGCCTTCAGCACAGAGCCCAATGAGGGGCTCAAACCCACAAACCGCAAGATCCTGACCTGAGCCAAAGTTGGATGCTCACCCGACTGAACCACTCAGGTGCCCCATGCTCTTCTTCTTCTTTTTCTTTTCTTTTCTTTTCTTTTTTTAAGAATACTAAATGTTCTTTAGGATGGGTCATCTGTGTATTTTTGCTGGGTTCTTCCATTTTCCCGTTATGGAAACCGGTTGCATTCAGACCTGTTGTAAAAGCCACCGTTGGCAGAGAAAATGCTGATATTATTTTCTCTTTTTATGCTTCTGTATCATTCAGCTCCGCTCTTGTGTTTCAATTACAGAGGCAGTAATACAGCATTTGCTGCCGTTCCACAAAGGTGGAAAATTATCTACTGGCCACTCATAGGCTAAAAGAGAAACGAAGTGAGAAATTCTTCTACCCAGAGAAACACCCATGGGGGTTCAGTCCACAAGTTGTAGAACTTTTTTAGGAAAGCAATTTCTCAGTTCTTTTCACACTGACTTATATAGATGATTGTGGAACCTCTAGGGAAAGTACTGAGCTCAGGATTTCTGAAGTTCTGATGTAGGAGCTCTTGGCCACCTGGGCCTGGGTGGTGACTGCAAAGAGAAGGTCTTGGGAGAGACAGATGAGTTATTGGCAAGGAGGGAACAGCATGGTACCGTCTTTCTTCCTTGTCGAGAATCTTTGATGTGAGAGAATGAGTAGCATATTAATCAATGCAGAGTTTAAAAATATATATATTTTATAATGTGTATTCATTTTTGGGAGAGTGTGAGCGGGGGAGGGGCAGAGAGAGGGAGACACAGAATCTGAAGCAGCTTCCAGGCTCTGAGCTGTCAGCACAGAGCCTGATGTGGTGCTCGAATCCACATGCTGAGAGACCATGAGCCGAAGTCGGATGCTTAACGGACTGAGCCACCCAGGCGCCCCTAACCAATGCAGTTTTCAAAGGACCTACAGCAATGAGTTGATCCATCATACTCCAAGAGCATAGAGACTTTATCCCCAATCTTGTAGTGCTAATTTCTTTTTCTTTTCCTTTTTTCTTTTAGACAGAGAGAGAGAGGGAGAGAGAGAGAGAGAGAGAGAGAGGAATGCACATGAGTTGGGGATGGACAGAGGGAGAGAAAGAGAGAGACAGAGAATTCCAAGCAGGCTCCATGCTGTCAGTGCAGAGCCCCAGGTGGGGTTTGATCCCCCTGAGCCTGGGATCGTGACCTGAGCCGAAATCCAGAGTCAGATGCTTAACTGACTGAGCCACCTCGGTGCCCCTGCGGTGCTAAGTAAAAAAAAAATAAAATAAAATTAAAAAAAATTTTATTTATTTTTGAGAGAGAGAGAGTGCGAGCCAGAGAGGGGCAGAGAGAGAGGGAGGTGCAGAATATGAAGCAGGCTCCAGGCTCTGCACTGTCAGCACCGAGCCCCATGCAGGGCTCGAACTCCCGAACCACGAGATCATGACCTGAGCTGAATTTGGATGCTTCACTGACTGAGTCACCCAGGTGCCCCTACGATGCTGATTGTTAAAGTGAATTTGCAAATATGCTTCCAGTAAGTATGTTGCCAAACCTGCTTACTCTGATAAGGCACCCTCATTCCTCAACCGTAGGGAGTAATTTATCCAGCTCCTGGAGCATAGAAATGCTCCAGGAGCTGGATAAATTGTCCTAGGTGTACATTTGCCAATCATACAAATTACTTATTTAAGAAAACTTTTGCAACATTTTAATGTATACTGAAGAAAACAGGTGAATCGATTCTATTCTATCCAAACCTTCGCCAATTGCTTTGAGATATGTGTTTCTAGAACGTGGGTGAATTGAGAAGACATCACAAACAATGCAACAGAAATTCTCAGGGCATCCTTTGTTACCTCACAAAGATAGCAATCACGATAAAAATCTTACATTAAAAAAACTTTTCGGGGGCGCCTGGGTGGCTCAGTCGGTTAAGTGGCCGACTTCGGCTCGGGTCATGATCTCGCGGTCTGTGGGTTCAAGCCCCGTGTCGGGTTCTGTGCTGACAGCTCAGAGCCTGGAGCCTGTTTCGAATTCTGTCTCCTTCTCTCTCTGCTGCTCTCCCACTCGTGCTCTGTTCCTGTCTCTCAAAAATAAACATTGAAAAAAAATTAAAAATTTTTAAATGTTTATTTATTTTTGAGAGAGAGACAGAGCATGTGGAAATGAATAAGGATATTGTTAGTTTCTTTTTTTAAATTTTTTTAATTAAAAAAATTTTTAAATGTTTTTATTTTATTTTTGAGAGAGAGAGAGACAGCGTGTGAGCGGGGGAGGGGTAGAGAGAGAGGGAGACACAGAATCCGAAGCAGGCTCCAGGCTCTGAGCTGTCAGCACAGAGCCTGACGTGGGGCTTGAACTCACAGACTGCGAGATCCTGACCTGAGCCAAAGGGACGCCCAACCGACTGCACCACCCAGGCACCCCTATTATTACAGTTTCTAAATTTCGAGATGTCAGTGTCATTTGTCACCTTTTGACATTTGTAATTTTTGGTAATTTTTTTCTTATGGAGCGTAAATACGTTCACGTCTACTTTTGTATTTTGAAGTTTTTATTTTTATTTTTTATCTTAAAAAAATTTTTTTTTAACATTTATTTATTTTTGAGACAGAGAGAGACAGAGCATGAACAGGGGAGGGTCAGAGAGAGGGAGACACAGAATCTGAAACAGGCTCCAGGCTCTGAGCTGTCAGCACAGAGCCCGACGCGGGGCTCAAACCCATGGACCGTGAGATCATGACCTGAATTGAAGTCAGACGCTTAACGACTGAGCCACCCAGGCGCCCCTCGAAGTTTTTAATTCTTTTCCCTGGAGAAGCGCTCCAGAATTATGTTGACGTTAGGACCCACAAAACCTGGGTCTTTCTATCCGTGAATAGAAATGCGCTAGTTATGCTCAAGATCAATTCTGGTGCCCCCAGGGGAGATGGTCTTCAGATTAGGTCTTTAGAATTTGGCGTCTAAAAAAGCATAAAGATGACACTCTGTTCACCCGGTCACCAAGTCAGGAAGCAACCTTCTTTTTTCCATCCCATACTTAGGGACAGAGCCCAACACAGATAAGGAGAACAGGCCCCTTTCTGAGAAGAAGTAGCAATTGTATCCTTTGATTGTGAATTAGGCAGGTAGTTGAGGTCAAACCACTTGTGTCTTGGCGCCCTGCCCTTAGCCTGCGTCCCTGTTGGTGTGGCACACAAAATTCTGCAGAAGGAGAGAACGGGCCAGCCGCTGCCAAATCTGCTTTTTTGTATCATCTTCCTGACCGTCGGCTCAGCCCCTAAAACCCAGGATGACGGTCCCGGTGCGCTGGCCGCCCACACGTGGCCTCTGTTCTGATCCGTGGGTGCCACGCCCTTGCAGGGGTTCAATATTGTGCACACCCTCCTGCAAACCTCTCTGGAGTCGTAGCCGTTACGAAATCAGGCTTTGGCACCTGCTGCTTCACGGAACCAATTTTGACTAATCCCGTCAATAAGTGTAGCCAGTTGTCTTCGGTGCGGTTTCCTGGGAAACAGACCCGGAGACCCCGAGTCCCCGGGCAGACAGTTGCACCCGTAGAGCACCTGTAGAGCGGGAAAAGCACCTGTAGAGCGGCGGGGGGAGGCGGGGTGGGGCCCAGGCAGGTACCAACACACCATGGTGGTGTGAAAGAATGGATGGAACATTCTAAGGTGCAGTTAGTAGGGTGTTTTCAAAGCGTTTGTGGCAGGCCTTCTTTGCATTGATAAAATCTCTCCAGAGTTCAAGAAAGCTTACAGGTTTTGAAAATTTCGATGATTAATTCAGGCTGATCCCTGCTAAGTGTTTGGGAACAAGTCTGATGGACAGAAAGCATCCATTTGATGGCGAGTGGAAATAAAATGGTTGCCTTGGATTACCAAATAGCTGGATAGATTTTCAGGGCCTAATGGGGGCGGGGGGCATTCACACAGAAGCCTCTGGTTGATGTGCTGATGGAGGAAGAGCTCAATCACTCCACACCGGAAAAGTAGCAGGACCCGGGGCCTGGGCCGGCAGCGGGAGGGGAGTGTATGGGGGACCGGGTGACAACCCGCAATGAGCAGGGCCCTACACGGAGGAATACAGAGGGGATCTTGGCGTAAGAATGGCCAAGGGGCACCTGGGGGGCTCAGGCGCTTAAGCGTCTGACTCTTGATTTCGGCTAAGGTCATGATCTCATGGTTCGGGAGTTCGACCCCCACATCAGCCTCCGTGCTGACGATGCAGAGCCTCTTGGGATTCTTTCTCCCTCTCTCTGCCCCTCTCCCACTTTCTCTCTCTCTCTCTCTCTCTCTTTCAAAATAAACACATAAGCAGCAACAACAAAAAAGAACGGCCAAGAGACTTTTAGAACAGATTCCTAGTATTCAAGTTGGGATTTTAAGCAAATTCTGTTGCTCTAAACTCGCACTCTACGTTTGCTACCAACCCCGTTGTGACTGGTGCTGCTGTAGGGAAGGATGGTGTCACCACAGCACCTGGCGGGTGGGAGAGCACTGAAGGGGGCAGCGCGAAAGAGGCAAAAGCAGGAGAGCCGGGAAAGGAATTGAGAAGAAGGGAGAATTTGAAGACTGCAGTGGACTGAGTGCGTCCCCTCTTGAATTCGTTCGCTGAAGCCTAATCCACAGTGTGGTGATATTTGGCGGTGGGGCCTTTGGGAAATGATAAGGTCCTGAGGGTTGAGTCCTGGGGAACGGGACTAGTGTCCTTGTAAAAAAGAGCCCAGAGAGCTTCTTGCCCCTCTAGTGAGCAAAGGACACCGTGAAAAGATAGTTGCCCCTGAACCAGGAAGAGGGCCCTCAACAGAGACAGAACCTGCTAGCACCTTGATCTCGGACCTCGCAGCCTCCAGCACCGGGAGACACAGATGTTTGTTGTTAACGCACTCAATCTATGGTATTTTTATTGTAGCAGCCTGAACGGACTTAGGGAAAAAGGCGAAGTTCTGTGACTCCCATCTCCCCTTCCAATAAGTCCCAAAGATAAGGGAAAGACCTCTGAACTTTTCCTCTGTTGAAGAATGAGATCTAAGGACTTGGGGACATGCAAGCAGCCGACAGCTGTGCCACAGAGGGGAGAAGCCGGTGAAGGGGGTGACAACCGGGTATCAGACTCTGCAGAGGAGCAAGGTTATGGTCCTTGCTGTCTGTGTCTTACATCGCCCCTTCTCCATTTGGGTTGCTACGTAAAAACGTGGGTCAATGTTGAGTTGCTGCTTTCAAAACTTAGGAGCTAATTCATCCTTATACCCCGTTCCCTAAGAAGAAAAGCTTTCAGACACACTGTAGAACAGGGCTCTCGATGCTGGCTGCCCATCAGAATTACCTGTGGAGCTTTTAAATATACAAATGCTAGCTGCAGGTACACACTTTCTGGTAGCAGGGCCTTGGGCATCTGTATGTTTAAACAACCTCACAGGGATTCTGATGCATAGCCAGGGCTGGGCGCCACGGCCGTAGAAAACCATTTGATAGAACTCACCCGAAGAGAAATAACCATTTTCCGCAAGTTGAAGATCAAAATTAAATATGTCATTATTTTTAGAGGAATCCGTGCCACTGTATCCTCATGATGCTTTTCGTTTGTAAGTATGAGATCCATCATCGCTGCTAACTAGCAACGTGAGAAAATGAAAGAACATCCTAGCAAATTGCGCCTCACGGAGATGCTGCTGTGCATTTTCCTTCACAGCAAAGCTTGAGTTTAAGGAATAAAGGAAAAAAAAATGAGAACACGATCCTGAGCTTTTCATGCTCGATGATGTTACTCAAAGAAGGGTCAATTATGAGACTGGGTCAAAGTGACACCAGCGGGTGGCTTAGGAAAAAAAAATCATTCTCAAATCGGTTGTTTAAAAGCAGCCTGATACAGGAGAGAAGCCAAGCAGTGTCCTTGAAGCCAATGGAGAAAGAGTTCCAGAAATAAAGAGCTATCACCAGCATCCATAGTGTTAGAGTCAATGAAACAAAAAACTCATAGCAGAGTTCGATATAGGTATAACTTCAATCGGTTGCTTGAATTTTGGCTGTGTATGGATATGGCCCTTGTGACATCAACTTCAAAAAGATGTTTGCAGAATCCCTGTAATTGATATAAAACACCACCAATATTTCTATTTGATTACAGCATATTTTGGTAATGTTGGTCTACTTAGAGCTAATAGACTAATAACATGTGTGTTTTAAACTCCAGGGATAGTGAGAGGGGGGCAGGTTACGTGTTACATGGTACAAAATGATCCCAAATACTCTTGGAATTATGGTTCTGTAATTAAATGGCCGGCATCCAGTATTTAGCTAGTCACTGAAAGCACCTGTCTCAAGTCTCGGTGGCCTGGCAGGTTCACAGAGGGAATATATTCAGAGGGAATGAAAGTCCTTTCTGGTGACGGAGAATTGATTTAATTACTAGAATATATTGTATGTTTGGATATGTTGTGATTCTTAAGCTGAACACCACCCTGACAACTTGGAGATTTATGTTTTTAGAAAACCTCCGAAGTAGAGTTAATTTTATGGCTGTCACTCAAGTTGAGCCAGGTATATGTCCTCACTTCTTATCGTCTGCTTTTCTTCCTTGTGGTTTAATCCTGCTGAGTGCGGTCTCTCCAAAAATGCGAAGATCTTCCTTTCACAAAGATGGCAGTCCCTATCTGACACTCCAGGGTGACTGGAGTGGTCTGACAACGATCTTCATACGAGGAAAGAGAGGGAGCCAGGCGTAGGAGATTTCTAACTTTGTCAGTTAACAACTTGTGATATTCTAGAAGGTTCTTAGAAATGCACGTCGGTTTAGATTACTCCCGTTCCCTCCTTGCCGGTGCTCCATCAGTCTAGCCAGGTCCCATTTATCCAGGGTAGCTGTTGACCACCTGTGGAATCCATGCCATCCCCACCTTGGTGCTTTGGGCAGGTCAACCCCATTGTTTTTCTTGGACTAAGTCATTGGCTTTCTATCTGGTTTCCCTGAAGTGAGTCTTGTAGGCCTGACCATGCTGTTCTGTAACAGTGAGGATTCCTTGGTAGCCAATGATTGAAAACCCGAACCAAAGCAGCTGATGCAGAAAAGGAATTTATGGGCTCATATAACCAAATCGCGCAGACTAGACTTGCCACGGCCTCAAAGGATGGGCACACGGTTCGCTTTTTTTCCCTCCATTTTTGGCTCCTCTCCCAGGGTTGTTGGCTCATAAAATGGCTCTGTGAGACTTAGAAAAAGGTGCCCTTCCCTTAGGTAAGCAAGGTTTAAGTTAGTATGCTTGGTTTCTCTAATAAGAACAGTGATTACAAAATCATTTTTGGAAAGTCACACAAGTAAAATTATTGAACACAAACTGATAATAAAATAGTAATCACTTGCAAATCAGTAACGAGAAAATTGAAATCTGGGTAATTTGATAATCTGTTGTAAAGTAGTTTACGTGTCTTGCTTTTGGTATCCATGTTACCTTGCTTCAATAGCTTGTTTTCGATTAAAAAAATTGCTAGATTGGGGTGTTTTATGTAACTTTGAAGAGTTTAAATATTTAAAAACATTTTTGTTTTAAGAAGCTACTTCGTTGGGGAGAAATATAATAGCTTATCATTTTATCTTTGAATCTGTAACATTTATTTATTTTTAAAATTCTTTGTGTTTATTTTATTTTTGACACACACACACACAGAGTGCGAGTTGGGGAGGGGCAGAGAGAGAGGGAGACACAGACTCTGAGGCAGGCTCCAGGCTCTGAGCTGTCAGCACAGAGCCCGACGCGGGGCTTGAACCCACCAACCGCGAGATCATGACCTGAGCCGAAGTCAGACGCTTTACCTACTGAGCCACCAGGCATCCTAAATCTGTAACATTTAAAAGTAACATGCATGAGGGGCACGTGGGTGGCTCAGTCGGTGAAGTGTCTGACTTTGGTTCAGGTCATGACGTCACAGTTCGTGATTTTGAGCCCCACATGGGACTCTCTGTTGTCAGTGCACAGGGTCTGTTTCAGATCCTCTGTCCCCCTGTCTCTCTGCCCTTCCCCCCGCGCCTGCTCACTCTCTCTCCCTCAAAAGTAAACATTAAAAAAAAAAAAAGTAACATGCGTGTAAAAGCTGCTAAATTTTAACAGCAGCTAATGTTTGCACTAAAGACATCCCTGAGACTACAAATAAACTGTGCTACAGTGTAAGTCACAGCCCGTGCGGAGTTCCTTACAGAATCATTTAAAGATTTAAGGGCATAATGCAGGGGAAATGTGTGATACTGTGCTTGAGTAAGCCCTCAATCAATATTAGCTGTAATTATTATCAATTCTTACTCAGACTTAGGCTGTGGAAGCCACATCTTTCCTACTTTTGTCATTCTGGCTCTCGGTGGTTGCTCTAGAATTTCTATAGAGAAGGGCTTTTGGAAAGCAATCTGGTTGGAAAGAGCTCTGTAGGATCGGCTTGAAACAGTGTTTGCACAGCAAGCTCATCCCTTCTTCAAACTTGGATTGTAGGTTGGGGGGATGGGAGAAGCTGAAGGGGATTGCGGTGGGGACGGGGACTGCAGCTTTCCCTGCGCACTATTGGATGCCCCCTTGCTGGTCTGGGGCCATCTCACGTTTTGGGCACTGGCTCCCTGAACTCGTTGCGGTCATCAGTAATCATTTCCTGTCCACTTCTGGCTACTGGCGGCGTTTGTTCAGATATCAGACTTCCTTGAATCCCTAGGTTTCTGCGGCTTCCAGGTCCCCGGATGCCGACCCGTTGCCTACCCCATATTTCTGGCTCGTTCCTCTTTCCCAGTTCACCCTTCTGTTCTCATCTTGGTGACTGGCTTGCTGCCTCGTGAGATCATGGGCAGCTCCTCAGTGCATGTGGACATGCTCTTCATTCTATCTGGGATACCCTGTCCCCTCTTGACCGCCTAGCCAACCTCTCATACTTGAACTGCTCAGCTCTGAGTCGGTCTTGGAGATCTTCCACCCCTGGAGTAAGGTGTGCCTCTAGGGGGCTCCAATAACATGTCTTTGGGATTGAAGATGTCTGTATATTGTTCATGTCTTATTGTTTATTTATTTATTTTGAAAGAGAGAGAGAGAGTGAGCAAGAACATGCGTGCGTGCACGCACAGGGGAGGGGCAGAGGGAGAGGGAGAGAGAGAATCCCGAGCAGGCTCCTCACTGTCAGCACAAGCCCGACGTGGGGTCAATCTCACCACCCTTGAGATCGTGACCTGAGACGAAATCAAGAATCAAGTGCTCAACCGACTGGAGCCACTCCGGCGTCCCTGTACGTTTTATTGTTTTTAGACTGTGAGCACATGGAGGTCAGGAGTTTTGTCCTGTAGCTTTTTATTCCTGTGCTCATCGCTATGACTGCTGTTTGAAAAACAAAAACAAAAAAAACATTGGTTGAATGGCAGAATCAATGAAGCGCCTGGCAACTTCATTGTCTAGAAGAAGCCACCTATTCAGAAGTAGATTTGTTAAGAACACAGGAATGATGAGTTACCCATAAGACATCCTCTACTGCATAAGTCATTAAGAAAACAAAAACCTGGGGACCTCTTTGAGAAGAGCAATCAATAACCCTCTTCCCCATAATGTGCCTGCTAAGTCTGTAACAGAGATACTCTAAAGACTTGGCTGTACAGACCTCTTAACTGTCTTTCTTTCGGGGCCTCCCCCAACCCCCAGATCTCCTGTGCAATTTCCAGCTTTACGAGTTGGGGAAGTTTTCTATCATCAAATGTTTAGTGGGAAAGCATGTCCGTCCGTCAAAGGGAGGGGCTGGGAAAATGATCTTGAAGTTGATGGGATTTATTTTTTGATAAGACTGACTCAGTGTGTAGAATGCCTTTAGCTAAAAACAATAATATTTTAATGTACCGATTGTCAAAGGCTTCGGGCATTGGGTCAAATGATTACATAATGGGATTCCAGAAGCCAGTAGCAGATGCCGGGTTCGTACTTTTCTTGTTGAACAGGCCTCTCTGACATATGCAGAATAACAACAACACAAGTTCCAACCAATCAATAAACTCAGTTATTGTCCTGGCCATAGAATAGGATATTCCACAGATAAGAGCTTTCATTGATGGGAGAAATCTTAGGTCTGACTTCCTAACCTGGTATGCAGTTGCAACATAGAAGTTTCAGCTCTTTCCGATATTGGACAGAGGGTAAGAATTCAAACGCCAAAGTCAGATGGCCTGGGTTGACGTCCAAGTTCTTGCACAGATTACTCCTTGTCCACACACCTCATTTTTCTCATCTATGAAGTGGGTTTAATTACAGAACTACCAGTGTTCTTGGGAGGAGTATAGTCGCCAATATATGCAAAGTGCCTGACATATCACAGGCGTCTGAGAAGTGTTCGCTGATGTTATGCTAGATTTAGGAATGCTTGGGGGTGGGGCCACGGGTGGGAAGTTGGCAAATGGAAGACAAACACTTGCGGATGCTCCTGAACTAAACACTGAACGTGTTTAAAAGCTGCGTCTCCCTCTCTCTATTCAAAGTAGCTGTAAGGTTTTCTCCATCAACAGAAACAGTTTAAAGCCTTTGTCGATTATAAAGGGGGAAATGTTACAAACAAAAGAAATGATCAGTTAGCAGTGCCCAATTCTTTTCTGAAAACCTACCTGCTCTCAGTTTTCAGAGACAGGGGAAAGCTGGATTCTGAGGAGGTAATTTGGAAGCATTCAGCTCTTATCACTTCCCTCCAACACCAGAATATAGCTGGTTAATAGAAAGGATGCATCTATTGCCTGGCTTTATTTACCTGCTGATTACATTTTTATTCTGTAAGTTTTAGAGCGGTTATTCTATGTTCTAGAGTGTGTTTCAATTTCAGTAACAGTTTGGATCCTTAGATCTTTTGTTCTTAATGAATCTGTTCTTAATGATCTTGTGAATGTTTGGTATAAGCAGATTATGACACCCAAATTGCATTAAGGGATTAATTACACTGTACAATCCACTTCTAATAATCAACAAATGGATCATCTGTACTCGTTGAGGCTTGGATGATCCTGCTTTCCAAATTCTTATTAACTAGTCAGAGAGGTTACTGGATCTAGCGTTTTTTGCTGTCTTTTCTGCCAATTGATAGAAAAGTACTGAGTGCCTGTAATGGGCCAACCTTCATGCTGGGCTAGCAACATGAATTACCCATACTATTCCATCACTCAAAGAGTTAACAATTTAGTAGAGGACATGCTTCTTTTTGCCCTAAAGCAAAAAAGGCCTTTTGATCCCAACTATCTCAATTCTGGGATGATGTCTAGAATCTTGACAAATTTCAAAATGGGTAACTTGATTCCAGCAGTGATTTGGCATCAGCCACAGGTGAGAAGCCATGTCAGGGCAAGAGCTCTGAGCAGAGGAACAGAATGAAAAAACTGCATGCTTTAGAAAACTCCTTTAAATATGCTAAGGCTTTGGGGTGCCTGGGTGGCTCAGACAGTTAAGCGTCTGACTTTGGCTCAGGTCATCATCTCATGGTTCGTGAGTTTGAGCCCCGCACCAGGCTCTGTGCTGACTGCATGAAGCCTGCTTGGGATTCTGTCTCTCCCTCTCTCTCTGCCTCTCTCTTGCTTGCTCTTTCTCTCAAAAATAAATAAATAAACAGAAAAAAAGAAAAAGAGTGAAATATGCTAAGGCTTTAATGGAAAAAGTAGAAAACACACAAGAACAAATAGGTAATGTAAGCAGAGAGATGAAACCTCTAAGATCGAATCAAAAGAAAGTGCTAGAAATGAAAAAACACTGTAACAGAAGTGAAGAATGCCTTTGAGGGGCTGGTTAGTAGACTGGATGTGGCCGAGGAAAGAATCAATGAGCTTGAAGAAATGCTGATAGCATCTTCTAAAATTCAAATTCAAGGAGGAAAAAAAAAAAAGAATGAGAAAGATAGAACATCTAAGAACTCTGGGACAACGACAAAAGGTATAATATAATGGAAATACCACCAGGAGAAGAGGAGGAAGAGAAAGAAACAGAAGCAATATATGAAACAATAAAAACTGAGAACGCCCCCAATTAATGTCAGACACCAAATCACAGATCCAGGAAGCTCATAAAATATCAAGTAGGATAAATACCAAAAAAAAAAAAAAAAAAAAGAATCACATTTAGACATATCCTATTTGAATGCAGGATATCGAAGACAAAGAGAAATCTTGAAAAAAAATAAAACAAGAAGAAAAAAAGTCCCTTACCTACAGAGGAGCAAAGAAAGGAATTGCATAGGACTTCACATCAGAAGCCATGCAAGAAAGAAGAGAGTGGAGTGAAATATTTAAATTGTTAAAAGAAAAAAAAAATCACTAACCTAGGATTCTGTATCCAGTGAAATTATACTTTAAAAATGAAGGAGAAATCAAGACTTTCCTAGACAATCAGACGTGGAAGGAATTGTTGCCAGGGGATTTGCCTGGCAAAATTATTTAAAAGAGATAGTTAAAGAGAAGGAAAATGATGGGTATCAGAAACTCAGATCTATGTAAAAAGAGCATTAGAGAAAACATTTATTTTTCTAATTCTTAATAGATCTAAACAGATCTAAACAGTCGGTTCAAAACAATAGTAGCAGCAATGTATTCAGTGAGCATTGTTTATGGGTAAGTAAAATGAATGATAGCAAAGTTATAAGGGACAGGAGGGAAACACTGGGAAAACTCTGTTTTAAGTTGTTTGCATGTCTGTGAAGTGTTATAATATCATTTAAAAGAGGGCTTGGATTAGTTGTAAATGCATGTTGCAAACTCAGGGGCAACCACTAAAAAAAGAGTTAGAAAAAGAAGTGTAACTGAGATTCTAAGAGAGGAGAAAAAAATGGAATCATATAAAAGCTCAAAACACAAGGCAGAAAAGAGTGGAAGGAAAAAAGAAAGACACTAACAACAAAGGCAATGAATAGAAAACAGTTACAAATATAGTAGATACTAATCTAACTATATAAAAAGTCTTTCTGGATTTTGTAATCAAAACCACTCCCTGCCTAGTGTTCTGGAATTTGCTTTGTTTTTTTAAACGCTCTCCATCTTATGCATCATTTTCAAAGGGTAGAATAATAGTACCAATCTAATAGTATTGTTGTAGGGTTTATGAGATAATATAGGGGTACCTGGGTAGTTTAGTTCACAAATCATCTGACTCTTGATTTTGGCTCAGGTGATGATCTCATGGTTCCTGGGATCAGCCCCTTGTCTGGCTCTGTGCTGACAACACGGAGCCTGCTTGGGATTCTTTCTCTCCCTCCCTCTCTGTCCCACCCCCACTTAGGCTCAGGCACACAGTGTCTCTCTCTCTCAAAATAAATAAATAAACATTCAAATGAGATAATATATATTAAGCTTTTAGTATAGCATCTGGCATACAGTAAACAATAAAAGCTGTCTGCTATTATTTTCCAATAGAATTAGATGTTTATTACATTTACTAAATGTTTATGAAAATGTTTATTAAGTGCCTACTCTGTGTTAGGTATAGTATAGGTGATATGGTGATACAATTTGGATTGTGTTTATTTTATTAAATAAAAATACTATACAACATGTGCACATAGAAAAATTAGAAAATACGTCAAGAGTGTGTGTGTGTGTGTGTGTGTGTGTGTGAGACAGAGAGAGAGAGAGAGAGAGAGCGAGAGATGAGGAAGAAAAAAGTCCTACCATTCAGCAAAAACCATTGTCAACACCTTGGTAAACATCTTTTTAGACATTTGAATGTATGTATATAAAACACAATTTCTTTGATTTATGTATTAAAAAATTTTTTTGAGTTTATTTATTTATTTTGAGAGAGACAGAAACAGCACAAGTGGGGGAGGGGCAGAGAAAGAGGGAGACAGAGAATCCCAAGCAGGCTCTGCACCATCAGCATGGAGTCAACCAGACGTGGGGCTCAAAGTCATGAAACTGGGAGATCATGACCTGAGCCAAAATCAAGAGGAGGACACTTAACTGACTGAGTCCCCCAGACGCCCCTATAGAAGGCAATTTCTTACAGAGGCTATTGCATGCATATTTCATTATGCATGCTGTGTTTTATTTCCTCTTAAATGTTTATATTCAATATATCTGTACCAACTTTCTATGCATAGACACATTTTTAAGTTTTGAAGCGTGCATTCATTTTACCCGAAGTCTTCACAATTTAAGTCACTTTTTTGTTTTCCTTTTTCTTAAATACTAGGAATTTCGAGAGACGCAAATGGGGATTATTTTATCAGAAACGAAAGCCTCTGTAGACCCAGCTCTCTGATGTCTTAAGTGAGCTTTGTTGAGCATTCAGGCAGCGGCAGGAATATAACTGAATTCTCCATTTTCAGCTGAAACGTTGACAAGTAAGAGAAAGACAAAATGGAAGGTCTACAAAGGTCAGACACGAGCATTTTCCAAATTGCTTATACCGCTGGAATTTTATGAAGGCCACGTCCGTATGGGTGGGGTGGGGGGTGGGGCGAAGGGAAAAGGAGCGGGAAGAGAAGGTGAAGTTCTCTGCGCATAGCTGGGTGGTGAGCTTTGAGGAGCCCCACCCTCCTTCAGCCCTGGCCACCTGGAGTCCCACAGGATGGCGGGGAACTCTCTCTCACTCCCAGCAGGTCTCAGCCGTCTGGGAACCGACCTCTCCACACCCTCAGGCTCTTGTCGGCAGCTGGAACCAGGGCGGTGGGGTGTTACCAGCCACATTCTTTAAAATGTGAGCGAAACAAAACAACCAACCACACCCTGAAATCTGTCCTGCAAACTGCCCATGACTTCTCCACGGTTCCACCTTTCTCTCTAATGGAGCAAATGAACGACCACTGGAGTGACAAGGAGAGTTGCCACTTTCAATGGCTGTCGCCGAGCCGGATGGAGCCCCCTTGCGGTGGACAAGGTGAAGGTGGGGAGAATATTAGACAGCCGTCTCAAAAACAGAGCACCCTTATGCTTTATAGAAGAGTTTTGTTACGATGATGTGTTTTGTAGACAATTGGAAAATATGGATCGAAAAGAAAATGCAAGCCCACGGTAATCCCACCTCTGTTGACATTTTAGTGTGTGCCCCCGTCCAACGTTTTCTGTGCACATTCACTTCCCTAAAAGGAACCAAAATGAGATCATAGTGAACCTTTGTTGTCACAACCTGTTCTTTCCCCCGTAACGGAATATTGGAGACATCTTTTCATGTCATTAAATCTTCTTTAACATTATGTTTTTACCTTTTCACTGTAATTTTTAAGAGGTACTCCGTTGTACTCCAACATTACATCTCTGTTTGGCTTTATTTGAGCTCTAACGCGTGTTTTTATTGGATGAAGCTCCTGGAGCAAAAGCTGGGCTCCGATTTCTTTTCTTTTTTTCTTTCTTTTTTTTTTTTTTATATAACGAAGGCTCTTTCCTCCATTCGTCTCCGTGTAGTCGGTTCCATTCCTTTCATCTACCTTCTGTTACAAATGCTGCAGGACACTTACTGGCCCTGGGAGCTACCGCTAATGGGCACCAAGAGCATGTGTAAAGGGGCTAGGTGTAGGTCCCTGTTTGATGAGTCACTGTAAATGGAGGGAAAGCCACCTCCCCGCTCTTCCAGTGAGATGCCAGCCCCTTCGTGGAGCGAGGAGCCAGTGCATCAGCGCCGTGTAGTCTGGCCGCAAGGCAGACTTTGCTGCAGCACCTGCAACAGGGAAACACCTTCGGATGGGGCGCTTGAACCTCAGCCCCCTGAAAAGTGATAATCACGGCCAGGGACACACGAAAACAAAACAAAAAGCAACAAACAAAAACTGTTGGTCGCTTCAACTGCTGGCTCGGCTTTCCTTAGGGTGAGTCTTGTCTTCACCCCTGAAAAAAACCTGCCCAGCAATTATTTTCTCCTGGTGCGAGGCCTTCACACGGAGCTCATGACCAGCAGCTCAAGTAGATTAAGCGACTGTATTCATTTCTTGATGGAAAGCAACCCATAGTCTATGTGTCCTTGACCTTGCTCTGTTGATTTTTCCAGCTCTTGATTTTTATGAACTACACTTCTGGGCCCGGCTGACTCCAGCGCGCGCACAGACCTGCCTCCCCGGGTTTCCCCGGGTCCCTGCCTTTGGCTCTGTGTTGCGCATGCTCAGAGGTCCCTGCCCCCCGGGGCTCCCTTCTGCGCACCGCGGTGCCTTTTCTGTTGCTGTTCAAACCCCCTTTTGACCAGTGATCCCTGCACTCCCCGCTTCCATCTCTCCACACTCACACCTTTCTTTCTTCACCTTCTTTCTTCCTTCCCCACCCTCTTTCGTCTTCTTCCCTTCCTCCATGGTGACTCATTCACCTGCACCTGCGACGCCGCCTTTTTCGGGTGCCCACACCCCGTTCTGACTGGAGATGAGCAGATCTGCTGTTTAGGATAATAATATAATAATAATCTTATATTTATCATGTTATTATTATTATATTATGTATTATGCTTATCCAGAATATAATCATTATAATTACAAATATTTACAGTTGTAATATTATTTTTATAGAATTTAATAATTAAATTAATTTTTAACATTTGATTCTAAACATGTCTAATTATATATTATAACTATATCTTATATTTCTATTTTATAATAATGATATCATAAATATAATTATGCATACTTATAAATAGAATAATATTTTGGATAAATTAGGCTAAGTTCCTTATTATAAAATGTAGCTACGAGAAAATGTGAAATTATGCATGTGGCTCACGTTTGTGATTCTCACTAAATTTCTGTTGGACAGCACACATACAGACCTTTGCATGGTTGCTTGGAACTTGTGGTTTTCCAATTGCTAAGAGCTGAGAGCTTTCTTTGAGGCCATTGCGGCTTCTTTATTCTTACTTACTTTTGCTTCTTAGAAATGGGAACAGCATATCTTAAAGACAAGAATAAAGTATACTTCTGTTTTAATTTATTTTAAATTTAATTTAAAAGGGGAAAAAAAAAACCCATAGCCACACCTTCTCTGTGGTCAGATTTTGGTCTATAACGACATCTGGATTTAAAAAGTGAGCGTAGCCCTTCCCTCCTTTTTGTTTTTGAGCTTCCCTTAATATTCTCCATAGGTCAGGCCATCAAGTGCCTGCCTGGCCACAGCCTCTGTGGAAGGGTTATTCCTTGTTCCTGTGATTCTGTGTCTCCTCCCCACTTCCCCCAGAGCCGCATAGACCTGACTTCAGGACAATGAAGAGGTGACCCAGAGATGTGAACAGACAAGTTGGGCTGATTAGCATGTTTTTCTGAACTGGAAATAGGGAAAAATAATAAGGCTGTTATTTATGGGAGGTGAAGATGGAAAGGGGCTGAGAGAAGCACTCGGGGCCACGTGTGGTCATGGCCAGCCAAATTTATAAGGAGGAAATTATGAGTAAGCAAGATCTGTGAGCAGGGAACCCTGTCTATGGAGAAGCACATAAGATAGGCAAATGGGGTGAGAAGAAGCAAGTTGGTAGTGACAGAGAGAAGCGGACGAGTGGAGATCAGCTGAATTTTCCTAACAACAGATGTCGGCACACTCAGGCTGCTGTAACGGGAAAACCAGGGACCCGGAAGCTTACACACAACAGACGTTATTTCTCACAATTCTGGAGGATGGGAAGTCAAAAATGAAGGCACTGGCAGAGTCGGTGTCTAGGGAGGGCCCTCTACAGGGGAGCACCCTGAGGTGTCTCTTACAAGGGCACTGAGCCCATTCATGAGGGCTCCCAAAGGCCTGGCCTCCTAATGCCATCACCTTGGGGCAGTAGGATTTCAAATATTCAATGAATATATGAATTTGGGGGGAGGCGTCAACGATCAGACCACAGGTGAGTAAAGTAAAGGTTCTTGAACTGATTCTATTATTGGATCTGATTTTTTTTTTTTCTTGTGGCTTCACAAAGATTCTGTCTTTTTTTGGAGCTGAGTTGTTCAACTTTTCCTGGGTTTTTGTATGAAAGGATCATTCCTATGAGTCTGTTTTTGTGTTTTTTTTTTTTTAACATTTTTATTCATTTTTGAGAGATAGAACACTAGTGGGGTTAGGGCAGAGAGAGAGAAACGGAGACACAGAATCTGAAGCAGGCTCCAGTCTCTGAGCTGTCAGCACAGGGCCCAACTCTGGGCTCAAACTCATGAACTGCGAGATCATGACCTGAGCCAAAGTCAGATGCCTAGCCGACTGAGCCACCCAGGCACCCCACTATGAGTCTGTTTTCACTGAATGTACTGGCGTAGCTCTCTAAAACATTATCTTCGTTTTGGATAAGTTTTAGAGTTAATATCTTTTCCCCCCCTAAAATAGTTTTGGTTGTCACGTATATTCCGTCCCCTCCCTTGCCCACCCTTCTGTTAGGTCCACGCAGATTTTTAATCAACCCAATCTAACCCTGGTTGTTTTTTTTTTTTTTAAACACCTAAAACAACCCTATTTTGACAGCTTCTAACCCATATAATTTCACATTACTTTTTAAAATGATTAAATTTTTATTTGCTTTTGTGTGTATTGAGAAGATGATCCTTTAATTTGTCACCGACCATAATTGCAATTCTTGCCAGGCAGGTTGGAAATCTACTTTCTTTCGAAGTTCAGAATTGATGCGAATTAATGAGTCAGAGCTTTGGTGTGAAAAGCGTAAGAACTTACTACCAGGGATAGAAAAAAACGTATCTTTATTTCTGTTGCTACTGTCATCGGGCAAGTACATTTTCCTCGTGCTAGTTCTTGGTTGACTGTAAGCCAAGTTGAGGTAGTAGATTAGTTAGCTCGGCTGCCATGATGCCGTGCCATGGACTGGGTGAGTTCAACGGTGGAAATTTGTTTCTCACAGTTCTGGAGGCGGGGAGTCTGACATCAGGGTGCCTGCATGGTTGGGTTCCAGTGAGGGCTGTCTTCCTGGGTTGTACATGGCTGCCCTCTTGCTGTGTGCTCATGTATGGGAGGGGGGCTGGAGAGAGAGAGAGAGAGAGAGAGAGAGAGAGAGAGAGAAAGTGGTTGGAGGAGGCCATTGAGAGGACGTGACTGCTTATGGACCCATGAGCTGGACCCGGCGACAAGAGAGCTCCTTACGTCCTGCCCTGTTCTCTGTTTGTATGTTTCCCACACCTTTCTTGTACTAGGGCAGGTCAACTGCAAGATATGGTCTTGACACAGGAGGGTGTCATTCTGGACTGTGTACGTGGCTGAACCTCGCTGAGGCCTCTCTATACACCTGGCAGGAGGGTGTAAAGACCTACTCATCTTGCAGCTGCAAGGTAAGTCTCGTGTGTCGTGTCCATTGTTATGGCCAATCTGGAAGGTCTGCCTTTCTCTTTGATCTCTCCTGACCTTCCACCTACGAGGACCAGTTCCAGACTTCATCCTGGAAACACCCAAGGCTGTGCGTCAACACAAGCTCCGTGGTGTCTCTTCTTCTCGGGGCACTAATTCCATCAGGAGGGTGACCTCATCTAAACCCAATTGTCCTCCAAAGACCATTTCCGAATACCATCCCTCAGGGGTTAGAGCCTCAACATGTGAATTTTGCACCTATGTAACTCAGTTCATAGCAGGTGTTAAAGGCAAATTACACTTTTAACAAACTGTAGACTTTTTTTCCTCATGTATGTTAAGCAAAGTATTATTATTATTATTTTTAGTTTTTTAAAAAGTGTATTTATTTTGGGAGGGAGGGAGAGTGTATGTGTGTGTGTATGTGTGTGTGTGGGGGGGGGGAGGGCAGAGAGAGAGAAAGAGAGAATCCCAAGCAGGCTCCACACTGGCAGTGCCGAACCCCATGCGGGGCTCGAACCCACGAACCGTGAGATCATGACCTGAGCTGAAGCTGAGGGTTAGATGCTTAACCGTCTGGGCCACCCAGGCGCCCCTTATTATTATTTTTAAAGTCCGTCAGGCAGGGCCTTTGCTAAGGCTGCCGGGCACCAGTGCAGGAACCGGTCTAACGGGAGCCAGCAGGCGTGGGCTGCTACCTTCCACTTTCCTCAACCCTCCCTCTTCCGGGGCCGTGCCACTGTGCTCTCTGGCTGCCAGTCTGGGATCACCAAGGCATCAGGCGTCCCGTGAGCCCTGCCGTGGTGCCACACCACCACTGTTGTCCTTGCCACCACAGCCTGCTTCCGCCTCAGCTCGCCACTGATGCCCTGAAGTATTTTTTGATACTTTGCGAGTCTTATATAACGCAGGTTTTATTTTTGTAGCTTGATATTTATCAAGTTTGGCAGATGATTCATTCAGAAAGCAGTCTCGAGGCACATGGAAAGGGTAATAATAACTATCATCTTCCTTGTCACCTCCTCACTGATTCGTATTTAAATACGTCAAGGAGGTCAGTTTTATGTACTTATTTTTCCAGTTGTTCAATGGTTAAGCAAATATTTTACTAAGTTCTTACTGGTTGCTAGACAGTGTGTATAATGTTTTATATGAATTAATTTTTATTTGTTAAAGTAATGTAGTGTGGGGTCTCAGGATTTCCTATCTGCAGTGTCTCTGAGTCTTGTTTGGGAAGGCGAAGTCCTACCTCCTTCCATGTCTTGTCTGATGATAAGACCTCGTGGAGGGTTGTTACAGAACAACAAGGAAGACCTGGTAAGTTGCTAAGCTAAGGCAGCACCGGTGTCATACCGGTGGGTATGGAGACAGATTCATGAGTTCTTTTGGAGATAAAATCAACAGGGTTGAGTAACTGGACAGGGATGGTTCAGAAAAGAGGAAAGAATTTGGGTTGATTTCTGGGGTTCCGGCTATGGAGATGTGGACGTTACTCATCACGTAGTTCTATAGAGGAGGAGAGGAAGATTCAGGGAGATTTGGAGAGAAATATGGTGACTCTGAACCACCTATACTTTTTGTATTTACATGTGAAAAATTAGCTGGAGAAGGGAGGCAATCATCTGAGGGTCGCAGGTAAAATAAGTCCTTTTATTAGGCGTGACCGTGAAGACATATTGGACTTTCAACCACTTTGCTTTGAGATGTCTCGCTTGGCGGCCACAATGATGAAGAATCATAGCCATCTTGATTTCCAAGTGCTTCTTTTCAAGGTCCTGGAACTCACTGAGATCCTAAAGACCAAACAGAATTCGCACATAGACGGTGTATTCGTTTCCTATTGCTGCTGGGACAACACTTATCGTTGCGTTTTTAACAACACAAATTTAATATCTTACAGTTCTGTAGCTCAAAAGTCCTAAAATCAAGATGTTGCCAAGACTGTGTCCCCTCTGGAGGTTCTAGGAGAGAATCTGTTTCCTTGCATTCTCCAGCTTCTAGAGACTGCCTGCATTCTTTGCCTTGTGGCCCCTCATTCATCATCCAGGCCAGCAGGGTAGATCTCCCTGGCCTCTGCTTCCATTGTCCCGTCTTCTTTTCTGACTCTACCCTCTTGCCTCCCTCTTATGAAGGACCCTCGTGATTACACTGGCCCACTGGGATAATCTAGGATAATCTCTATCTCAAGATCCTTAACTTAATCACATCTGCAAAGCCTCTTTTGCCATGTAAGGGGACATATTCGTAGGTTCTGCGTATGAGCATGAGGACACCTTTGAGGGCCATGGTTTGCCTATCGCAGGAGCCTACCTTCCCCATCATCCTAGGGTGCTCAGTCCCACAAAGACCAAAACAAAGATGATCCTGCTTCTCCTGCTTTTCTTTCCCCTTTGCAATTTCTAAAAGGTTTTGGGTCAAACTTAATTATGAGTTGATGTATCTGCAAAAGTTTTTGGTAAATTGGGGGCTTTGGGGGACCTGTTCGATAAGATGTGTCGTCCATTAAGAAATGTTTCATTATTGTTTGAAGTTTGTTGTGGTGCCATGTTGGGAGGGGGCATCCAAGTGATGTAAATACACTTTCAGCATGTGTATAAGAGCAGAGTAATCTCTAAAACGGGGGGGGGGGGGACGAGGGGGGAGGGGAAGGGTAGTCAACCTAAACTCTCCATGTTAGCGGGTCTTGTATTCTTGGGAGGGGGTTGCCGGCCAGTTCCTACTCCTGGTAGAAAGTGTAGCGACCCCTTCCTCTGGTAGCATTTCCTGACTTCCTAGCTGAATTAGAAGTTCCTCCTCTGTTCTTCCATGATGTCTGGGCAGAGCTTTAGTTTAGAGCATTTATCACGTTGCATTATAATTCATTGCTTGCTTATCTGTCCCACTAGATGTTATTATAAGTAGAGATTATGCTTATTCCCCATTGCATCCTCTTGTGCCTAATACCTGGCTACCAATAACTGTATACTGAATGGATGAATGAAAGGAATCGTTTCTAGAATAGCTTCTGAATCTTGAATTTCCCTTAATGTTTTTATTTTATATTTCTCATTGACTTGCAGGAATACTATAATGGTAAATGAGATAATTTCTCTAAAATGTGGTAAGATCTTTGGAGAAATGCTTCATTGGGCTAAGGTTCATACACAGCTCGCAAATGAAACTGTGAGCTAAAGTTTTTTTTTTTTTTTACCTACGAACGTTGTTGGCTGGAAAGACTTGCCTCCATGGGGAATTTGAGCCAACTGGCAAAAATGTATACAATTTTGCGTAATGTCTGACAAACAGAAGGCACATAATAAAGCTTTGTGTGATGAGAGGATGAATAGTTAATTAATAATAAGGGCTATGCTTTATTGGCCATTACGCTTTTAACAGCGTGCCTTTTAGAAAAGTAAACAAACCAAAACAAAGCAAAACAAAACACATACTGAGTCTTGTATGTAAACCCATTATTTCCTCGTTGCTGAAGTAGAAAGCATTTCTCTTCAATTCTCATCATTGGTGTATTAGTCAGCACTTAACTGCAGTAACAGTGAACTCCCCAAATTTCAATGGCTGACAGCAACAATTATTTTTTATTCCTGGGCTTGCTACAGCTCTGCTGGGCGTGGCTGGGTTTACAGAACTCATTTGGGCTCTACTAGCTAGACGGGTTTTTGGATTCTTGGACAAAGTCAGTGAAGCAGCCACTCCCTGGGATATACTCCTCTCCTGGCTGGGCACCAGAGCTCAAGGGATGGGGGAACAGAGGTAAACTATGCAAGTACCTTAAAGCTTCTGCTCCCTTGGCCAAAGGAAGTCGCATGGTCAAGTGCAGAGTCACCGCTGTAGAGAAATACACTATGTCTACAGGAAATGTTGCCAGGATGGAAGGGAACAAAAAGTTGTGAACTAGTAATACACTCTATCACATTCTGTGCCCGAGGTAATGTTTGTTAAAGCCACTCTTTGCCCTTTTGTGATTGCAACGGCTGGGTTAAAGCTTTTAATGTGAGGTTCAGTTTATTTACTTTAAATAACAAATGTGATTATACACTCTCCCGTAGGTTCTATATAAATAGGCCCCAGAGGTAAAAGTAAATCGATTTGGGAAATTTAGCTAAAGAAAAAAATTTAATTTTATAAGCATATAAATGTTTTCATGAGGGTCATGATGGTTAGTCATTCTTTCTATCTATGGATGTCCAAGCCAGCAGAAAAGGATTTAATTAAAGTAGAGATGGGGGGGCATAGTTACCACAAGGAATGATTTCTTGACCAGTCAAGTGAGAAAGTCATGAAAGGGGCAAAGGTCTCCCTAGTGGATAATTAAATTATTCATCTGCTTGAAGGAGGAAGGCTGGGCCAGATGACAGGTTTCTGCCAAATCTCTTGTTTATAGTGCTTTGAATTTTGAAATAAAGAAGTCCTTTTAAGACAGATGGTATTCAAATTCTTCTTACATCAGTAAAATGACACTAAGCAACTTAAAAGCTGGCTTAATGCAGAAAATGAAAATAGTAAGAGAAACAAATGGGAAAAGTACAACTCTAAGCATTCATTGTTTACTCTTGAGAGAACAAAACATCATAGTTAAGTCCAATTTTAATGCATTCATTTGTTTTATTCATATTTTCTTTCAGAAAACATTGAATTAGTACCTACTATGTGTCAGGCATTGTGATAGGTGCTGGTTGGCTAAGAAATTGTGTAATTCATAGTTAAAAGGTCTGATAAATCAGCTCCAAATGTGACAATCACCGTCAATCTTCCTCAGAATTTTTTGCATACCATTTGAAAGAGAATAGGATTTTAATTTTTTATAAATATATTTTATATAAGTATATATTATTTATATTTTATTTTTATGATTTTATGTAATGATTTGCTATATGTATATCTTGTGAAACGTTTCCCTCTACTGAATTAACACATACATCATCTCTCATATTTACATTGTTCATTTTTTAATATTTATTTATTTTTGAGGGGGGGGGGCGCAAGTGGGGGAGGGGCAATGAGAGAGGGAGACAGAATCCAAAGCAGGCTCCAGGCTCTGAGCTGTCAGCATAGAGCCCTAAGCAGGGATCGAACTCATGAACCACGAGATCATGACCTGAGCTGAAGTCAGATGCTTAACCAACTGAGCCATGCTGGCGCCTCTCATATTTACATTGCTTTTAATGAGAACAGTTCCAGTTCTGCTCTCTTAGCAAATTCCAATTATACAATACAGTGTTCTCAACTGTAGGCACCATGTTATATATCTTAGATCCTCAGAGTTTATTCACCTTATAGCTGAAAGTTTGTACTCTTTTACCAACCTATTGTCTCCACCACCCAGCCCCTGGCAACAGTAAACATTTTTTACTGTTTCTATGAGTTATAGTTTTTTTTTTCCTTCCTTCCTTCCTTCCTTCCTTCCTTCCTTCCTTCCTTCCTTCCCCTCTCCTCTCCTCTCCTCTCCTCTCCTCTCCTCTCCTCTCCTCCCCTCCCCTCCCCTCCCCTCCCCTCCCCTCTCCATTCCACATATAAGTGATACCATGCAGTATTTATCTTTCTCTGGCTTATTTCACTTAGCATAAAATCCTCCAGGTTTATCCATGGTCTCAGGCATTTCTAATGAGCTCTGAGGTGTTTTAAAATGACAACTGATCCTCTCTGACAGCAAATTATTGTCTTCTTTGCCTTTGAGGGGGATTTGTGAGCAGGGCAAGGAGTGGTTCAAAGGCTCTTGCATCGGTGAATCTCTTTTCAGAAATTATCTCTTCTGAAAAGTCAAACAGCACAGCATCATTACGAATGATATTTCAACAACGCAGGCTGCCTAAGAGGCTCACAGATCAATACTTTTTTTTTTTCCATGAAGAGGCTGCAGCTATGATTATTGAAAAAAGGGCAGAAATATTTGTCACAGTAGTTGCTGTGTGGCATTACTGAGCCTTAATCTGTGTGCTAGCAACGGAATGTGTTTGCTTATTTGTTCTACCCAACCTATGATAATCTTAGCTGACACTTATGTAGAGTTTACCACGAGGCAGGCAGATGGAAGCCGTTCAGAACTGCTGACTCACTTAATCCTCACAGTGGGAGAGTAGGAGCTGTTTTTGCAGCGCTAGGTTATCCCCATTTCGTAGGTTAGAAAACTGAGGCGTAGAGACGCTAAGCAGTAGCACAAAGTCATACGACTAGTAAATGGCGGGGTTGGGCTTTGAACTCAGGCAGTGACGCTCCGTGTTGCTGCCTTTTCCAAAGCGAGTCCAATAACCTGAGATCTGTTGAAAACTAGCCACGGATTCCTCTCCCGTTTGCTTTCATCCGACCCTCACCTCAGCCTTCAGCTCGATCTTCTGGACCTTCTGGTTAGGACCATGAGTTGGCAATTGCTTCCCTTAAGGCAGGAGAAGAACTTTTCCTGGATTCGGTGGTGTTTGATCGTAAAAACATACAGCGTACGCGCACATGCACGCACAGCAGAACGGATGATGACCGCTGATTAATCCAGAAGGGCGTGACAGGCCTAAAATGACCGCTGGTTTCCCAAGAACACATTAAAAAAAAAAAAAAAGTGCGAGGTTGGGGGCCAGCGAGAGAAGTCGCTTCCCCAGCTGGGGTCCAAGGACCTCACGCGCGCGCGCGCGCGCGCGCGGGGGGCCGCTTTTCTCCGAAGACTCCCCTGCGAGCGGGCGCGACACAGCCCTCGGCCCCGCGGGGACGGGAGTCCCCGGGGTCCCCCGGGGGTCTCGCGGCTGCCGGGCCCGAGCGCGGGTCTGCGCGCGGCCGGGACGGCCTCCGCCCGGGGAGTCGGCTCCGCGTGGGGCGTTGGTGCGCCGCTGCCCGCGGCGCCGGGGCTGGCGGAGGAGCGCGGGCTCGAGCCCGCGCGTCCTCTGGGCACCAGGAACCCCGGCCTGCGAGCGCGGTGACCCGGCGGGGGCAGAAGCCAGAAGACCAGGCGCAGGGAGTGCGCGGGTTTGAGCCCCCCCTCCCCCACCCCCCCTTCGCGCTTCCCTCCTCCGCCGCCGCCCACCTGGCCGCCCACGGCTGCGGCTGCGGCACCGGGCTCGCTCCCAGGCCTCGCAGTCGCAGCCCGCGGCTGTCTGCGGAGCTTTCCGGGTGTCGCCCTCCCCCTTCCCCCCCCGCCGCGCCCTCCCTCCCCGGTGCCCGACGTGCTCGTTCCCTGCCACTTGGGTCCGGGCGCGCCGGTGGGTTTGGCCTGCGCGGCGGCGGCGGCGGCGGCGGCGAGGCGGGGGAGCGAGTGAGCGCTAGGGGCGGGAGCCAGTGTCTGTGTGAGTCACCGGTACCTGGAGTGCGAGCGACGCAGAGCGAGCGGCGCGGAGCCCGAGCCGGAGCCGAGCCCGGGCCAGCGAGCGCGGCCGCCCCCCCACCCGCCCCAACCCCGGCGCCAGGCCCCGCCGCGCACCCACCCGCGCCCCGCCGCCCTTCCCGCGCGCCGCGCGGCCGGCTCGCCAGGGGTCCGGCGCCGACTCCCGACCCCGGCGCCCGGCCGCCCGCAGCCCTCCCGCCTGCCCGGAGGCGGTGCGGGGTTCGCCGGGGGATGTCACAGCGGCTCCTCGGAGCCCCCAGCCGCTGCCGCACAGCCGCCGCCCCTGGGAACCGCGACGATGAACCCCCAGTGCGCCCGCTGCGGAAAAGTCGTGTATCCCACGGAGAAAGTCAACTGCTTGGATAAGGTGAGCGAGGGGGCGCCGGGCCAGCCCGGACCTGCCGGGGGCCCGGCTGCACCTGCTCCGAGAAGTTTTGGCACCTGGGATGCAAGGAGAGGAGTGGGGCTCTGTGCGTGTGTGTGTGTGTGTTTTGGCACCGGGTGAGGGCACGCAAAGGAAAAACGCCCGCAGGAGTATCCAGAGAGCACGCTTGGCGATGGTGATGTTGGAACCCGGGAGGGTTTTCGTCGGGGTGCGGGCGGCGAGGGTGCGGGGCTGCTGCGGAGAGCGCGCGGCGGAGCGCGGCCCGGGGGCCGAAGAGCCCAGGCTCGACCCCTTCGCACTGCCACTCCTGCCCCTCACCGCCCCGCACCCCACCTCACCCCCGCCCCAGCGCCTCCCGTGACGGCGGTGAGGCGGAGAGGCAAATAATAATTAATATGTCGTGGGGCGGCCGCTGCGGCATTGCTAAGAATAATCCCCGGCTCGGCGCGGCGAGCAGGATCCACGGGGGGTTAATCCACCCGGCTGGGGAATTCCAGAGGAAGTGGCTTTAGGCCCGGCCCCTGCAGCCCTGCTCCCTGTCCTTCCCGGGCGTGGATGGAGTTGAACAGCCTGGGGGAGCGAGCCGGCGCTATCCTGAGTGACTGGTCCTTGAAACCAGCCGGAGGCGGTCCCTGACAAATTTGCGTGTGCTGGTACAAATGCCTCTCGAGAGCACCCCGTCATCTCGCCAGCCCTCCCGGACTGGGTCCACCTTTCCTGCAATTTAGTAGAAGGTGGACAGGGATGGGGGGGGGGGCGACGGTACTTGCCTAGTCCCCCTCCTGGTTCCTTCGGGTTGCCTGGTTTCCGGTGGACACATATTTATTGAGATCCAACAAACTCCGCGTTTAGGCGCTTTGGACTGGATTCGTTTTCCTTCTGAAGCCACTACCCAGGTTCCACGTCTCCATTATTAACCAGTTGAGGATTCCATTCTGGCTGCGCCTAGGAGTGCAGTGTGGATGGAGCCCTGGCAGTTCTTGCCTCTGAATCTGTACGTTGCGGTGGGGATTCATTTAAAACTCAGTTTGCGTAGCTGTCTGCCTTATTTACATAACCGAGAGGAGGTAACCACATCTACTGTTACCTACAATCATTTTGTTGCGGTATTTTCAAGTGAGGGTGGGGACTGTGATGCACTAAAAAATATCTCCTTTCTGTACCCGTCCCGGGAAGCGCTGGCATTGCACGAAACTTTTAAATATTTATTTATTTATTTTTCAGTATTGGCATAAAGGATGTTTCCATTGTGAGGTCTGTAAGATGGCTCTCAACATGAACAACTACAAAGGCTATGAAAAGAAGCCCTATTGTAATGCGTAAGTATTGTCAACAAGGTGTGCCAGGTGTGGTACAGCACCAGAACACAAAAGTGAGGGCATCTGCCTGTTCCGAGAGACTGACTCACTGTGTCACGCAGGTGTGGCAGGGGCCAGTTCCTGGTTTATGCCACACACGCTGGGGCCACGGACTTTGCGGAAGGTCGTTGCACTCGTGTCTTTCTTAATGTGCAGGGTAATTTGTGTGGGTCTTCCAGCGGGGTCGATTTTTGAGGCTCACAGGGTTGCAGAGTGGGGGACATTTGTTAGAAGCTGAAGAACTTACACACAGCGAAAGTGTGGGCTCTGAAGTGCATGTCAGATTTCCATTTCAGTCACGTGATGTTGCCATATTGCAATTTTATATCTGAACCTAGTTGCTAGGGAAAGGAGTCTCGCTTAATCTTAGCTGAGACCGCTCCAGAGATCCTAGAGCTGAAACAGAGAACCAAGGAATTGACACACGGTGTTTCTGGCTGCTTAGGAGTAGGTCTGTTGGGGGAGATTAGGGAAGGCAACCTTTCTTTGGCAGGTTTTTCCGTAGGCATGCTTTTAGCCTATACTGGTGGCAGTTACCTAGCGTTTACGCAGTGCTTCCTGTGTGCCAGGCCCTGTGGTAAGCACTTTATGCCTCCTGACTCATTTAATCTTTACAGATTCTGTGACTTGGGGGTGGTGGTGGGGGGCACTGTTATCATCTCCATTTGACAGATGAAGAAATTGAGGCATTGAGAGGATAATTCTCAGGAAAGGGCTCCGATCACTCTTAGAATCTGGAAATTGGCCATTGGTTCCAAATGGCGACCTTGCTGCCCTGGGGCATGTGTCTCCCCACACCTTGAGTATTCTCCCATCCAAGAGTGTTTTTAGCACTCTTCAGAGCTCTTGGCCCTGAATTGTTGAGCCTTCTTCTTCCCCATTCCCCTGTGGGGGCCGATGGAGCCTACAGGTGGCATAGGACCCTTAGCCTCTTGGCTGGAATATGGCTGGAGATTCATTCTCTCTAGAGTTTCGGAAATAGGTTCGGCCAGGTCTTCTGGAGATGGAGGGCCCATGGTTAACTGACAGTTCACTCGTGGGACTGTGTTTTCATAGTAAATTTTTGGTAAACAAATGTAGTGTGCTTATACCTCTCTGGTGAAGAACTTTTTTTTTTTTTTTTTTTTTTTTATTACTCTCTTATTGCTTACTGATTGGTCCCAGCTTATTGCTTATTGACTGACTAGAAACTTTTCAAGAAATCAGAACAAGGGAGCACTGAACAGAATTCAGGACTTTTTTGGATAAGTGAAGCTCGCAGACATTGCCCAAACTCATTGATGTCTTCGGCCCTCCTATACCGTGTATCTTATGGTGATAACACGGAACAAAAAATGGGACTTCAGTGTCATAGTCTCCTGCTTTTCCTAAAGCACGTGTGACTGGTTAAACATCAAAGGCAGCCGGCAGTACCTAGATGGGAAAGGGTCTCCTACAACCCATAAACGAGATAATTGTTCTTTAGTTTAAAGGAAAGTGAACCATTTTCCCATAACTACTCCAGCCCGTGGCCTGATTCGATTAGGCTTTATGGGCCACATCAAGATTCTTTATAGCTCCACATCCTGGAGTTCAGCCCGGTGATAACCATGCCTTCGGGTGGCCCTGATAGGCCTGGAGGAATTTGGAGGAGAAAAGGAAAGACAGGAGAGAAAGAAATTGAGGAGAGAACAATTACATTTAATACGATGTGATACGGTATAACATGTATACGTATGTAATTATGTATGTGTTTACATATAGACACATACAGGTAGATAAAGAATTGAATTAGGGGGAAAAGAAATGATTAAAATAAAAGGACAGAAAAAAAAAAGGTACAGCTGAGAGAGTCTTGGTTGCATGGGACCACTTGAAAACTCAGTGCTTACTGCTTAGTTTCGGTTCAGTCTAATTAAAAAAGAATATCAGAGGGGTGCCTAGGTGGCTCAGTCGGTTGAGTGTCCGACTTCGGCTCAGGTCATGATCTCATAGTTTGTGGGTTCGAGCCCCGCATCAGGCTCTGTCCTGACGGCTTGCTCGGAGCCTGGAGCCTGCTTCGGATTCTGTGTCTCCTCTCTCTGTCCCTCCCCCGCTCACGCTTTGTCTCACTGTTTCTCAAAAATAAATCAATGTAAAAAAATTAAAAAAAAAAAAAAAAGAATATCAGATTCTGCGACAAGTCAAGGGTGGCTGGTTTGCAGTCTGACTTAATAGTGAACTAGTGCCCAGAACTGTTGAGATTTGGGCCCCGAAACAAAGAGCCTATATCTGTAGATAGGAGACATCCTACTCTGTTGTCTCATAGGACAGAGTCTTATTTTAAATGCTTTAGGTATGTCTAAATCAAATGCTTACAGATTTTCTCTTTAAACTTTCTTATATAATTCAAGTGCTTTGGTATTAGGTTTAAGTGGAACTTGGGGGGGGGTAGCATCTCAGATTTCTTGTCGAATATTAAACCTGGTGGTCCACTTTGTTGAGCAGGGAGACAGGGGAAGACAAGAAATCTAGCTTTAGCGGGTGAATGATTCCAATTGATGGTGTCAATTTGTTTAATTTAGCTTTAAGTTCATGTCACAGCTTGATCTGCTGTGGCCAGAAATGGAACCTGTCTGCTGTGAAGGTTCCAGGCCGGAAGGCCCCTGTTCTCAATTCTTATTTTTCCAAGGGCACAGGTTGCCTTGTAAACTCGCTGGGCAGCATGGATTACCCTCTGGGGATTCTGATGCCTCTGCTCTAATTCAGGTGGTGTGTCAATGGTCTTGGCCAGAAGGGTTGCCATAATTTCTCCGGGTCAATGGTGGAAAATTGATTCTCTGAAGCATACGGTTACTGGAAAATGACACATTCTGTATCCATGTAGAGCAATATTTTATCTGTACTTAGTTTGGTTCAGGAGTTGACATGCATACATGTTGAAATGAAAATGACTATTTGTCCCCCCACAACTTGTCATTGGAAAAATTTCCATATACACAAAGTGGTTGAAAGAATAATACAATGGACATCTGTATACCTTCCACTGAAATTCCAGTGTTATTAACATTTGGTCACATTTGCCCCTTATTTCTATTTAGTTATGTGTGCAAATATATTATTGTCAGACTGTTTGTCAGTTTCATGCATCAAGGAAAGTAATTTCATACATTGATATTTCTTCCCTGAAAACTACATCATCCATGTGCTAAGAATGAGGATATTTTTTTTCTAACTTTTAAAATGTTTATTTGTTTTTGAGAAAGAGAGAGAGAGAGAGAGAGAGAGAGAGAAAGAGAGAGAGACAGACCATGAGTGGGAGAGGGAGAGGGATAGGGGCAAAGAGAGAGGGAGACACAGAATCCGAAGCAGGTTTCAGGCTCTGGAGCTGTTAGCACAGAGCCTGATGCAGGGCTTGAGCCCACAAACCACAAGATCATGACCTGAGCCGAAGTCGGATGCTTAACAGACTGAGCCACCCAGACACCCCAGAATAAGGATATTTTCTTAAACAATCATAGAACCATTGTCACACCAAAGAAAATTAACCAAAATTTCGTAATATCTAAGATCCTGTCTACGTTTATATTTCCCTCATCCTAAGAATGTCTTTTGTAGGGGCGCCTGGGTGGCTCAGTTGTTGGGGCATCCGACTTCGGCTCAGGTCATGATCTCACGGTCCGTGGGTTCAAGCCCTGCGTCGGGCTCTGTGCTGACAGCTCAGAGCCTGGAGCCTTTTTCGGATTCGGTGTCTCCCTCTCACTCTGGTTCTCCCCCACTCAGGCTCTGTCTCTCTCTCAGGAATAAATAACATAAAAAAAAAAAATTAAAAAAATAAAAAAAGAATGTCTTTTGTATCTGCTTTTTTCTTTTTAAACCAGAATCCAATCAAGGTTCATACTTTACATTTAGTTGTTGTGAAAATGACAACTTTTTTGATTACTGAAGATTTAATATTCTTTAATTTCTTTTCTAGTGATTTATAAAATCTGTCAGAGTTTTCACAAAGAGGACTTATGTAGCATTTCTTGTGAAAAAAACATACCTAATTACCAAGAATCTTTAAAATAAATATTAAGAATATGCTTGAAACTTGGAAAGGATAAACAGACATTTAAGATTATTTTTAGAAAACATAAAGGCTTTTTATTTTAATTGATACCTGGGGGCATTTTTTTTTTTTTTTTTTTTTAGTGGAATGAAGTAGTGAGAATTTTCTTCCCTTTAAATATGTTGCTTGTTTATAGTCTCATGTGTTCAGAGAAGAAACAAGTTTTCTGTTTGATTTCATGCAAAGGAGAACATGTATAAGGTATAATTTACATAATATTTAAATTTTGATCTTTTGATAGAGTGATCAAAGTATATTACCCACTCGATGTAAGATTGGACTTAATACACATTTAGCTCCTAATGCAGTAGTCACACTATTAAAATATTTAAAAACAAACTCGTCTACTTAAATACATGCCATGTTTTCATAGCCTTTATGTTTCATAAGCAGGCCATGGATTCTTTGGCACATTCAGAATTTTTTTCATCATGAAACTTGCAAAGAAAAGAGGACGAGGTGATATTTTTATTGCTAAGAGATCTTGAGAAAACAACACTAAGATGATTAGACAAAAAACATACCTCATTTTTGTATGTGAATTTATATGCCAAGTTAAACTACCCAACAAGCCACACAAAGAATATAAACCCCAAGGCCATTAGACAAATAAATTATTTAACTTATGGTAAAAGTCAAAATTGCACTTATTATGTGTTTGTAAAAATAATACCTCATGTCTTCAAATTTTCTGAGAAATATTACCACTTAGAAATATAGCAATGGCAGTGACAGGCCAGTTGATGTATTGGCAGTAAAAGTCTAGTTATTTTAGGTCAGGGGAGGGCTCAGTTAATGATGCAATAGTTTAGCAGGACCTTGTCAATAATTTCCCCACATCATCACTTCTGTGGGAATTTTTGAGGGGCTGAAAATTTGTCCTGATCTGCCCACATTTGATATACCTTGTGTCTGTGTCAAATGTATCTTTTAAAAAATTTTTTTTATGTTTATTTATTTCTGAGAGAGAGAGACAGAGACAGAGTGCGAGCAAGGGAGGGGCAGAAAGAGAGGGAGACACAGAATCCGAAGCAGGCTCCAGGCTCCGAGCTGTCAGCACAGAGCCCGACGCGGGGCTCGAACCCACGAACCCGGAGATCATGACCGGAGCCGAAGTCGGAGGCTTAACTAGGCGCCCCCAAATGGATCTTTAAATACGGGGCCGAAAGAACACAAATATCTGTGTTCGACATGTTTCACTATCTTTCCAAATAAGAATCTCTGTTCAGCAAATAGTTTCACTTAGCATAATTTTGGGAGATGTTAAAAATAAACCAGTAGGAGGGGGGCGTCGTGTTTACTTTCGCTCTGCCTGTGCTAGCGGTCGTCTTGTGAATATTTATTGACTGTTGACAGCCTGGGAGATGCTGAGGTAGGTGACGTTCCTTGTGAGCCCCCCCGAGAGGTCAGTGCCACTCGGCCTGCCCGTCTTGAGGGTGACTATCTAGGCCAACGCTCCGCTGACTCTCACTTACCATTTCTCTGCTGGTCAGCCCTTGTTGATGCCTTTACCAAGGGGTGCTCCGAGGACACGGAAGGAAATTAAATTTAAACCTGAGAGCTTTCCACCGTGTAGTTCCCTTATCTCTGTTTAGACCTCTCAACCCCGGTTCTGTAACCCTCCAAGGGCTTGAGTTATCTCAAGGGGACTTAGGAAATTCTTGCTATTAAGTTGGCTTTAATTACTTAAGAACTTTTCACGAAAGGCACTGTGGTGTAGTTGGAGTTTTGAAGCAAGACAGAACTGGATTTGAACCCTGGCTCCCGCATGTTCTGCCAAGCCAATCTTTTGATCTCTAAGCATCAGTTTCTTCTTCTGTAAAATGGGAATGGTACCTCTCACCCTACTGGGGCTGTGTGGGACTAAGGAGACAGTGCAGTATTTCTGGTATGCAGTGGAACTTCTGTAGACAGGACTGCTTTTATTTCCGCAGTGGAAATAAGTGTTTTGAGGGATGAAGGAGGAAAAAGAGGGTAGGGGGAGAAGAGGAAGTATATCAAAGAAATAATAGTTATGCCTGTTAAAAGGTTTATATCAATATTTTTCACACTGTGGGCTGTCATCCGTTAGAGGGTTGTATCCAGAACTTAAAGAGAGAGAGAGAGAGAGAGAGAGAAAGAAAGAGAGGGAGAGAATATCAGAGTGCATCTGAGTAGTGAAATGAGTATTGTTTTGGCAGACATTTAAAAAATTTGTTTTGAAGTTTCTCATTTTTGAGAAAGAGAGAGGGAGACACAGAATCTGAAGCAGGCTCCAGGCTCCGAGCCATCAGCACAGAGCCCGACGCGGGGCTCGAACTCATGAACCACGAGATCATGACCTGAGCCGAAGTGGGACGCTCAACCGACTGAGCCACCCCGGGCGCCCCTCATTTCTTTCTTTTTTTTTTTTTTTCTAGTTGTGTGTATACAGAGTGCACTGGATCATGATGTAAAAAATATTCTTACTGGAAATGGTGGTCAAGAAAGTTTGAGAATTACTAGTTCAGTGCCATATTCTCAGCGCCCCGCGCGTCAGAGAGCACTGAAAGCTGCCGGTCCGTGCAGCCCTGTACGCACTGAGTTCATGGATTCAGACAGCCGTGGCTTTCACGCCCTTGGTGCCAACCCCATCCTGTCCCGTCCCCTGTCACCCTTCAGGAATCGCTCAGCCGGCAGAGTCGTCACCATCCTCTGAAGGAGCCGTGTGCTTATCTGTGTGTGCACCCTCCTCTAGCTTGGGGTGGCTCTGAGGACATCTGTCTTGCTCACTCTGCACCCCCAGAGCCTGGCACGTAGCCCTCCATAAAGATTAGCTGTCTCCGTGAGTGTGGAGGCCGTGCTGTTATCAGCGTAGCCCTGCCTTACCCCCCAGATTGGGATGCGGCCCAGCCTGCTTTCTTTCTCGGGCAGGCGGGCAGAGGTGGGGCAGGGTGAGAAGCTGGCTCGAGAGCACGTTTTGGGGACCCTGAATGGCGGTGTGGTGGCCAGGTTGCACAGAGTCTGAATACCGAGGGCTGAAGTCTCCCCGCTGAGGCTGGCCATTGCCACGCCGTAAGGAACACGGTAGGGTTTCCCCTCGCTGCTTACGCGCTCGGTTTCCAAGCATGCCATCCTAAAAGATCCCCTAGTGACGTTCCTTTATTTTCTCCTGGATTTAATTATAGTCTGTGAAATAAGATAATAATTTCTACATAACAGGAACGCTGTAGAAATTAAATGGGGGAAATATTTGTAAGCCTCAGCACATCAAACGACACCTAACAGGTGCACAAATGTTAGTCCCTTCCCTTATTTATTTTATTTTATTAAAAAAATATATTTTTAACATTTATTAATTTTTGAGAGACAGAGAGACAGAGCACGAGTAGCGGAGGGGCAGAGAGAGAGGGAGACACAGAATCCGAAGCAGGCTCCAGGCTCCGAGCTGTCAGCATAGCGCCCGACGCGGGGCTTGAACCCATGAACTGCGAGATCATAACCTGAGCTGCATGTGGCCGCTTAACCGACTGGGCCGCCCAGGCGCCCCAGTCTCCTGTCTTATTTATCATAAATTGAAAGTTGTCTCATGTTTCCCCCTTGAAGGGAGGAGAAAATGTCACATTGTTAAAAGTAACAGTGTCTATCTATGGGCGTTGTGGTCTGTGGGCGTTCTAGTTAGCATCAATTATAATATGCCTTGCCTGACTTCAGTTACATACTGCATAGAAAAAGATTCAACCTCTGGCTCCTTGACATAGACCTGATGCAGGAGGATGACAGGTGTTTGGTTTTTGCTTTTGTGTTTGTATTTTTGTGAAAACGGGAGGATCGAAAGTGAAGGGTGGAGACATTTTATTTGAGCCGACCAAAACGGTTCCGGGCATATGCAGACTGATCTGTTTCTCAGCTACCTTATTGAACCGTGGGGGGTATCTCGTGAATGTTAGTATCTTTTGAAATCGTTGGAGCAGACCAAGTTTACACATCAGGTACCGAGTTCTGCCACACTTAAAAGTGTTTGCGCAAGGCGCCTTCCTTGTGTGGGCTCTTTATGATGATGTATTTGTTATGGAATGATGTCAGATAAGAAAAGATTTGGAGATGAAGCACAGATCTCCTAAATCACAGTGAAATGCAAGGTTAATGCAAGATATAGATGTGTGCGCTTAAAGGGGTATTGATTGTGTGTCAGGGGCTTGTGTAAGGGTGCATTTCGGTATGTCTTCGTTAAACGTTTTCAGAGGAGTGCTTTACAAAGGCATTGTGGTTCCTGGGGATGTCGGGAGTGAGAGAGAACAGACATACTCCCCCCAAGACACCCTCCTTCTCCAGAGCCTCAGGCCCCTCCAAGCTCCGTCTCTAGAGGAATAGAAAGTTGAATTTCTTTTCCTTTCTGTTTCTGTTAGTGTACCTTGGAAGCCTTAGGCTCTTTAGCAGTGTGAGAGAAGTGGGATCTAGAATAATATTTATGAGCTGAGTACCCAGAACATTTCTCAGGCTTAGTAAAAGCATTGTTATTGCTTCTGAAGTTCTGCTAGTGAATAAAACATTCTGCAGCCTTTCTCGTGGAACCTAGACGTGGGGCAGAGACATAAGCAGAAAACAGGAAGTTGCCAGAAGGACCAGGTTTGAACAGCAAGGATTGTTTATTCCGATGCTGGAAACCCATTATTAATTTTATCTGTAGTTGGCTGTGCATTTTTCTTTGTGGAGTCTTTGAGGGAGTCGCGTTGCGTTCAACTACTGTTTCCTTTTCCACACTCTCTGTTGACTCCTTCCCATCGAATCCTAGGCGCAGCCAGGAGAAAACTAGTTCGATGTGTGTATTTTTGAATAGCATCAGATCGATAGGTGGACTGGTGGTCTCTTATACTTCGGCGTCAGCTCAGCAGTCTAAAAAGCCACTTAGACAAAAATCCTTGATTAGATCCCCTGATGCTCATTACCCATCAAAGGCAGGTATAAGTCAACCACAGAGAGCCTGGGAGAAATGGGATGGCCGGGTACCGCAGGGGGCCAGAGATCTGGGGTGTGGAGTCAGATGACTGCCCACCAGTATCGAATTCGGTCTTTAAGTGTGACTTTGTTAGCCGTTAATGGATCAAGAGCATGAACTCCACGAAAGCAGGCAATGTGCGGGAGCATCAGAAGGCAGTGTAGTCAGTGTATGCATCAGTACAGAGGGACGCCGGATGGACAGATGGATTTTTCATGATCTAGATGTCTGTGCCATCCTCTCCTGGCTACTCTTCCCCGATCCACCTGTGCCCCAGAGCCTTAAGCATCTCTGTTGTCTCCCACGCCCCCCTCCCCATCATCCCATCCCTGTGTTCATCCCCTCTGTCCTTGCCTTTGCTCAGGCTCTCTTACCATATTTGGCCATTGATCTGACCGTTGTCCCCTAACTGGTCTCCCTGTTCCAGTCTTTCTCTTTTTTGAAGGCTTTTCCTGCCACCGCACTTGTCTTTTGAAACCATGGCTCTGGGCATATTACTCCCTTGCACAAACACGTCTGAATGTTCCCCATTGCCTGCAGAAAAAATAAAGTAGGTTTCTGAACAGCACCTGGGGGCTTTTTACCATCTACCTGCCTCTGCTCACATCGGTCTCCCCTCCTCCTCTCCAGTCATACTGGGCGGCTCGCCCAATGCCTTCATCAGATTTCTTCAGCTAAGTCTCAGTATCCTCATCTGTAAAATGGGTATGATATTAGATGAGGTTTAAGGATTCATTGGAATATCAAAATAATAAGGTGAGCCCAGTTTCAGGCACACAGTAAGGAGTTAATAAAAAAAATTTTCTTCGTTAATAAACTTGCGCCATGATTTGACCCTTTACTCACACTGTTCTTATGCCTTCCTGCTCTCCCCTCTGTTAATGTTACTGTCACCTGGGGCACCTGGGTGGCTCGGTTGGTTAAGCATCTAACTTCGGCTCAGGTCATGATCTCGTAGCTCGTGAGTTCAAGCCCCGCTGCTGTCCGTGCAGAGCCTGCTGTGGATTCTCTGTTCCCCTCTCTCTCTGCCCCTCCTCCCCTTCTCTCAAACATAAATAAATGTTAAAAAAATAAAGTTACTTTCATCTTTAGGATGCACAGCTGTGACAGTTTTTGTGAAGCCATCCTGAACCTTTCACTTGCTGGGCTCTCTTTGTGTGCTCATTTTGGTTTTACACCTCAATTCTGGCACTTACCCAAAGGCCTGCCGTGTACTATGGCTGTGTTGTGCTTGTCTACCTATTGGAGGCAGTGTCCTGCTGAGGGTGGACCATGGCCGTTCGCATCCTGGGTTGGAGGTGGTTTGGGGGCTGGGGAGGTAAGGTCAACTGCAAGAGCGTGACTTCTTAAAGGTATTATTTCTGGCATGTTTTTAAGGAATTGAGAATGGGTGTTGCAATGCTGCAGTGCAATTCTGACATCAGTCACCCGGAATTAGTGTCGAGTCCATAAGTTAAGGGTGCGGTCCCCAACGAGACAGATGGCAGCTGCAAGTTCAGAAGTCCCCAGGCCACCCACACTTCTGAAAACAAATAGGAGGGTGCTCGTAATGAGCTAATTAGCTAAAATGACTGAGAGAACTCAGAAAGGGGCTGTACTTAAGATTATGGTTTTATGATTGTAAAAGATACTAATCAGGACCAGCCAAATGAGCGCACACATAGGGCAAGGGTGGGGAGGGTCCTGGACACGTTTTCTTGCCCTTGCCCTGTGGAATCAGGACGTGTCTCCCTGCGGGTGCGGTGATGTGTTAACCGATTGAGAATCTCCACTGAGTTGGGTGTGCAGAGTTTTTACTGAGGTTTAATTCCACACGTGTGATGACTTATTGACCACGTGTGATTATTCAACCTCTTGTCCCCCTCCCCTCCCTGGAGGAGGTCCACTGATATTGCCCGACTCAAAGGCCCAACCCTCTAATCACGTGGTTTCTGGAGTGGCCAGTCCCATCTGAAGCCATCTTGTTAGCATAACTCAGGTATGGATCAAGACTGACGAATAACAAAGATATTTCCAATTACTTGGGAAATTACAACTATTTAGAGTACGTCCCGGGAAGCGGGGACAAATGCAGGTCAGATTTTTTATGATACAACAGGCGTGCTTCTCACTGTCCTTATCAGATATGCTGTTTGAACTGTTGACGCGGTGTTGTTCTTTCACATCATGAACTTTCCGGTCTCATTATGACAAGAATGATGATCTAGAACCCACCATATCTACTTAATCAATCAACAGATGTTGGGTAAGATTTGTAAACTGTCGGGGCGCCTGGGTGGCTCAGTCGGTTAAGTGTTCAACTTCAGCTCAGGTTGTGATTTCATGGTTCGTAGGTTTGAGTCCCGCGTTGGGAGTGCTGACAACTTAGAGCCTGGAGCCTGCTTGGGATTCTGTGTCTCCCTCTCTCTCTGCCCTTACCCTGCTGGCGTTCTGTCTCTCTTTCTTTCTCAAAAATAAACATTAAAGAAAATATTTGTAGGGTTGCCTGGGTGGCTCAGCCGGTTAAATGTCCGACTTCGGCTCAGGTCATGATCTCACGGTTTGTGAGGTCGAGCCCCGCATCAGGCTCTGTGCTGACAGCTCAGAGCCTGGAGCCTGCTTCGGATTCTGTGTCTCCCTCTCTCTCTGCCCTTCCCCCACTTGTGTGTGCTCTCTCTCTCTGTCTCTGTCTTTCTCTCTCAAAAATAAACATTACAAACAACAACAAAAAAGATTTGTAAACTGTTTGCTGAATGCACCCAGGAGGTGGGCGAGAGGACCTATTTGTGGAAGGAATCTTGATAGAATTCTCTAGATTTGTTCTTCATGAAAAAGCAAGTCTTTCCTACTAACTAACTAGCATTTTTGAGAGCAGGAATTGTCCCAATTGCCTTAGTATACTCCAGCATCTACTGTGTGCTCAGTAAATGTCCCTTCGATAGAGCACATCGCCCAGCTAGCTCTGTCGGGACTGGTTGAGTCTCTCTGGCTGTCTGAGCAATTCAGCTCAACGGCAGGCCTCTCTGGCTGACAGAGCCGACTTGACAGGAGAGGATAGATTTCTTTCCATGAAGATCTTTGTGGCGATCCCAGCTGGACCTGGCTGTGCTTAGACTGATAACACACATGGATGGTAGCTACCGCTGGAGAGTTTAGGCAAAATATTGAAATTTATTGCTAGATTATTGGTCACTAATATGCAACTGAACAAAAGAAGACAGGAATAACATCTACGTAGGTATAACAATCACTTTGTTATAACTCCGTTTTTGAAAGTCTTAGAAATGAACTCTGGGGCTCCCGGGTGGCTCAGTCGGTTAAGCAAGCATATGACCCTTGATTTCAGCTCATGTCTGTGAGTTCGAGCTCTGCATCGGGCTCTGACAGCTGGAGCCTGGTTGGGATTCTCTCTCGCTCCCTCTCTCTCTCTGCCTCTCCCCCATGTGCTCTCTTTCTCTCGCTTTCTCAGAAATAAATATTAAAAAAAAAAGAGACCGTGTGTGAACCCTGTGTTTAGATATTAGGCAATGTGCATATTTATTTGCATATCTATATATTTTTTCCTGGAAATAACAATGACTTATTTATTTGTGGAAACAAAACGTGATCAGGGATTAACGCATTAATCCCTGATAAATGATGAGCCTTTACATTCTCTTATGGAAGAATTTAATTTTCTTTGGTGAATTTTTTCAGTGCTCTGTCTCTTCTCTCGGATTTCCAGAACTTCAAAGGCAACTTATCAAGATCTGTGTTCTTCCCCCGTCCCTGTCCCCCATGCCAGCTCTCTCTCTCTCTCTCTCTGTTTAAAGTATTTTCTGTTGCCATTGACGTAGTTCTCTGATTTTCTTAACATTAAGTGCAATTCTATTTAAAAATTTCTAGATGCTTAAGGCACATAATAATTAAGGGTTATTCCTGTCAGGAATAGAAACACCATATTAGAACAGTTCTTCCTCAGAGGCTGCTAAAGAAGGAAAATCCTGTTTAGAGGGTTTGCCTCTGTGGGGTTTTTTTTTTTTTTTTTTTTTTTAAATGGCAGTTATGTAATGTCAGGCTTAATTGGCCAGGAGTCAGGAGGCTGGTTTATTTGTGCGTCTCTTGGGTCGTATGTACCTGAGGGGCGAGTGGTCAGTGAATGCACCTGTAAATTGTACCTGGGGGCTATTTCCCAAGAAGTGTCCTGCATAACGACGGTGTCACAGATGTTGAAAGACAAGCATATTGGTTTTTCTTTATACGCTGATGGGTATAGAACAGACTCTGAATGCACATGCGTGGATTGACTGTAAAAGTACATTTATTCCAAATGGGAGCAGCCCTTCATTTGACAGGAAGCCTCCTTCCTGGCATCCTTCTCTGGTGGGTTAGCAGAGATTGCTACTCGGGATTTAAAAATTAATTCCCCAGCAGGAGAAAACAGGTGGGAACATAAAAGAAGCACTTGAATGGAGGAAGCGTCAAGTAATTCTCCAAAGGGACAGAGCAGAGGAGCGTTGATGACCTCATCCATCTGTACCAACGCAGAGACCCTCAAGGAGGTTCATGAGATCTGGCAGGGTCACCAGTGTGTGTGTGTGGGGGCGGGGGGGGGGGCGGGGACGAGCTGATAATGAAATTCTGGCAGCGGGGAGGCTGGCTGTGCTAAAAAAGAAACATGTCTAAAAGGTGGATCCACGTATAGAAAGAAAGACACTCGAAGGTGGAGGAATGACGGAGAACATGGGATGTGGGCACCGCTACAGGCAGGTGGGAAGAGAGAACCACCCAAGCTCTCTCCGCACGTTTCCACTTCGGCACAGAGGCAAGATGCAGCGGGGAAGGGAGGTTTAATGAGCCGCTGGAGGCGGGAGAGAGTATCAGTGGATCTTTTGCTGTGCCTTTTGGGTACAGTTTCACTGTTTTCTAGTTGCTACGGACTTCACGTGGGACATAAGGAAGGACTGGCTGGTGATGTCGCGGTCGCCAGGACCTTGGAACAAGCGGTCCCTGGTGCCTCGGGGTGAAGGGAGGGGTGGCTGGTCACGCCACACGGCCGACTTCAGGAGAGCCCGGGGACTGTGCGCGAGCGGTCCTTGGCTGGCATTTGGCCTTCATGTAGTTTACAGAGGAGAGGAAAGAAGGGATAGAGAGAAGGCTGACTCAGCGAGATAGAAGACTTGGAAAAATAAAGCTCTGATTGAAGGTGGGTTATTCCCACGAGTGAGAAAAGGGGAATGCCTCCTGAAACAAAAACCAAACCCCAAACCGAAAAGCCACATAGGGCATCCCCCTGCGGGCTTTCTGAGCTCTGACGAGTACAACGCACTATGTGAAAGATGGTAAAAACTGAGTATTCAAGAACGTACCGACAGTAAGAATAGGGCCAAGCAAGCCGACGGCCGGCGTGAGCAAAGGCTCGTAAGAAGTTCTAAAGACAAGCAAGTCTCAAATGCACGTCTATCCCGAGACAAGAGATGAACCGTGGCTGGGGGGAGACGCGGTGATGATAAAAGAAGACAGAGAAGCAAGGAGAATTATTGGGTTGCTAGTTAGTTGTCATCCTCTCAACCAAGAAGAAGCCATTTCCAGCTAGAAAATGTTCGCAGGCGTCATCAAGGAGTTAAAGTGAACGTGCGTCATTCATCGCAGAACTGGAGAACGTTCGGGTCTCCAGGTCCAGACGGATGGCACCTCGGGGACCTGAGGATCCCGTCCACCTGAAGCCCGTGATCCGTGGCCTTGAACAACAAACGAGAGGGGACGTGGGGATGGGGGTGGGGGTTAAGGGAACAGACTCCGGAGCTCCGCTGGGTTACTTCGCCTCACTGTGCCTCAGTTTCCTCATCTGTGGACAGGTGATGCTTCCTCAGTCCACCTGCGGAAGGAGGTGGCTGTGCTCTGTCTGAAGACAGCAATGGATCTTCCCGCCTCTTCCGGGGACTGGAAGGGCCGAGTGAGGCAATCCGTGCAAACAGCTGACTCAGAGTTGATAGCGTGTAAGTATGAGTTATACTCGTTATTGCCTGGTCTTTTTGAGAAATTATCTGCAAAAGAGGGCTCCGTGAAGGTTGTGGAGAAGGCAAAATAGGCCTGGTTTTAGAAAGTGGAAGAAGAGACAGACTGTAGAAAGTACAGCCTAATAAATCTGACATTAATTCCTGGCGAAAGTCTCCTGTGGGTAAGCACAGGGATGGTCTGCGGGACTCAAAGGAAAGAGCCCTCGTAGCTTCTGTATTAGTTTGCTAGGCCTGCTGTGCAAAGCCACCAGTCTGGGTGGCTTACCTAACAGAAAGAGGTGTACTGTCTGCCAGTTCTGGGGGCTAGAAGTCTGAAATCAAGGTGTCCACGGATTGGTTTTTTCTGGGGGCTCTCAGGCCTCCCTCCTTGGCTTGTAGACGGCCGCCTCCTCCCCGAGTCTTTTCACATCATTATCCCTCTGTGTGTCTCTCTATGTCCAAATTTCCCCTTTTTATGGGGACAGCGGTCATATTGGATGAGGGCCCACCCTCATGACCTCATTCTAACCCGATTCCCTCTGGAAAGACTGTGCCTCAACATAAAGTCACATTCTGAGGCACTGGGAGTTAAGCCTTCACCGAATCTTTTTTTTAGGGGGGTGGGAACCCAGTTCGGCCAACCCGTAACAGGTTCACCAACAAAAGTCAAGCAAAGCAAGATCGGCCTCATTTTTCTGACGGTACAGAAGAAGGGAGATATATGCAGGGTGAAGTTTGAATTTTTAAAAAGGCATTCAATGCTGGTAATCTTCATAAAGGAATTTCTAGTGGGTGTATTCTCTTTCCCTCTCGTCCGCAGGCACTTGGTTTAATCTGCATTTGAATTACGCTCTGTTTCTTCATTTGATGAGTATGCTCTCAAGACCTCACTATTGTTTTCAAGGTTTAATCATAATCGTGTCTTCCATCCAGGACCTTTACTTTGTGGCATTATATGCATTGTAAGCTTCGGAAACAATTATAGAATTGTTCTCTGATGGATCGTCCCTGCTCATAAGAATGGTGTTAAAATATTTATTGGGAAATGAATTTCAGTTTCAAATGGAAAAGGCCAGAAGAAATATGGTTTAAAACTTCATAGAAAATGACACAGTTCTTATCACTTTACTTTTAAGAAGGGGAAAAAAAAAAAAAACCTCATGACTGTGACCTAGGCCGTGGCACAGCTACAAGACTCTGGTGTGGAGATTTATCATTGCAATCTTCCCGCGATTTAGGATTTATATTTCAATTTCAGAATTGAATTATTAATGTTACCATGAAACTTACTCAGATGGCTTTACTTTCTTTTATTATTTCATGAAGTAAGGAAGAATTTTATCTGGGTCTCAAGAGTTAGTTGAGTAGACTTACTTCTGCACTGCTGGCATTTACATGGAAGTGTTGGGCCGCCCGAAGAAATGGTATATACTCGCGGTGCAGGTGGATCCTGTGATAAGGCTCGTGTTGGTCCTGGTTTGTTTTCAGTGGCCACGCTCTCTGGTTAGCCTGTTCTCCCAGGTGAACTTGAATACCAGGTAGAAATCTTACCCCAAAATAGCATTTGTTCTCTACCCTTGCACTCCTGCCCCGGACTTTGAAAACAAATCCCGAACACACGCCTCCTGTTTCCTCCTCACAATCAGATCTTAACGTCGAATGTCTCCTAGTACTGTTGATGCTTCTGTCTTGAATTAATTTTTTTGATAACTCTTTGTCCATTTATACCTGGCTGCTTTTTGCACGGTGCTTATAACACTCCTGGCAGGACGCCTGATGGAAATCTCTTTGGGCCTTATGAAAAGGACAGAACTACTTCTCGCCAGCTACACTAGCATGCCCCTCCTCCCTCCCCCCAGCGCCCCAATAAATCAATGACTCTAGATCTTTTTTTCCCCCCCTTCTAGTTTCTACTGGAGCTTTCTGTGTTTACCATTTGAGTGGCCAGAAATTCAGCCTTGGGGTATGATGGACATTCTTAACTTTTCTAATTCTTTTTTTTTTTTTTTTTTTAATGTTTATTCATTTTGGAGAGACAGAGACAGAGCGTGAGTGGGGGAGGGGCAGAGAGAGAGGGAGACACAGAATCCAAAGCAGGCTCCAGGCTCTGAGCTGTCAGCACAGAGCCTGACACGGGGCTCCAACTCACGGACTGTGAGATCACGACCTGAGCCGAAGTCGGACGCCCAACTGACTGAGCCACCCAGGCGCCCCCATTCTTAACTTTTCTAAAAGCCTTTGATCTCAAATAGGATTTCTGCCTGAAACTGTAGGGTTAAGAGACAGCAAAGGCCGGTTGTCAGGCCCACTCCACCTCTGTCCTCATCGTGCAGTGGGGCTTAATCTCTACGGAGGCACCATCTGTGAGAAGAAAAGGGGAAATAGTGTTTAGAAAGAACAGGGCACAGCCCTCTGTTTGTGGGAGCAGTAAGGGCCACCAGTGATGCCTCTCCAAGGGGCTCAGTCTGTTCTTATCTCTCTAGAACTGGGCAGCCTGCTGTTCTCGTCTTTTCAAATGTAACCATTGTTTGAGCTGGAACAAAGCCATGATTTCCTGGGTTTTGAGTGTGAGTTTAAATTTTCTTTTTAATGTTTATTCATTTTTTTGAGAGAAAGAGCACAAGCAGGGGAGGGGCAGAGAGAGAGGGAGACACAGAATTGGGAGCAGGCTCCAGGCTCTGAGCCGTCCGCACGGAGCCCTACGTTGGGGCTTGAACCCAGGAATCTCGAGATCATGACCAAGTCGGATGCTTAACTGACTGAGCCACCCAGGCACCCCACTGAGTGTGAATTTTAAAGTTTAACCGCTAAATTTTTACAGGCAAGATTTCAGAAGTGCTTGTGTGCTGTTTTTCAAATTGGAATGCAGTTTCAAATTATTTTAGACTTTTCTGTGAGATTCAGGTTTTGAATGAGAGTTTGGGAGGGACATTATTATTATTATTATTTTTTCTGTCTGTTAGCTTTAAACTTCAAGTAAAAAAAATTCCTCATGGTGAACATATGAAAGAGACTCTTAGCTGTGAAGATTCGTTTTATGATGTTGTTGAGGGAAATGCACATGCATCGTGTCTTTAACATTTTGAATAATGTTGGGAGTTGTGCTATTTTTTTTTTTTTTGTACTTTTTTATATTGTGGATTTCTAAATGCACAGGTGCTATGAGACAGAGAGGAAAATTTTGTGCTATCGCTCATTTACATTAGGGCTCACTTTCTGAATTTGACTTCAGTGTTGCTTTAAAGAATATTTATGTTCTGTGTAGTATTAATAACATAAGGGCTTCTGAACTGGGAAATTGTTCTCTTCATCATTAAGTCAACGTTTAGTAAACATTTCTCAAAGTGCAACATTTCTGGAACCCATATAGTCATGTATATGCTCATTGTGAATTTCCTATTTTGCCTGCTCCGTTTTATGTGGCCTTATTACATTATGCATCATTTAACAGATGTAAACGCAGCCCCGCATCTTACTTTTATGCTGCAAAAGACTTTTATTTTATTTCTGTGTATACTTACTTCAAGAAGTTCATTGGTAACGCGTTAGCCTCTGTAACCTTGCTGTATGGCGTAGTCATCAGGGAACCAAGATTTGAAGTCAGACGTTTCAATTTGAGCTCTGGACTCCATTGGAAAGTCACTTCATGTCTCCAACTTTAGTTTCCTAATCTGTAAAATGAAGGTGGTGATAACACTGTCCCCCCTGGAGTTGTTGAGAGGTTTACATGAGACAGTGCATGTAAAGTGCTTGACCCATTATCATTGCACATGTATGAGCTAGAAGATGTGCCGTGTGGGCTAAACAATTTGGGACTAGCCGACTGGAGATCTGGGATTCAAGGCCAGAGAAAATCCACAAAGGCTGGAAAGAGAGGTTGAAACCAAGGAGACCCAGGACTTTGGTTTTAAGTACCTAAGGTGGTGTTGCTTTTCCATTGGGGTTTTCTCTTGTTCATATTGGTACAAACAAGGAAATTGGTACAGACGTTCTCCCCCTGCCCCCCACCCTGTGCCCCCCAAAGTCACGTTTTACTTTGGCAGAATACACAGGAAAAGGTTTGTGGTCATTGGTATTCTGGACTAGAACTTGATGCATCTATCTCTATATTTTCTCCAAACAGGAAGTTAAATTACTTCTGAGGTTCATGAGTTCGGAGTGGAGTTTGGGCCTGGAACCAAGTATGTTACCGGATGTTGGCTGGGTTAGTTAAATGTTTGGATGGAATGATGTGCTTTTCCTTCTCTCTTTTGTTCGGCTTTTTCTGTTCTCGATTAATGTTGGATGTTTGTTGCCAGTGGACCCCTCTGTCCTTATAGCCTGTGTCATGAGGTGTGGCCCCGGGGGCCTTGTGTGGCATTAGGGAGTGGGGGTGGGTTGATGCTTACTGGGTGCCACAGGAGTTGTTGGGATTAGTGGATTTTTTAAATGTTTATTTATTTGTTTTGAGAGAAAGAGAGCACAAGCAGGGGAGGGGCAGGGAGAGAGAGAAAGAGAGAGGGAGAATCCCGAGCAGGCTCCACACTCAGCAGAGAGCCTGACATGGGGCTTGATCTCATGACTGTGAGATCATGACCTGAGCTGAAATCAAGAGTCGGACGCTTAACCCACTGAGCCACTGAGGCCCTCCGGGATTAGTGGAGTTTATTTCACTAAAAATTATTTTTTAATTTTTATTTAATTTGAAAGAGAGAGAGAGACAGGTAGAGAGACAGAGAGCGAGCAGGGGAGGGGCAGAGAGAGAGAGAGAGAGAGAGAGACAGAGGGAGACACAGAATCCAAAGCAGGCTCCAGGCTCTGAGCTGTCAGCATAAAGCCTGACACAGGGCTCGAACCCATGAGCTGTGAGATCATGACCTGAGCTGAAGTCAGACGCTTAGCCGACTGAGCCACCCAGGCGCCCCAGTGGATTTTAAATATGACACTAGAGTCATAACCAGAAGCTTAGTTTATAACCAGAAGCTTGGCATTGGGGGGAGAGGATGGCCAGATGAAAGAGGGTCCATCCTGGATTGCAGTTGTAGGCTCCTTGGAAGCTGAGGGGGATGGAAGTAAAATTGGGCTTGACTTTGTCTGCGTTCCTGTCAAGCCCAGTAAGGCTCATCTCTGCTGTCCCATTCCGTGAATGGTAGAATTTCAGTCCCTTCTTTATTTATGCGTTCAGTGGTGAAATTCACTTGTTTAGTTAATATTGATTGACTACCTACCATGACCAGACATTGTCCTAAGTATTGGGGAATACTGCAGTGAACAAAGCAGACAAAAATCTCTGCCCGCATGGAGTTTCCATTTTTAGAGGGAAGAAGTGGACAATATACACAACAAAGCAATAAGTAACATTAGAAAGTGATAAGTACTACGGAGAAAAATCAGGCAAAGAAGGGAGATAGAGTGTCAGAGGGTCAGGCGGGGGTTGGAGGGTGGCTTGCAACTTAGAATAAGCTGGCCAGAGAAATCGCGTTCTTACATTTGAGCAAAACTTGGGGGAGGTGAGAGAGCGAGCTCTGGGGAGACCCAGACCAAGGAAATAATACCAAGGACACACAGAGAACCCTGGGAGTGTAGGAGAGACGAGCCAGTTGGGGAGCTTGTGGCAAGCGCCAGCAGAGGTGACTGGGAGAGCTGGAGGGCAGCCAGCTAGTGGGGTGTGGGGAGTGGGGAGCAAGGGGGAGTGCCGATGGGGGGCGTGAAGGGCCTTTAGGCTATTATAGGGACCCTGGAATTGGGGTAGCGGTGATTGAGCAGGTGCTGCTGGGGGCACTGAGCCACAGGAGTGACATGATGTGTGATAGGTTTTTAACAGGATCACTCTGTCTGCTGTGAAAGTAATGTACCTACTCTAAGCCAAAAAAAGGCTTTTTGTATGTGTGTGTGTGCGTGTGTGCCAAAGGGACGGTCACATGGAGGGTGTGCTGATAGCATCCTTAGTGTAAAACGGGAGTATATTATCAAATCGAAGCCCGAGTCCTCGAGGGAGTTTTATCCCCCAGGTGTAGCTAGGACACGAGGGTCTGTGGAAAGGGGCAGTACAGGGGCTTTCCGTCATCATCGGTGACTGCGTTTGACTTAAGCAGGGTGGACACATTGCGCACGTTGTTTTATTTCCTGGAAGTAAGTTGGGCCTCGACTGCTTTGGAGGGGGTTTGGAAGAATCCCATAGACTGATGGAGTCTTGTGGATTTCCCGACAGACAACCCCATTCTTTCCCGTGCCCTCCCCCATTCCATCCTCCCCTTCCTGCCCTTCCGTGATGATCAGGGGTGAGGGCATTGCCCTAACAGACTGTATATTTCTGAGTGGTGGTCATTAATTTTCCGCGGCTTGGCTGAAGAAACCTTCCCGTCACCTCTTTTGAACGTCGAGCACCGCCTTGGCGTGAATGAGTTTGACAACAGAACCTTGTTCTGCAGCAAGAGGTTGGCTTGGTTCCACTTCCTATTAATTTTCTTGTACAATTAAGGCACCTAGGAAAATAGTTGAAGAAAGTTTCCATTTTGTGGGCTAATAATAAATGCCACAAGGTAGGTTGCCGGTATTTTGGCTTGGGTTGTGATTTTTGTACGGAAGGCGTACGAACGATGGTTACCATGAAGGTGAATTAGAAGCACATAATGACTTGTCTTTTGAACTTTGGAAATCCGGAAATCGATTTACACAGATAATTGTTCTGAAGTTTTCACATCTCACTTTCGTATTTGCCCAACATCGTCGCCAGTTTCGCTTCTTGGAAGGGCAAATGTTTGGAGACACGTTGTATATTCTCCAGCGCTCGAGACTTGAGTTCCCTCCCCCCTCACAGTCTGTAATTGTGCAGGTTTGTGGATGGAGCCAGTCTGCGGGGACTCAGCCCATCCTTTCAGTTTTAATTAGTTGTGAAATATTAGCAGGAAGGCAAAGTTATTTTACGTTGAAGTGACTTTTTTGGGAAGTGGCAAATTAAATTTTATGGTAACAGCTGTTCGGAGTGGAATTTGTCAGAAAGTTGATGAGAAGTGAATGCTTCCAATACTCAGATATAAATCCTCAGCTTAAAAAAGGTACAAGCTGCGAATAAATGAGGGTGTTGAAATACAGAAAAATGTTTTTGTAAATACATGTTTTAAAACCTAAGCACTGTGTTTTTTTTACATTACAGCCTAAGTCTTTCAAAAACAATGATTGCTCTGATTTTGCAATGGGAGTCTTTGTTTAGTTTAGAAGCCAATAATGACATGCTAAAAAAGAAAACATAGCCTAGTAGGGAAGCTCCCTAATGGTGAGCATACTGGAGAAAGAAAGGAACAGGACCTTTGAACATGCTGTTCCTCTTCCTGGAGTACCGCCTTCCTCACCGCTACCTCCCACGGACGTAACTTTGCCTCCTTGATGACTTTCCCTCACTTGCCCGACCTCAGCTCTCAACAGGGATGTCTTCCTGACTTGGCTAGTTCTTTCTACTGTAAACTCCTACAAGCCTTATACAGTTCCTCTTAGCACTTACTTTATATTTACTTGAATAATTCTTTATTCTTCGAACTCCCTGAGATAAGACAGAGTTTCCTTATTATCTTCTGTTATTATCGTGTCATTGCTGCCTTCGTACAATGCCTGGCACACCGATAACTGTTTGTTCAGTGAAGGAGTCCATAAATGAATAGAGTTTGGGAGGCTAGAGGAAGGCTGGTCCAAAGATTTCGGCCCATGGCCTCAAGTCCAAATGCCTTTGGGGCTGGGCAGCCAAAGTAAATGAGCGGAGTAGACTTTTGAAGCAATGGGACGTGCTGGGCAAACCAGATAGAATGTCTGGGGCGGGGCCCTGCTGAGTGGATGCTGTCTTACCTCCTTCAGTGGCGACTCCTTCTTTCTACCACAGGGATGTGGGCTTGGATGGTGGCAAATTTGAAGGACTCCCCAGGCAGATGGGCTGGGTGGGTGGACTTAAATAGTAGAGAGAACTGGGAAGGAAGGATACTGGAGGGCATGGAATGCCAGGAAGGTTTCTGAGCGGAGGCGAAAGATTGTCAGATCAGGAAGTGTTTAGGAAGGAAATTTTGACAGCGTGGGAAGCCTTCAAGTGGATCTGGAAACTTGTGGGTTCGCAGGCTAACGTAATAGTCCACACCGGAGCTAAGTGAGCCAGGGCCCTGGGAGAAGTGTGGTGGTGGAACCAATAATTTACTGTCTGGCAATATTTTTGCAAATACAGAGACAAACACGTATCAGAAGGATAGATTTCTGAAAATTCTGCTACTCTTCATCAAAGCCTTTCTGGAAACAACAGAAATGGCCACTGGAAAAGGAAATCATGAGGTAAGGTCAGGTTGCTGTGGCTTGAGGATTGAGTGGGAGGTGAGAAAGGAACACCAGTGAGGGGAGACTCCTCTTTCGAGAAGTTTTTCAAAATAGGAAGAAAAAAAACGAGAGCAGAGGCCGGGGCAGAGGAAACTACCAGAAAGATCCAAGGGCATGGATTTACTGTGCCAGTGAGGGTCCCTTCTTGGGAGATCATGAGAGCACAGCAGAGTGGGTGAAGGTGTCCAGCATCTGAGGTGGAGATGGCCAGTGGACGGAGAGGTCTTGCCCTGGGCCGAGGAGGCAGACGCCCAAAGAGGAGAGAGCGTGAGGTTGGGGTTTTGCTTTGGGGGGGAGATGTGTGTTGGATGTAGTGCTGAAAGGCACTTCCATTTCTGCTTTTGTCACAGATTTTATTAGCAGGTGCTAAAGAAATATTCTTGGAAAGATTGAGGGGAAGCATCCCTTGCTTTCCCTTCTGACTTGAAAGCTCACCAGACGCCTCAGACGCCTCCTGAAACCTTGAATAAAAGCAGCCTCAAAACTATGCCATGGAGGATGTTTTGGACCCGCGGATGTCCAGAAGCCACTGCTGTTCTGTGTGTGATCCTGCTTTGCATAAAAGTCCCAGGCCTGTGTCCCAGAACTTTGGTACTCAGCTGCCCCTGACGTGGGTCTGAAAATAATAGGTTGGTAATAAAGTAGAGTAAAATATTATGGAACCACTGCAGACATTCAGTAATGCCCTTGGAATTGGGGAATGCCTGAAGTTTGCTAGCGCTTTGTCAGTTAAAACATTTTTTCACTTTACCAGGCCCTTGCTATTTTTCCATCACGCCAAGGTCTTTTCAGACTTTCTCGTAATAAGTCAACAAATCTATTTCAAAAAGTGTTTGTTACTAAGCAACGGTTACTAAGAGCGCCTGTAATTAAGATGAAAGTTCCAAGGTAACTCTGCCCAAACACAGCCCTGTTTTTCAGCATTTTCTGATAAAGCGAGTGTAGGGCGAATACAAGTGAAAGAGGACCGGTTCAATGACAGCGCCGTGCCCGACATTTCGGAATGCGTTGGCTGTCCCCTGGCTTATCTGGGACAGAGTGTTTGTGTTTTGCAAATCAGCCGGTAATTTTTCCCCATGTGCCTGCCATGCGTGTTCCTGGTGTGAACAGGTGAGTGCCCGGTGGAGGCAGGGCCCCCGCAAGGCTGTGGCTCGGTGGCCACGTGGTACCAGGCTCATGGCCCCTGCCGTGCACACCAGGAAGAGGGAGGAGCACGGCGAGCGCCACGTGAACTCAGCTGCCTCCGCAGCTATGACTGACCTAGATTACGCAGCAAAGCAGGCGTGTTCTGCACTTTGTTTAACAGCGCACAGTGTCCTTTTCTCTTGGTGATTTGTAAAGGAAGGCTCAGATGAATTTTTTCCTATTCATCGCGCCTGGCTCATAGCAGGCACTTCACAAATGCTGCTCTCTCCCTTCCCGCTCCATTCTGTTCCAGGGGCCAGGGGTGGAGGGTAGGGTTTCCATGACGACCTGTTGTTGAATGACCTCTTTTTAGACCTGTCGTTAGATGCCCAGTGGGCCCCAGTAGAGGTCTAGAGAGCCAAGCCTCACCTAATGGAAGGCTTTGCGGTAAAAGAGGAATCAGTCTGTCCCAGTCAACAAGCCATTGCTGAGTGACCCCCCAGCTGCCTACAGACTTGGTGACCCCCTGAGGGTCTGCTTGCTGGCTGGCAGTCACTGTGAGCAGGGTGAGTGTCGGCCACCAAAGAGCGCTGGCTAGTAAATACCTCACGTTTATGATCTTGGGTAAGTCATCACCACCCAAGTTTCCTCCTTACATCGGGGACGGTAACATCTGCCTGGCTCGTATGGTAGGGTTGTGATGAGAATTAGATGAGATAGGGTATGTAAAAGTGCTAGGTAAAGCTGTATGTGTATTCATTCATTCATTCATTCATTCATTCATGCAAAAGATATTTACTAAGTGACTCCTACGTGCCAGGCACTTCCCGTTTCATAATGTATTCCATGTCAGAAAAAAGAAATAGATCTACTTAATTTTTTAAAAAGGTTTATTTATTTTAAAAGAGAGAGAGAGAGAGCATGCATGGCAGAGAGAGACGGGAGGAGAGAGAGAGAATCCCAAGCAGGCTCTGTACCATCAACACAGAGCCCGATGCAGGGCTTGAACTCAAGAACCATGAGAACATGACCTGAGCTGAAATCAAGAGTCGGACACTCAACCACCTGAGCCCTCCAGGGGCCCCTACTTATTCTTTTTATTGTCCCTTTAATATTCCATAGTTTAGGGATATCAAGTAATTTATTTAACCACCCTCCAATTAAGTGAACAGTGTTGCCCGAACATCTTTATACATATATTTTTGGCGTATGTGAGAACATGCCTTTGGGAGGGGATTGTAAGAGACCTTGCCAGATTAAAAGTAGGCATATTTAATTCTTTGTTGGATACCACGAAATTCCCCCAAAAACTAATGACAACCTTCCCACTGAAATATATGTAATACCCATCTTCCTATACCCTTGCTAATACAATCTTTTACATTTTGCCAATCTGTTGGATGAGAAATAATATCTGAAGGTTGTGTTATTTTCACATCCTTGATTTATTAAGGAGCGGCTTTTCGTCTTTGTTGGCCATCTTTACTTCTTCTGTGATTAGCTTTTTCAGCTACTTCTTTATCTACTGGGAGATAGATCTTCTTCGTAATTTGAAAGGTGTTTTATATATTTAAAACATATTTGATTTTACTTACTTTTCCATTGAAATGACAGGTCCACGGTTAACTGCTATCTTTCAGAGTAGGTAAGAGGCATCCGAAGCTGAAAATAGCTAGTTACATACAGGTCACGCGGCCAATTATTGATGGGACTTGATTAGGCACTAGGCTCCTCTTGGTCCAGTCTGCTTTTCTTTGAGCACAAAGCATTATTTGGGAGGCTCAGCAGGCCCAGGAAGGTGGGTTATTTTAGTGGGGCAGGTGGAAGTCTGGAAGCAGCAAGAGAGAGGGCATTCGGTTACAGAAGGGAGGCAAGACTGAAGAGAACTTCTCCAAATGTCTGTGGCCTTTTCATCTTAGTCCGCAGGTGTTCCCTAATCCTGGGAAAACTGGAAGGGGGCTGGGGGATTGAGAGCTGCTGACCGTGTCTTTGCTCCTTAGGGGGCGATCGATGGAAAGGCCAAGGAGCCTCTGCGGGGTGCCGCTTTCCCTCCTTGCAAGGGCAATACTGCTTCTGCTGGCTTTGCGTTGCGGAGACTAGAGAATGTTATTATTCTTAATAATCACAAGAGAAACAGTACAGAGATCCTTTTATTTGAGTTTTCTACAATACCTCATTTGAATAATCGTAACTTTTGTTCTGATTGAATAATTACCGTTTCCTTCTCTGTGTAAGAGTAAACTATGATATAGTTTTTCTGAAATGGCCTAATTTTAGACTTTTCCTCCCTTCTTCTCTTGATCTTGCTTGTTATGTATGTACAATGGGGCTAGGTCCTAAGATGGAAATTCTGGATTTTTTTTTTTTTTTTTAAGGCTGGAAGAAACTTTAGGGGCCATTTGGTTTAATTTACCTGTTGAGCAGGTAGAGAAGCCAAGATTTTGGGAAACGGGGTGGTTTGATTAAAAGATTACCCAGTCTTCCAGATTAAGGATTAACACTGGGGACTCTTCAATTTTATTAGGATTTCTGGTTGTGCCATTTAACATCCTTCTGATGTTTGTCTAGTTTTTTCCTCCAGATTTCTTACCTTGAAAATGAGGGTGGTTGTACTTATTTCATTGAATTGTTGTACTAAGTATTCAATGAGGCACTTCTCATGTTTGAGTTTTAACTTCCGTGTCTGCATGGTTTTGAAAGCCCCTCAGCTTCCATTGTGCATATAACATTTGCTTAGCCAACACTTACTGAATTAATGAAAGGGTAAGGTAATTCTTATGTATTTCTGTGCTTCAGCCACACACACACACCCACACACACACACCCACACACACACATTCTTAGTCTCACAGTCACCAATGTATAACCACTTCAAGGTTATATAGGGTGTCTCCTGGTTTCAGACATGAGAATATTTGAAATATTCAGAGTAAAAAAATTCCCCCATGACTTCAAAGAATTTAGAGAAGAGGCTACCACGACTTCCTTACATGGTCAATTTTGACTTTTGATCATTGATCCTGTTAGAAAACATCTTTGTCTGTTTTAGTTTCTGTTTCACAGGCTGCTGTTGGTTCCTGTTCTCTCTTCCTCTGTGGTGAGCGCTCTGTTACGCCCCTTGGCTGGTAGTTTTCCCCTGGAGTGAGAGGTAAGGCGGCCCTGTTGTGCAGAGCGCCCTCACGATCCCAGTAAGGCAAGCTGGAATCTGCAGGGTTATAGCGCGTGGAGCGGTTCAGCCAATAGAAGGGGCTGGTGCAACCCAGAGTGAAGCCGGACTTGGTGGGTCTGTTTGGTCGTCATCTCTGTAGAGAAGGTCCAGGCACATTTGAAGTCAGGTTATCTGCATATTGGGACCGCCAAGGAATGATGGATTATATTACCAAGGAGAATGCTAAGAGAATTGCTGTTCCCACTGAATGAGGTCTTTTGTCCTGGCCCAAAGCGTGATTCACAGCTCCTTAGCCCTAGGCTGGCTGCGGTTGAGATACGGGTACCAGGGGTGGGAACTGCCTTCTACCTGGGAGCATTTGGTTTTAGATCAAGAGAGAGATTTTCCAGAAGACGAGTTATGCTGGAGTGGGTGGGGCGGGCCGGGGCGGAGTATCCACAATGTGGGCTCCTTTGGCAGGGGGTGGGGGGGGAACCTTGGGGCAGGCGTTTGCAGTGGGCATTCTACCTTGTTGGTGTCAGTGCTGTCGTCCGACCGGACGCCGTTGACTTTGGGTTCAAAGTGGAGGAAAGCTTAACATAGTGTAAGTCCTTCTTTTTGCCTCTAATTTTCAGACTTTTCTTAAGAACGTGACGTTTTCCTCTTGTCTGTTTTCACTCAGTTCTACTCTTGTCTCTCAGATTCATTTTTCCAGCTTTTTATCGTCTTTTTGTGCTGCTTTGTCAGTGGGTGATTTTTGGTGTTCAAGGGTGGCATTTTTTTAAACTGCTACTTTAATATCAGTTCTTCTTTAATGTTGATTTTGACATAATACTAGGCATCCAGCAAAGTTGCACGAGTTTTGCCAAGAATTCCTGTATACCTTTCACCAGGGTTCTCCAATGACATTGTAATACGTTTGTATTATCCTTTTCCTCTTTTGTCTTTTTTCCTCCCGGAATTACTGAGATGAGCGTCGACACAGTGTCTCTTTGTCCCTAAATACTTAACTCTGTGTTTCCTAAAAACAAAGGAATTCTCTTACATAAATACCATCCCGTTTTCAAAATTGGGAAACTAACGTTAATACCATAGTACTATCTAATCCACTGATCTCATTCAGATTTTCCCAGTTTAAATAATAATGTCATTTTTAGTGAAAGAAAATCTCAGATCATGCACTTTATAGAACTGTCAGGCCCTTTGGTCTTTAATTTGGAAGAGTCCATCTTCCCTTTTTTCCTTTTTTTGTGATGGTGACATATTTGAGGACTTTTCTTCTTTCCTTTTTTTTTTTTTTGTACAATGCCTGTTATTTTATATTTGATGTCTTCTCATGATTAGATTCAGGTTATGCGTTTTTGGCAGAACTAACATTAATATTAATTTTAAATGAATATTAGTCTTAATATTAATTTATTAAAGTAAAAAAACTAGATTTATTTAGTTATTTTAAAGTTTATTTTACTTAATTTTGAGAGAGCGAGTGAGCATGGGAGGGGCAGAGAGAGAAGGGAGGGAGAGAGAATCCCAAGCAGGCTCTGCATTGTCGGCGCAGAGCCCAGTGTGGGGTTCGCACTGACAAACTGCGAGATCATGACCTGAGCCGAAATCGAGAATTGGATGCTTAGCTGACAGAGGAGTGAGCCACCCAGGTGCCTCAAACTAGATTTATTTTTATTTTATGCTTTTATTTTACTTAAAATACTTGTCATTCTGTATATGGATCTCGTAAGTCGTATATAAAGTAAGAACAAACAGATTTTGGGTGTATGCTTTAAATAATGGCCAATAAATTCATGTTGCAAGGACTGAATTCCCATTTTTTTCATTTAGTTTATGAGAGAATCACATTTCCTTCAACATTTAAATTTGCACTTGTGAATTAATATATCTGATCTTTTTAATCACTTCAAATGCCTACTGACCCAAACCTAAAGGTATTAGCAAAAAAACCACTTAAGTAATTCTTATAAATTTAAAAATTAAACTCATAAATACAGAGAATTTCTCATCTTCCGAAGCATTCTAATACTGTTTGAGAACACCCATATTTTCACCTTGTCATCAACGACAAGCCTAAAATCAAGTACAATCTGGTACATTCTCAAAGATGTTGGATTCTTAAGCATTCCATGCAGTTTAATACCTAACGTACAAAGATTATTCTGAACTCAACACAAGACTATTAGTACTGTGGCTTTCACTAACTTTAGTGTGTCTATATTTAATCCCAAATCTTATCAAGACACCTGCTGACTGTGGGTAAAAAGAGGTATGTGAGATAGGTTGAGGTCGCCACGCAAACTGTTGAGGTGCCTGGGCCACCCTCCAGTTGTTTATCTGGCAGGGACTTGGGGTCGAGGAGGCATATCTCCAGGTTCTTTTTGAATTGCCAGTAAGTCAATTTTATGATCACTATGACAACAGGAGACTAAGCCCTTTATAGTTGCTATGACAACAGAGAGCAGTCCACACCCTTCAGATGTGATGGGATTTTCAGCCTTGCTCTCCTGGGTTGATACCCTCATGTCCTTTGGCCTGATTTAGGTAGACGTACATCTGTGCCCTCATCCAGGCTGCAGCTAGTTTCCTCCCTTGCTCGATTACATTCTGCATTTCTTCAGCCCTTGGCAACATTACGTAGTCATTTTATTCCATCTGATTGGATTTTGCATCTCGTTTCAAATCTTTGGCCACAAGTCTAAAGCTTCACGTTAATGAAAATGTCTCTCTCTAATTTCTCCATGTTAGTTGGAATTATAGCCTTGAGAGTTTGGCTTAGATTCCCAGAAAGAGTTCCACTAGTGCTGTGTAACTTGATGGTGAAAATTCCTAGGCCAGCCACTGCTCTTAAGATCTGAGCGCTCTGTGCGTGTATTGTAACTAGAGACGGACAAAGTGTGACCTCCTTTGACTTTTGTGATTGGCTTGCTTTTGAACAGACTTGAAGGCTTAATTGCAGTTGCATATAGAGACTCAAATAGGAATAGATCCTGTATAAGAATATCACAAAGTCACGGATAGAGGCCACCACTTATTATGATGTGCTATTTACTTTTGGTAATCTAATTTCATTTTGCTTACGTACAGCGTTTGGGGTAGTGGTAGCCATTTTTTTCTTGGCAGACATTCTGTGCAATCATTACTTTTCTGGTTCTCCAACTTACCATCCGTCTGTTTTTGTCATCATCTGTTGTCTCTGGTCTGGCTCATCTCCCCCTTTGACATCTTGTTGAACCCTGAGCTTTCTTTTGGTTTATCTATAATCTGTGCATTGCTTATATTCGCTATGTTTTTTTTTTTTTTTTTAAACCTTGTAATCATGGTAGAGCCATAGTTGATGGCCTATTTATTTTAAAGAGATCTTCTCTGTCTCCCGGAGGAGCCCTTCAATTTTACCTTCTGGGCCACCACATGTTTAGCTTGGTAGGAACCCAAAGGCCATCAAGTCTCCCTACCTTACAGGGTCATTTCTTGTATGTGTCCCATCTCTTGTTGGTCTTGGAAATTCCAAGCAGAAAATAGACACAGATTATGGGTGTGAGTTGGGACAATGCCATCCATTGTCTCAACGATGCAAGAGTGTCTTGGCATCTACTGTTTGAAGACAGTTTGATGTTCCTTCCAACTTTGCCTTTATGATATAATCATCGTTACCCTGTAGAAGGGAGGCCTGGCAAAGACAAGCTGATTACCGTCCATTAGAAATCCTACTAGCCATCATAATGTTCCCACCATGCTCAGCTCTTCTCCACGTGCTCAGTTATGCTTTTGCTTAGGTGGTGCCACCTCTAGGAAGTGGCCAACGAGGCAGGAACCTCTGTGACCATGACTTTGAATGGATTTATTTTAAAGGCTGAAAAGCCAGGAGGAAATTAGCAGCAGCAGCAGCAGCAGTCATGGGGCACATGGCCACTGAACGGGATCATTTGGTAAACTGGACTTGTTTTTCCCCTAGGTTTTTTTTTTTTTTTAAATATTTATTTAATTTTTGAGAGAGAGAGCAAGTGAGCGAATGTGTGAGCAGGTGGGGGACATAGAGAGAGGGGGACAGAGGATCCAAAGCAGGCTCTGCGATGACAGCAGAGAGCCCGACGCGGGGCTCAAACTCACGAACCATGAGATCATGACCTGACCCGAAGTCGGACGTTTAACTGACTGAGCCACCCAGGTGCCCCGCCCTCGTTTTTTCAGAGTTATAAATGAACACCAAGCCTATGTGAACAATTAAGCATGAAGACTAAGCATGCAAGGATAGTGTAGTTGAATACAGCAAAGTTGTTTGGACGAATATTTACTATCTACATACTCTTATAGTGCTAATAGTGATAATAATTATTATTTAAATCCCAGATGCCAGCTACTTTGAAAAATTGTTTCACTGAGTTCTAACCATCTTCTGAGATGAGTCTTACAATTATCCCCAGTTTTGCAAGCAGGAGGTCACGTACGTGGGGAAAGAAAGAAGTACGTTGCAGAGAGCTGATGGTGGTAGGGTGGCCACTGAGGACACAGGACTGTCAGTGCTGACACCGGGACGTCTCAGGCAAGCAGGAGTGTTTGGCCACCCTACTTGCACAAGAAGCCCTCATTGTGTAGACCCATCGGTGACTCTGCTCAGCATGCAGAAGCATGGGCCGTGTGTCCCAGGCCAGGTGAATAGCCCAACAGGTATGATCCGGATGTCAGTTGGAGACATTCCTACTCCTTAGTGCAGAAGCCCTTTGTGGTATAGTTTCTTTGGCTCTTCAGGCTCATTCCCTGCGGCTGAGGGAGGCTGAGTGCAGGTAGCCTCCCCTGGCCTGAGAGGGAGCCTCTCGATGCCTCCTTGTGTCAAATATTATTGTACCCAGAATCATCGCCAGCTCTTTTATTCTCTCTCTCATTCTCCACCGAGGCTGTAACTCAGGTGCGGTGTACTGAGGCCGGAGAAGTTAGTTAGGTCTTAAAACAGCCCCTTGGGCAGTAAGGATGGGAAAACACCAGAGAAAGGGGTTTAGGGAGGTTGGGGAGGATGGGCGGTCCTGTTGGCAGAGGCCCTGTGGCCTCACCTCACCCAGTGGCTCCGCTCTTTTATTAGCTTTCTGCATTCAGTTTGGAAGAGGGAAATGTGTTTTCTTGAGTGAGGAATGTCCCGAGGGTGGAGTTCAGGCTGCTTTGCTCTCAGCTTGGGCTCTGGGATAAAACAGGGCCTACAGACACAGCTCTGTTTGAACTAAAATGACTCACAAGGGGTGTCCGTGGAGGAAATGAGGGAGTTCACTGGAACCTGCAGAAGGCTTGCCCTCAGTCGAGGGTGGACTGAGCTCATGGTCAAGCTGAAGGAAATAATTTTTGGCTTTTAAAAAAGGTATAAGGTATTGACATGTGCGTACATAGATGGCAGTCTGAGAGGACTTCTTAAAAGGAATTCTGAAAACCGTTTTAAGCTGTAGAATCAGAGGAGCATACCTTACAGATGAAAAGGGGGCAGTGTTCTTCTGGAAAAACAAATCCTGATGTTTGCCATAATAGCGTCAGAGCTCAGCAATCACCCAGTACATGATATGATTCCAGAATGTTTCCTATTTTATTATATGTTGCAAATGCTAATGGTAAAATTTTAATTGTATTTTGCGTGTGCTGATATTAAAATATTACATATACTAATATTAACGTACTAATATTAAATTTTCAATTGCTGAACACACAACAGTTGGTGGGCTAGTTGGGAAGATGGGAAGGGAAATGTTCCAGAAGCCTCCCAATGGATGGGAAATCACCGTAGAATGGAAACTTGTCCAAACCTGGGATAATTAGGGATTGACAGTGAAAAAGCCCTTAGAAGAGATACTTACAGTTGTTTATGATATGGGTTTACGTGGATTGAATGGTGTCTCCTACTATTTATGAGATGGGTGGGAAATTCCTGGAAAAATCGAGATGGAGGGAATTAACCCCTGCCCTCTGACTCCAGGGTTACAAAGTATTTCTAACACTGTTGCTGAAATGACCTGGAAACAAAAACACTATGGAGAAAGAATACTTTGCCCTTATCAGGTAGCTTAGAGTCTAACAGAGTAGACCGTTACTTCAGTAAGTTCAAGCTTTTTAAAAATTTTTTTCTCCTTTGGCGTGGAAAATTTGGCACGTGCTTCGAATTTGCCTCAGGTAAGTTTGCAAATCTGGAGAAAACAAAACAAAACTTGCACACAGGACAAAGGCGATCAGCAACGTTAGCTGGAGGCTCTGAGATTCAGGGACACCACCTGCGACAATCAGATATTTCTTGGAAGCCACAGCACCCAGTCGGGCTCTACTCCGCTCTTATCTTGAGACCTACATTTCTTTGGAAGCTGTAGCTGTAGGATGAATATCATTGGGTCTTTACTGAAAGTCACGGCTACGTGTACCTGATGCTCACGATGGGCCCTGCACTGTTCTGAGTATTTTGCCTGTATTCACTCGTAATGCTTACGACTCTCTGAAGATGCTCTATTTTTTTCCCTCTCCTCGTTTTAAGATGTGGAGGATCTGAGTGCAGAGAAGAGAATAACTCGACTCGAAGTTACACAGCTGATATCAGTAGTATCGAGACAGAATCTGGCTTGAGAACTTGTGTCCCTCGCCACTGCCCTGTGTACCGCCTCCCGCTAATTTCCTTTTGTTAAAAATAGTACCTGCTTCTCTTACCGTGAAGCTGTGACTTGTCCTGGGGCGGATGATGTGAGGACCAGAGCCGTACAAACAGACTGAAGGTGTCACGGAAAAAAAAGCTGGCGAGAGAATGAAGGACTCCTACCTCCTTTCATATAAAAATATTTTTTATTTTTTTTGAAATTTATTAAAAAATTTTTCTTATGAATATAATTTATTGTCACATTGGCTTCCATACAGCACCCAGTGCTCGTCCCAACAAGTGCCCTCCTCAGTGCGCATCACCCATTTTCCCCACCCCCTCATCCCCCCTCACTTTGTTCTCTGTATTTAAGAGTCTCTTATGGTTTGCCTGCCTCCCTCCCTCTCTGTAACTATTTTTTTTTTCCCTTCCCTTCTCCCCTGTGGTCTTCTGTTCAGTTTCTCAAGATCCACATATGAGTGAAAACATATGATATCTGTCCTTCTCTGACTGACTTATTTCACTTAGCATAATACCCTCCAGTTCCATCCACGTTGCTCCAAAGGCCAGATTTCATTTTTTCTCACTGCCAAGTAGTATTCCCTTGTATATATAAGCCACATCTTCTTTATCCACTCCTCAGTTGATGGGCATTTAGGCTCTTTCCGTAATTTGCCTGTTGTTGAAAGGGCTGCTATCATATAAAAATATTAACTCGAAATGGATCAAAGACTTAAATGTAAGAGCTGAAGTTATAAGACTGTTAGAAGAAAACAGGCATAAATCTTTGTGACCTTGGATTAGATGGTAGCATAACTTTAGGGTAGCATAAAGCCCTAAGCAATAGCCACAACACAATAAATCGGACTCTGTCAAAATTTGTGCTTTTATTTATTTATTTTTTTAAGTTTATTTATTTTGGGGGAGCAAGAGAGAGCACAAACAGGGGAGGGGCAGAGACAGAGGGAGAGAGAGGGAATCCCAAGCAGGTTCTGTATTGGCAACGCAGAGCCTGACGCGGGGCTCAAACTCATGAATCGTGAGATCATGACCTGAGCTGAAATCAAGAGTCAGATGCCTAACTGACTGAGCCACTCAGGCATCCCCCCAATTTGTGTTTTAAAGGGCATTCTCAAGAAAGCGAGAAGAAAACTCCAAGAATGTGAGGAAATATTTGTAAATCATATATCTGAAAAAATTGGACATAAAGAACTGTTATAATTCAATAATAAAAAGGTTAGCCAATTAAAAATGAAAAGACTTGAATAGACATTTCTCCAAGGCAGATATATAATGGCTCAATAAGCATATGAAAAGAGGCTTTGTCTTTAAGGAAATACACACCGAAACCACAATGAAATGCCACTCTACACCCACTGGAGTGTACAAAGTCAGAAATGTGGACAATAACAAGTGTTGGTGAGGATGTGGAGAAATCAGAACACTCATACATTCTGGTGGGAATGAAAAGTCTGCAGCTTCTTTGGAAAACAGTTTGGCAGTTCCTTAAGAAGTTAAACATAGACTTACCGTATGACCCAGCAATTCTGCTGATTGATTGGCATATACCCAAGAGAATTGAAAACATAAGACTGCACAAAAAAACTCGTACATGAATGTTCGTAGCAACGTTATTCACAACAGCCAAAAAGTGGAAACAGCCCATCAAAAAAGTGCATCCATTAAAAAGTGGAAATGTCCACCAACTGATGAATTAATAAACAAAATGGCGTGAATCTATACGCCAGAACATCATTTAGTCCGAAAAAGGAATGAAGTACTAAAACACGACGTAACATGAGAAACCTTGAAAACAAGCTAAATGAAAGAAACCGGACACCAAAGGTGACATACTGTGATTGCATTTATATGAAATCTCCAGGACAGGCAAATCCATAGAGATAGGTTAGGCTCGGGGAAGGGGGGAGAATGGAGAGTGACTGCTGATGACAACAGGGTTTCTTTTTGGGGTGATGAAACATTCTGGAATTATATAGTGGGGATGGTTGTACAACTTTGAGATTATACTAAAAAACCCTGAATTGCATACTTTAAAAAGGTGGATTTTGTGGTATCAGAATTCCCTTCCTATATAAACATACATACTTACTAAAAAAACACATAAACGAAAAAGAAAGCTGTATCTGTTCTTCTGGAAAAGCAGAAAACAAAGTTAATTGACCATTCAAAAAAATGCAACGGCTGGAAATGTTACTAACTTCATTTTGAGGACCAGAACTAAGAGAAACTGGGACCCAGATCCTCATCAAATGAGCTTCCCTTTTTTCTTTTTTTCCCTCTCTTTTTCTTCTCTCCCTCTCTCAAACTCAGCAGTTAGAAGAAATGAGTAGTTCAGGGGGGAGAAAAAAACGACGGTGCTTCTGTTTCAATCTTGAGGTCAGCGTTCAGTGTTATGACCTGTGAAACACTCCAGAGGTTCCAAATGTATTACAAAACAACATTTCGCAATGTTGACCCTCTCCACACTGCCTTTATTAATTTTGTGCTGTGCTGTGCTTTTTTTCTGGCTGGGTTTTTTTTTTTTTAATTTGGTTTTGCTACTTCTGCTTATTTATTTATTTTGACAGAGAGAATCCTCATAGTGAGTAAAGTATAGCCCCCTGAGACCTTGGATGCAGCACACTGTCATGATCTTTAGTCTGATAGTGGGCTCTTAGCACACTGTCCATTTTAATCCCAGCATGTCCTTTTTTTAAAAAAAATTGAGATAGAGCTAACATATAACATTGTATTACCTTCAGATGTACAACGTGATGATTGCGTATATGTATATATTGCAAAATGATCACGTCTGTAAGTTTAGTTCACTTCCATCACCACACAGAGTTTCACCTTTTTTTCTTGTGATGAGAACTTTTAAGATTTACTCTCAAAGTAACTTTCTAAATATATGAAATAGTATGTTTGATGTATGTTACATATACATCATGTATGTGCATGTTACATATACATCATGTATATGCATGTAACATACACATCATGTATTTGTAGGTTACATATACATCACGTATATGTAGGTTACATATACATCTGGGGATATCTATGACATCCCCAGAACTGACTTACCTATGACTGGACGTTTGTACCTTTTGCCCCCTGTTCACCCCTTTCAACCTCTCCTTATCCCTGCCTCTGGCAACCACCAATCTGTTCTCTGTATCCGTGAGTTCAGTTTTTTTCAGATTCCACATGTAAGTGAGATCATGTGGTGTTGGTCTTTCTGATTTATTTCACTTGGCATAATGCCCTCAAGGTCCATCCATGCCATTGCAAATGGCAGGATTTTTTAATTTTTTATTTTATTATTATTTTTTAGTTATTTATTTATTTTTGAAAAATTTACATCCAAATCAGTTAGGATATAGTGCAGCAATGATTTCAGCAGTAGATTCCTTAATGCCCCTTACCCATTTAGCCCATCCCCCCTCCCACAACTCCTCCAGCAACCCTCTGTTCATTCTCTATATTTAAGAGACTCTTCTGTTTTGTCCCCCTCCCTGTTTTTATATTATTTTTGCTTCCCTTCCCTTATGTTCCTCTGTTTTATATCTTAAAGTCTCATGTGAGTGAAGCCATATGATATCTGTCTTTCTCTGACTAATTTCACTTAACATAATACCCTCCAGTTCTATCCACGTAGTTGCAAATGGCAAGATTTCCTTCTTGATTGCCGAGTAATACTCCATTGTGTGTGTGTGTATATATATATATATATATATATATATATATATATATATACCACATCTTTTTTATCCATTCATCCGTTAATGGACATTTGGGCTCTTTCCATACTTTGGCTGTTGTCGATAGTGCTGCTATAAACATTGGGGTGCATGTGCCCCTTCGAAACAGCATACATGTATCCCTTGGGTAAATACTTAGTAGTGCCATTGCTGGGTCGTAGGGTAGTTCTATTTTTAATTGTTTGAGGAACCTCCATACTGTTTTTCCAGAGTGGCTTCACCAGTTTGCATTCCCAGGCAGAATTTTTTTTTTTAAAGGGCTGAATAATATCCCATTAAATGTATGTACACGTTCACATTTTCTTTATCCATTCATCCCTCGATGGACAATTAGGTTGTTTCTCTGTCTTGGCTGTTGTAAATAATGCTGCAAGAAAGAGGACCATCTTTTTTTCTGCCCCAGTGTTATGTTCTGTACTTTCTGTACATTCTCACTTTGGTCACACCTAAAAAAAATTCTTTTTAAACAATCTTGGGCTAAATTGAGACTTGGAAATGTGTTGGTGGTGTTCTTCTGTCTCCCCCACACTGTGTTTTTGCTGCCCCATTTCCATTCTGAACTTTCTTTTCCGGATACTCATTCTTTTTATGTTCCTAGTAATTAATTACTCTCATTTTATCCCCCTTCACTGTCATTGATTCTTAGCTGTCCTACGTTCCGTCTCCTAGGATTTGGTTTAAAGACTAAATTTTATCTGATAAAGCAGCCGAGGACTATGTGTGCAGCGCATTATTTCTTCCAAATGGCAAATGTACTTAGCAATTTGAAGCAATCTCAGCATCTCTTGGGATGTCATGGGATGTTTGGTGTAGGGAGCTTATTCCTCCTCAGCTGACACCCAAAAGGTGAGCTGATTTAATGTGCAAAACCCTGCAGCAATTACCGTAATCTGTAAGATTGCTGGGTAATTGTGTTTACATGTTTTAGGTTTTTGTTTCCAGATGGAGAAAATGTGGCTCATCTGTGGTGTTCAAACATAGTTTCTTATTAATGGAGGGAAGAGAGGACACAAATGATGGTTGGCCGTTGGTTTTGTTCAAGAACTTAAAAAGAGGTTACTAGTTGTATATCCTTTGTATTTGGTTATAAGGTAGAGAGCATGTGCTGGGTACCCTAAGAGCAGGTCCAAGTCCTGACTGAGTCACTGACTTCTTCTTTTTTTTTTTTTTTTAACTTTATGCCAAATTATTTTAGTATGCATCTCTAATTAACAAAGCACCCTTATTTTATGTAAAACTACAACATAAATATTGCCCCAAATTTAGAATCCTCTGCATCCTGTGACACCAGTCCATAGTAACATTTCATTCTTTAACAAGGTTGTTTTTATGTATATTTATTTATTTATTTACTTACTTACTTACTTACTTATTTCTTCATTTTTAAAATGTTTATCATTTTAGAGAGACTGAGCATGAGCAGGGGAGGGGCAGAGAGAGAGGGAAACACAGAATCTGAAGCAAGCTCCAGGCTCTGAGCTGTCAGCACAGAGCCCGATGCAGGGCTCGAACTCACGAACCGTGAGATCATGACTTGAGCCGAGGTCGGACCCTTAACTGACTGAGCCACCCAGGCGCCCCTAACAAGGTTGTTTTTAAATTTTACTCTATTATTTTTTTATTTGTTGAAAATGTTTATTTATTTTGAGACAGAGAGCACACATGTGCGCACAAGTGGGGGAGGGCAGAGAGAGAGAGGGAGAGAGAGAATCCCAAACAGGCTTCATGCTTAGCACAGAGCCTGATTTGGGGCTCGGTCTCACAACCATGAGAACATGACCTGAGCTGAAATCAAGAGTCAGGCGCTTAACTGACCGAGCCACCCAGGTGCCCCTAGCAAGGTTTTTTTTTTTTTTTTTTTTTTAATTTTTTTAATGTTTATTTATGTTTGAGAGAGAGAGAAAGACAGAGCATGAGCAGGGGGAGGAGCAGAGAGAGAAGGAGACACAGAATCTGAAGCAGGCTCTAGGCTCTGAGCTGTCAGAGCCCGACACGGGGCTCGAACCCACGAACCGTGAGATCATGACATGACCTGAAATCAAGAGTCAGACGCTTAACTGACTGAACCACCCAAGCGCCCCAAGGTTGTTTTTTTTTAAATAGCTGGTCAAATTAGGAGTCAAACAAGGTACATCCATTGATATGGCTGTTTTTTTCTAGTAAGTATTTTTACATTTATAATTGTCCCCTTCCACCTTCATTCCTTTTGTTGGCTGGGGAAACCAGATCATTTACACTGTAGAACGTCCCACAACTTGGGTTTGCCTAATTGCTTTTGTGTAGCATCATTTAACTTGTGCCTCTGTCCCCTTATTTCTTGTAAACTCATAGTTAGAACAAGAGATCTGCTTAAATTCTGGTTTATTATTGTTATCATTTTTGTTTTCTGGCAAGAGCACTTGGTAGGTAGTGCTGTGTATTTCCCATTGCATCACATTAGGAGGGACGTGATGTCTGACGCACCCATTTCAGTGCTGTTAAGATTGAGCAGAAGATTTAGCCGCGTGCTTGATGCATCCTTTGTAAGTACCTCATCCGCCGCTTACTTAACGGTTTTTGCAACAACTTACCTAGGAGTTGCAAAATGGAAACTTTCTAATTCCGTCATTATCTCTGCCTGTATTAGTTGGGAACCTTTCATATGGGTAAGATTTCCACCATCAGTTATTTGGTTATCCTGAAATATAGCTTGACGAGAAAAAGCAGGATACATTTTTGTCTTCGCCTTTTACTTATCAGTTGTCAGCGTGATAATTGGGGCTGTAGCAACGTGTGCTGGCGGTTACCAGTAAACTGCTGTCTACTATTTTGCGGGTGGAGGTGGAAGGACATTTCGTCAAGTCATTACTGACCCCCAGGCTTTATAGATTTGATGTATATGAATCAGTTGCTGTCATTCTTTTTGATATTCATCTTGTGTCGTCTTTGGCCAGTGGAAGCTCCCTCTAATTGGCTTGTGTGTCACCCTATTAGTCTGAGTCATTAACTTCTGCACAGCAGTTTCCACCTCTTTAAGTAATTGGATTAGTTGGTCTTTAAGATTCCTTTTAGTTCTAGCTTACCTTCCAGAGAAAAGAGGCTGTACTCTAATGCTCTGCAGTAAATATCTCTTATGCTGGAAATACTCTGTTTTCTTCCCCTGTAGAGGGCACACAGTGAATGAATTAATGCATTGGAAGATGTGAAAGGTTTTTGTTTCTCTCCCTTTGATCTTTTAGCTCCCACTTATGTGACACTGGCTCAGGACGCTTCCAGACCCTAAGCTCAGTATCTAGGTAGAAGACAAAACGAAACAAATGATATCAGCATTTCTCTGTACTTGAGGCTGTAATGAGGTTTACCAAGAAAGTCCCTTAGTTTGAAGATGGATTGGCTTGGAAATATACCAGCATCATGGTTGTTATTGCTCCCATTGTGCTATTTTTCTCACCTTCTATATGGGGCATCGGGCAGCAAGAATGGAGAGCGGCTGTTCATCCCTTAGCCCTGGGAAAGGGAGCGAGGAAGGGCTGAGGGCCCCCCAGTGAGCTGTTCAGGGAAGTCCAGAAGGCTGCAAAGCTGGCCAAGCCTTGCCAGGGGGCCGTAGAGAGTCCGCCCCAGTCCCTACAAGCCGGGAGCTGGAGCCCATCCATCCAGGCAGCGCCTGAACCAGATCCAGGCGACTCGGCCAAGTCCCCGAGGCTGTCCCTGGGACCAGAAGGTATAACCAGAGGGAAGCATGGATTTAAATTCCAGGGCATGCGACAAAAGCTTACCGTATCTGAGAAGAAGGAGCCGAAAATGACTTTTTATGAATGCTTGAAGGACACTGTCTTACAGTGAACCGTATATAATAAAATTTAAGAAGGGCCTGAGTTTTGTTTCTGTCTGTGTCCTGTGGAGCACATGTGACTTCAAAGGCAACTCTGTAGGGTGCAGGGAGAAAAGAGCATGCTTTTATTTCTGATTTTGGCACAGACCCTCCAAACTATTTTTGATGGCCAAGGAAAAAAACCCTGACATTCTCTCTAAATTCATTCGCATTTGGCAGACCTACCTTTGTTTTCTTACCCTGGCAGTTTCCACTTCTTCCACCTGTGTGTTCTCCCTCCTTTGAGGCTTTATCTTGCAGGAAAAAGGCAAGGGTGATGTTAGATAATTTCAAGTGAGGCCTCTGACGGCCCAGTTCATTAATCGCCCCATCCTCGACCGTTCCTTTTTTCCCACCCTAAGTGCCTTCTGAATTTAAAGTCGTTTGCAAGACTTTAAAACCACAAAGCACCTCTTTAATAGGAGTCTGATATAAAAAGAGCTCCTGGTTTTATTTCAGTCTGATGGGACCCTTTGTTGACGAGCAGATAAAGCTTTAGCCTCATGCATGCACGCAGTGGCCGTGTGTGTGTAAGCTTCCACAGACCTGAAGATGGCATTAATTATGGAAATCGGGGACGTCACAGTTGTTTTCAATGAGTGTCTCTGCCTCCCTGACACGAGCCAGTATAATTAACATACAGTGTTATATTAGTGTCAGGTGTACAAATAGTGACTCAGCACGTGCATCCATCACCTAGTGCTCATCATGACAGGTGCCCTCCTTAATCCCCATCACCTGTTTCACGCCTGCCCTCCCGTTGGGTCACCGTCAGTTTGTTCTCTACAGTTAAGAGTGTGTTTTGTGGCTTGTCCCTCTCTCTTTTTCCTTTCCTCATTTGTTTCCTTTCTTAAATTCCACGTGTGAGTGCAATCGGATGGTATTTGTCTTTCTTGGACTGACGTATTTCGCTAGCATTATACTCTCAAGCTCCATCCATGTCATTGCCAATGGCAAGATTTCATTTTGTTTTTAATGGCTGAGTAGTATTCCATTGTATCCATATACCGCATCTTCTTTGTCCGTTCATCTGTTGATGGACACTTGGGCTGCTTCCGTACTTTGCCTATTGTAAATAATGCTGCAATAAACATAGGGGCGCATATACCCCTTTGAATTAGTGTTTTTGTATTTTTTGGTAAATACCCAGTTGTGGAATTACTGGCTCATACGGTATTTCTATTTTTAACTTTTTGAGGAACTTCCATACTGTTTTCCACAGTGGCTGTAAGTCTTCTGGCTTGTTTGGGGGCCAAGTTTCCTTTGTGGTGTCTTTGCCCGGCCTTTCCCTAGCTTCTCCTCTCTACTTGGACTTCGGTGCAGACTGATTCAGGGAAATGCTGTTTTTATTTCTTTTGGCCAATTTCTGATCATTTTTATTACTCTTCTCCAAACTCTGTATTGCCTATCCTGTTTGAAACTTTGAATCCTAATATAGGTGGGTGGTGGATTTGCCTAATTTTAAGAGTGGTCCTAATGAGCTTAATGTGGTGGTTTTATTGCCAGAAGGGTCTTGTGGCTTCTCAGGAAGAAACATCACACTCTTTGTGAACCAGGAGAAAGGGCCCTGGTCTGATTATTATAGATTAGCAACTGAAGGGCAAGGTATTATTAGCTTCAATACCTTTGGTATTAGAATTCTTTTTATCCCTGTATTAATAACTCATAATTTATTGGTCTTTTCTCTAATTGTTGTTAGTGATGTTGCTTTAAATTGTAAAGGACAGTAATGCAGTAATGATAATAGTTATATCAATATGTTACAAGATTTACCCCTGTTTTCATCCTTCAGCAAAATAGAACCTTCTCTGAAGAGTTGGGTTATGAATAGAATTAATTTATGGTGGTCTAGTAAGCAGTATTACGATCTAAAAGCATTTATCTAGGTGACAAATGTGGAAGGTATTATATGGAATTCTATAAATACCAAGAAGTATTTCATCCATTTGCATATATTTTCCATCTTCTGTGCACAAAATTGTATAAAATGGTGCTAGTGAGGGGTGCCTGGGTGGTTTGGTTGAGCATCTGACTTCAGCTCAGGTCATGATCTCGTGGTTTGTGAGTTCGAGACCCGTGTTGGGCCCTGTGCTGACAGCTCAGAGCCTAGAGCCTGCTTCAGATTCTGTGTCTCCCTCTCTCTGCCCCTCCCTGGCTCATGCTCTGTCTCGGTCCCTCTCTCTATCTCTCAAAAATGAATGAACATTTAAAAAACATTATAAAATGGTGCTAGTGAACACACACACACACACACACACACACACACACACACACAGCAATTTCCCTCAAAGAGCTTACTGTTATACTCCAGTAAAGAAACAGAAAAAGAACTTATATGAAACATTTATTGAATAACACAAGGAAACTTGAACCTAAATGTTGAATTGGTTGAGGCTAGCTAGATATATATTACATGAACTCAGACAGGGAGACTATAGAGTAGATGAGTTGGAGATGCCACACCAAGAGGAAGAAGAATTTGGGCAATTTGGGTGGGGGCTGGTGAGGTGAGGAGAAGAAGCACGTTAGGCACAAATAATGGCACTGGTAGGGCCAGAGAGAAAGACCGTCCAGTGAGGATTGATGGGCCACTGGGAAGGCCAGGATGGTTTGAACTGAGGGCTTAGGCACACAAGAGACTTAGTGAGCTTTTTGCTAGTGATTTCGGTGTATGAATGAAACTGAGGCTAGAGAACTGTGAGACTATGAAGTTTTATCTACAGATAGGAAGTAAGCAGCAGGTATATTCACACCATATCATTGCTGGCTTTGGTAGTTTAGACTATTTGCCAAGTCAGAAGAAAACTATAAAGTTGCAAGCACTTGTATTAGCAAATACAGTGTACTACCCTAACGTGATCCAAGGTACAAATTTGTCTTTGACTTTACGGAAGAGGATTATAATTCTGTAAGATCTATAAGCATGAAGACCTTGTCTGATTTAGCTTTATGTTTCCCAAAAGGTACATCCTAGCACATGGTGGGTTTTCATAGTTTTCACTGAATATATATACATGAATTTAATATAGCACATCCTATGATTTTGGTCTCAAAGAGGCATTATAAATGACACTCCAGAGTACCTAATAGAGGTGGGCCTCATTGTCCAGGGAGCTTCTTATGCATTGGTGAGGTCCCGCTGCTAGCTTTTTCATGTATCTTTCTGGGTTGCTACCAGACCAGCCAAAATTATGTTATCAAAGTATCGTCTATGACTATAGTAACCGTAGTAGGTATGTGAGACTGGATTCCTGACGTTACAGAAATTATGTTACATTGGAAAGATGAGTATTCATTGTGGAAAAATCAGAAGATCCAAAAAGGCAATATATAAGGCAGAAATGCTGGAGGGGTTTGTCTTTTCTGCTGCTCTCTTCTTCATTTGTCTTTTCCTTAGGAAATCCATCTGTGTCGTATTTTCAACTGCTGTGTCTGCTGATGATACACATCGATACCTGTTTTGGATTTCATGCCTGGACACTGAGCATTTTTCCATCACCTCAAACTTCATATTGTTAAAGCCAACCAGATTGACTTCCTTTTCCTTCTTCTGCACTGTTGTTCTAATCACCGAGGCTCAGAATCATTGACTGTTTCTGTATATCCATATTTCCTTGTGTTCATCAGTTGCCACGAGCACTCTATTCTGAACTGTGAGTAGGTCAAGGGAATAGAAGATATTTTTAACCAAGCGAGCCCCAATATGCAGAGCAAATGGACAAAAGGAAAGAAAGTGATGTTCTCGAGACTCTGATGGAAGACACAGATGATAGAGTTTTGACTTAATGGTACAGAGAAAGATCTGTTTCAGGGCAAGAGAAACCCCTGCATTCCTTGGCCTGAAACATATGTTACCCGTTAACTTGCTTAATGTTGGTATATCAAATTTTGATAAATAGAATTCTGCTTTAAATGTTTTAGAAAAGCTTAGGATTGACAGGAAGCCTATTATTAACTTTGTATTTTCCTATCACAGTATTTTCTGGTATACTGGTAGGTTTCCATGCAGTACACACTGATTCTTAGCTCCACGATCACCAGGCTGTCTTGTGTGTGGCTTTAGGTTAATGGAATGAGCTGTCATGTGTGGTAGGCTCTCACTAGGGGTATTTAAGCAGAGATGGCATTACTCTTTCTGATACCAAAGACAGGAGGCTGGCCCTGGGTAGGAGATCGGACTACCTCTCTATGACCCCTTCTAAGATTAAGATTTGGGGGGCGCCTGGGTGGCTCACTCAGTTAAGCAACTGACTTTTGGTTTCGGCTCAGTTCATGATCTCACAGATTGCGGGATGGAGCCCTGCATCGGGGCTTGGACTTCTCCCTCTCCCTCTCTCTCTGCCCCTCCTCTTCTTGCTCTCTTTCTCTGTCTCTCTCAAAATAAATAAACTGAAAAGATTTTATCATTTTATCGTGATTTATAAGAGGATTATTTAATCATTAATTTCTACCATTATGTAATATACTGGCAGTAGGCATGCATTGATTTTGGCTTTCTCTGTGTCACCTCGGAAGGCATAAGGTTAAATGCAAATGACATCCAAGGGGGGGGCGCCACGATTATTGAATCGGGGGGGTGGGTGGGCTGTGATTGTTGAATTAAACTAAAATATTCTTTTGACTTTGTCACGTGGAGCTCAGTGGTAGGGGCTGAATCTTGGAAGAACTGGGCATAGCATTATCACAGCATTAAGGTGGCCCACAGACAATTAGCCGGGCCAAGTTTATAAAATTACATTGTTATGAAGGCTCAGGGTATCTCTCTGTAAGGGAGGTAGAAAAGGGATAGGAAGAAATACCCTTTCCTTTGAACTGAAGCCATGCAAGACAAAAAGATAGCAGGGTGTAATTTCAGGGTGCTTGATCTATACTGTAAACAAAACAAAACAAAACAAAAAAACGTTTCAGAGCCAGGCATACTTTAGAAATTACCTCCTGGGTTTTTTAGCCATGTTTCATTTTCCCGGTCTCATACTTTAAGAGGTTCTCCCTCTACTTCATAGAGGGAGCTTGAGGTTATTCTCTGAAGCTTAAAAAGTGTGGCTCCCTTAGATCCTTTGCCAGTATCCCATCATCATCTTGAAACAAAGAACCTGGTAAACATCCACAGCTTACTCGGTGGAAAAATGCCTTTGAACCAGTTCGACCATCGAGAAGAATCTTTACAGCAGCAAACACAGAGCTGTATTGTATGTATCTAGCGCTTACTCCAGACTTCTCTGGCATGTGTCTTTCTTCTGGAGCTCCCTCTCGAGCGAGCATTGTCCTTCTTGTGCCATCCTTGTCCTGTCGGTGGTCCTAGGTGTTTTCTGCTACCACGAAATACTTAGGAAGAGTGCCGACTCACCAGTGTAGGAATGATGCATGGAAGAAGAAACCATAGCAACGAATAGTAATTAATTGATTCAGGCAAGAATGATCTATAGATGCTAAAATCAGTGAGTGAAAGATTGTTGGGAACAGAGTTTTCTCGAAGTGTCACCCTCTGGGCTACTCAGTTAAAAGGAAAACAGGTACCTTTACAGTGGAGAATACCTTAAACATGTGATCAAATTCAGGCAATTTAACATCACCAAAAGGGGAACGAATTGACGTCATGTACCTTCTGATTTGATCCCTGCCTGTCGCTTATACAGCATTCCTGCCCCAAATGTTTAACCCAAATCTACTCACGAGGAAACAACCAGACAAATCCGAAAATGAGGGCTTGTTTTTTTTTTTTTTCTTAAAGAAATGCCAGTCATTATAGATCGAAAGAGCTAGGGGAACTGTTTTTTTGGTTGGAGGAGGCCAAAGAGATGTGACATCTAAACGCAGTGTGTGATCTTGGGGTGCATCCTAGGTCAGGGAAACAGCTATAAAGGACATATATTGGGTCATTTGGGGATATTTGAAAATGGACTATGTATTAGGTAATAATGTTACATCAGTGTTGTTTCCTGAGTGAAATAGTTTTGCGTATGTCAAGAATGTCTTTGTTCTTAGGAGAGTCATATCGAAGTATTTTTTTTTTTTTTAATTTTTTTTTTAACGTTTATTTATTTTGGGGACAGAGAGAGACAGAGCATGAACGGGGGAGGGGCAGAGAGAGAGGGAGACACAGAATTGGAAGCAGGCTCCGGGCTCTGAGCCATCAGCCCAGAGCCTGACACGGGGCTCGAACTCATGGACCGCGAGATCGTGACCTGAGCTGAAGTCGGACGCTTAACCGACTGAGCCACCCAGGCGCCCCTCATATCGAAGTATTTATGAGTTAATTGTCACACTCCTTGCTATTAACTTTCATGTGAGTCATATAAAATATTATATATGATAATATTTGTGATCTATAACTTATAGTAAATATATAATAATATAGTATAATACACTGTATCACATATATGATGCATATTTGCCTTATGCATACATACATACAAATCATACATACATACATTTGTGTCATATATAAAGCAAATATGGCAAAATGCTGAAAATCTTTAAATCTAGGTAGAAGACATACTCATTGCACTGTTTTTGAAAACTTTCTGAGGTTGGAAATTTTCAGCATAAAACGTTGAGGAGAAAATAACTTTTATTTTTGGGAGGAGGTAGTGGAGAAAAATGTTGAGTTGTTAAGCTCATGTTTATGAGAAAATGGCATTTTATTACTGTTGAATAAAGCAGAGTTAGATGGCAACAGCCTATTGAAAACAAGTGTTCGCAGCATAATTTGTTACGTGAGCTTGATTCAGAGAGTCTTGAATTCAGAAATTTTAGAGCAGAGAAATGATTGCTGTGGGATATCTCAGTCTTTCTCTTTTGTTTCCACAATATTGACTTTCTCCTGTTGTGAATCCCCAGCTCACAGGATTGTTGTAAGAATTAATGAGATAATGTATGTGCAAGTGCTCTGTAAGCTGTGAAAACAACGTCTCCAAGTTTCCTTGTGTTTAGGGTGTAACTTGTGCTGAATTGTAACACCCAGTGTTGTATTTTATCAGTGTACGGAATACGCATTTGTGGGAAGACAAACTTGGGATCAGGGGCTTTATTAAGAGTCATTCCATAACATATGTAATTTAGAAAAATAAAGCTGCCTCCATTTAGAAGAGATTAACACAGTTCTGCCTTTTGGCATATCTAGAGCAGTGTCTAAATACATATAACAAATATTAGCTTTTTCAGCAATGAAACAAACTTCGCTCACTCTTTATGCTCATTTAACCAGTTGCGCTTATGAAAAAATCTTTCCCCAGGGGTTGGAAAAAGAGCAAATGAGATTTAACATAAGTCGAGAGAACACTAAGTAGAGAAAAGCTAAGAGTTGCTTGCTGTGCTGTTATCTTGTGATAATTTCAATTTAGGTTTTTAAATATGCTTTTAGAATTTTATTGTTTCACTAAATAGAAAATGGAGTCAATGTGTATGGAGGACTTGGAATGAATATGGAGAATGAACGCTTTGCTCCTTCAGAGGGAGGCAGGGTCAGAAGATCTATTGTATGGTGATATTTTGACCCTGGCTGAGAGACCATTGCATAGAAAGAATAATGACAAGGAAGGAAATGGGGAGTGGCAAATTTTACACATTAGCTGGAGGAGACGTTCTGGTCAGTTCTTGAACTTGACCGGATTCTTCAGCTAGCATAGATAAGTCAGGTGCAGCCGTGGTCGGCACAGGTGTCATTGGTAATAGGTGTGAGGTTGCTAGATTAGCTAGGGTGACGCGAGGTGGTGATCGTTGTCAGTTGGCATTTGGGAAGATCATGATGATGAAAATTTTAAACAACAATGACCACTGAGCAACTACTATGTGCGAAGAGAGGCATTGGCTGCCTTGTGTGCGTTTTCTCAGTTAAACCTCACAAAATCCCTATGAGGGAGGTATGTGCTCATAGGCTTCTCATTTTTCGGATGAGCAAGGTGGACCGAGAGAGGTTAAATAACTTGTGTAGGTCATGCACAGAGTCGTGGCAAAGTCGCTACAGGAACCCATGTTGTCTCACTCCAGAGCCCGTTTGACTACCGTGCTGTATAGTCAACTGACTCTTGAAAGTTGGTCTTGGAGAGAACCGGTGAAGATGCGGAGAGTTTTTAGAGATAAGACATGTTTCTGGCGACGACAGAGTAAAAGGGCTGGAATTGCTTTCTCAACTTCAACAGCTAAAAATGACCAGGGAAAATAGGCGAAACAGCAGTTATCAGACGTGAGACCAGTAGAAGGAGCACAAAACGGTAATCTTTCGGAGGAGGGAAACAAGTGGGATCGCTCCAGCTCACTGCCTGGTGTACATATTGTATTTTCAGACACAGAGTAGAGCCTTGCTGTCACCCTCAGTTGAGGAAACAGTTAAAAGAGGCTTCAGTTGCTAGAATTCACAGGGTGGAAGGTCCTGGGTAGTAGAGAATGACACAGAGAGACAGCCCCCGAGGTCTGTGTGGTTTTCCGTGAACGCGTGGGAGGAAACTGCCCGAGGCCAGGGAAAGACATGGCAAAGGCTCGGGTGGAATCCACCACCCGGATCGGGAAGACGCGCTAACGTCCAGGTATCATTGGGAGTTCTCAGAAGACCACTGCCTCACTTGTGTGGCACAATTAGCCCTTAGACTAAAGACTGTTCTGGTCTTGCTTAGCAAAGCTTAAAGGCAAGCCATGGAAGGATCAAGTTATTTCCGAGTAACTTTGTTGTATCCAACACAAAGGCCAAACATATTTAATTAAAAAAATTTTTTTTAATGTTTATTTTTCAGAGAGAGGGAGAGAGAACAAATGGGGGAGGGGCAGAGAGAGGGAGACAGAGTCTGAAGCATGCTCCAGGCTTTGAACTGTCAGCACAGAGCCCGATGCGGGGCTCGAACTCACGAACCTCGAGATCATGACCTGTGCTGAAGTCGGATGCTTAACCGGCTGAGCCACCCAGGAGCCCCTAAATGGGCCAAACATGTTTAAAGGAAAATAAAAAAGCTCCAGCCCCAACAAAATAAAATTCACATTGTGTGGCATCCAATCAGAAATTGCCAGGCATTCAAAGAAGCAGAAAAGTGTGATCCATAATAAGGAGAAAACAATCTACAGAAAAAGACCCAGAAATGACACAGATCCCCCTGCCCCCCCACTTAAAAAGAAATGGACAAATTGAGTGATCATATTTTTATTAAAAAATATTAAATTTGCATTTAAAGACATTCCCACAAAGCTAACTCCAGACCTAGTTTCCTTCATTGGTGAATTTTACCCAGTATTTAAGGGAGAAATAGCAATTCTACATAAACCCTCAGAAAATGGTAAAGGTTATGAGGTGAGTAGTATCCTGATTCCAAAACTAGACAAAGAAATTACAAGAAATGAAAATTACAGAGCAACATCCTTCATAAACACAGACATAAATGTTCTTAACCGACTTTTAGCCTATCAAATCCAACAATACATAAAAGGGATAATACATCGTGGCCAAGTAAGGGTTTAATCCCAGGAATGCAGGGTTGGTATAAAATTTAAACATCAATCAGCGTTATTCATATTAGCAGACTAAAAAAGAAAAAGCATATGTGTATCTTAACTAGACACAGAAAAAGCATTGGGCCGTATCTCACATCCCTTCCTGATGAAAACTCAGCAAAATAGGAACAGAAGGGAACTTCTCCATCCTGATACGGGGCATTTGTGACAGACTTGTAAAGCTAACCTCTCACGTAACAGTGAAAGACTGAAAGCTTTACCCTAAGATGGGGGGCAAGGCAAGGATATCCACTTTCACAACTTCTATTCAGGGTAGTGCTGGAGGTACTTGTCGATGCAATAAGGCAGGAGAAAGAAATAAAAAGCATATAGATTGGAAAAGAAAGATAGACTGTCCTTATTTATGGACAATATGATGGTCTCTGTAGGTAATCCTAAAGAATCTAAAAAAAGCTACTAGAACTAGTAAGTGAGTTTTACAGGATAGCAGGAGATAAGATCCTGCATACGGATTACATTTGACTATAGTTCTATACACAGTACTAGCAATGAGCAATTAGAACTTGAAGTTGAAAAGCAATCCCATTTACAACAGCATCGAAAATTATGAAGTGCTTTGGGATCAATTGGACAAAAAAAATGGGTAAGACCTCTACACTGGAAACTATAACATTCTGCCGAGAAAAATTAATTAAGGTCTAAAAAAATGGATAGATCACAGATTGGAAGACTCAGTATTATTATGTCAGTTCTTCCCAAATTGATCCATATATTCATCATTCTCGCAGTTGAAATCCCAGCACCCTTTTTGTCTTGCACAACTTGACTGCTGATCTACAAATATATAATCTTGAAAAAAAAAAAAAAGAAGGAAATTGTAACACGTATGTTGCCTGATTTCAGGACTTACTGTAAAGCTACAATAATCAAGGCCGTGTGGTGGTAGCATGAAATTAGGAGACTTGAAACACAATAATTTTCCGTAAAGATGCCGAGTTAATGCAATTGGGTAAGGAACATTCTCTCAACAAATGGGGCTGAAACAATGGTATAGCTATATGCATGAAAAAAAAAAAAAGACTTCTCTCTTACTCAGACCACACACAAGAATGAACTTGAAGTGGACCACAGACATAAATTTTATGTAAGACAATTAAATTTCTAGAAGAAAATGTGGAGCAAAGTTTTAGTGATCATGAGTTGGGCAGATATTGAAAAAATATGAGACAAAAAGCAGACACTATACAAAAATGGTTACATCGTATCTCATGGAAATTAAAATCTTTTTTTTTCCTGAAAAGGTGCCAATAGGAAAGTGAAATGGGAGAAAATATTGCAAAATACTTATCACACAAAGGATTTGTACCCAGAATACATAAAGGAGTCCTTTTTTTCTAGTTTTGTTATTATTATTATTATGAAAGTATAGTTGAAATTATAAGGAACTCTTAAAACTCAACAGTAAGAAGGCAAAAACTTCATGAAGCCTGTTAAAAATGGGCACAAGAGTTGGAGAAGCATCTTTTTTCACATGGTTAGTCATTAAGTAGATGTAAATTAAAACCACAGATACACTACTGTGCTCCTGTTACAATGCGTAACATGTTACAACGCATAACATGTTTCCCTATGTTATGTTCCCGTTATAAATGTTTCCCCAAAAGTTGGATACCATCCCTCCAGCAAGAGAAATAAAGCATAGGTGTTCAACGTGTATGTATAAAGACTTGTACGCGAATGTTCATGGCTCTATAGCTTTATTTCTGATAGCCCCAACCCGGAAACAACACCAACGTCCATCAGTGTGAATGGATAAATGTGAACTGATTTTGGTATATCCATACAACGTAATACTACCCAACAACGAAAAGGAACAAAACGTCAACACGCTCAACACCATGGATGACTCTCAAAGTAATTATACTGAGCGAGTGGGATTAGTCAGTAACACACCCAGTAACACAGTACACACAGTAACGTTCACATGTGATTCCATTTCCATACAATTCTAGAAAAGGCACCATGATCTGTAGCGACAGAAAGCGTATTGGTGGGTCCCTGGGTTTGGGTTAGTGGAGAAGGAGGGGGGATGGAATACAAAGAAATCTGAGGAAACTGTTGAGGATGGAAATCTTCATTATCTTGATTGTGGTCATAGTTTCATGGGCATATATACGGATGGCAAAGCCCATTAATTGCACACTTTCAACATGTGCCTCATATTGTGTGCCAATTATGCTTCATTAAAGCTGTGAAAAGAACCCTAACTCCTGGCATTGGTGAGACACTGAAGTAGCACATTAACAGTTGCGGTAGTAGAAGCCTAGATATTTAGAGCAGATGAGACCGTAGAGATGCTCTTCGCCATCACCGAGAAGTGAGTGATCTGTCCAGGGTAGTTGCACACTATGTAATTAAGCCTCATCGAAATGTTACATCTCATGACTCCCCCATGAGAACATGAGCTCCAGGAAGACTGCCAAGTCCTGTCCACCTTTGTGGCTTCCACCCGGTTTGGGACAGTGTTTTGTACACGGTGATGCCTTAGTAAATATATGCTGGTTAGTTGACAGAATGATGTTTCCTAGAATGAATTATAGATGAGAACCGCCTCACATTCTTGGTTGAGTGGAAAGATGCCCTCGGTACGTGGTTGATCTTATTACAGTTTCCACTTCTAAAATGTTTTGGGGTTTCCTTTGGGCACAGAGTTGTTATACTGCCATTCGTGACACTACTGAGGCCTGGGAAAGCCTCTGAGGTAGAACGTGAACTACTGGGGTGCATATTATCAAGGGTCTTCAAGTGTCAGAGAAGCTAAACAACAGGAGCTTAAACAAGAAGGATGTTTCTCTGTCACCCAAGTCTGAGCTGATGTGGTGGCTCAGCTCTGTGAGGTCATCGGAGACCCACCTCATTCTTGTTTTCCACCATCCGTCGGTCTCGCCTTGTCCCGACGTTTCATGGTGGCTCTCACCATGTCCACTTTCCCTGCAACAAGACGGCGTGGGGGCAGGAGAAACATAACAGTTTCAACCATCACATCTCTGTACAGATGGTTTTGGCTGGAGCTGTTTCTTGGCCATAGTGAGCTGCAGGTGAGCTGGGCGTGGAGTCTTACGTTGGAAGAACGGAGAACAGATATCGTGGGGGTGACTGGCAGTCTTCGATACAGGGAAGGGTCTGAGGATCACAGGAGGTTCAGCCTCACAGATGACTAGAGTTCACGAAGTTCATGGTGTGGCCGTGTCACCCAGAACTTCGCTTCTTGCGTCAATTCAAGGAAGGGACACAGAGGCTGTGTCACTGGAGATGTGGCTGGAGGAGGGCAGGCTGGGTCTTCGACCCCATCACTGGCCCACCCTCTTCTGTTTCGGGCTATGAATGAAGGGAGCTGACCCTCCCTCTGCTCCCTCTGCTAGAATTACTTCCTGATGGCTAATACTTTTTCCAAAAAAAAAATCACAAAATGTTTCTGTGGGAGGTCGGGATGAGAGAATGGAACCTTCCCATGAGAAAACTACTACAAGGGACACCTGAGGAAGACTGGCAGGAAATGTGTTATTAACATTTAATAACTTAGTGGCTTAGTCATTGCTAAGGATGTTATAATATGTTTTAAAAATTAATTTCTTGGGGCGCCTGGGTGGCTCAGTCGGTGAAGCCTCCGACTCTTGATACTGGCTCAGGCCATGATCTCACAGTTTGTGAGTTCGAGCCCTGCATTGGGTTCTGCACTGACAGCGTGGAGCCTACTTGGGTTTCTCTCTCTCAATCTCTCTCTCTCTCTCTCTCTCTCTGCCCCCTCCCCTGCTCATGTGCTCTCTCTCTCTCTCAAAATAAATAAATAACCTTAAAAAAAGTAATGTCTCGCAATTTTGTGAAGCAGCTGATTTTAATTTTCACTTTTTTAAGCGGAAGAAACTGAGTCATGGAAGGGTATATAACGAAGCATCTCTGTGCAACGAGTGGCACAAATCAGTCCTGGAAACCCAAATTACGGATTTGTCATCCATTTCTTTGCCCACGAGGTCATGCTTCTTTTGGAGAAGATGAGAAATGATCTAAAGAAAAAGAAAGAAAATTTAAGAACTTTCTCCCCCAGCTCTGTATTCATAGAATAGACATTTCTGTGTTGATTGTCCCTGGGGGTGGCCCCCCAGAGTTCACAGGGAAGTGGACTGCCTCCTCCTCAGAGCCGTGCACGGTGCTCTTTATCTTTTACGCAGGGTGCACAGTGTTGCTTAGCAACAGTGATTCCTCCGGCCCTTACAACCGCCGCAGCCCGCGGAACTGACAATAGAGCGGAGTTGGAGAGTGAGATCCTCATTTTTCAGCGTCTTCCCTGTGGTTAAGGGGGAATAAAGAAAGGAAAGGCAAACGGGATGAAAGAATCTCAACCAACAGCACAGTGCGGAGAAGCATCGGCTGATGCTGGAGAAGGGTGTCGTGCCACGCATCCTACACGTGATGAGTAGATGCTGGCCGTGAGAATTAAAAGGGAGTCACCACAGCAGCAGAGGTTAATTAGAGAAAGTAAAGAGGCGAGAGGAGGAGATGACTGTGCAGTCTAAAAATCAAAGTTTCTGACCGACTGGGTGTCTCGAGCAAGTTTATCCTCTTTCTGTTTGGGGGTCTGTCTTCCTCCCTCCCTCCCTTCCTTTCTTCCAGATTATCGGGCAAGACTTTGAAGGGAAATAGAAAGGATGGAGGGAAGCTTTTTGATTTTTTTTTTGCCTCCAGCTCCCTTATTGGCAGTCTTAAAGATGGGTGAAGCGGCTTCTTACCGGCTTGGAAGCGTTTAAAAAGATGTCCAGGGTGGTGACTTTCGGCGCTGACCTTGGGTTGGCTTCTTTGTGGTCCTGTGCAACAGGGCAGGGCAGCCCCGGACGCTTGGAAGCGATCTGCAGCATTTGAGGGAATTTTAATGTTAGAAATGCCCTCGTTTCCTGGTTCATATTCTGTCTCGCCCTTTGCATCATCTCATGGAGATAAAATGGAGGAGCATGTGCTGACCACTCACATGGGATATTTCAAACCTGAGAGATTACGATCTTTCATATCAAATGCAGTTACGGCCCTTTGTAGAGCAGTTTTCTGAAGTGAGTCAGATGGGTTTTTCAGAGCCGAAGGAAGTCAGAGGATGAAGTAAATAAAAGCACAGAGGAAATTGGAAGGGGCGTGTGTGGGGGAAACATATGTTTTCAGATGATATTTTAAAATAGATGGAGAGCTGATGAGACAGAGATACTGAAAACCGGCTCCAGATGGTGGCAATAGAAGTGGCAAGCTGGTGTGAAGGGACAGAGCACAGGCATCAGGCGGGGGGAGAAGGCGAGGGGAGAGGGGAGGCGGAGGCTGAGGGAGGCCACCATGTAGATGGGCGGGGTACTAAGAGTGGTTGAGGTTCCCCAGAAAGAAATTAGAATGACTGAACCCATACCCTTCACCTTGAGGTTAATAATTTATTCAATACGTTTCTGTCTCGTATTAGATCTTTTTAAATGATATGTTTATGGAAAAAGGCAAACTTGTTTTCACTTTGACTTCTTTGCAAAAGCTATGGCTGTAGACAAAACAACTATTCACATCATCACCGATGAGAGGCCGTGGAGGAAGAGGGCCAGAAGGGGACTCTATCAAAACTTGTTTTTTCTATATACATTCAAATCATGGTGATACCTATGGCAGGATATTTATGCTTTCCTGTAATAGCCTTATAGAGCCCTAAATGACCTGAATTTATCTTCACCAATTGGTCGGAGGGGGAGGAATGATTGAGAGAGAGGAAATTGAGAAATAAGAAATTATTCCACGTCTAGTATTAAAATATCCAGAATGGCTTCTCATTACTAAGAGAGAGAGAAAAATCCATCCACTTTCCCTTTATGTAAAATGATGCCATTTTATTTGCATGGTAATCGTTTTACATCGGTGGGTTTCCTGACTCTGAATTTGGTGCTATATTTTCACTCAGTGAGCATTTATTGACCACCTACTGTGTGCCAGGAAGAGTTCTAGGGCTACAAAGAGGAACAAATCATAGTTTTGCCTTTGTCTTTTGCGTCAGTGATGAAAATGTCTCCTTCCATATTCGCACTCTGTGTGTTTGGCTTTGTTATTACCCCAGAGGTGCCTACAGTTTGAGTTCTTTCCCTGCCATAAATCCACACCTCACTCTTGTCTCTTTTCAGCTGACCTGCCATTACTGATTTCTGCCTTTTCCAACAGCTGCTGGTGCTTAGATAATTGTTGGTATCAGCAGTTAGCTACCAGGGTTACAGAAAACATAAAGATTCAAAAGGAGATTATTTTAATGCTCATTTTATGTAGGGCCATGAATTAAAACGGCAACACTTGTCTAGTCCATTAAACAAGGAATAGAATTTGTATGCAGAAGGTGACTGCCCTCGTGTCACTAGAGTCTTTTGCATCGAGCTGTGTGTGACTATTCCATCCATAAAAAGTCCAGTGTCTTCATTTATTGTGTGGCCCTTATCATGTTTCAGGGAAATGCCCATAGCCTCACTTGTTGTGATTGACGCAGTTGCTTTTGCATGGGGTTGCTTGTCAGTTTCGTGTCGGTTTCAGAGATTGACTGAGCCTTATCTTTTCTGTTTACAGTTCTCTTGGACTTTTTCATTTGTTCTTGTTGCTTGCCATGGAAACCTTTTTGTAAATCTTTTGTTGGTGATGATGTAACCAGAACAGTACAGGCAGAGCCCCCAATGCCTGACAATACATGAAATGACTAGTTTAAGCAATACTGAAATAGAGGCAAGCCTATTGCTATAGGGAACAGAAGGGACACACTCTATTATTGGGTTCTTTTTTTTTTTTTTTTTCTTTTTTGCTAAGAGGCAACAGTTGTTGTAAATTTTGTTTGGAAACAGTAAAGAATTGGCAGTGTGTGGGCAAAAGTTTCCAAAGTAGTGGTATCTGAGAAGTCAAAACTCCTACAAGTGTATTTAAATGAAATATAAGCTGAGAGATCATTATTTTTTTGGTTTTAAGGACAGCTTGTAGGTTATTGATGCTGTGACTCAGAAGGGTAGAGGAACCAGTGAGGGAGCTAGGATAAAATACAGGGGCCCATAGTAGGTGAAAAGTTGAGGAAAGATAGACTGATGTGGCGAAACCAGTCTAAATCCCTGTTAAAAATAGACACTCAAAACCAAGTAGATTCAGAAATGTGTGTAAATATTACGTTGTTTTTTCTTTCTTTCTTTCCTTTTTTTTTTTTTTTTTTTGAGAGAGAGAGAGCAACCCGTGAGCTGGGGAGAGGGGCAGGAGAGAGAGAGAATCTTAAGCAAGCTCCATGCTCAGTGCAGAGTCCAACATGGGGCTCTGTCCCACGACCCTGGGATCGTGACCTGAGCCAAAATCAAGAGTTGGATGCTTAACTGACTGAGCCACCCAGGCGCCCCAATATTATGTTTTTTGTAGATCCTTTAAAAATGTTTCAGCAACTTCTTCAGGCTAATCTAAGCTACTACTCAGCTAAATTTTTTTTGAGGAGTAAGTTTTACATGCAAATCAGGTTATGCCCAACTCAAGCTAAAGAAATTAGCTGGTAGAGGGTGAGATTAGGGAGGAGAGAGAGCCGAAGGAAGGTGGATGGAGGAAGAGGGCCTTAGAATTTCCCTGGTATCTAAGTCCAAAGTAGATTTCTTTCTTTCTTTCTTTCTTTCTCTCTTTCTCTCTCTCTCTCTTTCTTTCTTTCTTTCTTTTTTCTCAGAATTGTTTTCATTTTCTCAATCAAAATCAGAGTATTAACAACAGGATCATTTTGACATATCGGGGTGAGGGGGGATACATTGAGATGCCTGTAGGTTCTATCCTCTTTAAAGCAAAAAGCACAGCATCAGGGTTGTGTGTAATGTGACATTTAGAGTTTTGGAGCCAGAAGATAATCTCATCTAACCTCCTCATTGTACTGGTGAGGAAGCTGCAATGTACAAGCTTAAATAATTTATTCAGTCTATCAGTGGATTAGTAGAGACCAGAACCCAGATTTTCTTATGTTCCTGCTCTCACGTCTTATATAGTCCTGTGAGGATTGGTGTGGAAAGAGGCATGAGAAAGCCAAACTATGTCTTCCCTATCGCTTTCTCAAAAAGCTGACATTGATAGACTATCTCTTACTGAGACAGAAGGAAGTCAACCAGTGGCCAGGAGACAAACACCACTGGGGTACTCTTCTGTCCTCGAGCACAGAGTGCTCTAAATTCAATTAATATAGAAAATGCTTGAGATTTAAGAGAAAATTGCCATTCTGGTTCAAACCATACTTCCCATACTTTATCATTCTTCGTTATATGTATGTTACATACACTCTCCATAGTCTGGTTTGCTTCAAAATCCTTAAGCTCAACAATTTGAATAGCAGTTTAGTACTTTGATTTTAAAAGGTAGACTTATGCTAATACCATGGTTTAACACCCTTAATTCAGTGTTTTCCAAAAGTTTATTGATGTAGAATTAAAACATTTTTTCTTAGGGGCACCTGGGTGGCTTAGTCGGCTGAGCATCTGACTTTGGCTCAGGTCACGATCTTGTGGTTTGTGAATTCGAGCCCCATATTGGACTCGTGGCTATCAGCCTTCATGGCAGAGCCTCTGTCCCCCTCTCTCTGCCCCTCCCCTGCTTGTGCTATCCCAAACATAAATAAATATTAAAAAAATTTTTTTTCTTTATTTAAGGGAACTTGTAGGTGGTTTTGGTTATCTCTCCTCGTCAGTTTACCTTCCTCTGACCTTGGTCCCCTTATTGTTCCTTCTGCCTGCTTTGCTTAGGCAAGATTTTCCCCAACTCAGTCCGTATCTCCCCCAAGCCAACCCATAACTTGGCCACCGGATAACTCTCTGCTCTTCTTTCAGGGCAGGGATTCTGAAACTGTACCTGAGAATAGTCCTTGGAGTCGATATTTGGACCTCACCTCTTAGATTCCAATATAGTTGGTTAGAGATGAGGCCTTGGAACCTGTATTTTATTATTTATTTATTATTGAATTTATTCTTTAAATGTTTATTTATTTCTTTGGAGAGAGAGATAGAGACAGTGCAAGCAGGGGAAGGGCAGAGAGAGAGAGAGAGAGAGAGAGGGAGGAAGAGAGAGAATCTCAAGCAGGCTCTGCACTGTTAGCACAGAGCCTGATGCGGGGCTCAAACTCACAAACCGTGAGATCATGACCTGAGCCAAAACAAAGAGTCAGATGCTTAACTGCCTGAGCCACCTAGGCACCCCCAAACCTGTATTTTAAAAAGCACTCCTGGGGCACCTGAGTGGCTCAGTCGGTTAAGCGTCCGACTTCGGCTCAGGTCATGATCTCACAGTTTGTGGGTTCGAGCCCCGCGTCGGGCTCTGTGCTGACAGCTCAGAGCCTTTAGGCTGCTTCAGATTCTGTGTCTCCCTTCCTCTCTGCCCCTCCTCTGCTCGCACTCTGTCTCTCTCTGTCTCTGTGTCTTTCTCTCAAAAATAAATAAACATTAAAAAAAATTTTTAAAAAAGCACTCCCATTGACTTTGATGTAGGTGGTCCATGAATCGCAGTGCTTAAATGATATCAGATTTTGAGTGCACTAATAAAAATCCTAGGGACATCTACACTTTGGATCCCTTTACCTAATGATAGGGAGCTTTTTTTCTGTGCTATTGTAGCCACTGGCTCTGTCTATGGACCCTAGTTTTCCATTCAGCTGTACTTAAGAATAGTTAATGGGGAAGAATTCTAGTTTCCCATACCGTATTGTCATCTTCCAGTCGATGAATCTGGTTTGGGGCAATCTACTCTCAGTGAGTGAGGCTTGAAGGCCAAGGGATAAAACTCTTGCTGCCACCAAAGAGTGACATTGAGAAGGAACAGGTTTTAATCAGTAGCTGACTGGACTCTTAAGAACTCTTAAGAGCAAATTAAGTTGAGTAATGATACTTAAAGTATCAAACCACAGATAAATAGAATTTTCTGCGGAAAGCTTGGAATGGAAAATAGTCTTTTCACAAAAATGATAAAATGTTTTCTGGTTCTAAGGCAAAAAATAAATTATCTCTGCAGAAGAAAGCCAGTGAGAATTCTGGTGTGATTCATTGAATAGGAATAACACATCCAAGTGGAGGCTTAGAAAACCAGTTTAGGATATTAAAAAAAAATGTTTTTTTTTCTCACAAATAGTGTAGTGATTTGTGTACAAAGCAGTAGATTTTTTGGAAAATTGTTTCTCTCTCCCTTTCTGGTGGGTGAACTTAGATGTATTTGATGAAGATAGAGATTTGTAGATTCGGGAGCTGAAGAGACCCTCCCGATCTTTTCGTCTTCCTGATTCTACCAGCTCTCTTTAATTATGAAAGAAGCAACTGAAAACATTTTGACCACATGTAGATGTGTGTCCTTCTCTTGTTTCGGCTTGTTGGCAAGGGTGGCCATTTGGAAACATTTCTCCGTTTTCTTGGACTTGGTGAACTGGCTCAACACTGATGGAGTTTTCCCGCTGCTGGCGGAGGGGCTGATGGGCTTGGTGGTTCTTTCCAAGCGCTACTAGGGGAGGAGACAGAAGCAAACGGAGTGATGGGAGCCAGGTTTTCCTGCTCGTTTCTTTCTTTCTCATCTATAAAGTCTAGTCCAGCTTGCGGTCCTCTAAGAAAATGCCTCAGACACTGTAGGCCAGTAGACCCTGGTACCAGCACGCACTTTCTCCCCCCAGATACTTCTCTTCTGAGTCATCAGGACACGAGGTGAAAACAGATCAAATCTTGAAGAACCTTCATTTGCTTGTGTTAAAATGAAACAGGGTGGCCTGATTATCCGTAAGTAGAAATGCTCTTAAAAACTTCTCGCCTGGGGGCCCCTGGGTGTGGCTCAGTCGGTTGAGCGAGCGACTTAAGCTCAGGTCACCATCTCGTTTGTGAGTTCGAGCCCCGCATCGGGCTCTGTGCTGACAGCTCAGAGCCTGGAGCCTGCTTCAGATTCTCTGCCTTCTCCCCCTCTCTCTGCCCCTCCCATGCTCATATTCTGTCTGTCTCTCTCTCTCAATAATAACTAAACATTAAAAAAAACAACAACAAAATAAACCAAAAGAAACCTTCTTGCCTGGTTTCCTTCCCCTTTGAAGGTGCATGAGAACCTGAGAGGAAAAAAAAAAAAAAAAAAAAAAATATATATATATATATATATATATATATATATATATATAATAAATTGAAAAAAAAAAGGCAATTTATATTCCCTCTTATTCTCTTGTCATAAACTTTTTCCACATCAGAGAGAATATAGTGTTCGTCCACTTTGGACCCTGTCCATATGGGCCGGTTACCGCAAGTTTCAGAAAGACTTTGTTGTAATATAATTTCACCAGTTGCTTGGCATGGGTCCCTGATAGACAGGCCAGGAAAACCAGTAACAGAAGCTGGTGAAAAGGCAGAGGCTTTTAATGTCTTATTCAATTCACTCTTCATAAGAGGTATCAGATGTGAAGGAGCCTGGAGCAGTTCCCAGTTTTGATGAAAGTAAAGAGAGTCAAAATAGAAAAAGAGTTAAAAAGTGCTTTGAAGAATTGGAACTATTTGTATTAGTTAGACATGCTGGGTACAGAAAGAACTACCAGGTGCAACTGTGGTGGCGGGTCATTATTGTTATTAGTTTTTAATGACGGAGACAAAGAGAAGTCTCCGAGAATTAAAAAGTGGTAAGTATTGTTCCTAGCTTGCAAAACAGCCAAAAATAGATTGACCGTGGAAATTGTAGACAAGTCAGACCAACATCAAACGCATGGAGATACCAGGAAAAAGAAATCATCAAATAATTTATTATTATTTTTAGACGCACCTAGTAACCAATTGGGTTTTGCATAAACTCAACGGCAGTAGGCTAATCTAATCAATCTGTCTTCTGTATATTGAAGGAGAGGACAGATAAATCATGGAAATACAATAGCTGTGTTCATCTGCGCTTTAATAATACGGTGCTTTCCTCTTGACTGTAGTAATGGTATATGAATGAATGCATGCATCTCACACCCATAGAGCATCTAGCATTATTCTCACTGCCAATGAAGTGATACCAGGCATGGTAACCCATAGCGACCAGTTCTGCTCAGTGTATGTAGGGGTAACTCGATTAAGAATTAGGGAACATGATATTGACTTTGCAATTTCACGGAGTTGCCGATACTCTAAAAGTATGAAAGAATTCAAACTGACCTTAACAAATTGGAACACTAAAACATGCTGTAGGATTAAATTAATTACATATAAAACATCGGTAGCAAATTCAAGTTGAAGAAAAACTATCCTCTAGTAGCAGTCTAAGCATGGCATACTAAGATTCTCAGTTGGAGAGATGGAAAACATTGTTGAACTGGGGGAAAGTTTTAGAGGAACACTTGAAGGCACCTGATAGCTAATTGGATAAGGAAGTGAAGTGTTTATGTTTCGTATCGACTCTGTATTTTGAAGGCTCCCTGCTGGTCTCATACTCAATTTCTTTGTAGTAGAAGGAACACGAGATCTAGTTAGGATCCTTAATCCTGTGCTCTTTCTTTCATTTATTAAAATGTCACAGCCACATTAAACACTCTCTGTATTTTTTTTTTTTTTTTTTTTTTTTTTTTTGAGGAAAATGAGGATCTAAGTTCAGACATCCCACCGAAGCACTACCTTGTTCTCTTGCTTCCAGTCAGGGGCTATTTTAGTAGGCTTGGAGAGTATGGAGGCTGGGACCTGGGCAGTAGTGGACGAATCTGAAGTGGAAATGACCTTGGGGCGTGGAGGAGGGGGACGTCCATGCTTAGGGTCTCGTTGAGATGATTGGTTGGGTGGTGATGGGACACTGGGAAGGAAATTGTAATTTCTCTTTTGTGAGGGTAGGTGACGAACTTGGTTTCGGTCACGTTGAGTCTGAAATGTCCGCAGGGTATCTAAGTGCGTCTCTTCACTAGCCGGTGGATATGCATATCTGAAGTTCAGTAGAGAAATGTCTTCAGGCTGAAGAGTAGGAAGTGAGCAGCAGGGACCGGCAGCCGTGAGCTGTGTGTTCATTGTGAGCCAGGTGGGAAATGGCTAATGACACATCGGGGCGGGGACAGGGAGGCTGTTCAACTTTCTAATTCTTAAAAAGCTGGCATGCGGCCCTGCCGACTTGGTGTAACACAAGTCAGTCAGGTGGGTAAGGAATAAAATAAAAAAGGTAAGTGTGACTAATTTGTTCATTCTAGAAACATATGCTTGTAATTAAGGGGCACCAGCAAAGGTAGGAATGCATACGTACTTGCGATTTAGAAGGTAGACATCATCTTTGCTTATGGCACGAATCTGTGTTTGCACTCTTACTGGGCAGAGCTTCTTGGGGGGATGCTGCTTTGTGAGCAGTTCGCTGTGGGGACCGTGCCTCTCGAACAGCTTAAGTACCGTATTGGTCTGACTGGACAGGGATTCCATTTTTGCGGGGCTCACAGTGCCCTCGGGGCAAGATGAGGAGGTCAGCAGGGGCCAGGGTGGGTGTGAGTGACCAGCAGGACATTCAGTAGGACAGCTAGAACCCGGGGCAGGGATCTGGGCTGGAAATAAGAGTTTGAGACTCATCAGCGTGGAGGCAGTATGTACATTTGGTATCTTTGCCACGTTGTGAGGGATGATGTGTCATCGTTTTCAAGTTTAAAAGAAGGCAATGTGCTGCAAAGGATTAATTTTGAGTATTAGGGCCGTGAAAATATAATTTTTAGAAAAATGCACCCATTTTCATCTTACTTTAATTCTCACGGGCCCTCTACCTTGAGGAGCATTTGATTCCTCCAGGGAGGGGGGGGGCTGTCGTTGGGGCGCGTTGGCGAGTTAGGCAGTCTGTGCCCTCCTACCTCCCATTCACTGTCCTAGTCCCCGCAAGCAGCCACACTTGTGTCCCCATCCCCCTGGCCTCTCACCCTGCTTTTCCCAGGTCACCAGAACCCCACCTTTTGGGTAAATTCAGCAGCTCCTCCTCATCCCCATCTGTCTTCGTCTCTCTGCCCCGAGCTCCCTGGGTCCCCTCCTCACACTCTCTGTTCTCTGGTGGGGTTCCTCTCAGCTCTCATCCGTCTTCTGTGCTTCTCACTCTAATCGCTCCCTGAGCCGTCCCATTAGTTCCAGACTTTCCAGGGCTATCCCTAAGCTGATGATGCTCCTGTCCATTTTTGGAGTTTAGATCTCACCCCGAGTTCTCCAGCTGTGGCCTGGACAAGCCCTACGTACGTGTCTAAAGGCATAGCCCACAAGTGGCTCCAAGCCCAGGTGCCTGGGACTGGCCTCGTATCCTCCCCCCGCCCCAAGCCCTTCTTCCGTCCTTGTGCCTAGTTCTCGACTGTCAGCATCATCTGGACTCTGCTCAAGCCAGAAACCCACAGTGTCAATCCCACACACGATCTAGTCACATCCGTTTGACCTCCCTAGCACCTGTTTGTCTCAGTTTCCCCGCCCCCCCCACCCCCACACGAGTTCAGGCTCCTTGCTCATCAGAGGGCTGTGGCATCTTGTGGCATCTTGCCCGGAGGGGTTTCCGTGGGCTGCTGCTTCTGCCTCAACCTCTCCCTCTTTGTCACCTGGTTCGGAGGGGACCCGTTTTCACTTCAGACGTGACTTCTAGGAAGCCTTCCCTTAACCCTGAATGTTGGATTACTTGACTCTTTATAGAAGGGGTGGCAGATATTTTTTATCTCACGTGCTGACCTCCGTCAGTTGGTAGTGGCTGTCTGGAGAGTTGGGGTGAGAGACTGTGAGGTAAAGTCTATCCCCCGTCGGAGGGAGTGCTGTCATCTCTTCGCCGTCAACACCGGGGCCTGATATCTGCATCCCCTTTCTTCGAGGGCCTAGAAGAGGAAATTAGTAGTAGCAGATTTTAGAGTAGTAAATCTGTTCCTGTTCACCGAATATTCCAGTTTCCTACCCCTCAGCTTGCTCCCTGGAGAGAGGATTGTACCCTCCTACCTGGCTGGACTCATGAGTGGCCGTGTGACTTGCCTCAGCCGATGAAGTGAGGGCGGAGGTGATGTGTGTCACCTCTGGGCAGAAGTTTAATGAGCCCGTATGTGGTGCTGTACATCTCTTTCCTTCTGCCAGGGGGCTAACACTGTTGAGATCGAGAGTTCGGTTCCCAGCGTGAGGATGTAGAATGGGATTCGTGATGGACGGGTAGCACGAGTGAGGAAAGACAGAAAACCACCGGCCATGGAAGACGTTGCGAGTCCTGAGCTGGTTGTTCCCACAGCATCATTCACCTACCCTGATTGATACGCAATATCTATGTACAGTAACTGGTTTAATGGCGTTTCCTGTTTTGCAATTGGTCAGATTCGGTCCAGGAACTTCTTAGCCTATTTCAGAATGTACCAAGGGCCATTGAAGTCATTGTAAACGTGCCATTTCCGAGTAAAATGTCCACGTGAGTCTTTTTCTTCTGAGGAGGAATTATGGCAACTCGTATCTAAGATGCCTAATTGTTATAAAATCTCAGTTATGTGGAGGCCAGGACTGCAAACTAGGGCAGAGAACCCGGGAGGTCATTTCTAAGACCTCAAACAACTGAAGTATGTAGCAGTCATACATTCCAAATACCAGAGCCCCAAGACATTATTACTTTATAGGCACCAATTCAAAGATTATTTAGTCTTAGTTGCACAGGATTAACAAGCTTAGTTATCGAATTCCCCTGCCCTTAGCAGATTAAAGGCTACCAATTAAGGGAGGGTGGATTGTGAACACTCCCAGAAGCAGTTATGCTAAACACTGGGAGAAGAGAAAGTCTGGGAAAAAAAAAAAAAAAAAAAGAGGAGAAACCTAGAAACTTAAGAAGTAGCTGAAGAATTCCTAAGTCTCTGCCATGGGGAAGGTTTTGGGATTGTAGCAGGCGGTCCTTGTAGATACTAGCAGCCAGAAGTAGCTGAAGAATTCCTAAGTCTCTGCCATGGGGAAGGTTTTGGGATTGTAGCAGGCGGTCCTTGTAGATACTAGCAGCCAGAGGGGGTGCAGTGATATTTTCTAGAATGAAGATGAACTTCGGTCATCAAGAAAAAAAAAAAAAGTTTAATTATGTGTTGTACCCTAACAAGGCAGGGTCCTCTTACAGTTTTTTTCTAAGTTTATTTATTTATTTTGGGAGAGACAGAGGCAGTGTGAGCTCAGGGGGAGGGGTCGAGAGAGAGAATCCCAAGCAGGCTTCGCACTGTCAGCCCAGAGCCTGTCGCCGGGCTCGAACTCATGAAACTGTGAGATCATGGCCTGAGCCGGAACTGAGGGTCAGATGCTTAACTGACTGAGCCACCCAGGCACCCCAGCAGGGCCCTTTTAGAAAAAGTAACCCCAAAAAGGACAGATGAGGTGAAAAACAGTAAGCTCTGGTTTTCAGAAAACTCATTTATTCAGTCAACAAACATGTATTGTTGACTACGATAGAAATTGCTAGTCATTGGGGACACAAGGACTGTTCACTGTGTCCTCTAGGCATTCCTAGAGAGAGAAGAATAAATGTCTGTGACACTGTGCCATGCATTTTATACAACGTGTGACGGAAGCCCGGAAGAGAGAGGCAGGCAAATTTTTGTTGAGGGAGGACGGGTGGTGAACTGAGAAAGATCCCTTGGGAAGGTCATGGTTCTGCTGAGTCTGGATGGATAGTTTAGCAGATAAACCAGTTGGCTGGGATGAGTGTTGGGGGTAGGGAGGAGGGAAGATATTCCAAGCAAAGAACAGAGAGCGGGGACCGAAATGCCAAGGGGCATGAAAGCTTCTGGAGTGTTTGTGGTGAGGGAAGGGCGTGTGGGTCTAGAAGGAGAGGAGGTTGGCTGGTGAGGCGGGCTTGCCAAAGTCCTTAGCGGTGGCAGATACACGAGGTGTGACTGGACTCTAGCAAACTCGTATCAGTTCTTGGCTTATAGCTTCACTAGAAGTCTGATTTCTAATTCACACGTTCAGAGACCGATTCTCTAGGTCATTCTTCGGCCATAAGTGTTTTAAAGAATAACTTTTTCATGTCTGAGAGGAAGCAGGTGAGGCATGGACAACCTTATGGGAAGAGCATCATCCTGTTTTAGTTAAAGGGTCTTAACGCAGTCGATCGGAAATTAGAAATCTGTTGTATCATCGATTTCTCCTTGCAGAAATCGTGCAGTTTTGCATAAACTGGTATTTACTGTGGAGTATTTCTAAACACGGATACAAAAGAGCTCTGTTTTGGCCCAAATGATGAACAGCACCGGACCGAACCTTTAAATTCCCGTGAAAATTATGAAGCACAACCAGCAGTGTCTTTTGTTTACTTTCTGTATCAGCGCACCAGTAGACTACTAAATCTGCTGGGAGAAAACATATTTACAGATTGCTTCAAAATACAGTTTATCAAAGAAATATTGGGAAGGTAGGGCGAAGGACAGGTGTAGACCATGCAGACAATCCTTAATGAAAAGGCGCAGGTTTCCTTTCAAAACTCCGCCAATGGGGGCACCTGGGTGGCTCGGTTAAGCATCTGACTTTGGCTCAGGTCATGATCTCACGACTCGTGAGTTCGAGCCCCGCGTCGGGCTCTCTGCTGTCAGCGCGGAGCCTGCTTCGGTTCCTCTGTTTCCCTCTCTCTCTGTCCCTCCCCAGCTTGTGCTTTCTCTCAGAATTTTGTCTCAAAAATAAGTAAAAGCATAAAAAAAAATCCCCCAGTGTATCAAAAATATTTTTATATCTGTTCACGATATCTGCGTGACTTGTTTACCTCACAGGATAAGATCCAATGAGGAAGGATGTGTTTGCCTTCTTTCATCCTGTTGCCTTGAGGTTCATTTGTATATTTATATTTCTGCAAAACATAGTTACATAAATATTTTTATATAGTTTTATGTATAGACATAAACGAACCTCGACGACAGGATAAGGTATGTATATATGTCCATATTAGGACAAAATTTTACTTTAACAAATGTAAACTTTTTTATGCCTATGAAGAAAACTCCCTTTAATGGATTACGTAAACAGGCATTTTACACGTTTGTTGTTTTAAAATGTCGTAGCTGAAAATACACTATTTTGAAAATCTGACGTTTCTATAGCAATGAGAAGAGAGCTGAGGTGACTTCATAGTGGATCTGAAGTACATTCCCCTTTTGGAAGAAACAGAAGGTTTCAGGAATAGCATGTGATGCAACATAAAAAAGAAAGCGAGCCCTCCCATGAAAATCGAGCAGTTTTCGAGGGCGATCCTTTCCGATCTGTGGTCATTTGTCTCTCGAGAGTTCATGGTATCGGTTCATGGCTAGGAAGAAGCCGTTTAGGCACAGCGAGTGTGACAAGCAGTGACATCACCTTAGGATAGAGGAGATCAGATTGGCATCACCCTTTCACATTTTTCTGCACTAATCCACTGGTCTCTTTTCTAAAAAGCATTCATGTGCGACAAGGCAGCCGTGCATAAACTCCCCACCAGGCTTCCTAATGAGTTGACCGAGAATCATGACCAGACCAGGTGGTAAAGTCACGTCAAGCCTTGGCAGCAGGCAGGCTTGCTCTGTGCTGGTGTGCATGACCCCTGTGCTTTGGCTCCCGTGTTGCTGGCGATTTAACAGGAGGGGGACGGCGAGGTCACTTCATTCATTCGGTGTTTCTCGGAAGTGGAGGCCGAACGAGGCCCTGTGAATGTGTAGGGAGAGTCTTTTGCTCCGTTCAGTCTCATTTTTCACACGGAGCCTTGAGTTACCCCGTGATGTTTTATCCGTGATATCACCGTGCCGTCACGTTTATTGAATGTCTACTCAGCAGTTTGCAGTGGGAGAGAGAGGTAGTCTAGGTCGTGCCCAGAAAGCTGTGTTATTGAAAGTGTAATTGAGGAGATGAGCAGTGTGAACAGAAGGCAATGATGTAGACAACTGCAGTGAACACTCAGAGCATAAATGGATACGCTGTACAGAATCGGCCACTTGTGGTTGAATTAAAGGGGCAGAGAAATTGAAGGATGCCTCAAGGCCATTTCTCTGGATTCCAGGATTTAATTTCCTAGCTCCACCAATCTGGGAGCTCAGTGACTGTTTTATCCATCTAGTAGTTGGTTAGGGCCTGGAAACCAATGCATGGCACCCAAACATGAGGAAGTTGGTGCCAGAAATCTACACCGGAGACTTTTTACAAGATGGCAGTTGAATTCGTCATAACTCTTTGGGGACAAGTGAGAGAAACCCAGTCTGTAGTTAGTAGCTTAAGTGTGAAAGAGAACGCTGGCTCTGGAAGGGACCAGATCTGATGGAGTGATAGGAAGAGCTAAGTGACCTCTGTGCATGGAGAGAGCGCGTCTTTTTTCTAGCATCACGTACATATTTTAGGAAGAACTCAGATTGGCTCTTTTGGGTCTCAGGTACCCCTTGAACAGATGACTACTGCAGGGAGGGGAGTGGGGTGCTGTAGTGGTGGGGAGGGGCGGGGTCCGTTCCCAGAGAAGGGGCAGGGAACCTGCCAGTATAAACAAAATAACGACACAGCTCCTTTTGGTGGCCCATTGGTGAAACCAATTTAAATAGATCCGTGCTTATCCTGGGGTCATGCTAGACTGCCCTGGGGTCATGCTAGACTGCCCCTAGACTACTCTGATAGGTCCTTTTAACTCAGTTGGTATTCTTGTACCCTAAAGGATCTTGGAAGCTTGTATATTTGGAGGGGCTTGATGGCCTCTGGTAAGTGTTAAGGTTTCTTCTCATCACTGGGATCCTTGGTCTACGAAGCAGTCAACAAGAAAACATCCTTCCTGCATGTCCCAGGATTCCCCTTTTTAGATAAATGTATTTTCAAGTCCTTAGTGATAGGTCCAGTATGTTTTCCCTCCTGTGCTGGTTTACCAGTATAGGGTCCAGCTGGACGGTGGGCGGGGGTGAGGGAATGGCCCGTTTGCCAGAGTCAGGCTATTTAGTCTACTTTTTTACACATTTTTTTTTTTTCAAACCTTTCTTTTTTGGGGGTGGGGGAGGAGGAATTTCAAACTTCAAATTTTAAGGTAGGGTGTAAGGAACATTTCTTTTGAGAGTCCGTTGCCAACATGATGCCTCGTCACCACCAGATATTTTAGTGTGGATTGCGCACAAACAAGGGCATTTTCCTGTAGTCCCAGGACAACCATCAAAATCTGGAAACTGATATTGATTTATCACCGTCGTCCAATCCCCAGACCCCCTTCAAGTTTTGCCAGTTGTCCCGATAACCTCCTTTGCAGCAGAAGCACCCGGGCTAGTCTCACATGTTGCGTTTCCTCGTCGTGTTTCTTTTGCTTCCTTCCCCCGGGAACAAGCCCTTAGTCACTAGTCTTTCATGACACTTTTGAAGGTCAGTTAATGTTCCTCACTCTGAGTCTGGCTGATGTTTCTTCACGATTATATTCAGCTTAGGCATTGGCGACAGGGACTCTGTGGACACAGCTCTGTATTCTCTTCACTGCACCCCTCCCAGGTGACATGTATTTCGCCCCATTACCAGTGACGTTCCCTTTGATCACTTGATTAAGTTCATGTCTGTCAGGCGTCTCCCCTGTAAGGTCACCTTCTTCCCTTTGTAATAAATGCATATTTTGTTGACAGTCCTTTGAGCCTAGCTCTGTATTTTAGTCCTCCTCAGACTTTTACTTTTTTCATGTATTTATTTTTATCAGTACTGACTCAGGATTTCCTGTTTCATTCAGTGGGTTGTAATCCATCACTATTGTTATTTATTTTGATCCTTCAGTTGTCCCGCACGTGGCTGGTGTGAACCCTTATAAGCACATTTCTGTGTCCTTTTGACATGATTCTGTCATTCTTCCGGCCCTTACTGACGTTCTGGGACGTTCAGATGTTCCAGATGGGATATTTTCCCTGTCCATCTCTGGAATTGAACCATTTCTCCAGGGATCCCTCTTTCAGTGAAGAACAGTATCTAGAAGTGAGGCAGTAGAGGGTGGGGGGCGCCTGGGTGGCTCAGTCGGTTAAGCGTCCGACTTCGGCTCAGGTCACCATCTCACAGCTTATGGGTTTCGAGCCCCGCGCCGGGCTCCGTGTTGACAGCTCAGGGCCTGGAGCCTGCTTCTGATTCTGCGTCTCCCTCTCTGTCTGCCCCTCCTCTGCTCGCGCTCTGTCTCTCTTTCTCTCAAAAGTAAATAAACATAAAGATAAAAATAAAACAACAACAACGACGAAGTGAAGCATTCGTACCTCAGGTACGCTTATTGCTATGGGGGTGTTGCTGCTTCTAGGCCCCTGTCAGTTGTCAGAGCTAGGAAGTATGTGTGTTTATATGTGTGTTAAATGTCATTAATTTCTGTGTCTCTGAGCTCATACCGATATCTCCAGTTCTAATATTTTTTTTCCTTTTCCATACCTGTAACTCCCTTCTCTGACGGTGAGACCCCTGCCTCCCGTCGTCTGCTGTGTATTTGTTTTTTTGACCGACAACCACCCCCGCCATCCCTGTAGGTAGCAAGTTGGCCACCACTGCAGCTGGCTGCCCCTCTCCCCACCCGGGGAGGCTCCTGTGCCAGGCCACCCTTAATGGTGGCCACACTGATTTTTGGCCACCTTAGGAAACATCATGGAAAGATTTCTTATCCTTTGGTATCCTAGCCCATGACTGCAGCTTTGTTGGGATTGGCGGACGGGACTATAAAGTAATACCTAGATGAAATTGTAACAGTAGCACATGCCCGGATGTAACTATCTGGACAAACATCCTCCATTGGACCAGCACCGTTGGGAAGTTACACACCGATGCACGGGAGCTGCCGTTGCTCAAACAGGTGTTCCAAACCTCCTTCTGGAAGCTGCTTTTATGACTGCTTTCTGAGCCCATCCAGGGCCTCGGCCTTGTTACTCTTCAGTTGTAGCCCTCCCCAAGAGCAACGAGAGCTGCTTAAATGTCTGGGAAGATGATATTTTTTGGGTTACTATTACTTGCTTACATGCTTTTCTTCCCTTCTAGACGGTGAGCCCCCGGGGAGGCTACCTTCATCTGTGTCGTGTCCAAGGCAATATCTGGTTGCATAATTCAGTGAATGAATCTTCTTTTTGATTCAAACCATTTTCTCCAGCTTATGTGCCAGATTTAGCTCCAAATGACTCAGCTGTTTCCCCAAATGAAAACCACCCTCAAAGTATGACTATTTACCACAATTGACAAAAAATCCAAAGTATATATATGTCTCAGGCATTGGATACAGCATCAAAAGAGAAATTTTCACAGAGTTTGAAGCAGCCCCAAGGAGATGTCTCTAAGATTCCAAAGCGTCTATTTTCGAAGGTGGTGACATTTTTTTTATTGTGTGTATAAGTTGTGGTGTTTGTTGAAAGCTCCACGTCATGACTTTATAGTCAGTTATTTTTTATATGCACCATAAACTAAATGCTGATAATAAGATCACAGCCACCAGAAATATCTCTCTTCGTTTTGTACTTCACTGATGATGATTTATGATCTGTGCTAGTGAAGACATCACAGAATGCTGTCCTCACCACTGAAATGTAATACGTGTTGTTCAAAGCAATAACAGAACAATTATTGGTATAAAATATCCATATCCTGCTCCTCCCCCGAGGATTCTACATTGTCATTGTTCAAGGCCCCGGCCATGCCCTTCCTCATGCAAAAAGAGAAAGTTCAACGTAGAACAGGGGCAGGTCTACCCCAAGGGTGTACAGAACACAACAGTGGTCTTGTATGTCAGCGTATTTTGCTTCCTCCAAATGTTCATGTAACTGGAATCTTTTCAAAATTAGCAACCACTGGGGCGCCTGGGTGGCTCAGTCAGTTCAACGTCTGACTTCGGTGCAGGTCCCGATCTCACTGTTCGTGGGTTCGAGGCCCGCGTCGGGCTCGGTGCTGATAGCTCGGAGCCTGGAGCCTTGCTTCGGATTCCGTGACTCCCTCTCTCTCTTTGTCCCTCCCCTGCTCGCGCTCTATCAAAAATAAATAAGCGTTAAAAAATGTTCTTAAACTAGCAATCCTGTAGATCGCAAGAGAAGAAAATGGGAGTTGAGCATGAAGCAATGTGCAGCCCAGTACGGGTGTTTATGTGTTTGTGGAGTGGACGGGGAGTGGGCGAGTGCAGATCAGAGCCGTGGACCTTGGGAGGGAGGCTGACCCACTTCGGTCCTCAGACTTGGGTCAGAAGTTGTTGGGCCTCTGCGTGTGTTGACATTGGGGGCCTTTTGATGGCTCCTGTCGTGCCAGGCAGTGTGGTGTGTTGGGGTGTGGAGATCGGGATGAGGTTCCAGGTCGCAACCTGCAAATTCTGGGTGCCTGCCCTTGAGCTTGAACCTTACTTTCCTGGCGTCAAAACAGGACGCTCGCACAGAGGTGCTGAAAGGTTTAAACTAAAGCGCTCAGCGAATAAATGACGTAAATGGAGGTCTATCAAGACGTTGTCTGCCCTGCACTTCATGCTGTTTCGAAATCTCAAGATGGTGGTATTGCTTCCTTTTCACCAATACATTTTCTTTCCCAGTCCCTGCCTGCTTGCCAGAGGCCAGGGCGACTTCCCCAGATTTGCCATGCCCAGTGGGGGACTGGCTGAAGTTAATAGGGAAGGTTTCACAGAGGCAGGCGAAGAGAGACACCTTGAAGGAGAGGTTGGGTTTCTGTATTTGGAGAAAAACCAAGGGGAGGTTCTAAGTGGAGGGCATTTACTATGAACTTACCATTTAGATTTGGGGGTGGCAGGAACATAGTCATTTTGATGTTTCTTTTAAGGCTGTCAGGGCTTAATGAAGTTCCTCCTAGAGCCAGAGTCACACGTGCTTCTGATGGTTGGATCAAATGACGTACCCACCCCAGTATCAGGGAGCAAACTGGAATCAACAGTGCCACCAAGTGGCAACAGGCTAATCAGCAGGTGGAAACACTAAGACAGCAACTTCTTCCAGTGCTCTGCCCAAGTGTCTTTGTTTTTTTCTTCTCTCTGAAAGTATGATCAAGTGTCTTTTCCTTTGATAGATATGGAAAGAATGTTCTGGGATGTGAACCTTTCTCTGGCCTGTTGCAAAGTCTGTATAGACGATTCTTGTTCATTAAGCCATCAAAACCACTGACCGCTTGCCCAACTGAGCACGTCTTAGGAGTGATACCTCTGCATATGTGTGTTGAGGCCATTTATAAAAACAGAAATATAGGGCTGTGTGTGTTGGGATTTGAGAAGTATTTCAAGGTGCGTTGACCAGGAAGGAAGGTCCAGGAGGATAAACACTGTAGACAAGTTTAAATAGTACAGAAAATACAAATGTCTGTATTTAGGAAAGGGAAGTATTTACATTATTGTAGTCTGCGATCTTTCCATGTTTTGTTTAGAGGGTTGTCTTTTCATATTGTGACAGTGTTCATTGTGGTAATTTGGAAGGTTATTTTAAAAACAACACATTTTACTTGCGATTAAAAACTTTGTAAGTAACGCAAAATGTTAAGATTCTAAAGAAACACAGAAACCTACTTCATTCCTGTCCATTCTTCTGTCGTGAAGACACGGGCACATTTCCGCTTATGCTGAGGTGTTCATTTTTAGGTCTGATTTTAGGGATAAGCTTCCAGCTTTGATTATTGCTTTCTCCCTTACTTCAAGTTTCTCTCTCCCATAGAATGCATTCGCTCTGCCTCCCTTCCCCTCCGCTCCCTACAAAACCTGGTTCTCAGAACAGGTTCCGTGATGAGAGCCACTGTTCTAGAACCAGTCTCTCTGTGTCTTTTTAATGACCCTGACTCTGCAGGATCCATTTTGCTCGATATCTTGGCTGTTTGTAAGATGGCTCTTCTGAGAGTGAAAGCACTTTCTTGTGGTCAGTAATGGAATTGGGAAGCTCATAGCTGGGGCTGCCAAGAGGTCTATCAGTTGTATTGTGCCTAATGGGCGTTAACCCCAGAGGAGAGAGATCTCTTCCTCTTTCTGGGTTTGTGGGTGGGAGGGACCAGTGCTAGGGGATTTAGGAATGGGATGGAAGTGAGGACCAGAACATGAGGAAGGGGGGGTGGTACAAAGGTGAAAGGGAAGCAATACATCAGTAGCCTAATTCTCACCATGAAAATGGCAGTGGTTTTATGTTTACTTAAAAGCAATTTAAAGCTTCCCTTACCATGCTGCCGCCATGAGGGGGATGTGTGAGGGAAGATGCTTTTATTTCTCTCCCCCACCTTTTTAAAAGAAAGTTCGAGGCCTGATTTTTTAAGTATCGGTCAGAACAAGAAGCGAGCCAGACTAACAGCTTCGTTATAACGTTAGCGTTATGATGCAGATCGCTTTTGAACTTGGGTGGCTATTATTTTCATATGTCATTTTTGGGGTGGTCAAGTGCCCATAACACAAAAGCTACCGTTTTCACCATTTTTCACAGTACAGTCCTGTGGCGTTAAGTTCCCGTGGTCTGGCAGGTTTTGCCACCGTCCATCTCTAGAACATTTCCATCTTCTCAAGTGAAACTCCCTTCCTCTTAAACGCTAACTCCCCATCCTCCCTTCCTCCTAGACGCTGGCAACCACCGTCCCGCTGTCTGTTTCTACGAAATTGACCAATTTAAGGTACTTCATATACACGGACTCCTGCACTCTTTGTCCTTATCTGACTGGCCACAATGTCATGAAGATTAATCTACGTTTGAGCATGTGCAGAATCTCCTTCCTTTTGAAGGCTCGGTCGTATTCTGTCATATGTGGACACATTTTGTTGGTGCGAATAGACGCTTGAGTTACTTCCACCTTTTGGCTACTGTGAACATGAATGGACGGATATCTGTTGGCGTTCCTGCCTTCAGTTCCTCTGGCTATGTGTCCAGACGTGGGAATGCTGGGTATTATGGTAATTCGTGGTTAATTTTTTGAGAAGGTGCCCTACTGTTTTCCACAGTAGCTGCCTCCCTTACATTCCCACTGGCAGTGCACGAGGGTTCCAGGTTGTCCACAGCCTCGCCGACACTTGTTATTATTATTTTTTGTAATAGCTTCACCCTAATGTGGGTGAAGTGTTATCTCACTGTGGTTTTGGCTTGCATTTTTCTAATGATTGGTGGTTCTGAGCACCTTTTCGTGTGCCATTCAGCCATTTGTAGTTTTTTTTTTTTTTAGAGAAATGTCCATTCAAGTCCTCTGCTTATTAAAAAAATTTTTTTAAACATTTATTTATTATTGAGAGACAGAGAGAGACTGAGCATGAGCAGGGAAGGGGAAGAGAGAGGGGGAGACACAGAATCTGAAGCAGGTTCCAGGCTCTGAGCTGTCAGCACAGAGCCCGTCACGGGGCTTGAATTCACAAACCGAGAGATCATGACCTGAGCCGAAGTCGGACGCTTTACTGACTGAGACACCCAATCCCCACCCCCCCCCCCAATTTTTTTTTAATGTTTATTTATTTTTGAGAGGGATAGAGACAGAGTCTGGAGGCTCCGAGCTGTCAGCACAGAGCCTGATGCTTGACCTGAGCTGAAGTCGGCTGCTTAACCAACTGAGCCACCCAGATGTCCCTTCCTCTGCTTATTTTTAAATTGAGTTGTTTGTTATTTTGTTGTTGAATTGTAGGAGTTCTTTGTATATGCTGGATATTAATCCCTCCTCAGAGAAATGATCTGCAAGTATTTTCTAAGCGTAGCTCTATTGAAGGGAATTGATTATTTAAATGGAGGATGCCGTTGGCTGAGAAGTTCTTTCATCCTGCAATGTGACCGAATAGCTGCTTTGAGGACAAAGAAGGGTATCCTGTGGACAGGCAGTTCGTGCCGCAGAGCAGGGGCAGAAGATTGCGTTTTTGGGCAACGACATCATGTTTCTAGTTGGATGGGGTTGGCCGTGGTAAAACAACTTTTGCTGCCTCTTCTTAGTGTGACCGGTTGGTTCTGTGAAAATACTGCCATTGGGTGTAATGTCATGGATCGCAAATGTAACTGCGTGAGACCCAGGCAACCAGGTAATGGTGGTGCTGTCCTTAGGTCTTTCTACATCAGGGGACCGAAGAAGACAAACAGACTCTCCATTCACCGCTCTTCTGTTAATCCACTAGTGACACAGCCCGGGCAGCCACCAACCACTTTGAGAGGTGTTTTTTCCTTCGCATTGGCGTGACTATTTGTTGCCAGGTCCCTTCATGGAATTGCCATTCGGATGTCATCACTGCATCTCGACGATGGGTATGCCATTCTTGGTTCAGGATAGAGAAACGTATCTTTCATATCTGATTTCCTTCTTTCGTTTCCTTCTTTTTGGGGGGTTATAGTCATAAAAGAAGAAGTCATAAAAGAGTAAATGAGAAACAACATTTTACTAGAGAGGCACTCATAGAATAGTCTCTTCACGAGCAACATTCTCTGTGCAGAGGACCGTATCGGTTTCTAGGAGGAAACCCATAGGTTTTATTTCTGCAATGAGCCGTCGGCCTCAGACGTACATCTAAGAAGACACGGGGATGCGTGGAACAGGCATAGTTACAAGTACAAGCACACATGATTAAAATCATAAATGCTTATGCTGAGGGGTGTGGATCGTATGGTTCTCAGGCCTAGGCGTGGGGAGAAACCAGGGAGAGGCAAGGATTTTGAGCATAGTTTTGAAAGAAGGGAATGACGTGCGTTGGTGTAAAAACAAAATTGTAGTCGTAGTAGGCCTTTTATAGCATTCTCACCTCTTTGCCTCATTGCTGTGTGTAACAAGAATCATGGGAATCCATTAGGTGTGAGGATTTGTTTGACTTTGGGTGGGGGGACAACAGGGAAAAGAAAGTGGTAAAGTTACTGAACATAATGAACAAAGTAGGGAATGCGTAACTTCTTGAGAGGTGATGGTAGGCCTTTCCAAACTCTGGTCCCTCTTTGTGGAGGTCACACAACGTGTGCCTCTTCGTCCGAGCCTCTGTCCTGGCCCAGAGTAGGCCCTGGCAGAGCCTGCATTGTGGAACAGTCGTTGCCTCTCTCTTGACTCATTTCGGTTGAATGTAGAGTAGAGTTGACCTCACAGCTGAGCCCTGAGCTGCCGGTGGCAGTGGGCCTGGCAGTGGGCCACCGTGGCATGCCCTTCTGTCCCTTGTCTTCCCCGTAATGGCAGCCAAAGCCCCACGGCCTGCGTGGTCTCTGCACGGTGTGCCTTTCACTTGGCCTGCGCCTGTTTCAGAGGATTTGTCACTGGCTTCTGATGAACGTGGCACCTCTAGCATAGGGGTGATCCCCAAAAGATGTCTACGTAGAACCTCAGAATGTCACCCTTTTTGTAATAATGGTCATTGCGGATGCAGTTAAAGTACAGTTCTTGGATAAGAGCGTCCTGGATTGGGTGGGCCCTAAACCCAATGATAAGCGTCCTTATAAGAGACAAAAAAGGAAAGGACATTCAGAGACCAAGATTCTGGGAGGTGGGGCATGGAACCGATTTTCCCTCCGAACCTCCTGAAAGAGTTGGCACTGACAGGATCTTGATTTCAAACTTGGGGCATCCAGAACCATGAGAGAACAAATTTCTGTTGTTTGAAGCCACAAGGTTTGTGGTGATTTGTTATGACTGCTGTAGGAAACCAATCCGTCCAGTTTACTGGATATGTTAGCCAAGTGGTCACTAAATGAACAGAAGGACACATGGGGCTTTAGGACAGGAAGAATCCTGGAGACACCTAGATCAGTCGTTTCCAGCCCTTGCACATTGGAATCATCTGGAGAACTTTTAAAAAGGACAGGATCATTTTTAAAGAGGGTCTCTGGGGGCTAGGGTAAGGGATTAAGCATCCTGGGTGATTTTAACGCACAGCCTGGGTTCAGAACCACCCATCTCTTCCAACTGCCCCATTTTACAGACGAGGGAACGAAGGCTCAGCAAACCTGCCACGTGGGCCAGAGAAAGCTTAAAAAAAAAATCCTTCTGCAAATCATGAGAAGGAGAAAAACAACTAGCTCAAGGAGAACAGAAGGGGATGTTTGTAAAACAAGAAATTGGGGAAGCAAAGGAAAGAAATGATGGGTTTCGTAGGTGCTAGGAAAAACTCATCTGCTAATATTTTTTGGTCACCTCCCCCAACACTGTAGTGAAAGTGTAGTTGTTCCCATAATACAAATACTTCCCTCCTTGGACATGCCTGCCAATTTAAAATGTTTATGAATTTTATTACCACCACACATGAAGATTCTCAGTTTTTTTTTTTTTTTTTTTTGGTTCCCTTAAGAAATCTGAATAGAGTCTCGATTTCTGTATGGTGAAGGAGATGAATAATTGTGTTTGCAGTCTGATTATGCTAAGTGTTTTAGTAAATAACACAGAAGATTTAATGTTCAGAGTAATTGTTTAAAAAAAAAAAAGAGTGTCTGTTGAAACAGGACCTGGGTTTCAGGGATGTGGTATTAAATCTAATCACCCCACTTACTGTATCCCTCCTTTGGAGACTCATAAAGATAAGGGCAATGGGATAATTGGGATATTATGTACTCTTTAAAACAGCATGATTTAGTCCAAGTAGGAATCGCTGGGGCTCCAAATTAATCCCCTGGGGAATAAATGAAAAATATATATGTGCTATATTATGGAGGTATATATTCTGGTGCTTTGATATCATGGAGTGTCTCACATTAATCCGTCATTAATTTTAACCGGGGCAATCTGACGGTGATTAAAGCATATCTAGATAATCAGAAGCTAAAGAAGCCCACCGAGAGATTTACTTAAATGATCTAATCAGCTTTTCTTTTCATAGAAGACACAAAACTGAGGTCCTGACAACTCGAGGGCATTAACAATCCCAGGGCACTTTTCATAAGAGTCCGGGTATTTAGCCCCAGTGTCCTGGCCAAATTCCAACTCAAGTAATGCCGTTTTGCCTCCCGAAAGTCCCCCTGCAGCTACCCGTGGATACAGTATTATTCTTCCCTTCCTGTCCCGAAGTGTGAGGCTTTGTGTGGAGGTAGGCACTGCGCGCAGCAAATCCCATGCTTCATTTCTATGCTGAGTGCCTGCCTTTTGGCTAAGCTGCCCTAAGTACATGGTAGGGGGTATTTACACGGCTTCCATCTTAAGGGGGGGAAATTAAATTGCAGAAGATTTATTCTTCTGGAAAACGTGTTTCCGTCTTTTGTAAACCGTGATACTGTGATTCATATTGTTAGATAAAATCAGATAACCATCAGCTATGGATATGTGTGTACGTTTTTATTTCCTTGCACCTTATTTTGTGCTGTAGGTTAGAACAACTACGGTGACCGGCGAGATTTCTATTCTATCGCCCATGCCAGGTTGTGTTAAAATTTGTAACACGAACCCTTTCTTGATTTGTTAAGAAAATGTAAATAGGGGCGCCTGGGTGGCTCAGTCGGCTAAGCGTCCGACTCTTGGTTTTGGCTCAGGTCGTGATCTCAACGGTTTGTGAGTTTGCGCCCCGCGTCCAGCTCTGCACTGACGACACAGAGCCTGCTTGGGATTCTCTCTCTCTCTCTCTCTCTCTCTCTCTCTCTCTCTCTCTTTTCTCTCTCTCTCTCTCTCCCCCTCCTCCCTTCTCCCCCTCCCCCCCCCTCTCTCTGCTCCTCCCCTGCTTGGGCTCTCTCTCTCTTTCAAAATAAATCAATAAACTGAGAAAAAAAATAGAATATGTAAGTAGAGATTTAAAAGTGCTCCAAAATGCAGAAAACTTAAGTGTGGAATGTTGAGATTCAGGATGCACAGGTTACTAGTCCTCTAGGGTTCATTGAAAAAATCCTGATTCGGGGAGCAAAGGGATTTATTCTTCTGGTGTGGCCAGGGGTTTCATAACAGTAAACCCGGACAGCTTGATAAACTATTCTGTTCACTTAGAGAGAGGAGTGTTTTCCTGCTGATGGGCAGAAATGCAGTGAGCAGGGAGGACTTGGTTGCTTTTCATGAACAGGACTGCTCACGGCACTGGGAAGTGGCTCTGTATCCCCTCTCTCTTGGAGGATTGGGGGAAACCAGGAGAGAACTTCTTGAGGGATTAAGGGAAACCCAGGCGGAAGACTGGGAGAAAAGTGTTTCATACAAACTGGGAAATCGTCACGACGAAAAAGATGAGCAAGTTCGTAGGGTACCAAGGGGATACCCTAAATATTTCAGGTTTTAAAGGTTGAAACTTACATAGCAAGTTAGACCACTAGCCAGGATTTAGACATTCAAGCTCCCTTCCTCATTGTTTCCTTCTTTGACTTTAGCCAGGACTAAAGGCCTGTTGCAAAACAGCAACTCAGCACAAACTCTCACTGCTCTAGAGGACGTGCAGGCTTGCAGAGCTGACGGTCCCAGGGTTATCACGTTTCAGCCCTTCTCCCTCTCTCGACTCTTTTCCAGGTAGCCTCTTGCCTTGTGGGGGGAGATGGCTTCCTTTCAGCGTCAGGCTTATATCCTAGCCAGCTCAGCAGAAAGAGCTTCCCTTCCCCAGTAGTTTGAATGAAAGCTCCAAGATCATTTGGCTGGCTCTGATTTCAGTCACATGCCCATCTCTGTGGCCAGGAGGATGACTCAGACAGAAGGGGAAGGGGTAGGGGTGAGATGAGCTACACTCAAACCAGAGGGACTGGGTGCGTTCCAAAAGGAGAGTGCAAGCGGATGTCACCAGGAGGGGGAATATGGACGCTGAGCGCCAAAGTGGAAACGTTTCTGACATGTGAATTATAATGCATGTATTGAACAGTGCTGATCTACACTTGTTTTGATTCTGTAAAAGAGGGTTCAACACATTTGACTGTGGGATCATGGAGCTGGTCCCATTTCCCACCTGGTAGAGAGAAGTGCACATTTTCGGTGTCCGTGCCAGCTAGTCTTTCAGCTTCTACTTGACTTCCTCTAGGGATATTGTGTCTATCACCCCATAACACAGCGCGTTCATTATAATATGACTTTGTGCTACCGGTCCCCCTTGAGTCTGTGCTGATGGTCCCTTCTCTGCGCTCTGGAGTTATGTGGAGTGAATTTAATCTTTCCAAGCCATAGTCTCTCAGCTCTTTTCAAATTTCCTTTTATCTCTTGGCTGGACACACCCATTTCTCTTCGTTGTTCCTTTCTCCTCCTCCTCCCCCGTTTCTGCTCTTTCTTTTTCATAATATAAGGAAAGCTTATAGGTGCTCATTATCGGAGGGAACTCTGTCTCCCCAGTTTCATGACAGTTGTGAGACGTGTAATTCATTTTTAGAAGTTTCTCAAGTTTCTTTATGAATTACAGTTTGGGGCTCAATATGAAGAGTGTGTCATGAAAGTAAAATTTAAAAATAGCACTCTCAAAACATTTATGTATCCAATTTTACAAGTAAAGTCAAATGATTTCGGAAGCATAGGCTGTTAAACTGTGTGTGTGTGTGTGTGTGCGCGCGCGCGTGTGTGTTCTAAGTATTCTATAAGATGGGGCAAGTGGGACATGATTGAAATAATTCTGGAGTGTCCTTAAATAACCCAAGAATATAAATATTCAGCCTAACTGTAAGAGAACAATGATTTTGTAGATCAGAATTAAGATTCTAAAGCACACTTGACCTAGTAAATGAACTCCTAAGAAAGGATGTCTCATTGTTCTCTCTGTGTTGCTATGTTTTCAGCACGGTAAGTCCAAGCAAAGAATATTGAAATCTTGGCTTTTTAAAGGAAATTCAGAGGCTTGAATTAATAATTCCCTGCTTACGTCAGTCATTTCTGGGTTAGTGTCATTTTCCTTTAGCTAAATATCTCAGACATTATTTGTTTGAGAAGGTGTATGTCATTCTTTTCCTGGTTTCTCTATTTTAAATCAGGTCTCATTAATCACTAAATTTTGTTGCAATTCTTAGCTTTTATTTTCATTTATAAGCACTAGCATGAACACAATTGAACAATGAATTTCTATCATCTTTGTAGGACATAACAGATGCTATTTGTTTCATTTATTTAGGTGATTTTTACTGTTTTCACAAAAAGTTCACTAGTAGCTACTTCACATACGATATGTCAGGTCTGTGAAGGTGTGTGGAAAAGGGAATTTGTCAGTGGTGCTTCTTACAAGATAAGAAGGAGAACCCGGGTGGACTTTAGAATGAGTTATCCAAGCCTGTGAGGGTGGAAGGAGTGACCCGTGTCTTGGGGAAGATTGCCCTGCACTCTCTTCCCTTTTCCACAGAGCTTCATGCTGATGGGGAAAGACTGATGGACCCCGAGTTGGCAGAACTGTTAGCCCGCGAGTGAGACGGATTGAGGGTAAAGGTGTGGAAGGAGCCAGAGGAGGGGTAGGTAGCAAGTCACTGGGTGCAGTGGAGGCGTGCAGCTGCTGGCGGGGGGACCAGAAGAGCTCCGTGTCACATGCAATTCCCACTGAAACCCATCACCCCGCCTGTGTTAATGTTCTTACCCAGTGCAATTTCTTTTCCAGTGACTGTTCCAGGAATAACGTGCCAGATGGAGTGCGAGTATTCCCGGGTCGGGTGATAGGCTGTTACCAGTCCTATTTGCTCACCAGCCCCTGGGGCTTTTCAGCTGCAGGATTAAAGGCTAATGCTAAATGACAGACGCCAAATGGGCAATCCTCATACATAGTAGGTGCTCAATAAATGCCACTGGATTTGAGTGAAGACATTAGTGGCAGATGGAGCACCTTTTGCAATAAGAAACCTGCATTAAGACGTTACCATATTTTCTACCTACAGTTTCAGAAGTAAACAGCTTACCATATTTTCTACCTACAGTTCAGAAGTAAACAGCTTCCTTCCTTCCCACGGTTTTTTCTTCATAAACAAATATCTTCTGATAACCTGCTCTGCACTCAATTCATCTTAAGCTCTGTGTGTGGAAAACAATCCTATAATACTTGTTTTTCATAAAGTTGAGGCCGTGTACCTATTTTTTTGCCCCCAACACTTGCTTTTTTTTTTTTTCTTTTTATCATTTCAGATCCTCCCAAATGATTGTCAAATTGGAAGAAAACAGAACAACACTTAAAAAAAATTTTTTTTTAATGTTTATTTATTTTTGAGAGAGAGACACACAGAGTGTAAGCGGGAGAGGGTCAGAGAGGGAGACACAGAATCCGAAGCAGGCTCCAGGCTCTGAGCTGTCAGCACAGCACCCAGTGCGGGGCTCGAACTCAATGAATTGTGAGATCATGACCTGAGCCGAAGTCGGACGCTCATCCGATTGAGCCACCCAGGCGCCCGAAAACAACACTTTTATTCACTCGTGTGTTAAACCGAAATTTGGGGTCAATTTGATAATTTAAACACAAAAGAAACTTGCAAGAGTTCCTTCTCTGTAAGGAAAGTATGTGCTGGTGGGTCAGATTTTTCTCTTCACTGAAAAGGGGTTTTCTTCCGGTTCCTTAAAAATCCACTTCCATGTTTGTGAAGGATATTTTTCCAGTGCCATCAAGAAAAAAAACCCAAAAAAACCCACAACGAACCTTTTGATTCAGTTAAAAGTCACAATGACTCATTACTGGGTCGACTCAGACACATAGGGAGTAACTACCTACACTAAATATTTATTCCAACACATGCTCCTACTACCACTTATAAAACCCCTCGTCCCCCTCATTTTTTCCCTCTTTTTTGCCTGTTTCATTCTCAGAGATATTTTATTTCCTGCTTGCACATACTGCTTAATTTCCTTTTTCAGGCTACTTTTTTTTTCCTTTATAAATCTGTCTTTACATCTCTCTGGCATCTATCACCATAGCATCCAGTTTAATAGTATCTGAGCCAATTATTCTATCTCTAAGACACAGTGGGTTGGTTTGTTAGAACAGAATTCATATCGCATTTCTAATTATGGGCCTTTATAGGTAATTGCTTAATTTTGATATGCTGGAGACATGCTTTGCAATATTTTAATTTTTTATTAAAAAATTTTTTTAACGTTTATTTTTGAGAGAGAGAGAGACAGAGAGACAGCAGGGGAGGGGCAGAGAGTGAGAGAGGGAGACACAGAATCCGAAGCAGGTTCCAGGCTCTGAGCTGTCAGCTCAGAGCCCGACGTGGGGTTCTAACTCACAAACTGCGAGATCATGACCTGAGACGAAGTTAGATGCTTAACTGACTAAGCCACCCAGGCACCCCTGTTTGGAATAGTTTTAGAAATTAGAAATGTATCTCCTAATATCATTACTTTTAAAACATTAGTAACACTTAATAGAGAAGCAGAATATTTTTAATGAGGAAAAGTTAATAAAAACTTTCAGTTGCCTTAAATGGTTAACAAAGCTAGAATTCTCAAGAGAATTGTGTATATTGTTAACTTTTTTTTCTTAAGTTTGGGTCAGAGCCCTATGTACTGAATGCGAAATCGTGAATTTTTCTTTTCTACATCCTTGGCCATTGTGTTTACTATTATTGTGGTGGTTAGCCTGGATTGTTTTTCTGAGAAGGAAACGCCCTTACCAGATAAAAATCAGGGCTTATCTTTGCTTTGCTGTAAAATCCCAAAATAGTTTTTAATGAGCGAACATAGCCATAGAAATCAGAAAGGAAATATGAATATATTTAGAAAATTCATTTGAATTCAAATTATTTTTTGACCTCTAGTACGTATTTACATCTGTGCTAGCTTTCTATTTTAAGCAGTTGATCAGCGATGTGATTTTTAAACAACAAACAAAGCAAAACAAAATTAAAAAAAAAAAACCCAAGTTAAAATAAAAAACCCAACAAACCTTTAACTCAGAGATACCTAAAAGCAATTCTGTGTGACAGTGGGAATCAGAAAGGAAATATAACCAGCATTGAATTTTCTAGGTTTGAATAGAAAAGTGTGATAATCTGAGTCATGTTTCCATGGATTTCATTAAAGAGGCATTTCAGCTCCATGTTCCTCATTAGTATTTACTTATTAAATTTAATTAAATATGTTACTCTAATGCCAGTCTTAAAGACTAAGTATCTAATGGCTGTTAGCGATTTAATAATAATTGCAAATTTGGAGCCTCAGGTATCATTCAGAGCAGAAGACACAGCCTGAGTCCTCGATGGCACGTGTGGAATGATCTGTGAGCATGGCCGTGCAGGGACATGTGTGTGGGTGGGCATCTGAGGTCAGAAATGAGGCTGAAGGGTATGGAGTTGCTGGAGGGTAGCTGTGCGTGTGCGGTTGAGGGTCCTGTTTAGACGCCGGGGGTTTGCCGTGTCCTCTCTCAGTCCTTGGAACAGCTGGGCACAGATGGGAATGTCCAGGTGTCTCCGGGCCGACGTCCCTCTGGCCGTCCCGTATCTGGGGCCTTTATTTCTGTTGCTTTCAAATTTGCATCTTCGACTTCATTTCTCCTCTGCAACTCCTCTCCTCTCCAGTGTTCTAGATTCATCTCCTGGACCACAGCTTAGTCATTCTTCCCTTTCTCTGTTCCCTTGACGTGCACGTTCTTCTCAGATGCTCCGAATGCTGTACACATGGACCGCACAGCACTGTTGCCCCCGAAAGACCCCATTTCAAGTCCAGATTTTATGGCGCTGTGGTCATAGACTGCTGGGGACTTAGGCGTTGGCCACAGAAGACAAATAGCTAAATCCTTCAGCTATGGAAACAAAGCAACAAAATTCCTAACAGCTTTCCAATGCGTACACAACAGGGTCCTGTGGAAATCTTACCTTGTCCTCTTTATTTCCTTTTCCTTTTTCCCTCTCCCACGACTTGCGCCGTCTCTTACCCTGAGGTGTTGTGATAGGGGGGTTTCTTAGCTCAGTGGCTAAGAATTTGGCTGTATTGATTTGTCACATTGCACCTGCTGAAATCCTAACCAACCAAACAAACAGACAACCCCAAAAACCACCTCGGCACATGAAATAGAAGCCAGTCTGATAAGATTAAACTTCACAAAGTAGGCAGCTGCTGTGTACATATAGAATACTACCAGAATCTTCATCACTGACTGCTTCGATATTCTTGTTTTACCTCTTTACTCTTTTTATCAGGCTTGCATCTTGTATGTCAGGAAGTCAGAAGATGAATTTCGTAACGGTCGTTTCAAGCAGCAGCAGAACACCCTTGACTCCTGTGGCCACGTGATTGCGTCCGTAGCTTACGTGAGCGGGAAGCGTGAGAATTCACAGACTATTGTCAGCCGCAGGTGCACAGCCCCTGCAAGGGAGAAGCCGATGCCGAAGAGTCACTTTGTTCGGTGGCTCAGCCCCTAGTGACCGTGAGATTGAGAAGAACCCAGGCATCCTTAGGGGCAAAAACACTGTTTAAAGAAAGAATGATACTGGTGTAATTTTTTCCTCCTTTTTACTTTCCTTTGCTTTTCTTTCTTTCATTAAATTAATTAGTTAATTTTTTTTAATGTTTATTTTTGAGAGACAGGTACAGCGTGAGTGGGGGAGGGGCCGAGAGCGAGGGAGACACGGAATCCGAAGCAGGCTCCAGGCTCCGAGCTGACAGCCCAACGTGGGGCTCGAACTCATGAGCTGTGAGATCGTGACCTAAGCCACAGCCGGACGCTCAACTGACTGAGCCACCCAGGCGCCCCTTCTCTTCTTTATTTAATCCGAAGCGTTCTGCTTCCTCCCAGAATCTCTGAATTTGCTTTGATGGCCACAGTGTTTGCAGTGCCGAGGTAGAGCCGGGCTTGCCCCACTTTTGGAGAAGTTTAGGTAGACGAACTTGTGAAAGTGCTGTTTATATAACGAAGCAGATTTCACGTCATGTTAGGAGTTTCTACCTGTTAATTTATTCATTCGCTCTCCAAATGGGTACCAAACGCCCACAAAGTACAAGGCCCCGTTTAGGAGCTGAGGATATAGCAGTTTCCTTGCTTTTGTGGAACTTGACTCTGGTGAAGGGAGACAGATTAAAACAAGGAGGTAAATCACTTGTATGTCACATGGCGAGGGATGCTCTGGAAACAGGCAGGGAAAGAGAGTGGCAGGTTGAGGGGGGGGGCCGCTATTTTATGCAGGATGTCAGGGAGGGTCTCTAATGAGGTGACACCTGAGCGGAGACCTGATGGAAGTGAGGGCTGGGAAGATGTTTGAGGAAAGAGCGGGTATAAAGGGAGGAGGAAGAAGCACTGAATGATGAGCCTAAGGGGCAAAGGAGGGGGAGGGGGAGCCTGAGAGAGAAGGTTGGACTGAAGCAGGAATCCGGTAGGATCTCTCCGGTGATTCTAAGATTCTTGACTTTCACTCTGAGTGATGGTGTCTGATTTATGTTTTAGAAGTTCGGCCTGGTTGCTATGATGAGAATGGGCTGTAGTGTGGATGCAGGGAATCTGTCACAGTAATCCAGGTGAGAAATGATAGGGTTTGCACAGGCTCGTAATAGGGGAAGAGATTGGAAGGGGCCCTGTTCTGACTATATTGTGGAGGGCTCCTGGGGAGCCCTCAGGATTTACCTTTGGGATTTAGGGTATAAAAAAATGCCAAGAGTCAGATATCACATCTTTTCTTTTCTTTTCTTTTCTTTTCTTTTCTTTTCTTTTCTTTTCTTTTCTTTTCTTTTCTTTTCTCTTCTCTTCTCTTCTCTTCTCTTCTCTTCTCTTCTCTTCTCTTCTCTTCTCTTTTCTTTTCTTTTCTTTTCTTTTTCTGCCTGAACAGTTGGTCCGAGAGTAGTAATTTACTGAAATGGGAGGGACTGGAGGAGGCACAGGTTATCTGGGGGAGAATTGGGAGTTTGGTGCAGGAGTTGCTAGGTTTGAGATGGCTGTAAAACCCAGAGGATGAGGTGTCAGGACGGCAGGTGAATACAAGAGTCTGGAGATCGGGGGCAATCATGGGCTGGAGCCATGAGCGTAGAGCAGGTGTTTAAAGCCAGGAGCCTGGCCGAGATCAACTCGGTGTGGGTGTTGACAGCAAATAAAGAGGTATGGTGACTGAGCCCTGAGCCATCCCAAGGTTAGGGTGATGAGAAAGTCTCCATGTATACTAAGAATGATGAGCCAGTGTATTCGTTTTCTCCAGCTGCTGTAATGAGATACCAAAACCTGGGTGACTTAAAACAATAGAGATTCACTGTCTCACGGTTCTGGAGGCTAGAAGTCTGAAATGAAGGTTGTGTCAGCAGGGCCACGCTAACCTCTGGTGGCTCTTACCCACAATTCTTCCCTGCCTCCTCTGCTTCTGGTGTTTTCCCACAACCTTGGCATTCCTTGTAGATGCTTAACTCCTCACACAGCCTTCTTCTCCTGTGTGTCTTCGCTCTGTGCAGGTCTGTGACCAGATTTCCCCATTTTGCAAGGACACCTGTCGCCGTGGATCAAGGGCCACCCTAAAGACCTCATCTTAACCTGGTTAAATCTGCAAAGACCTTGTTTCCAAAAAAGGTCATATTCTCAGGTCTTGGCAGTTAGGATTTCAACATATCTTGAGGGACACTATTCAACCCATAACAGCCGTGAGGTAGTAAGAGAAGCAAGAGAGCATGGTGATCTGGATGCTAAGTGAACAATATGCTTCTGGCAGGCAGGAAGGATGAGCTGAGTCAGATGCTGCTAACAAAGCAAACGAGATGACGAGTGAGGACTGACCACGGGATCGAGCCGTGTGGGGTCGTTGGTGTCCTTGCGACGAGTGATTTCAGTTTAGTGGTTCAGTGATGAGAACTGGATTGAGGTGCAAGAGAGGACAGAAATAGACGAGTTAGAGAAAGCAAGTGTAGACAGTTTTTCATATAGGGCTAGGGAAAAGTAAGGTGGAGAAACCAGATCAGGCAGTGGAGAAACCAGAGTTCAAAGGATTTGTTTGTAACACAATGAGAGAAATAGCAGCATGTTTATATACCAGCGTGAGTGAACCACTGGTGGGGGGAATGTGATGGGAAAAAGGGGATAATTTCTAGAGTGATGTCGCCGGGGGGGCAAGAGGGTCGGGGATCCGATGGCCATACTGAAGCTCTACACAAGCCCTTCAGGCGATTGTGATAGACGCCCAAGATTGAGAACCACTGTTCCAGGGGGTCTCTGGAACCCTCTAAAATTCTTGTGTCTTGTGATGCATTTTATCCCATCGCGGAATCATTTTTGTGTTTTTGGAGTTATTTTGAAACCAGTTGGTTTAGAAGGATGATTATTGCCCCCCCGTGAGTGAGGGGCAAGAGTGAGTCAAGATGAATTTGACCACAGCGTTGTACAGGGGGTCGAGCCACAGGCAACACAGGCAGCTCGCTCCCTGTGTGCTTTATTCCGAGGGCTTAATAAGCTGCATTGTCTCTTTAAACCAGAAGTCCTTCCACTCCTAGGCGCCTCTTCAGCATCGCCCGGGAGGAGAGCTGGCTGGAGGTGCAGCCGCTATTTTTAGATGACCCCGCATCAGACTCCAGCAGAGTGAAGAGTGTGTTGTGGGGACTTGAAATATTTGTATTTGGCTGGGCTCAAGCACTGTATATCAAATTAATGTCCTAACACCCTAATGCCATTATAGCTAATTTTTACACATTGCGTTTACTTAAAATGTGACCTAGTATTTCCATTGAAACCCTTCCAAGGGAAAATCCCCAGTTTTGATCATCCGACGATTGTATGATTTTATTTTGTTCATCGGAAATTGTAGCTGTGGGCTGGTGTGACCACCTTCACGTGATGGCTCGTTGGAGTCACTTTTACCCTAAAATACACGGTTTCCAATAAGAAGCACAGTCTCCGTCCTTTCTTTCTTGAGTCAGTTAAAGTTGACTTTGATTCTCCTAATGTTAGAATACTGGAAAAAGTTGAGACCGTGGAAAGAGTTTTAATTACAGCATCAATGGGCTTCAGCTTTAGTAAAATAACTTGCTGTGGACAGGTGCTTGGCTCGTACAGAGAATTATGCTTTATTAGCTATAGACATGACTTTGAAAACGTTGATTACACGTTATTTGGTAGGAGATAGGATCGTTGAGGCTGCATCTCCCCCACTCTCTGAGGTTTACATTTCTCAAGAGGACACTTCCTCCTCCCTCCTTTGAAGTAGTCAGAAGGAGTGTGAATCCCCTTTCAGTTCTAGAAAGGCATTTCAGTAGTTTCTCTGATTGTGTCTAAGGACATTGGGAACAAGCCTTGCCTTTTAGTATTCTGGGATTTGCTAATTCTGTTTGTGCTCGTCAAATATTAACGTTTTCAGCCTGGAACTTGTGTTCACTCATCCAACATCCCAGACAGAAATGGGTGTCTCTGTGCCCAGCACAGGTGACATAGGGCATGGGGGGGGGGCAGGGTCCCACGGGGCTGACAGGTCCAGCAGACAGCATTTGTGACACATCCAGTGTGATAAGAACAGTGCCGGATGCAGGCCCTGGTGCTCTGGTTGCCCAGGTGGAGGGTTTACCCCGGACTGGCTGGCGCGGCGGTCGGCGGTCAGCTCGGTCGATAGAGGGAAGCGATAGTGGAGATTTTCCAATGTGTGATCTTGAAATACTCTCTAATAACATGTGTTACAATATTTCACGTTTTATATTTAATTACTTTTATATCCATCTATTTTATCCTCACAAACACCCTGCGTAGAGGCAGACCAGGAGAGAAAGTCAAGACTTAGGAGCCCTTGACCTATCCCGTTTCACACTGTTGGTGAGTGTGGGAGCCAACCCTAAAACCCAGGGCATGAGTCCTGGTTCACATGTTTCACGCCCATAGTTAGGAACCTCTGTAGTTCGGAAATGAACCAACTCATGTTCTAGAACAGCTGACAGCTTGACAGTCATTTAGAGTATGCTTGAACTATCTTTAAGTTTAATTTCCTTGAAATTGCAAATCTGTAGACGCAACTCTGAAATAATAATAGCTTTGCAAAGTCTTAAGAAAGTTTAGGTTGAGGTTGATGTCTGAGATGACTTCGTGTTTAATGTTGCATTGATAAGCATGCTACAAAATAATGTCGGTTCTTTTAGGAGTTGTTTTTAAAATGCATTATAAAACTTTACACACACTGTCATTGTTTTCGAAAGACTTGTACTTTTGGCTTATACTTTTCAAATATGAACTTTTATGATAGCAGATCGCTTTTCTCTAATTTTTTTTTTCTTACTCCCTCTCCCCATATATATTTTAAACCTTGTCTTTACAAGTGACTGAAGCTGGGTTTTTTTTTTTTTTTTGGTGTTTTTGAAATTATTTCCATTTGATTGCTTTCAAACTTTCAGTGCAAGTTTAAATAACAGAAAGTTTAAATAACAGAAGAATTCAGTGCCAAGTTTAGCTTAAAGCACCTTCCAAAAGTCTAGAAAAGCAAGAGTGGATCATATGCACATTCTCCTGGGACAGCGAGAATGTGCGGCTGTCAACATCAGAGGCAGAATGGAAGGAGACAAGTCTAACGTACTTGAACTAAGCCTGGGTCTTGGCCAGAATGGAAGAGCTAATGGGGCTGTAGAACCGGTAAGCAGGTCCCATAACCTCCACAGTGAATGGTATTCATTTTGATAGTAGCTGCTCTTCGTAATATTTCTGAGAAGACACACAGAACTGATTGCAGTTGACTGTAAAACTGACTTGAAGGTCGCCCTGCTTGAAGTTAATTGATGTGTCTTCCGGTAAAAATAGACTTAAAGTGGGCGCCTTCCCCTATGGTGGTGATGCTCAAGACTGATTGAAGATTTTGGAGAAGCAAAATAAGCCTAGTTTTAAACATTCTTTTTATGCGTAGGAGGTCACGAATAAATTAACAGTAGAGGCATTTCTGAGAGAGACTTGGGGATTTTCATAGGCCATTAGGGGTCATCCAGCCTCTTAACAAGCCTCAGATTTGGGAACTGGCTCACAGTGCCCTTTCTCTCTGGCCACGCAGAGTTAATGCAAAGATTCACATTGGACTGTTTGACCTTGCCGGGGCCTGTCCAGTGTCCCCCTGCTGTTCTCTTTTGAAATGTTGCTTTCTTGGGGCTCCTGAGTGGCTCAGTCGGTTAAGCATCCGACTCTTGATTTCGGCTCGGGTCATGAGCTCACGTTCTTGGCATCCAGCCCTGCGTCAGGCTCTGCGCTGATAGCATGGGGCCTGCTTGGGGTTCTCATTCTCTGCTCACCCCCTCAAATCCCCGCTTATGTGTGCGCATGCTCTCTCTCTCAAAAAAAAAAAAAAAAAAAAAAAAAAAAGAATAACAACAACAACAACAACAACAAAAAGAAATGTTGCTTTTTTGGCCTGAATGCCCCATCTCCCCATTACTACCTACTCAGATGTGTTACCCAGTCTTACAGCAAATCCTTTCTAGGCAATTCTGCATCCAACCAAGCATCATCTCCCTTTCCTCTGGAAACCCCATATAATATGTGCTTCTTTTTATGAAATTACTTATGTGAAAGTCTCCAGGGCTGACCTGGCACCTAGACACTCAGGGAATGTCAGCTTTCCATCCTTCCTTTTATCCTTATTCTGTGGCTTTTTTGTGTATGTGACTATTTTTTTTTTTTTTTTTTTTTACTTGTAGCAATTAATAAGTTTAATCTTTTCTACTTGTTTGAAAACACTTTCTTTAGGGGCGCCTGGGTGGCTCCGTCGGTTAAGCGTCCGACTTCGGCTCAGGTCATGATCTCACGGTCCATGAGTTCGAGCCCCGCGTCGGGCTCTGGGCTGATGGCTCAGAGCCCGGAGCCTGTTTCAGATCCTGTGCCTCCCTTTCTCTGCCCCTCCCCCGTTCATGCTGTGTCTCCCTCTGTCTCAAAAATAAATAAAGGTTAAAAAAAAAATTAAAAAAAATAAAATAAAACACTTTCTTTACATAAAATATATTATATAAGCAAATGACCATAAATTAAACACATAGTATAAAGAATCAGAACATTAACACCTGTGTACCTGCCACTGAACTTGAGAGGGGAGCCAGCACTCATGGCACCCTCTCTGTGCCTCAACCCACTGCGGATGCTGTCGCAAAATATATTTGGCCTGGGTGGCTTAAACAACAAATATTTATTTATTTTTTAAAAAGTGTTTATTTTGAGAGAGAGGGAGAGAGAGAGCGCACAAGTGGGGGGAGGGGCAGCGAGAGAGAGGGAGAGAGAATCCCAAGCAGGCTCTGCAGCTGTCAGCACAGAGCCCGATGCGGGGCTCGAACTCACGAACTGTGAGATCAAGACCTGGGCCAAAACCGAGAGTCAGAAGCTTAACTGACCGAGCCACCCAGGCCCCCCAGAAAACAAACATTTCTTTCTCAGCGTTCCAGAGGCTGGGAAGTCTAAGATCAAGATTCTGGTAGATTCAGTGTCTTATGAGGGCTGCTTCTAAGTTTATAGATTATCGTCCTCTTACTGTGTCGTAACTTACTTGGTGGAAGGTGTGAGGGAGTTCTCTGGGGTCTCTTTTGTAAGGGTACTGATCTCCTTCATGAGGACTCTACCCTCGTGACCTAATTACCTGCCAAAGGCCTCACCTCCTAATGCCTTGATGGGTAAGATTTCAGGATGTGAATTTTAGGAGGACGTAAACATTCAGAACATAACACACGCTCCCTGACCACATTCCTCTCCCTCCTGGAGGAATAACTGCCATTTTGAATTTTGTCTTTCTTTCTTTCTTTCTTTTTTTACATTTATTTATTTTTGAGAGACAGAGAGACAGAGCACAAGTGGGGGAGGGGCAGAGAGAGAATGAGACACAGAATCCGAAGCGGGCTCCAGGCTCTGAGCTGTCAGCACAGAGCCCGACGCGCTGAATTTTGTGTTTATAATTTCCTTTTGTAGTTAATCTGCCTGTGCATAACTCCACACATCATGTATTTCTTGACTTTATATCTTCTTGAACTTTATATTAATGGGATAAAATTGTGTGTATTCTGTAAATTGCTTTACTCAACACTATACTTCTGTGGTTCATCCACGATGCCGTAGGTTGCCACACATTGCTGCCGAGATTTTTGCTGTTTTGTAGATTTCCAGTGTGGAATACATCCAGTGTTTTGATACAACGGCGTGAGTGGAAATGTGGAGGAGTTTCGAGTCTACAAGTGCCTAGGAGTGAAATTACCAGGTCTGTGTGCACGTTCGACCTTTCTGGGTGTGATGCCATTTGCTTTGAGGTGGTCGTGCTGATTTCTTCCACCACCAGAAGCGTGTACTTTGTTCCTGTTGCCCCCCCCCCCCCAACCTTTCCCTAGCGCTTTTCAAGTGCCTGGAGGACCACGGCTGTCTTTGCATTTCCGGTTTTTAGCATCGAACTTTGCACAAATTCGGGAAGTTGATGGATTCAAGAGTTGAGTCAGTCTCTCTTCTCCCTCTCTGAAAATACCCTCAATTCGTTTTTCTAAACAAAAGGGAGCATCGTGTAGGAGAAAGTCCAGACCGGAATCAGGAATCTGAGTATGAGCTGGGGCCGCACAACTTACAGCGTCATGATGGCAAAATGTTCTCTACTGTGCAAAGCAGGGAACCTTCCCTGCGTCCTGATTTGGAGATGCCTTACGCAGTGTCCAACCCGTGTCCGGCTAATACTAGCCTGCCCTATGCTTCCCGACTAACCGAGCTCCGGTTAACGCAGGACGATTTGAACACGGTTCATTGGTCTGCGTTGTGATGAGTCACCCGGAGACAACTAAGCCTCAGGACAAACAAAGCATTTGTCTGTGTAGCCGTAGGGCAGCCCACAGCCAGACTGTTCTGGCCGGTTTTAACGTGTGTGTTCCTACACAGCTACCTCGGGTCGTCTTGGATAGTTTCTTTTCATTCTCACACCAGGGCTTCCTGAACTCTCTCTATCTCTCTCTCTCGTGGGAATTGTGGCTACTTCCGATGCCAATGTAGTCAGAATCATCTGGATTACGGGCTTGTTACAGAGTTGGGCTGCAGGGGCACTTCTGTAAATGGGAGTTTGTTTGACACAAACTGCTTACTGTGTGCCAGAGCTATTTTCAGAGCACTTCACAGATGTTAATTCCTATCATCCTCCTAACAACTTGGTGAGGTGCGTATTGTTATTATTGCCACTTCGGAGATGAGGACACAGACCCAGAGGGGCTAAATAACATGCCCAAGTGACCGAGCTGGTGGCCAGTAAAGCCGGGATGCAGTCACATGTGTAACGGTTACCTTGAGCTAGTGAAGCAGGTGAGTGAACATTCGTGTATTTCACACGATCCTTGCGTGCCCTAACCTTCGTGTGTCAATATAGCATCAATACCCAAGTTGAAAGGGCTGTAACGTTGACCCCAGAGGGTCCCCACCCTAGCCCTGCTTCTTTTGGGGGCGTAAATTAACAAGATTAAAACAAATTATTGCCAGCTGAACGTCACCCTCTTTATAACGTCTCTTGAGGTCTAAGAGAAACCAGTACACAGAGTTGTGATGATTTTCCCTAAAATTATGGATTTAAAAAGATTTGCTTGGGCTCTTTTCCAATTTCTTCGTCCTTAGTTTGAGATTATAACTTGTTCCAGTGCTTCTGATAAAGCTAAGAAAGCATATGGTTGTGAAACTTTTTAATAGCAGAAGCTTAAAAAACATTCTCAGTACCACTGACTCTTCCAGATAGAATGAGCTGTGGATGATTTTAAAATTAACCGGGTACATTTTCTGCTTTAGTGTAGAAGTTCATGTTCTTCTCCAAAGAAATGAAACTTCATTAGTTTGTATTTTCAGCTAGAAGTAAGAACTCTTTAAAAGCCCCTTTGTTTTATGAGGTTACCATTAAGACATCTAAATCTGTCTTAGTGTTGATATAGCACTTATCTTGCAGTGCCTGGGTAATTAACTCCCAAGTGTCATGACATTGAAATATTTGGGCATTTTTGGGTCCTGTAATTGTACCTATATGCCTTGTAGTAAATGCCACGTCATACTTTTTTTTTTTCCTTTTAAATCCAGAGTTTCAATAAAATATAATTAATTTGAATGACATTAATGGGCTCTCAGACAGAGCGTGGCATTTTCATAGTTTTTCAAAATTCTTAGAACATTTTGGGTAAATACATTTGTGCTGTGGTCCTTTTTTTTCATCTATGGCCAAGAGAATTTAAATGTAAAATGTGAATTGGAAAGGACTTAACAAAAAAGAAGATAACAGAGATTCTTTGAATCTCTCACATTTCAAAGAAAACAGAAAAAGCTTGTTCCTGAGCCAGGGAAAAAACAATGCCCTGACCACTGAGCACTGTCAGAGAAGGAGCCCAGCTGCCTGAGTGCATCACGGGGACCGCGTGTGACACGCCATCGCTCCAGGCAAGGGGTTGGTTGACTTGGGGTGTCCACAACAACGCCAGCCAGCCACCCACATGTTAGGAAACCAACCCGGAAAGTCGTAGTGAAGCGGATCTGACCCAGCTCTGCGTAACCAGAATTTTTTGTTTTTAACAAAAATTTAGTAGTAACGGCCATAAAAACAGCCGGAAAACAAACAGCAGCATAAGAAAGAGAAAATGTCAGTGGGTCCGGAAATCACCTTTGTACTATTTCCAGTTAATTAGTCACAGCACCGTATTAGGACAAGTTGATTAGAGGCTCCTTTGGAAAAATAATTTTCACAAACCTTTCCAGTTTTCTTTCCAGTTTCCTCTTTTGCCCATTTTGCCCTGACCTCCTGAGTGTTTAGGCATCTCTGTTAAGGCCCACTTTGTCGTGCACACACACAACCCTTCGTACTAGCTCAGCCCGAGTCGCAGGGACAACCGTAAAAATGAAATGCCAAACATCCATTTGCGTACCTCCTTGGGAATTATTTGAATGAGGGGCCACTGGATGAGGTTTCTAAAGAATCCAAGGGATTAGTTTATTTTTGTATTTGAAAAATGAAAACAGCTCCAGTGTCTTTCCTCTGTTAATGCTCATTACAATTGTTCTCAACAATATAAAGGAATAAAGAAAAAAAAAACTGCTTGAGATCCCAATCATCCAGGAACAATCATTGTTACTATTTTTGTGTTTCTTTCTAGGCTTTCATGAGTGTGTGAGTGCTGGACACATAGAAAACACCTAGGAGGATATTCATGATTTTATAATTGTTTTGATTTTAATTTTGTTTTAGAGGGGGAGAGAGCACAAACAGGGGAGAGGGGCAAAGGGAGAGAGGGAGAGAGACTTTTAAAAAATTTTTTTCTAGTGTTTATTTTTGATAGAGAGAGAGAGAGAGAGAGAGTGAGAGAGTGTGAGTGGGGGAGGGGCAGAGAGGGAGGGAGACACAGAATCCGAAGCAGGCTCCAGGCTCTGAGCTGTTGGCACAGAGCCCGACGCGGGGCTCGAACCCATGAACCGTGAGATCATGAACTGAGCCAAAGTCAGACACTTAATCAACTGAGCCACCCAGGTGCCCGAGAGGGAGAGAATCTTAAGCAGGCTCCACACTCGGTGCAGAGTCTGATGTGGGGCTCGATCCCACAGTCATGCCCTGAGCTGAAACCAACAGTTGGATGCTCAACTAACTGAGCCACCCAAGTACCTCGGATAGCCATGATTTTAAAAAAGAAGTGGGAGGGGTGCCTGGGTGACTCAGTTGGTTAAGTGGCTAAATTCGGTTCAGGTCATGATCTCGTGGGTCTCGAGTTCGAGCCCCTCATCGGGCTCTCTGCCGACAGCTCAGAGCCTGGAGCCGGCTTCGGATTCTGTGTCTCCCTCTCTCGCTGCCCCTCCTCCACTCATGCTCTGTGTCTTTCTCTCTCTCAAAAATGAATAAACATTTAAAAAATTAGAAAAGAAGTGGGAAATGAGATTAACCAAGAGTCAGGTTAACACCCCATCCTCTTCTTTTTGCCTCAGCATTCTCCAAATGACAAATCTTGTATCAAATATAGTCAAGATGGTGGGGGGTGAAGAACATTGTGAATTCTCTGTCTTGACCCCAGATCCTTCAGTGGGATCACCAGGAGGACTAGGCCAGGACAGATGCATCCTGGGCGTTTCCTTCTGCATTTCATGCTGGTGCCACCATATTTGCTATGGCTCCATCTCTAATAGGACCCAAGGAGGTGGCATTTATTTATACAACAATGGGCTGAGGGGACCCTTGTTGTAAAATCTTGAACTGAGGCCTGGAATGAAAGTGCTATTCCTGATGGCTGGTGATGTCCCTGGATTATCCACATGCTTTCAAGAAATTTCCCTTTAATCTTGGTTCTAGTGTCTCTATGGAGTTTGCCTTATGTACAAAGAGCTTCAACGCAGATGACCAACTGATGACACGACAGCCAGTTGGTGACTGAGTTTCCCCATGTAGGGAAGGGGTGAGTTTTCTCCTTCACATGCTTTGTGGATCCTGAGCAAGACTAGATTGGTCTCTGGGTATGTTTTTGCTGCCAGATTTTCTTGGGTCTTTGTTTTTAGCTGCCATTATTCCTACTATGGACAGGTTGGGAAATAGCTGAATTAAGGTGGGTATTAAGGTTTCTGTCCGTGAAATGAGGACTTGACCTGTCTCGCCATTTTCTACGAGCCTTTTACATTCGTTTGCTCTTTTCTTCTTTGTGTTGGTTCATGACAACTGTTAACGGTGGTACCTCTTCGGAACCGCTCCTAATGAGGCTTGATACTTCCTTTTCAAGCAAGCCAGCAAAACACCACTTTTCTGATTGCGCGGGTGGTCCCCTGATGTGTGAAGTTTGCAGTGGAGTTAAATATTTAAAAACAGTTGTTATCTCGGTGTGCAAATCCCTAAAGGTTATAGAATCGTTCTTTAAACACATCTTTAAACGAGTTGCTCCTCCCTTCTTCTCTTCCTTCTCCTCCCCTCTCTTCTTCTTTCTGTAAACGAGACCAGTGTTTCTATAGTGTCTTTTAAACTTAAAAAAGAACAAAGCAAAAAACAAACCAAAAAACCCCACTTCATTGCTATAGCTTCTTTTTTTAAAAAAAATTTATTTACTTTTTAATTTACATCCAGGTTAGTTAGCATATAGTGCAGTAATGATTTCAGGAGTAGAATCCGGTGGTTCATCCCCTACATACAACACCCAGTGCTCGTCCCGACAAGTGTCCTCCCTAATGCCCCTTGCCCATTTAGCCCATCCCCTCCCACAACCCCTCCAGCAACCCTCAGTTTGTTCTCTATATTTAAGAGTCTCTTATGTTTTGTCTCCCTCCCGGTTTCTGTATTATTTTTGCTTCCCTTCCCTTATGTTCATCTGTTTTGTATCTTCAATTCCACGTATGAGTGAAGTCATATATTTATCTTTCTCTGACTAATTTTGCTTACGTTGCTATAGCTTAATATATCTGCCTTTAGTTGTTATGTATGGTTTTCTAGTACTTTAGAGTTTTCCTATCATATTTACTCAAGTTTGTTAGACTGACTTCTTAGGTCATATGGGTGTGATTTCTGCACACCTCTGGTCATTTCCCCCCGTCTTACTGTTTCACAAATCTAGCACACGCCTTGCTTTGCAGGGCTTGCGTGTATAAGGAGAGCAAAAGGACTGCAGTCAGGTTGAGGCTGACGTTCCTGGGTATTTTCCTGTCTCCAGACGCCAAGGTTGCTGCTTTGTCCTCTCTCTTTTTCTTTTTAATGCTCACCCGGTTTTAGGGGTTTGTAATCTCTGTTAAAGAAGAAGGACATTTTATTTCCTGCGTGGGTGGCTGCAGTCTGCACAGTAGATGGAGGCCAAGTCCAGGAGCAGAGTCAGTAGGCAAAGGAACGAGTCGTCAGAGCTAGGGCCCTGAAACACCACGTGACCCAAGCTGACGGGAACGCACGTGGTGGCTGTACTTGGACGTCTGCAGGAAATAGCGTGCCTGGGACTCTCGGGTTTTAGTGTTGAAAGTCTCGCTTATCAGGAAACCCCTCAGTCCCTGGCAGAGAGGGATGGTTGGTCCCCCTAGAAGCAAAACTCTTCCGAGTAACCCGTTTCCTCACGCGATCTGAGATATGAAAAAGGAGAGAGAATTAGGATTCCATGTCATCAGGAAGCAGCCAGCCTCCGATGAAGTCAGTGGAAGGTGGTGTGTCCATTTGGGAACTCTAAAGCATTAACCTTAACATGAGTAGTAGCGTTTATTTGTATATTTATTTTGAGAGAGAGAGAGAGAGAGAGAGAGAGAGAGAGAGAGAGAGAGAGAGAGAATCTCAAGCAGGCTCCACACCGTTAGTGCAGAGCTCCACACGGGGCTTCAATGTATGAACTGTGAGATCATGACCTGAGCCAAAACCAAGAGCTGGACGCTCAACTGATGGAACCACCCAGGTTGCGCCAGTGACCTTTGATTGGCACTTTGGTTTCTTGGGGATCTGACACTCTCACCGTCCAGGGCTGAAGCATTTTGGAAAGGCAGTATTTTCTAGCCAGTTGAGGTTTTATACCAATAAGAGCTAATGTTTAAACATTAAAAAAAAAAACCCAAAAACAAAAACCACGGAGAGGGAAAGATTTCTGTAGAAATGCCTGATTCACTTTGCCTTCCAGTGTCCTCCTTGTCCCCACTTTAGAGAAGAGGGACGTGGAAGCACAGCCTTGGCCAGCAAAGGACCAGATGATGTCGCTGCAGTAGGGAAGGGGGTGGGGGGAGCATAAGAAAAGTCACCAAGCAGCAGAGTAGGAGGAAGTGAGGGAGTAACAGGGCAGGGTGGACAGGCTGTGTGGACTGGGAAGGGCTTTTGAAGATTGTGGTATTTGATTAAAGTCTTAAGAGAATAAAAAGAATTCAGGAGGCAGATGGGAGTGAGAGGGGTAGTCGAAGCACAGGTGTAAAGGTTGCACAGATGACATCCTAGGCACCGGAGGGGTGTGGTATCCCACACAATGTCATTAGATTTGTTTCTGATTTATAAGCGATCTTCTTAGGTGCTTGGTCAGAATAAGTAAATTTACTCGGTTCTCATTCAAATACCTAACAAACTGATAAAATATCTTCTCTGAAAGTGTGAAGCAGGGGGTCCTAGACCCTGCGTGGGGTGAGTCTGATAGACAGTAGCTACCTGTACTGTGAAAAACATACCCCCAATATGAAAAGCAACTGTGGGGCTTAATTTTGTGAGTCACCTTGGCCAGGCCACAGAACTCAGTGTTTGGTCAAACAGCAGTCTGGATGTTGCTATGAAGGCTTTATTTATTTATTTATTTATTTATTTATTTATTATTATTTTTTTAATATGAAATTTATTGTCAGAATGGTTTCCATACAACACCCAGGGCTCCTCCCAACAGGTGCCCTCCTCAGTGCCCATGACCCACCCTCCCCGCCCTCCCACTCCCCATCAACCCTCAGTTTATTCTCAGGTTTTCAGAGTCTCTTATGGTTTGGCTCTCTCCCTAGCCTTTTTTTTTTTTTTCCTTCCCCTCCCCCATGGTCTATGAAGGCATTTTTTAGATGAGATTAACATTGAGATCAGTGGACTCTGAGTAAAGCAGATTACCCTCCATAGTGTGGGTGGGCCTCATCCAATCAGTTGAAGGCCTCAAAAGAAAGACTAGGTCTCCCAGGGAAGGAGGAATTCTGCAATATTTAACTCTTCCTTGGGTCTCCAGCCTGCTCTCCAGTCTGCAGATTTCAGACTTGGCCAATTCCTTAAAATAAATCTCTCTTCCCATGTGTGTATGTCAGTCTCATATATAACCAATCTCCTGTTGATTTGTTTATCCGGAGAACCCTGACTAATTTACATCTTTACCACTTTTGTGCTTTTAAAACTCATGTGGCAGTAAATCTGTTGTGCCGTTACCTAGTTTTTTGTTCTGTTTCTGTTTTGTAAGAAATTTATCATGCTCAAGAGTGGAATGGCCCCTGAAGGAAGAAGTGCACTCTGGGAGATTTTCTGAGTAGCAGCCATCGAGAGCTGTCAGGGCACGTCTGTATTTACATGTTTTGCGGCCATGTTTTCCCAGCATGTTGTGGATCCGTGACTCTCTTCGGAGGAATTTGGTATTCAGAAGTCAATAAACAAATTACATTGATCTGTAATGTGGGGCTGTCACAGTGACTGATGGGATACCAACTCTTTCAGAACAGTGCGTGAGGGGAAGACAACAGAATTGAAAGTGCCCATGCGAACGCCAAGAGATGCTGTAAGAATTCAGTACAGGATGTTCCTCTTGGTGAAGCTGCCACAGTGGAAATTTCTGTCTTGGAAAGCTGCTGATTTTGCATCGAAATACGTTGATAATGTGACATGCAGAAGTCTCCTGTCGAGTAGATTCTGGATTCATCTGTTGTATAAATATTCTATGGTGCTTGTGTACCCCCACAAAGGAGGGAAGCTTAAAAGCTAGATGGCAGTATCTTTGTGGGCTAGAAGCGGCCTCTTGGCAAAGTGCGGACCACTTGAAATGTATACATCCTTTCATGGTTTATTTCAGTGGATGGCCTCTGACCACATCACTCAGGCATGTGGCGAAGGTATTACAGTCTCTCTTTACAATATGAGGTAAAGGGAACCTCTTGAGATGAAGTGATTTGGTCAAGGTCACAGAATCATGTCCTCTGATTCATACAATAGTTCTTGAGGCTGCTTTGGTTCTAGATTTCCATAAAACACCAGCATATTGTTTGGGTCCCACCATGAACTTAGCCAATGTTTACTTCATCTCTAACTTATTTGTGGGACAAAGTGGAGTATATTAAAAAATAGTTTTTTCTATGGCTTCACTGGGGAAGGTATTAAATACAAAAAGATCTGTTCTTTTTTTTTTTTAAGTTTTTAAAAAATCTATTTTGAGAGAGAGAGAGTGTGCACATGCTTGAGTGGGGGGGGGGCAGAGGGACAGAGAGAGAGAGAGAGAGAGAGAGAGAATCCCAAGCAGGCTCCATGATCAGCATGGAGCCAGATGCAGGGCTCAACCTCAGAACTGTGAGATCATGATCTGAACCAAAATTAAGAGTCAGATGCTTAACTGACTAAACCGCCCAGCGCCCCGGAGATCTGTTATTCAGTGAGCGTAAGAGAAACGTGAGTTGCATTCTTGATAGATTCTTCTTTGAAATAACTAAAGCATTGCACAGTCCTGTAGATATTTTTTTGCCTTCTGCCCCAATCCCCTTATCGAGTGCCTGCCTGGATACCGTCCTTGGAAATAAACCTCCCAGAGAGGATGTGATCCGTTCAAGCACTGGCAAACATTTTGACAAGGGACACCTCAGTCATCGCTTTGTTCATGATTTCTCCACCCAAAATGGACGTTTCCCCCTTTAATGATTAAAGAGAAGTGGCAAATAATAAAACCTATTAAAATTAGGTTCATACAAAGATTTTACAGGTAGGAAGCAAATGGCAAGTCACATATCTGCCTTTCTTTCTTGGCCCAGGAGGATTCATTTTTTTTTTTTTTTAAGAAGTTGGACATGCACAGTGTTTCTTCGTGTCTAGTGAGTTTGTGAGTACTGAGGCTAGTAGGACTTTTTGGTGGGTTTTCAGTCGTTAGCAGTTAGTGCTGCCAGGATTGTGACTCCCTTAAAGAGAAGGAACATGTGTCTTTCAACGTGCAAATGAAAATTTTCAACGAATTGTCATTTGTTTAATACGTGAGTGGCCAGATTTAATCTCTGAGCGTGAATTTTTGGGTTCTCTTAATTGGCCATAGTGTTTCCTGCAATTTAGAAACCATAAAAAGCTTACCGAATTTAAACGCATGGTTCAGAGTCCAAGGGATAATTGTAAGGAATTTTAAAGATACAGTGTCAATTTTAACAACTGATGGAAGCCGGCGATAATCCGGATGTACCGAGAGAGAAGAGCTTTATTTTCCTTTCAGCAAAATAGTCTCTAACCAGGATGTCTGTATTTCAAGCCCGTTTCACCTTTTTCTCTTCACCGGCTTCCAGTAGTGAGCTGTTCACTCGTCTATTCATTCAGTATTTTTTGGAAGCTCCTTTCCTCCCAGCAGGAAGCGGTTTGGGCCACAAGTGCTGATACAGTGGGTTGTTTAATGTGAGTTCCAAGAGTGCTGCCTTGAGTATGTGACTGGAGGGCTGGGGGAGGGGGGGGCGGGCAGGCAGAGAAGAGTTTGGGAATGGGGGCACTTGAACGGGACCCAGAGGGGTGGATAGGTGTTGGCCATTCAGCCATCAGGCAGAGCACATTCAAGGGAAAGCCAAGGCAAATGCATCGTGCTGGAAATCTCAGGGCTGAGGAAAGAATCTGCGAACAGTCACATGAACAAACCTATTTTCTGTTCTTCTAAACGTTGCTTTCCAATCTACCTACTTAGGCTAACATGCTGATAAATGAGCATGTCTCTGGATGCGTTCTGAAGAATAGCAATCATGTAAGATGTTCCTGGTGGAAGGGGGCCAAATCTGAGAAGTCCTGCAGTAAAGACAGTGTTTAAATTTTTTAAAAAAATTTATGTTTATTTATTTATTTTTTAATGCTTATTTATTTTTGAGACAGAGGCAGAGTGTGAGCGGGGGAGGAGCAGAGAACGAGGGAGACACAGAATCCGAAGCAGGCTCCAGGCTCTGAGCTGTCAGCACAGAGCCCGATGCGGGGCTTGAACTCGCGAACTTTGAGATCGTTACCTGAGCTAAGTCAGACGCGTGACTGCCACCCAGGCGCCCCAAAGTTCTTCATTCTCTATTGCCCGATTATATTTGATGACAGAGCAGTGCCCCCCTTTTTTAAAACAACAGTTTTTTTTTTTTTAAACATTCCATGGAGTTTGTGTTCCATGAAGCATTGTTTAGGGAAACACAGGCCTGCAATCATGTTCTCCAACATCAGCTTTCCGTGTAAAGAAATATCTTACCTTCTTTCAAAGCAGTTCTGTAGGAAGCCGCTTCAGAAGGTGGCATGCATATTGTGGTATAGACTAGTGGGTCAGGATGTGTACTGAACTCACTTGACAATTCTCTCCTCCCGGCCTGATCTTGGGCAACTATTTTTATTTATGATATTTGGTGATAATAGAAAACAAATACCTAATCATACACATATGATAACATGGTCTGATGCATCTGTGTTGAATAAATATAACGATATTGTTATCAGATACCTAATAATTAGCTGTTGGAAGACTGAAGGTTCGAGAGACCTCCGTGTTCTGACTTGGCAGATATTTTACCGAGGAGTGACAGTTACAACATTTGCAAGCCTCTCAGTAGGAAAGGTGATGATAGTAAAATATTTCCGTTTACGATATTCCCATCCGCAATTTTTTTTTGAGGAGAAAGAAAATCTAGTTTATAAATAAATTAATAAGATAATTCTTTTAATCATATATGTGGGTCTGTGTGCACAGATAGGAGTCACATGCATGTTATTTTGTTAGAGAAAATTAAATTTTGAAGAATGATCTCTCGCAGCTGTCCCTCTTACATGGGAAAGTTAAGTATTCAAGGAAAGGAGCTAATTATCTCATTCATTGTGCATAGAAAGCACACTTGAAGATCTTGGATTTTTATGATTGCAGGCTTTCAAAATTCTGACAAGGCTGCTTCTAAATTAGTCAATGTCGAGTGCTGTCTCTTTGTAGATAGACAAGTGGTTGGTGGCGTTCCATTTTATTGAAAGAAGAAAAGCATCAAAAATGGCTCTAACCATCTGTTGGATGTGAAGCATCGGACGGAAGGGTGATCATATGGAGTGAGGAGAGGGTACATCTGAGCTATGATCTCAGGACGAAAGGGCCAGTCGGAGCTACGGTCTCAGACCCTTTTGAAGACATGTACAGGATTTACTGTATTTGGGAATAAGTACTTCGGTCAGATTTAAGTCATTGGTAGAAGTGGTTAAGTAGGTTCCAGGAAGATACTGGTAGAAACGTATTCTTTTTTGTCTGTTTGTTTACAGAGCAGCCTCCCCCCCCCCCCACCTCTCCCCGCCCCACCCCACTTTTTTTCTTGGGGAAATGTTATTTTTGAACCAGAAAGCAAAGTCTTCCTCTGAGAACTTAATTAAATGGTTCAATGGAGTGAACTACTTTTACTTTTCATATGGTGTAATTTTCTGAGTGAAAACAGAGCCTCCCTATGAAAAGCCATTTGTTTTTGTTAATCAAAAGTAATGTGTAATGTTTATCAGGTGACAGAGCACATTGTTGCTTCAGGAGCCTGTGGTCTGCAGGAGGAATCTGAGGGGGGGGGGTTGCTGGTAAATGTTTAATACCCAGCTCTGGGGGAGAACAGAAGGCCTAATTGGCCATGGTTGCCATTTTTTGTGTGGTGAAAATACAACCACCGTGCTTAATTATAAGACACCAGCCTGATATTACAGAACATGGGGTTGGAAAGAGATACACAAAAACGTACATTCCACAGTTTTCCCTTATAGATACTGTAGGTGTACGTAGCACCAAGGGCGCAGAAATAAAAGATGTAGTCGTGTGATTAGGAAGTGATGAGATTTGGGTATTTATTAACTTTGTGTTTATTTATTTTGAGAGAGAGAAAGAGACAGAGAGAGAGAGAGAGAGAGAGAGCAGGGGAGGGGCAGAGAGAGCAGGAGAGGGAGAGAATCCCAAGCAGGCTCTGCATTGATGGTCAGAGTCCAGCTCAGGGCTTGAACTCACAAACCGCCAGATCATGACCTGAGCTGAAACCAAGAAAGAGTTGAATGCCTAACCGACCGAGCCACCCAGACACTCCTTAACTTTGCTGGGATTAGAATTTATTTAACTCTTAAGTTTACATCATTTAATTTTTTTCATTGGTGTGTTTAGCAGCCTGCCCACAAAATTCCCCAGAATTTAACAATCTGCTCTCCTAAGCCAGACTGACCTAATTCTAGTACACACACCAGTGGTGGGGCAGACTTGTGGTACTTTTCGGGATCCAACACTTCCTAGCTGTGTGGTGAGAGTACCTATCTCATAAAGTCTTTGGGAGAATTAATTGAGATATTGAACACAGATCCTTGGAGCAGTGCCTAACTTCTAGTAAATGCTCGGTAAATGTAAGCTATTATTAGTGTTGGATCTCTCGTAGTCAAGAGAACGCAGCATGGCTCTATATGTAAGTATCCTTCCAGTTATTTTAAATTAAGTGGATTGAAGAATGAGCTGAAGGTTGGCAATAAGAGGCCATAAACTAAATTAGTATAACCTTTTACGTTGTGTTTTTTGTTTTTAGTAAAATCAATTTTTCCTTCAAATAAAAAATTCTCCTTTTTAAAAATTTTTTCCTCCATGGCTTTTTCCATGTAGTCTGAATCTTCCTTCAGTTCCATTGGCAAGGATGGCATGATGGCATCATCTTTATTCAGTCTTCACTATCGTAGTACTGAATCTTTGTAAGCTTTTGATTCACGGAGCATCTGTAGCTCTAGAATGAAGTTGGCAGGTTATTCAGAGTCCGGAAAAGACATCTGACTATGAAAGCTGTAATGGTTATTTTGGAGTTGGGGATAGGAGGGAAAATCAGTTACTTAAAACGTCAATAATCACTAAGGTGATTAAAATCGGAATTATTTGATATCAACCATTACAATCTTTGCAAATAATTACTAAATAACGCCTCATTAAATTGAACCTCACCAATTTACAACCCGAAAATTCAGACAAAAAGTCATTAAGGTTTGTTTTTTTAATGTTCATTTATTTATTTTTGTGAGAGAGAGGGAGAGAGAGAGAAAGCGAGGGAGTGACAGAAGGGAGACAGAATCCCAAGTAGGCTCTGTGCTGTCGGTGCAGAGCCCGACATGGGGTTCGATCCCACAAGCCATGAGATCACGACCTGAACTGAGATCAAGAGTCTGGCGCTTAACTGACTGAGCCACTCAGGCGCCCGTAAAGTTTTGTTTTTTTAATTGAGCAAAACATTCAAGTCATTTTCCTTGTCTGAATTTCCTGGATCTCATGAGTAAGCAAAATCGAGTCCAAAGTCAGAATTCTTTAATGGGGGTGCCTGGGTAGCTCAATCAGTTAAGCGTCCGACTCTTGATTTTGGCTCAGGTCACAATCCCAGGGTCGTGGGATCGAGCCCCGCGTCGGGCTCTGTGCTGACAGCATGGAGCCTGCTTGGGATTGTCTCTCTCTGCCCTTCCTCCACTCATGCTCTCACTCTCTCTTTCTCTCTCAAAATGAATAAATAAACAGCTAAAAAGAAAAAGTCCTCCTCCATTTTTTACTTTGTTCTAGTACTGGGCTGGGAGGTAAGATGCCTTTCTTACTGTGGGCCCTAGTCAGAATTTTGAAAACTAACTTTGTTAGGTCATTCTCAGCTGCTGTTGAATTTGGTGTATCTTGAATCTTCTTGTTATCATGGAAAATGTCCTGTATTATATTTTAAAAAGATGGGTTGCAGATCTGAGTGTCTGCTTGACTGAAAATGTCATGTTTTTGTCCTCAGAGTTTGACGGGGTATAAAACTGTTTTCCCTCAAAATTTTGCTAAAGAGAAGATTGATGGTGTTATAACTTCACACACACACACACACAAACCAACAAAACTTCATCCTTTTTTTGTGTGTTACTGGAAGCTTTCAGCTGATTTTCTTTATTTTTAGAAATCTGAAATCTCACTACGGGTACATTTTGTAGGGATATTTTTGCTTTTGGGCTGGACACTTAGTTTGTCCTTAGAGCTGAAGGTGTGAACGGTTTTTCATTTACTCTCTTCTTTGTTTCTGAACCTCCTGTTAAATGGACTTGTTTACAGATTTCTTAGTTTTTCTCTCATATTGCCCATCTCTTTATTTTTTGGCGAGTTTTTTTCCTCTCTAATTTATCTTGAAGATAACTAGTTCACGTATTTATCCCATTATTGAATTTCTCTATTGGCTATTTTATTTCAACATCATTTTATTTATTTATTTATTTATTTATTTATTTGAGAGAGAGAGAGAGAGAGAGAGAGGGAGAGAGAGAGAAAATTCCAAGCAGGCTCCACACTCAGCACAGAGCCCGACACAGGGCTCCCTCCCACGACCCTGGGATTGTGACCTGAGCCAAAATCAAGAGTTGGATGCTCAACCAACTGAGCCACCCGGGGGGCCCAACATCCATATATTTTTAAATTCACTTTAAAAATTTTAGGTAGAGTATAATTTGCTCTTTTTGGAGTATGGTCCTGTGAGTTTTGACATGTGTGGGTAGTTGATTGGCCACCACCATGATCAAAATACAGAACACTTCCATACTCCAAAGAATTCTCTCCTCATGTTCCTTTGTAGTCAGCTTCCCTCCCCCCCACTTCCCCGTCCATGTGAGTCATTAATTTCAAGTACATTTTTCTTTTTAAATCTTCTAGCAACTCCTTGGCGTTTTTGATCCATAGCAATTTGATGTTGATGTTGCTGTAACTTGATTCTTGTAATATTCTGTGTAATACGATATAATATTTTCCGGGATGATTTTCAGAGTCCTTACGCATGCATTGCGTTTCCTCCAGGGTTAGCTGTATTCTCTTGTGTGCACACACAGACATACTCTCATCTTTACGTTTTTGTCCATTTCTTTCTTACCGTTGGGTTTTCTTACACAATTGGGACTCGGCTGTCTGTCCATTTTGATGATGGAAGAGGAGGCTGAAGAGTATAGGAAGCTGGCCTGGGTCTCCATGGCACTTGGGGGGTCTGAGTCCACAGCAGGGATTACCCTGGAGAGAGAATGGCACCTGTGGCCTTCTGCAGGCTGGGCGTGACCAGGGCGGTCACCCCACCAGCTTCCCGGGTGCACAGATGGGGCCAGTTATGGTGGAGACTCAAAGTCCAGGAATAAACTAACAACACAGAAACAAACATAAGCAAGGAGGGCTGTGCTCTGTGGGTTGGCTGTTTTAGAATATCCCTCCTCCCCGACACTGGGGACATCTCATGTAGATGTCCACAGGTCACCTCATGGCTTGTCCTTCTCATCACAGGCCTTGAGACAGGATTTGTCCAGAGGCTCACCTCTCATTTTCTTCAGAGACAGGCGTAGGGGTCTGCGTGGGATAAACACATCTCCGGAGCCCGGGGAATATGCTGTGTACAGGGAGTAAATGGAGAAGGGAAGGAGCCTGAGGAGCTCGTCCGAATGCAGTTGTCAACAGCCTGGAGTGGCCCTGGGGACATTTCCAGAGCCCCCTTTCCTTATTAATCTGACCCTGTCTGGTGACTTTCAACTAAGCTGTCTTTAATCTTCACTCTGCCGGTGCTTTTATTCTTTTAAACAACTAACACTCTGTGTGTGTGTATGTGTGTGTGTGTGTGTGTGTGTGTGTGTGTGTGTGTGTGCGCGCGCGCGCGCGTGAGTGTGTGTAATATACGTATGTATGTACATTTAAAAATATTCCCAGTGCACCTGGGTGGTTCAGTAGGTCAAGTGTCCGACTCTTGATTTCAGCTCAGGTCATGATCCCAGGGGTGTGGGATCGAGCCCTCTGTCAGGCTCATGCTGACTGTGGAGCATGGTTGGGATTCTTTCCCTCTCTCTCCCTTTGCCCTTCCCCCGCTTGTGTCAGTGCTCTCTCTCTCTCTCTCTCTCTCTCTCTCTCTCTCTCTCTCTCAAAAAAAAAAATTCCCTTGGGCTTTGGGTGGGAGGCGCTTGGTTTGCCTTTTGTGGCAACTCTGTTGAAGTTCTGTGAGTCAGACATATTGAAGCTAATATGTACAACTTTGAAGGCAATAATTATGTTTCTTTTAAGACGCCAAACTTACTTCAGGCCTTGCATAGAGTCCTTCTTTCCTTCCCATGCCATTAACCTGTGATGAAAACATTTAAAGCTGCACATTTTTTTCTTCATACTTGGCACTGGCCACAGTAGAATAATGGCCTCTTGGGTGTTAGTTCAATTATACAATCACATAGCCGGAAAAAAAGTACATTTAAAGAAGAGTTGATCTACTTTGTGGTTAGGTCGTGCCTTCAGGTACCTAGGGAAGGAATGTGGCTTGCTCAGGGAGTTGTTAGAAGAGGCAGAAGGGACAGGCGGGAACACAGCAGTTGATGATGTTATAGATGACATTGAGTTCATTTTCTTTAACACATCCTGGTGTGAAAGATCCCCATTTTGGTATGATTTCTTTTGTTTTCCCTCCGTCTGCTTATTCTGAAACCACGTTAAATGAATTTAGGGTAGGGGGCGTCTGGGTGGCTCAGTCAGCTAAGCGTCCGACTTCGGCTCAGGTCGTGATCTTGTGGTTCATGAGTTCGAGCCCTGCGTCGAGCTCTGTGCTGACAGCTTGGAGCCTGCTTCAGATTCTGTGTCTCCCTCTCTCTCTGCCCCTCCCCTGTTCACGCTCTCTCTCTGTCTCAAAATAAATGAATAAACATTAAAAAAATAAGAAAATTGAATTTATTGTACACAGTTTAGAACTGAATGCATCGAAGTGTATTGAAGAGATCCCCTGCTCTGTAAGAATATTTCCCTAATGCAGAGTGGAGGCCAATGCTTACGTAGATTTTAGTTTCTTGATATTACTTTAATAGCCTGAAAAGTTAGGAAACAACGGATCTGCCAATGGTCAAAGAAGTAGAGTCTGCTGGTGGCAAGCCGATTGAGCCTGAGGTCTAGGATGTTTGGCAGTGGTTGCCTGGAGCGCCGTGTTGAGAAGAATGTTGGTTCTTTTCTGGGTCCTTCAGACGGAGCGGTGTGATCAGTGACGTCTGCCTTGAGCACGGAGGCAGCGTAGTGTTGGTTCTTCTTCTTACAATTATTCATTATTAGTTCCCCAGGATTTATTTGGCTTGCGTTTGGGCCAAACATTTATCTGTGAGTCTGTAACATTTTTATGGAGAATATGCAGCTGGGTGGGATATTATATTTTGAGTTGTGTATAGGTCTTTTCTTAAAAACAGAATTATTTGATTCTTTTCCCCCTTCTTCAGGCCTGAAGTAATTATTTTATTGTTACTGAGCACTTGAACAGGTGCTATATTTATTATTATAGGAATATAATGTGATCTTTTCTGTGTTCCAAAGGTGGTTTTCCTCTAAACCCGGTTTTTAATACTTTTCAGACTCTAAGAATGTCTTAGATACTTGAGTCCCGAATCTGCATGTATTCTTGGCCATGATCACCTGTGGCATTTGATGTTCTGGGCACAAATCACAGAGCTGTTCAGCCAGTATCAGTGACAGCCTGGGGAATAGACTGTCCTCCAAGAGCTCATATTTTTCCTAAACAACCTCTTTGTGTGTGTGTGTGTGTGCGCATGCATGTGCATCTACTAATTTCTCACCTTTTATACCGTTCTTCAAAATCTAGGTGACATGTTCCAATAGCTGATAAGCACTTCACGGTGTGGGAGGTCAGGTTACCGTGTAATCCCTTTGATAATGCCTTCTTTTGTAAACACGCGGTAGAAGTTACAATGGAGTCCCGCGGAGGAAGGAAATCAAAAGGTGGCAAGTTCTTTGACCCTTCCAGCCAGCAAGAGAATTTGGTAAATTGTTAGACAGGTTATCGACTGCCCTTTAGAGAGCCAGGGGTTTGCATTCTGGACCTCCTGTCAGCTCGGGCTTGTATTTCATGTGTGAGAAGTCTGCATTATCATAATCCATTTTTCGCTTTTATGTGATCTACCCGCAGCTCTTATAAGCCTCCTTTCGGAAGAGCATTCCCCATTTACTTGCTCTAATTCACTCTTTTTTTTTTTTTTATCATAAAATTGATGTTTTGCAACCAGAGCATTATGTGTGAGTTGTTTATGGAGGTGCTTACAGGGAAGATTAGCGGAAGAATTAAGAATGAGATGATGGCCGTGGAAGGAAATTTACATACAGACATCGCATCGGTGACACAGGAAGATAGCAAACGGTGCATTTAAACCCCAAGATCCTGAAGAATGTCTGGAGCAGACGTGTCTTTGGCTGATGTTGAATAGTGCTCATGGTAAACTAGCAAATTTTCTAGTAGGTAGAAAATGCCCAGATGGACCCCAACATGTAAAAAAGGTATCTTAAAGTGTCTCTACCCATTAATTGGTGATTCCCTGCACAGTACTCAATCTGGAATATCATAAGAAGTAACGTAAAATTGTTGATTTACTCAGGTTACCATCAGAGTCTTAAAACATTTCATGATAATTTTTTTTTTTTTACTTATACAGTTTTACACACCGGAAAAGGTAACCCCAGTAGGGTTGTTTTTGAGAATTATTAATTGAGAATTTCCTGGGAATGTTTTTCAAGGGAAAAACTTCCAGGTTTTCTCCTCTCATGTATTATTTTGCCTTATGGCTCTTTAACGAACCAAACCTTTCCAATGCAATGATTGTGAATTTGAAGATACTCCCTGGGGAATGGAATCTACCCGAAGACTAGGAACGTGAGCACACACACGCTTTGCCTTGGAGAACGGAGTGAGGGAGCCCAGCCCCTGGCCTTTGGATGTCCAGGCTTTCTGAGATTTGGGCTCCAGCGGGGAAGGAAGATGGCCCCGGGAAACTCTCTGATGTGTCTGGCAAAGTGTGCTCAGGCGGGAAAAGCATTTACAAAGGAGAGGGCGCTGTTGTTTTCCATTCTTGCCGTGGCAGCCTGGTGCTGGCTTCAGTTCCGATTTTCTAGGCATTGGAGGAGGCCTTCCTTAAACAAATCTGTTAGCATTTTAGTTTTTGGGAGAACACCGCGCAACTTAGATGTAAACGCACCAGTTCAGACTTCAGTCTGAAGCTGTTCCATCTCATCCACTCCTGGGGTCCACTACCCCTTCAGGCGTTGGGGTGCTTTGGTCCGGCCTTCACAGCTGGGCCTGGCTCGTGTGTCCTCGTGCGCTTCTTCCTGTTGGTCCTTTGCCATTGGAAAGCTCTCTGGGCAGAACGCGAAGCTCTTTAAAGGGGCCCCTGGCGCTCAACGCTTTTTCTTCCTGAAGGTGGCTAGCGCTTGTTTCTGATTGAGCAGGTGACGGTTGGTCCTGGTCTGGGTTACAGTCTTTCTCTCCTTCTTCCCCCTCTCCCCCTCTTCAGCTTGCCTGTCTGCTCCCAGTTTCATTCTGTTACCATTTCTCACTACGTCCAGGTTCAAATGCAAGCATCCTCAGGGAAGCTCCGTCGGAGGGAGTAGGTGTCTATATGTAATAGAGTCCGTATCCCAACAGAGAGAGTTTTCCTTTCCTTTTCTGGTTCTGCTCACTCCCTGTGGCACACGTTGGCCTCTGCTTTTTCCTGCTCGTGGGAGCGCTTGGAGGCAGGCTGGGGGTCATCAGTACGCGCTGCTCAGTCCTGCCAGTAACTCACGGCTGAACGTGCCCTGGGACGTTTTTGATGGATGAGTGCTTAGGGGGACTGGTTGTTGAGTCGGCGGAATGCCACCCCTGTGTGGAGACATCACCAATATTATCGTCACGAATTCCATACTCCCCATGTCTGATGCATTCACTGATTTTGTGTCTCCTTGCTTGACCTAGAAATAATTGGGAAAGGGATGTTGAAACCTCTCACCACGTTGGTGGGTATGCCAGTCTTCCCCCTATCGATTTTGCACCCTGCGTGTCCACGTGCGCTCCCCTCCCCCTTTCTCTCTAAATATACATGCGCACACACATGTTTTAAACAACTGATTGAGACCGATATTGGGTACGTTTATATTTAGGATGATATGTATTTTTTTCGTGCATTGAACCTTTATCACTGTAGTGTTTCCAGTCTTAATAATGCCTTTATTTCTTTATAAAATGTTTATTTCTTTGTTTTGAGAGAGAGAGAGAGAGAGAGCATGAGTGAGGGAGGCGCAGGAAGAGAGGGAGAGAGAGAATCCCAAGCAGACTCCGTGCTCGGAGTGGAGCCCGACTCGGGGCTTGATCTCGGGGCTGTGAGATCACAACCTGACCTGATATCAAGAGTCAGACACTTAACCAACTGAGCCACCCAGGTGCCCCAATTATGCCTTTACTTTTAAAGTGTATTTTGTCTCAAACGGATACAGCTCTTTTATAGGAGAGCTAAAAATAGGACTCTGGGTCTTTCAGCTGGTGTTTTTAACTCATTGATATTTTTGTGATTATTGAATTGTTTCTCCCAGTGGTTAAATGTGTATTTGTCTTGTTTCTTCTGTGCTTCTTCTCTTTCTGTTCTCTTTGTTTTTTATCTTATTGAGTTAGCATTTTAGTACTTTTTAAAAATTTGATTTTCCCTTTCCATAAGACTTTGACTTTGTGTATGATTTTTCATTCTTTGTGATTACCCTTAAAGTATTATCACATTTACTTAAGGACAGCCTAAAATCCAGTAAGATCCTAACCTTTCTTATGAAGAATGGAAGGACCTTAGAATACTTTAATTCTCAGACTACCTTCTCAATCTGATTGTCCAGTATTTTTGCTTTTTCTTTTTTTAAGCCTTTTCCTTAAAAAAAAAAAAACCAAACCCAAATAATAGACATCGTTACTATTCCACACAATGCGTACGTGTGCACTTACCATTTTATTTGCTTTACTGTTCCCTTTTGCATTTCAGCTTGTTCTTCTGGAGTTATTTTCTCTCTTGCTGAAGTGCATCCTTTATAAATAAATTCACAGAAGATAATCTCTCTCAGATTTATTTTAAAATGTTTTATTTTTTGAAGATATTTTCAATGATATGAAAGAATGGAGTTGTTCCGATTTGGGAGAAATACTCAAAATTGTGTTTAAACTTTCTGTCATTTCCCCACCATCCAGAACCATTGTAATCATGGTCCTTGGATCTTTGGTTAAGAGTGGAGCATGAAAAGATGGCCCAAAGCAAAGTCATTAGGTCCTGATCTAATTCAGAAAGGCAGGGCTGAAAAGCCAGCTTTTAATAACGGGAAGTCCGAACGTTGGACTTTTATTTTTAAACTTTTTTTAGAGAGAGAGAGTGTGAGCAGAGGAGGGGGCAGACGGAGCGAGAGAATCTTAAGCAGCCTCCATGCTCAGTGCAGAGCCTGACCTGGGACTCGATCCCACGAAGGGTCATGACCTGAGCCAAAATCAAGAGTCAGGTGCCTAACTGATTGAGCCCCCCAGATGTCCCTGAACTTCGGCCTTTTAAATGTTCTTAAGAGATAAAATGGCTTTTTCTTAAAGTAGATAATACATTAAAAATGGTAATATCATTTTTCTTTCAGGAATGATGTGTTGTTAGGAACAACGAGTCGTATGTTGGGGGTCCCCAAGAACACCTCCAGGTTTGATGATTCTTGAACAGGTCTCTTAGGACTCAACACAGAGTTACACTCATGGCTATGATTTATTACAGTGAAAAGATACAAAGCAAAATTAGCAGAGGGAAAAGACGTATGGTGCCGAGGCTAGAGGACAGCAGAAACAAGCTTCCGGAGTCCTCTCCCAGAAGAGTCACACAGGATGCACTTAATTCCCCCACCAACAAGTTGTGACAACATGTGTCAAATGTTGCCAACCAACGCAGCTCATTAGAGACTTAGTTCCTAGGACTTTCACTGGCGGCCATTCACAGAGACACCTTTTGCCTAGTAGGTACTCGAATGCCAGACTCCCAGAAGGAAAGCAAATGTTGAGCATAAACCATACTGTTTGTACAAACAGCTTAGGCACAGTATTATCCGTTAATGGTGGTGGGAACCGTCCCCAAATCCAAGTTCTTAGAAACCGGCCAAGGACCAACCTTGTAAGCTAGCTTTTCAAACAGAGCGCTCAGGCCTGCTGTGGTAACTCTTTCCTGCACAGGGCCCATAAGGAAATGATGATGTAATAACAAATTATTTTGACACCTGAATTCTGCTCTCGCACTTTCTAGTTTGAGTGGCACTTTAACGCGGTCAAGTCAACAAAAAGCTACAGAGGGAAGAATTAAGTGCTCATGAGGGAGAAGGCTCAGACAGGAGTAATTGACCCGCGGTGTGGCCTAGGATTTGGGGGAAGTGTGTGTTTTGGGGGGGGGGGGCGTTGTTTGACTTTGCCAGTGAAAACGAAGATACCAGATTGGTTAGAAAGAGCTGGCAGTTTTAATGTTAGTGGCCTCCTCTCATGTTAGAGATTTATATCTGTTATTTAGGGCTGTCCTGCCTCAGCAGTATTGACTTTCGGACAGAACACGCCTTTGTTGGGGTGCAGGTGCTGTTCTGTGCGTTGTGGGATGTTTCCCAGCACCCTACTCACTAGATGCCAACAGTATACACTACCCCACCACCTGCCCTAAACCAAAGGCAGTCAAAAATGTCTCCCGACCTTGCCTGTTACCAAATGTCCTGTGTGAGAACCACTGTGTTAATGCACAATTTACAATAAATAAACTCATAAAGACCTTGACTTTGCATGTCTGAGTGGCTCACTGATATCTCACGCCTACAGTAGTTTACATATGGGAAGGTCTTTTATGTCGTTCTGCCAGCAACCTCATGAGAGAGCCAGGAGTATTTTATCCTTACTATATAGACGAAGGTGATGAGGTCCCGAGGTTAAGTCACTTTGCCGTGCAGAGCAAAGAGGAAGTACTACTACTTTATTGGATGCTTACTGTGAGCTAAACATTGTTTGAAATGCTTTACAGGTGTTCATTTTGGGCTAAGCTCAAGAAGTGCCATCCTAGTGTTGATTTTATAGGTGAGGAAATTGAGGCCAGAGAGGTTAAGAAACCTGCCTGAAGGCACACAGTGAGCGGGTGGAAGATCCAGGTCCAAACTCAGGAAATCTGGCTTCAGGGCTCATGCCTCCCCCCCCCCCCCCCCCCCCGGCTCTGGATGAAAAGCAAGGTCCTGGATGTTCACATTCTCCAGAGTGTTCCGTCTTCTAACCATGTCCGTGGAGGTTGCGATTTGCTTACACTGCTTTTCTCACTCTGACCAGCTCAGTGGTTTGCATATAACTTTCCCTCTGTTTGAATCAGCTAAATCTCTCTGAGATAAAAATTGGAAGTCTTCTTTCTAGAACCTAACTTTGCTGTTTCAGATGTTGTCTTCTGTTATTATCTTGATTCTTTCTCTTTTTATTTTGATTATAGCATTTCATGGAAATCTGGGTTTGTTGCAGCTGGCAGCCTAGTTTGATACATATACTTCATCCAATTCCTGTGTACTTCAGCTAAGAGACTTCTATTTATGATGCTTAAACATTCCACAGTATTCTCCAGATCTTTCCACAGGCTTTCAATGTATTATATGCCGCATTTACACAGTTACATTTCATTTTCCAGGAAATTTATTAATGTACCAATTCCTCCACCCCTTCTTTTGTATTTTTTTTTTTTTTTTTTTTTTTTTTTTTACCTTTTTCCTGGTTCTCTTCGAACATCCATTCGTCATGGCTTCTATCTTATATACTGACCCCTAATAGGGACAAGGAGAAAATGTTCCTCCTGTAAGCCCTGGTGAAGAGATCTACTTTCATTAAGATTTCCATTCAAGACATTTATTTTCGGAAGACTTCCTACTACCACTTGAACATAGTATTTGGAAAGAGCTAGAAATAACTCTACAGTACCATCAATGAATTTGCAAATGCTTTGCTTTGCTGTTCGTATGATCCCATGAGGGACCACTGGGCCCTCAATATATTTCTACATCTGTTTTTTTTTTTTTTTGTAGCTGTGGTGTTGGGTAGGGAAGAGTGGAGGTTCTGACTTCAGAGCAGAATATTGTTGGATTAGTGCAGGTGGATGTTACTACATAGACATGGTGTTGAGAAATCCATTATGTTACTCGTGATCCCTACTAGTTTCAAATAGAAATTCCTTCTTTCCCCCAGCATTTATTATTTTGGTTAGTAACTGTGAATTGGATTTTTTCTCCCAGGTCAAATTTTAGATAATTTCTGCCTGTTATGCACCTTTAGGTAAAGCTATGGTATATACGCATGAACCCACCATTAACAGAACCTTTGAGGACGGGAAAAAAAATGCAGAATATTGCCAATGTGTTTATAGTCCTCATTGTAATCGCACAACACGTTAGGGTGGCTGCTTTGGCCACCTGGTCGGCATAGTGCGTCTTCTAAAACAACAACAACAACAAAACAGCAGAAACTTCTCAAAAAATTTTTTTTTCCTGTGTAACCCTTGACCAGATAAAACTCAGTATGGGATGCCAGAGTCAGGCTTGTAAAAGTGTCATTTTATTTATATGCATGTACTTAAATTTTTTTTAATGTTTATTCTTTTTTTTTTTTTTTGAGAGTGAGAGAGAGACAAGAGTATGAGTTGGGGAGGGGCAGAGAGAGGGAGACACAGAATCCGAAGCAGGCGTTAGGCTCCGGAGCTGTTGGCACAGAGTCTGATGCGGGGCTCGGATGCACGAACTGCGAGATCATGACCTGAGCCGAAGTCAGAGGCTTAACCGACCGAGCCACGCAGGCACCTCTATATGCGTATACTTTAAAGCTCAGATCTGTCGCCTCTTCTCATTGTCAAGTCAAATGATAGAGAATAATTAGATTGTTTTTGGAAATGATACCCCAGAATGAGAGGTATGTGCGGCAAGGGAGGTTTTGTCATATCCAGATAGAACTTGTTTTTAGAACTTGTTTAGATAGAACTTGTGTGGAGGAAATGCAGGTGCGCATAGAGAAGCAGTAACGGGTTGTGCACCTGCCCCTCCAACAGTTCACTGTTCCACCTCAGGATGCTGTTTAATTTAAAATTCTGCTTAGTTTTAAAATTATATTTACCTAAAAGGTCCTATTTGCTTTTTAAAAAATGTCTATTCATTTATTTTGAGAGACTGAGTGGGGGAAGAGGCAGAGAGAGAGAGAGGAGACAGAGAATCCCAAACACGCAAGGCTCGAACTCACCAACCTTGGAGATCATGGCCTGGGCCCAAACTAAGGATCGGATGCTTAACCCACTGAGCCCACCCCCCGCCCCCACCCAGGTGCCCCTGTTTGATTTTTAATTAAACATAAACAGGCAGGAGCAGGTTGTCCCCCAATGTCTGTCCCCAAACGGAGGTAACTGGTCCGTTAGACCAGCAGGGAGGGTCTCAGCGGGCTAAACTGTCTGTGACACATTCAAGGGTAGACTTTCATTACAGTTTTCAAAGTAGTTAAAATAGATATGTAAAATTTTTGAATTAAACATTGCGGAATCCCTGCAAATCTCTGTGAAACTTTATTCCACATAATGTATTTCGGGAAAAAAAAAAAAGCACATGTGCTAAATTGTTATTTTAGCTTTAAATTATAGCAAGGCATAGTTGCTACATTTGGAAGTCCGGTGAAGTTCAGCTGTCCAAGACTGACGTACAAATATTCCAGAACATACCGAAATCATCTATCCAGCTTCCCCTGTGAGCAGCACTGTTCAGTAGTAGTCCCCAAAGGGTGTGGATGACCCAAAGGCTGTGACTCCAGGGTGCGTAGAGGGAGGAAACCTTGTGGGCTATGCCCTCCTCCCTTGAAAAGAATACTTTTTTTAAAAAGTTTATTTATGTATTTTGAGAGACAGAGAAAAAGAGAGAGAGAAAGAGAGAATCCCAAGTAGTCTCCACACTGTCTGCACAGAGCCTGTGGCAGGGCTCGATCTCACGACCCTGGGATCACGACCTGAGCCGAAATCAAGAGTCAGACGCTTAACCAAATGAGCCACCCAGGCGCCCTAATACTCTAGTTTTGACCAACATTCGAAACAGACTTGACTGTCTAGGTTCGTGGTCTGGATTAGAAGGTGGAAACCAGAAGCCAAGAAGACTGTACGAGGCTGAGTGCTGTGTGGGAAAAGTGATCTCTTGACGGCCAGAAGTCCTTTGTGCACCATGATTTCCTATGATCGAGGCCACCCCAACCTTGGTAGACTTTGAAAGCACTAGTGCTTTGCATCGTGTTCTGTTAATGTCTCTGTCTACAAGGAGAGTAGGTATAGTGCCGTATAAATAGTGGGGCGGAGAGGACTTTTGAGAAACCACAGGAAGAGACGCAGGGTGGACATCACTAATGAGAGGGGCCAGGGAGGAGGCTCTTGGAGGGACAGCTCTGAGCACCACAGCTTTGGTGGTGATCGAGTCACAGCAGCTAGTGATACACGCCCCCCTCCCCCCCATGCCAGCCAAGTGTGGGCGGGTGGTGGGGGGGCAGCCACAAATCAGGGTTTGTACCCTTACCCACACAGAGGGAGCAGAGGCCCCTCACTTCACCTCTAGGAGGACCTGTGTGTTTGCATATGTGTGACCATCTACTACGTAACATGGTGAAGCTTTACTGTAGCTTGATCGCGTACTCTGGTCATATGGCTGATTGTTACCTCCCCCTCTCTCCTACCTTTCTTTCCTTCTTCCTTCTTTTCTTCCTTCCACAAATATTTACACATGTTATCGAAGTCATATTAGGAGCCGGACGCCGGTAGGTGCTGCATGTGCTCTGACAAGGGGCAAGACAGCCTGTTCTCGCTACCACGGAACTTGCCTTGTACTGCGAGCTGGAGACATGTCCGTGGGAGCATACAGATGAATGGGATGAGAATTACGATGGGAAGGACTCCTGGAAACAGTGACGTGTAGGACGAGACCTAGGTGGTGAAGAAGTGTCAGCCAGAGAAGCAGGGCGTGAGGAGGGAGGAGTATTCTGGTCCAGGAGAGCGGCGTGTGGCGAAGAGGTGGGAAAGAGAAGGGTGAGCTCCATGGGTGGAACGTGGCGAGTGAGCAGGAAGAATTCAGAGGGCGATCGTGGAACCTCAGAAGACAGGAGACTGGACTTTATTCTCAGATCAATGGGGAGACGTTGAGCGGTTTCACTCAGAGGAGTAATGTAATCATACGGGCATTTTAGAATGTTTGCTTTGGCACCCTGGCTCAGAAGGGCAAGACTGGCAAGCGTTCTGTTTCCCTGAAAGGAAAATGTGGCCTATCGGGAAAATTGCAGTGGAGATGGAAAGATGTAAACATATCTGGGGCGTATGTAGGAGATAGAATCAATGGACTTGGTGACTGATTGACTGTGTGAGGAGGCAAGATTATCTCCTAGTTTCTGGCTTGGCCAACTGGGCACTTCTAAATGAAAGAGTGAATAAGAGGGAGGTGCTTGTCTTGGAGGTGGGGTGGGATATCGGACAGCTGAGTTTCAGACTGGTTGAGTTTATGGTGGCTGTGGAACATACACAAGAGGAAATGCCAGGGGGTCTGAGATCTAGGACAGAACACTGGGCTAGATTTGGGAGTAATCGGCATACACGTAGCGATCACCCACGTCTGTGAGTCACTGAGATGGGCAACCGAGAGGAACCCACAGGAGACAGAGAAGGAACAACCAGAGGGGGAGAAGCCAGTCCGGCAGTGTGTGGTGACATAGAAACCAAGAGAGAGGACATTTCCAGATGGAGCAGTGGTGAAGCAAGAGGAAGAAAGAAAGATGGCTGCTGCATGTGTCCACAGGGAAGTCCTTAGAACTTTGAGCAGAGAAACTTCTGGAAGCAGGAGGTAGAAGCCCGAATGCGTGGTGCTGAGGAGAGAGTTGGAGAGGAGATGAGCAGGGACAGTGAGTTGAGGCCTCTCGGTGAGGAAGTTTGGCCGAAGGAGAGAAGAGAGTCTAGCCCCACAGGCTAGAATAGTGTGTGGTTAGAGGGAGAGGTAATAAAAGATAGGAGAGCCTCGAGCATGCCTGGATGCTGATGGGAGGCAGCCAACAGAGTCGAGAAGTCGAGGTTGAGATTTCAGGGCGTGGTGGGTAACTGGTGATAGAGGGTCATGAGAATGGAAGAGGAACCCAGAATAATGATACGGAGATGGCCTTCGCCAAGGGGCGAGAGACGCCTCTTTCCACTGTGATGGGAGGGAAGGATAGAGCAACTGGGTGTCAAAGCATTGCTTTGCAACATAAGATTTTAATTATGTTCTTTTAAAATATTTCTCCACAGGCACTACCCAAAGCAGTCCTTCACCACGGTGGCAGATACACCTGAAAATCTTCGCCTGAAACAGCAGAGTGAATTGCAGAGTCAGGTAACTTCTCGAAAGCCTATTTTTGTTGCACTGGTACCAAATATTAGTCCCAAGGCCACTCTTCTGAGGTTTCGCCATTGTTCTGTTTATGCCCGGTCACCGGCTGGTGTGGAGGCTGAAGGCAGGCCTGGGAGGGCATTCTCGGTGAAAGCGCTGAAAATATCTGTTTTATTCCTGGTCTTGGATCATCCTGACGTTCCCGGTTCTGTTATTCACATGGGACTAGGGCAACTAAATGAGTTCTGGTCAGAGTAAGTGTTTCCCAACAATATTGATTTATTTGGTCCTAAATATTTAAAAACATTTTATAAATAGCTTTTCCACACCGCATATGTAGGGGAAAGAAGAGGTGTTAACTTGACCCAGTTGCAGTGCGTGTGGGGCTAACACCCTGTCTGTGTATCTCACACCAGCCACTAGCTTTGTTTTCACCCTGTCACGTTATTCCTATTTCTTTCATATGTCACACTGACAGCATGAACAAAGATTAGAACACCACAGTTGGCTCCCACTCAACCATTTTGGATGCAAACTTGCCTTCAATATGGTGAAGTACGCTGGTTAAGACTGGGGATTTAAATTCGGTACTTTCTGCAGGGACACCCCATCTCTTAGGGAACACAGGGCGCTCTCTTTCAGAGAAGTTGTCTTGCCTGCCACACTGTGGGAAGATGGGGAACAGCTACAGTGCAGCCCTTTGGTCAACCATGTAGTAAGACAACATCAAGGAGCCGAGGGAGGTGGTGGGGGGGGGGGGCGAAGGCTGAGTCTGGCCCCTCCCTGCTGTGGTTCATTGGTTGGGACATTGGGCCAGCCACTCTGATTCTCTGTGCTCATGTAAAGTGAGACCCGCTATCCGTCTGTCTTATCTTGTCTACCCGTCTTGGGTGGCTGCAGGTATCCAACAGGTCGTGAGGTGCGAAAGCATTTTCAAAGTTAACAGATTATGTAACCGTGAAGGCTTACTGTTTTTATGACGGTCCCCGAAAATCCTCGAGATGAAAAAAAAAGAAGCACAGAATTTGCAAAGGAAAGAGGTACCTGACTGATACGCTTTGAAAATGCCAGTTGTGGCCATTCTAAATGACAGCGGTCGGCTCTCGGTGGTAGCGGATCTCATTATCTCTGTGCAGGTTTATGGGTCCACGGGGGCGATTGTGGTTCCCTCCACCCTCTTTCTGTGGGTCTTGGGGGACCACTTCTCAGTCCATTTAGTTGGGGGAGATAGAACTCAAAGTAGAGTTTGCTGTCGGTTAGCAGCACCATGAAGACTTGGTTGGCAGTTAGTTTTTGGTTCTGTAAAATGCTAATTCTTGTGTGCTAAGCCATTAGTTCAAAAAATTGAGTGCTGGCCAAAGAGAGGCAGTGTCGCCGAGCCCGCAAGAACACCCTTGCTCATTCACACTGTGGAGGGTGCCAGGACTTGGCTGTGGTCTGTGCAGATCCAATATGCCTTTCTTCTCATCAAGTTAGGATTAATTAGATAATTCTGGAGGAGTACTTCGAGCACATTGGAAAACAGAACTAAATCAAGCAATCAAATATTTGTTTCCTGCCTATTACATGTCCTTGTTCTGTGCAAAAGAATTCATAATTAGTTAATCTTCCCTTCACAGAGCTCACAGGGTATGTGAGGAAACAGGACTAATAAACCACACCCCCCCCCCACCCCGACACCAACCCCACCAGAATGGCTATCTTTAATTTACAGTAAGGATTCCAAAAGGGAGGGATGAGTGCCGGTTGGATTGGTCTCTGGTTCCCGCCAGAGGTGGGATTGGAGTGGACCCTTGAAGGCTGAGAAAGGATCGGATATGAACACCTGTCTGCTTCCTTGGAAGGCACACCGCTCCCTGTGGGTTCAGTTAGTGGCGATAGGTGCCTGAGCCAGGCCCAGGAACAAGCATTTACTGTTTTCCTGCCACGTGCCCGGTTCTGGAAATGCAAAGAAAAGGAGCTCACTGTTTTACGAAAGGCTGGTTTTATTCTCTGTCACGGAGCAACCTGCAAGCTTCAGAAGGTGCTGATAGGGTGGTGGCACAGGGCTGACAGAGGAAGGCACAAAGCACCGTGGGGTCTCAAAACAGTGGGCGGGTGAAGGCATCCGATTTTCTTTAAGATTTTGTTCCAGTGTCATCGCCGGAAAGAAATGTAGGACTTCATCGGGCCGACCGTGTGGGGAAATTCAACTCGGTTCAAGAAACACGTACTGACTCTGCACTATCGCAATGAACCGTGCGGGGCATTGGGGATGTGAAAGCCTCCTCCTCATCGTCAGCCTTGCTCTATATTCTGGGCACAGAATTTTACATGTGTTGTTCCATTTGGTCTCAAACAGCGCCACGGAACAGGTATTTATGATTACTATCCCTGTTTAGATGAAGCACTCAACCCTTAAAGAGTCAGATAACTTGTCCTTGCAAACTTGGTAAGGAGTTGAACTTGGAATAGACCTACATTTTGTGAGCCCTCGTTATCCACCCTCTTAACCAGTGTTCTGGTCCTTTGGCTCAGAGGGCACTCAGAAAAGGAGATCCGCGAGCAAATGGTTGCAGTACAAGGTTGTAGTTCAGCTTATGCAAAGGAACTTTTGCTGGGTGCAAAAGTCACGCAAAGGAAGAAATCCTCCTCCTCTTCTTTATTAGCAGCTGTATTTTTCTGGGTGACAGATGCAAATACTTCTGTAAGAGCATTTCTGCTTTTGCAAAGGCATAGAAAGGGATCTTCTCAAATGGTAACATTCATGAATGGCAGTTGATTTAATTTTAGCATTTTAAATAGTTTGCTTCTGCGGCACAGCATTACCTTAGTGTTTGGACATCAAGAATTCTGAACAGCTCAACCGTTTGGGTGGAAAATTGACTTTTAGTATTTTATTTACTTGTTTATAGTCATTTGCGATACTAAATGAGTTAAGCCTGTGCCAAATCTCAAGTTTGAAATCCTCTCTTAGAATTGTTTGGTTAAAACTAGTTCTTTTGGGGGTGCCTGGGTGGCTGTCGGTTAAGCATCCAACTTTGGCTCAGGTCATGATCTCATGGTCCATGAGTTTGAACCCCGCATCGGGCTCTGTGCTGACAGCTCAGAGCCTGGAGCCTGCTTCGGATTCTGTGTCTCCCTCTCTCTCTGCCCCTTCCCCGCTCATGCTCTGTCTCTCTCTGTCTCAAAAATAAATAAACATTCAAAAAAAACCAACAACAACTAGTTCTTTTGTTTCAGCTCATTAGCTTACCAAATGGGCCAAAATGGAGGAAAAACAAAAACGAAATTTTGGTTGAACCTAAACAGTTATTTATAGAGACACATTGTGATCTTCTCCCTTTTCTTCCTTCATCTTTTTGGTTCTTAGTTTCTGAGAGGGTTGTAGACACTTCCAACATCTTTTTTTTTCCTCCCCTGAGTGTCAAACCCTCTCAAGCTTTTTTGGGGGGATCTGTATTAGGTGCCAGATTGTCATAATAAAATGATGAGAAATATTGGAGAATAAACAAGCAAACCGTGAGTTAGCTTTTCAGAGCTGGTGGTGGCCCTGCTTTCCAGGCTTTCTCCAGCTGGCACACCACTGGAGCCTCGGACGGGCAGACACTGGCTGTGGTGGACAGGGGGACAGGGACTGCCCTGGAAACAGGAAGTTGAGTTGGTGGGGAGGGAGAGGGGGAAGGACTTCCACTGTCACTTAACTCCCTTTTCATCACAGATCACAGGGTGGATGGCTTCAAGGAAAGAGGGTACATAGTGGTTCGATGCCCCCGGTGGCCCCTTCTACAAGGAGCAAAAGTCAAACTCTACATGCAGTGGTATTAGTAACGTTACTAATAGTAATAACTATTAGTTGTTAGCATTAGTAACATGCTCGGGATGGGCATAATATCCTTGCCCTGTAGGAAAGTGAGCCGGTGTTGAAAAGCCCTGCCTTGTAAACTCAACTGGAACACAAACCCTTTGTAAGTTGCAAAATCCCTAAAGTTTAAAAACTTAAGTGACATGAGGGGGGCCTGCCTGGCTCAGTCGGTTAAGAGTCCGACTCTTGGTTTCGGCTCAGGTCACGATCTCACAATTTTGTGAGTTCGAGCCCGGCATTGGGCTTGTGCTGACAGTGTGGAGCCTGCATGGGATTCTCTGTCTCCTGCTCTCCCTGCCCCTCCCCTGCTCACACTGTCTCTGTCTCTCTCAAAATAAATAAATAAACTTAAGAAAAAAATTAAGTGATGTGAGAAGCCCCTTAGGAGAAACATTTTCTTGACGAATTATTTTCAAAGTATGTTGTAGCAAATGTGTCCTTTTTTCAGGCTGTGTAGCATACTCTTTCTGGAAGAAAGGGCACGGATGTTCTGAGTGCCCGGCCCGGGGGTCTGCGGACTTCTAAAAGCTGTGGAAAGGGTCGCTCGGTGGCATGGGCAGGGGAAGCTCCGGTAGAAGGAGGACCAAACCCCCATTCCGTCACCGCCTCTGCCCACTCCCAGGGCCGAGTGACTGTCTCAGGAAGCCCTGGCCCTCTGTGGGGCAGAGATCTGAGAAGCACTGCTCCAAGTGGAACGTTAGTCGCACCCACTTGGTTGTTTATGTGATTGGCTTAGCTGTTTGCAATCATGCCGAAAATAATAGAGATTTTGGGCTCACTGTGTTCTTAAATGGAGTGTGTGTAATTTATGAGCGCGGGTACGATGAACGATTGAAAATGATTATGGAGAGAATACAAATCATTCTGGAACCTTTGAGTCTTCATTTTGTAATCTGAGCTGATTCTTTTTTAATCTTGCGCGTCTCTGCGGAGGCATAAAGCGCATGGCTCGGAGGGAATACAGTAGATGGGAGCAGGAAGGGTGAGAAGGGAATGTATCTTTTTCTTAATAGGGGACATAAGAGTTTAGCGTCTTTGTGGGGGAGAGGAAGACACGTGCTTGCTATAAACCTCTGGACGCTCGAGGAGGTGGTCCTGTGGCACGCTTTCTCTTTCTCCAGCTTGCCCTTGGCAACTTCTGGACCTCCCCGTTCTGTGGTTGCATTTCCGGAGGGCTTTTCTCTCAGTTATCTGCCGTCTAAGCGTCCAGTCAGGTGTTAAGTAACTACCTGACGCAGACCCCTCTCGGGTGACGCTGATCAAGTGTCGCCGGAGACTGACTTCCTTCAAAGCCACGAATCTCTGACTTGGGAACCCCCGTGGCTTTTGAAAGACGATTGGGGAGGTAGCTGGATAGCATCTTCTGAAGGCTTCAAATCCCCTCCCGAGGGCCCCCACCCAGCCATAAATCAGACCTGAATTGCATTGGCCACCGGGCACCATTCAAAGGCCACGTTGGGGACACCGTGGTGAGCAAAGCCCAGATAAAGTTCTCACCCTCAGGGGATCTGTGGTTTAGTCGGGGACAGGATGGTAATAAAAAACTAATCAAAGTGGGTGAAATGGCAACCGGGGCAAGGCCTGCAGGGAGGGCTGTGCGTATTCTAATTATGTTTTAAAACATTTGCAGGGAGTGGGAGGCCTGAGTACCTTTCTGCAGACAAATGTGTAATGGGGTCTCCGTCTGGTCTGCTGCATCCTGCCTGGCCATAGACCCCATTTCAAGATGTGTATCAGTTTTCCTTTTTTGTTTCCATTTCCTGAACTTGGCCAACTCTCCTCTGCTCTTCGCTGGGTCCTCTTCCCATCCTTCCCTTATCTCGTCTGACAACCTCAGACTTCCGAACACCAAGACTGTCCCCCCAGATCGTTTCTGTTGGTACTTCTTGTATTCCGCTGATCTTGGACGAGACACCTTTCATGCGTGCCTCTTCTCTGAACCTAATTTTGGCAGCTTTCTAGTTCCCATCTTCTGATTTTTCACCATTGATGCTGTATCCTGATCCCATGGCGACGCTGCCTCCTTCCCGCGACAGGCACCTTCTCCTGGATGTAAAGGTGAAAGTTCACAGGGAGAAGCTTCAGCACGTTCCCTTGCAGGGTTTCGAGGCAGCAAGAATGATGAGAGATTATGTTTCACGTATAGGAAGGGATGAATGTGGGTAAGAACTTCAAAGGAGAAATATTAATGCGGCACGTTTCTTCCAGGGAACCTAGCGTGCTGTGCAGATGTTAACTCTAACCCTGGTAATTTCCCTTAAGGCAGATTGTTTTCGTATTTTGCTTCTGGATAAAATGATGTAAGGGACAAAAATGTCCGTAGTGACAGACAGCAAAATGACCCAAAATGTTTTGATTTGCTGTGTCATGATGGGGTTTTAGAGCTTTTCATCACAGGGGCCTGGTCTTCTCCCCCTCCCCCTCCGGAAATGACCCATATTCTTTCCATCTGGTCTCGGAGTCCTGGCATCGTGGGTCTTTGGTGCCCTCCTGGCTCGTCCTGTCTTCCTTTCGATCACTCCTGCAGCTCACGGTGGCGGATGTGAGTGCTGTACTTTGTGTGGCCAGGCTACGTGCTATTTGTTGTGATTCTGCCGGCCAGAATCAGATTCCTGGTCCTTTAATTAGGCATTTGAATATATAGCCTATCAATTTTGTGGCTCTGGGGTCATGACTGTAACAGCTATGATGAAGTGAATATTTTAGCAATATCAAATCAATGTGTTTTTCATCTTTCTCTTGTATGAATCGTGTTCTGCCACACCACCTCGCTTTGATGGGTCCAGAGAAAGGCGAGGAGCGAACCCCATTTTGAGAAGGATAAAATACGGTCCCATGTGAAGAGGACTGTCCGTCCCTCTTTTGGCCCTGGTAGATTGTGGGAAAAGGCAGAAAAATCAGAGTCTGAAACGGGACCTCCCTGTCTGTCCTGGCTGAAGTCTCCCAGAGGGAAGATGGGGAGGCATGGTGAGTAAGTGGTGGGGGAGCAAGAAGCAGAGAAGACCACCCTACAAGATGCACGCTTCTTCCCACCTGAACAGTGAGCCTCCCCGGCATGGTGGGCACGGGGAGAACCTGGGTTTTGTCTTCCAGCATCGGGCGTGGCGTGGAAGGCGATGGAAGTCTCAGCACACCTCGCAGGGGAAGGCCGAGGGTGCTTGCTGGGGAGGGAGCTCCCACTGCAGGGACAATGTGCCCCTGGAGCCAGGGGTGGCTTACGCAGGCAGGGAGCGGTAGTAGGACCCCCGTGAGGACAGCCAGACTCGGCAGGCAATGCCACCAAGCTTTTTCCGAGCCAAGGGAAGAATACACCGTGATGTCACCAGCCACAGTCCTCAGTGGACGCTAATGACCAAGAGGTCGAGGAGATGCCACTGTGGACAAAGGAGTTAGAGGGGAGAATGGGGAGTTGTGAACGTGGATTCAGGACTTCCCTCTTTCTTCACCTGAAGTCACTGAAGCCCTCCCAGCTCACACCCGCTGCGACAGCATATTGATAGTGGAGACAGGAAGCAAGAAGAAGTCTGAATATACCTAAGCCATTTACTTCATTGAATGGATTTGGTTTAATGGCTGGGACTAAAGTTAGTTCCTCCCATTTGAATGTGATGGGGACTCGGGAGGAATAGCAGAGCAGCTGTAGGAAATCGACCTTTATTTTGTATCTGAGTACATTGTACGTAAAATGCTAACCTTTGGCTTTTGTGGTAAGATATAGCCCTAGACCAAGAGATCTGGTTTCAAGGGGGCTCCTAGTTGGCTCAGTCGGTTAAGTGTCTGACTCTTGATCTTGGCTCAGGTCATGAGCTCACGGTTTGTGGGTTCAAGCCCCACCTCGGGCTCTGCACTGACAGTGGAGCCTGCTTGGGATTCTCTCTCTCCCTTCCTCTGTCCCTTCCCTGCTCTCTCTCTCTCTCTCTCAAAATAAATAAACTTAGAAAAAAAAAAAAAAGACAGATCTGGGTTTGAGTCCCGCCTCTGCCACTAAGTGTGACTTTGGGTACCGCTGACCTTTGGCCTTTTCAGGACATAAAATAATGGCTTGTACTGGATGATTTTTAAAAATTCCCTCCAGTTGTAATGATCTTGACTGTAGTACAAAAGTGTTCTGCAGTAACATCTCAGGTTAGCAAAGATGAAAAGACCTTAAAGAGAAGGAATCGCCATTCTTTTTTGTCTGCCAAATAATAATTGTCAGACCTTCCATGTCGTGTGACTATTCCTTTAAAAGCTCATTCCCCAGACTAGTCTCAGATATTGGCGGAAGGTCAGAGGTCTGAGAAAGTTGATGGGAAAACCAGTTTTGCTTCGGAAGATGTGTCTAATTTTCACTAAACATGTTTAAAAATAACAGAGGACAAGAGAAGACAAAAAATAATAGCAGTCATAATATCCATCCATTGATGGCAACTAGTGTCATCTTTAGTTCAGTTGCTCAGGTTTTCTATGTGGAAGTAACTAGAAGTATTAGTATACTTTTAAGAAGTGCCTTAGTTATTTTAGCTCACTTCCTTTATGCTTTGTTTTAAATTGTGTTCTTGAGTGGCTTTGATTAGGTCATAGCTTTTGGACGTTAAAAGTCGGTGTTTTCTTACTACAAGGTTATTTGCTTTTCACTACCCCTTTGTCCTTTATTTATTTATTTATTTTTATTTTTATTTTTTGAGAGAGAGTCGGGGGAGAGAGGGAGAGAAAGTGAGTGGGGAGAGGGGCAGAGAGAGAGAGAGAGAGAGAGAGAATCATAAGCAGACTCCATGTACAGCACAGAGCCTGACATGGGGCTCGATCCCATGACCCCAGTGATGATCCCTGGGGTCATGGGGCTCGATCCCATGACCCCAGGGATCATCACTTGAGCGGAAATCAAAAGTTGGACCCTCAACCAACTGAGCCTCCCAGGTGCTCCCCACCCCCTGTCCTTTCTAGAAGCAATTTGTTTTGCTGAGGCCTGCAGCCTTGAGTCAATTCGGTGGACTCCAGGAATCGCTCAAAGGTGAAAGATAGTGCTGCTCAGCACAGAGAAGCTCAACCTAAAGCCATTTCATTAAGTTAGTAGGCTCATGAGATTGAATATTTCTTAATCCTCAACTGATTAATACTGTTTTTTTCTTAGTAATATATTCAAAAAAATTTTTTTAAGTTTACTTTTATTTATTTTTTGAGACCGAGATAGAGAGCAAGCGGGGGAGGGGCTGAGAAAGAGGGAGACACAGGCTCCAAAGCAGGCTCTGAGCCGACAACAAAGAGCCCGATGCGGGCCTCGAGCCCACGAACCGTGGGATCATGACGTGAGCCCAAGTCGGACGCTTAACCGACTGGGCCACCCAGGCGCCTTTGATTGTACTTTATAATGGAGTATTTCTCATTACAGTGTCTGAAGAGAACGATTAGAAGAATTTCTCTCCCTTCCTCTACCCCTTCCCAGCCTCTCTTTTGATTTTTGGTGAAGTCAAGAGTTAAGATGATGGTAAATCAGAAATTAAGTTAACACAAATGTGATCCTAACTAGTAGGGAAAATCTGGCTTCCTTTTGACTGACATGCTGCGTTTCCATATATGTGGAATTGTTTTTACTGCAGGGGGATCTGTAATCTGCAAATAGCTACGAAGGAAGATCTAATAAGCATCTTCAGCTACAGATTTACCTTCCCAAGCACATAGTGCTTTTAGACACCAAACGACTAAATATACCAAATTTCACACTCTTATTTAAACTAAAGAAGTAAAGGATAGTGAAGCCAAGGATCGTAACCGATTTTTTTTAAATTTGAAATAAGTTTGACATTTAATATTTCTACTTCTAGTATAATTTATTTGACTGTAAGTTTGTATATATATATTTTAAAAAATCTGTGTTTGACAATTGACTCAGGTGAGCTAGGAAGAGCTGGTCCCAGCTCCCTGCTTGGTTTTTCAGGCATCCACTGGATTGTTACTTGTACAAACCTGATGCATAGGAAATAGTCTGAAGTGGTGATAGAGATTTGGGAGTTATCGGTATGTAGGTGATACAGAAAAGGATGGAAGAAGGGCATGGGGATTATAAAAGAGGGCTGAGGATTAAATCTTGACTATTAATGGGGTGCCAACGGGTGCAGAAGAACGGGGGCCCCTGAAGGAGACCAAGGACTGTTCAGAGACATAAGAAAAGACCAGGCAGGCTTCAGACGGATAGCACTTCTATACCTAATTCATACCGTAAGTTTAAGAAATACAGTCTATAAGAAACAGCACCCATCAAAGAAATCAGGAGTATTCATTTACTATAGCAAAGGACTGTAAGTTAATAAATGAATTTGCAATAGAGCTTATTTAAGCAAATACATTCTTTTTTAAAAAAAGTTTTTTTTAACGTTTATTTTTGAGACAGAGAGAGACAGAGCATGAATGGGGGAGGGTCAGAGAGAGGGAGACACAGAATCCGAAACAGGCTCTAGGCTCTGAGCTGTCAGCACAGAGCCCAACGGGGGGCTCGAACTCACGGACCGTGAGATCATGACCTGAGCTGAAGTTGGACGCTTAACCGACTGAGCCACCCAGGTGCCCCTAAGCAAATACATTCTTAATGTCTTTAAACTATGGTGGTTTTTGTTATTATATTAAATATACATTTATATTATTATATATGTATTATATGTAAATGTATATAATAATATGTATTGATGTGTATGCATTTTTAGATTGCATAGTTTGTGTGTTTTAATTAATTGATTATTTTTAGGTCTTTAGTACAGTTTGATTTTATTCTTTTTTTCTTTTTTTTTATTTTCTTTTTTATTTTTTAAAATTTACATCCAAACTAGTTAGCATATAGTGCAACAATGATTTCAGGAGTAGATTCCTTAATGCCCCTTACCCATTTAGCCCGCCCCCCCCCACAACCCCTCCCGTAACCCTCAGTTTGTTCTCCATATTTATGAGTCTCTTCTGTTTTGCCTCCCTCCCTGTTTTTATATTATTTTTGTTTCCCTTCCCTTATGTTCATCTGTTTTGTCTCTTAAAGTCCTCATTTGAGTGAAGTCATATGATTTTTGTCTTTCTCTGACTAATTTCACTTAGCATAATACCCTCCAGTTCTATCCACGTAGTTGCAAATGGCAAGATTTCCTTCTTTTTGATTGCCGAGTAATACTCCATTGTATATATATACGACATCTTTATCCATTCATCCATTAATGGACATTTGGGCTCTTTCCATACTTTGGCTATTGTCGATAGCCCTGCTACAAACATTGGGATGCATGTGCCCCTTTGAAACAGCACTCCTGTATCCCTTGGATAAATGCCTAGTAGTGCAATTGCTGGGTCGTAGGGTAGTTCTATTTTTAGTTTTTTGAGGAACCTCCATACAGTTTTCCAGAGTGGCTGCACCAGCTTGCATTCCCAAGATCGTAACCTATTTTTAAACAACCAATCTTAGAGCCATTATGCACTTTCTTCTTTATCTCTAGGATAGCTGTAATGCTTATAAATCATTAAAATTAAAACTAAAATAAATCTTAACTTATGTTTTTCCTATTGCACAGAAAACATATACTTAACAAGATTTCCTTGGGATTGGATAATTGCCAAGGTTCTGAAACTTTTCATTCTAGAATATTTTACTCTCTATAGGATACCACTTAACGTGTATATAAACTGTTATATATAATATGTATAAAATGTATATGTATATTGCATATATGTATATGTATACATGCATATAACACATACATATACGATATGCATGTATTCATAAACATGTATATACATATTTTTTTACTTTTTTTTAATGCTTATTCATTTTTGAGAGGGAGAGACAGAGCACAAGTGGGGGAGGGGCAGAGAGAGAGGGAGACGCAGAATCTCAAGCAGGCTCCAGACTCTGAGCCGTCAGCACAGAACCTGATGTGGGGCTTGAACCCACGAACCGTGAGATCATGACCTGAGCCGAAGTTGGATGCTTTTCCAACTGAGCCACCCAGGTGCCCCTACATGTATATACATATGAGTATAATAGACATATATATTCATGTATATACATACATATATGCATATATATAAACATACGTGATAACCTAATAAAGTTAACTTGGAAAGACAACGTTCAGTAAATAGTCTGTTTGAAAACCTGAAGTGCTGAGAAAACATGAAGTGTTGTTTCTCTTTTGTTATCAATGGCCAAGTATGATTTAATTCACTGCCGGACACTAAAACAGCTATATCATTGCAGTCTAGGTTCCCATCATGTGAATTAGCTTGCGGTTCCTGTGTCTTTCAGTCATTCCATATGTTTTAAGAAAGTGCTATCGTGGAAAAGTGTAGCAGAGGTAGTATTATTTCTGGAAGTGAGGTAATGAGATCTCTTGCAAAATATTGCTCATTCCAGACGACAGACCATTCATTCCACAACATAACAAGCAGAAACACAAGGAAAGCTTTTACCCATTTTGATGGTTTTACTTACTCTATCTGTAGTTTATTAACTTAATTCTATAAATACCTGTTTCATCTTCGTCCCTTGTTTTAGATTTTAAACTAGAGTCCAGAGGTTTATTAATTTAGTGGTTATTATTTGATGACCATGCTAAACAATTATCAGGATTATATTACAGCATTTGATGATAAGGGTGATAATGCATGAAATGAAGTAGGAACAACTGAAAACAACTTTATGAAAATCAGGAGTTATGAGAATGAAGAATTGGACACTTTCTTGAGTGGTAGACAGATGCCTTTCTCATCCTTTCTTGCCATTAACCACAAATCAAGAAAAACCATGCTATTCTTGATTTCAAACCTTTACTGGCAAAGAAGTCTCATTTAAGGACTTAACTGTATTTCCTATAATTACTTTTTTTTTTTAAAGTTTATTTATTTTGAGAGAGAGAGAGGGAAGGCAGAGGAGGGGCGGAGAGAGAGAGGGGAGAGAGAGAATCCCAAGCAGGCTCCGCACTGTCAGCACGGACAGAGCCTGACACGGGGCTTGGTTTCACGAACCGTGAGATCATGATCTGAGCCAAAATCAAGAGTCAGACACTTAACGGACTGAGCCACTCAGGCGCCCCTGTAGTTTCATTTTGTATAAAGCTGTTTCAATTACTTCTTGGTTCAGTCTGTGCTTACTGAATACCTCCTTTGGCCAGACACTGCCGGCCCTCAGGGTGTGAGGGGGTGTGGAGAGAAGCCAGCAGCCGGGGGGGAAGAGGAGTGAGTAAAGGCACAATTCCTGGCTTAGAGGGTTTATTAGGTCTCCTCAAAAGATCTTCTCCCAAATTCTGTAAACTGTTACTTTTTTCTGTTTGCCATTTCACTTTCTCTTCTCTTTTTCTACTGAAATGTTTACTCCTTTGAATGGAAGCCCAGTATGACTTCCCCTTCACATGGATCAAATACCAACTGCTCTGAGAAACAATATACTGGAGAAGAAATGACCTTTTATCTGGTTTTGGAAATAGCTCTCTCTGTTTTTTGTTTCCTAGCACCCATGTCGCCCCCACCACCCTTCTTGTTTTTTAGCACCCACACCCTTTTGCAAACTATTTGTAGAGCTTGCTTCTTCTTAAAATAATGTGAATGAAAAATGTTTTTGATGGCTTCATGAGCATCGGAACCTTCTCTACTAAAATCCACTTTTTTTTTTTGGTTGTCATCAAGAGAATTAAATCATGTCGTCAGCAATACCCAACCCTCCCGTTATCCTCCAGACTCCAGAGGAGAGGCTCCTAACCCTTTTTGGGTCAGAGGCCCCTTTGGAAATCTGATGAAAGCCATTGAACTTCTCCTTTGAATCAGGTACAAAAGCAAAAATATGCCAACTTTAGCATGTAATTGCAGGGAGTTCATGGGAGAATGGAGGCCATTGGAGTCCCAAGCTTTAGGGGGAGTGGCCAGATTGGCCAAGGGGAGGAAGAGGACTGGCTGAGCTTTAGGAAGGTTCAACAGAGGCTAGAGGCTGGTCACAGAAAGATTGTGGATTTCCTGCCTTTGAAGCACAATTTTATTTTATCTTGATTGAAAGAGTAGTTGTTTGGGAAATGTGAAATGTTACTGCCTTAAAAAAAAAAAGCTATCTAGCAACAACTGTTAAGACTTAAAAATATATATATACTCGTTAATCTAGTAGTTACTCCTGGGAATCTCTACCATAGAAACAAAACCATCGACGTAGAAGGCATATGAACAGGGGTCTCTAGGACAGCATCGCTGGAAGCGGCAAAAACCAGGAAGCGTAGTGAAAGCCCATCAACAAGGTAATAGCAGAATCCATTGTGATAATCCATACTCTAGGATATCATGCAGCCATTAGAAAGAATGAAATAGAGATCTACCAGATGCCATGTAGGGATGTCCATGTGGTATTTGTTTAATGGGAAATACGGATGAAAGCATATAAATTCAAAGCTTTCCCTGCGTGCATATGTGTGCATATCTGTGTCTGAATTTGCGTATGTCTCACTAAGATGATATGCGTAGGGAGAAAAATAGGGACTAATATATAGTAGCTGTATATACACTGGGTCTTGGTACTTATCAATGGTGAGCCAAACAAAGGGGAAAGAGGTTGCAAAAATTAAAAACAAAAGTATATGATGGCATTAATGCACGTATATGTAGCTATATATGTACAGTTATATATATAACTGTATAACTGTATGTGTACAACTATGCATATGTAGGTGTGTATATGTGTATGTATATATATAAAAGTGTATATGTATATGTGTGGGTAGACATAAAAAGAAATAAAATAATGACTTAAAGGCGTATTTGCTTGTATGCACTTGACATTACATTCTTTTACTTCTTTTGCACTTAGTGACACTGGAGCTTTTCAGTTCAGTTTGGTGGCACTTACTTGGCCCGTTTGGTCAGCCTGGGATCTCCCTACTGACATGTTAGATGAATTTCCTGTGGGTTATGGGTCTAAAGTTGTTTAGTCTTTTAACAAATGCTTGTTGGATGTCTATTTTATGTATGTACTAGGTTTTGTGCGGGAGAGTCCGAGAACTAACCCCTTTGTGTGTGTGTGTATTGTATATGTGTGTGCATGTATACACATGTGTAGGTGTGCTCACATGTGTATATGTGCATGTGTACATGTGGGTAGGTGTGTGTGTAAGTATGCATATGTGTGTAAGTGTGTGCATGTTTTTGTAGGCGTGTATGTGTGTGCATGTGTGTATGTTTATGTAGGTGTATATATGTGTGTGTATAGGTGTGTGTAAGTAGGCATGTGTGTGTGCCTGTGCCTATGCATGTCTGTGGTGTGCAGGTGTGTATGTGTATGTGCATATGTGTATGCTTGTGTATTTGTGGGTTGGTGTGTGTATATGTACGTGTGTATGCGTGTGTGTAGATATTGTGTCTATGTCTATGTATGTAAATGTGTGCCTATGTTTGTGTAGGTGTGTATATGATTGTATGTGTGTATGTGTGTGTATGTGTGTAGGTGTGTATATGCGAGTATGTGTGCATGTGTGTGTATAGATGTGTATGTTTGTGTTTATGTGTGTGCACGTGTGCATATGCTTGTGTGTGGGTGTATGTGTGTGTATATGCAGGTGTGTGGGTATGTGTATGTGTGCATGTGTGTGTGTGCACAAACGTGTGGCTGTGTGCGTATGTGTGTGTGTGTCTGTGTCGACGAGTCAGGGATGGTTCGCGCTGTGTTCGAGCTTCCTCCGCTCCACGTGTTACGTTCATGTTTACTCGGTTGTGGGTATGTAAGGTGGAGAGCATACGTGCTGCTCTCATGTTGGTTAAGAACCTAAGAATTTGGAGTAAGGTCTTGATCTTCCTGCTTTTGCTTGGTTAAATGTCTTATTGCCTCATCCTCCAACTTTTCTTCAGAAATGCCCCAAAGGTCCCGAGGGAGGATAGAACTGAAAACATTTTAGAGGAAAAAGAAGTGTGAGGTGCTTCCTGTGTGTCAGCATTTCTCAAACGTGTGGTTTCCTGTGTCACAGATAACCTGGCGAGCATATTGAAGACTCTCATTTATGGGCCTGGCCCCAGATCCACTAAAAGGGAGTCCGGAAATCTGTTCCCAAGTCGTTCTTACACGGTTAATTTTGAGAACTAGTTCCATCAAATTCTGTGTCAAATAATGAGCCCTGCTGGCATTTCCCCCCCAGAATTTTACCAAGACTTTCCCCTATCTTTGAGCTCCTTTTCTGCATGGCTGTGGAAAGCTTGGCTCTTTTTCTGTGTGGAAGTCGGTTCACATTCACTGACTTCTCATCCTGGATTGCCCTATGTGTGTAGGGCAGGATCCTTGGAGTTCTGTGCTGCTCTGACAGGCTTCTGAAAACTTATGCCATTGCTCTGGTTCCTGGTCAAGGGAATACAGATAAGAGGAGGGATGCTGTAATTAATTTTCAAGACATTTAGGTATTTGACTCAGCAGATGGTCTTGTAAAAAATTTTCCAATACTGAAACAGCTTTTTATTTCATCTTTTTGTTCATTAGCGATGCCTTTATTTTAGAGAGATTTTATTTATTTCTTTTTCTTTTTTTTTCAATATATGAAATTTATTGTCACATTGGTTTCCATACAACACCCAGTGCTCATCGCAACAGGTGCCCTCCTCAATACCCATCACCCACCCTCCCCTTCCTCCCACCCCCCGTCAACCCTCAGTTTGTTCTCAGTTTTTAAGAGTCTCTTACGCTTTGGCTCTCTCCCACTCTAACCTCCTTTTTTTTTTTTCTTCCTCTCCCCCATGGGTTTCTGTTAAGTTTCTCAGGATCCACCTAAGAGTGAAAACATATGGTATCTGTCTTTCTCTGTATGGCTTATTTCACTTAGCATCACACTCTCCAGTTCCATCCACGTTGCTACAAAGGGCCATATTTCGTTCTTTCTCATTACCATGTAGTACTCCATTGTGTATATAAACCACAATTTCTTTATCCATTCATCAGTTGATGGACATTTAGGCTCTTTCCATAATTTGGCTATTGTTGAGAGTGCTGCTATAAACCTTGGGGTACAAGTGCCCCTATGCATCAGTACTCCTGTATCCCTTGGGTAAATTCCTAGCAGTGCTATTGCTGGGTCATGGGGTAGGTCTATTTTTAATTTTCTGAGGAACCTCCACACCGTTTTCCAGAGTGGATGCACCAGTTTGCATTCCCACCAACAGTGCAGGAGGGTTCCCGTTTCTCCACATCCTCTCCAGCATCTATAGTCTCTTGATTTGTTCATTTTGGCCACTCTGACTGGCGTGAGGTGATATCTGAGTGTGGTTTTGATTTGTATTTCCCTGATGAGGAGCGACGTTGAGCATCTTTTCATGTGCCTGTTGGCCATCCGGATGTCTTCTTTAGAGAAGTGTCTATTCATGTTTTCTGCCCATTTCTTCACTGGGTTATTTGTTTTTCGGGTGTGGAGTTTGGTGAGCTCTTTATAGATTTTGGATACTAGCCCTTTGTCCGATATGTCATTTGCAAATATCTTTTCCCATTCCGTTGGTTGCCTTTTAGTTTTGTTGGTTGCTTCCTTTGCTGTGCAGAAGCTTTTTATCTTCATAAGGTCCCAGTAATTCATTTTTGCTTTTAATTCCCTTGCCTTTGGGGATGTGTCGAGTAAGAGATTGCTACGGCTGAGGTCAGAGAGGTCTTTTTCTGCTTTCTCCTCTAGGGTCTTGATGGTTTCCTGTCTCACATTCAGGTCCTTTATCCATTTTGAGTTTATTTTGGTGAATGCTGTGAGAAAGTGGTCTAGTGTCAACCTTCTGCATGTTGCTGTCCAGTTCTCCCAGCACCATTTGTTAAAGAGACTGTCTTTTTTCCATTGGATGTTCTTTCCGGCTTTGTCAAAGATGAGTTGGCCATACGTGTGTGGGTCTAGTTCTGGGGTTTCTATTCTATTCCATTGGTCTATGTGTCTGTTTTTGTGCCAATACCATGCTGTCTTGATGATGACAGCTTTGTAGTAGAGGCTACAGTCTGGGATTGTGATGCCTCCTGCTTTGGTCTTCTTCTTCAAAATTACTTTGGCTATTCGGGGCCTTTGGTGGTTCCATATGAATTTTAGGATTGCTAGAGAGATTTTATCAAGAGAAAACTTTTTCAGACAGCATCATCACTATCAAACATATACAATTCCATTTGGAATGTGAATCGATCAGTGTACCTTAGAAAGGGGCTTAGAATGGTTTGAAGAATCAACAATCTGATGGTCAAATCCAAATGTCTTTAATGCAACAGAGTAAGTATATACATATGAATAAGAGAAAAGTACAGGTTATAGTGTATTTTGTTTTTTGTAACTACAGGAGTAAAATCAGAATGCGTACATTTTTGGGAAGTCTTGATTCTTTGGACTATTTTTGGTTTATTTATAAACATTCCTAGTAGAGACAAAAGCTGAAAATGTTTTTTAAGATATCTAAGATTTATTCCCTCTCCCATGTTTCTTCCCCAGCCCTTTTATCTGAAATGTCAAAGTAATTGAAGCAAGGGTTAGTTCCTGTGATAAGAGCTATGTGACCATTTTTCTACATCGCTCATGTGATTATACCCGTATAGACAACAACCTTCGTGCTATTCGGATTAGAAAGGCCCTGAGAACCTTTTATCTCCACAGCAGGATATATACACCCCAAGTCGATGCAGGAAACCTATGACATCATCCCTCAGTCAATAATCATCGATCGAGTAGAGTTGGTTTCAGAGCTATGTATTAGATTCCACGAGGAACACAGAAGGAAGAGTCATAGTTTCTGTCTTGGGAGAACAATCTAGTGCAGAAAGTAGTTCAAATGTGCATGTTATGACCTGCACGGTACTGGTAACAAGAGCCCTTTGCAACAAATACCGGGGAAACCAACATGAAAGGAATGATCGTGCGGCAGGGGAGGTGCTGGGCAGAGACATGAGTGGGCAGAGAGGCAACTGGACAGGAGCAACACAGGAGGCAGGCCTGAGCATTATCCTTCCAGCTAGTTCCATCCGGAAGGTGTCAGCAGGACTGTGTCAGCAGAGTCAGGTGGGAAACAAATCCGATGAACTGACTTTGAAAGATTTAATTTTCTGTGCCTTTATGATTTTAGAAACTCATTTGTATCATAAAGTTCAAATATCATTGAATAGATCTTTGACAAGGTAAAAATGTTCTACAGTTTAGGATAACGTGGTAGGCTTTCACGCAGTAGGTGGCAAATGAGTGCTAGGTGACTAAATTCTGGTGTTTATCTGAAGTTCCAGGACTTTTTTTTTTTTTTTTTCCTGCATGGAACACAAAACTCTGCTACAATTATTCATGAATAATTTTCTATGACTCATATTAGCAAGACTATTGTAAAGTAACATTTATCTAATTTTGTTTTAAAATTTTTTAATGTTTATTTATTTTTGAGAGAGAGAGAGAGAGAGAGAGGTCATGAGCAGGGGAGGGGCAGAGAGAGGGGGACACAGAATCTGAACCAGGCTCCAGGCACTGAGCTGTCAGCACAGAACCAGACTCGGGGCTTGGACTCAAGAACCGTGAGATCATGACCTGAGCTGAAGTTGGACGCTTAACCCGCTGAGCCAGCCGGGGGGGCCCCTGTAAAGTAACATTTGGAAGAACATTGTTTCATCAACATAAAAACCCCCCTCTTTCCCACATTAAAGATATTTCCCTCTCATCTAAAAAGTACTTACCTCTTTTTAGAGGTTGGCATTTATCCTGAGCTAGTACACAGTTTGAAAAACCCCCTAGGCAAACAAATCACCTTGATTACTACCTACCGAGAAAAGAGTCGGCTTTCTTTTTCTCTTGTGCCTGGTTTTTTTGTTGTTGTTTTTTGTTGTTTTTTGTTGTTTTTTGTTTTTGTTTTTGTTTTTTTTTTTTAGATCAATTCCTCTATGAGAAATGGTTATGTTAGGAAAAATCGAGAGACCGTTTGGATATTTGGTGAGTGGGTTCAGAGAATGGGTATATTACATTGCTATCTAACCGAGTGAGGGAGCCAGTTTGTCTTTTCTGTTGGGAAACAAAACATATGACTATGAAAAAGAAACAGAAAGACTTAGTTTTGAACGAGAGTGTTGACTTACCAATGGCTTGCCGAGGAAGTTATCTGCTCACGCGAGGAGTGCAAAAAGTCAGACATCTCCTGAATCCTGACCCCTGGGCTTCGCCAGTAGTCCCCTTGTTTTTCTGGGTTTCTGTTTCCCCGGTGGATCTGTGATAATGTTGCGTATCATCGCGTAAATCACTTGCTTTGGTAGACCCTGCAGTTAAATCCACCTGATAAGTTGGAAGAGCCTGGCGAGTTCTGTGTTTGTGTGACACAGGCACCCACCCCACTTCATACGTGCCCATCTTCCTCTTGTGACAAGTCCCCATTCTCCCTGTGGAATGTGGCAGTGCCTGCTGGCTGGCTTGGGCGGGGTGGGACCCTCTATCCAGGTGTGATGGTAGATAGACGGGCTCTTTCCTGGCAACCTTCCGTCTCTCTGACATCTTGCCTGCTACTTTCTGGAGAGAAATGGGCTCTGTAGGAGTTAATAAGAGGATTGCTTTATTGGCCGTGCACCTGTGCTTCCCGTCCTCGTCCTCTGCCCTTGGCTCTCAGTGTAGACATTCACGGCCATCTGAACCCTGCCTTCCTTCTCTACCTTCATTGTACATGATTTCTGTTCAGCACGTCAAATTTATTCCAGATCTTTGTGGGGCCCTCGAATGGCAGAGCACCCAGAAAGACCAGAGACTTCTTTTTAAATGTTTATTTAAATGGGTGTATTTTTGAGAGAGAGTAAGAGAGCAGGGGAGGTGCAGAGAGAGAGAGAGGGAGACAGAGGATACAAAGCAGGTTCCCGCTGACAGCAGAGAGCCCAACACGGGGCTTGAACTCACGAACCACGAGATCATGACCCGAGCCAAAGCTGGATGCTTAACCAACTGAGCCACCCAGGCACCCCAAGGCTAGAGGTGTTTGATTTGGTGTCCTCTGCCCCGTGCAAAGCTTTTGCTGACTTACATCCGTATCGGGATGTGCCTTTCTTGTTTCAGAGGCTTCCTTTCTGTTTGCAGCAAGTATTTAACACTTCCATGTCCAAATGTGTTCAGAGCTTAGATTTAAACAGATTCTAAGCCCACTTGATCTCTTATGCAGATATCTCACTCCCTCCTTTGCACATGCTGGTTTCTGTTTACTTCTTTACATGGGAATGGCTTCTCTTTCTGCAGAGACTTCTGTTTGTGGAGGTCCAGGATCCTGCGGCCTTGTGTAGACAGGGGAGGTGATAGGCTTTCTTTAGGCCAGGAGAAGTCATTCCTGACTGAGAACGTAAGTAAAACCAGAACCCTCCCGTCATGCGGCATTGGGTCCTAAGCTAACCCACCTGTTCCAGTGCTCCAGCTGTAGCCCAGGGCCCCCCTGCATGGCCGTTGATGGGGGCCGTGCTAGGGCTAAGCTAATACTTCATGGCAGAAGAGAATTGATCCGTTGTGGGGACCACGGCCCCCATTGTCCCCATCTGCCTGACCTTTCCCTTCCCCTCTGCCTGGTGGCCAGAGTCCTCTCTGAGTCAGAGCTTCAGCGACGATGAAGGTGGTGACACCGTCCCAGGCGGGCAGCCGGCATGTAACAATTCATGGCTGCAGTCGGAGCTTAATTTTTCCAAACCTTTCATCAGGGAGGGAAGCGCTTTATAGTAAATGACTGCATTGCTTGGAATCATCTGCTGTGTAGTCTCCATTAGATTTCTTAGTCATTATGGTTCGCATCACATGGTCTTTTCTCAAACATCAGCCTGGTGAACCAACGATGAAATTGCATTTCTTTGAATTAGAGCACAGATTATTATGGGAGAAAAAAAGACATTAAAGGGGAAACGTTCATGTTTATGTTCGAATAGATGTGAAAAGCTTAATGGCCTCAGAGGCAGTTAAAAGAGAGCTGGTGAGGGAACAAGGAACCGTCGTCCCTCGCTGCCTGAGCCGTGTCTCTGGAGGAGTGGAGGTAAAACACGGACTTTTTCGAATCCTGACGTACAGTCAGTTTGGCGGGGACTTCTTGGAAATCTGGCTTTACCGAGAGTTCCGATTGGTGTCTCAAGGCTCTCACACATATTAGGCAATCCGTGAACGATTGTTGCCATAAGCTAGAAAAGTCTTTACTCAGGGGAGCCCCCACCCTCCTTTTTTCTTGCCCGTACACTTGGGCTTCCCTGTATTGTCATATGGTATGAGCCGGTCGTAGGACTGGGGACGTTTGGGCGCTGCTGTTGGGGATGAGCGATGGGAACATAAACCTGGGAGTGAGAAGTATTGCAAGCTTGGGCTTGTTGACTTGGCTCTGACCTTGGGTGTCACCCGGCTGAAACATGCAGCGGGTTGGCTGGCTCCAAACCCTTTTGTGAGTGGGACCTGCTTCTGGGCCTGTCCTGGCTGTCCTGAAATCTCACCCTGGCCACCGTCCTTCTGACCTGTAAACTGGACAGATACGGGTCACTCAGTGGAAAGGGAAGTGATGGAATTAAGTGACTTAACTGGGACTGGCTCTGAACTCAGAATGTGCCTTTAAAAAAAAAAAATTTTTTTTTAACGTTTTATTTATTTCTGAAAGACCGAGAAAGACAGAGCACAAGCAGGGGAGGGGCAGAGAGAGGGAGACACAGAGTCGGAAGCAGGCTCCAGGCTCTGAGCTGTCAGTACAGAGCCTGATGCGGGGCTTGAACCCACAAACCGTGAGATCATGACCTGAGCCGAAGTCGGCCGCTTAACCAACTGAGCCACCCAGGTGCCCCGGATTGTGGCTTTTATGGGTATCTGAGCCACGTCTCCGTGTGCTCAAAGCACTTGAATATGCAGATAGGATAGTATGATTGCTGTGTGCTTTATTACACTTTCTCTTTTCCCTCACAGCCATCTGCTGGGTTATATTTGTTGATTCTTTTTAAAAAAATTTTTTTTAATGTTTGTTTATTTTTGAGAGGGAGAGAGCACAAGCAGGGGAGGAGCAGAGAGAGAAGGAGACACAGACTCCAGGCTCCGAACTGTCAGCACAGAGCCCGACACGGGGCTTGAACTCACAAGCCATGAGATCATGATCTGAGCCAAAATCGGACGCTCAGCTGACTGAGCCACCCAGGTGCCCCTGTTCTATCATTTCTGTTACCCTCTTTCTTCCTGCAAGTTCTTGTCGCAGTCCGGGCCCATGGTTTCCAAATGCCTGTGTGGTGAGAGCTCCAGCAAGGATGGAGGCCTTTCCCCATGGATTTGTTATCCCCACAGATTCTAGAGGAATAGATGAGTGAATGACTGTGAACAATAACGGACATCACTCAGTAAAGCGAGGTTACCGTGAGCCAGCCACGGTGCCGAGGGCGTTTGGTATCGTATCTCTTCAAGTCCTCACGATAGCTTTCTTAGGTAAGCGTGATCGTTCTCATTTTGCAGGTGAAGAAGCTGCGGTTCCGAGAGGCCATGTAAACTACTTGGGGTCACACAGCCAGTCAAGGCCCTTCCTAGTATTTGGCCTCACCTCACATCTTTCCGCGTCCAGAGCCTGAGATGTTCCTCAGCAGGCCTGACCATTACTACAGATATATGTGTGTACCTTTTTGCGATCTCAATAGCATGTCATAGCTATGACATTTCATGTTTAAAATTCTCCAAGTTCTCTTCAGGAGGTGAAACGTTTATATCTGCATTTTAAAAAATTGTAATGTCTGGTCAATGTCTTCTTATTTTATTTTATTTATTGGTGGTGTTAGTTTGGTCCTCAGAGTGATTTTTATTGTCCCTGGAGGTTTTTAATACTTTTAATTGTTTTCACAATAACTTCTTGTTTGCCCGTCACTTATTTTCGTTCAGTTACTATTTTACCAGTTCTGCTATTTTGTTTTCTCTATTTAAATTTGTGTTGAATAAATGCTTTCTGAGCTGACTGATTTTTTACTTCTAATTCTGTGTAGGTGTATGTCTCATGCATCTATTTTTTTTAAAAGGTATTTTCGGGGCGCCTGGGTGGCTCAGTCGGTTAAGCATCTGACTTCAGCTCAGGTCACGATCTCGCGGACCGTGAGTTCGAGCCCCGCGTCGGGCTCTGTGCTGACGGCTCAGAGCCTGGAGCCTGTTTCAGATTCTGTGTCTCCCTCTCTCTGACCCTCCCCTGTTCATGCTCTGTCTCTCCCTGTCTCAAAAATAATAAATAAAACGTTAAAAAAAAATAAAAAAAAATAAAAGGTATTTTCAATTTTTTTTAATGTTTAATTTTTGAGAGAGAGAGACAGAGACAGAGTGTGAGTGGGGGAGAGGCAGAGAGAGAGGGAGACACAGAATCCGAAGCAGGCCCCAGGCTCCTAGCTGTCAGCACAGAGCCCGACGCGGCGCCCGAACTCATGAGCGAGATCATGACCTGAGCCAAAGTGGGACGCTTAACCGATTGAGCCACCCAGGCGCCCCTCATGCATCTAATTTTTTTTTTTTTTAATTTTTTTTTTCAACGTTTATTTATTTTTGGGACAGAGAGAGACAGAGCATGAACGGAGGAGGGTCAGAGAGAGAGGGAGACACAGAATCCGAAACAGGCTCCAGGCTCTGAGCCATCAGCCCAGAGCCTGACGCGGGGCTCGAATCCACAGACCGCGAGATCGTGACCTGGCTGAAGTCGGACGCTTAACCGACTGCGCCACCCAGGCGCCCCTAATTTTTGAACTTTTTATTTCTACTACCTATCAGAGTATTGCCATTTAACTTATTGTAAATCCACTGAAAGATGGATAAATTATTACTATTTTAAAAATATTTTTAAAAGTTGGTCTGATCACAGAAAATACTGTTATATTAGAAATTTGATATTTAGGGGCGCCTGGGTGGCCCAGTCTGTTAAGCGTCCGACTTTGGCTCAGGTCATGATCTCGCGGTTCGTGAGTTCAAGCCCCGTGTTGGGCTCTGTGCTGACAGCTCAGAGCCTGGAGCCTGTTTCAGATTCTGTGTCTCCCTCTCTCTCTCTGACCCTCCCCCGTTCATGCTCTGTCTCTCTCTGTCTCAAAAATAAATAAACGTTAAAAAAATTTTTTTTTTGAAGAAATTTGATATTTAGTGGAGCGATGCTTTATTTGTTGAGAAACTGGTTAAACACTTTAATACGTAGCATGTTGGAGAATCGGTTGCCCATCATAAATTCTTTGGGAACTAACTTTTATTGCCCGAGATGTTTTCCACCTCATCACATATTTCGTCTTTCTCTTCTGAGACAACTCAGCGACCTAGAACCCCGGTTTACTCCATGACCGTTACAGGGCTCCTTCTGGGGGCTCCGAAATGTCAGAGCAGCACCAGCTGTGGTTTCTAGACTTCGCTCAGCACAGAGCTTTGTAGGAGAGACGAGAACCCAGCTGGCCCCTGAAGGGGGCAGTGGCCATGCCCCAAGAAAGGTGAGCTCACTGCCCCGGTTGGGCAGGGTTCACCGGGGGTTTCCGCTTGTGTACAAGACCCCGTGCCTATGTGATCTTTCTCCTGGGCTCTTCCAGTGCCAACGAGCATTTAAGAACACTCTCCATGGGAAACAGAGGATATTTATGAGTGTAATGAGAAAGAGGACACGCTTTAATGGAAGAGCAGAGGCTTTGACAAGTGGGAGGAGAGATGGTGGGGCCCAGGATCTTGCAGGTAGTGCTGGAAAAGAGGTAGATGTGTTGATTGACCCTCAGTGGACCAGTGACCCCACAGAAAATCCAGAAGTGGTACGGCTGGTTGTAGAAGACCGGAATGGCATATGGGCTTTATCCCTAGGCACGGGGATCTATCGACATGCGCCTGGGCAGGGGGGCGAGCTGCTGAAAATGACGTTTCGGCAAGATTACTCAGGCAGCAAGATGGATTGGGTGGGGAGACATGTGAAGTAGGGAGTCAAGTTAGGAAATGTTCACTGTAATGGAAGTGCACGATCATCAGGCAGATAATCGAGGGGATGGAAAGGAAGAGAGAAACTATGAAGGAGGCACATTATGAAGCTTGAGTGTATGTGAGGGGAAAAGCTGATGGGCTCTCTAGAATTTCTGTCGAAGGAGCGTCCAGTGGGCAGACCCACTGGAAGAGAAGAGGTCTTTGGGCCCGGTGTAACCAGCGGACTGTTTTTACGGAGATTGTGTCGTGATTTGGTGAGGTTTTTGGTGGTGGGGGTTTGCCTAATGAGGACTGTGGTCGCTTCTCTCCACACCCCAGACCCCCTTAGCAGTGCCACTGGGAGATATGGAGGCCAAGATGGCTGAGGCCTTTGAGGCTATAGGTCTGAGAAGCTGGTGCTGCTGTCATTCCTCTGGTCAGAGAGAGATTGGTCAGGGGCCCATGATCTCTCGTCACCCTAGAAGTCCAATGTGTGAGTGAATGAAGGACTGAGAGTGAGGGGTGAGTTCAGGATTAGCATTGATTTGAGGAGTTTGGCAATCATGTAAGGGGAAGTAACTTCCCTACAGGTGGACAAACCGTGACAGTCAGGAGAAATCCAGTTATTAGCAACTAAAGCTTTCTAAAGCCATGTTCCGTTGCAAGCTGGGAAGCGTGAGTTTGGAAAATAAACCATTTACAATGTGTGGTTGACTTATACAAATGTTAGAGATTACGCATGCGGAATGGCTCTCCTGTTTGAACGTTTGTTTTTCAAAATGGCCAAGGCAATGATGGATTGCACGCACATTTCAAAATTCGTTCTGGGGTTTACAGAGAAAGAAAGAGAGCAGAGGAAAGTCTCAGCACAAAAATAGTTAGGGGGGTTGGTCTGCTTTTTAGATTTGTTTAGCTTTGCCATTCATCTTACTGTTGGGGGATGTCAGAAATACCCCTGCAAAACTGGCTGTTTTTAGGCTATCGGTATGACACTTTAAGAAGGTACCTTATGCGGTTTAATGGCTTAGCTGGTAAAGCTGGCCTTCGTGTAATCCAACCCCCTGAGAGCCCGTGGAATGTGGAGGAGAGTGAGGGTAAGTGTGGGTTTCAATCTGTCTCTATCACTTAATGCTATGTGTTCTTGGACAAATTCCTTTTTTTTTTTTTAACGTTTATTCATTTTTGAGAGACAGAGTGGGGGAGGGGCAGACAGCAAGGGAGATACAGAATCCAGAGCAGGCTCCAGGCTCTGAGCGGTCAGCACAGAGCCCGACGCAGGGCTCGAACTCACGAGCCTCGAGATCATGACCTGAGCCGAAGTTGGACGCTTAACCGACTGAGCCACCCAGGCGCCCCTTGGACAAGTTTCTTGAAGTCTCATACCCTTCATTGTAAGATGGTGGTTTTTCTCTCCCTTGTCCATGGTTGCTGGGAGGTCGGCAATAATATATGGAGCCAGCAGGCCGACACACGGGCCCAGCCACACAGCAGCACCCAGCAAATGTTAGTTCACTCGCTTTTTTCCAGGGTCCTATGTGCTTTCTCTTCACTGTCCTCAAAGTGATACTGATGAGTTTTGTAAGTGGTGGCTGTTGTTCTTATTTTTGGAAGTGGTTTGGGGATTGTGACCCAGAAGGCATTGTGGGAATCACATCCTTGATCTTTGTTAGCTGGTCTCAGCTTCTAGAGAAAAGCACGGCGCTGGAACTTGGTAGGGGGAACATGTAAAATTAAGCCAAAGACTATGGATTCAGAGCTGGGTGGAAACACCCATGGTCCCTGACTGGTTACGTGGCTTTGGGAAGTAACTTAACCTGGGAGTCCATTTCTGCAAAAATGTGATTACGACGCCAGCACGCATGGACTTTGTGAGGATCACATGGGATGATGTGTGTCTAAAGACATGCAGCGGGACCCAGGAACAGGAGGCTAGATTGAGGGGAAAGTGGGAGGCCAAGGCTAGATTCTGGGGACATTAGAGGGCATATTCAGGTGTTCCCGGGCCCGTTACTTCCAAAATTAAAAGCGAAAATAAGGCGAAAAAAGATATTACTCGTTGATCTTTTTATAGCTTAGTGAAATTCCGATTTATAAAAACAGTGAAATTACTTATTAAATAACTTATCATGCTTGCTTAAATAATCTATGAACTTGTTAGGGGAAATACCCAAGGCACGGTGATAATTTGAGAGTGTAGAGAATCCGAATGGCGTCTCAGGAGACATCTAATAGAGTAAAGGCAAACCAGTCAGTTGCTTCTCATGACCTGCATGGTTTCTTTCAGTGAATGGCTGTCTGCCTACTTTTTCAGTGAGTTGTAGAATTAATGGAATTTTAAGGCGGTAGTAAGAGAAATAAAATAAAAACAAGTAAAGGTATTTTTGAAATCTGTATTTTGAAATTTTTGAAACCTCTGACAACTCATAAGGCATTATGAACACGGTTAAGACACATGAGCTTCTCCTGTGTATTCAATGGCTTAAGCCAAGGACCAAGTTTAAAATCATACTGTTTTGATAAACAAATCAAGCAAAAAAAAAAAAATACATATTCAGGCTAAGAGGCACTCTGGATGGCAAAACTCCGTCTTGTGAGATGACCTAGCAGGTTGGGTATATTTCAGGTCGAGTAGACGACATCGGGAAGGAAGGAAATACATCAGATAGCTCGGGCATTTCCTGATAATCCTAAACTCTGGGCCACGATGATGCACCACGTGGCCCCGGTCCCTCGACTGATTCTGCACGGCTCCTGTGCGAGGCCTCTGCAAGCGTCAGGCCGGTCAAGGCTCACGATGCGTGTGAGTGGCCAAGGCCCGTGAACTGCAGCGAGCTGAGCTGTTCTGCAGACCTGCTGGCAGAGATGAGTTGCGTAAAGGAAGCTGGCCCCGGAACGGGGAGTGCTCCCTGTTTAAAAACGGAGGGGCAGATTTTCTTTTCTTTTTTCTTTTCTTTTTTTTTGATAGACCGTAAAGGAAAAAGCATTAGTACCACGAGGAGTGAGTGGGTGGAGACAGCGGTGAAGAACTCTCGCAGCATCCAGCTCGCAGCCAGCCTTCTCCGCTCGCAAGTCATTATTTGCAAACCGAGCAGCATTTGCAGAGATAGCTCCCAAACAGCTGTGTCAGCTTCAGGCCGCGTGGAAACGGCTCCAGAATAACCCGTAAAGTAGGGTTTGGAAATTAAAAAAAAAAAAAAAAATCCCAGGATATTGTGATGCGTGGGGTTATTAGCAACAGTTGACGAAAAGACAGCACCGTCAAGTTGGGAGTTCATTTCGTTCCTGCGGCATCTTCCTATTCATCTTCCTGATATATTTGTCTCCTCCGTTACCATAGCGCGGCTCATTGGTATTCCTCAGCGAGCAGCGCCCATGCGAAGCCCTTCATAATTGCACCGAACCGGAGCATTTTTACTTTTTAGGCCTCGCTCAAGCGCAAGGCCCCCTTTTTCTTTTGTGTGGCAGCTTTCATTTTGCACGAAAGCGACAGCTACTGTCCTGTTCTTTTTGTCTCGCTGGCGGGATGGTCCAGCCGCTACCCTCGCATCTGATGCAATTACCAGGATGGTTCTCTCCCAGGAAGGCAGTGCCTGCCTTCTTCTCCACCCCTGGGGGCTGTAAACATCATTCCCCACCCTGTGTCTGAGCTGCGGGCCCTGTCAGACCTGCGCTCCTCTTCTGAGTTACTGGCGGTGCTGTGCATGTTTTTGGGGCTAGGGTGGGGGTGGGGCGGGGAAAACCATTTGCTTTCAAGAACACTTTCCTTTTGCATTTCCCTTTGCTTCAAAGGCGAGGGGTCCCCAGGCCCCTTAATGTTTTCTCCAGCCCAAGATGGGCATTTGTGGTTGGTTGCCAGGAAAGGTGTCTGTAAATGCATTACCACTTCCTAATTACCCTTATGAAGTAACTTGGGGTAACAGTATGGCTGTAGGCTTCTTCGATTCCGGCCAATAGATTCAGTCTTCTCTTTCAAGCTGAATCTTGAAGGCAACAAGACATGGAATTAATGACATTGGAATCATCTTTGTATCTGTCGGTGACTGCGGCGATCTTAGGGACTTGTAATAATGTATATTATAGATACAGTTACTCTTTTTGGATCCCCTAGATTAAATCCACGGAAAGATCCCTCTAGAGATACATTAGCTGTACTTTGTCTCTAGCTTCTCTTGTAGAGAGTCAGTTTCAAGTTCAAATACATTCTGGCTGATAAATTGACTACACATGGAGGAACTAAAGAGAGCAATTATGTGTGACATCAAATAAATGACTCAGTGGCAAGGTATATTCTATTTAGATCAGTGCAATTCAGAACGTGAGAAAAAATGATTTAGCTGGCTGGACCGAAAGAGAGTTTAAATTCCTGGATGGAAAGAATCACTCTGCCTTCGGGGTTTGGCAATTGGAGATATGTAACACGTATTGTGTTCGCTGTGCGATGATTGTGTTGTGAGATGGTTGCTGTTGTTTATGTGGGTATTGTTTAATATGACAGTGTGCGGGTCCAATCTTAATGCATAATATATGGTGGCATTGGCTACGGTGAGGGAGGTTGATATGTGGGTGAACCCTGTTAAACCATGATAAGCCAATGTATTTTGCTCTTTAGAGAGTTAATTAGGGTGGCAGTGCCCTAGAAAAGGGAGTGGGCACCTTCTGTGGTGAATTGCAGTGCTTCCCCCCATTCCTCCCCTCCCCCTTTTAGAATTGTATGCCCACACCGTTGCCTTGTGACTTCGTAGGACCTTCCATTGGAGGAAGTACTATTGCCCCATTGATGTTGGGTGTGGCCATGTGATTCATGCCTGTCAGTGAACTTTTAGCAAACATGATGTCCACAGAGATCTTCAGTGTGCTCTGAGCTTTGGCTTGGCTTCTGGTGCTCTCTGTGGGACGTGTTCTGGGTAGCTAGTGGTCTAGGGAGAATGAGACACAGGGAGATGGGACCTTCTGGAACCAAGCAGACTGTGCCAACTGGCTTGCAGATCTGTGAGCAAGAAAAAGAAATGCTGATGATTATGCAGCATAACGGTGGAAATAGCTAATAGGTGCGGCTACTAAAAAAAAAAAAAGAAAATCCCTGCTTTTGTAAGAATTTCATTTCGGTTAATAGGCTCCATTTACGTTCAGATCCTTTTTACCCTATCAAGAAATCAGGGTTGATGTTGCTCATAAGTTAGTGGTATTCCTTGGCCGCGATGCAGTGATGTCCTTTGCTGGCAAGATGTCATGACCAGAGTTTGCATGAATATATCCTCTGAAATATTAATATAATTAGACACACCTACTTAATCATGTATTTGGGGGGATTTTACATAGTTTAAAACTTTAGGCTTTTTTGATCGTTTCGTAAAGAAAATTTAAGTGACTTTTAAATAACTTTGACAAACCATGTAAAAGAGTTAATAGTTAACTTTATTGTAGTTTAGGGAGGAAATAAGTGTAGTGTAGGGTATTAGGTAGTTCAGGGAAAGAAGTGCAGAGTGAGGGCAGGAGAGACAGGTCTGGAGCCGTGCTTCGCGGACCAGTGCTCTGAGACTGCACCGTGGTCGTGTCAACAAGGACCCTCTTAGGGATGCCTGGGTGGCTCAGTCCGTCGGGCATCTGACTGCAGCTCAGGTCATGATCCCACTCCATGGGTTCAGGCCCTGCACCGGGCTCTGCAGTGGCAGCTCAGGGCCTGGAGCCTGCTTCAGAGTCTGTCTCCCTCGCTCTCTGCCCCTCCCCTGCTCACACTCTGTCTCTCTCTCTCTCAAAAATAAAATTAAAAAAACAATTAAAACAAACAAACGAAGAAACGAGGACCCTCTTAAACCTGCTGGTGGGAGTTCATGCCTCCCCTGCCCCCAGCGGGCTAGTGGACCCTGGCACTCTGTCACTAATGTCCTGGCTGCCCCAAGCCCAGGAACCTTTGTCATCACTCTTAGCAGAAAGAAGATTCTGCTCCCCCATGTTCTTTTCTGAACTAAAGGCTCTTAAGGGTCCATCTAGTTGTTTGTGCTGAGGTTACATTGCCTGTATCGTAGGCATGGGCGAGGCTGAGAAAGTGACTTTACAGTTCCTACGTTGGGGAAGCAAGACTTAAAACGCAAAAGATCGCCCAAACTTAGGGTTGTTTAAAAGATTCTCAATAGTCATAAAGCGTGGAAAGTGTCCACGTAAATTCCATACTATTTTATTTTATTTTTTAAAAGTTTTTTAGAGACAGAGCATGCAAACAAGTGGTGGGGATGGACAGAAGCAGAGAGAGAGAGAGAGAGAGAGAGAGAGAGAGAGAGAGAATCCCAAGCAGGCACAGATCCCACCATGGGCCTCGATCTCATGACTGTGAGATCATGACCTGAACTGAAATCAAGAGTCGGACGCTTAACCAACTGAGCCACTCGGGTGCCCCACATACTATCTATTTTAAAACCAACTTTTAATTCATATTAATTAGTATAGTAATTTTTAAAAAGTGAAAATGAAGGTAATTTATCCAATTATTTTTTTTTTAGAAAAATGGACATTAGTATAAAACAAATAAAAACCCCAACAGAACCTCTGACCTTATAGACTAATACTTTTCAAATGTGTACTTTTCCTTGCAATATCCCCGAAAGGCAAATACCAACTAAAATTTTTCTTTTACATCAAGATCTCATTGATTTAGATTTCATTTTCTCCAAATTTATGATGATAAATTTGACTAAATTGGTTTGTTAGTTTCACAGCAAGGTAGTGTTTATAACACTAAGGAAAAAAACCTCCCCATCCATTTATAGGCCATTCTACTTAATTCAACATTTGTCTTTTTCATCAAGCTGGTAGCATTGTTCAATTTCCTTTAGGGCTTGACAGTCATAAATCCACTTTTAAAAATCCCCTGCATAAACTCTTTATTAAGTCAGAGACCCAATTCTCTATTTAGTGAAAGAAATGGCGTCTAGAACATTTCATTTGCTGCAGAGAAAATTGTTAAATGGGCTTGTGAGGAAATATCCCACACCCCTCTATGTGTCTTAGATGTTAAATTATAGCCCCTGTGTCCCTGTAGAGAAAAGCCATCAGATGTGAGAGTCTGTGTTGGAGATGCTGATTTGTCGTATGGCGCAGGGCATAGCTGGTGGAAAGCATGGGTGGGGTGTACCCTCTGGGATGCCCAGATGTGTGGCAGGGAGCAGGCAGGGGAAGGAGAAGAGAGAGCTGCTCGGTCCGGCAGAATCTGGAGACGATGGGGCAGTCGGGTTGGTAATCAGACAACCAGAGAGGAGCTGAGTAGTCTGGAGCAAAAAGATTATGGACTGGTGCAGTAAAAAGTGGCAGGTAGTGTCTCTGTCCAAAGATCAGTATGCAGGTCACACTAGGGGTGAGACAGAGAGAAAACTGTTTTTTTGGTGAGGCTGGCTAAGCTCGACGTGGTGAGTAATTTTGACTTGCATAAATTCTCCCTCTGTATAGCGTCAGTACTGTAAGATGTATTTGGCCTAAGGATCAGTATCTTAGTTTGGGCTGCTATAATGATACCATCGACTGGGGGGGCGGGGCTTAGACAACAAAATTATTTGTTATAATTCTGGGGGCTGGGAAGTCCAAGATCAAGGTGCTGGCAGATCTGGTGTCTGGTGGGCGCCTGCTTCCTGGTTTAAAGAGGGCTGTTTCTGGATGAGTCCTCACATGGAGAGACAACTAGCACTCTAGGCTCTTCTCAAAGAACACTGATCCCGTTCGTGAGGGTTTCTACCCTCATGAGCTCCAAAAAGGCCCCACCTCTGAATACCGTCATATGAACGAACCATCATTCAACACATGAATTTTGGTGAGGTTGAGACACAACCATTCAGTCCATAGCAGTAAGTATTCTTGCATTCCAAAACGAGGGTTTTTTAATTTAATTTAATTTAATTTAATTATTTTTACATTTTTTTTTCAATATATGAAATTTATTGTCACATTGGTTTCCATACAACACCCAGTGCTCATCGCAACAGGTGCCCTCCTCAATACCCATCACCCACCCTCCCCTCCCTCCCACCCCCGTCAACCCTCAGTTTGTTCTCAGTTTTTAAGAGTCTCTTATGCTTTGGCTCTCTCCCACTCTAACCTCTTTTTATTTTTTTCCTTCCCCGCCCCCATGGGTTTCTGTTAAGTTTCTCAGGATCCACCTAAGAGTGAAAACATATGGTATCTGACTTTCTCTGTATGACTTATTTCACTTAGCATCACACTCTCCAGTTCCACCCACGTTGCTACAAAGGGCCATATTTCATTCTTTCTCATTGCCACGTAGTACTCCATTGTGTATATAAACCACAATTTCTTTATCCATTCATCAGTTGATGGACATTTAGGCTCTTTCCATAATTTGGCTATTGTTGAGAGTGCTGCTATAAACCTTGGGGTACAAGTGCCCCTATGCATCAGTACTCCTGTATCCCTTGGGTAAATTCCTAGCAGTGCTACTGCTGGGTCATAGGGTAGGTCTATTTTTAATTTTTTGAGGAACCTCCACACCGTTTTCCAGAGTGGCTGCACCAATTTGCATTCCCACCAACAGTGCAGGAGGGTTCCCCCAAAACGAAGGTTTTTAACTTTTTGTGTGCCATGGACCCCTTTGGCAGTTTGGTGAAGCTTATTGGTTCCATTTTATTTTATTTTATTTTATTTATTTTATTGGTTCCTTTTTAGAAAAAAATGTTTTTCGTTGCATAAAATACAGCAGAGGACAAAGAAATAAATTATGTTGAAATAGCTATTGAAATATAGAAAAGTGAATCTGTAATAGAATAATGAGTCTTCTTTTGTTAAGGGTACTAAGCATACTTTCGAAGTAATAATGAGTATAAATAATACTTCTGGATATCTGTAGCAATTCTAATGTTTTTATGAAAATATCTCTGATTTTTAGCAATGTTAAAGACACAGGTTTTGTTAATACTTCATTGATCTTTAGTGTGAATGTTAAATTTCAGTTAGAAGTGACTGAAAATAAATCTACCTTTCTCCCACATCTGAGTTTCCTGACTCCCCAAATTCTGTCACCAGCCCATCACCCACTCCTTGTAGACCTCAGGGTAAGGACCCCCTGCTCCACAGGATTGATTGAATGTTCATTGAACCGGTGTCCCTTCATAGAAGGGGAATCCCTGAGATATAATGGTCATAAATCAAGTGTCTGTATTATAAGCGTGGTTCTATCACTGGGCCTTCTGGTTTGTTCTATTGATCAATGTATCTGTCCCAGTGATAGTATTGCACTGTGGCTTTATGTTACTCCTGCTATCTGGGAGGGCAGACGGTCCCTTCTTTCCCGTCTTCTCATACTTCAGAAGTGTTTGGCTTCTTTTGGTTCTTTGTTCTTCCACTTAAATGGTCAAAGTCTAAAAAATAATTTGTTGGGATTTGGGTTGGAATTGCACTGAATCCATATATCAATTTGAAGAAGACGTGACATAGTTCTTGAGTTTCTCAGGCCATGAAGGGGGTACATGTCATTTACTTGGGTTTTCACATATGGTTAATTAACACTAAGATAGGTTTTGAATAATCATCTTTGGAAATTATTTCCTGCAAAGAAAAGGAGGTAAAGGTGATTCAATATGTTTTTAAACTAGGTAAATTGGGGAAAATAGTTGTTTGGGAAGATTTTGATTGTCTCACAACACAGGTACTGTACTTACTAGGTGCATACCTCTCATAAACCCTCTGTTTATTTGTATTCAAGATGCTACTTTAGAAAATTGACCATATATTTAAACACGTGATAAAATAATTCTGGCAGCTGAAATTCTTGTTTTATTTATTTATTTATTTATTTATTTATTTATTTATTTATTTTGAGAGAGAGAGAGAGAACCAGAGAGGGGCAGAGAACGAGAATCCTAGGCAGGCCCTGCACTCTCAGCACAGAGCCTGACACAGGGCTTGAACTCACAAACCGCAAGATCGTGACCCGAGCTGAAACCAAGAGTCAGACGCCCAACAGACTGAACCACCCAGGCGGCCCTGGCAGCTGAAATTCTTAAAGTCGTTCTGTCCTTGATCACACTGAGAATTTTTAGCTTGAAACAGCTGAGAAGTTGGTCCATTTAAGTGGATGAACATTCATTCATACAGCACATATTGAGCACCTAATGTGTGCTAGGCATTTCTCCAGGTGCTGGGGATATAGCCAAGTGAAGGAGGTGCTTGAAGGTGGTCACAATGTGTCCGGGACGTTGGTGACAAATTTGTTCACTAGATTTAGCAGCGTGGAATTTACAGGTGGCTTTGCCAAGAGTTGTTTCTGTGGTGTCGTGGGACAGAAGACTGAGTAAAAGGAGACAAATAGGAGCTGTGAGTTTATACAACTATTTGAGGAGTTGCTGCTATAAAAAGGAGCAGAAAAATAGAGTTCTAGGTGATATAGTATGTTTGTATGCTAATGGCAGAGGTCCACTAGAGAGCAGAAATTTGATGATTGGAAGGAGAGGGGTTGAGTTTTTGGAGCCAAGTCCTTGACTCGGCAAAAGGGGATAAGACCTAGTGTGCAAGTGGAGGGGTTGGCCTTATCTAGGAGCCAGCACACTTAGTCCTGCTGAATCAGAGAGAAGGCAGCGTCCCACAGGCACAGATCCAGAAAGGTTGGTAAGTTTTTTGGTGGATAAATAGTGAAGCTTTCTTCTGAGGAGTACTGGTTCCACAGGGAAATCAAAAGTAAAGTCATCAACTGAAGACAACTGGCACAGAGACAGAGAAACTGATCAATGGGGCAGAGCTGAAGGCTCCCAGTTGGGGAGTGGGTGTAAAATGTTGGGGAGACAGAAGAGCGTGGAAATCGTTTTCCTGACTGATGAGAAAGTAGTGGGTTTAGGACACATCGTGAGGTTGCTAGACAGAGCTGAGGGCTGCGTGGCAATGATCGTAGATTTAAGCGAGATCAGAGAGCATACCTGTGCGTTTTCCTCTGCCAGATTGGGCTTTTTGGATGCAGTGCACAGTAGGCAAAGAGTTGGATTTTTATCCGGGATCGATTTTGCTAGGAGGTTCCAATAGCGGGAAGGAAGGGAACAGTACTGGAGGGTAATTGCTGGGGAGTGAAAATAATGATGGGTGTAGAGTCTAAGTTACATGCGGAGGGAGCGAAGACAGTGATACACAAGAAGCAAGCAGTAGGTGGGATCGGGGGATTGGGAGCCTTGGCGAGGTCAGAAAGTCCTTGAAGTTAAAGCATTGAAAGGAATGAGTTGAAAAAAAAAATGGGGCTGGTCATTGATTGGGAGGCTTGACCCGACCTTGGAGGTAGCACAGCTGTTGGCGACAGGCTCCAGGCTCCAGGCTCTGGCTCTGGTGGTGGGAGGCTGAGATGGATGGAGGGGAGAGGAGAGCTGGTCACGGACTGAGGACCCAGGGTATTGAATGCATTGCATGAGTGATGTTACGGTCACTGAGGACGTTGACAGAGTAGAAGTAGAGGGAGAAGTAGTGGAGCCAGTGGGTAAATGAGGTGATGTGACTGGTGTGATAGTTGCAGGCAGGGTGCAGTGGGTGCGTTGTCCAGCGGCACGTACCCCCTGAAAGAGCTGGGATGGAAGAAGAATAAAAGCCTGGAAATAGCAGTGGGCAGGAATGGGGACCCTCACCCCCAGCTTCCTGGGACCCGGGAGCAAATACCCTCATCATTTGAAGGGCTTCATAGGAAGCTGTCCTTAGAAATAATCATGGTTTGAGTAGAATGAATCCTGTGTATGAATGTTTCTATAAAAAAGTTGGAGGCTGACCTGTGGAAGTACAGCTACACCAATAACGAATCTGTATATAGTATCCATCTATACAATCACAGAAACATGGTATAATACCCCAGAAAAAGTAGACTGATTTGTATCCATGATCAGCATTTTATTTTATTTTTTTTAAGTTTATTTTTATTTATTTTGAGAGAGAGAGAGAGAGAGAAAGAGAGAGCGAGCAAGCAGAGGGAGGGTCAGAGAAAGAGGGAGACAGAATCCCAAGCAGACTCTGCCCTGTCAGCAAAGAGCCCCACATGGGGCTTGAACTCATGAACTGTGAGATCGTGACCCGAACCGGAGTCAAGAGTTGGGCACTTAACCAACTGAGCTGCCCAGGCGCCCCCATGATCAGCATTTTAGTCTAACCCAATACCTTAAAAATGTAGTATCAGGAATGGCTTTTAAAATTCAAATTAAGCAATGATGCTTTGGGCTTGCTGAAACAGGACTCTTTGGAGTCAACAAAATCTTTTTTGGTGGGTGAGAGGCACTAATAATTCCCCATAGTAGGATCAGATAGAAAGAGGGTCTAGTAAATATAAAGTCACTCCTTGGGGACTTCTGGGGAAGATGGCAGAGTAGGAGGACCCTAAGCTCACCTCGTCTCATGGATACAATTAGAGAACACCCACATCCGTGTAAATAACTCAGAGAATGATCCAAAGACTGGCAGAAGAAATTCTCCACAGATGAATGTAGAGAAGAGGCCACATCAAAAATAAGTATATCTATACAAATCAGTCAAGGTATTCACAAGATAAAAGGATATATATAAAGTATGATACAGTAAACCTAAAATGTGGGGGGCAGGGAGAGGAGTAAAGAATGGGCTCAAACTTAAGCAACCATCAACTTAATATAGACTGCTGTATGCAGAAGATGTTTTGTACAAACCTAATTGTAACCACACATCAAAATACAGTAATAAGCATGCAAAAAAAATAAAGAGAAAGGAATCCAAGGAGATCACTAAAGAAATCGAACAAACTGTGAGAGAAGAGAGCAAGAGAAGAAAGGAACAGAGCACTATAAAAACAACCATAAAACAAGTAACAAAATAGCAATAAATACATACCCATCAATAATTACTTTGAATGTAAATAGGCTAAATGCTCCAATCAAAAGCCATAAGGTGATAGAATGGATAAAAAAGCAAGACCCATCTAGATGCTGCCTACAAAAGACACATTTCAGACCTAAAGATACATGCAGATTGAAAGTGAAGGGATGAAAAGCATTTATCATGCAAATGAGAGTGGCAAGAAAGCCAGGGTAGCAATGCTTATATCTGACAAAATAGATTTTAAAACAAAGACTGTAACAGGAGACAAAGAAGGGCATTATATGATCATAAAGGGAACAATCCAACAAGATGATACAACAATTATAAATATTTACACACCCAACATGAGAGCACCCAAATACATAAAACAGCTAATAACAAATATAAAAAGGATAATTGATAGTAATACAATAATAGTAGGGGACTTAAACACCCCAATTACATCAATAATAGATCGTCCACACAGAAAATCTTTAAGGAAACAGTGGCTTTGAATGACACATTGGGCCAGATGGATCTAACAGATATATTCAGAACATTCCATCTCTTTTTTTTTTTTTTTGAGAGAGAGAGAGAGAGAGAGCGAGCGAGAGAGAGCAAGTGAGCAATAGGAGGGGAGGGGCAGAGGAAGAGTGAGAGAGAGAATCTTAAGCAGGTTCTACAGCCAGTGTGGGCCCAGTCTCACGACCATGAGATCATGACCTGAGCCGAAATCAAGAGTTGATCACTTAACCAACTGAACTACCCATATGCACCTAGAACATTCCATCTTAGAATAGCAGAATACACATTCTTTTCAAGTGCACATGGAACATTCTCCAGAATAGATCACATACAAGGCCCCAAGACAAATCTCAACAAATTCAAAAAGATTGAAGTCATACCATGTATCCTTTATAATCATGGCACTGTGAAACTAGAAAACAACCATAAGAAAAAAATCTGGAAAGAACACAAATACATGGAGGTTAAATAACATGTTACTAATAATGAATGGGTCAGCCAAGAAATCAAAAAGGAGATCAAAAAATACATGGAGACAAATGAAAATGAAAACACAATGGTCCAAAATCCTTGGGATGTAGCAAAAGCTGTTCTAAGAGCTAAATTTATAGCAATACAGGCCTACCTCATGGAGCAAGAAAGATCTCTAATAAGCAACCTAACTTTACATGTAAAGGAGCTAGAAAAAGAACAGCCAAAAACCTCAAACCGATAGAAAGAAGGAAATAATAAATATTAGAGCAAAAGTAAATAGAAACTAAAAGAATAATAGAGCAGATCAATGAAAGCTGGTTCTTCGAAAAGACCAACAATCAATAAATCTTTAGCCAGAAAGAAAGAAAAAAAAAGAAAGAAGAAAAGGAAGAGGATTCAAATAAAATCAGAAATGAAAGAGGGGAAATAACAACCAGCACCATGTAAATACAAAGGATTATAAGAGAATATTATGAATAATTATATGCTAACAAATTGTACAACCTAGAAGAAATGGATACATTTATAGAAATATATAACCTCCCAAAACTGAATTAGGAAGAAACAGAAAATTTGAACAGACTAGTTATTAGCAATGAAATTGAATCAGTAATCAAAAAACTCCCAACAAACAGAAGTCCAGGACCAGATGACTTCACAGGTGAATTCAACCAAACATTTAAAGAAGACTTAATACCTAGTTTTTTCAAACTATTCCAATATATAGAAGAGGAAGGAAAGCTTTCAGGTTCATTCTGTGAGGCCAGCATTACCCTGATACCAAAGCCAGATAAAGACCCAAAAAAACCCCAGAACTACATGCTAATATCTCTGATGAACATAGGTGAAAAAATTCTCAACAAAATATTACCAAACAGAATCCAGCAATACATTAAAAAAGTACATTGACAAAGTACAACAGCCACTCATGATAAAAAAAACCCCAACAAAGTAGGTTTAGAAGGAAAATACCTCAACATAATATAGGACATATAGTAAATACCCACAGCTAATGTCACACTCAATGGTGAAAAACTGAATGCTTTTTCCCTAAGGGAAGACAAGACCACTCTCACCACTTTTGTTTAGCATAATACTGGAAGTCCTAGCCATAGCAATTAGACCAGAAAAAGAAATAAAAGGCATCCAAATTGGTAATGAAAAAGTTAAACTTTCACTATCTGCAGATGACCTGATAGATACTATGCAAACTCTCAAGACTCCACCACGAAACTACTAGAATTCAGTGAGGTTGCAGGAATGTGTTGCATTTCAATATACTAATAATGAAGCAGCAGACAGAGAAATTAAGAAAACAATTCCATTGAAAATTGCTCCAAAAATAATAGAATACCTAGGAATAAACTTATCCAAGGAGGTGAAAGACCTGTATCCTAAATACTATAAAACATTGATGAAAGAAATTGACAATGATACAAATGGAAAGACTTTCCATGCTTATGGATTAGAAGAATATATTTGTTCTTCATTTTCCCTTGATTACTTTAAAATTTGTAAGTAAGTGTTGGCTAAGATATATCACAGAAAAGTAATACTTATTTAAAACATTTTTAAGTTTTTTTTTTTTTTTTTGAGAGAGAGAGAGAGAGAGTGTGAGAGTGCACTAGTGGGGGAGTGGTAGAGAGAGAGGGAATCCCAAGCAGGCCCTACACTGTCAGCATGGAGCTTGATGTGGGGCCCAAACCCATGAACCGTGAGATCATGACCTGACCCGAAATCAAGAGTCAGATGTTTAACCAACTGAACCCCTCAGGCACCCTGAAAAGTAATACTTATGATTAAAAAAAAAAGGTTCTAGGTCACTTATTGTAAACTTAGGAACTGAAATTGTGAAACTGACTTGTTCATTATGATTTGATGCTACTTGTCAATCCTGTACACCTGTTCTGTGTGTTGATATATTAAGATAATTAGAGAATCGCAGAATTTATTTTTGAAGGAGATTTTAGATAAGATTTAGTTAAATCTGCCTCAAACTGTCATTTAGACTAATTAAAATCATTGCAGTCCAGCACCCTTTTTGAATGATGACTGACTAGGCTGATTATAATACTAATATTGAATTACCTGTTAGGCTGTAACTCAAATGTACTTTGGAAATTTTGAAAGGAAGAAAATAATTATTGAATTTCTTTCAGCTAATTAATTTGCTTAGGTCAATGATATATGTGACATTTCCATTAGCTGTTAGCCCTATTTAACACAATTTTTTTTTAATCTTTATTTTTGAGAGAGAGAGAATGTGAGCAGGATTCTCTGCTCTGAGAGCTGTCAGCACAGAGCCCATTGCAGGGCTCGGACTCAGAAACTGTGAGATCATGACCTGAGCCAAAGTCAGACGCTTAACCAACTAAGCCATCCAGGTGTCCCAGAACTGTTAGCCCTATTTAACCATTTATATTTGTTTTTGCGTAGCCTAATCTGGTTATTACAACAGTCGAACCGAACTTTTGAACGGTTGGATTGCTTTGCATTAATTATATGTATGATATATGGAATGTATGTTATACATATATTATTATATGGATTATATATGACTCATATATATCGATTGTTTTGCATGAGTTATATATATGGTAAATATTGTGTGTTTATATTTTATTTATTTGGAAAAAGCACATATTCACAGCTACATATATATTAGAGCTTTGCAGGAGGGCAGTGAATTATGTATGATTGCCTCTGATGGGTATCCTCAATCTAGCACTTTGCTTTCTTTAATGTAGTCCATTTCCCCTTGTAGAGAAGGGTCCATTCTCCATGCTTGTAATGCCACTGGGTCAAAATATGCCAATACCCTTATCTGAAGGAATTTATACTTAAAATTTTTTTTTAAATGTTTATTTATTTTTGACAGAGAGAGAGAGAGAGAGAGAGCAGGGGAGGGGCAGAGAGAGAGAAGGAGACACAGAATCCGAAACAGGCTCCAGGCTCTGTGCTGTCCGCGTAGAGCCCAATGCAGGACTCAAACCTACAAACCATGAGATCATGACCTGAGCCAAAGTTGTATACTTAACCGACTGAGCCACCCAGGTGCCCCGAATTAATTTATTGCACAAATAATTTTGTAACAGCAATAATGGAAATAAAAATCTAAGATCACCCAGAGGCCCATTTTCTAAGAATCTAATAGATCAACATTTTATTTATTTATTTTCAGTCCTTTGATATATAAATGCACTTAAAGTTTTTTTTAAAACTAAAAAAAAAATATTTATTTATTTTGAGAGAGAGAGAGAGTAGGCAAGGGGCAGAGAGAGAGAGAGAGAGAGGGAGAGGGAGAGAGAGAATCCCAAGCAGGCTCCACACGCAGCACAAAGCCTGATGTGGGGCTCAATTTCAACAACCACGAGATCATGACCTGAGCTGAAATCAAGAGTTGGATGCTTAAATGAGCCATCCAGGCACCCAAATGCATGCTTTTTATTTTAAACCATAATTTTAGTCATAGCTAGCATGTATCTTTTAATTCAGCACTGTTCCCCATCATTAATATCACACGTTCAGCATAGATGAATGTTTGTAATTGTAGAATGTATTTGGGAGATTTATTTATTTATTTATTTATTTATTTATTTATTTATTTATGGTAAAATAGAAGAGCTTTGTTTACTGCCATGAACATTTCTTTCTTTCTTTCTTTCTTTTTTTTTATGTTTATTTTGAGAGACAGAGACAGAGCATGAGTCGGGGAGGGGTAGAGGGAGAGTGAGACACAGGATCCGAAGCAGGCTCCAGGCTCCGAGCTGCCAGCACAGAGCCCGATGCGGGGCTCAAACTCATGAACTGTGCGATCATGACCTGAGCCGCAGTCTGACGCTGAACCGACTGAGCCACCCAGGCGCCCCCGTGAACATTTCTGACTAACGGGAGTAGCAAGATTCAAGGAGAAACTTCGCTGAAGTTAGCCTAATACTTAATTAGCAGTTTAGATTGAGATTTCATGGTCATAAAGTTGATCCCTGTTCTGGTATTTAGGTGAGGATAATCTTATTAGAATGTCACAGAGCTTGATTTAAAAAAAAAACAGTTATTGAACACAGTTTTCTGTGGGTGAAGGCATCTTCTTTCCTGGACTACTTTGCCCACGAAGAGGGAGTTTCGGGCGCTGTAGAAATGTGGGACATTTTCGTTAGAGTGTAAAACCAAGACTGTGTGTGGGTAGGGGAGGTCTGCACAGGACAAACACTCAGGAATGCACGGGAGGAGATTTTCCAGGGCTTCTTGTAAAACCTTGAATGAAAGGAGTGACCTGATTTACACAGTGCCCCTAATTCTTTTTTCTAGGTTAAAAAAAGTTGAATTTGAAGTTTTGCAGGGTAAAAACTGCTTATTGTTAGAACCTGATGAAACCAAGATGTTATTGTGTGAGGTTGAAAATGGTTTCGCTCTTTGCTTTCTCTCTAGAAGTAATAGTTTTCGTTTAATATTTTATTTTGGTTTTATATGAAAAACATAAATAACTTTCTATTCCACTAGATTGTTTAGTTTTGTCCCTTGGACCTTGTCAAATAAACTGACAACTACATTGTTCAGATCGCTTGGAAACAAATAATTTTGTTATTAAGTTGAAATGGCATCATGATGGTTTGATTTAAAATGATGGTGGAAATCAGGGTAGCTTATACAAGTGTGATATTAGATTTTTACTATGTGTTCTTTGCGTGCCTGCTTTTAGTATAATCTTCACTTTTTTAAAGTTTGTGGAATTCTTTTTATAAAGTTAACTTTTTGGTGGATTTTGGAAAGTTTGCCTGGAATGCTTCAATATTAGAAAGTATTTTCCCCCTCTTTATAGATTTTAATTAAAGATTAATTATTGAGCGAGCTGTTTAATATTTTTACCTTTTGATAAATGATATGGATTTACAGAACAGATAAATTAAGGTAAATTACTTTCTCCTTTAGAAAGTAATTACTGTAAAAGGGTTTTAAGACCAGCTTCCTGAGGTGTTTAAAATAAGACTTGATTAGCTAAAGTGTAACTTACCAATATTTTTTAGCATGTGATACATTTAGGCATTTTCCTTGCTGTTTGTATCATTTATGGCGTTTTTCTGGAGCCTTTCACAGCAGAGGTAAGTGCGTACGTCTGATGCATTCGTGGCTGAGCTTCCCAGTTGGCACGGACAATTTATTAATGACGCCAAGATTTGGGTTCGGTCCCCGGACAAGCCAGTTACTGTAATTTCTCTCTGTGTTCTATGCGTTAGGTTGGACTAGTTTTCACTGAATGCCTGTGAACATGTAGGAGCAGATATTTTGGGTACAACACTTTGCAATTTGAGCAATTTGAGAACAACTGGTATGTTTATTGCCATAGAGAATGGGAATGATTATGGAGAGGTTTCCCCCAAGTTCAGTGTTACGGTTAGCCAAAGGTTAACCAGAAAGCTGCTTTTACTTCCCTCATGATTTTTGAAAATAATTCCAAAATACACGGGAACTAAGCCATGGTTGAAGCTTAGTGCACACTTTGCACTAGAATAGAAGCATACTCATTGTGTTTTCATTTGGGGCTTATTATAAGCTGTTTTAAGATCATCGTTCTTACCATCCTTCATGGTTAATTCTCTAGATGATTTCGCAGACTGAATCAAAAATGTTTAGCATTCTGGGAGACCTGTAAAGATCATCTAGTTTAATTTTCTCACCTTACACGTGAAGAAATATGATTCTCAGGGAATCTGGGAAGGTCACACAGCATGTTAGATTCAGCTCCAAGGTTAGAATCCAGGTTCCTTTACCAGTTTGACCCACTCCCCCTGCCGTGTTCCCAGGGAGTGGGGCCTTTACCCACCCAGGATATCAGCTTCCAGCCTTAGCATTTGCTTTCTTCTTTATTGGAATTAGCTTACAGGTAAAGCATTCTAGTGAAATCTTCTGAGATATTACTGTGACCCGTTTTAAATTTAGAGTGTATATGCCCAAATCCATGTAAAACTTGACATTCTTACTGAAGACATGACTTTCTGGATATGCAAATTTACCCATTATTTCTTTATGCAGGCATTTCTAAACAAAACTGGGATTGAAAAATAAAATATCAAAATGACTAAAAAACCCCAAAAGATAGTGAGGAAAGATTTTTGTGGGGGAGGGGACAGTAAGAACTTTTGAGTATGTGCTTATGTGCTAAGTGATTAAAAAGTATTCAAAAGGATATAAGTGGGATGGTTGCTGATTCCTATTCTTAAGTGTTTGGGAATTTTGCATAGTGCGGAAAACACCTTTTGACAGAAACAGTGGGTATGTAAAGCTAAATCACAGTTATCTTATTTTCCATCACTTGTGGAATTATCCCCTTTTCTGAGAATTGTTTTAAATAACATTTTAGTTCAGTTATTATTTACTTTGCTCACTTAAGTGTGGCTGTCACCAGCAGCTCAAATAGTGACATCCCAGAAAATTCTGGAAACCAGACTTCTTGCTCAAGTTTAGCTGTTCTACGCTTAATCCACAGTCATTTAGGGAAGGAGATTCCCATCTGAGCAGTTGTTAAAAAATACTTACACAATGTTTTGTGACTTTTTTTTGTTTCCTTAACTTCATGACGGATTCCCAAACCATATGCAAATGATTTTCAAGTATCCACTGTTTAGAATTATCTGAACCCCTTCTCTGTTAGTGTGTGTAATTGAGCTTTGATCACAAACAGCTGTGTTAAGTCTTGGCCGGACAGATGAAAGGTATGATACTGAGAGGAAAGTAATCTGGAAGGCTCTAAAACCCATTTAGATATTTTATATGCTAACAAAATGTATGTGAGCGTTTCAGTCAGGACCTTTTTGTTGCAAGTGCCAGAAAACTCAACACTATCTGGCATTAGGATTGTTGGCTCAGGTCCCAGGGGGGTCAGGGGTGAAAGTGGCTTTTTAGGGCAGGGCCGCCTGCGGGTGCTCAGAGGATGTCATTCGGGGCCCAGTTTCACTCCGTCTCTCAAGTCTGTGTCTTCTGCGACAACTCCATTTTCAGGTTGGCTTACCTCACGTGGTTGCAAGATGGCTGCCACACCTTCAACCTATATCCTTGTAGGAATTTAGGGGAGAGAGGCCCCCACCAATGAGGTCACCATTTCTATCCGGCCACGATTGGATATGTGTCCGTGGCTGAACGAATCACTGAGATACGGGAATGTAGCATCCCTGCCAATTCCATGTGACATTGGCCACCTTTGGAAAGAGCTGAGTTTTCAAAAGAAAGTAAGGGTGTCGTACCAAAAGGAGTGATGGATAAGAGGCGGTCAAAGAGTAGCAGGTACTGACCATGATACGGATCACATTTTGTGTTTTCCATCTATAAAATAACCATTTTGTAATTCTGCAGGTTTATTGTGAAATGCAGGAGAATCCTTTATCTTGTAATAACGGGAAGGAGCGAGACTTACGTTAACCTTTTTTTTGGGCCCGTGTCAGTATCTGAGGCGCTGTGGGCAGACTGTCCCTCCAGCAGTGAACCATTTGCCTGTTTCACAACTTTCTCAGGTCTCTATGGAGCCTATGCTCCTCTGACCCATGAGGTCTGACCTTGTACCCACGTGGTAGAGGGGGAATGAAATCACCTGTGTGCTCAAGTGGGGGATCCTCAGGGTTTTTTTTTTTTTTAGTGAGGGGGGTGTGAACATAGAAGTACAGGAGGCTTCTGAGGCTTCTGTGGGATTTGTTGAGCACAGTTCTGGTCAGACCCTGGAAAGCGTGGCATTTTGTCTGGTTAGAAGGGAGAAATAATACATTGAAAATGTGCTCGGTCTATAAGATGACTTCAAAGAATATTGGTACTTTTGTAGAAAATAACTCGAACGATTAGCTCACCAGAGCGGCAAGAAGATGCAGGTGCTGGGCCGGTGATCACCCTGCTAAGCTTCTAACCGGCGCCTTTTCTGGAGCTCAGGGTGGTGGTAGTGCCATCACGCGCTGGCCTCGAGGTATGAGAGGCTCTCTCTGCTTCAGTGACCCCTGATGACACTTCGCTGACTTACCAGTAAGGACCCTGCTTCACGATGGTCGTCTCTACTCCACCGACCGTCCTTGGGTTGAGCGAAGGCGAGGCGCTGGGGAGCATGAGGACAGGGTGGAGACCCAGGAGGGATGTGCCCAGAGAATGCAGGGGCCCCCTCACCAAAGCTGCGGTGTCCGGATTTTACCCAAGGGCAGTGTAGACACATCGGTGAGTTTTCGACTAAGGAACGAAGACCCCAGGTTTGGAGTTTTGGGAGCTCCCTTAGGATGCGTTTGGCAGAGGCAAGACAGAGGCATTGGTCGGAAGGTTCTGCAGCTGTCAGAGTGTGGCTGGAGCATGGTAGCCGTGGTGGGGCTGGGAAGGAGTGGGATTGATTTGAGGTATGGAGGAAAGAAACTCATTGGCCTCTCTGGCTGGGAGTTGAGTGGAACGAGCTGGAGGAAGAGGAGGGTGAGGAAACTGGAAGCCTAGAATGAGCTTGTTAATTTTGCCATGTCAGGAGCAGGGTAGACTTACAGAGAAGTAATCGTGTACTAATTGTGCATTTTTCACTTAGAAAGGTAAAAGGGGTTGCGGTTCCGATTAGAGTATTTAATCAGAGATGAGCCTTTCCTGGTCCTGGGATTAAAAGGTCTCAAACCAGGAGAGTGTTTAGGAAGCTGGGACATTTATGGTTGGGCCAACTGAAATCTAATTTGGGGTCTGTCCTTTAACTGGGGGGACTGCCTAGCTGACTGCATACATTTATCGTATTTAGTTCCTTAATTTCTTTTGCAGTGTTTCCCGAAGTGTTGGGAGCCTGGATTATTTAAATTTAGGAGATGCATTTTTATTTTTTTTTTTAATTTTAATGAATTAATGTATTAATTTATTATTTCTATTATTATTTATTATGGTTCTAGAAGTCTTAGCCAAGACAATTAAACAATGGGAAGAAACGAGTGAGCCAAACCGCATAGGAGAAGGGCCATTTATAATTGTTTTCAGATGATAAAATTATATACCTGGGTATTTGAAGAGAGCCAACTGAAAAACTATAGAAAAGAGAACTAAATAAGATGGAAGTTTGTAAACTGATGTACTGAAATAACAATTTTCTTAATATAAGTAACAACCCTCTAGAAAATAAAAAGGACGAAAGGTTCCTTTCATAAAAACAACAACAACAAAGGATTAAATACTTAGGAAAACATTTAAAAAGCTATGTTTAATCGTAGTGCTATAGGAATTATTTGTTGAGCACTTCCTGTTGCCAACTGCTTAGGAAACGTATTTTTAAAAGGGTTTTATGTTTCGCCCAATGATCTAGGATTAATTTTTAAATGTGATGTATTATTTTATTCTTTTGGGGCAAATACTATTTTTCCTATTGTTTTTGAACAAATACTAGGGATAAGCAGGGAGATTTGGCTTGAGTTCCAGAGAAAATCAGAGATGTAATGATGATTCCTTGCATTGCACTGCTGAATTGAAAAATTGTACTTCAGGGGCACCTGAGTGGCTCAGTTGGTTAAGGGTCCGACTTCGGCTCAGGTCTTGAACTCACGAAACATGAGTTCGAGCCCCGCATTGGGCTCTGTGCTGACAGCTTGGAGCCTGGAGCCTGCTTCGGATTCTGTGTCTCCCTCTCTCTCTGCCCCTCCCCTGCTCACACTGTCTCTCTGTCTCTCCGTCAAAAATAAATAGATTAAAAAATTTTTGAAAAAAAAAGAAATTGTACTTCATAACCTGGTACTTCACACACTTGATGTATAACGGCAAATGGTAGTTGGCAGGAAACTTTGAAAGGTAGCATTCTAATGCTTTTGTTCCATTTGCCTTTTAAGCCTGCACGCTAGTTGGAGCAGACATCGCTGGTGTCACAATTTGGGATGCTTGAATTTCAGGCAGAGGAATTGCACAGCGATTGGGTTTGGTGGAATTAGCCTTTATCTGGCTTAGGCTCCTCCTCCTTCTCTTCGTGGAGCGGGGGGCAGGGGTGCGGGAGCGGGGAGGGCGCCTGCAGTGTCTCTGTCCCCTCCTGCAATCAGCCTGCTGGCTCGTTGTGTGAGCCGTTATCAATTTCAGTTGCCATGGTTTGTTACTTCTATTTGTACTATAACTAGAAATTTGATAAGGTTATGTGCCTGTCAGGTGATTTAGATGTCAGGTGTAGATGCAGGGAAGCAATTTTGACAAGGCAAACATTGGAGCAAAGAGGCGGGGGGGGGGGGGGGGGGGGGGGACAAGGATGACCCACGACAGAAGAAAGTAAAATCTCTTGCGGCCTCACTTTTCTTTCTCTTTTAACTTTAGGTCAGTACTTGAACCTCTTTAATTTGTCCCTTCTTAAGTGAATGTGACAGGGTGACTTCCGGCTTCTCTCAAAAGGGCAGGGAAATGGAGGTCTGCCTTTGGAGGGTAGATGCTGGCATTTAGGGAGCTTTGACTCTGGATGTTCTGATAAAAACATCTGGGTCTGGAAACTTTATCTTTGACTGAAGCTGAGATTAAGGTCTTAGAAGACAAGGTTTATTAATGCCAGTGTCTGTCACATATGTGTATCACAGACAGCCTCGTATTTAAAAAAAATGTTTTCATGTGAGAATAGTTGACACTCAGCGTTACGTTAGTTTCAGGTGTATAACATAGTGATTCAGCTTCTCTACACGTTACGTTACGCTGACCGTAAGTGTAGCTGCTGTCTGTCGCCATAGAATGCTACTACAATATCATTGATGCAGTCCCTGTGCTGTGTCTTTCAGACCCGTGACCCTTCATCCACCTTGCTCCCACCCCGTCCCCTTCCCTCTGGCAACCACTAGTGTGTTCTCTAGATTTACAGGCCTGATTCCGCCTTTTGTTTGTTTGTTCATTTGTTTTGTCTTAGATGTCACATATGAGTGAACTCCTGGTGTCTGTTTTTCCCCCGCCTGGCTCATTTCACTCAGCATCGTACCCTCTGGGTCTGCCTACGTTGTCGCAAATGGCAAGCTCTCGTCCATTCCATCGTATAATATACACCACGTCTTCTTGATCCATTCATGTGTTGATGGACACTCAGGTTGCTTCCGTATTTTGCTTACTGCCAATTCTGCTGCATACATCCTTTGGAATTAGTGTTTTTGTTTCCTTTGGGTAAATACTCAGGAGTGGAAGTCCTAGATCATATGGTATTTCTATTTTAAAATTTTCGAGGAACATCCATACTGGTTTCCACCGTGGTTGTACCGGTTTACATCCCCACCAACAGCACACAAGCGTTCTTTTTACTCTACATCCTTGCCAGCACTTGTTATTTCTTGTGTTTTTGATTTTGGCCATTCTGACAGGTATGAGGTGCCATCTCATTGTGGTTTTGATTTGCATTTCCCTGATGATGAGGGATGTTGAGTATCTTTCCATGGGTCTGTTGGCCCTCTGGATGTCTTCTTTAGAAAAACATCTATTCAGGTCCTCTGCCCATATTTTAATCAGATTTTTTTTTTTTTTTTTTTTTTTTTTGGTGCTGAGTATTCTAAGTTCTGTATATATTTTGGACATTAGCCCCTTCTCAGGTCATTTGCAGATATCTTCTCCCATTTGGTGGGTTGTCTTTTTGTTTTGTTGATGGTTTCCTAGGTTGCACAACAGCTTTTTATTTTGACACAGACCCAATAGTTTAATTTTGAGAGAGCCTAGAGTTTTTAGTAAGCCTCAAGCATCTTTCTGCTAAGTGGAGGTAAAGGCCCAGTGCTTTGCAGCCATGTTATTGTCCTGTGTTCTGCAGTCCAGGCAGTGAGGCCGTGAGTATCGCTCATTGGCTTGCCATGTTGTCTGTTGGATGAGCAGTTGGAACAATGATTTATAGATTTAAATTTCTTAGACCCCTTCAGTTTTTTTTCTTGATTGATTAAATAATATGTACCTTTGAGCTTTCCCAATATCTAAATCTCTTTACAGTCAGATATATATAGGTAGATATAGACACAGATATAGATATCTGTAGATATCTCTCTCTCTCTCTCTCTCTCTCTCTCTCTCCATACATCGAGAGAGGGCTCTGCTGTGGTATCTACCTCAGCAGAACATTTCCCATTTTGCTCCTGGGAAGCTGGCCAGTAGATACCCCAGTAAAGGTTAACATGACCAAGAGTCCCTGCTGAAGTTGTGGGCAGGCTTCTAGTATTTTGCTGCTTGGTTTTGTGAAATTTATGGAATCAATGTGGGTATTCAGTGTAACTCATCTTGACAGGGGTTTCATTATACTCTGCAAGCACAATTCAAAGAAATAATGAATTTATATGCAGGGTAGTTGTGTTTGAGTTTATTTAAAGAAATGAGCCACACACAATCACTATAATAGCTCCTGCTCCTGGAGTATTAATGGTGCTGACAAAGAGAAAACTCAGACCAGATGGTTTCCAAACAGTGGAACCACCTGGCTCTTTGGCAATGGCAGCCTATCTCCGTTTCTCAAATAGCTGTACTCTCACGCACCGTGAAATGTTTAAGTGAGACGTTCGTAGGCTCAGGCAGAATGGCATTCTAGAATCGGAATTATTAAGAGACACTTGTCCATGTCGCTTCACCCTGGGTCCCCTCTCCCACTTCTATTACTTTTAGAGTCCCGTTTTTTTTTTCTTTTTCTTTTTACTCTTTGTAACTATAAAAGCCAGGTATTTCTATTTCCGCATTGAAAAGAAAAAAAGGATATTGCTTCTTGAGGTGCTTATTCCGGAGGGAGAAGAAAAACCTTTTGTTCTTTTGGGGAACGGACTCACTGGGACCCTGTTAGTGTTTCCGACCCAAGGGGAGTCTCTCAGGTCAGCAAGGGAGCAACGTAATTGCATCTGTAGCACCATGAAATGACGCTGCAACGTGAAACTTGGAACTTCATAAAAATACAGCCAAGATAATAATCGATGTGCAGACTTATGCAGTAGTTTTTCTAATTATAATGTTAAACTCTGGATTTTCTTGAGTTACTTTAGTGTCTGATTTTTCATGTTAAATAAGAGTTAATTTAAAAGTAAACATTGAATAATCTACAAAATTTTCTAAGTTAGGACTGTAAGACAGTGATCATTAAAAAGTTTTTTTTGATGTTTATTTTGGGGAGAGACAGAGTGCGGGAGGGGGAGGAGCAGAGAGAGAGGGAGACACAGAATTCGAAGCAGGCTCCAAGCTCCGAGCTGTCAGCTCAGAGCCTGATGCAGGGCTTGAACTCACGAACCTACAAAATCATGACCTGAGTGGAAGTCGTATGCTTAACTGACTGAGCCACCCAGGTTTCCTAAGACAGTGGTCATTTTAAAGTTTCATTTTGAAGCATCACAGTTATCTTAGTTATTTACCCACTTACCTACTAAGTATCTAATTGGTAGTGTGTGCAACCATTAAAGATACAATACTGGCTAATGCATGCAACATGTAAGACAATTTAAAAATTATTTGGGGCACCTGGGTGGCTCAGTCAGTTAATCGTCCAACTCTTGGTTTCGGCTCAGGTTGTGATCTCACGGTTCTTCGGATCAAGTCCCACGTTGGGCTCCCCGCTGACAGTGTGGAGCCTGCTTGGGATTCTCTCTCTCCCTCTCTCTGCCCCTCCCTGGCCTCAAAATAAATAAATGAACTTAAAAAAAGTATTTAAGATCTGGTTTACACTGTTGTTTAAAATCTAGTCTTTCGAAAGAAATAATGGTGTATTTTCATCAAATGTGCATTTTGATCTTAGTGGAAGATTGAGGTTTACAAAATGTTTGAATTGCCATCTTGTTTTTTTTTTTTTTTTAATTTTTTTTCCCCAACGTTTATTTATTTTTGGGACAGAGAGAGACAGAGCATGAATGGGGGAGGGGCAGAGAGAGAGGGAGACACAGAATCGGAAACATGCTCCAGGCTCTGAGCCATCAGCCCAGAGCCTGATGCGGGGCTCGAACTCACGGACCGCGAGATCGTGACCTGGCTGAAGTCGGACGCTTAACTGACTGCGCCACCCAGGCGCCCCTGAATTGCCATCTTGTAACATGATGTGGTAGAAGGAGCAAGGGCTTTCCGGAAGCAGATCCGGGTTTGAATCCAGACTCTACCACTCACCAGATGCTCGTGCTAGACTTGCGCCTTAATCACTACGTCACAGTTTCCTACATTAGTTAGGATTCTTGGCTGCAAGGGACAGAAAACCTAACCTTTGAACAAGGTGATCGTTTCTTTTGGGGGTATTAGGCTACAAAAGTTCAAGGGCAGGAACACGCCTGTTTGGGCTTCAGGAATGGTAGGAATCAGAAATCAGATGCCACCAGGTCGAGACTCTCTTTGTGGCAGGTTAAGCTTCACCTGTTCCTGTGGATTCTGGTGGTGGTAGACGTGGCTATAGATGGTTCCGAAGTTTTAAGTATCTTAGAGTTGTAGTTGCTAGAGGCTGAAACTCACTGTGTGCTGTGGGTTCCGGTTCCCAAATCCCCCAAACATCCTGACTTGGACGAGTTTAGGCCAGACACTTGACTACCTTTGGGCCGGTCCACGGTGGTTATGGAAGTGCCTCTTGAGAAGACACAAATGGATGGATTGAGGCATGAGACCCTTACTAAGAAGGAAGGAGGTCCAAGGTGGACACACAATGGGTTTCTACTATATTTCCTATGTGTAAAGAATGGGAAAATAGATATTGCTTTTGCAGAGTGATTTTGAAGATTCAGTGAGAGAGTCTGTCAAATGGATGATGCAACGTCTCATACCTCGTAGCTTTTTATTTATTATTTTTTTAATGTTTATTTCTGAGGGGGGGGGAGGGGAAAAGAGTGAGGGAGACACAGAATCCGAAGCAGGTTCCAGGCTATGAGCTGTCAGCCCAATGTGGGGCTCAAACCCACGAACCGAAAGACCGTGACCTGAGCCGAAGCGGGACGCTCAACCGACTGAGCCACCCAGGCACCCCGATTGTAGCTCTTTGATAAGTCATAGCTGGTATTACAGAGAGGCAAGCAAACCGCATTTCTCAAAACTGACACCTGTAATCCATGTGAAACTCTCACTCCTACGATGCCTAAGAAACCATAATTCTTTACTTCGTTCTTCAACACTGAGCATGTATTTATTTCTAATCATTTCTTCCCTATGGAAGACCTGAATTACTACTAAGTTTCTGGTCGTAGCATAGATAGGTTAATAACTTGTCAAAATTTCTAGGCAATTTATGTTTTAAAGAAAATTCTGTGCTAAGAATTTCATCTTGTAATTTTTTTTTTTTTTTTAATTAAAATATCTTGCCAAGATCCATGGGATTTTCTGGCTGGCGAAAGGTATCTGTCATGGAAGCTCTTCTCAATGTCATTTGTGTGCACATTAAGTATAATGTGTTTAGATTTATTCTCCCTCTGCATTCTTTTTGTTTGTTTGTATTTGCTGTGTTACAGTTTTTATTTTCCTTTCTTTCAGTTGTAGAAGTGAAAGAAATGTGTTTTCTTACAGGAAAGCAGTCGGTGTTGCCCGAAGGATAATGCCATTGCAGGTGTAGGAGGGTCGTTAGGACCCATGTTAATGACATTATCAATCTGTTAGGGAGCAGGCATATGTAAGAAAAGGGAGGAATCATCTGTCACTTCCATCAGCTGTGACTCTTTGAGATTAAGGACAGGTTATTTTCACTTTCACGACTGTTCTCTGTTTGTTCAGCTGTTTACATTTAGCTTGATTCTTGACTTTATCCTTATTTCTTTTCTTCACTGGAGTTTAGATGTAGCTTTCTTTTCTGAATTCCTAATTTCCTAATTGGGTTTTCTTCCTAACTGGGAATTACCCATTTCCCAATACTCTATAATTCAAAGTGTGCACGCAGGGACTGTTCCTTCTCGTAGCTTACTGTCCTTTCTTTCCTTAATTTAACCTTGCGTGATATCTTCTGGTTCAAAATAATTTCAATAATATTCTAATCTGTGTGTGAATTAGGCTGTTTATATGTAAAAATCATAATCATGTAATGGGATGAGGCTGGCTGTCTCTAAAGGATTAAGAGTTAAGAGAACACGTGTCCAGAAATCAAAATCCATCAATTGTCTGAATTATTAAATGTTATTTAAAAAGTAACATGGCAACGTAAATCAGCAGTAGTCAGGCTCTGTGAGCCAATCATTCTTCAGTAGTGCATCAGGTATTAGAATATTAATTGTTTTTTGCTCCTTTAGTACCCGAATAGTTAATTGGATGATACTTTAGTTTCCTGAAAAAGTTAATCATCACCACATACTTAATTTATTCCCCAGAGTAACGTATAACTCATAGGCAGAACTTGGTAGATTAGTTACATTTTCTTCCTGTAAAATTCCTGGTGAAAATATGCATTATGTGTATATATTTTAGGCTCTAATTTTCTTCATTAACGTGGATATGATTTTCTGGTTTGAATCAATATTTCCACCAATACTACAGTTTGGGTGACAGCGTTCCTCCCCCACCCCCGGCCTGACCCTCACCCATAGGAAATTTACACAGTTGTCTCTTTCAAAAGAGATATCCCAAGACGCATTTTGAATGAAAAGTATGATAATTTTTGTCCCTTTTATGGCACTGTAAGTTCCACTGCAGATAAAGAATTCTCTAAAATTCTTTTATACAAATCTTCCGGCATCCTCTGCTAAGAAATATTTGGTTGGTTCCACACTCCTCTGTGTCCTTATTTACAGGACATTTTTATATCTTATGTGTGCTCAGTTTGATGTTTGTCACTTTGCGTTTTCTCACTGTCAGCTGAATCGAAGGATAATGTCTGGGGAGGTGCTGGAGAGAGACTTGGGTCTCCTATTGTCTCTGTCATCTCACATTTCCTTTCTTCATCGATGAAAATGGGCATGAAAATGTGTACTTGCTAGCATTTATCTGACGATGATATAGGCAAAGCACATTTTATTTTTTTATTTAAAACATTTTTTTTTAACATTTATTCATTTTCGAAAGACAGAGAGAGACAGAGCGTGAATGGGGGAGGGGCAGAGAGAGAGAGGGAGACACAGAATCGGAAGCAGGCTCCAGGCTCCGAGCTGTCAGCACAGAGCCCGATTCGGGGCTTGAACTCACGGACCGCAAGATCATGACCCAAGCCGAAGTCGGCCGCCCAACCGACTGAGCCACCCAGGCGCCCCAAAGCACATTTTAATTGTTTGCTTATTTATATTCTATTTCGATCCCCAAAAGACTGAAGGGGCTCCCTAATGCAGGGGGCATGGAGCCTGGCCCCCGTGCTGAGATGTGTTCCTAGCCACTTGGCTACTTTTAGTACGTCAGCACATGCCTGTGGAAATCGAGTGCTGAGCACTCCTTACACATCGTGGCTTGGCCTTCCCAGCCTGACTCTGCTCACTTGATCCAGAAAGCGCTCAGTACAATGCCTGGGACCCTGAGAACTCATAGATGTCAGCTTCTATTATCATCATCTCATTAATTCTCACAAAGGTGCTATTGATGCCATATTACTGTTATACTTATTTTGTACATGAGGAAACTGAGGCTCAGAGAGATTAAGTAACTAGCTTAAGGTCACACAGCTATTAAGAGGCAGAACCAGGCTTTAAGAGGAGTTTGTCAAAATCCTGAGCCTGAGCTGTTAATCCATAAGCTACCCTTTAGGGTTGTGGGGGTTATGTTTTTTATGTTTTTGTTTTTGTTTTTGTTTTTGAGAGAGAAAGGGAGAGAGTACGAGATGGAGAGGGGCAGAGAAGGAGGGAGACAGTATCCAAAGCAGGCTCCAAGCTATCAGCACAGAGCCCGACGCAGGGCTCGAACTCATGAACCGCAAGGTCATGACCTGAGCCGAAGTCAGACACTTAATCGACCGAGCCACCCAGGCGCCCCATATTTTTAACTATCTTAGCTTATTGAGGAATTAATTAAGATGTGCTTTATGTATTCTGAACATTTGCTTAGAATAAAATTTAGATTTCAATGTGTCTTAAGTGAAGGAACTCCAACTCTGATGAAGCTGGACTGTGAATACACATAAAATACTGACAGATCTGTAAATACCAGGAAGTACCTCTGTGAATACAGTAGAAGGCTAATTTGAGGCTTAGAAACCTACGAAAATTATTTTAATGCTTTTTAATCATGTTTGAAAAGGTAATTAAAAATTTAATTTTATTTAATTAACCATAAATGTACAAATTATGAGATTAATTTATTAAAAAAATTCTCTTTTCAGCTCATTTGACTTCACATTTGTTAAAATTAACTCTGTCATAAAAAAAAGCCCTTAATCAGATTTTCCTTTGTGGTCGATTCCCGTCTAGCATTGTGACATTAGCCAATTTTCTGGATTTTAGATGTAAAAAATACAAAACTAGATGGCAATCAATCACAAAATAGTTATTGAGCTTTGAATATATACTTAGCGCCAAGCAAAATGCGTTGCACGAGAAAGCAGCATATGGCCCGTGTTCTCTAGTACTTTACAATCTATGGAGCTATACACGACGGTACATAAATTGAGTGCTAAATTTTTCAGATCGAACTAGGAATTCTGCATGTAATGAAAAATCTTGCTACTCTCACAATCTCCCCCCTCCCCCACCTTGAAGAAATGAAAAGGATCCATCATGTCATAAAAGGCAGTCAAATTGGTCACTGGTTTCACTGTATCAGATGGACACTTAAAAATTTTTTTTTTTAATGTTTATTTATTTTTGAGACAGAGAGAGACAGAGCATAAATGGGGGAGGGTCAGCGAGAGGGAGACACAGAATCTGAAGCAGGCTCCAGGCTCTGAGCTGTCAGCACAGAGCCCGACGCGGGGCTCGAACTCATGGACCGCGAGATCATGACCTGAGCCGAAGTCGGACGCTTAACTGACTGAGCCACCCAGGCGCCCCCTGTGTGAAATAAAGGGCAGGATAACATGAAACAGTAATAAATATGCCTTTAGATTTTAGGTTTCCGTTAAACATATTCTGACAAGGTAAGCTGCTTTAAGGCTGAATAATGTTCTCTTTTTGCTTACCCTTCACCCCTGGATTCTTCTTAGCCGTCTGGTCTATTGTGATAGGCCCGGTACTCCCTTATCCTGCTAGGATTCCTCATTAACCCATGTTTGCAATCCTTTTTGCAACATCCTTTCTCCCTCTCTCGATTTCTATTTTTCCTGCCTTTTTGCTTCTGCTCTCTCTCCTCCAATACGGTGAAGCAGCTTCATTAAGGTGAAGAAATGAGCGACAAACTTCACTTTCTGCGTATGGATGCCCACTGGCCAGGTCACTCGCCATTTATGGAAAGCCCAAGTTTGGGCACCTCAGCTTCCCCGTCAGGGGTTTTAAAACTCTGTCCCTGCTTTCTTTGAGAATGTTTCAGGGGTTCCTGGGTGGCTCAGTCGGTTAGGCATTGCCTTTGGTTCAGGTCATGATCTCGTGGTTCATGGGTTCGAGCCCCACATAGGACTCTATGCTGACAGCTCAGAGCCTGGGGCCCGCTTCGGATTCTGTGTCTCCCTCTCTCTCTGCCCCTCCCCGGCTCGCGCTCTGTCTCTCTCTGTCTCTCAGAAATAAATAAATATTAAAAAAAAACTCTTAAAAAAAAAGAAAATGGTTTATGGTAAAAGATTTGACCAATACAAAAGAATGTACGGAGTATCCAGGTAAGTTTCAAGGCATGATAACAAAGGATCGCATGTGGATCTGCCTTCCAGCTTGAGCATGTGAACGTCAGGACCAGAGAAGCTCTCTGGACATCCTTCCATGAGCAGATCTCACAACAACTCTGGATGGTGCCCTTAGCAAGTCCCCTTTCCTCCCTTTATTTAGCACATATGTACGTGTTCTTTGCCTCTTTTCCCTTCAACAAAACGTTTCTGAGGTTCGTGCGTATGGTTCCGTGTAGCTGTAGTTCATTTATTTTCACTCCTGGATAATACTGCGTTATATGAATAAAACCTAGATTATGTAAATTATAATTTTAATTATATTATATGAATATAATTTTTTCACTCGCCTGTGCATAGATATTTAGGTTGTTTCCAATTTTTTTTGATAATACAGTTATTATGAACATGCTGGTCTCTGTCCCTAAGTGCTCCGGGCAAGGGTTTCTATGGAGATGAGAACAGCTGGGGGTGGGGCCGCTGGGATGTGGGATGTGCTCATCCTTGACTTCACTGCCGCCTCTGATGTACTCTCCCTTTAGTTCGTTGTCTGACAATTTACCAGACCGTGGCTGCACATGGCTTCTTTCATCGGAAATGAGTCTCTGGCTTTTCGGTTGTGTGGTTACTTATACAGTTACTTGTACGGTTATAATATTAATAATTATGGCCCTTGCAGCATTCGGGGGAGAGGATTTGTATCTCAGAATTAGCAAATAATTCAACTTACATCTCCGTTCACCATTTTGCTTTATTTTTTTTTAATGTTTTATTTATTTTTGAGAGAAAGAGAGAGAGATAGACTATGAGCAGGGGAGGGACAGAGAGAGAGAGGGAGACACAGAATCCGAAGCAGGCTCCAGGCTCCGAGCTGTCAGCACAGAGCCCGGTGCGGGGCTCGAACTCACGAGCCGTGAGATCATGACGTGAGCCAAAGTTGGGCACTTAACCCCCTGTGCCACCCAGGCGCCCCACCATTTTGCTTTTAATAAGTCTTCCTTTTCAGTCATTCTGAGCCTTCTTCTTAAGCTGGGCCAGAACCACCCTGGTTTCCAGGCTCTTCCTCTGTGTGAACTTGGGAGGGGTACTTGCTGGTGTCTCCAAACAGAATGTCGCCGAGCATGTACACGCTGGCAGAAATAATCATACGTAAGCCACAAAGGTCATTTTTGAAATTTAGAGGCAAGGACAAAAGTAGTGTTTCCTGGCGACCTACTGATGGCCTGTCCTTGCTTGATGCTTTCGTATGTTAACTTTAACCCTCCAGATATTGTGTAGCATATTGCTTTTTATTTTCTTTTCTTTTTCCGTTTTATAGCTGAAGATCAGGAGTGTTAGAAAAATTGAACAAACTAAGATCACAGGACAGAATTAAGGTTTAAATTCCGGTCTTTTGAGTCTTAATTTAGGGTTCTAATCTGTAGTACAGGAAGATTATCACGTGTGTGCTTATGTATATATGTGCACATACATGTAAACATAGCATGGCAATATTATGTTGCCTTCAGTGTTTGAAATGCATTTTTTAAGTTTATTTTTTTGAGAGGGGGAGGGGCAGAGAGAGAGAGAGAGAGAGAATCCTAAGCAGGATCCCCACTGTCGGCACAGAGCCTGATGGATGGCTTGATCCCACGAACCTTGAGATCTTTTTAAAAAAATTGTTTTTTTTAATGTTTATTTATTTTTGAGAGAGAGACAGAGCATGAACGGGGGAGGGCCAGAGAGAGAGGGAGACACAGAATCTGAAGCAGGCTCCAGGCTCCGAGCTGTCGGCACAGAGCCCGACACGGGGCTCGAACTCATGAACCGCGAGATCCTGACCTGAGCCGAAGTCGGATGCTCAACCGACTGAGCCACCCAGGCGCCCCCAAACCTTGAGATCTTGAGCCAGATGCTTAACAAGCTGAGCTGCCCAGGCACCCCTTGAAATACAATTTTAAGTTTCTTCTGAAGAAAAATATGTCAAATCAAGTTGCCTGTTGTGTATATTTCTTACCTTTGACTTTGAGAATGCCTCTTCAGGGGGAGGTAGAGAGGCTTTGTCACTACTGGGGGGTGGCCGGGTCATGATGGGCAGCTTCAGTTTTTACAGCCTACTGATCTAGACTGTGGAGAAAGAGCACCCTTTCCCAAGGGTTCCTCCCAGGGTCCCGGATCCGGGACTCATGGGCCTGTGCTGGGCCCCTCTGTCTTCATCCCTCTTCTTTCTCTTTCTCTTCTCTCTTCCTTCTTTTTCTTAATCTTAATGGGCCAGGTGCTCTGCTAGTTTCTGGGATTAGGAAGATCTGTAAGACTTTGCCCTTGTCACTGTGTTCCTGTGCTCTAGAGTGGGGCACTATGACCCCACCTTAAGTGTAGTTCAGGGTGGGAACTACTCTAATAGGCAGGTGTAGAGCTGTGGGGCCCCAGACTGGGGGGAGGCCCGTCCTGCTCACAGAGGAGCATCACTGGCACTGAGCTTTGATGAATAAATGGATTATGCTTCCCATGGGCTCAGGGTAGGGAGGAAGAGGGAACATTCTGTCAGTGACAGAGAACCCCCAGTAGTCTTACAAGAATACTCTTCATACAGTTCTTACAAGATTTGCACAGCATGTGGTGTTGACTGTTGGCAAAGACAGATTGTCGCCCAGCACCTGCACAGATGGGTTCAGAACTCATTTCCACCTGTGTGATCACCGAGTGACATAGCTAAGGTGCTACGTAGGGGTCTGATCATTGGCTCAGATCCCACAAAAAAAAAAATCAGTTTCTGTTCTAGAATGACTTGTGTAACATTTGTAAATGTAGACTAATGGCTAATTCTTAATATATTTTGTTCGTTAGCTTATTCCTGTACAGCTGTTCTTTTTAATGTTTCATGACAAATACCGTATCATCCTTTCACGTCAAGCAAGACCAACATAATGATGGCCATGCTGAGAATTTGCACAGGACCTTATTCTTCCTAAAGTTCTTTCCTGTGTTCTATCTCCATCTCTACAGATCTGTTAGTTAAGAAATTGCTAGAATCTCTAATCAGAGATGAGGAGACTGACTCAGAGAAGCTAGAAGACGTGCGAGGTGGTTGAGAAGTGCAGGGATGGATGAGCGTTCCAGGCTCTTGGCCGCTAAAGCGACGCTTTTCCGAGATCGAACCCATTGTTTTTGTAAATGATGAAACCTGGCATCGCAAATAGGAAGGACCAGAGCACAGAGGTCACAGAGGAGAAACTCACATGTTCATATTTACCGGGAACCTTGTTGTACGTGCGTATCTGTTTTCGGCAGGGTGAGAGTAGGTTGTGTCAATCAGAAGTCTTTTGATTGTAAAAGGAGAGACAGATCAGCTCACTTAACGGATAAACCTGGTGGCTGACCAAGACTTCCTCTAAGTCTCTTGCTCTGCTTGACTCTGTATTGGCTTCGTCACTACCGGGGGGTGGCCAGGTCATGATGGGCAGCTTCAGTTTTTACAGCCTACTGAACTAGACCGTGGAGAAACAGCACCCCTTCCTCAAGGGTTCCTCCCAGGGTCCCAGATCTGGGACTCACAGGCCTGTGCTGGATTATGGGTCCAGTACGGGTCAAGCTCTGGGCTCAAGGGTGCAGCATTCTCATTGGCAGGATGGGGTCATGTTGTGAGGGCAAAGGGGACACGTGAGATAGAAACGAAGAATCCTCCTCCCTCTGTCCTCTGATCTCTTTTTATATCCACTTGTCTCTCAGAATCAGACTATGCGTGGCTGGCAGATCATGAGTTAGAACATTGAAAATTAGACCTAAGGGGAGAGAGAGGACATAAGTGAATGGGAGACAAGAGAAGAGGTGACTGTGGCTGCCGGGGTCCCTGTATGCGGTAAAGGTGTCCTGGGTGGGTGGCATGTGTGTTGGGACTGACAGTATATGAGGCCTGGTTGTGGATCATACCGCCAAGAAGGATTGAACATCTTCTAAAACCCTGCAGACCAGTTACGGAGGTGATCGTGTGCTTCTCAAAGCTAGTCCCTTAATGAGACAAGCCTGAGTCAGGTGATTCTTGTGTGTCTTGTGGATGTGGGAAGGACTGTTCAATTGTGATCAACTCTATGCATCTGGAATTTAATGAGTTGTCTTTTCAGTTCTTTCTTTGGAAATCACCATTAAAAAAACAAAAACAAAACAAAAACCCTTAAACTAATCCCAAAAAGAATATGTGCCTTCCCTGAAACTGGTGTTAGGGGTGTCCGAATCTGGCTTACGGATTTTTCTTCTCACTTCTTCATGGCTGTCACTGTTATAGCCTTGTCATCTTTCCTACTTTTATTATTTTATGACTCTGTGCGCTGTGCTTCCTTCAAGCAAAGCTGAATGGCTTCCCTGCGTAGACATACAACAACGAGAACGTACAGGACTATGTATCTTCTCACGTGCTGGGGGTTTGAGGGTGAGAAGGCTAATCCCATTCAGCATTTTCCATGAAAGAAAAACCACGAGGTGTATTTGACCTTTTATTTATGGAAATAGTAAGAGTAAGGGTTGTAGTACTTTCACAAATTTAGATGAAAATACAGAGAGAAAATTAGATATTCTTAAGCTACGGGTGATGGGAGGGTCTAAATCTTTCTATTTGTTGCCATTTGGGAAGTTTTTTTTTTTTTTTCAAGCTTTTCTGGGAAAAGGAAATTTTTCGGTAGCCTCAAGGACAGTAATGCCTGAGAAAACTGACTATTTAAACGCAGACATGACTCAACAAAAACAGTCATTCTATACTCAACTAAGAGAACTTTTCAAATTTATACAGAAAGTTGCCCTTACAGAATCATGTTTTTATTAGCACCCTCAATGTTAGCTATTAATTGAAGTGTTGATGTAAGCCCAGTGATGATGAATGTAAAACGGGGATTGTGTGGGACATCAAAAATGCGTTTCCATATTACTTGATGTTTAGATTTTAGAGAAATAAGAATAAAGTGATAGAACCATTTCGGTCACTAACAAGCAGAATGAATATTTAACGGGTGTGACAGTTGTCGTCATTATGCTAATAATAGGAGATGGGGCTCTAGTAAGATTAAGCATTAGCTATTCTGGTCCCTCGAGGAAACTGTAAAATTCAGCTTCGCTGCGTTGTAATTAGAAAAGAAGTGTATTTAAATACCGAAAAAAAAAATCGTAGGTACCTCAGCAGAGTATGCCGGGGGCATGTGCTTGGAGCCTTTTAATCTCTAGGTGTGGCCTGTTTTATAAATATTTCCATAGCATTTATATACTTGACATTTGGTAATATTGCATTGTATAATCGTATCCATATGCTTTGCCTTACAAAATAGAATGAGACCACCGGAGCTCAGAGTGGTTTAGTGACTTGCCTAGGGTCACGCAGTCGGCGCAAATGATAGGATACAGACCAGGCAGCTGGGCCACGCTTTGCGGCCCTCTCCCTCTGCCACCTGCTGTCCGGAGGCACTGCTTCCGATTTTAGCAGCTTCTCGGGCCCTGGCCTTCCCTGAGTGGGATCTGTAGTTCCTCTGTTGACCTTTCGTTTCCTTTCTTTCACTCCCCTCCCTTCTGTTAGGTCAAGTACAAAAGAGATTTTGAAGAAAGCAAAGGGAGGGGGTTCAGCATCGTCACGGACACTCCTGAACTCCAGAGGCTGAAGAGGACTCAGGAGCAAATCAGTAACGTAGGTGACTGTTCGATGCCTCGATCGCCCTAACTCGCGTGTCTGCATGAGAGAATGAGGTTGGGACTTGGAGGTGTCCTTGTCGCTACCGTGGGCAAGCGGTTCTCAAGGTGCTCATAAGATATGCCAGGCTCAACTGGGGAACTCCTTCCGTTTGATTTCATCATGGTTACCTAGAGCCTCACACTTTAATAGCAACGACTATATTTCTGAATTGATATTTAACTTATTTCATTAAAGCGACTTGCGAAATGCGTTTACTAGAGAGATCAACTTGATGACAAGAATTGTGTATTTAGAAATATAGTCATCGCTATTAAAACAGTTGTTATAATTTAGCATCTTATGCCATTTTTAATGGTTCTCCGCATTTGCGTTTTTCCAAAACAGGACTTTTATAGGTAAAATTATACACCTGACAGTTTTGGTCTTGGCTGTGGCTAATCAGACAAAAAATATATACACATAAGGCTAAGTATCTTGAATAATCTTATTTTGCTAATTGTGTGTATGTAAGCTTTCACACTTTAAACTAGAAATTTGTTGAAATGATGTATTCCATTGAATTTCTGAAACAAACATTTACGTATGACGTTGCTGTGGATTTGAAAGCTGTATCTCGTTAAGTAATATATTTTTCCTGACAAAGAAAATTGAGGAGAGCATCACTTCCCAGCACATTAGGGACCAAAAGTGTTAATTCCGTACTACGTGAAGGCAGATGAATAGCTTATCTTCGTTTTCATAATTCATGCCTGTGATTATGTTTCTTCCAAAGTTTCTTTGAAGTTTGTCGAAATGTATTTTTTTTTCAGAAAAAAAAAAATCAGTTCAGTGTTAGGTATCCAAGAGGACATACGTATGAAAATTGACAACTATGTACATGATACAGAAGTATGCACAAATCTGCAAGATTCATGCCGTGTTTCATGAGAAGTGTATCTTGTGTATTACTTCCACCAAACTTTGTGTGTTATAAGCGATGTTTATAGATGTTATAAACAATGGAGCCTTAATTTCCAGGAAGTGTTTAATTAGCAGATGGTTTAAACTCGCTGATGTTTGGCCGTCATCATTATATATAACAATTTGGAGATGAAATTATAGTATACAATTTGAGAAAGAATTTTATTTGTGAAAAAAAACCACAACGGTGTGATGTTTTGAAAAAACTTCTTTAGGGAATAACAGGAGGTGGAGGGAACACTTCGTTTTGCCAAATTCCCTAAGGTTTATTCATTATTTGCTCTTTAAATGGACATTTTAGGTTTGTAAGAACTTTTTTTTTCCTTTGAAGGTAAAAGGGATGCATTTTAAAGATTCACATCTTTTGTCCCCTCATTTTTCTCCCCCGTCCCGACAACCCACCAGTCATGTGTTACCGCCCTCATCTTTCTTCCTCTTCATTCCTTCTTTAAATTAAAAAGTGATTTTTGTTTTTCAAAATGTGAGTTAGGGATACGGCACTGGCAGTTACACAGAATAACGTTTCTTTCTTTGGGTTATTTTTGGGGAACTTGAGAAAAAAAACAAAACAAAACCCAAAATAATGCCACACAAAACTAAGTTATATCGTAAGTCACAAACTGTCACAGAAATATATTTCAAAAAGAACTACACATTTCTACTCTAAGACATCCATGGGACAGCTACCATAAGGATTGCAGTCAATCGAAAGGTAAGCCCTTTAATTTATATTCAAATTAAGTCAATATTCATATTTAATAAGAAAAGAACTGATCATTTCACCAACCTTTATCATTAGCAGGAATATACATTTTATTCAACACGTGGAGCTGTTTGCAGATCCATTCTTAATTACGCAAAAACCCCTTATAACACAGGTACGTATAGGGACGTATGAATCTGTATGAATCATATACATGGCAGTATATACAAATACCATTTGGATTAAGCCTGTGAGGTAGACAACACTGATTTTTAAAAGCATATAATTGAGACGACACCTAGATTTATTTTATTTTATTTTATTTGCGATTGTCTTATGTTAGTCCCTTACCAGTGTTCCAAGGAGTTCTGGTTCTTAAGTCATAGTGAGGCATAGTCATGTTTGAATAGCAGTAAAGAATATAGATATCATAATATTACCATTAGGGATTTATTCCTGAAGAAAGGAAACTGTTAAATATACTGAGGTCTCGTGAATTTTTTATTCATTAACAAGGCTGCAACTTTATGAACTTTTTCCGTGACCTCACAGGGTTTTCCACATTACTCAAAGATCTTTTTTTTCTTTTTTTTTTTTTTTTTCTCTAAGAAACTTGGGCTAATATGGAAGGTGGCACTTTGGTTAGCCCAATTTTCCACATTACTTTCAGATAAACCCAAATACTGAAACATGTGCGCCAAATCCAGACAGATATTTTTGACAGTGGCCTGGACTGTGTCTGTTTGGAGAGGAAAGGGGTGAGAAAATGTCCAGACTGGTCTCCACCAGAATTTGCCTGCTCGGGGTGCTCGGATGAGCAGACTCATTCTGAAATTATAAGCCATATGACATTCAAGCTACAAGTTTAATACAGGCTGATGTAGGTGGGTTATTAAGTCGAGGTCTTTGTAATCTTTATTTTTCCGTTTGCTTCATTTTCTTGTTTGTGTTTACTTTTACTTACTTGTTTTCCTTATTTTTATCTTTGAATATTGTATGGATCTTTCTAAGCTGCCTTTAATCCCTTTCAGACTAAAGAAAGTAGAAAGACATAAAACTGAATTTAATGACACCTCTTAGGTGTTTTGGGCAATGTGCTGTGGATGAATGGGCATTTTTGATTGCTTGTGTCTGTATTGGTGTTATGAAATTTTCTCAGCCACTCTGATTCATTTGTGCAGGATTTGAAATCATTTGGAAATACCCACTCAGTCTGCATCTGTTACTGAGATGTGGGATAGAACACAACCCATAAATTTGAAATTGTGTGTAGTGAAAGGGGTGAACGTGGGTTTAGCCTTGACTTCTTTTTTTGGGGGGGGTCTGTAATGACAGCACATTGAATCTGGGAGATTTATGAAATGCTGCAATTTAAAATTCCTCTCTTATATTACCGACTTAGTGTAGCTGCAGAAAGAATAAGAAAAGAGGCCAGGTTTCAGAATTTACTGAATGGTTGGAAAGAAACAGAATGGTTTCTGAAACAACAACAACAACAAAATTCCAGAAAATTCCAGAGAATGCCTAATTGTGTCCTCCCACGACCCACCAAAGTCCAGGGTAGAAATTCAGAAAGGGCAGACATGATCTGGTAGAGCTCCACATTTTCTTTACTTCTTGATATTTTAGGGAAATGTTCTTAAAAGACAACGTACAGTCTTGTATCAAAGAATACTGTGCCTCTGGACATTTTCAAAAACCGTTTTTCCTGTTGTCCTCAGACCTCTAGCTCGTGTGGGTAATTGGAAAGGTGGTTTCTGACGCTGGTGGTTACCACCTTCAGGTTTATAAGCAGGGCATTCAGGATACCTGCAGTTGGGCAGAGAACCACTGCCGACATCTAAGGGACTAGGTTGGGCCTCGAGAAGATTATTGATGTGTTTCATTCTGCCTGCTTACACGCTCATTTAAGCTGCGCTTTTAATTAGCTGAGACAGTCTATAGATAAATTGTGAAATGAAAGGGTAAAGTCCAACCCCAAGAGACTTTTAAAATCTTTGTGCTATGGATAAAATCTAGATGTTTATTTTCTAATTTACTTTAGGTAATGGAGAAATATATGGAGGGGAAGGGGAACCCCCCCCCCCCCCCCCCGCCAAAACCAGATGACAGGATCCTGTATTTTGCGGACTGACTGGTAAGTCTGCCATTAGGTGATTTGTCAAGATTTGTGTCTGTCCTTGACTCACAGAGGAAATAATTTGTGTGTGTGTGTGTGTGTGTGTGTATGCATGCAGTGTGCCTGCGTGTGTTGGCTTCAGTGGGCATCTTTAAAACACCCTTTCCTTAGATCACTGAACCATAGACAACACAGGCAATAATAGTTTCACCCGCTCTATATTCCTTCCCTTCCCCCGTCAGAATCTATAGGTTTGGTTATCTTTCCTGTTTCCCAAATACCCCTTCTTACTACCATTTTCAACGTAGCGTAGCCATTCATAAAATGTTCACTTGCTTCACAAGAAAAGCTAAGATTGAAGCCTTTTTATAAAAAAACATTACAGGGGCGCCTGGGTGGCTCAGTCGGTTAAGCGTCCGACTTCAGCTCAGGTCACGATCTCGCAGTCCGTGAGTTCGAGCCCTGCATCGGACTCTGGGCTGATGGCTCAGAGCCTGGAGCCTGCTTCCGATTCTGTGTCTCCCTCTCTCTCTGCCCCTCCCCCGTTCATGCTCTGTCTCTCTCTGTCTCAAAAATAAAAATAAAACGTTAAAAAAATTTAAAAAATAAAAATAAAAAATAAAATAAAAAATAAAAAAACGTTACAGAGCAGAGTCTCTTCTCTAATTTGATATTGAAATGTAATTATTTTTAGCTTTTTTGATACAGCTACATAATTTTTCATTGACTTCTTAGAATGCAAAATAAATTATGTGTCCATTAATAAGCTCACATGGATGCTGATGATTTAGTTCCCTGAGATTTTGTGAGTTAGCTTCAAAAATATTAGATTATTGGAGGCAAACATGGCCTAATAATTGAAGAGCAGTGTCTGTAGGCTATTAAAATATTTGATTCAAAGTTAGGTTGAGTGTAAGGGTGAGCAGGAGGGTAGGGATGATTATCTAGGGATCTGGTCTCTGTTTGTAATTTAAATAAATCATTTTGACAGAGACTGACTGTGGCCATGTTCAGGCTGCTGACGGTGTGAAATTGAGTTGTATGGTGGACAGAAGACAAGCAGTCAAGAGAAATCCCCAAAGGCAAAATTTGTTATGTAATTGGGTCAACTCATGCATGAGAAATGCATGCTAATTGTAAACTGGTGGCGAAATACAGTGTAAGAGGCAATTAGGTCTTCTATGAACCCGAACAACTGATACAGAAGGATTTCTCTTTCTTTTTACATTCAGCAAACATAAAAAAGTTTCTTTTTTTAAAGGCGAGGAAGGTAAAAATCAGAAAGACATTCAGTATTGACAGAGAGTATTTGTTAGTTTTGTTCCTTACACAAGAAACATAACTGTTTTATATGCCATGGAACATTTATCTCAAAGCTTCTGATTTTGAGTGGTAAAGTCTAATACATTAAGTAGTTGGAGAGGAGAATCGTACGGTTTTTTTGATACAACTCATAACCAGGTTGATTAGCATAGATGAAATAACAGAGATCGTTATTAGGTCAGTAGCTTAGATTTAAGCCCTTGGAGGCTAGTATTTTCACAGAGTGAATTTATATGTCACTGTAATGGGCTGTACCTTACCTCCAACTTGTCTCAACTGGTAACTCCCATGTATTCCTGAGTAATAGTGGGTAAGTAGCATTATCTTTAAAGCAAAGATCCAATATGTCAGAGAAGGTGATAGGGCATTAACGTGTATTTTCCTTATAATACCGAACACATGTATAAATGCTTTATTTGTTTCGAAACACTTTGACATACCCAGTCTAATTAGATTCTCTGAACAACCTCTCCTCAGGGAAAGTATTTCTATAAGGAACACTTAGACTTTCATGAGAAAAATGTACGGAAAATCACCTCTCGGTCCTTTCTCGTGTCCAAATCCGTGGTTTCCCTTACACCTGGTTTTGCTTTATTTTTCCACCTAGGGCAGAACTTCAAAGGTTGATCTCTTCTTTTTATCCTCCGGTTTTTAGCCACAGCCACTTAAAGAAACAAATACATCCCAGACCAGTAATTACTTGTGCATGGCAAGTACAAGGGTTGTGGCTGTAAAATGGCATTGTCTAAACGGGAGGTGGGGGAGGGCCCCCAGAGTAAAAGAATTAACACATATGACTTTTTTTTTTTTTTTTTTTTTTTGGAAACAGAGATTAACGATCCCGCAGACAATTTCTGAAGATCCTTCTTTAGTGAAATTCCTTTCCCTCATTCTTTTCTTTTCTCTTCCCCTGTGTTCAGGCCCCTTAGCCTGCCTGAGTTATTGCGGGACCTCCTAATTGGCCTTCTCTCCTTCCAGGCTCCTTCTGGAGCTTTTCCATTGTATCTTGAACACTGGCACCAGATGAGTCTTTCTAAAATATCTCTTTCATCAAGACCCTAATTATGATTCACTAAGAACTTCCCTGGGAGCTCCACTCTGCGTAGGACAAAGTCTAATCTCCGAAGCTCTTTCATTCTGACTCTCAGGGCCCTCCACGATCGGCTCCTAAATTACTTTTCCCCGTATCTTTCACTGCCTGTCAACACGGTTCTTCCGTTTCTTTTAGGCCTGACTAAGTTAGTCTGTCCTGGGCTTTTGCATGAGTCACTCCTCTCGTTTGGCACAATTTCACAGTGTCTGTAAATGATCCTGGACCCACACTCAGACCCCAGCTACCGCGATCTTTCTCCTCTCCCAATCATGACAGTGCTTTGCTTGATGGCACCATTAGCCACACCGCTCATTTCACACATCACGTTCCACAGTTTGGTCTGAAGGAGCATTTTCACTGGTTATGTGCTTTGCTTCTCTAGCTTCAGGAAGATGAAGACCATCCACGTCTTCTTCAGTTTATTTTTTGCCTCTCTAAGAATGCATATCATGGTGCTTTGTACTTCACCTTTCTGGTCACATCCTTGGCCCTCCCTGCCCTCGCTTGGTTGTGGGAAGAAGTCTCTAAACTGCTCCTGCCTGCCACAGGACTGCCTCTTCTCCCTCCTGAGCTGCTCTCTTTGTGGTTTCTTGCAAGTTCCTAAAATGCACATCTGATCACGTTACTTTCTACTTTAAAATCTATCTCTTGCTCCCTATTGCCTTTGGGATGAAATGCAAATACTGTAACAGGGAATATGAGACTGTCTGTGGTTTATTGCCAGATGAGATCTCCAGCCTGGGGGTCCCTCTTGAACCCTCAGCCCTATACACTTCACACTTCCATCTGGAACGTTCTTTGTACCCTTCCCATATCCCTTCTACGCCCAGAGCCTACCTCTTCTTCCCTGGCCTTCCTCTTTCTCTTGGCATCCTGGCAGTCTCGTTCTGGAACTGCATGCTGAGTTATCTTCCTCCTGAACTGAACTCTATGAAGGTTCAGGCTTTTTCTCTGTCACCCCAGGGCCTAACACGGAGCCACGTTTGATAAGTGGATGCATTAACTTCTTGGCCCAACGTACCTTCTTCTCAAGGCTTCTCACTGTGCCCGAGGCTGTCGGCTCCCCGATGGCTTAACCAGGACTGCTTCTGTAAACACACCCATTTTGATACTCTGACCAGCGAATCCCCTCCAGTCTTGTGTGAATTTCATCGTACAGCGGAGATTATTACAAGCCGTTCTGATAGCTCTGGATCTATCTTAATTAAAGCATCTCTTTTAAGGTCTGTGCAGATACACATCAATTTCCTTCCTTAAAACTCCCAGATCTTTCCTTCATTCCGTCATTCTGTAGCACGATGAAGTTGCCTAATAAATACTCAGGAAATGACCGAATTTTTTTTTTTTTAACATTTATTTATTTTTGAGAGAGGGAGGGGCAGAGAGAGAGAGGGAGACAGAGAGTCTGAAGCAGGTTCCATGCTGTCAGCACAGAGCCTGATGGGGGGAGCTGTGAGATCATTACCTGAGCCAAAGTTAGACATTTAACTAACTGAGCCACCCGGGTGCCCCATGACTGAATTCCTTTAAGGGTATTATTTCCTCAAGTTTTTTTTTTTTCTTTTTCAGAAGAGTCTGCCTTACCATCCACTTCTCAGTCTAAGCAAATCAAATCTTTCCTAGGATATGCACCACAGTAGGGTAGGGAACCAGCACATCCTTTCAACACAAAATTGCTAATGCCTGGAATAGTGCTTGACAACGTAGCAGGTGCTGAGGAAATGTATGTTGTGTACATGAATGAAGTGATAATATTTAAAATATTGACAAATTTGCACATTCTTTCTCTTGAAACCTCTCTTTGCAAGGGAGTTCATAGCTTTTTTTTTTCTTCAGAGTTTATTTATTTATCTTGAGAGTGTGCGCGAGCAGGGGAGGAGTAGAGAGAGAGAGAGGGAGAGAGAGAATCCCAAGCGGGCTCCACGGTGTCAGCACAGAGCCTGACAAGGGGCTGGAAGTCACAAACTGTGAGATGATGACCTGGGCCGAAATCAAGAGTCGGATGCCCGACCGACCACACCATCCAGGTGCCCCCCAGAGAGTTCTTAGCTTTGAAAGTTGCTTCAAATTTGTTGTTTGTTTTGTGTTGCTTCAGAACACCCATTTTTTTTCACTTTCTCCTATTTTTACTTAAACACTCAGTGATTTCTATAGTTTTCATCAAAAGTTTATGGCAGTATTTTCTCAGTAAAGCAGGAACATTTGCTTTCTAATGTGGCATTTAAGAATTTCACTGTATTAGGGGCGCCTGGGTGGCTCAGTCGGTTAAACATCTGACTTCGGCTCTGGTCATGATCTAGCGGTTGATGAGTTCGAGCCCCACATTGGGCTCTGTGCTGACAGCTCAGAGCCTGGAGCTGCTTTGGGTTCTATGTCTCCCTCTCTGTCTATACCTCCCCCACTCATTCTGTCTCTCTCTCTCTCTCTTTCTCTCTGTCTTAAAAATAAACATTGAAAAAAAAAAGAATTCAGAATGTCAGTGTATTAGAAATCCAATGACCACCCCTGTTTTAAAATGTCAGGCAATTTACTTTTATCTTATCTTATCTTATCTTATCTTATCTATCTTATCTTATCATGTCTAAATATCTGATAAATGGGACTTGCATTAGACTGTCCAGGCTGCCATAACAAAATATCACAGGCTGCGTGGCTTAAATCACAGAAATTTATTTTCTCACCGTTCCAGAGGCAGGAAGTCCAGGATCAAGGGCCAGCAGGATTGACTTCTGGTGACAGCTCTTGTCTTGGCTGGGAGAGCACACTTTCTTACTGTGTCCTCATATGGCCTTTTCCTACATGTATGTGTATAAGAGAAAGAGGTCTCTGGTGTGTCTTCCTCTTCTTGGAAGGACACCAGTTGAATTGGATCAGGGCCCCAGCCTTTGACCTCATTTAACCTGAACTACCTTTTTAAAATTTCCATCTCCAAAGACAGTCACACTGGGGCTTAGGGTTTCAAGATACGAGTTTTGGGGGAGGGGACACAATTTAGTCCATAATGGGGACAAATGAGAAGTGATCTGCATACATCATAGGGACTTTTGAGAAAACTAAGTAATATACATTTTGTAATCATAAGCTCCTATCATAAGTCAGCTTCTTTAGTAGAGGTGGATTACAATACCTTGTGTCATCTCGGGAAAACTTCTACATCCGGTTTTTAAATTTTTTTTTTCTGTTTTCAAACTGAACAATTTTAACAACAACAACAAAAAAGAATTTCCTTCTGGGTCCTATTTCCAATCCTTAATTGGCCCTTGCAAGCCTCTTTATTTGTGGTTTCGAGCCACAGTCATTTATAGAAACAAAGATAGCATATAGTAGTAATTACGTTTTCCAGGTCTCAGTGGAATGATGGAGCTCAGAATGTAGATCTCACATGTCCTGTGCTGGCAGTCTGGCCTGGACAGACGTGAGGGAAAGGAGGGCAGAGGTGTGACAATAGAAAAGAAATATTTCTGTGCCACGGGGAAAGCCGAATAAAGATGAGCTTTTTAAAAAATGTTGCAATTTCCAGCACATGATACAGATTAAAAACTTACAAAGTATCTGAATTTTCTTCCAGATTTTATTATACCCTTTGGGACATACCTACTGGGAGCACATACTGAACGTTAAAGAAGATCCGGTAGTCTTGCCTACATATTTGTGGAGTTGCCAGATGCGACCGTCATTAATAATTATGCCACATCATTATAACTTTGGTGGATTTTTGCAGGTAGGTTTGAAACCAGTTGTTCTTCCAGCTAATAAGTGTAATAGTTGCAACTTATTAAGAGGTCATGAATCAAAGGAGACATTATAAAGAGATTTAATTAGAAGCCATTGGTAACCCAAGCCAAGTTTATACAATTAAGGGAAATTGCACCACTGGAAGTTAGAGGCAAGAATGTCTTCCTTTTGGTAAGCATATGCAGATAGATATGTTCTCTAATTTGCATTTCATTTTCCTAGAAGAATCATGTCATGGAAATTGATTTTCTTTATTTTTTGCTTGTACTTTCTACCGTAGGTTCCTTTTCTTTCACGGTCGTCAGGCCTGCTCTGTAGCCTTTCTGTCTTGGGTACAGAATCGCATGCAATGCTATTTGTAAAAGGATATGTCTGCATTTCTCTTTGAAGGGCCGGTTGCTTTTGTGCAGTACCCTTAGGCTTGGTTCCAAGGACAAGAAGCAAGAAGCGATGATCACTTATTTTTTTGTTTGCTTATATTTGTGATGGATTTTTCCTCTTGTGGCTATATTAACTATAACCAAGTCAACTTTGAATTCGTTTGAATTAAGCTTTCGTGTCATGGCCTTCTGCGAACGATGATGAAAATGGCAGTTTGTCTGTTTCGGAAAGTATGAAATAGAGTATAGATGCAGAAAAAAGAATGAAAGGAGAAAAACCTTTAAAGAAATCATTCTGGTCTTAACACTTGTTATTGTCGAGAGCGAGAATTGAATTTTCCCAAACAGAGTGATTTCAATGTTCGCTTTTGTTGTGTAATTGTGATGAGCCCGTTGAGGGCAAGCAGCATTTCTTGCTCATGCTGGAATCTTCTAGAACACGGTGCTTCAACTGTGATGAATAAGACAAGGGGGAAGTTGCTTTCACGGTTACGCTGTATATGTGTTTGTTCTTTAAACATTTGCTGTGGACCTCACGTTCACCGGGCCCCATAGATGGCGGAGAAAGTGAGAAACCACGCTGTGTATGCATTTATACTCTTGTGAGGGTGCCTTCAGTGGCTGGCCAAGGTTTTCACCGCCGCAGGGCAGTCTTAAAAGCTGGAAGGCGAGGAAAGAAGGAAGGAAGGAATACAATAAGGTTGGGAGCACCTAGCGCCTACTTGTCCGAGTGTGGAGAGAGACAGAGACACCATTACTGAAATGCAGACTGAGGCAAGATTGGTGAAAGATTGGCATCATATTTCCAAATATGCATATTTTTGGTATCTACAAGGCCAAAAAAAAAATCTCCAAGAGAAATCACTTTGAACACATTAATTGACTCAACAGACATTGTTGAGTGTTTACCATACGCCAGGCACTTTGCCAGGAGGCGGGGGATATAATGAGAAACGAAATAAATTTGACCCCTGACCTCATGGAGCTGGGTGTTCACCCTCTAACGGGCAAGCAGACCATGGCTGCCCAGGATGATTAATGTTCGATAGAGGGAAACCCTGTGCTGTTATCAGAGGGGTAGCCAGCCAGGTTTGGGAGGTAAAGGAATTGAAAGCTTGCCAACGTTACTTGAAAATAGCCTTTGAAGAATTTTACTAAATCATTCTTTTTTGAATCGTGATTCGTATTGTTTGTTTGTACAGTAGATGCCATTAACTTCGCGTTAAAGTTTGCCCCTCTCCTTCCATCTGTTTTCTGTATTCCCTGTTTGCCTGTCAGTGGGGGTGTCCAGAAAATATCACGCAAAATTCATCAAGCCATAGATTACACACAAAATGTAAAAGAAGAATGAGCACTTATAGCAGAGTATCGATTAGCTTCTTTAAAAAATTTTTTTTAGTGTTTATTTTTGAGAGAAAGAGAGACAGAAAGAGAGACAGAAAGAGAGACAGAATGAGAGCAGGGGAAGGGCAGAGAAGAGAGGGAGACACAGAATCTGAAACAGGCTCCAGGCTCTGAGCTGTCAGCACAGAGCCCGACACGGGGCTCAAACCCATAGACCGCGAGATCATGACCTGAGCCGAAGTCGGACGCTCAACCGACTGAGCCACCCAGGTACCCCTCGATCAGCTTATTAATGTCACAGTGGCTAAGAAGATTAGTATGTAAATATTTGCATACACTTAAAAACTCAGACACATGTTCTCTCCATCTTGGTTTTCAGTACTCAAGAGGCTGAAACGTTTTGAAAGTAAAGCGATGACCATTTTTCTTCATCTCTTTTGTACCCTCACCCTCTGTAGGGATAGTTTCGAATCAAAAACTTCTCAGGACTCGGTCCAAAATATTGACAAAACATATTGCATCTTAAAAATGTACACGTACCCGAAAAGAGCCCTACACACACGCGATGCGTATGTTTTGCATACATAGGTCGCATGTACTGGCGTGTCTGAGGAGGGAGCTCCGCAAAGCTGATGATAAACATTGGTTAGCGCTGTTTGGTTTCCACCTTCGGTGTTGCTGGCCCAATCTGTGCCGACGACGAACCTCTGGGACGTCCCCTCAGTGCTGTGGGGTCTTTTCCTGCCAAATATTGTTCTCTTGCAAGATTAAATAGCTGAATCAGTGTGGCCTGAATCTTGATCCTGCTGAGAATATTAAGACTCCCGCAGGTTGTAATACAGATTAGCTGGTGAGAGCTCTGTTGGAAAAATAAAGTGAGTTTCCCTAAATGAATTTATCAACTGCTGGGAACCTCTTTGTGTCCTCTAGCATGAGTGTGTGTGTGCTGGCAGTTAACCATTTATTTCCCTCATTTTCCCCAAAACTTCCTCCTGCCCACGCCTGGGCATCGACTGTAAACGTTTTCATAACTTTATTGCACGTTTCTGTTTTGCCAGATAAGACATTTGGCATGTTAAAATGATTAAGTACTGTGAAGGGTAAGTCATTATTTACTGAAGGAGGAAAGCCATTTTCTCGGGAATTGTGCAGTGAATTTCACATTATTTCTATAACGAAGCGAACCACACCACTGGTGTGGTTGGAGTCAGCTGATTGGCATTTTGCATTTTGATCACGGGGTTTACATTATCGGTCGAAAAATGGGGAAATATTTAAGAGGTAGGCGTAAGGGCCAAATTTATTTCCATCACCTCCAAACTCCATTCTATTGCTATTTGTGCTTCTAGGGTTAGAGTATAACCTTTGAAGGTTCTGAATTCCACAGAGATTGTGGGGCTCCCCCTCAAATGAAACAAATAATAATAATAATAAAATCAACACCAATACTGCTAAGATCTAGGGCACAGTACGCACGGGTAGGCTGAAAATGAATAGTTGTTCGACTTTCCGATCGCAGGCTTCTGGATAAGTCGGTGGAACTCTCTTCCATTTTGGGGGGGGCCCTTCCCTCACTTGTGTACGAAGCCTGTGCTCAACTGCCTATGAGGCAGTTCAGTACTCAAGTACTCAGTACACCATCTGCTGCCTCCACTATCCCCCGTTTGTCTCCTGACACCTCGTGTGCACGCGCGTGTGATTTCCCAGTACCGACGTCTGTGACTGATTTGTTGAGGGCAGAGCATGACACAGTTGTAATACTGTTCACCTTATCCGCACTGTACTGACGTTTGCAGATCGCTCCGTAGGTTATTACTGTGATTATCACTATCAGTATTCTAAATGTGAAATGATTAGTTCAATCATGATTTTTTAAAATGTTTATTTACTTTTGAGAGAGAGAGAGAGAGAGAGAGCGCGCGCGCGAGCGCACGCCCACGCATGGGTGGGGGAGGGGCGGAGAGCGAGGGAGACAGAGAACCCCAAGCAGGCTCCACGCTGTCAGCAGGACCCCGATGCGGGGCTTGAACTTGTGAACCCTGAGATTGTGACCTGAGCTGAAATCAAGAGTCGGATGCTTAACTGACTGAGCCACCCAGGCGCCCCAGTTAAATTGTTTTTTGGTGGGCATAAATGCACCAAACACTGGGCATAGAAAATGTCCTGAGGGAGGACAGGACAAGAAGGGAGCCGTGTCCGGTTGGCAGCTTTTAGCGTGCCTTCATAAAACAGCCACTGTTTTGTATTTATCCCATATGAGGGTGTTAGGCTAAGTACTACCCGACCTTAATTTCTGAATACTTTGGAAGTTAGCTTGTAAAAAACTGGGGTCAGCCAGAACTGAGGTCTTCCATCCGTTAATCTGGTTTGCCTTTCTTTTTTGGACGCTTGACTCTTTGAGTCACGTTGGTGGTGTTATTGAAATTTGCAGTCTTTCAGAATTAGACTCTCAAGATACATTTTAAAAAGTAACTTTTAGGTATTAAACTGTAAATATTATCAGTGGCTTAAAAAAATTCATCCGTTCAGGTGGACAAAATAGTGATGCATTATCCTTAGTAAATGCCAGTGGGATTTCCATGCCTGGGATTTTTCAGTATTAAGACTCTTTCTTTTAAATTGTGAAATGTATCACACATACAAAACAGTCCATAGAAACTTACGTAGAGTGTAAAGGATAGTAATAAAGCAGGCACCCGTGTACCCACCACCCAGCTTAAGAAATAGAAAACTTTCGGGGCGCCTGGGTGGCTCAGTCGGTTAAGCATCCGACTTCAGCTCAGGTCATGATCTCGCGGTCCATGAGTTTGAGCCCCGCGTCAGGCTCTGTGCTGACAGCTCGGAGCCTGGAGCCTGCTTCACATTCTGTGTCTCCCCCTCTCTCGGCCCCTCCTCTGCTCATGCTCTGTCTCTCTCTGTCTCAAAAATAAATAAAAACATTAAAAAAAAAAAAGAAATAGAAAACTTTAGAAAATTTTGAAGGTCCCTGTGTTTCCTCGGGTTTATACCTCATCCCCCTGAGTAGCTACCAACAAAAGGGCTACAGCATTTTGAAACACAGATTTTCATTGTGAAATGATGGAAAGATGATATGAAAACCCAGTTCCCATGTATGGAAACAACCTACGGATTTTGAAGAAAATCTGATTGGCTTCTTGTACCACTAAAAGCACACACAGTCAGTGGGGTGCCTGGGTGGCTCAGCTGGTTAAGCATCTGACATCAGCTCAGGTCATGATCTCATGGTTTGTGGGTTTGAGTCCCGAGTCGGGTTCTGGCTGACACGGAGCCTGCTTTGGATTCTGTGTCTCCCTCTCTCTCTGCCCCTCCCGTGCTCGTGCTCTGTCTCTCTCTCTCTCTCAAAAATAAACATTTAAAAGAAAGATAAAAGAAAGAGCCAGGATTTGAGTGTAGATTTTTTCTGACTCTCAAATACAGGATTCTCCCTTTACATCAGAATTTTGGGATCATCCCTTCTATGCGATATCTGGAGCCCTTGTGCTGTAGAGTAAATGTCAAGATAGGAATTTCTTTGTTACTGTTAATGCAGAAGTTGATTTATCCTTAAATGGCACTTTGGAGATCGCATCCTGCTATTAGGACCAAATTTAGAAGTTTCAGATTTTTTTAAACCTGGGAACAGAGCTTTATCACCCATGAGTAGAGCCTCCCATTGAAATATTGGATCATGACCTGAGCCAAAATTGAGTTGGATGTTCAACTGACTGAGCCACCCCGGCACCCTGAAAAGATTTTGTAAGTAAGGGAATGACACCGGATTTTTGGGTCACTGTGTGAATGTTGGGAATGGCTGACGTAGGCTTGTTGTCAACCTGGCCCTTCTCTGGGTGGGATTTCATTGTAATTGTCTCCATGGGATCTTGGAGCCCCTTATGTCTGGCTGTTGGGCCTTGGGATGATTATGATACCAGTACTTGTAGGGGTCGGCTCTTGGAGAACAGAAGAAGAAGAAAATAATGCATTCCGGTATCTCTGTTTTTAAGCTATGCCAATAAAAACAAGAATGTAAGCAGTTTTACCGTGTGGATTTAGAACCGAATGACGAATGCTGAGCACAGGTGTCTGTATGGTATGTAAATAGGGCAGTTGTGCGTTCACGCCCCAACTGTGACACAAGCCTGGGATGGCTAGTCTCAGACACAATGTCAGGTTGGCAGGTCTGAAAGTGCAAAGCCGTATAAATATGTATGCCTTCAGCATCGCGTGCAAATGCTACATTAGTTCCGTACAAATATGGAGAGAAAAATCCCAGTTAACTGAACTGTCTGCAGTGGGGACAGTGGGGGGTGTTCTGGTCAACTTCTTATTGTGTTTCAATAAAGGTTAAGCCTCAACCTTTGTTGCTTTATGATGGTGTCTCCAAAAGTCAGATGACAAACCAGACTGTAGCTAATGGAACTGTGTCTTGCTCATTGAACAGGCCAGAGATGACAGACCCTGATCCGCATAGGTCATTATATAGGGCACAGATGGTCGCGGAGGTGACCTCCAGAGTCCGTTTTATCCTCAGGACGCTGTCTGGAAGCAATATTTTCGGAAGTCCATGAGGATGCCTGTTTGAGACTGTTCACCTTTGACTACCTTTGAGTCCTAAAGTCAGGGTGCACAGGAACAAAATCCTAGTAGTTGAATGGTTTTAAATGACTTAGTTTTTTGTTTACAAGGAGTTGAGGACTGGATCCTAGTTACAAGCAAAGGAAATTAGTTTTGGGTTGTAACAAGACACACGAGTAAGAAACAAGAAATAGCTTCCTACGATATGTGGATTACAGGATAAAGCCTTAAGGCTCTTTCAACTTTTAAAATGACCTACTTAAAATTTTTTTAAATGTGTATTCATTTTTGAGACACAGAGGGAGACAGAGTTGGAGCAGGGGAAGGGCAGAGAGAGAGGGAGATACAGAATCCAAAGCAGGCTCCAGGCTCTGAGCTGTCAGCACAGAGACCGATGTGGGGCTCATACCCATGAACCGTGAGATCGTGACATGAGCCGAAGTCGAGCACTCAACTGCCTGAGCCACCCAGGCGCCCCTAAAATGATCTATTTTAGCAGAGCATTATATCTCAATCGTTATGCCTCTTTTCGCCTATGTCTCCAATGGGAATGATAATATTTGATGCTTATTTTAAATTGAGAGGATCAAAGACAGCCTGATGGAAAAGCCCTTTGTGTGACGCAGTAAAAAGCCACCGTTAAGTAAAAATATGAAGTCAAGCTCTGTCTATGGATATAAGTACACGGAGGGGTGATTGGCGTCCCTTTTTGGTCTCTTATAATTTTAGGAGAATGTGATTGAGACACACTGGGGAGGCAGTGTCGTCTCGCTTTGTAGACTCTGGGAATCATGTGTGCCCTGATGTAGGGGAGGGGAGAGCGGGCGCCATCACGGGCTGCTCTGCACTGGGCAGGTCCTCTTCAATCCCTCCAGACCACACAGCGAAAGCCAAGTGAGGCTCCCAAAATGTTATATTTTGAAATAGGGATTAATACCAGGCAAAAAGTGCCATGTTTTATGGAAGGTCCAGTTTCCTTCTACCTTAAGGTGTTGTTCTTTTAAAAAGAATTATTTGAGATGAACTGATATTTGTGGCCCCGAAAAAGAGTCAAACTAACCTTATTCGTAAGGTGGGAGGATGTTGAAGTCTGAACACACAGGACTACAAGGTCATTTTGAAGGACAGCATGTGCAATAATTAGAACAGGCAGAAATTAAACACAATGAATAGTAATCCTAAAGAAAATTAAAACACAGAAAACACTGCATTATTTATTTGGATTCAGTGGGAACTTGCCAAGGCAGAGGCAGCTGGCTTTCTGCTCTTTGAAATGTTTGTAGACTGGAGGAGAAGCTGTCAATCAGATTTAAGCCCTCACTTAATTCTTGCTCTTAGGCCAGATCTAACTGTACAGTGAAGTAGGGAGGAGACGCGGTTAACTCCGTGACTCAGGACAGAAAAGACGTGAACCATCGTGACAAGTAGATCTGAGCTGGGACTCTGCACAGTTTCATTATTACTACCTGCCATTTCCTAGGCTCTGTCCTCAGCAGACCTGTGGGTCCTAGATGCTGATTTTAGAGGCAGACAAGGCCTTAGTTTGAAGGACAGCACCTCCTTTTGTTACCACTGTTGCTCTAGGAAACAGAATACTAAGGGGTTTCTGCCTCATCCATTTCCCTACATCTAAATTTCCACATCTGTAAAATGGAAATAAAAAAAATCCACAACTCGTAGGATTATTATAAGAATTGAATATTAGCTTTTATTTGTAGTTCAAACACTTGACTTAGTGCTCAGTAAGTGATAGTTTTGTTATTGTCGCGAAATAGATTGGAAATGGAAACAAGGTCATGGCGCAAAAATGTTTGAAGAGTCACATGGTTTAGTGTCTGTAGAAACAGGAAGAGGATTTCCAGTCTTCAAACTGATGACCATTTCTAACAATCTATTTTATTTTATTTGGACTTTCCCATAGTAACATTATTTTGATCACTATCAGTCACAGTTTTGTATAAAACATCATCATTGAGGGGTGCCTGGGTGGCTCCATTGGTTGAGTGTCCGACTCTTGATTTCGGCTCAGGTCATGATCTCACGGTTCGTGAGTTCCAGCCCTGTGTCGGGCTCTGTGCTGACAGCGCAGAACCTGGTTGGGATTCTGTCTCTCCCGCTCTCTCTGCCTCTCTCTCTCTCTCTCAAAATAAATAAATAAACTTAAAAAAATTAAAAAAAAATCATCATTAAAGAGGTTGCAAAATTTTCCTGGGAGCTGATGTCCATTATAGAATTTTCACTGATGAGCACAGAAGTTGATCCTTTTAATGAGAATAAGCATACTCACTTAGTGATTCTCATGTATTCAAGGTGGAAAAAAAATTCTCGTTAATGCAACTTGGCACAACACATATTATTATAAGTTTGCAAATGAATTGTTCCCCAACTTAGGCGCGGGACCCTGTGATCTTCAGACACATCCTTAATGATGTTTTGCTTCCTCACAAACAGTATGATAAACATCAAGGTTACTTAAATGTCAGCTTTTAAATAGGATGTGGGAGATGGATGGATGATGGGGGAAGCCTATATGTCTGCTGGAATTCTGTGTTTTCACTTAAAAGGGTAGAAACTAACATTTAAATTCTGTTGCTGTTTCATTAAAGGGCACAGATTCCAGATTCAGTTTTTGATCTGAGGGAGGAGATCTGTCAGTGTCCGTGGCAATTTCCAGGCGATATAGATATTTTAAGGCACATCACTGGGGTGGGTTTGCTCGCTGGGGGTTCCCCAGTTCTGTTATCTGCGTCCTTCCGTGCAGGGCTTACTGACTTTGATAAAAGAGAAGCCGATAATCATCTACAGCGTTAGTTAATATCAGTATGACTTGTACGCTCACAGTTGCCATCCGTCATGTTTCGCCCCCTCTTGGAAGATCCAGAATTTCTGTTGTTTTTCATCCAGAAGTGAATTTATTTTGCAACCTTTGTTACGGATAACCAATTTGTGTGTTACACATAATCCACATCTGAGAGAGGATTATAGATGCTTTCTCAGGGCGACTTTTATGGCACTTACCACACTGTGCCAAAGGACTGATTTAATTTCCTTGCTCCCCAGCCAGGTAGACTGTGGTTCCTTGAGCTCAGGGAATGTGGCCAGTAATATTTTTAACCTCAGCACCAGACATAGTGCCTGGCGTGTATTAGCATCCAATAAATGTTTTCGTGAATAAATAGAATTGTGTGGCATTTTGCCTCACCGTTGCACAGACTGGAAGTTTGTTCCCAGGTTCACTTCCCTTCAAAACTCTTCATGAGGCCCTGCCCTATTTTGCCACCCTCTCAGCTCTCTTTGCCCCCTGGCAGAGATGCGTTGCGATGTCTCAAAGATCTGTCTGTTAAGAGAATATCCGGTAGGTTGTGTGGTCTGACTTCAGCAATAGATTAATTGGGAGATCACAGGGGCTGCATCTGGAAGTTGTGTACAGCACAAACATCCGTATTGCCCAGGCCGGAGTTCAGTCCTGTGGCTTGCCTCACTTCAGGGGGCCAAGAAGGAAGACAAAAAGTGGGTATTGGTGGCCACAGTCAGTCCCCGTCGCATACCTTTTATCAGTAGTCGGTCCTCCTAGACTAGGCAGAAATACAGTAGTACCCCTTATCTGTGGGGGATGTATTTCAAGACCCCCAGTAGATGCCTGAACCCCCAGATAACACCGAACCCTACACATACTATGTTTTCTCCCATGCAAACGCACCCGTGATAAAGTTTAATGCATAAATTAGGCACAGTAAGAGGTGGACGACAGCAAATAATAACAAAAGAGAACCCCGATAATAATGGACGGTGAGACAAGTCATGTGAGTGTGGTCTTCCTCTCCGTCTCTCAAAATCCCTTATTGTACTGTACTCCCCCGCCTTCCCGGGATGGCGTGAAGATGACCGAGTGACGGTGCGAGAGGGTAAAGTGAGGTGAATGACGTAGACACCACGACACAATGTTAGGCAGCCACTGACCTTCTGATGACAAGTCAGGAGGAAGGACCATCTGCTCCCAGACCATCGGTGACCGTGAGTAATTGAACTGCTGAAAGGAAAACTGTGGGTAAGTAGGGGAGGCTACTGCAGTGCCATGCTTTGTGTGTGTCCGGTCAGCCTTTAAATTGCTTGTGTGTTCTTAGACGAGCAGAATTTGAGTTTCGGGGAGAAGGAGGCCCTCTGTGTAGTAGAAGTGATACTTTGGGCTGAAAACCCTTTTTCTGTCTTCTTTGTCGTGACCGTAGACCTGTCAAGTCTGCCTTAGCTAGAGAGGAGACTGACGTCCGATCGAAAATGAGCGGTGAGGGACGCCTGGGTGGCCCAGTCAATTGAGCGTCCAACTTCAGCTAGGTCATGATCTCGCGGTTTGTGGGTTCGAGCCCCGCGTGGGGCTCTGTGCTGACAGCTCAGAGCCTGGAGCCTGCTTCGGGTTCTGTGTCTCCCTCTTTCTTTGCGCCCCCCCCCCCGACTCAAAAATAAGTAAACATAAGTCAAATAAAAAAAATAAAGTGGGCAGTGAGACCTTGTAATAATGTGATGAAAGGGTGGCAAAAGTTCAGGTGTGAAATGCAGACTTGATTTCGTTTTCAAAGTAATTAAAAAATATTTTTTGAGTGAATTTACACTGTCACAAAAAGTACAAAAGTAAAAAAAAAATGGAAACTCATCAGCTGGCCATAGACTGAGCTGAGAAGACGCAGATGGTCACAAGAAAATCATCTCCTTGATACATGTCTCCCCCGGAGAAGAACCTTAGCCTGTCCCCATTTGGAAGTGGGAGCTGGGTGGAGGACAGGAGCCACCTGCCAATTGACAATGGTATTATGTCCAACTTTACTAAACCAAGGAGCTTTATTGTATTTTCTCCCCCCCCCCTTTTTTTTAACAGAGATATAACTGATACATAACATACTAGTTTTAGGTGTGCAGCATAATGATTTGCTATTTGTATACATTATGACATAGTAGATCTATCTACCATCCATCACTGCACATAGTTACAATTTCTTTTTCTTGTAATAAGAACTCTTAAGATCCACTCTCTTAGCAACTTTGAAATATACAAATTGGTATTGTTAACTGTGGATATTATGCCGTACATTACCTACCCGGGACTTATTTATTTTAGAACTGGAAGTCTGTACCTTTTGGCCTCCTTCACCCATTTTGCTTATCCTCTAGGCTGCCTCTAGTAACCATCAGTCTGCCCTCTGTGTATTTTCGTTTATAATTTTTGAAAAGTTTTCTGGGGTGCCTGGGTGGCTCTGCCAGTTAAGTGTTCGGCTCTTGGTTTTGGCTCAGGTCATGATCTCATGGACATGATCTCACAGTTGTGAGATTGAGCCCCGAGTTGGGCTCTGCATTAATAGCACAGAGCCTGCTTGGGATTCTCTCTCTCTCTCTCTCTCTCTCTCTCTCTCTCTCTCTCTCCCTTTCGCTCAAAATAAATAAACTTAAAAAAAAACCCAAGAGTGGGGCACCTGGGTGGCTCAATCAGTTAAGCATCTGACTTTGGCTGGGTCATGATCTCACAGTTCATGGGTTTGAGTCCCCATTGGGCTCTGTGCTGACAGCTCAGAGCCTGGAGCCTGCTTCCGATTCTGTGTCTCCCTTTCTCTCTGCCCGTCCCCCGCTCACACTCTGTATTTCTCTCTCAAAAAATAAATAAACATTAAAAAAATTTTAAAAACCCCAAGAGTTTACATTTATCTGCTGTGACTGCAAAAGAATCAGACATAATACAATGGTATACAGCTAAGTTTAGAGGATGTTATATTGTGAAAAATGTTTTTGAGTCATAGTCTTTGTGAACAAGCTAGTTTCTAAGGCCATTGAGTGACTTAAAAAAACTGACATTTCCTTTTGGGGTCATATGTAACATAAATTTACTCTAGAAGAGAACTTCATTCATTTCAGCCCAGGAAAGATGCATCTAAATGTAAATAAAAATTATGAATAATCTAAAAGCTTCAAATAGTCTGTGGAAATTCCCAGTTTGTGGCTACGGAATGGCAAACACAACTGAGGGAATCTAGCCTCTTCCGAAGGATTGTGCCTTTTTTTTTTTTTTTTTTTTGTCATGCAAACTTGTGCATGTATTTTATGAAGTGTTAATGCAGTTAGTATCTAATGTTCCTAATTTATGCAATTGGATATTTCATAAGTGGGCTTTCTGCATGCAAGCATTTGTACACATTAATATTTATGCAAGTATTCAAATCAATGCAAGGGCATCTGTCTGAGTGTGTGATAAAAATATGCATATGCATGAACATTTGTACCAGGGGATAAGTCCCCAAAGTTAGTGATTGCTGAGGTTACAGTTTTCAACTTTTGTCCTTTTGACAGAATTTCTTTGACTAGAAAAAGCATGCAGAGAAATAGCACAGGCACTAATATTGACAAATAGAATTGTTTTATTTAAGTGTATTTAATAGATGTAAGTGACAACTGTTGAAGTGTCTTTAATCAGCAATGCAATTTTTAGAAAATAGTATTTTAGAATATATGGCAGTTGTCACAAAGAGCATTTATTCTAACACATTGCCAACACAAGGAACGTGTGGTTAGTAAGGAAATAATTTTGGTCAGAAATATTTTATTTCTTGTATGGCCAACTAATCTTTGACAAAGCAAGAAAGAATATCCAATGGAATAAGAATGGTCTCTTCAGCAAGTGATGCTGGGAACTCGACAGCGACATGCAGAAGAATGAACCTGGACCTCTTTCTTACACCATACACAAAAATAAACTCAAAACGGATGAAATACCTAAATGTAAGACAGGAAGCCATCAAAATCCTCGAGGAGAAAGCAGGCAAAAACCTCTTTGATCTTGGCCGCAGCAACTTCTTACTCAACACATCTCCAGAGGCAAGAGAAACAAAAGCAAAATGAACTATCAAAATAAAAAGCTTCTGCACAGCAAAGGAAACAATCAGCAAAACTAAAAGGCAACCAACGAAATGGGAGAAGATATTTGCAAACGACATATCAGGTAAAGGGTTAGTATCAAAATATATAAAGAACTTATCAAACTCAACACCCCAAAAACAAGTAACCCAGTGAAGAAATGGGCAAAAGACATGAATAGACACTTCTCCAAAGAAGACATCCAGATGGCCAACCGACACATGAAAGAATGCTCCACATCACTCATCATCAGGGAAATACAAATCGAAACCACAATGAGATACCACCTGACACCTGTCAGAATGGCTAACATGAACAACTCAGGCAACAACAGATTTGGTGAGGATGTGGAGAAAAAGGATCTCTTTTGTCCTGCTGGTGGGAATGCAAACTGGTGCAGCCGCTCTGGAAAACAGTATGGTGGTTCCTCAAAAAACTAAACATAGAACTACCTTACGACCCAGCAATTACACTACTAGGCATTTATCCACGGGATACAGGTGTGCTGTTTCAAAGGGACACATGCACCCCCATGTTTATAGCAGCACTATCAACAATAGCCAAAGTATGGAAAGAACCCAAATGTCCATCGATGGATGAATGGATAAAGAAGATGTGGTATATATATATGTATATATATATATATGTGTGTATATATATATATACACACTATTGTGTGTGTATATATATATGTGTATATATATATATACACACACATATACATATATATACATACATATATACATACATATATATGTGTGTGTGTGTGTGTGTGTGTATATATATATATATATATATATATATATATATATACTTTTTTTTTTAAGGGAATCACATGTCAATTTATTAAGGTAGCTGCCCACAGAAGTGACAACATTTGCAGTATAAAAGTAGATTTTCTTTCTTAGGTTTCATTAACCCTATGATCTGGCCATGGCTGGGAGCCTACCAGGGGCAGCAGCCACTTCAAGGAGCAGACTGTGGTCAATCACCACCTATGTTGCTATTACCCCAGCTGGGGAGAACAGGGGCCACGAAAAGAAGTGCAAGAGCAAACCCGATGATTTCAAAGGGATCCCAACAGTTCCTTCAGCCAGAATAAACCCGAGTTTAAAAATGTCTGGGGACAAGTGCTGATGTCAACAGGTATCCACTGAACACCCACTACGTGCCACACAGTGTGGCAGCCAGTAGAGCCGATGGGGCCATCTACGTGTACACAAAACCCAGCCCTGCAGGGCTCATAGCAGAAGCACCACCCTGGGGCAAGAGAAGTTCGTGAAGGAACAGCTCAAGCCCAAAGCAGGCAAGCCCCAAGCAGAGTCAGGGATGGCACTCAAGGCCAAGAGAGCTGCAGGGTCAAGGCCATATGGTGCAAAGTCTCAGCAATGGCCCTGTAGGGATCTGGGCAGAGAATGGCAGGAGCAGAGGAACACTCAGACATCTGGCTGTCCAAGGGAGGACGGTCTGCCAAGGGAGCACAGTCAGGGGCGGCTATATATATATATATATATATATATATATATATATACACAATATATATATATATAAATATATATATATTGTGTATGTATACACACACACACACACACAATGGAGTATTACTCGACAATCAAAAAGAATGAAATCTTGCCATTTGCAACTACGTGGATGAAACTGGAGGGAGGGTATTATGCTAAGTGAAATTAGTCAGTCAGAGAAAGACAAAAATCATATGACTTCACTCATATGAAGACTTTAAGACACAGAACAGATGAACATAAGGGAAAGGAAGCAAAAATAATATAAAAACAGGGAGGGGAACAAAACATAAGAGACTCTTAAATATGGAGAACAAACCCCTCTACTGGAGGGGTTGTGGGGGGGGGATGGGCTAAATGGGTAAGGGGTTTAAGGAATCTACTCCTGAAATTGTTGCACTATATACTAATTTGGATGTGAATTAAAAAAATAAAATTAAAAAAAATGAGTCACACAAAAAAGAAATATTTTATTTCTTTATTATTTCTTTACTTATTTTAGCTTGAATTTGACCGCTAGAAATAATCAGCTCAGTCAGCATGGGACTTCCTTGGCTGATCTTAGGATGCATCTAAGAAGGTGAAAGATGACAGTTGGGGTGGGGGGAGGGAAAGTTCTTATTTCAAGTCCTTCATGGCCGCTGTTGATATGCTTGTCTGTGACATCTCAGGGGATTCTGGTTTCTGGAATCTTTCCCAGGCTGGAAACCCCAGTTGCCGGGTCCAGCCTCCTAGGCAAGCTATGGAGCCTCCCCTAAGAGGTCAGGACATTCCCAGGGCATGCTTTGGAGCATGGGGGTTGACATTCCTCGCTGCTTGGTGATCTACTGACCTCCACCCCATATCTTTGTTAGTCTAGAGGAAAATCTCTCCTTGATCTTGTCATGCTTCTGATTCTGCTTGGTCTATTATTAGGTTCAACTTGCAAAGTGTCCCTCCCCCTCCTTCCTTCCTTCCTTCCTTCCTTCCCATCCTCTCCTCCCCCCACCCCTCCTTTTCCCTCTCCTTCCCTTCCTCACTCCACCCCCCCTTCTCTCTCTCTCTTTCTCTTTCTCCTTGCATCCTCTGCTGAGGAATGTACAACGTACCAGCTGTTTGGAAGGGACTGAAAATCATGGTGTACCTTTGTCATGCTCCAGTAACTTTTTCCTAGTGAAAATTTTGGTTGGCTGGTCTTAAGCTGAAATGGCAGGGAGTGAGTTTTGGGTTGTTTTTTTTTTTCCTTATGGAAAAGGAAAGGTTGAGAAAATTATGAACGACTTAGGTGTGAATTTGAAAGGAACTGCTTGCTCAGTTATACTGTCTGTTCTCAAAGCCCCATGAGTACTTGTTTTCCATGATTAACTGAAGCGAAGATGCAGAATTTTCTGTGTGTTATATGTGGAGGGCAAGGCTATCACTGTCCACCTGACAGAGATGGCTGGTTCAAATGTTCTGGATCTCTAATGGGTATAGAGTATTGTTTGCTTTGGATGTGTTCCAGTTATATCATTCTAGGCAAGTCCTATGGTATAGAGACTGGGGCCTGGATCACATATGCTTCTGTGAATTGGAGGAGGCTCAGAACAATTTGGAAGGAGGATTTTGTCTTTGGTCCACCTCTATGCAGAGGCCATCCATCTAGGCTCAAAGCAGAAGGGGCATCAAGTATGGAAATTTTCCAGTGGGAAGGAGTTTTGTATGCTGTGGGCACTCAGATAAAGCTAGAGTGAGCAAAGGAGGAAGGGGTACAGGAGGGAGGAAGACAGAGAAGGCAGGGCCATGATAAGAGCTGGGATTTTAGTGTAAGTATAATGGAAGCCATTAAAGGTTTTAAAGCAGGGATGTGACACAATTTGGTTTACATTTTCAAAAAGATTGCTTGGCTGATTTGTGGGAAAAAAAGAATGAATTGCACGGGGCCAAGAATGAACACAGGGAATGATTATGGAGGACAGGTAAGGCATGCTCGTTGGGATGAAGCTGGTGGTAATAGAAATGGAGAAAAGAGAACAATTTCAAGTTTTATTTTGGAACTGGGGCTCCTTCAGCTTCATGCTAAAGAATGAAATATGGAGAATAGGGAACAGAGATAATAGAGGCATCTCCTAGACTTTTGGTTCTAGCAAATGGGTGAACGGTGTGGCCATTTAACTTAGATGAGGAAGTCAGAGAAGGAACAAGTGGAAGATAGAAATTTCTCTTGGTTGGATATGAACATCCACATGGAAGGGACCAGCAAGGTCTTGTCTCTATAACATGGAACTCATGGGAGAGAGCAGGGAAGGAGGTCTAAACTGGAGCAGGTCATCAGCACCTAAATAGTATTTCAAACCCTGGAATTGGCTGAGGTCACCTAGAGAGAAAGTGTAGAGATGAGAAGCCCTAAACTCTCCACCTTTTGGAGGCCCAGTAGAAGGGGAGGAAGGAGACAAGATGGGTCTAGTGAGATGACAGAGAATTAAGGTAAATTGGGGAACAGAAACCAAGGGACAAAGCATTTGTTAAAAAGGACAGCGGTCCACTGGCAAATGCTGCTGAGGGGTCACATAAAGGGAGGAGACTGCAATGCTCATTAAACCTGTCACCATCAAGGGGGTTGCTGTCCTTGGCAAGAGTAGTTTCAGTGGTGTGGCGGGGAGGAAGGTCAGGCTGGAGTTGCCAGGTGATGGCTTGGAAATAGCAAACGGAGGCAACTTATTCAAGAAGTTTTGCTGTGAAGGGCAGCAGAGACTGAAGGTGGAGGTAAATTTCAGGTCAAAATATTTTTGTTACATTTATCTTGTTTGTTGTTTGGTTTTTCCTATGAGAGCTAGTAAAGTCTATTTGAATTAGTATTGATGGGATTGACCAGTGGAGGAGGAGAAGCCAGTGATACCTGAGTGAGAGAGAGGGAAGGAGGGAGAGAGAGAGAGAGAGAGAGAGAGAGAGAGAGAGAGAGAGAGAGAGATGGCGAGATGGAATTCAAAACACAAGTGGAGAGGTCGGCTTTTGATAGGATCCAAGAACGCTTCCTCCACTGTAGTAGGGGAGGAAAGCAGAAGGTGAGTGTTGAGGTACAGGCGGGCTTGTGGTTAGTGGTGGAGGGTGGGGGCTCACAATGGGGGGTTTCTGCTTTTCCTGGATCTGTGCTTGTGGGCTCACTGCACCTTTCACCGCGTTCCTCCGAATGCTTCGGAGCTGGCACCGTACAACCCCATCTCAGCTTAGCCCCCCATCTTGGACATGTCTGAGTCCTCTTGTGGGTGTTTGCAAAAGCAGTGGCATAGCCGGGCTCAGAACGGGTCTGGGATATTCTTTTACCTAGATGCCGAGCCACGTGTGGCTTCTGAGTGCTTGAAATGTGGCTGGTGCAACGGAAGAATTGGACATTTAATTTTATTTAATTTAACTTAAAACCTGATACTGGATTCAGTTATTAGAAAACTTTTGCTATGTCTGGATCAGTATAGAAATCTGAATCTACGCCAAGTTTCTTCGTTACAATTTAGCGTCTGGATTGAGATGCGCTCTAAGTGTAAATTGTACCCTGATTTCAAAGATTTAGCTGAAAAAATATGTAAATTCCCTCATGGATAGTTTTATATTGACCTCGTGTTGACATGGCAATAATTTGGATATGTTGAGTCGAACGATACTGTTAAATTAATTTCACTGGATTTAAAAAACTTTCTTTTTAAAAAGCAGCTCCTAGAAAAGTTAGTTAATAGATAGCTTACATCGTATTTCTATTGGATGGTGCTGTTTTATGGGCTGTGCCTTTAAGAAAGGCTCATGTTTTAGGTATACAGTTGGTCGTGCCTGTGTAGGAGTCGTTCATATCTCACCACGAGGAGCGGTGACAGTTTAGGAAACATGACCTGTTGGGGTTGATGCTACTTGCTTAAGGTCTTGGGGCTGCGGAACGGGGATTTGAACCCTGGCTCTCTGGCCATTTACAGCCTGTGCCCTGGACCGTTTGCCACCTGGAAGTCATTCTGTGCATTCTTTCTCTCGAGTTATTCTGTGTTTACACTAGCAGAGGATATTTACATAGACACTTAAAGGACAGAATTTGGTTTTTAACTCAAGCAATCGAAATTATGACTCTCGGGATATGGTTTTCATGTACTGTTACTGACTTGGCTTTGATTTAACCGAGGATACACAGTTTATAGTTAGGCCTCTCTCTCCTTGATTTCAAAGACTAACCGTCAGCTCCTTCATGTTTCTTATTTACTGCTACTGACGACCGCGGTTGGCTCCGGGCGCCAGACCCCCTATCTGAGTCCGTTATTCCGTATTTGATGATACACTCCTTTTGTCTTGCCACTGGTCAGCTTTCACTAAGAATCCTCGTGAAGAAAAGATTTATTTTTTTATAGGAATAATTTAGAGTCACTGTACATTTTACACGGTGAAGCCAAAGTCTGTGATCTGCCACAGTGTTCCGTGGACATCTGAAGGTCAGTAAATCCCAGACAGACCTCATTATCCGTTCCTCTCATTCTTCTTTATTCCGTATCTTATTTGCTATGTTTGCCGCATATCTGGTGGCTGGTCAGAAACCTCTATCCTCTCCATCTTTTTTTCCCCAAAACGTTTTTTTAATGTTTATTTATTTGCTTTTAGATTTTTTTTTTAACATTTATTTTTGAGAGACGGAGAGAGACAGAGCATGAGCGGGGGAGGGGCAGAGAGAGAAGGAGACACAGAATCCGAAGCGGGCTCCAGGCTCTGTGCTGTCAGCACAGAGCCCGACGCGGGGCTCGAACCCACGAACTGCGAGATCATGACCTGAGCCGAAGTCAGCACTCAGCTGGCTGAGCCACCCAGACGCCCTCACCTCCACCGGCCCCTGCACGCAGCCATCAAGTGACATTTCAAGCCCCTCCAGCCTCACATCCCTTCTTCCCACCCACTGCTACTGCGTGTTCAGACCTTCAGCATCTCTAGCTTTTCTTCTTGCTCCAACTCATCTGGGACGTCTTTCAGGAGAGGGGCCTTTGCCTCTCATCTTTGAGTCCTGAGGTCTTAGTGGAGAGCTTGTGCTATTGACAGGGATGGTCCTGGGTTGTGTTTCTGTCTCCGTGCGCGTCTTTTCTCTCTCCCTCCTGAATACTGTTAGCAACCCTTATTCAGCATGACTCTTCAGGTGGATGGGCGATCAGCAGCGATGCTGCGGGCCCTTGCCGAATGCAAGATTGCACACTATACCCACGTGCCTGCTTGGCTCACGTAGATTCCAACAAAAATCTCTCCCTGGCCACTTTCAGCTAATGAGGGACAGATTTCTTTCTTGGAGCCTAAGTCCTACAGTAATATGTCCCTGGGGAGTAGAATTGGCTGGAAATCCCTAGAATATGACATCTAATACTCAACAACCTCGGGACAAACCGCGGATAATTCCCATATAGGCGTTTGCATAGGCAGGGCCCTTGGCTCATTGTTTATGAGCCAAAGCTTGCAATAGGAAATTAAAAAGAAAAGAAACGAAAAAGTAAAAAGGGGTGGTAAAGGAAGCAGCATTTCATTTAATCAAATCCCAAGTTTGTTTTTAAGTCTTCTTTGAAAACTTAGTCAAATTTCGTGAGGATAGCAGAAGAATCCATTACTATAAATCATGCCTACAGCTCCGTGTTACGTTACTTTAGCATTTACCTTGGGTCTCTGTCCAAACAGGATATAATTTCAGAACTGAGCCTGCAACCATCCTGCCCCTGGTGGAAAGGGAATACTTATTTCTGTCTACAGCATAGCAACAAGATGCCAGTAGCTACTCAGGCAATTTTTTTTGTGCATCTGATGAGGAGATATTGGTGTTTTTATATGGCATATATGATTTCATAAGAGGTATAATGGAGAGTTTAGTTAAAATGTTCCTTTCTGTTCTTTCTCATTTTACTGGTGGCCAGTGTCAGGGTGGTGGGTCCCTGTGTTACACAGGTACTAATGACCCACATCCACAGGCATCTGTCATCCTGTGGTGGCAGGCTCCCTACCAAAGCACAGAGCCCGACGCGGGGCTCGAACTCATGAACTGCGAGATCATGACCTGAGCTGAAGTCAGATGCTTAACTGACTGAGCCGCCCAGGCGCCCCAAGAATGAATGGATTTTTAGCTAGAGGAAAAGTAGAAACTGCCCAAAGTGTCATCAGTTAGAGGGAGCTCTCTGTCTAGATTCTCTGACATGAATCAGTAGTCCGTATGGTAACCCCCAACTCAAAATGCTGTGCACTTGATTGTGTTTTTTCAATTTTGTTGTTGTCCCTGGAATTCCAATAATTAGGTTCAACTTCGTTTACAAGCATCTCCTTTTCTAAGAGTGAAGGTGAAGGATTTGTCAGTAATTCATATAATAATCAGGGTGAATCAGATTGCTTTCTTCAAAGTAGGGTCAACAAGGTCAGCCACTGTGAGAGCAGCTAACTCTGTTTGGTGGAGAGAAGAAGCCCTTTTGGAGAGTGGACATTTTGGGAAACGGCTAGGGCAGAACTGGTCAGTAGGAGAAAGTGAAGGCATTGGGGCAGCTCTGCCCTGAGGACAGGGGAATATTGGGGTTTGTGGGCACTGAATTGTAAGAGGGGAGAGAGAAACTTCTGCTTTTTCAAAATGTTCCTAGGAGTCATCCTCTATCAATACAAGTGGTGCATCCATGTAATGGAATATTCTGCATCCGCTGAAGAAACAAGGTAGATTTATGGTTAAAAAGAAAGTACAAAACAGACTGTAGAGTATGCTCCCACTTCTGTATGTGATTTTTGAAATGTTAATATGCATATATGCATGCATTTGTTTGCATGACTATATGCAGAGAGTATTTCTGGATGAAATACAATAAACAGTCGCTTGGCTGCCTCTGGGAAGGGAGCCTGGGGATCCGGGTCTGAGGTAGGATTTGTTTATTTGCAATTTTGGGGGTACAGTTTGATTTTTTTATGTATATTACTTTTAAGTTAAAAAAAAAAAAAAGAAATCACTTCCAGGATTATTCTTGCCCTTAGGAAAATTGGTGTGTGGTTCCGGGAAGGAAGGGAGGAGGGGCGAGGGGGAAGCCAGGAGGAGGCAGTAATCTCTTTGTCCTTCTTTCTTCTGAGTCACAAAGCTCAGGGCTCTTGTATGCCAGACTTCTTGTTTTATTACCTCAGCTGGATTATGGTTAAATAAGCTTCTCTGGGCTGACCTGGAACTGAACTACTATTTATAATCTCTTTCTGTAGGGAAAACTCGACAGTGTTCCAGAGAGCATACGAAACTACTAAACTAAATTATCTCCGCCCATCCTCTCTCAATTTTATGTCTATTATCTTCCTAGTTTAAATAAAAAAAAAAGGACTTCAGATTTATTCTAGGAGGTTCTGCCTGTCTATTCTCACTCATCTCGGAAATGACAGAAACGCTCTATGCAGTTGTGTGCTTGCCTACCTCCGGGCTTTTGTTTGTTCCAACATACTGTTCCGCACTTTTCTTTTCCAGCTAGCTTATAATTTTTCTGAGGGAAGGTAGTGCCTTTTACTTGTTTGCATGCCTAGTAGAGACCTCGAGGCGTTCAGTAAATGTTTGTTGGATCATAACTTAAGGTGTGGGTGTCTGAGCAGACTGGCTTACACGCACCGTAAACTATCACAGATAAAACTTTCTTGGCCCCAGACACATCGTGGAAAGGCCTTGTGTGTAGTACAGGGATTCTCCGCATCGGCACTGTGGACTTCATGATCCTGAGCATTCTTTGTTGTTGGGTAGCGTCTCGTGCCTTATAGGAGGCATAGCAGCATCCCTGGCCCCTCCCCACTAAATACCATTATGAACCCCCCAATGGGAACACTCAAAAATATCTGTAGATGTTGCCAAATGTCCCCTGGGGGCAAAAGTCACCCTAGCTGACAGTCGCTCATATGGAGTGATTTTGAATTTGCTCTTCAGTCTCCAAGAATTGTTCTATCTTGAGAGAAAAGTCTTCAAATCTTGGAGACCTAGGGGTGGGGTCAAAGTAAGGCTCTCCGCAAGCTTTACACTGCGCTTTTGTGCTCAGTTAGAAAAGGTGGCTCCCCGGGCACCTAATTAGAAAAGGGCCGGCGAAGGAAGTGTAGGCTGGATTTCATCTTCCATTGGCCCCTTCCGTCATTCCTGCTGGACTTTTGGATAGGAGGAGTTCCGGTGCCTAAGTTCAGAAGTCTACCTGAATTGGGAAATAACAGGTTCTTGGAGCCAGGACCCGGGTGAAAGGGTGGTAGGACAGACCGGACTGGCTTCTACGTGACATCAGCTGACTTCCACATGGCCCATCGGGAAGTCTCTTCCTCATTAAATGGGTAAGGGGCTGATTATACCTCTCAGATGCTTTCGCCTAACACGTGTTTATTGAACATCTCCCACGTTGTCAGGAGGAAAAATTCTCTCCTCCCCCCAACCCTTATTTCTGAATGAAGCCTTCTGCGTCTCTGCACTAGGTACGATCAGTGTATTTTGTATTATTCAAAATCTTTCTTATTAATACAAAGTCTCCTTTCCCCCCCTTCCCCTGAGTTTACTCACTTTCTGAAGGACCATTTATAATTAAAAGCAAGAGGAACAGCAATCAGAGAGGTGGCTGGAATGCTCATGATGATTCTTAGCTGCGTGTCAGTGCTCCGTGAGCACACACATGCTGGGCTGCATTCTGGAGACCCTCTTTAACTGTCCTTATATTTATAAGTTATCCTCCAATGCATTGGCGTGTCAGCTGCCAAAGCAGTTTGTAGAATCTCCTTCCCCGGAGGTCTTTAAAAATAGAACTAAACACCCATCTGTCCAGAATGGTTTCGATGCAGTCCTGCTGATTAGAAGGAATAGGCTAGATATTTCTGTCAAGGTCCGTTTCAGTCTTGAGCACTCTTAAATGGATAATCAGTTTGCTTTTTGGTGGGGGAGGGAGGGGTGTAAAGCGACGCTCTGAATTTACTGATGTAGCACTGTATGCATTCTGGCGAAATAGAACAAATGATATATTTCTCGTGCTTTTAATGTTTCTGGAGCACCTGGTGCATTTGGAATCTCGCAAGAATCCCACGAGGTAGGTGGGGCCCTTCTTTGGGTCCCTGTGGTACAGAGGAGTGAGCAAGGCACACAGATGTCCAGTTATTGGCCCCACGTCAGGGCGGGGATGCTCTTAACCTGTCAGCTCTCCAGATTCATGCTCTTTTCTCTTGACCCTCGTGCTTCTATGTGTTTATGAGTTTTGCTCTACCTTATGAGTATAAAGAAAATTGATTGGGAACCAGACATTAAAAAAAAAAATTGGGGAGCCTATTTAGGGCCATTAGCTACTCTATTTCCCCTTCCAAAAAAGGGCATTTTCATGTAAAATGGTAGTAAAAGTTATTGCCAACCTCACACCTGGACACACACATAACGTTCATATGTGTGTATTTCTATGCATACATGTGTGGGTTTGTGTGTGCATATACAAATATAGGAGAGCGTGTGTATGTATGTATATATGTGGATATGTAAGTACAGCAGTGTGTGTCTGCTCCTGTACTGGTCAGGTTTCAGCAGAAAACAGAGTAAAGCCATGTGACAGCAAATGAAGAGACTTTACTGAGGTTTGGGGGTGGTTAAGGGAAAAGGCAAGAGATAGTGAGGTGCCCAGAGATTCAGGGGGTCATGATCCCGCTCTGGGGCGGGGGGCGGGGGGGGAAGCCCATGGAGAACTTGGAATCAGGGTTTTATAGTTGTGAGGATGAAGCTCCTACCAGAGGAGGGCACCACAGGAGGATGGGTTAAGGGAAGAAATACCCTCCTTCTCTCTTCTCCTACCTTCTGATCTCCTGTTCCTGGCCAGACTCCATTAGAAGAGAGCCTGCAAGGAAGCCATGGAGACGCAGTGCTCAGGGCGCCCCCTCTGGGACAGACTGGGGCAGAGGAGGGAGGGAGGAGCTGAGTTGGAGGCAGATAGACACTAACCAGGTGTGTGTGTGTGTGTGTGTGTGTGTGTGTGTGTGTGTGTGTGTGTGAGAGAGAGAGAGAGAGAGAGAGAGAGAGAGAGAGAGAGAGAGAGAATCTTAAGTAGGCTCCCTACTCAGTGTGGAGCCTGACATGGAGTTTGATCCCACCACCCTGGGATCATGACCTGAGCTAAAATCAAAGAGTTGGATGCTCAACCAACTGAGCCACCCAGGTGCCCCTATTTCTAATTTTTTGAAGAACTTCCATTCTGGTTTCACAGTGGTTGTACAAATTTACATTCCTACCAATAGAGCACAAAGGTTCCCTTTTCTCCATAATCTTGCTAACACTTGTTATTTTTTGTCTTTTTGATACTAGCCATTCTGACAGGTATAAGGTGATATCTCATTGTGATTCTGATTTGTGTTTCCCTGATGATGAGTGATGTTGAACATCTTTTCATGGCCATCTGGATTTCTTCGGAAAAATAGCTGTTCAGGTCCTCTGCCCATTTTTTAATTGAATTATTTGCTTCTTTAGTGTTGAGTTGTACTAGTTCTTTATATGTTTTGGATATTAACTCCTTATTGGATATATAATTTGTAAATATCTTCTCCCATTCAGTAGGTTGCTTTTTTGTTTATTGATGGTGTCCTTCACTGTGCAAAAGCTTTTTATTTTGGTGTATTCCCATTAGTTTATTTTTACTTTTGTTTTCCTTGCCTGAGGAGACATCTAGAAAAATGTTGCTAAGGCTGATGTCCACGAGATTACCGCCTATTGTCTTTAAGGAGTTTTATTGTCTCAGGTCTCACATTTAGACTTGTAATCCATTTTGAGTAAGAAAGTGGTCCAATTTCATTCTTTTGCACGTAGCTGTTTGGTTTTCCCAGGAAACCTGTTGAAGAGACTGTCTTCCAACTGTATATTCTTGCCTCCTTTGTCATAGATTAATTGACAGAATAAGCACAGATTTATTTCTGGGCTGTCTATTCTGTTTTATTGATCTTTGTGTCTGTTTTTGTGCCAGTACCATACTGTTGTGATTACAACAGTTGTGTAGTATAGTTTAAAATCTGGGATTGTGATACCTCACACTTTGTTCTCTCTCAGGATTGGTTTATTTTTCTAATTTCAACTTTGACCTGAAAACTTTGCCATGGATCAGCACTACTGTATTTTCTTTTAACAGTATAAAATACTGTTGGATAAAATCTTGACATTTGTTTCCTAAATAAAAAAAAAAAAAGGCACACATTCAGTTTCTCAGTGATTATGTCAGATTGTTCATGAAGATAGATTGAAAATCGTTTTTCTGGGGCGCCTGGGTGGCTCAGTCGGTTAAGTGGCCGACTTCGGCTCAGCTCATGATCTCGCGGTGCGCGAGTTCGAGCCCCGCGTTGGGCTCTGTGCTGACAGCTCGGAGCCTGGAGCCTGCTTCGGATTCTGTGTCTCCCTCTCTCTCTGCCCCTTCCGCGTTCACGCTCTGTCTCTCTCTGCCTTTCAAAAATGAATAAATGTTAAAAAAAAAAAAAAAAAGAAAATCGTTTTTCTAATATTTTGATTACCGGTTTTTACTGGGTTGTCATTATTTCTAGACATCTTTAGTGGACAGAGTTAGTAAAACACACTTTTTTAGAAACAGAAAAATATGCTACTTACAAAATGACAGCCTTGTTGGGACCAAATATAGTGAATGCAACATGGCAAAATACTAAAAAGAATTCTTTTCTGTGTGGCTATGCTACTTAAACCAATGTATCATTAGGTCCAATTATTTCAATCTGATTTTAGATTTTAGAGGTTGCTTTATATTTGTCTCTTTGAATTATTTATACATATTAGCTATATAAAATATTCACATGATTTTCCAAAATCAAAATATGAAATGAAGTGTATTGGAAGAGATATAGCTCCATTTCTTCCTTCTTGTTCATAAACATTCCATTTCTTTCATAAACATTGTTCCATTTTCTCCTTTTTATTAATTTATTTATTTGAGAGAGAGACAGAGAGACAGACCGAGAATCCCAAGCAGGCTCCGCACTGTCAGCGTAGAGCCCGATGCGGGGCTCAAATTCATGAACTGTGAGATCATGACCTGAGCAGAAATCAACAGTCAGATGCTTAACTGACTAAGCCATGAGGCTCCCCCCCCCCACCTTTTTTATTAGTTTTAGTTTATTCCTTATGTTTTAAAAAATATGTAAGTAGCTGTGTTTATATAGCATATCCTCTTTCTCACCCAAATGGTAACATTCAGTACATACTTTCCTGTACTGGGCTTTTTTCCTTTATTGCTGTATCCTGGGGAGCACTCCATAGCAGTCTGTGGTGATCTGCCTTATGGATTAGAAAGCTCCTTTTTGTGGCTGTGCTATAGTTCATTTAACCAGTCCCTAGTTGATGGACATTTGGGTTATTTCCAGTCTTTTGCCATTATTGGTCCTGTAATGAATAGTCTTATAAATGCATCATCTCATTTTTTTTTACCAGTACTTTTGGGAGTTGATTTTTATAAGAGGGACTGATGGGTCAAAGAGTAAATGCATCTGTAATTTTTCTAGATATTGCCAAGTGTACCACCATTGGAGTTGAATAGTTTTTTGCTCCCAACAGTAATATACAAGAGGGCCAATTTTTCCACAGTCTTATCATCAGAGTATGTTGTATACTTTTGGAAATTTTGCTAATTTAAAAGGTAAAAAATGAGATCTCATGTTTTAATTTGTATTTCTCTTATCATTTAGGAAAGTTGAGCATCTTTTCTAATGCCGAGGACCATTTGCATTTCTTTTCCTGTAGACTGTATGTTCAGCTTTTGTCCATATTGGGTTGTTGGTCTTTCCGTCTGAATTTTTAAAAGTTCCTTTTACTGGGGCTGTTACTCCTTCACGATCTGTTTGCAATTACCCGCCCCCACCTCCGCTAACTGTATTTTGCTTACAGTGTTTTATTTTTACGTGTAAATTTTAGATTGTTATTTATTTTTATTTTTATGTAGTCAAGTTTTTGTTTTTGTTTTCATGTAGTCATTCTTTTCCCCATTGGTTCTGGATTTTGGTTAGGAACGGCTTCCCAGTCCCTGGTTATAGAGTAATCCCTCCCCGTGATCTTCCATGGCTTTGTATTTTACACTTAGGTCTCATTTAGAATTTATCTTGGTGTGGGGTTTGGGGAGTGGATCCAATGATAATTGCTTCCCATGTCGTTCTAACATTATTTCTTAAGGCATCTTCCTTTTCCCCACTGACTGGAATGCCTTTTATCCTATGCATGTGGGTCTGTCTCTGGACTATTAATCCCATTCTATGTGTGAATGTTCTAGTCGCACACAGTTCTAATAATAGAGCCTTTATAATAGGTGTTAAAAAATCCTTTTAAAGCAAAAGTCATGGTGACAGGATTCCTGTGTTTATAAAAACACACAAAGTGTGAAATGGAAGCATTTTTAAAGATAACCCATGCATGGGCTACATTTATTATTTTAAGGGAGGCAGGGCTTACAAAGATAGTACGTCTCACCCAACATCACCCAGAGGGTCAGCAGTGGGACCGGAATCCATATGCTCACCTAACACATTGCATGATTTTTCTCATAAAAATATGATTTTCTCAGAAAATATGGGTGACCCCTCTCTTAGCAAGAAACTAGATCCCCGTTGGATGCCTTCTCTTGCCATAAAATATTTTCTTAATTTTGGATATTTAAAATAATTCATGATCTGGTTTATTTTTAGTGATAATATATTCATTTTAGAACCTTTGAAGAACCCTCATACTGATCCCCAGTAATACTTTAATATTTTGTTCAATTTTTTCCAGAATTTTTATTAAAAGTTACTAATTTTTATTAATTTTTTTAATGTTTATTTATTTTTGAGAGAAAGAGAGAGACAGAACAAGCGGGGGAGGGGCAGAGAGACAGGGAGACACAGAATCCAAAGCAGCTCCAAGCTCTGAGCTGTCAGCACAGAGCCTGACGCGGGGCTCGAACTCATGAACTGCAAGGTCGTGACCTGAGCCCAAGTTGGATGCTTAACCACTGAGCCACCCAGGCGCCCCTGTTCCAGAATTTTTTAGTGCATAGTCTTGTGCTTTAATTTGATCATGTTAAGGGGAAACAATTTTGAGAGAATGAAAATAATACTAAGGACTTATTAAGCGCTTACTTAAGTGTGCTGATGAAAGTGCTCTAAACACATGACCTTATTTAATTGTCACAAAACCCAACTAGGGCTGCAATCTTTGTTATTTCAATATTACTGATGAGGAACGCTTGGCTCTGAGAAGTGAAATCATTTGACCAACCACACAGAGCTGCTAAATGACGGAGCTTGTATTCTAACTCAGTATTTAACTCTAGTAGTTAGGTTTTAACCACTGTACTCATCGTGTCCTGTGTAGATTGTTTTGGATCCTATAGTTTTATTAATACGTTAGCAGAAATGTTTGTCTTTGTTTCCTCATTGATCATATTAGCTTCCATTTATAGTATCACCTGCCTTTTAACATAAATTGTTTATGCCAGGTTGTAACAGGAAGGAGTTAAAAATACTTTTCTTGCTTTTTTTTTCCCCTTCAGATATTAATCATAAGATCTTGGCATATACACAAAGAAGTATCTTGAAAAATAAAATGGAATAATTGTTTTTTTATTTTTTATTTTTAATTGTTTGAGAGGGAGAGAGAGAGAGAGAGAGAGAGAGAGAGAGGGAGGGAGAGCAGAAGTGGGGGAGGGTCAGAGAGAGAGGGAGACACAGAACCTGAAGCAGGCTCCAGGCTCTGAGCTGTCAGTACAGAGGCCGACGCGGGGCTCGAACTCACGAGCTGTGAGATCATGAGCTGAGCCGAAGTCGGACGCTTAACGGACTGAGCCACCCAGATGCCCCCAAAATAAAATAGAATAATTATAGAGAAGGTTAGTGTGAGACAGAAAAACACATTCATTTTGTGGACATGTTTGCTGCTCAGGCGTTTTATATGCTGTTCAGAGGGAGTTGACTTTCTAATGTTGGCTTAACATCCTCCCTGTAAGTTGGTTTATATCAAAATTGGCATAGCTACCTTGATTTTTTTCCAGCCTCTCCAAGATCCAAATTGTTCCAAATTACAAGTTAGAGATGTGATACATAGCGATGCGTGGCCCAAGTTGTCAATAGTTTGGAGCTTGGTGTGCATTCAGAAGTAAATAAAATAGTCTACGGCCATACTACCCTTAACGCGCGCGATCTCATCTGATCTCAGAAGCTAAGTGGGGTCGGGCCCGGTTAGTACTTGGATGGGAGAAGTCAATAAAACAGCCATTTCCCGAATTGCCTCAGACTGCAAGCCAGCTCCGTGGTGCACATCCCACCATTTACTTGGGTTGTGACATCAACGGATGTATCAGTAAGAGAGATGGAAACTTTACTGCCATTTTACATTTATTCTCTCGGAGAAGTAGTGAAGAGGACATTTTGAAGAGACAAATGAATTAAGTGTGTCAGGCCAGTGTGACATTACATTAGTGACCATTATAGAGGATAGTGTCAGCACAGAGCCTGATGCAGGCTTTGATCCCCCGAACTGTGAGATCATGACCTGAGCAGAAATCAAGAGTCAGACGATTAACCGACAGAGCCACCCAAACACCCCTCTTGCTGGCAGTATTCTAAGTGCAATTGTGCGTGTTCTGGGAGGCAACAAAATGGCGGACTTTGGATTCACAAGCTGAGTTTTAACTTTGTAAAAATTGATGCTCTTATCAGCTCTGTACTAGGTGCACACAGGATTATTAGGCCAAAGCAGGATTGTTCGTGTCATCAGGTTTATAATTTAGTGCACTGAGCTTGTCTTTTTCACCATGCCATTCCTGTCAGCAGGTAAAAGTCTGAGCTGATTCCCCAGTACATTTTATATTTACTTATACATTACACGTATGTGCCGCTGTAGATCCAGAAACTAGTAAATTTTCTCTCTTGAATGTTAAGACAAAAAAAAAAAATAGATGATATTCTAGTAATTTTTTCTGCAGGTCAGTGCCGTGTGAGACGCCTATGTCCTGTTTCAAATATCCTGTATCTATCTGTCACTCTAGTGGTGGAGTATAAAACAGTTTGTCATCTTACAGAGCTTCAGCTAGGGACGCATTTCATCCCTAAACAAGGTTAGAGGCTTTCAGGGAGCATTTAGAAGTTAGATTGTTTTCTTCAGAACTGCCTGAGAAAGGTTTCATAATCAGACTCTAGATGTTTCCACCTTTTAAATTTTTTATATTTAAAATTGATTTTCCTTCTATTTCTACGCCTCCTTTGTAGCTGTTTCAGTATGGTTACGTTTCAGGGTTGTGTAGACCAAGAAATTGGGAAGCAACAGTTCTTGCCTGTAGTTTTAGAATTCTGACATTTAGTAATCTGTACTCATCAAACATCTTGTCAAACTAGATGACTGGTTAATTACCTTATGATTCATTATGTTTCACTTCTCAGGAAATAAAAGCTAGCTGTTTCTGAAATAAGGGATGACTTAGTTAATAAGGATTTATCATAGAAAGACAGTCTTTTATGTATTACTATGCTGTATAACTAAGTGATAAGGTTATGATAACATTTGGAAATGTTTTTAATAGAATGTTATTGTGTTTTTAATAGAATGTTCATTTACTATCCGGATATGAATATGTTCTGTTAGCTTGCGGATCTGATTTAAAACATTAACTTTAAAATTTTCAAAGCCTGGTGCTTTATATATGTTACTGTCTATAAAGTATTTTTTAGTGAAGTATTATTATAGTGATCGGTTCATTTATTAGATGCCTGCTGTGTACTCTAAAGAACTTTTATTGAGAAAATTTATAAAAAGGTGGGGCGTCTCGGGGCGCCTGGGTGGCACAGTCGGTTAAGCGTCCGACTTCATCCAGGTCATGATCTCACGGTCCGTGGGTTTGAGCCCCGCGTCAGGCTCTGGGCTGATGGCTCAGAGCCTGGAGCCTGTTTCCGATTCTGTGTCTCCCTCCCTCTCTGCCCCTCCCCCGTTCATGCTCTGTCTCTCTCTGTCCCAAAAATAAATAAAAAACGTTGAAAAAAAAAATTAAAAAAAAAAAAAAAGGTGGGGCGTCAGGGTGGCTCAGTCGGTTAAGCGTCCAACTTTGGCTCAGGTCATGATCTCACGGTCCGTGAGTTCAAGCCCTGTGTCAGGCTCTGTGCTGACAGCTTGGAGCCTGGAGCCTGCTTCGGATTCTGTGTCTCCCTCTCTCTCTGCCCCTTCCCGGCTCACACTCTGTCTCTCCCTCTCTCTCAAAAATAAATAAACATAAAAATATATATATATAAAAAGGAAATCTCGAGAGCTAGAATCATCAGTGCATATTAAATCTGTTCTTAAAGTTGTCTTGGTAATTTGAAATCCCCACTTCCATTATTTTTACCCTCTCATGCATTTCTTTCAAGTTTTGAACATCTTTCTGGATGTGTGGTTATCTCTTCTGGCTCAGAATCGGATTAGATTATTATTAAATTCAAAACCCACAAGAGCACATTATGTTAATAAATCTTGAAAATACAAATGAAATGGATTTTTAAAAGAAATATAGGGACTTCCAAAATTGATGCCAGAGGAATTAGAAAAGCTGAGCAAAGCAATAACCAAGGAAAACATTGACAAAAATTATGAAATAATTAGCTTTCTAAAAGGCTCCTGTCCCTAATATTGTCTTAGGGGTGTTTGGTTCCAAGCAATGGCTTAAGAAAAAAGGGATATATAGGCAAGATATGGGATAATATCATAGCAAACAGTTCCAACGGGAGTATTGGACGCCACGGGAATTGTAAAGCCATTAGAAAGCAAATCTCTTTAACCATCTCTTTTAGGGTCTGTGTAGTTCTTTGTCTCTGCTTTTCAATATGGGATTTCTTAGCCTCCTTCTCAGCATCTGATTGCAAAACAGCCATCTGCCTGAGTCTACCTGGCCTTATAACCCCAGCAGTCACCACCCTCTGATTATCTACAACGAAATGTCTTCTCGTTCAAACTCATGAAACACATTCTTATTAGTCAGTGGATGGCCAGTGCCCTTCCTTTCCCCAAGTGCAATGGCTGCTCCTGATCTAATGAGCCATGGCTGGATAGTCAGGTCATGTGATTCACAGTCTGCTTACGAGAGCCAGGGACCCGAGCATGGTTCATGCAGGTAGGTTTATTGACATGTATGATATAGCTTTATTGTTGAGTCTGTCCTATTTTCAGGGAACAGCCATTCCAAATGTACGTAAACTGGCATAGAACCCAAAAAAGGTAATAGCCTTGAAAGAAAACTCAAGTTCATGAACATAAGTGGCTCTAGTCATTAACATAAATGTTCATTATTACATACATATTGTTATATAATAAAATGCTATGAAATCATATTCATTTAAAGAGTAATCTACCAAGAGGAAGTAGTATTTTACTCACGAATGCAAGGATGGTTAGATATTAGGAAATCTAGTAATATTATAAAGTTAATATACTGTTGATATTAATCAAAAAGTCAAATAAGGAAAGCCACCTAATGCTGAACAAGCATTTGATAAAATTCGACAACAGTTCCCAATGCAATATTTCAAACATTTGGTGTTTATGCTTTTTGCTATTTCCAGTAAACCATGAACATTTATCATTTTTTATAACCAGACAAGAATACGTAAATGGTTTTAAAAGCACCTTTGGGAAGATAATAAATTTCCTAACTTCTAACTCCTATAAGAGTGTCCTAACTCCTATAAGTTCCTAACTTCTATAAGTTCCTAACTCCTATAAGAGTGTCCCAATAAATACTTTTTTTTTCCAATAAATACTCTTAATGAAGCGTTCCATTAAAACAAAGTAGTCTAGTTTTTGAGAATTGTTAAGAAAACAGAATAGAAAGAATATTTCTTTGTCCCACAGGAGACCTTGTTTGGGGAGTGGACCTTTTCCTATGTTACAGCGTTAACAATCAGCGGTGCCTTTGGAGGACGATTTGCTGTTCTTTAGGAGATGCCTTTGTAAAACTGTCTTCTTTACTTTCTCCACTATTTGCGCGTGCCTGTCTGAACTCGGACTCCTGTCTCAGAGCTGAGCCAGTGCCCTAATCTGACCACCTCACATTCCTAACTGATGGCTATACTTCACCTGAACAGTTCCACCTTAGGTTCAACGTGCGTGCCTAAGCACACTTCCCTTTCTAGGCAAACAGCCCAACACCTTAAAAAAGCCTTTCATTCTTCACGTCTTGTCTGTTGCTCTGCCTACATCTTTTTTTTTTTTTTTCTTTTGAGATAGAGAAAGAGAGTTGGGGGAGAAGGGGCAGAGGTGGGGGGAGAGAGAGAATCTTAAGCAGGCTCCACGCTCAGTGCAGACTCCCACGCAGGGCTCGATCCCATGACTCTGGGATCACGACCTCGGCCGAAACCAAGAGTTGGATGCCCAACCCATGAGCCACTCGGGCGTCCTTCTGCCTCCATCTTTATAGTGTCTCTCAAATCTTTACTTTTGGCAACTTCATGACCCTGGTATCCGTCTTTATTTTTTCCGTGGGCTCTTTTGCAGAAATCTTCTGATATTCTCTTTCCTTTCGTGTCAGCCCATCGGAACTAGATTAATCTTTTTATATTGGGTTTTTATGTCACTCCTCTGCTTAAAAAACTTCAAGATGCAACATTTCTGATTGAATTATATATAAAATTGTTGGCTTGACATTTGCAGCTGTCCTGTTCTGCCTTTCATGTATTCCTTACTCCTACACTTCGTCTCTGCACACTCAACTTATTTCTCACGGGGGCTCACGTATGGCTATTCTGCTGTCTTTGCTTGTGCTCTGTCTTCCCTCTTCCCTTTTCTCACTTGTGACAAGTGGGCTCGTCTTCCTAATGTGCGGATCAAAGGCAGTGTTCCTCGATTAGAGTCTCCTTGATATTTCTGATTTCTTCCATCTTCTGAATGGTTACAGCCCTCTGCAATTCTCTGATGGCTTTAGTATACTCTTTAATTGCTTCATGGCTGTGAAAGGCTAGATTTTATTCAGTGTTATATTTCTTGCAATATCTAACGTAATGATTTATATATAGTAGTTCAAATATTGATATTTTGATCCAAATACTGAATTGTTTTAAAATAATATAGACATGCCCAATATATGTTTGCACTTCAAACATATCAGTGCCATTGATTTACTCTTCTTATGAGCCACAGTCTCCAAACATTCCTTTAGGAGATGGTAATACAACTGAAAACATAAAGCAGGACTAATATAAAATAAAGTTGTGTTGGTCATGTCGTTTATTTTTAAATAGTGATTTTTATTTTTTCTAGTTCGCATTCATATTTACAGAACTAAACTACTATTAGGGTGAAGAATAATAAAAGTTATTATTATAACCTTGAAAGAGAATGTGTAATTAAATTGAGGGACAAGGAACTTAGGGACACATGCTTAAGATAACAATTTTTTCCCCTTTGTGATGACATGAAAACTTTATTTTCTCATATTGAGTCAAACTGCCAAGAAACTCTTGCAACAGATTGAATGGTATGGTAAATATCTGCTTTTTAGAGCTTTGGACACTGTCATTGCTTGAAAAGCAAGCTTGAACTCCCCATGAGATCATTGTGGAGATAAATGCTTAAAAGCTTTTCAAAGCCATGCTTTTGGCTCTACTAGAATTAAATTTCCCACTGATTATGTTTATATCGACTTTGGAACACATACCCATGAATATATTCAGCATAGCTGCATCACCGATGATTTCCCATGCCTTGGGAATACATCCCTATTTTATGTGCATGTGGAACCCACTTACAGTTTCATCTCTATAGGTACCTTGAGTTAATACTCTAGTTTTTAGAATAGACTATGAAAATGTCTTTGTAGTTGTTTAAAGGCCTTGTCTTTATAACAGTTCACGACATATTGATGTGCATGGGAATAGGTTTTATAAATATCTCATGCTTTATTAGCCATTCAGTCATACCTGCTTGGTTTCTGACCTGTAGTCAAAACACAAGGGGACTTTTTAAAAGTACAGTCCAGCCGTATAACATCACAGTGTTGAATACTCGCCATGGGTTTATATGGGGAGAAGATGCATAAACATACAGAAGATCTTGACTCCAGTCCTGCTGATGTTACTTTAAAGCAAATTACTCTCCCTTTTTGAGCTTCGGTGTGGGGATCCCGACAGGATTTGCTTTCTAAAGAGTTTATGAATATGCCATGAGACCAGATACGTAAAGGCCTTACCACAGTGTCTGCTTTTCAATACAGTTCCACTTTTCCCAAAACCAAAAGTGATTTGGTAAAAGAATTTGTTGATAGATGGTGTTTTTATCTTCGAACTCTGTGCCCCAGCGATTAGTAGATAAAGTTGGTAATCATACAGTCTCAGAACCTAGAAAGGCTGACCTGATTTTTAACAGATAAGAAAATAAAGGACCAAAAACTTCAAATGACACCACAGGGCAGGCCAATAGCAGAGTGGGGTTTCGAACTCAGATGGTAGACTCCTCGGGGCATGGCTGATGCTTTTTACCCTCTGCACACTGGATGTGTTTTGCCAACAGTGGCTCAGCGATTCAGGCTCATTCCGTGAGGATCTGGTGGGCTTCGCATCTCTTCTGTGCTTAGTCATTTTTGCCTGGTCAGTCGTACTGGTTTTGCCAGGGTAGAAAACAGCATAAAGTTCTGCTATCAATTCAGTGTGGAATATAATTTCAGGCATTTTTTTTTAAATATAATGTAAAGGATTTGAGTAGAAGCCTCACCGTAACATAGGTCATGAGTCAGTTGTAATCTTTGCCAAGCCATGACCCCAAATACAGTCACCAATCCTGTCCCTGAAATACAAACGTCACAAAAGCCTGTAATGTACTTTAAAAGATACATTTTCGATGATGTTTTGAAAACTAGTTAGTTCTTATATCACAGATATTTAAACCTTTGAATATTTAAACAAAGATAGTTTGTTTAAACAGGACATTTGCTATTGCTGTTTTAGAAAAGTGAAAAAAAAAAAAAGAAATTAGTACAACACTGAACTTAGAGTATAATAGAAAAGGTAAATTAAATAAAGCACTAGTTAAAGCATAAAATTGTGTGTAGTTTTCTTTGTGATAAAGTATTCTGCAACTACCCCAGAAGATTAGATTTTATCCTATAGATGATTTACCCCTTTAGAGAAACCTTTGTATTTTGAATTGGGCCACACTTAATTGATAATCAGATGATACCTTTAAAAAAAAATCTTGTAAGGTTTGTTAAGCAAATCTAAACCTATTATAAGTTTTTTAAAACCCATGCATATGATATTTTAATGTAGGATAATACAGTTTAGCTATTTATTCTGATTAAGTTTAAATCTGAGACTTCCCTCATGATTATTTGTATAAGAGAAAGCAAATATAAATAATTATCAAATCAGGGGGCGGGGCGCCTGGGTGGTTCATTCAGTTAAGGGTCCGACTTCTGCTCAGGTCATGATCTTACAGTTCACAAGTTCAAGCTTTTTAGTGTTTTTTTAAAATTCTTATTGAGGTATCATTGACATATAACATTGTCTTTGTTTCAGCGAACGATTCAATATTTGCACGCACTGAAATGATCACCACAATAAATCTAGTTAATATCCATCACTATACAGAGCTACAAAAAGTGTTTTTTTTATGATGAAAACTTTTAAGAATTACTCTTTCAGCAAATTTCAAATGCAATACAGTATTCTCAACTACAGTTACCATGCTGTATATTATATCCCTGTGACCTATTATTTTATATCTGGAAATGTATACCTTTTGATCCCTTTTACCCATTTCACCAACCCCTCCCCCCCCACCTGCTTCTGGCAATCACTAATAATCTGTTCTCTGTGTCTGGGAGCTTGGTGTGTATGTGGGTTTTTTGTTTTGTTTTGTTGTGTTTGTTTTTGTTAGATTCCACATATAAATGAGATCATATGGTATTTGTCTTTCTCTGGTATTTATTTCATTTAGCTTAATGCCATCAAGATTCATCCATGTTGTCTCAGATGGCAAAAATTCCTTCCTTTTTATGGCTGAAGAATGTTCCAGTGTGGGTATATATATTATATATATATATAATATATATATTATATATATATTATATATAATATATATATTATATATATATAATTATATATATATAATATATATAAATATATATATTATATATATTAATATATATTATATATATATGTATGTGTGTGTATATACATATATACACACATATATATACACATATATATATACACACACCATATGTTCTTTATCCACTCATCTGTCAATAGACACTTAGGTAGTTTCCATATCTTGACCATTACAATTAATGCTGCAATGAACGTGAGGGTGCAGATATCTTTCTGAGCTGGTGTTTTGTTTTGTTTTTTCAGATAAATACCCAGAAGTGGAACTGCTGGGTCATATGGTGTTTCTATTTTTATTTTTTTGAGGAAACTCCATACTGTTTAAACTGTTATGCATTGAATTGCATTAAAGGAGAACTCGTCAAATCTTTTTGGGTATCAAGGCAGTTATGTAGAAAGGGGAGATTCTATTTAAATACAGTAAAATCTGCCTCTTACATTACTTTTCATCCCATTTCCTTCATTTGTGTATACAGTATCTGATATGCATTTGAATTGTCTTTAAGAGTAACACAAACACAGACTTTATGATCTTACTGTACGGCCATCAGTAGAGAAAAACGGCTGCTCTTATAAATTTGAAATGTTATTTGTCAGCACGATTTCATCAGCATACAGATATGGGACAGAATAGCACTGGGGCATAACTGTGTATCTTGAAATGCCTGTTTTAAAATTTGGAAGATTAGTCTCTCAGGTGTACTGGCAACCTTTGGTCCACTCACTGTGAGATACAGGCTTTTTATTGTTGTTACTCACAGTGCTTCGTGTTTCTGGCTCATGTCAGCTCATCTGAGTCAGTTTTGTTCCTTCCGTGTCCTTCCTTCCTTCCTTCCTTCCTTCCTTCCTTCCTTCCTTCCTTCCTTCCTTCCTTCCCCCCCTGGGAGAGATGGTTGTTAAATATTTTTCCAGCTTACTACTGCTTATAAATGTATCGTTATTGAATAACAATCAGGAAAGCTTCTCAAATTAGGTTCTTGCCAGGTCAAGAGTGCTCCTAACGCTTTCATTATTACGTGCTTTACCATTGCTTCTGACTCCTGGGAAGTCTTGTTTTTGCCACAGGAACCCAGTTGTCCCCACACCACAAGTACTCTTCCTGTCAGCCATGACACTGTCATCAATGACAATTACTTTGAAGTTGGAAATTGAAAAAGAGGATAGAAAATAATAATAATATCACTCGCAGAAAGAAATAAGTCATTGAATGTTCTCCTGTTCCCTGTTTCCATAGATTTTACACAGATTGAAGTGATATGGACCTGGGTTGATATCTCTTAGTGTGAGAACTTGGGCAAATTATCTCTCGGGGTCCCAGTGGCTCATCTGTGAAATGGATGGTGTGAGAATTAAATGGGATTTTATAGGTGAAGCCCACAGTCATAGCGCTTGGCATCCTGTGACACACACAATGCTTTTGTGCCCTCTCCTAGTACCCAGCAGGCGGAGTTCCTACGAGTTCTTGACTTCTAAGAGTTCTTGACTGAGAGATGACACAAGTAAAATTTAAGTCCTTGGATATCACTTTACGTAACAGCATTTTTGATTCAAAGCACTTCATTGCATTTGGATATTATCGAAGATCCTAGCAGTTACAAAATATCCATTTTGCTGGTTCCATGGGTCCTTTGTAGAACAGAGGTGAGAGATACTGTGTTTCCTCTCGCTGCTCAAGGGCTTTTCTGTTGAGAATTTGAAAATTTAAAGTTTTTAATAGAAAAAAATCTCATTTCAGTGAGACACTTCGGTTCTTTAAATGATCCATCAGGCCTCTTTAGCAAAGGATCATTGTAACATTGCTTCATAACAATGGCTTAGGTAACTAAGCCAAGCTGGTAAACAGTTGCTGGTATATTTTAAATTAGGTTCTAGGATGGGGCGCCTGGGTGGCGCAGTCGGTTAAGCGTCCGACCCGCATCGGGCTCTGGGCTGATGGCTCAGAGCCTGGAGCCTGTTTCCGATTCTGTGTCTCCCTCTCTCTCTGCCCCTCCCCCGTTAATGCTCTGTCTCTCTCTGTCCCAAATATAAATAAACGTTGAAAATAAATAAATAAATAAATAAATTAGGTTCTAGGAGTTAAAAATGGGAGGACCGGTGGAAGATATTTCACTATCTGGACTTTTTTTTTTTTTTTTTTTGTATTTAAGTAGAGAAAGAAAGAGTCAATATCTATTATTCACTCATATAATTATCTATTTATTAGAGAGATAATTAAAGAGTGACTATTTATCCTGAAAACTGCTGGGACCTTAAATATGTCATTCTCATTAATGAAACAAGATAGCATTTTGAAAATACACCTTCGGTGAAGTTAATTAAAACATCATTTAAAGAGTTAATTCATTATTTAGAAGAACCGTTGAAACCTTTGATACAATACATTCCCATACAGAGGACTCTGACTTAAGTAGGTCTGGAAACGAAATTAGATTGCAGTTTTTATTGCTTATTAGGATTCTGAAACCCTCCTCTTAAGAAGTTTAAAGTTAAATGTATTTTTTTTCACATTTAAGGTATATACAATTAAAATGAAAAACATAGCGAATGGTTTACAATTTTTATAACATTATTGTACAGCTGTAATGTGCAATGGTAGGTCACTCTCCAGTACAGCTCATCTGAATTGGGATGAACTATGAATATGAGATAAAAATACACTGGATTTCAAAGACTTTGTATAAAAAAATGTAAAATACCCCAGTACTTTTTATATTGATTACATGCTGAAATGAATATAATCCGGATATATTGAGCGAAATCACATATATCATTAAAAGTAACTTATGTTTCTTTTTTGATGTGGCAACCAAAATACTTAAAATTGCATATGGAGCTCACATTATAGGTCTCCTAGACGGAGCTGCTCCAGCGAATAATTTCTGATATAGTTAAAACATCATAGATAGACATTGCCCAAAGGATGCCACTTTAGGGGCAAATCAAAAGTATGCCAAGCGTATTGGGGTTCGGAAGGAAAATTTCCCACACACGATTTGAGGGGAAAAAAAGGATGGAGAAAATCATCTACAGATATAGTGTATAAATAAGATAGAAAATTGGGGCTCCTGGGTGGCTCAGTTGGTTAAACATCCGACTTTGGCTCAGGTCACGATCTCGCGATTCGTGAGTTTGAGTCCCACGTCTGGCTCTGTGCTGACGGCTCAGAGCCTGGAGCCTGCTTTGGATTCTGTGTCTCCCTCTCTCTCTGTCCTTCCCCCATCCGTGCTCTGTCTCTCTCTCTCTCTCAAAAATAAATATTAAAAAAAATAGGATAGAAAATTGATATCTATAAATTATTTGCACATTGATAAAAATTCTTTAAAACATGCTGCTTTGTTGAAAATGTAGGTTTTATAAGCCCAATGCATTTTTCATAGTCTAAGAAAATTCATATTTTTAACTGAACATACCAGTGAATATTGACTGTCATATGTACATTCAGTACTTGGAATAACCTCGGGACACAATGCTTACTACGGAGAGTGGCACAAAGTAGATATTCAAATATTTGATGAAGGAATATACGATTGAAATAGGAGAGATGGGTAGGGATTTTTATTGGTTTTGTTCATTGATTATTTGAAGAGATTAAAATAGTGCCTGGCCTGCAGAATGCACACAAAATTATGGGTGAAGTAAATGAATGAAGACACACACACACACACATATTAAATAATAAGAGAAAGTAGTAAGAAATCACCCCAGTTAATGTTAAACTAGTTCTCGCTCTTCAAAGGGTACCAGTTGTTTCCAAACATCACTATATAGCTGTTTTAATTATACATTTACTGGGGCGCCTGGGTGGCTCAGTCGGTTAAGTGTCCGACTTCGGCTCAGGTCATGATCTCGTGGTTCACGAGTTCGAGCCCCGCATCGGGCTCTGTGCTGACAGCTCAGAGCCTGGAACCTGCTTCAGATTCTGTGTCTCCTTCTCTCTGACCCTCCCCCCATTCATGCTCTGTCTCTCTCTCTGTCTCAAAAGTAAATAAACGTTAAAAAAAATTAATTATACATTTACTTTAATTATGATTCTACTTTGATATTATATTTTGCATTATACATGAAGAAACTCTGTGGAAACAGTTGGAATAAGATGCAGGAATTAATGCTTCACAAGTTCTGAACTTGTGAGAATCACTTGTGTTGTTTTCCCTGGCTTAAAACTAGGATGAAATCACGATTTCAGGATAAAACAAAGCCTTAGTGAATGTAGGTACGGTAATTGGATACTTAAGGTTTAAGTAGAAACATTGATATGAATTGTTTAGGAAAAAGGAAGAAAAAGAGGTGCATTCCAATAATAAACTTGAAATTGTGGAGATGTGGAAATATGGAGCGCCTGGGTGGCTGAGTCGTTTAAACGTCTGACTCTTGATTTTGTCTCAGGCCATGATCTCACGGTTCGTGAGACTGAGTCCCATGTCAGGCTCTGTGCTGAGCAGGGAGACTGCTTGGGTTGTCTCTCACCCTCCCTCTCTCTCTGCCCCTCCCCTCTTCATGGTCTCTCTCTCTCTCTCTCAAAATAAATAAATAAACATTAAAAAAAGAAATGTGGAAGTATGAAATTTGTATTATAAACACCTTTAACATAAATTCCATTTAATTGGGGGTGTATATAACACAAATATATTTCCCTTAATATTTTTCTTCATTAAACTAGTAAACCTGGGAGAGATTTCTTCACTATGAATTTTCATAAATTCTAGATACACAGAATATTTCAATTGACTCACAGTAAAATGAAGGGGTAGAAATTAAATTTGAGGCATATGAAGGGACTAGAGTGGGTGTCAAGGTGCTGTTTCTGCTGTTAATTGACCAGGAACTGTGTTCTTTGTAAACAGTTCATGCTTCAAACTGGTTTAAGCTTCTTGTGTTAAGATAAGTGATTTCCGCCCAGGTACTCTTGTCAGTCTCTCCCCTGAGGTCTCCTGTTCTGCTACCCTCAGCTCTTCCCACTGTATTCTCCAGTGACATTGAACTTTTGGTTCCTTCAACTCTTGTCTCTGGGTCTTTGCAAATGCTCTTTGGATACATTCCCTAAACCCCATCACTTTGCCTAATTCTGGCTTAAATATCCTCCCTAAGGAGGGATCTGTCCATTCCTTGGTTTCTAGTAAATCTCTTTGTTATGATCTCATGTAACTCCCCTACTCCCCTTTTAGGAACATTATTCCACTATCTCCAAAAGGGCCAAATTGTCTAGTTTTGCGTGTGTTCATGTAAATTATTGTTCTGTTGGCTGTTTTTTAATCTACAACCCCAAAGCCTTCCCCTTTATGCCTAGGATTTAAGGATTTCCTTATTATTTCCACATTGTAATGCATGATTTCCCCCCTGAAAACATGACAAAAACAGCTTTTCTCCATAAACGACTAAGAAATCATTTACTTTACTGTGTTTTCATAAATCCTGTTCCTGCTTCGGACATGTTATAAATTAATTGGTAGAACATCTATCTCCGAAGAGTTAAAGAATTGCCAACAGTGATCCAACCCCACACTCTCTCTCTGGCTCTTGATATGGTGTTGACAGCCAAGCAAAGAGCTTCTTCAATAAATCCACTCTCATATTCAAGTTTTTCCAGATGTGAGAAATAATTAAGACTTTGCATTTATTGAAGCCTTGTATGCTTTTCAAGAGGGAACTAGCAGCTGTGGTGAATTAACTCTACTCTAGTGCATATGCATGGTGTGTGTGTGTGTGTGTGTGTGTGTGTGTGTGTGTGTGTGGTGTGTGAATGTACATATATACAAGTACACATGTGGCATTTGCCAATAGTCGAGCGAGATCAGACCTCAAAACAAAACAAAACAAAAAGCTAATTTCAATAAACACCCAAAATTGTTACAGCTATATTTCACAATTGAGAGGAGGGCTTTAGCCAATCAGCAATATACCTTCTCCCTTTCTAGTTTTGCAAATGTTAAAAGAAAGCAACGAGGATGATTAAATCATTTGCATCTGTTAAAGGATATATATTTTTTTAAATGGGGAAATCATGATTCTCATGAAACGTAAGATGAACACATTTAAAAGATTTTAACTCCTTGATTAATGAGGGCACCAGCAAGAGGGTAAGACTGGGTCAAAGGTACATTTGAAGAATGCACAAATATGAGTAATACAGGGATGCTGAAATGAATTTACAAATAAATGCAAAAAGGCTCTATTGACAAGGCGATAATCAATTGCTTTTCCCCAGGACACAATTAATTTGCATTTGCATGGATAAAGCATCATTAGCATTGTTATCGGTTTTTAACATTTTATGCTGCTGTAAAGCAGTTCAAAGACAGAGAAAGGCCAAATTAGCCAGAAGGTAACACTAGATAACACAGGAGGTAATTTGTATGAGTGTGTGCCACTTCCCAAGTCTTTCACAATTTTTCCTGACACAGCTCACACCAAATTCTAGGAAAGAGATACTTTTGGGGACAGGCAAGGTATTTATGTGGGACTCTTTGGTTCTGGTCACAAGCCACACAGGGGCCACTCAAACCTCGAGCGTCTCTCAGCGGGAAGGCTTGTGCAAGTGAGCTCATGATTAGCTAGCTTCACTGTGGTTCATACTGAACTAATGTCTCAAGGAAGCAGTGAATTAAACCAAACTCCTTCAGTTCACGGGATGCTTGTGTTAATGTCGACTCTGAATGAGAATAGCCCCGCCCCGTTCCCAGTCAATACGTTTAGAAGAATAGATAACTTTTGATTTTTGGCATTCCAACTACACCCAGCCCGGACATTGTGCAAAAATGGTTTGCAGCTTCCTGTTTTCCTCCTCCTCCAGTACCAGTGTAGATACATAGCTCTCATTTGTGAGTAGCCTCTCTATTTGTGAAAGCAGGAATATGAATCCAAAAAAGCCGACTCTATTAAATCTTATTTTAATGGCGTAATTAGTAACGGTGACAATTATTCAGGTTGCTTTGTGTTCTTTTGATTTCTAATTAACAAACAGTAATGAAATGGCCATTAAAAAGGAGAAGATGGTCTTAATGAATGTAAATTGTAAAAATAAAGTGGGCTGATATTAAACAGAGCTCTTCTCTTTTTGTAAAGAAGACAAATTGCCCAAGAGAGTTTACATTTCTTTCAAAAAATTTTTTAAATGTTTTTATTTACTTTTGAGAGAGACAGAGAGAGACAGAGCGAGTGGGGGAGGGGCAGAGAGAGAGGGAGGCACAGAATCTGAAGGAAGCTCCAGGCTCTGAACTATCAGCACCGAGCTCGACTTGGGACTTGAACTCTTGAGCTGTGAGATCATGACCTGCGCTGAAGTCAGACGCTTACCTGACTGAGCCACCTTGGTGCCCAGAGAGTTTATGTTTCTTGTATGAAGAGACGATTTCAGACCCTCGTCTTTTAGTAAAGTTCTCTTCTGGACAGATGCCAAACAATGAGGAAATATGCGAGGCAAATGCGAAGTGACCAGGGATTCCGCTGAGAAGCAAGAACCTTCTGGGGGGATAGTCATAAAAACAAAACAAAACGAAACAAAACAGAAAACCCAGGCAACCGAAAATGAGTATCTAATGGACTGCGAACACAGGCGGACAAGTCAGATGAACCAATTCCTCTCTGACCTAACCATTCAGGGAGAATATTTTGTAATAAGACATGTTGAATTAATTCTTAAAGCGGAAAAATTCAGTTGATCTCTGTAAGTTTTCCTCCACTCAGAACTGCACCTCCATTTTAATTATTACGGATTTTCATTTGCAAGCCCCACTCATCACCATGTTGGCGAAAAGCACGTGTCCTATCACTATAAAGAAAAGAGGAAAAAGTGAACTAAGTATGAAACGTTTGTCACATTCTGGGAGATCCTTATTGCATGTGACCAGGATACTGATAGCAGTCAAAGCACTGCATGGCCGGTGATGAAACACAAGGGTCTCCTTGGCCAGGGGCTCTGTCCCCAGAGACCTGAATCACCCATGGGACTTGGAAGTTGCCATGGAAACACATTTGCTTGCACAAAAGCATCAAACTCTAACCAGATTCAGGACTTCTGTATTGTACCATGCAAGTGAGCTCGTATCTTTAGGCTGTGAGGCTGGACGATGCCCCTCTGGCCTTTAAAAACATACTGATGTGATAGAGTCTTACCCTTTCAAATGAGAAGACCCTTTCGTACCGAGTGCTTTTCCTGCAGCTGTGTGCCTTTGTTGGATAGTTGACAAATCTTGTGTTTGTAAGGGGCTTTGCTATTTTTAAACTGCTTTGCTTTTGTGAACTTCTGGCAATTTGGTTTTTCGCGTTAACTGTGGAGAATTAAGGTGGAGAGGGATTAAAAAATTTGCCTTAGAGGGTGTGGGAGAGCCAGACCTGGGGAAGTAGAGGGCCTTGCCAGAAACAGTGTGATCCCCACATTGCTCTCATTCTGTGTCAGGGCATGGAGAGAGCACTAACGTAAAAGGTAGGCAACGTAAATGAAGTACACGATAAGTAAAAGGGATTAGCGGTTTTTCAGACACTCCCTTCTTGGGGTGTCCCAAGGTGAAAACATATATTAAAACACAATGGTTTTTTGGTTTAAAAAAAAGAAAAAGAGGACAATAGGGAATTTTGAAACATGATAGCTATCTGTGAAGAACTTCCTTCTTATTCCCCAAGTCACGTTTGGGAGCTATTGACAACAGAGCTTTGCTGTGATAAAGTGCAAGGCTTTATTTAAAAAAAAAAATTATTAAAAATTTTTTTTTAATGTTTACTCTTAGAGAGAGAGAGAGAGAGGTGGGGAGAGACACGGAGCGTGAGGAGGTTGGGGGGGGGGGCAGAGAGACAGAGCAGCGCGTGATCGGGGAAGGGGCAGAGAGAGGGAGACACAGAATCTGAAGCAGGCTCCAGGCTCTGAGCTGTCAGCACAGAGCCTGACGCAGGGCTCTGTCTCATGAACTGCGAGATCATGACCTGAGCCAAAGTCGGTTGCTTGACTTGTTGAGCCACCCAGGTGCTTAAAATGTTTTAAAGAAAACTACATGAATTTTATATTATAGTTACAGGTGAAAGGGGAAAAAAAGATACATGCAATCAACAGGAATAACGTATGTTGCATGCCAAAGAATCCATTGAGGAGGGAGGTCATCTAGCATGTTATAAATAATAGTTTTTTTTTTCTTCTTAATTTCCTGCCTTATCTTAGCACAGAGAATGCTTTACTCATCATTGCATCCCTAGCACCAAGCACAGTGCCTGGCATGGCAGCCCTTAGTTGAATGAAAGAACAAAGCTCCAGTGAGTTCTGGTCCCGGTGTTCCACTGAATACCTCTGTGAATGAGACAGATAATTAATTTCTCTTGATCTTCATTTTGTCCTCTGTAAAAGAGCGAGCTTTTTGGGGTGCCTGGGTGGCTCAGTCGGTTGAGCATCCGACTTTGGCTCAGGTCATGATCTCACAGTCTGTGAGTTCGAGCCCCATATCGAGCTCTGTGCTGATGGCTCAGAGCCTGGAGCCTGCTTCGGATTCTGTGTCTCCTTCTCTCTCTGCCCCTTCCCTGCTCCTGCTCTGTCTCTCTCTGTCTCAAAAATAAATAAAAACATTAAGAAAAAAAAAAAAAGAGCGAGCTTTTAGTAACATTGATTTCTTCAGGATCCCTGTGGCTTTAAAATTCTGACTCTAAAATCTCAAACGGAAAATTTGTGTGTACATTGCATATGGTGTTTGGTTTTGCTTTCAAAACTTCTGTGCGTAATCTCAACAAATTATTTTTTTCCAGCACAGTGGAGAGTCAATAAGAACTTATTACACGATGGGAAATGAGAAAATAGCAGCCGCTGAAGTCCACTGACGGTAATTTGCGTGGGGAATGGATGTCACTGTGAACAACACAAGTCATCTTAAGTAGCTCTGGCAGGATGTTCTCCCTACACTTCTAGAAGTTTGTTAGCAAAGCTCATAGAAATTGCTCTTCCCCTTTTCCAAATAAAGATAATGTAATAGATCTTCTATGGAATATTAGAACAGTCTTTTGGCAGAAGACTTGAGAGAAACAGAGTTCACACATTCTGCTCCTTTACGGAACAAATCTAACACACAGAGAATTTCCTTGTCGAATTCTCTACACAGCCATGTTTAAAATAACAGAGTTGTTATTTTAAAAGTAAAGGTTTCCAAATTCATCGGTCCTGGGGGACTTCTTTTTGGCATTTTGCTAGTAAGCAGGATATGTGATGCCATTAACTTAGCCTGTATCTAAAAATCATTTCAGGGTACGCCTGAGTGGCTCAATCGGTTAAGCGTCCGACTCTTGATTTCAGCTCAGGTCATGATCTCACAGTTTGTGAGTTCGATCCCCGCATCAGACTCTGTGCTGACAGCTTGGAGCCTGCTTGGGATTCGGTCTCCTTCTCTCTTGCCACCAACCCCCCCCCACTTGCTTTCTGTTTCTTTCCCCAAAATAAATAAAAATAAAATAAAAAAACCAATCTGTGAAAAGACAAACAACTATTCTAGAATACAACCTTTTTGTTTTTTCAGAGTAGGATAATGTTTCCCTAAGAAATACTTCACAGAAGAATGTTAGTTTTCTGGAGCTTGGGCATCATTAAAAAATAAGTAGGTAGGTAAGTAGGTAGATTAGATTAGATTAGATTAGATTAGATTAGATGAATAGGATTTCATGTTTCAGAAATGCTGGATTAAGGAGAGCTAAATAGTGTTTTTCGTTGTGGGTCTTCTTGGGAGTTTCTGATTTGTCATTATGCCATGTGGATCTCCAAGTGATAGGGGTAGAAATTAGAATACAGGTTTTTCCAAGCACATTTGTGTAAGAAAACCCCTTTCTTCTCCAGAGTATTTTGTGGAACTTTAGCCTCGTGGAAGACAATTCGAGGAATAATCTATACATGATGGCTGTTTAGGATATATTTCATGTCAGAATTTTTAGTTTAGGTAAAGCAATTTCTTGAAGAAAATTGAAAACTATATATGATATCAAGAGAAAATAGCATTATACTTGGCTACTTAGAATAATATATTTTGAATTAAGTTGTATTTTATAATTGATTTCATTATACACCCTGAGTTTTTTTTTTTATGTCCAACACTGTTATGTTATGGTTTTGTGAAACTTAATTTACCCTAGAATGTGAATAATCAAAATGATAAATTATGAGTTGTATAGAGCCTTAGGATTGCCTAAATTGACAATAAAGAATTTTTTTGAGAAATATATTTTTAATTATATAATTGATGACACCACATTATAAATACCATTATAATTTATTTTTTCCAAACTTTTCCAAGCATTGAGGAATATATAAATTGTGAATATTTAAAAAGGAATATATTGAGGAATATATAAAAAGTGAATATTTTATAATATAAAAACTGGTGAATTTGTAAAAATTGACACAATGGGCCGAATTGGAGGAGCACGATTATTATGTTTTTGAAACAATGATGTTTCTAGAATTCTTAAATGATATATCAACCCATGTTAACTGCGACTTCTCATGTTTAATGATGTTTACAATTAAAATAATACAATAGCAATATAAGATTAACGGTCATAATTAACTCAGAATAGATTCTTTGAAGTGGTTCAAAGGGCTTTTCATAATAAATTAGTAGCCTTTAATCAGCTAATTTAAAGCTAGTACTTTTTAGAATGTGAGAAGTATGTGTTTGTCTCATAAAAAATTAACTTAGGTTAATGAAATGAGTTTGAATGATCCAGATTCACTATACCAAACGAGAGCTATGTCTGATATTCCAGTGAAAGCTTTATTTAGATGGAGTCGAGAAATCTTCGAGATAACAGGCTTTTGACTGTGCTATCTGGAGTGTTATAGCTGAGTCGTGTTCCCAGAAAAAGATCGTTAAGTCTCTTTCAAACTATTGTATGAATGCATTAAATTGGCGAAATAGAAATAAATGGTCTCTTTCGGATTCCTTTCCAAGTTTAAAGAATGTTGACTTTAAAAGGTTACGAAGCCGAATTTTGCCTGTTAAAGTGGTATTTCCACTTGGGAGGCTGGCCCTGGCCGACCTCCGCAATCCTGTTCTATCCACTCACATGCGGTTGTGATAAGGAGAGTGAAGTGTAAGCTAAATTGGGACGAGGCCTGGGCAAGGACATTTCTGCCCGAACACCGGAGACTCCAAGGTCTCAAGGGTGCTGAAGTACAGAAAAAGGGGCTGTCCTAGTGAATTAGAAAAACAAAACAAAACAAAACAAAGCACCTCTAGATGTAAAAAGTAAAAATGGGGGTCCCTGTATTTGAGGATGTAAACGATGAAGCTGAAGAGGAAAAAACAGGGGAAGAAGAAAATGAAGACACGGTGAGTAGGAAGGCATCTGCCGAGGAAGGGTATTTGTTCCTCAAAGTTGATCGTTAGAAAAAATGTCTCCTTTCCTTGTTTTTCTGGACAGGTATTCTTTAAGCCTGTGATTGAAGACCTCAGCATGGAATTGGCCAAAAAATGCACCAAACTCATTAGTGACGTAAGTGGCTTAAGTAATTTTTGTCTTCCTTTGCGCTGTGTGTATGGCACCATTATGTCACAGAATCATCGAGTTGGGGACAAAACATTGAAGTCCTCTGTTAAAACACAATTGTTTTTCAGATCATAGAAACTAAGTCCAGAAGTTTTTGCTGATTCCTTCAAGGTCACCTGTTCAGAGAATTTCTGTAGGGAGCAGGTGTCTGTGTTCCTAATCCAGAATGCTGTCCCTTATGAATTTCGTTGTCACTCTGGCATGAAATCATAAAGCATTGAATTTCAGAGCACTTTCCTTGTGCGAACCCCAAAGCCTTCTTAGTTTGTACGGTGGTGTAATTTGTTTCGGGAGGATCTCTGTCTAAATGAATGGAGGTTTAGAAAACATTTTGGGGATTTTTTGAGGGCTTTGATAAATGCAATAGTTTTCTAAACTATTTCCAAACCAGGAAAACAAACCATATATATACTTGTATGTACATAGTGTGCATTTACAATTTTGGATTTATGGATTACCGAGCGGCATGTTAAGAACCGTGAACTAGATGATGATGGTATGAGTAAAAAGAAGCATTTTTCTTGTGACTCTTTTCATTAACTGAGATCAGCTTCTATTATATCTCCAGGGAATCTTAGGATTGTAGAATTATTTAACACACACGTGATTATGTATTGGCAAACCGGTAAATATGGAAGCTAGAATTCTAGAAGCCCAAGGAAAAAGGGTTGCTCACCAGGGAAGAGCATTTAGATCCTCATTAAAATGATTGTCAACTATTTGCTAGTACAGAGGTGAATAGGTGCCTGGGGCTGTAGAGAAGCGAGCCCAATACTGGCCATTTCCGTGGTAGTGAATGAGCAAAGTGATCAGAATATTTGCAAATGTTTGTTTTCAAAGGCGGTCAATCCAGGGAAGTGGGGTAGTGTGCCGGCAGGGTCTGGGCTGACTGGGCTCAGTTCCTCAAGGACACCATCTATTACGGTACGATTAGGTCATGGTAACGCGTCTGAAATGTTTAGTGAACTGTCTGGAACATTGTATGCACTCAAGAGATGTTAGCTGTTATTAACTCCTGAGTCTGTAAATTTATGTCTGTATCCATTCTGTCCCATTTTAGATATAACTCTGACTCCCTGTGGTTGGTCAGAAAGGGCCAGAGGATGGTGGGAATCATACGACTTCCATATATTTGACGTGTAATGTAATTGGATTTTAAATGGAGTATTTCTTTGTGCTATTACTTAATAGTCCTAAGCTACCGCGTGTGAAAGTTCCTCGTAAAACCATAAGAATGATAAAATGATGACAACAACGAATCCATCAGCCTAGTTAAGATTTACTGAGTGACAGGCACAGCGGCGTCTGACGTAGATTCCATCGTTTTTCTCACTTTCGAGGTGAAGAAACGAAGGCTCAGAGAGGTTCATGTCTTGCTGGGTCACACAGTTAAGCAGCGGGGACAAGGAGTAAACACAAAGCCCTTTGGGCCTTAGCTACTCTGCTGTGCTTTCTCTCACTGTGGATTTCCGTGCAAAGTTTATCTTAGTTTTACTCTTATTTATTACTCTAGTATTGCCGATAGTAATGCTACCATTGAAAACCCTAAGTTCCAGAACTCTGGAAACAGTACATCTTCCAGCATTGTTATGTTTTTTATTAAAACAGAATTGTGGATGAGCTAAATTATATAAACCGTTGGCACAGAAGTGGCAACTTCAGTTAGCAGGTGATTTTATTGGAGTTATTTTGGATGAGATAATTTCTCAGTGACTCTTCATTTATTTATTTTTGTTTTTTTAAATTTTTTTTAATGTTATTTATTTTTGAAGGAGAGAGAAGCAGAGCATGAGTGGGGCAGGAGCAGGGAGAGAGGGAGACACAGAATCTGAAGCAGGCTCCAGGCTCTGAGCTGTCAGCACAGAGCCCGAAGTGGGGCGCGAACTCACAGACTGTGAGATCATGACCTGACTGAAGTTGGTTGCTTAACCAACTAAGCCACCCAGGCATCCCTATTTATTTATTTATTTATTTATTTATTTATAATTTAATTTAATTTTATTTATCCCTATTTATTTTTTTAAAGTTCATTTATTTGAGAAAGACAGAGACGGTGCGAGTGGGGGAGGGGCATCCCAAGCAGCCTCCTCACTGTCAGCACAGAGCCCCACATGGGGGCTCGAACTCACGAAACCACAAGATCATGACCTGAGCCAAAACCAAGAGTCAGACGCCTCACTGACTGAGCCACCCAGGTGCCCCATTTTTCAGTGACTTTTAAACCGACCTGATGGTGAGGGGCATGGCTTTTATCATTTTGCAAAGGCCAAAGCCATGTTATTTCACTTCCATGCAGGAGAAATCAAACACGTGGCTGTAATTTTTGTATATTATAGATCTGTGCGGCATAGCAGAATATCTTTATTACTTACATATTTAGATCCTAGACTGTGGCCTAAATTATATCTGTGTACATGTTCACATTTTGTTTCAAAATAGAATTCTGTGTGTCTTAAGGTACTGGCTTAATTTTTGGAATTTATATATTTACCAAGGAATCATCTGGACAGTTACTTCTTTTTTTTTTTTCTATTTATTTTTACTTTTGAGAGGTGGGGAGGGGCAGAGAGAGAGGGAGACACAGAATCCAAAGCAGGCTCCAGGCTCCAAGCTGTCAGCATAGAGCCCGGTGCGGGGCTTGAACTCACGAACTGCGAGATCACGACCTGAGCCGAAGTCTGACGCTTAACTGACTGAGCCACCCGGGTGCTCCTACTTCTTTTGCTTCTAAAACAAAAATGAAAAGAGGAGTTCGGACAATCATTTTTTAAAAACAAATTTTAAGGTACACTTTCTGGACCAAGCAAAAGTTCTAGTTTTTAGAAGTTTGGTTAAAAAGTAAGGTATATTACGAAACAGCCACTTCATTCACTGTGTGAATAAAGTGTGAGGCCGTTTTTCAGTTTGGCTTTTGGTTCCACCTAGTTTCTGCCTTTCACTTGCCCTGCTCATATTGTACAGTTTCCCTCTATGGAACTCACTTCTCAATCTTAAAGACACCTGGTCCTCTGAGGCTACCTCTTTTATTTTTCTGTTAACTATGTAATGCTTTTTATTTCTCCAGATATTCCCTCTCTCATTCTCTCTCTCTAGGCCTGTTAGTCAACTATCCAATGAATTCTTTGAGTACGTCAAACCTGTCAAACCTGGCTATTGAGCCGTCAGAATCATTGATCTAGTGGCCTTTTGTGAGGTAGTCATAAAAAAATACTAGGTTAAAGGGGATGTTTTGGTACGTTTCTTGCAAATTAGGCAGCAAGAGTTTCTGCTGAGCGAGCGCAGCCACATCTGCACAAAGCCTGTGACTCAGTGTTTTGGTTCAAACCTTCCGAGGGTGTTCACTTGCATGGCAGCAGAAAGAACTTTTTCCAGGCAACTGAGCATTGTTTGTTGTGGGTAAATCCTTCCAGCGCTGAAAACACTAGATTCCGTGGCTACCCCTCCAGAGAGAGCCCCGACGGTGTGAAGAGAGTCTGGGACGGCAGATTTGCTTATGAGTGCCCCCCACTCCCCCTACCTCACAGTGATGGGGCCACAGTTCTTTGTTCCAGGGTTTGCTGCATTTAGCCAATATGGTTCCATTTGAGAAAAGACTTTGTCTGTACTTTTGGTTGAGCGCCTTAACAAGGAAATATCCTCGGACATTTCTACATTTGTCATCCACGTTCAGCCATTAGCTAACCTCATACCAAGAGACTGGGCTAAGTGAACAGATTTAACTCTAATTGTAGTTGAGACATGGCAGGATTCCTGGGCATGGTCAGAGCAGAAGCTAAATACTTGGGGTATCTCATTGATTATTAAGTCATCAACTTTTTCCACCTTTCCCCCCCTCAATTAGAAAGGAACTTGGATGGGGGCGCCTGAGTGCTTCAGTCGGTTGAGCATCCGACTCTTGACTGTGGCTCAGGTCATGGTCCCAGGGCTGTGGGATTGAGCCCTGCATCAGGCTCATCACTGAACATGGAGTCTGCTTGGCATTCTCTCTCTCTCCCTCTGCTTTTGCCCCCTGCTCACTCTTTCTTTCTAAAATGAATTTAAAAAACTGGAAAGTAACTTGCACAGGATCTTGGTTATGAGTGCAAGATGGCCACGAGTAATAGGCAAACCCTAGCACAGAGGCTTAACAAATAGGTGCGGTTTTTTATTTTCACATAATGACACCTGGAGGTAAGGGTCCAGTCTTGGTACAGTGGATGTTGTCAGTCTCTCAGGTTCTTTTCCCTCTGCTTTGTCATCATTAGTTTGATGACCTTCTGATGACACCACTGCTGTTGCATCCCTGTGACGGGGGAAGGAAGAAGGTAGACGAGCAAAATGTCAAGGGATTGTGCCAGGAGGTCTCTCCCCTTTATTCCAGAGACACCAGGGACACTGGTGGGAAGACTTCTACAAACGTCCCCTGGCCAGAGCTGGGCACTGGGGGAGGCCGCTCACTTGCCGAGGGGAGGGAGCAAACCATGGCTGGTTTAGAGCAATTCGTCCTCTGACACTCAGACAGGGGCCTGGCTACTCTCATAAATACATTTGAGTTCTGTTATTGGGAAAGAAAGGGGTCGCATAGGCAATCTAGCCAATAAATGGGGCCATGGCCATATTAGGAAGTAGCTGTCGACTCAGTGTTTTATTTCCCCTAGGATTTTGTGTCCCTTCTAGGTGTAGTTCCCTTTCATCTAGCTTTTTCTATGATCCCCGCATAGGAAGGCTAACAATACGTGACATTCTTTAGATAAAACTTTAAGTCATTTGCTTCTTGTCACTCATGTTGTAAAATTCACTACAAGTACAATATGAGTGTCCATAAGCAAATCATATGTGTCCGTGTGTGTGTGTGTGTGTGTGTGTGTGTGTGTGTGTGTATCTTTTCAATAAAGACCAAAGAAAGGAACGGGGATCCCACTTAAGACTGAACCATTTGCCTGCACAGCGAAGGAAGGAAGCACTTCACCCTTATCCTGTGCGCTTGTCCTGAACATTCTGCTCAGGTCAGAGCTTATCGGGAGGCCCGTAGCCATAGTGCATACCACTGCAGTGAAGAATGTGGTGGCAAAAGATAAAAATAATGAGCCAAACTTAAGCCTAATGATAGGTTCTTTTCTCTCACACTTAATTATATAACGGGGCTACTTTTTTTTTTTTTCTCCTTGTGATCAAAATAGCCTACTATTTATCATACTGCCATTAACGGTTTAATTACTGGTGGCTGAGGAGGGTGATTTGCAGAGACCTAAAATGACGGCTAATCTCTGAGAAGAAAAAAGGTAATTTAGTGCTCAGATAAGATAAATATGTTCCGATGTTGATTTCAGGAACAAAGCGAATGTTTAATGCCGTAGGCGTCTGATGCCTGAGTCGCAGCCTTGAGACACGGTATTTTGAAATAACTTTACTTAGTATGTTCATATCTGGTTGTACCCCAGGTCAAATTACGTCCCTCACATCAGGTTGACATGTGGTAAAATCTCTAGGCAATGCTAATGTGCAAGCAGTGTTAGTCGTGTCCTTGAGGAACCAGGTAGGTATTCAACTGAACTTCACTTTTAGGTTCTAATTAGGGAGACCATGCAATGTATCATCTGACCTGGGACATGTTTTTCAGCCAAAGCGTTTACAGTGTTGGGTAGCCAAACATGACTTTATTACAGGGTGATGCAACTTGTAGCAAATTACCTTCATCCTCTCAACTAGTCATAAATTTTGCCTCGCCAGTTTTCAGATCGGGTGGCAACTGGTGTGACAGGGCGGACAGGGCCTTGTCCGCAGATCCTGACTTCTTTTCAGCTCATGTGTTCATGCAGGGTCTACCCACAGAGTGACAATTCTGGCCCCTCCTTAAGGGGAAAGGACTGACTCATTTTACTGTGGGGGGGGGGGGGTGAGAGCACAGATGCGCATGCTCAGCTCAGCCTCTCTGGCTTTTGTCTCGGGCACCTGCCTGCCCGTGGCATTCTGGAGTGGTCTTCTCCACCAGGTGGCAAGCTTTCAGGGCTCCGGCTGCTCCTGTCGGGGGAGGGGAGGCAGCTGGGGAGGCCTGTGGGTGCTCATAAATTCGGTAAGTTTGGTTTGAGCAGAACTAATCAGTAAAGGAAGCTCATTGTGGCCACAGTCTGAGCCCCTTCCTCTAATCCAGCACGGAATGATGCTAACGAGAACCTCCACCTCTTTGGCTTCTGCCGCTCCTTCTTAATTGGTTACATCCCTCCCGATGGCTACTTGTTCTAAGCCTGGAGGTAGGCAGCTAGGTTTCTGTGTGATTGTAGGCTTAACCGTGTCGTCAGGGGCTTGAAAGTAACGATAAACTAGGACACCTGTCGAATGAAAGAGGCGTGTGTGGTAACAGGCTGAGCAAGCCGGGCAGACAGGACCCACGGTCAACGGGAGTCCACCAACATGACCCTTGATGATAACGGGATGCTTACTTACTTAAGCAATAGTCTTTCTGTCCTGTGTCTCATCACCCTTGCAGGTCTGTGTTAGATACCTGTGTATGTGATTTGGCTGGTGTCGAGCATTATTCCTCATTTGAGTATTTCCTTCAGAAAACGGGCTTTCTCAAGTAATTCTCATTCTCCTGTTCAAAAAAGGACCATTCAAATGGTTTTTCCTCTTTCTTGTCTTATGTCAGTTATTCTCTCTTTTAGATTCATTATAAAGAAGAATATAAAAAATCTAAGGACAAGTGTACGTTTGTGCCTGACACGCCCATGCTAAACCATGTAAAAAACATTGGTGCTTTTATTTCTGAGGTAAGGCACCCAAACTTTCAGAATGGCTTGCATTTTCATTTTCTGTTTGTGTAGATAAAAGTCTATGCGTTAAAATTAGAGAATAATAGTTTTGAGAGCACCACTGAATGTTGGCAATATCTATATAATCATGTAATTCTACACACAATGTCAATTAACTCTAAGGTTGACATATTTTATTATATATGTCTCTATTTTGACTCCAGCTGTTTCATATGTATGTAGGATTACTCTTGAAAAGAAAGATTTTATTCAATAGGTAGAAAGTCCTGGAAAAATTGTTTTAAAAGTTCCATTATTTTATTTCCGGAGAGGTGTATTAGATATAAATTGTTGAATGTCATTTTGAAAATCAGTAAAATTTACCAGCTGATTCTATACAATGCAGTATCTTTGGTAAGTAATTTTAAATCAATTTCAACCATTTTTGGAGTAGGATCAGTTCAACAGAGACACTTACGAAATCACAGAGTGAGAAATGCACTCCATTCATTTTCCAGCTGAAAAATCATACAGTCTCTTTCTGAGAGCATTTCAAGCTACAGTTTATTCTGCATTATAAAGCACACTATTAACAATGATATCTGTGAGAAGGCATTTCTGTAGTCTGTGACTAGATCACTTAGAAAAGATAAATGTGAAACGAGGATGAGTGAAATCGTATTGTAATTGACTGACCTCTAGTGTTTCGTCAGCTATGTTGGAAAAAGATCAACATGATGTTCTTGGGATTATTTTCCCTCACGTGAAAACATTTTGCGAACTGGCAAATTTTCTTTTATTAAACACCCAACTCCAAAGAGTCGTGAGAACACGAGGTTTACACCTTGTCTACGCTTGATAAACCCACGCTCAAATCTAGCCCCGAGTGGGAGCTATAGAGTGTGGAGACACGTGGTTTTGTTTGTTTGCGTTAGCTGTTATTTCTCCGGTGCAGAGACTCTCTTGATGTCTTTAATTCCTGATGGATTCTTTTTCCTGAAGGAGTTAACTGCAGAGCAAGGAAAAAAGGAAAAAAAAAAAAAAGGAAATGGACAATCTGTTGTGTTACTTTGAACCTAATCTTCCTGAGGGAGACGGTGAATGAAATGAGTCTTTTTATGAGTAATGAATGTTTGGGATCACTTAGAGACGGTGCAGATTGGAGGTGGGAAGGCACAGAAACAGCACCCTCACCGCCCCCCCCCCCCCATCCCTGCTGCAGTAGGGATGGTAGAAGGAGGTTAAAAACATTTGAATAAAGGAACACTGTGCACTCGGGTTCTAGACAGTACACTCTAACAACTTGTGTTTTCTGGAATAGCTCACTTGTCTCATTTTTCTCATGTTTTTCTTTGCTGATCAAACATTTGAAACTCTCAATATATACAAACAGATTTACTTTTAGAAATGTGCACGGGTTTAAATAGAAAAATAGTCATTATTTCCTTGAGCGTCTCATTTAAAGCTTTGTCCACGATACATTGGATTTATCTCTCTTCGGAATATGTTCTTCAGCCTAGTATCTAAGGTTCAAATGGTCTTCGGGTTTTTAAATTAATTCTGTTTCTGAAGAAAGTTGCCTTTTATTCTCTTTCAATATTCACAGTGAAAAAAAAAATAATGCTTATTTTTTTCCCCTTTTTCCCCCTCTCTAGGCAAAATACAAAGGCGCCATTAAGAAGAATCTTTCCAATTCTCTGTATAGGCAGATGCCAGCCACAATTGATAGTGTCTTTGCAAGAGAAGTTACCCAGCTTCAGAGTGAGGTGTGGTTTTCCTAAATTGTTATAATTATATATATATAAAATTGTATATATTTATTATATATATTTATTATGTTTATAATTATATATTATTTATTATATATATAATTATACATATTAATCATAGACATATATGAATTTAACTTAATATAATTAGTATCTTAAAATATATTAATTTTTAAAATATTTAAAATGTATATTTAAATATATTTAGCAAAAAGGTTGTTTATCTTGGGTCTCACATACTGAATGAAAATTAGAAGCTGCTCATTGATGTGCTGTCAGTAGTCACTGGTGGAGTCACAGAACATGAAAAGGACAGGCAAATTTGTCATCACCTGATGCTGTTTTTCCTAATCCCAGTCACAACTCTTAATAGAGCAAAGTTTGATCTAATTAGGACAGCTTACTTAGGTTGAAATCTTATAGCAAATATTAAAGGGTTAATGGTTAAATTCAGAATCCACAGGCCTGTGCTTCCTCAGTTAGGCAAGTGGTTCCTAAATTTCCTTTTCCGTGGATTATGGTTTCCATGTAGAGTACCTCAGCTGGAAGTGGCCATTTCAGTGGTTGCACGGTGCAGGGGAAATTAAGGACTGTCATCCTGTAAACCCATTTTGAATCCAGAAGAGTAATTTCTCCCTTTTGTACATCAAGACATAAGGAATATGTAATGCATTTCATTTGTTGTATTTCTTAAAATAGGACTTCAAAATAGAGTATTTCACCTCTCTCTCACCCACTTACTGTTTCGTTTTCTTCATAGCACAGTTTGTTTGTTTGTTTTTTTAATGTTTTAACTTCATTAATCTGTTCCTGGTTCCCTAAGTGACATGAGAGCAGGGACCTCACATGTCTTGTTCTCTGTTCTACCCCCGAGCTTAGAATATTCCTTGGCAGACAGGGGGATATTCAGTAAATACTCGTAAAATGGATTTTGTTGAACTTGTTGATTCCTTTGGTAAGGAAATGTTTCCTTTTACATAGTTCATACGTAAACTTTATGCTACATTTTAGGTTAAAAATAATAGTGAACACATAGATGTGCTTACTGTGTGTCCGGGGCCGTTCTCTGCATTTTACATATATTTGCATCACATAATCCCCATAACTGTACTCTCTGAGAGAGTCTCACTTCGGAGATGTGGGACCTGAAACAGAGGAGCTAAGGAACTTACCTGAGATCACACAGCCAATAAATGGCGAAGCCAGCGCATGAATGTGGATCCAGAGTCTGGGCTGTTAACCACACACTGTTACCACCTCTTTTTACCACTGTTTTTTGTATTCAAAAAGTTTACTTCTTCCTTCGGAATCTTTTTAAAGTAGAGGATAATTTAAAAATAGTCTGAAAATAAAGTGCTCTTGAAAACGACTGAACATCGTTATCTTTTGCAGAACGTTTCTAAGTACCTGATTATTACAAATTTAAATGTCTGCTGTGTACTCAGCTTAGCAGTAAGCGCACCTCAGCTGCACAACACGAGGCTAAAAATATATGATATCAGGGTTTGGCATGGCTGACCATGACTAATGTGCCCCCTTTTTTTCCTTGCCAACATCTGATCACCTACCCACTTACCGATAATACAGACTATTCTGTAAAGCAAATCAGTACACTTGATATGTGACAAACAACAGTTATACAAGAGAGGAAGAATATTCTTTTTCTAAAAAAATTATGTTTATTTTTGAGAGAGAAAGGCAGGGTGCAAGTGGAGAGGGGCATAGAGAGGAAGACACAGAATCTGAAGCAGGCTCCAGGCTCTGAGCTGTCAGCACAGAGCCCGACGCGGGGCTCGGGCACACGAACCACGAGATCATGACCTGAGCCGAAGTCCGACGCTTAACCGACTGAGCGCCCCAGGAATATTCTATTCTTAGTTTTATACTTGGGAAGGTAACATTGTCAGATATTTACATCCTCACTGCTATGAAAATGTACAACTTTTCTCACCTTGTTATGGCAGAAACAGAGCTATAGTACATAAACACATGCAACATAGAGCTTAACGTGAAAGATAATCCATAGTGTATATTGTAGAATCTTTTTTTTCCCTCTAGAATAAGTTGTCACTTACATTGTTAACATGTGTTATATGCATAGCACATGTTAAGGAGAGTGTGCACCCTGGGAAAGACATGTATGTGCCCCCAGCACTGCCCACTATTGTAATTAGTCACTGAACTTGTGAGGAAGAAAAAACCTGGATTCTGGATAAAGCATCTATTTCAATGGAATAATGTAATGTAATAACCTGTCAGTGTGATGTAATCACAGTTCTTGAGATTTGTGTAAATCAGTTTTATTGTTGTTAAAATTAAAGTTCTCAGAGCTTACTGGGTAATAAGACTGGCAAGAAAGTAAAACTATTTGACAGTGTCTGAAAAAATTAAACAACTAACCTTTTACTGTGTCCAGATAGTATCAGATTTGTGGCAGGCTAAATTAGAGTATTAGACAGATTCTGGAAGTTCATGGTGTTCTGGGTTCTAATGAAAAGTCTCCTTAAACTTAGGACACTGGATCAAAATATTATGTTAAAATCAATTTGCAGACATTGTCAGATGCTTTCATTCAAACTAGAATAAGGTGAGATTAGCTAGATTAGTGCTCCTTATAGAAAACGACTAAGAGGAAGAAATACCTTTAAAAAAAGACAGAAAGATGTAGAGGGTTTTGGATGCCATTTTATTAGATATCCTCCCCACCTACCCCTTACAAATTTTATGAATGAAGACCACAAAGAAAGTTTCTGGAAATGCATGGACCATGCCATGGAATGGTGAGATCCTTCTCACCAGGGCTTTTTCACGCAGAGGCTCAATAATCTCTTATCACAGGAGTAATACAGGCTACTCAGGTGTCTGAACTCAGGAGATGTTTGACAGCCTACATTTTATCTGTAGTGGCTACAGGGTCCTGCCTCAGGAGCCTCCGAGGTGTCTATGCTATGGGGTTAGAAGTGCCATTTACCCAGACAGTAGTTCTAAAATCTACTGGAAGTTAGAAATGTATACAGATCTCGTGTATATATGTGACATAAATATATACTATCTCATCAAATGTATGGGATAAACGTATACACTACTTTTATAAACATATTTATATATACGTGTACAAGACTATTGCAAGGTGGGGCACCTGGGTGGCTCAGTCAGCTAAGCACCCAACTCTTGGTTTTGGCTCAGGTCATGATCTCACGGTTTGTGGGATCAAGCCCTGCATCGGGCTCTTGGCTAACAGTGCAGAGCCTGCTTGGAAATCTCTCTCTCTCCCCCCGTCTCTCTGCCCCTCCCTGGCTCTCTCTCTCTCTCTCTCTCTCTCAATAAATAAATAAACATTAAAAAAAAAAAAAAGACTATTGCAAGTTGTCCTCCATTAGTTAGGTATCCAGTACCCAAGTGGCTTTAATTGTCAAGGTATGAAGAAAACAGTGTTAATTTAGGGAGATGCCACACCATAATGACAAATCCTATGAAATCAAATTTATCGGAAAATTGATTGGCTTGACATAATTTTCCATTAGCTACTCTAAGTATGAAAATTAATATGATAAATTAAAGTTCGGCTGCCTCCAATTTGATGTAATCTTAATTCTAAACTGGTGCTTAGTGGCAGCTATAAATGAAATGACTTTTAATGCTGCAGGGAGAAAATTACACAGCCTTTTAAAGAAAGGGTTCTTTTTAAAATTGTGCTTGATGACTCGCCATTTCTATGATAACCCACTAAGTGATCAGCGGCATTGGTTATGTTTATAAAGTCACAAGTAATACAAATTAGACCAGGCACCCAGAAAAAAAGAAATAGTACGTGCTATCTCCTTTTATTTAAGAAGAAGAAACACATCTGATAAAAGTTTCTTCTTGGCTTAATAGACCTGGCCACCCATTAAACTCTTCCTCCTTTCCCCCAAAGTTATAATATAGAATGTAATGAAACTGACATAATGGTCTTTGTCGACTTAAATGGTGGTTCTTAATGGGTTTCCTGTTTAACATAACTAATTGGTGAAAATGTAAAGGTATGTTCATGAGAATTAGATATCCTGATGGGTTAAGTCAATGGACAGATACTAACAAGATGAATCGTCCCTGGAATAACATGGGGTGCTGTGTGTAAGTCCTGATAATCAACTAGACATGCAAGATTGGATGTGAGAACAGAGCAGGGCAGAACCGAACAAGACTTAAGGGCATTAGTTGACAGAAATCTCAACATCGCTGTTGAAAGGAAAACATTGTCATCTATGGGTACGTGAGTAATAGCATATAGCACGGAAGAGGTCATAACCTGGCTTGGACAGTTCTAATTAGGAGAGGTCAGACCATATCTGGAACATTCTGGGCATGTTAAGAAAGAGATGGCCTAATTGTAAATTGTGCAGAGGAGGGCATTTAGGGGTATAGGGCCTCAGGGCCTTACTCTGTGCAGATGGTCTGGAGGAATGGAAGTCATTGATAGCTGTGCACCTACATTTGAAGTTCTGTCCTGAGCTAGACTCCTGCATGGCTTCCAGGGGAAGACAGATGGGGGTTTCATTAAAGGAGGAACTTGGTATCCCAGCTTTCAGGATTTAGAGACTGTGATGCCCCAGGGTGAGTTCTCTTTCATGTAGAAATTTTCAAGAAGAACTTGGTAGGGGAGCCAGAGAGGGGATTTAAATATTAATGGTTGCAACAGGTGACTTTCTTTTTTATGGTAAATTTCAATGATTTTATTTTTAAAAATTAGTTTTACAATTATCACTTTAATTCTCCAGACAAGTATATTATATCTAAGGTAAACAAGTGGTTAATAGTGTTTATTAAGACCCATGAGGAGTTTGAGTTCATGAGAATATTTATTTTTATTAAATTTTTTTAACGTTTATTAATTTTTGAGAGAGAGAGAGAGAGAGCACACGTGCATGTGAGTAGGGAAGGGGCAGAGAGAGGGAGACACAGAATCCCAAGTAGGCTCCAGGCTCTGAGCTGTCAACACAGAGCCCGATGCAGGGCTCAAACCCACGAGACGTGAGATCATGACCTGAGTGGAAGTCGGATGCTCAATCGACTGAACCACCCAGGTGCCTCAATTTTTATTTATTTATTTTGTATTTAAAGTTTATTTACTTTGAGAGAGAGCTCGGGAGCAAGTGGGAGAGGGGCAGAGAGAGAGAGAAAGAGAGAGAGAGAGAGAGAGAGAGAGAGAGAGAGAGAGAGAGAGAATCCCAGGAAGGCTGCATACTGTCAGCACAGAGCCCAACGCCGGGCTTGATCCCACGAACTGTGAGACCGTGACCTGAGCCGAAATCAAGATTTGGACACATAACTGACTGAGTCAACCAGGCACCCCATTTTTTTTAAAGTTGAGAATATTTAATAAACTCATTTATTCATGCATTCGCCAAGCATTTATTGACTTCTATACTCCATCATTCACTATGATAGACACAGGATATTAAAAGATATCTAAGAAGATACAGACATCGCTGTTAAGGAGCTTGTATCAGTAAAAAGTTTTCCTCAAGTTTAGCTGTATTCCTTTTCATTAAAAATTAGATCTTGTTTTGTTCTTGGTGAATACTCTTCTAGTTTTTCTCTTCAAATTGTCTTTATTCTCTTGTTTCAAGTTATTCTAACTCTATAAATATTTTCGTATTAAAGAACTTTTAATATATATTTAAAACTAATTTTAAAATCATTCATTCATTCCTGTTTTATTTTCGTTCGTTCATTCATTGAGCCAATAGTCATTCTTCCTTACTTTATGCCAGCACTATTTTGGGTTCTGAGCATTCAGTGAACTAAGCAGTTATGTTCTAGTGAGGGAAGACCGAAAATCAGTAATTCTACAAAAAATGAGAGTAATTGAAAATTGCTAGGGAGAGACATAGGATTATAGAATAGACTAGGGGGAAGGGGTTTGTTTGTTGCCTTCTGGATCTTCTTTTTTCTAACTCTGTTGTTGAGTTTGGTTACTTCCATTTTCGAAGCAATCTTTCTCACGCCTTCTCTCCATCCCAGGAGGAAACAGATTGGAGTGATAGCAATGGATAGTGTTGGCATGATGCTTGTTTCTCTCCCAGAGGACATTATCTCAGAAATCTGCCTGCATGTTATATTTTCTCCCAAAGGTTAGGGCGTTTCATGAGGTTTATGTTATAATATAACTGTGCCTACGGAAAGTCATAACAACTAATTAAAAGATGAAAAAATTCACCTATAAATGTCTGATCATTTCCCCCCACCGTGTCAGTTGCTTTCCCAAGATTTAAACCTTGGACATTTATGACCCCCAAAGGCTCATAGATTTGGAAGGTTTCCCAAAACCGTAGCTGAGATTCAAGCGAGCTGCATATGGGTGGGAGTTTCAGCATACGGAGTTTTGAAATCAACAGTGAAGAGTTAGAATTACAAGTCTAACCTGAAGCACTAACATTAAAGCACTGTGTATACTCTCTCATAGAAGCTTAGGTGACTATGTCCATCATGATGGTATTCAAAAACACAAACTTCTAGCGAAAACACTGAACTTTAACAGGTAAGAATTTAACATCCCCTGAATGAAACTAACTGATGTGTGTTTTTTAAGGTTGCCTATAAGCAGAAACATGATGCTGGCAGAGGATTCTCAGATTATGCTCATATGAAGGAGCCACCCGAGATCAAACATGCCATGGAGGTCAATAAACACCAGAGTAATGTAAGGAAGCCATCCCTCGTGATTTTCTGGGGAATTGTAGTTCACCACATGAGGGCTAATGGATATGTTGTCAAAATTTAATTATTACAGCTCTCCTATTCAAAAAGGACTGTAAAATTTCTTTTCTTTCTTTCTTTCTTTCTTTCTTTCTTTCTTTCTTTCTTTCTTTCTTTCTTTCTTTCTTTCTTCTTTCCTTATTTCTTTCTTTTTCTCTTTCTTCTTTCCTTTTTTCTTTCTTTTTCTTTTTTCTTTCTTCCTTCCTTCCTTCCTTCCTTCCTACCTTCCTTTCTTCCTTCCTTCTCTCCTTCCTCCCTCCTTTCTTCCTTCCTTCCTTCCTTCCTTCCTTCCTTCCTCCCACCTTTCTTTCTTTCTTTCTTTCTTTCTTTCTTTCTTTCTTTCTTTCTTTCTTCTTTCTTTCTTCTTTCTTTCTTTCTTTCTTTCTTTCTTTCTTTCTTTCTTTCTTATCTCTCAGTGTTCAGTCAGAAGTCCATCTGAATTATTCTGTCAAAAGCATAAAAACCTTGTGGAATGCCTTTAAAATGTCAGGCACTTACAGATATTAGAAACTGTGCTTTGGACCTGTTGTGTTATTAGCATTTCCTAGAGTGCCCTTGGCTTGATGGTGAAGCTCCCATAGTTTCCAGTCTAGAATTACAGAAGAACTTGGAGAAAGGGCCCCATAAATCACTTATCCAGGGAAGAGTCACAAATGCTAGTGAGATTGTACCCTGTTTCTTTTGGAATGTATATGAAGAGCAAATTGTCAAACTCAATACCCATTGAGAACATGAAAGCAGTTAAACAAGCCCATAGAAAATGAAAATGAATTGTTTTTTAAAATGTTTATTTATTTTTGAGAGAGAGAGAGACAGAGAGAGAGAGAGAGAGAGAGAGAGAGAGAGCGCGCGAGCATGAGTGGGGGAGGGGCAGAGAGAGAAGGGGACAGAAGATCCAAAGCGGGCTCTGTGCTAACAGCAGTGACCCCATGCGGGGCTCCAACTCGTGAACCTTTGAGACGAAGCTGGACGCTCAACTGACTGAGCCACGCAGGCACCCTGAGAATGAATTCTTTTATAAGTTAGCAGATTATACAGTTGTAAGTTAGCAGGCACATGAAAACTTTCATGTGTTTGTTCAATGACCACCACTCTCCTGGTGGCCTAGAAGAATAGTTTGTTCCTGAAATTTCAGTGGAAGCCTATTTCTCTCCCCGTTATCAGTTCTTTGCTCTCTAGAAAGAATGCAGGAACTGTGTGTTTGGGTCTTTATGGGTTAGAATCAGTTACGATAAAGGTGTCTGCCTTAGCTGGGTCAAGAAACTCCCTTTCTTTGGAAAGTACCTGATACATCTTGGTCATCTCACGTGGGCTCTGTCCCACCACTGCGTTCCTTTATTGAATAGTGCTTTGCTGACTCTGTCCCCAGAGCCCCGGCTGTTCAGTGTCTCTTTGCAGGTTGGCAACAATTATCTGATATTAAATTGTAATAGGTCAGTGCTTAAGTAAAAACTGAGTGAGGTTTTACATTTTAATTCAAATGTGTAAACATATGCCAATAACAAGACAATTTTCTAAGATGGTTTAACCTTGATAAGAGATGAGGAAGCTACGTGTCTGTAATTACCAGCAAGGCCATTTTAAGGGGATGCTTTGTAAGAACGGTTTGCTTACAGAATGAGGATCATAATCATAATAACTACCACTTAGCGAGCCCTGCTGCACGGCAGGAACTGTGCCAAGACCCTGATCATTTCCAGTTCTCGCAAAGTCCCTGCACTGCATCCCAGTTTGTAGATGAAGGAAACGAGACCAAAGAGTCAAACTCCCAAGTCCACGCTCTCCATTACGCCCTGCTACCTCCCTCTTAAAAGTCACTGGTTACCGGTCAAGATTTTACGTGAAATTTTTTTTAAATGTGGGACCAAATAGGTTATCATCAGAATTTAGATGAACAGATTCAAGGCGCTGCAGGAAAGAAGGTGGCGACGGTGGTCCGGGAGGGGCCGGACCACATTACACGGACCCTCGGGAAGCCTTTTCCAACTCTATAATTCAATGAAATTCAAATACGGAAGTTCCTTATCATAGAACCGGGGTTATTATTTTAACTGTGCCTTTTCTTTTAAAAGGTCTTTGATTGAGGGATTGAGGGAATAGAGTATAAAGGCCTTTTCTCTTCCATTCAATACTGTGTACTTATGGGAGAAGGGTGTATTTACTTACACTCCTCTGCCTTCTCGGCTCAACCTTTACATGCAAAGTTTGTACATATAATAGGATTTAGAAAGTGTTTAAGACTATTTGCTCAGATTTAAAGTGAGAATGATATTTGTATTCTACCTGTGAAGTAGTTGATATTCCCCTAGAGTCAAGGCACTCAGAATAATACATTTGTTGTCCCTACAATATGAGATTTAAACCTAGGTCTGCAACACCCCAAGAAAGCAGGAACTTCTCTTGGCTCGTAGGTGAGGCGACCGCATCTCCACGGTAGACGACACCCTGTCTCCCATAAAGCTTCAGTCCGGTCAACCTCATCTGCCCAGAACTAACTAACAGAATTACCCTTTCGCAAGGTGGAGTGCCACTTTACGCTGTGCCCCGAAGTGACGCGATTTAATGTAAACTAAAATGTGTGGCACATGTACATCTGATTTACCTAGAAATAATGCAAAGAGGCATCCTGGCTTGCCTTTTTCTGTGTCTCCCCAAAGCAAGTGAGTTTCCACTCTCTGTTAAGAGAACCAGGACACCAGGACAGCTGTGCTTTAAGCCTTGTAATTTCTGCCTTCTTTCAGCTCAAACTGTTATTAGAACATCCACCAATGGGCTTAAGGGTGTGATCTTTCTTTCAGAACCTCTCTCTCCCTCAGGCCTTGAGAGGAGAGGGCTTCAGGGAGGGCCATCTGAATCCTCACCTCTGCGTAACTGAGAGTTTCAAGAGGAAGGCTATTCTAGGGGTGCTAGTCTCTTCTGTCACCCCCAAACTCAGTGAGCACGGAACAGGGGGGAAATCGTTTGTCTGAATACCCCCCCACGGTAGCACATAACAGAAAAGGAATTCAGAGTCAGACCACATGTTGCCTGGATGACCTTGGACAGGTTACTTAATATCTCCAAATCTCAGCATTCCCATCTGTAAAATGGGGCAGTGATAATCTACCTCACTGGGCTCTCACGGGTATTAAATGAGATGGTACATGTGAAGGGCTTTGCAGAAGAGCTGTTCCATAAAATATGAGTCCTCTTTGGTCCTCCTCCAATTTTAAAGGGTGATTGGAGAGGTTAGGATGATTTCATAGTCAATTTGAAATAATTAAAAGAGCTTAGATTTAGAAAAGAGCCAGCTCAATATGCAATTTATTTTAAGAAGCGTTTAGTTCAGAAGGGCACGTTCAAAATATTTCTGAACCCATATAACTACCTATCTTGTTGATAACTAAAATCAAGAAATTATTAAAAACAGCCAATCTAAATCCTTTCGTATCTTAAGGGATGTACCCCTGCCAAATTCTTCTAATGTAATTTAGAGGAACTGGAGGTAATCTATCCTGTTACTTTCCCCTAAAGATGGGCTCGAAATGAAAATCCCCGTAACATGATTAGTTCTCATCAATCTTATCAGAGATGTGAAACCCAATAGGTCTGAAGGAAGTCAAACAAAGTTTGAATTGCCATCTTCAGTTTTGCAAGTAATGTGGTCTGGATAGACTTGGGGTGAAATTGGAGTGATAAACTTTTCCAAAACACCATATTGGTAATCAATTCAATGTGTATTAGAAGGAAGTATTCAGCAGGGAAACAAGAGACTTAATGTCCTTTTTGAGCATGATGTATATACTTCCTTGATGGCAATAAAAACTTATCAGGAGGTACAATTTCTGTTCTTTTCTATCAGAAAGTGAAAAAGCTTAGAGATAAATCAGTAAAATGATACTGGAAAAACATTCGTGGTTCCCTGTGATTTCCTGGTGTGACTTACAATAACAGCACTTCAGGACTTAGTATTAAAATAGACACATTAGTATTTTGTTCATCTCCAAGAGTGGTTAGTAATACCCATTCTGCCTTCTTTACAAGATCACGGTGGTGGTAAAATGAAGTCATGAGTAAGAAAATGTCTGTCAACTCTAAAATGATTTTTGTAAACAAGACAGGGATAAAAACGACAAAGATAAAGCTCCATATTCTACTCCATCTTTTAGGAAACGGAAAACTTTTCTGCCTTCTGATGAATATCAGATCCTGTATTCACTTGTAAATAAAAGGTTTACATTCTCTCCAAAAAAACATATGTACAATGTAATATTTTACTAGTTTTTTACCTACAGCATGCCCAGATGGAAATAAGCCTACGATGGGATTTCCAGTCCGTGTGCCCATCTGATGATACCTGGGAGCTGTTCTCATGTGAGAGTTTCCAATGACAATAAAAGTATTTCTTGAGAATGACTTCACCAGCGCTTTAAGATTATCACTAAGTACAGGCCACACGACTCACTTCTGTTCTGCAGACTTAAAAGATGTCTGTCCTATCTAGTCTCTTCTCACCAAGAATCATGTTACCCTTCAGCAGAGTAGCAAAGGGAATGAATGGTTCTGGGCCAGTTGGATTTGATTTATTTAAGTCTACTCAAGGGAATGTGGTGAGATAAGAAATTCAAAAAGAAATTTTGATGGAATTAATATCTCTATTGGAGGCAACGAAGAACACATTGGACACTGCAGAAAAACATGAAGTGGAGATGGCATTCGTCGGGAGTTTCTAGAGTTAGCACCAGAACTCCGCCTCAAGTGAGCTAAGTAAAACATGAGAATTTATGGGTCTACATGATTAGACATTCAAGCTGCCTTCAAGTGTAACTGGATGCAGAGATCACAGTGTCACCGGGACTCTTCCTCTCGACCCGTCTCGTGGCTTTGCTTTCGGACGGACTCTGTCGAGGTGGTCTCAAGATGACAGCTGGTGTTTCCAAAACCAAATCGTCCCCTCAGCAGCTGATCCCAGAGAGAAAGACAGTAGGTCTTTCTCCCTCAGCCTCGGATGCATCGGTGCCTCTGGCCCTCCCTGGGTTATGTGTCTGCCCTCTTATCGATCATGGTTTCCAAGGGGATGGGGTATCTGATTGGACAGACTGTCATGTGGCTGTTTCTGTCATCAAGAAGGTAGGCTGCATTGGACAGCCCCACCAATTCACGTGGAGTGACGGAGAGGCGGTTTCCAAAGGAAAAATCCCAGGCGGATTAAAAGAAAAGGATAAATGTCCATTACAACGGAAAATGACCCAGAGACGTGGGAAAGGGCAGGGAAATAAATTTAGTGGGGGAGGGGGGGTGGGGGGGGGAAGATAAGAGGAAGAGATCAAGCAGGTATAGTAATAATTCTAGGTGTTCCTGAAGAAGAAACCGCAATCATTCTTTACAGATATTATTAAAAAGGTAAAGCAGTTTATCTTGGATACAGGATCAGCGTATAAGAAAATGGTCATCGTATGAGAATTCCTTTATTGCCTTGGTTGGGACCTATAGAAGGAAACAATCAAACTTCATCGAAAGGTATAATAAGAGATTTAAAGAAGTGGGGAAACGCACTTTCTCCTGGGAAGAGACTGAAGTATCTCTCTTCTCCTTTTTTTCGTCCCTCCTCCGGCTTTTTTCCTCCTCTCCTATGCTCTGAGGACGCAGTAGGGAGCAACACATTACACAAAACAAGGTAAAATCAGTCGCTGGCCCTCGAGCTTGCACGCATCCTGGGCTTGACGATTTTCAGGAGCCTCCTGTTTTCTCCTTCTTCAACAGTGTTCTGTAGAACATGAGAAGTTTCTAAGATTCAAGATTCATGAGAAGACAGCCTGAAGAACGGAGACCGGTCGGTCCACTGTTCCAATACAGTTAGCACTTGGGGGTTTGAAGTCATTCCGGAAATAGGGGGAAAAAACCATATATATTCTTTGACCTTCCACTGCCAAACCTCTCTTCGGCCGCATACCGTTTTTCCTCTTCCCGGGTTCGGACAGACTGCAGAATGGAGCTAAGACACATTGTGGACACTTGAGAAATGTCAGGCGAGCCCCCCTCAAAGCCGGGCAGCCGGCACACCACCAAGTTCAGACGTCGTTGCTCACAGTGCAGCCCAGGAGCTGGTGGCCCTGTGCCTCCCCACATGAAGCCCCGTTCCCGTGGGATGTCCCCACGCAGTGATATTCTGGAAGATCTGACTAGCGACCGGGCTCCCGTGCTGCTCTCCTGTGTGGCTCTGTGCCGTCCGCTTGTTTGAATCTGCAGCTCTTGTCAATCTTCATATTTGTTTGGAGTCACATATGCCGGCCTCTAATTTGCAATTTACATGGATGATGGGGCCCTATTCAGAATCCTGCTCCTGCGGCCTTTGTGCCCCTCACCTCTCTTCACGCAGTCATTAGGCTGAGCAGCATATAATTACGTAACCCATGCAAAGCTTAGATTTCTGGAAGGTTGCAGCTCTTTTCAGAAAGTAAGGGTTTCCGTTTTTATCCTCATTCTTTTCTAAACAAAAAGACATTCCCCCCCTGTGGTTTTTGTATGAATGCAGTAACTTAGAAACAGTTAGTCTTGTAGGTGGGTAGTAATTTCGGTTTGTTTTCACCCGAGAGTCGGTTTTTGTTTACACAGCTTGTGTTTAACTGAGCGCCGGCTGAGGTTGATTGGCCATCGTTGGAGTGGGAGCGTGTTGCTATTTGAAGCCAATGAAATTGGCTTAATTTTAAATCCCGAAGGATTTAAAATTCGCCCAACAATATAACTCCGTTTCCAGCCCGTTTTCATGTTTCTTTTGCTACCCGTGTGCACAAAACCTACCTGAATTACTTGCTAAGGTAAAGCCTGTGAAAACAGAAATAGTGAAGAAAACAGATGCTCTTGCTGAAATTACACGAATTCTATCGAAGCTGTGTTTACTTGTTAGACAGATTCATGATTATAAACACAGTTTAAAAAAAAGTCTTGGTGGTGAGGCAAAAGCAAGCCCTTAAAAGAATAAATAGAAATGTATGTAAACATTTCACCGAAATGAAATAATATAATGCATAGGGAGCCTATCAAAGTATTAATGCATTTTCATTTCTTGTACCTGATAATTATTTTTGAAGGAAGTAAGAAAGTACAAATGGTTTTTAACTCTACAAGACTGAAAGGAGAATAACAAGATACATTGATATTATCTAGAACACTGGCTTATATAGATCAACAGGGGAATTCATTAGAATGCGGATTCTTGAGCCCCATTTACTGGAATTCTGTTACGTAGGGTTGGGGATGAATCTAGTTTTTTTTTTTGTTTTTTTTTTTAACGTTTATTTATTTTTGAGGCAGAGAGAGACAGAGCATGAACAGGGGAGGGGCAGAGAGAGAGGGAGACCCAGAATCGGAAGCAGGCTCCAAGCTCTGAGCCATCAGCCCAGAGCCTGACGCGGGGCTCGAACTCAAAGACCATAAGATTGTGACCTGAGCTGAAGTCAGACGCTTAACCGACTGAGCCACCCAGGCGCCCCAGGAATCTAGTTTTTGAATAAGTACCTTAGATGATCCTACTGTAGAAAGTTCACGGGCAGCATTAGAAATATTTGTATTGTACCAGTATAAATAATTGTGCATTTTGTGTAGATGTTCAGTTGTAATTTTCTGTGTCTTACCTTTCTACGCCTTGAAAAAATGAAGGTGGGTCTTAAAAATGACCATTGCTGCACTCTTTGCGTTAGAACTTTAATAGAACTAATGTAATGGACAAATCAATCAGCCCCTGGTGACATTGCCAGGTAGAATTACATCTGGAAAATAGGTAAATATTCCTTTAGCTTATGACCAACCTTGAGAAACAGAGAAGTGGACAGATTGGTGAGGTGTTGACCGGGGCGGGGGGCATTATACTAGTTTCGGTCTGGTCTCACTTCCTGTTTGTCAGTCGAATTCAAATCTGAATAACCACCATCACCTAAAGTAGGTTTGATAAAATTTACATATATTTTTCTCTTTAAATTTACATATATTTTTCTATTTTCCGCGCTTCAGTTTGGTTGCATCTCATGTGCATTCAGAGAATGAATGTTCCTTAATGTAATTGCTTTTATTTTTTGGACTCATGGTGATGGTAGTTGCTAGAAAATAAAACGGTCAGTAAACATGACTAGTCTTCCCACACACGGGCATTTTAAGAGTCCAGTCAGAAAAGGAAGAGAAAGCCGGAGAGGAACAGCTTCACACATCCTTACCCCAGGAAATGATTTTCTACTTTCACGTGCTGGGCTTATCCTGCATCCACTGGGGGTCAAGACTGTGTGATGGGCAAGTTAAGGCCCTTGATGAGGATATTCTGTATGTGAATATGCACATACACACGTACCCACGTTGACATGCTTATCAGAGCGGTCTATGTAAAATCCTGTAAGATTGGTTTTGTGCCAAAGTCTTGGGCTCACATTTTTTTATGTTGTATGAATCCAGTTCATATACAGTAATGCTAGTGAGACTTAGGTATGGTAGAAAAAAGAATGTATCTATTCAAATAAAGGTTGTGCTTAAAAAAACTTTAAAAAACAGCTCATGGTCGGTGGGTTCTCTAAGATGATTTAGCACAGATAAATGATTTTATAGACATTAAGTCTGGTAGTTATATAAATTTACTAATTTCTTTTTCTTTCTTTCAATCAAAACTGCCTCTTGGATCAGATTTCTTATAGAAAAGATGTACAGGACACCCACACGTACAGTGCAGATCTCAACAGACCAGACATCAAGATGGCAACGCAGATCTCCAAGATCATAAGCAATGTAATCTCTCTTTCTTATCTTGAGCAGAAATGATTTCTTATTTTTTGCAGGAGACAACCTGTGGCTCTGGTAGTTGAATGGTTAATTGAATTGGTGAAATCAATCTGAATTCATGACGTCTCAATTTTTTTTTAATCTGAATCATCCACTTGACTATGTAGGTTATTCAGGTATATGCAGAAGCTGCTCAAAGTTGCCTTCACTATGGCTAATGCTGCCATACTTTCAGAGAAGTAAGTGCTATGCTCGCATTCAGATGTCTCAGCCTGAAAGTCAACTTTGTCAGTCATCTGGTCTGATATTATCTCTCACCTTACCTTGTCCCGAAGAATATCACTTGACCTTATTCCCATCGTGTTCCAGTTAATTGTGCAGATTCTTTTTAGCCACCATTTGCCCTTGTACGTTTTCTACACATCGTGGCTGTTTTCTTATCTTCTCCAAGATATCCTTCTTGGTGAATACCATTTAACTTAAACATACCTTTGCACCTCGGTTAAAAATGATGACCTAACACAAACCAAATATTTGAATAATGTAGACTATACTCACCTTAAAAATCAATAACTATTTACGAAATTTAACTTCATGTTAACCAAACAGGGCTAAATTCCTGAGATCAAGCGAGCCATACAGGCTGTCTGCCTGCAGAATTTGGGATCTCAATTATCCAGAAATTTCTTCTAATATTTTTTTTTCAGTGTTTATACAGAAACACAATGATGACAATGGTGACAGGGTACAAAGATTCAAACTTGGTAATTATTTTACTACAAAAGGGTCGAGTTTATTTATATAACCACACGAAGTCAATTTCTGCCCTAGCAGTCAGCATTTTGTCATTTGGTGGATTGTAAGGGATGTTTTTTTGTGGACTGACCATCTATTATATTTTATTTCAGCTAATGTTAATGTAATGCTTCATTGGAAAGTAGAAATATTTAACGTTCTCATATTTATTCATTTTAGGCAGAGTACAAGAAAGGGCAAGGAGTAATGAATAAAGAGCCTGCTGTAATTGGAAGACCAGATTTCGAACATGCTGTGGAAGCTTCTAAACTTTCTAGTCAAGTAAGACTCGAGTGATGACTCCACAATGATTTGATTGAGAGATTTTGTTTCTAGTGGCACAGGAAAATATTTCATCTTAGATAATATCTTTAATTGCAAGACTGTGCAAAGATAATGTTTCTGAAACTATTTCAGATAGGATTGCAATAATTATAAATTTCACTAAGGCATAAAAATACGTCCAATTTTAAGCATGAGACAAAGGTTTCTTTTCTCCAGGCTCAAATTCTAACCCTTTTTAATGAGGTGGGCTGTGTTGTCACATTTCCTAGGATTTCGAGAATTCAGCAATCCTGATACCAATTAGATTAGATCAGTAATTAGATTGCTATCTATCTATACACACGTACCCACACTTTGTAACTTGGTGATAAAATATCAATTTCCAAATGCTTTTGTTTAATCACAAGATAAGAAAGAGGTGAGACAAATGAAGGCAACTTTGAAATCTCACTGAAGACCATCAAATAAGATCTGCAAAGGTATAAAGGCAGGTCATGTTTTAGGCTGAAAGTCTCGGCAGGTAAAAATTGCACTTCTTCCCAAATGAATATATAAATGTCATGCAATTTCAATGACAAGCCAATAGAACTTTTTTTTAAGCATGGACAAATGATCTTAGAGTTTGAATGGAAAGGAAATGCCTGGGAATAGCCTTTAAAAGTACGAAAATGAAGACCAGTGAAGAACTTTAGTTGTGAGTTACCATAACATAATATAAAACCACGGAAATTAAATCAATATGGGATTAGTACAGTAAGAGATAAAATGATCAGTAGGCTAGCATAGGGAATCCTGAAATAGATTCCAATATGTATAAGAATTTAATATACGATGAAAGCGTTGGTTCAAGGCAGTGGGAAGAAGTTGTATTAGTTAATAAATGGCGCTGACATAACTGTCCATCCATCAGAGTAAAAATAAAATTGGACCTGAATCTTAAACTACATACAAAATGAATTCCAGATGGATTAGAGATGTGAATGTAAACAATAAAATAATTTTTTAAATCTGAAAAGAAAACCCAGGAGAATATACACAGCACATAGGGATAACAGAGTTGTTCTTAGATAAGACCGGAGATCCAGAAGCTATATAAGGAGAGTTAGGCGTGTTTGACTATAGAATTAAAACTCTCTCGATGGAAAATGATAATATTTGCCAGGTCAACAATAGTAATATCAAAAGCGATTTTTATACATTTACGGTGTTTTCAACTTTGACAATACCCGTTCCTCAAGTTGCAAAGTTGGATTACATTTCAAAATGGAGAGGTGTAAATGAGGAAAACTGTGAAACCAGATAGAAGAACATGATGACATTTGCACCAATGAGAAGACCTGCTGTGCTCTAGCTCAGGTGTCTCAATACTCAATATTGTAAAAACGTTAATTCTTCCAAAATTAATGTTAAAAACTCCATGCAAAGGGCGCCTGGCTGACTCACTTGGTGGAGCATGTGACTCTTGATCTCAGGGTCATGAATTCGAGCCGCATGTTGTGGGCAGAATTTATTTTAAAAACTAAATTAAATCGGGGCACCTGGGTGGCTCAGTTGGCGAAGCATCCGACTTCGGCTCAGGTCACAATCTCATGGTTTGTGGGTTCGAGCCTTGAGTCGGAGCTGTCAGTGCAGAGCCTGCTTGGGATTTTCTCTCTCTCTCCCTCTCTCTCTGCCCCCCGCACACACTCTCTCTCTCAAAATAAATAAACTTAAAAAAAATTAAACAAGTTAGATGGACTATAGAGAAGGAAGTGTCTGCGAAAGGCTTTTTCTAATTTTAATTTTTATTTATTTTTTAAAATTTATTTAAAAATTTTTAATTTTATTTTGGGGAGTGAGAGTGAGCGAGCGTGAACAGGTGAGATGGGCAGAGAGAGAGAGGGAGAGAGAATCTTAAGCAGGCTCCATACCTAGCACAGAGCCCAATAAAGAGCCTGATCCCACGACTCTGGGATCATGACCTGAGCCAAAATGAAGAGTCAGACACCCAACTGATTGAGCCAACAGGTAAGCAGATCGTAATTTGCAAGTTACATCTTTATTTTCCCCATGACATTCTTGCTGCTCTCATAAACTCATGAGAGAAAAAGGAAAACTGGGCAGATGAATATAGAGGACTCCTGGAATGAACGCGACACGTTCCGTGTGTGTATTTTCAGGGGTGTGAACTAGAGTCGAGGGCAGAAAATGTGGTTTCTTATTTTCACTGACAGTTCGACCATCATGTATTGTCTTGCTCCTCACCTAATGACAGATCATAGATACAGGAGCACTCAAAGGCAAAGAAATGCCTAGAAAGGAAGTGACTTAGGAAGGCAGGAAGCAGAGGACCCGGGGACAGGTGCAGGAGGGGGAGAGCAGATAGCACCAGGAGCACTTAGAGAGGAGGCAGAGAGGAGGTAGTGCTCGTGGCGTATAGTGGAAAGACCTGCCTGATGAAGGGGTGAGAATGAGAGAGCAGGGGGCAGAGTTCTTCCAAGAAACCAGTAAATTGACCTCTGAGGGGTTGAGCCTGGGAAAGGTGATGGAAACCCAAAACCCTTTGTTAACTTGTACAACAGCTTTGCTGCCATACTTGTGAAAGTTTCCTTTTTTAAAATTTAGTAGGCACATAAAATGATGGTCAAGTAATCAGGAGAAAATGAGTTAAAAAAAAAATTAAAGTGACACGTCACGTGCCAAGATAATGAGATTCGTGTATTTCCGGGTATCTCAAATGTTAGTGGGGGTAACTGTTGAAGCCATCATCTTACAAACTTCTTTTCTTTTTTAAGATTTTTTTAAAGTTTATTTTGAGAGAGAAAGCGAGAGAGAAAATGAGTGGAGAAGGGGCAGAGAGAGAGAGGGACAGAGGATCCGAAGTGGGCTCCAGCAGAGAGCCCAGTGTGGGGCTCGAACTCACAAACTGTGAAATCATGACCTGAGCTGAAGTCAGACGCTTAACCGACTGAGCCACCCAAACGCCCCCTTTTTCTAAAAGATTTTTTTAAGTGTATTTATTTATTTTGGTGGGGGGAGACAAAATCCTTTTAAGAGCAGCTGATTTGTTAATATATTCATATATCGTCTTTATTACTGGAAATTTGTCTACATGGTGAATGCAATTCTGTTAGTTTTATAACATCAAGGAAAACTTTTGTATTTATAATAACTAGTGTTTGTTCTAAAATTGCATGGGATGTATTGACAAGAATGGGTTTGAAACATAAAAAGTACATTTTAGATTGCCATTAAAATTTAATTATAAATATTGTCCTCAAATTGAATGGGGATGTTAATTGGTTTGGAGAATCTCCCATTCTGTCTTCCTGGCAAACACTCTCCCAACCAACTTCTTTACCCCCAAATTTTGGCTTCAGTGTCGCATCCTTGACTTGCCAATTTAAATTGTATTGCTCCCTCCCCTTCATTCTCAGTTCTGGTTCTTTATAGTTCTTAACACAGTCTGTATTAATCAAAAATGTGTGTGTGTGTGTGTGTGTGTGTGTGCGCGCGCGCGCGTGCGCGCGTGTGTGTGAACTATCTCCTTTACTACCACATAGCAGGCTTTATGGGGACAGGGTTGACATGTGTTTAATTCATCATTACAGAATAGCACAGATTGGACTTCAATAAATATACATAGACTGATTAAACAAATTTCTCTAGATCATTCACAGTTGGTACAAAGTAAGATGTTATTTTGTTATGAAAATAAGGACAGGGATATGATTTTGTGTAAAATTCAGACCTGAAAATACTATTGATTTTATGGCAAGTTCTACATAAGAATCTGGATATACTATCTTCCTTGATAGCTTTTAGTTTAATTTCATCCAAACTTGGAGAGAATTGGTGCCTATAGGTGTATGGCATTGTGTTATTTGTTTACGCTTCATTTTCACTGATAATGAAGGTATACTTATCAAATTTTCCATTTTTCCCCTAACATTTGTTTCTGTGGCGATGATGAAAAGCTTTCTTTTGGAGTCTGCTTCTGCTTTTTTCTTCCTTTGTCTGAAGTCATAGGTGGGGCTGAAGTCCAGCACCCCTCGTGGTGAAGCTTTGAACTACTGGCTTTAGAAGTCAGGCTTCAGGCCATTGAAACACTGCTTTGTCTAGTTGCAGTTATGAGGAATGATTTTAAGTTATATTATTGTAGTTTAACAATTCCAGTGTTTTCTCCAAGTGTGGGTCTCTGAAAATCTTGCTAAGTCTTAACATTCCTCATCAACTTTTAGGACTATGATCCTATATACCTCTCCTATATTAAAAGGAAAGGTTGGTAAACATCAGGATCATTAGATATGATGGTATTTATAATGTAAATAAAATCAGTCATGGGCATAAGTAACTTTTCATTTGTTTGCAAAGTAATTGACTCAGGTATAGGGGTAACATGCATAAGGAGGCAACTCACCCAACCCAACACCTATTTCTCCCTTTCTCAAGTGGTCTTGAAACTGGAGGGAGATATTTTGTTCCATGGTTGAGTCCCCAGTTAGTCAAGGGAAAGCATCACGTCAGGAGATGTGAGTGTGCATGAAGAGACAGACACTCAGATGTGTGAAGTGTGGGTTGAAAATAGGATAGGATATTGAATGTGTATGTGTAGTGAGTGAGTGAACCAGTCAGAAGGTGACCAAGGGGCCCATTGAAACCATTTGGCTCTTTTCTCACTTCATTTACATGCAACCCTTTATAGCAAGAGGTAAGAAATAGTTGGGTGTCAGTGTCTGATAAGCATGTTTTTTTTTATGTAATGAAGTTATTTTGCTTTGTGGTTAACTAATGAGGGAAACTCTTGTGTCTTTGTTCCTTAGGTGTCTTTGAATCAGATCACATGGAGTACTGAAGCTTAGAGATAAATTTCACAACACTTTGCCTCTTACTGCACTTATTACAAGGATAGGAGCAACAGATATATTTTAAATCACTGATCTCACACTACAGAAATAACCTGGAAAGGTTAGACAGAATTTTAAAATTCAAGTCTTAGGGTGTATAACCCAATGCGTAGCAGTGGTAGAAATCTTTAAAAATAAAGTTGTCCCGAAAGGAGTTGTGTGCAGGTTAGACTAGTAAGTCGAAGGGAGACAATTTGGTATTGAGACAATTCGTAATATATTTCTATATTTGGATTGTGAATTAAGAGTGTGAATGGATTTCAAACCTCCACACAAACATAACCATGAGTTTGTGTGAAGTATGATCACAAATTTTGGGATCATTTGCATTACTCTGTGCTTAATTAGTAATGTCATGAGAGTACTTTATTACACTTTGTTATATTTTTAAGATATTAGACTTCTATTAAATACTTTCAGGAGAATATTGCATTAGAATGGCATTTAGTTCTGAATAGCTTATTTTATGTACCCAATTATTCCTAAGATGTGTAATTTATGCCCCTAGTTCACCCTTATTAGGACCTAAGCTGTGACTAATGCTCATTACATGTGAGGCATGCAGTTTCCCATGCATATTTCGAAAGAATGTGAATTTGGGATTTCTTATTATTCTTCTCTAGAACATCAATTCTGTGATCTCTAGTATTCAGTAATGGCTACCTGATGATTATCTCTGACTCTGTCACCTAAATGTGAGTTTGTTATCCTCAGGAATATGTAAAAGCAGTGCCTAGTATAGAGGTTAATACAGATAATGCCTCAAGAGATACTAAATGAATAGATGGAATGCTAACAATTCCTGAAAGTAGAATCCTTTACTTAGATGGGAATTGGTATTTTTCCATTTTGAAAAGAATGGTCTTAAGGTATTGAGGTGGATATTGAAACTTAAAAATCAGGGTTCTAAGTAAACTATGCTGGATGAATGAAAAAAAAATAAAGTTCTCATCAAAATCTATCGCAAGGCTATATCAAAATTTGAGGACACCGTGGAAGGTACCTGCTCCTGCCTTTCAGTGAAAGAATCCATTCTCCATCCATGTATTGATTCAAATGAGATAGATATTACATGCTGGACCCTGTGCTTGGGGGTAGATTTTCAAAGGTGAACAGGACAGATACAGCCCCTGCCATCACTGAGCTTACAGCCTAATGGGAAAGATCCACAGTGCAGCGGTGTGGCAGATAATGACACCAAGGTGTGATCTCTGTGACTGGGTAAAGGCGGGATGTTTCAAAAATACACCAGCAGTCTGGGACATCAGAGAGGGCTTTCAGAAAAAAGGTTCCTAATGTTCATCTGAATAATTTCTGCACATCCTACAGGTATTAGCCTAAATGTAACTTCTTTTCATCATTATCCACAGAAACCATGGAGGCTAACTACCCATGTATACTAACTACGCATCGATACTAACTTTACCTTCCGCAGTAGAGCAAATGCCATTTTTTGATTTTTTCAAATATTTGAACACAGTTACCAACTGTTCCTTCAGTCTCTTCAGTATGGCCCTCTTTAGCCCAGTGAGCGACACAGAGGAGCCATTACATAAATATTTCTTGAATGAGTGAATGAATGAACGAATGCAAATCCAGCAGGAACTATACAGTAAAATACAGATTCAGCATAATGTTTTTATATCTATTGTTTTGCATTCCTTTCACATTCTTTATCTTCTTCATGGGCTCTAGTTCCAATCGATTTAACAGTGACTGTGGTGTGCATGCACACGTGTGTGTGCATGTGTGTGTGTGTGTGTGTGTGTGTGTGTGTGTGTATGTGTGTGTACTTGGAGAGTCAGAGAAATATTAGAGATCCTGTAATCTCCGACACGTGTCTCAAGGTTTGACTCATTGTATGAGTCATAAAAGAGAGTTTTTGCTTATCATTTTCATCATTAATTTATATATTTAATAAACATATAGGAAGTACCAAATCCATTCCAATCCATTATACCAGGCCCTGGGGATAAAAAAATGAATAAAACTTTGTTCCTGGCTCACTGTCTAATGGGAGAATAGACGTACCCAGATAATTTAAATATGTCCAAAATTAGAAAATAGTCTAATCTAGTATTAGCTAAGTGGCAAGCGTCGGTTACATCATCTCTGAGCACAGAGAAGCCATCCTGCTCTCCGCATGCCAGCACAGTTACATGAGGGACGGAGGCCACATGGAGGGAGTGAAACTTGGAAATGAACGTGATGCATTCTCACCTGCCATCGACTCTGGCACTTGTTCTTCCCAGGGGAAGGTATATTTCTGAAAAGCAATAATCGATCCACATTGCGATGACTCCTTTTTCCTCTCCTCACTACATCGAGCCTGTGTTGAGTTCCTGCCATGAGGTAGGATGAGTTCCCACCCGAGGTTGGGGGTGGGATCAAGACACGCTCTGTCCAGACTGGCGTTCGGAATCCTTCCAGTGGCAAACCTGCTCAAGTCGCAAACGTGCTTAGAATGACTTCATACCAGCCTTAGGATGAAGCCCAAGATCCATGGCAGCTACAGAGCTCCGTAGGACCTGGCCGTTCCTGCTCTCCAGTCTCTAGTGTAATCTCCATCCTCCGGCCACCCTTGTGTTCTTAAATTCCTTGATCATGCTGTGTGCCCCTCTCTCGCCTTCCACCTGCTGTTCCCTCTGGGCACACTCTATCAGCATGCCCCTTCCCCCCACCCCTCTCCCTGCTTTCCCTCACTAAGTACACTCTCTTCGCGCCTTAACTCAAATACCCTCGGTTCCTCAGACTTGAAGAGGGTCTGCCACAAAATGTGGCTCCGTGGCCTCATTGCCCTGTGCTGCTGCAGCCAGCTCACCCTCCCGGAGTTTGTCTTTGCGCCTAACCATCAGCAGTGACGCCTGGATGGAATCAAGTTCATTTTTTACTGCATGTCCCCGGGGCCTCCCTCAGGAACAGGGACTTCGTGGGCACAGGAGTATAAACACACATAGGCATACATACATGCATATGTATATTAATATATATTATGTCAGTCTTTGCAGTATTAGATTAAATCACGTGATTATGATAAGTACAGCCAGCGTAAATGGGGTTAGGGACGAACTCAGCTTGACTCTTGGCAAGTTTATAACGTAGCTAACGGGAGTGGAAGTGCTGGGGCGCTTAAACCACTTTCAAGTGACTGTGATTCAGTCAGATCCGCTGCTGGGAAGATGGCCGACCCCCATCTTGACAGAGCGTGTCTTGATCCCACCCCCAGCCTCGGGTGGGAGCTCATCCTACCTCATGGCAGGAACTCAACACAGGCTCGATGTAGTGAGGAGAGGAAAAAGGAGTCATCGCAATGCGGATCGACTATTGCTTTTCGGAACCATACCTTCGCCTGGGAAAACAAATGGCAGGTGAGAATGCCATTGGCTCCAGGTTCCTTTCCAAGTTTCACCCCCTCCATGCTGTGGGCAGACGGTAGGACAGGCTCTCTCTTCTCAGAGAGGATATAACCTAATTTTGCCACTTAGCTAATACGTAACTAAGACGCTTATGGTGCCCGGGATTGGAGAATTTGAATCATTGAAGGAAAACTGGGTGCAAGCCAGGATTGCATAGGTGGATTGGTTGATGGGGTAAACAGCTACCAGAACGTTCAGGGCACTGAGGCCATCAGTTAGAATGTCTTGTTCAATCAGGGGAGAGTGTTGGTGAATCTGGCTGAGTCAGGAGTGCCATTCAGGTGGAAGACAGTTAAGAGAGCCTCCTCTCATTGTCAAGCAAATGTCCTTTAGGCACTAAAAACCTAGAGAGACAAAAGCACAGATTAAAACATGGTGACAAGTGTCCTGGAAGAGGGATGGACAAGTGCCCTGTGACGGGAGTGGAATTTAGAGGAGGACCAGGGAGGGGAAACTTTTGCTGTGGTGCCCATGACCGTGGAAAATAGCAAATGAGATCTAAATTTATTTCATTGGTGATGTTGTGCCTGATTTCAAGACATAAATATATATATTTCGTATAAAATCAGAGTTTTTCTTGCTTTGTAAAGTTTATTAACTAGTCTAATTAATTAGAATAAATGAGGTTTCGCCGGAATTTGTAAGGCAATGTGACTATCCGAAAGTTATTAGTAGCAAATGGAGGCACAGCAGAAAATATTTCCTGTAAGCCATCCTGGAATCTTTTCCAAATGTATTCTCACCAGGATTTTCACTAGCGGTCTCCCATAGGTACCAGACATGTGTCCTTGAGGAAGACATCACCCAGTGTACACTCAATTAAAACAGATAGTGGCAGCCAGACCCAAATTGCTTCTTGATAAAAATTACTTCGAGGGGCCCCTGGGTGGCTCAGTGGGTGGGTGGCTCAGTGGGTTGAGCATCTGACTCTTGACTTCAGCTCAGGCCATGATCTCACAGTTCCTGAGATTGAGCCCCTCATGGGGCTCGGCACTGACAGCGCACAGCCTGCCTGGGATTCTCTCTCACCCTCTCTCTCCGCCCCTCCCCGGCTTGTGCGCACATGCTCTGTCTCTCAAAATAAATAAATAAACTTTGAAAAATCAGAAAAAATTTTTTCGAGGTAGGGCTTAAAGATATATGAATGAAGATGCATTAGGACAATGTTGTAAGAACACAATACTGTGAGAATTGTAATATTGTAAAGTTATCGTAAGAGAACAAAAGAGCGAGCTTCTGCTTTTGAGGTCTATGCCTCCTTTTCCTGGGTGCAGGAATCAAAGCGGGTGTGAGATTCCAATAACTAGTTTTTTGGGTTTTGTTTTTAGTAAAGGACTTGTATCTACATTTCAGGTAGTTATCATAACCTACCTTCACATATTTCTCTATCTATAGAGAAATGGATAGACTACTTTAAAAAGGAGAAAAATAATACAGAGTAAGTATTAGAGATACTTTGCTGCTGAATATAACTGTGGAGCTAAAGCAGAGGAATAAAAAATTGACATTAAATAGACCCAGGACATTTCAGAAAATGTAATCCCTAAAAATGAATTTTTGAGCAACTGGGAAATGATGAGAAAAACCATAATCTAAACCATGTCCCGTATTTGGAATAATTCCCTCAGGAAAATTCATATTCAAATTCTGGGTCTCAGGATCCATTTTCTAAATGTTATAGACTTTCATTCATCTGTGGTCTCAATTTCTAATTGATCATAGGCAATAAGAATGCAGAAATGGAAACCTGACATTTAAAAATCCTGAGATTTTAGTGTATAATTCTTGTTAATAGGATTTGAGTTCATGCCTAATTGCATTTATGATCAATGTTCAAGTAGAGGTTGTTTTTCCATAAAAAAATTTTTTATGCCTAATTAAGCTTTATAGGAGGAAAAATACCAGGAATTTAAGCTTTGTTACCATTTGTTTTTAAGGTAGCTTAGGTCTGATCTAATTAAAAATCAAATGTTTCATTTTGAAAGCTTAAAGATAAATGTGCTGTTTAATTTATCCTGTTTTCTTCTTTTATGGCAGATTAAATACAAAGAAAAATTTGATAGTGAAATGAAGGATAAGAAACATCGTTACAATCCTCTTGAAAACGCTTCTTTTAGGCAAAGTCAGCTTGTCACTGCACTGGTGAGCGATGTAAGTTATGACGTGTGATTCATAGGCAATTATTTTCAGTATCTTTAGAATCAACTGTATTGTAATTACTAATTGCTAATACTGAATCGAGATGATGCAGTTCCCAAGTATTTTAGTTGCAAACACTGAAGCATACTTTCCTGAGAGCTTTCTCAAGGAAAATGTATTATTGTAAGTTACCACTAATGGTTACTGATTACTGATTAGTTAATAAGTTAGGAATAGTATTGCTAATAAAACTATTCTATCTGTTCAAGAGTAGAACCAGATTACAGAGTTTTGCGAAATAAGCGGTATGTAGTATGTTAAATTAGTGGTTATGACAACAGTTAACTCATGTAATTGTGCCCAGGAAATTGGGCTCCTGTAACGTACAACCTGGCATATGGTAGTTTATACGAAAGAAATTTTCAGAAATTGCACTGATAACGTCTTAAACAGTATCTTTCCTATGCCTTATGCAAACGCTGTGAAATACCTCTTCACAGGCTTGGTTTCATTTTGTGTTTTTAAAAATAATCAAGTTTCAGTTGACATGAAAAGATGCCTTAAATTTTTATTAGAATCAAGCAGAGCGTAAACACGGAAACATGGGAAAGAATGGACCACTTTGCTGTGGTTGAAGGATGCATAATACCTTTGCAAGTATTGAGATGAGGAATTGTTGAACTGTTGCTTTGTCAGATCACTGAAACTTTTCAACTCTTGCCCTGTCCTCGGGACTCAGCATAGCTTATTTCCCTTGATGTTTAGTAGGTATTGTTATTTGTGCCTCTTCACTCACCTGTGTTTCCTACCAACACTTGTAATGGGTCTGTTGGGATCACTGGAATATCAGAATGGATTCTTTGTCTTATTTGTTTTTTATCTCGTGTGCGTGTAAAAATGGAAAGCAGATAGGGTTGGAATACACATAAAGGAACCTAGAGCATAGTGCTTGAAAGCACAGGGTTTAGAATTGGATTGCTTGAATTTGAATCCTGTTCTGCCTCTTAATTCTATACCTTCATCTTTCTGTGCCTTGGTTTACTCCTCTGTAAAATGGAGATACTTAAAGTATCTACTCACAAGGGTTGTTGTGGAAATTAAATACTACGTATAAAATGTTTGGCACAAAGTTAATGCTCAAATATTTTCTGTTATTAATATTTTAGTATTACTATTACTAATATTGTATATTTAGAATAGTTGGAAATAAAAGAAGAATGTCTGTATTGCAATAGGATGAAAAAACACCAAAAACCCTTAAATTGCTCCAGAGCATAATTAAAATATGGTAATTTCTAAAGAATAAAGTTACTGTTCCTTTTGGAAACAGAATGTCTATTAAAATTACCTGATTCTGTGACTGTCACCCTTTCTAAATATGTAAACAATAAAAGCAATTACCGAAATGTTTTCAAGACCCTAGCAGTAACTTTTTTAACTCATTCTGTAGTAAATGAGCACCATCTTGTGGCCGCCTGTAAACTCGCCTGTTAATTTACCACTATGTGGTGTTTTTCGATGTATTGAAAATGATAATGGCGATAATGCAAAAGCATAATATTTTCTTCTCCTGGACGGTATGTTGTTCCCTGTTATTTTCATAGGTGAAGTACAAGAAAGACATTCAAAATATGCATGATCCAGTCTCGGATCTCCCAAACTTGTTCTTAGACCATGCTTTGAAAGCCAGCAAAATGCTCAGCCGAGTAAGTGGGTTTGTTTGATGGCAGCCGGGGATGCCCTGTGGCCCCAGAGAGCCAGGATGGCTTTGAGCCTGTTCATGAGCGTACCTGCTTCATCAGGCGTGCCTGGGCTCCACCTCTCCCTGAATTACTAACTCCTTCAAAAGTAGTGGTCTGCTTGCTCGAAGCCCACGGAAGCTGTCGCTTTACACAGGGGGTTCTCACTAGCTCTTTAATATCGCCCGAATGCAACCTTTCCTGTTGAACAACTACACTTCAAAGTGCTTGCACGAGACTTCTTTCTGTCGTTCTTCCTCTTTCTTCTTCCGCATTAGACTGAAGCCACTTGAAGGTCAGGCTTAAAGCAGGGATCTTGTATTTTTTGGGGGCCAGAGCAGCGTGTCTGGTATTCAAATGGGCCTCGGTAACATACAAGATCGTCTTAGGCTAATTTGTGTTTTCTCTGGAAATAAATCCAACATTACGTTAGCACTCTACTTTTGGTCTTGTGGAGGCTTCCACGGTTTCTTCAAAGCAGTTAGGGGGCGAGAGCGGTTTTTTTCACGCCCTAGTGAAAATATTTGTGCACGCTGCCAAGTAGTGATTCCGGCAGAACTCACCTCCTGGTTGCTGTTTCAAACACTTAAAGCGTGTGGACCCCGACTTCACCGGTTCTCATAGCTGAGGACCCCGGCTCACCTGTGCCCCATTGCCTACATCTCAGAATAGCCCCTGGTGATGATGAACTGTAATTTGACCTCAAGTTATTTCTATGCCAGCTCTAATAATTACGTGCTCATCCAGGCACTCAAAATTATCCAGATGTGTTGGATGTCTGCTTTGGGCCAGGTAAGATTAGGTGGAAAATATGTTGGGCAAGGAATGTGAAAATAGTTGTCTTCAGGAGATATGCTCACAGTTCAGGACTGAAAAAAAAAAACCAAAAAAACAAAAAAACAAAAAAACAACAACAACAAAACTTGTAGTCCAGACCTGGTTCCCGAACTATTAAAGAATGAGATAAAGGGGCACCTGGGTGGCTCAGCCAGTTGAGCGTCTGACTCTTGGTTTCAGCTCAGCTCACGATCTCACGGTTCATGATGTTGAGCCCCACATCAGGCTCTGCACTAACAGTGCAGAACCTGCTCGGGATTCTCTCTCCCCACCTCTCTCTCCTCCTCCCTGGCTTTCTCTCTCTCCCTCCCTCTCTCCAAAAATAAATAAATAAACACAAAAACATTTTTAAAGAATGAGATCTGGCTTCAGATCAGGTTTAGAAATGTCTGCGCTTGGCCTCGAAGTATTGAAAGTTCTGTTCACTATTTTGTAGTTGTCTTTTCTCCACCACTATCCCTGACCTCCTTCTTGAAATATATTATGCATGTAAAGAATTCGTACTTGCAGAGATTTTTAAATTAATTAATTGACTTTTTCACTGGTCCTCAGGAGAAAAGCAGTCTGTCCTTCTTGCTGTCTATTGGGCAGAGAACCATAGAGGACTGTCAGGTGTAGAATGAGACTCAGGTCAAGGACATTTTGTTCATGCTTCCTGTCGTTTCAGTGCTCATTCGTCCCCCTGTGCACACATTCCTGTGCTCCTTTAGTGGCTTTTTGAGAGTCACATTTTCCTCCATGCCTCACGGGGATGTTTCTAAAAGTTGATACGTTGCTATTCTCTGAGCTGGCTGCTTTCTTCACGTTCAGTCTTTGCCATCCTGTTTTGATCATTGCAGCGCCATTTGCCCTTGACTGTTTGGGTTAAATTTCCCGAGGATGTGAGGATTCCTGTGTAGATAAGACAATAAAAATATCATGGTAGTAATTTAAAAATTCGGTAGCTGGAAGAATACATACCACTCCTAGGCAATATTTCTTTTCAAGAATATTGACCTTTATTTTATAAGAATGGCAAAATTAAGAAATCATAACTTACTGTAAATTGTTTCTATCACCTCCTCAGCAGAGAAACCCAGCAAAGTCACATATTACATTTATTGTATATACCATTTTTAAAGTCTAAATCTTCATTCAGGTGGTGCCTTTGCCTAGATTATGGACTTTTTTTTCTCCCATAGAAAAATTGTGGCTGAATAATTACTTCGTGGGAGAAAAAGAGTTTAAGACTCAAATGCGTTACCCTGAGGTGTCTGTTTATTAAAGTTGTATGATAATGCATTGACTAAAATTTATTGTACATTAGAATTGCCCTCTTTTAAATTTTAATGTGAAGAGAATGGGAATTTTGCTGATTTATAAAGGCAACTTAATTTTATCAAAAGATTGAATAAGAAAGTGCTTAATAAACAGACATTCTGCCAAAATTAGTTGTCAGCTTGTTATAAATCACTGTTTTTTAAAGACCTCTAAATGTCTTTGGTATAGATCATCAATTTTGTAAAACACATAGTGTGTAGAGTAAAATTTGTCCTTATGAGTTTGAACGGCCATTCTAATTAAAGCTTCGAAGGAACATTTCCTCCCGGAAAATAGGGCTCGGGCTCTCCTATAACTTCGTAAGTGAAAAATCTATAGCACGTGTTACCCTGTCGTTCCCACTAGGAGGCAACAGAGACTATTGTATAAGGCACAGCAAGTCTTGAAAATGGTTTTGCAGACCTTAGTTCGAATAGGTTTTGTTTGTTTTTTTGTTTGTTTGTTTGTTTTTTAAGTCGGAGTTTCTGAAATTCCCTGTCCCTAAAACAGATCATCGGGGACAGTATTTATTAACGTTTCCTCAGTCTCTATCCACTATTGCAGACAGAGTATCCTTCGACTTAACTAGTTCTGGATTTTAAACCTGGTATAGAGTACATTCTAGAGTGTGAGTGACATTCAGTTGATGATGATTTTAATTACGTGTTATAAAATAACTTTTAAGAAAATTATAAAGTCTCTGAGCATGCTGTTGTCCTTCGAAATTGTTTATTTACTTTTTTTCAATTAGCAAAGGAGCCAAAATTAGAGCTTATTCTCTTCAGTGGAGACGTAGGATGGGAACATTTTCTTGAGCTTCCTGGGGGCAGTTTACTCCCTCACTTTATTCTGGTTAGAGTGTTGGGGGAACCCATGACGTAGTGCTCTAATCGCCTGGGAGCACTTCGGGGACCCATCGCTGCGTCCCCGTGGAACATCCCTTCCCGTGCATCCTTCCATCCTTCCCATCCCTGGCTCTGGGCCTCTTCCTGTTTCACTCTCGGATCCCTGGAGCATCTGCTAAGACCTGAAAGTCACTTCTGTTCTGGCCAGCTCTTTCCCACTCTCTTTTGAACGCAAGCTTACCTCTCCCTACATCCTGCACAAAATTGCCATTTCCCCTGAAATCCTCACCGCTTAAGGGGCAGCCAGCTTTACCTTAAGTCTCTGTAGCCTTGAGTCTTTGAGAGTTACTGTTTATCTCTAGAAGGCTTTTCCAAATAGGGTGAAATAACTGTCTGATCTTTAATGAGAGAAGTCACGAAGCAATTTCTGTCTTATTGCACGCTGTTGTATTTGGAGTCCCACGGTTGCCAAATTTGGCGTCTCTTCCAAATTCACCTTTTTGTCTGTGTCTTAATCCAATTTCTTCACCTTAAAAATTCAACCGGCTCTACCCAGACTCCTCTGTTTTTCTCGCAGGCACCACCTATCCTCTCCTTTTAGGAAAATTATTTGAATTAGTTCTCACTCTCTCATTTTCCTTATGATCCTTGCCAGTCATTCTCGTGGCCGAGCCCTCCTGTACAACTTTTTTCTTTTCCTGCTCCCCACTTTCCTTTCCTCTGTTGGTTCTTCTTTCCTTCTCTTCTCGTAGATGCCATCAAACACATTTCTGTTTGAGGATACGGGCTGGACAGATCGCCTTTATTTTGCCCACCTTGCTTGGTCACACGAGTCCCGTCACTGGCTTTAACACTGCCACTCCCCAGTGTCTTTCACATTGTGCTGACAGCTGGTTGTCCCCTGCTTCTCTTGGGTGTCTTGCCTTGACCACCTAGAGCTGGTCTGCCCGGCCTTGTGGTTTCCCTTAGTGTGGGAAGTCCACGAGAGCAGCCAGCACGATGGGTTTGCCGCTCTTGTTGCCTTGTATTTTTTAGTTTGCATTCCTAAGGATTAGTTGCTTTAATCAGTCTCTTTTATCCTGATTTTATTTTCACGTTCTCTGTTTTAGTGGGAGTATAGAAAGCTTTTTGAGGAAAACAAAGGAATGTACCATTTTGATGCGGACGCCGCTGAACACTTGCACCATAAAGGCAACGCCAAGCTCCAGAGTCAGGTGTGCAACCCCTCCCCCCACCGCCTTCTGGACCCTTTAACTACCCACCGCCACAGGCCTCCCCTGAGCCGGGGCAACAGCCGAAAAGGACCTGCATCCTGAGGAAGTGAACGTTGCTTTGGAAGATCTCAAACACTATTCAGTCTCACTGGGTTGGGAAAGCTGGAACCATGTTTCGGGGGCAAAGCATTTCGTAAAGAAAGTTCCTTCACACAATTTTAAACTTCTGTATCAGTTACTTAAATGATCGAATCTCCTGACGATTTCAGTTTTTATAGTGTACCGATTTGTCGTTTTCAGCTGCAGAATTCATTTTCCGGGCGCAAAGTTTAGTATAATTTCTCAGCTCAATTACCAGTGTGATTAAAAATGATCTTACGTTAATGTTTCTTTCAACGATAAGATTCTGTGTATTCCCTGAAAGAAATTTTACAATTTCTTTTTCCATGCACACTTTAAAGTTGGTATCCGCATATTTCTTTTATTCTGAGTAGTTACAAAAGATGTCATTCTAGCATCTATTAAAATATAATTTTACATCAGTCTATTAAACGTACTCTGTGGAACATACATTCCTTAATGATTTGATACCCACCTTCATTTATTTAAAAAATGTACAAACAAAAAATTAAAAAAAATAAAAATATACAGCTCAGCTCTCCTTTAAGCTTTGGAAACATACTTTTTTTTTTTCTCTTTGTATTCTTATTTTCATTTAATTTTTCCCACAAAGTTTTATCCTACCATAGTATGTTACTACACTTTAAACACTCTCATTGATCACTCTAGCTAGTTCTCTGAAACAAAAGTCGTCCTACAAATAGGAATTCAAAAAAATCTGTTACATTTCCCGCTACCACAAAGTTCTAAGTATTGAAAAGCTGCCTTTGTATTGAAATGCCATTAAAACTGCTGTTATTATATAACTTAAGGAGCAATTTCATAAAAAAAAATTATTTACACCTAAGGATTTTAATGAAAATACATTTCTGAAGGAAATGAATCATGATCAAAACTTTTCTGGGAATTTAATTTAAAAAGGGACACTGCTAAGAAAAAGCCAATCACTCTGACAGCTACGTATAATTCTGGTTTCTGTTATTAGGAGATGGAACTTATCGATCATTTTATAAACTAAAATAAGATGGAGATTGGTTGTAATTGAAATAAATAATTCATGGCATGATATTATTAAATAATGCAGGGTGAAACTGAAAGCAATCTGTGTGTGTGTTTTACTCAACATCTATGGAAAAATTCAGTGCCCCCAGAGAACACTGCCTTCCCTTTGACAGAAAGACAGAATCGCACTATGTTTTCCTCCTTGTTCATGATTTACTCATAGACTTTTGAAGCCATCGCAGGGATCTCTGCATCTCTGTCTCTATGTGTATAAAATGATCATATCCATATTAACCCCTTATATATGAGATATATCTGTATATCGCAGTGATTTAAATACTTCATCCAAGTCCCAGAACTACGTTATTTAGTAGTTCTAAGTTATTTTTACTTCTTAAATATTTTTATATATTACCTGTTTACCTTTTTTGTACGTCATTAACCACAGGGGACCCACTGACCAACCCAAAGTGGCCAGAATAATGTGATTTTAGAAACTAGGATGATTAATTTTGGACATATTGATTTTACTTGGCTCTATTTGTGGAAGGGCTAATGAACTTTATGTGCTCTTTATACTTTTTTTTCAATGAAGGTTAAGTATAAAGAAGAGTATGAGAAAAATAAGGGGAAATCGATGCTTGAATTTGTTGAGACGCCATTGTATCAAGCTTCAAAGGAGGCTCAAAAGATGCATAGTGAGGTGAGTCCCTTTGATTTGCTATCAACTATTTTTTTCGTTTCTTTATTTTTAAGTATTCTCTACGCCCAACGTGGGCCTTGAACTCATGACCCTGAGATCGATAGTCACATGCTCTCCCAACTGATCACATCCTGTGATTACAAAGTTGACATTTTCAGTTTGTGTCCAGGTAAAAAGTCTGATGAGGAGGAAAAAAAAAAAAAAAAAAGGAAAAGAAAACGAAGGGCTGGTTGCTTTATTTGCCTTTTATTTTTCAGTGACAGTAGAACATTTATTAGATACTTACTCTATGCTAAGCAATATGATCAAAACTTTATATATGTCAACTAATCCCCTAGATTGATGATTATCCACTGAAATTAATTGTCTTATCTGAAATTACATATCCAGGAAATGCCAATGTTTTAGGGCCTGGGAAAGTCATGAAAGATTCTCGTGTCTCTGTTAGCTTATTTAGTTGATTCCTCCCTCCCCCAAATAAACAGTGACATGGAAGTTTAAAAATATCAAGAGAAGAGAGAAGCTAAGAGTTTTTTTGTATGTATGTACTTTGTTCTCTACTTAAAATGATGCTGAGTCATGTCCAGATATTTCCCAAATGATTTTGCTCTTTCCCAGTGAGACTTCTTTTGTTCATTTTTTGTCCCTACATTTTTGGGGACCAGATACCAGGCACAGAAGGTTTTCTCTGCAGCCAACATCCAGATTCTATGGGTACACCAAGTTATTACTTCAGAGGGACAGAAATAGTGGACAGTACTATCAGCTGACTACAACCCAGTGTTCTGGGGTGTTCCAGCTATGTGTGCTCCGTGGGCCCCATCTTTTCTGTTCTCCAGCAACAACACCGAAACAGGGAGAAAAGATAACTTCTGGACAATAGAACTCTCACAAGAATTTTGAAAACAGTTTATGTGCTGTTGGTTGAAATGTCATCATTCCTCTTCTCAAGGAAAGGGCACTCAGACATTACTGTGGCTTGTTGAATTGTCCAAGTTGTCTGATTTCTTCTTCAAGCAAGGAAGGAGAAGATAATCGCGTGTATTTTTCGTATCTTGTAACTTCTTAAGCCAATAGAGAGGAGTCTGATCAAGAATAGTCAGGTGAATCTTTCGACTAAATTAGCTGTTGGTTTTAACTGACCTGGCGGAGCAGGTAAATTTGGTCATAGTTGAGAAGCCCTACCCCAAGTTAGGTTTAGGGGGATAGCTCTTACTGGCCTATCTTTGTCTTTGTCAGTTTGGGGTGCTGTTAACCAAGTACCACAGACTGAGGGGCTTAAACAACAGAAATGTATTTCTTACGCTTCTGGAGGCTGGAGGTCTGAGATCAAGGTGCCGGGAGGTCGTGTTTCTAGCGAGATCCTTTTGTGGGGGGCAGATTGCTGCCTTGTTTGTGTCCTCGTGTAGCCGAGAGTAGACAGGGGAAGCAAGCTCTCTCGTGACTTGTAGGAGGGCGCTAACCCCATCACGAAGGCCTCCTCCTCCTCACCTCTTCGATCCTGATGACTTTCCAAAGGAAAGTCCGTCCAAAGGATGGATCCTAATGCATCCATCACCTCGGGGGTGGGTTTCAACATATGCATTTTGGAGCGACGCGAACATTCAGTCGTACCACCTTCTCTGCATTTCAAGAATAGTATGTCAAGTGCTGCGATGATGCCAAGTGGGGAGCTGGAAGGCAACCCCCGGGTTGAGCCTCCGGGGCCTGTACAGTTTACAGTCCTCGCCCGGCTCGGCTTCTTCTCCCCCATCTCTCACTCATGGTCCTGCCTCCTCCTTTAAGGAAAAGACCAGCACCTTCAAACTGGGTTTTCTGTGTTCTTCCCATCAGCCCCGGGCTGCTATTATTTAGCTGTTTGTGCTACGTTGCCTTGCTTTATTCACAAAGGGACATGTTCCTGTTTTGCTTCTCTTTGATCCTCTCTGTACTTTTTCTTCTGAAGACCCCATTTTCCCGGCCCTTCTTCCTGCCCGTGGCTGTGGTGTTTGAACTCTGTGTCTCAGGGAAGCATACTGGGAAGACACATCCCTCGCTGCTGCCTCAGGATGTGCTTCCGTGGGTCTTGCTGTGGAGCCTGGGAATTGGGTTTTAACAATATCCCGGGAGCTTCTGATGTTGGTGGTCCAGCGACCACGCTTTGAGAAACACGGACTCATGGAAGAAAACAAATAGTCCCCTCACTTAAAGTCATAAAAACCAGATGGATTAAAAAAACAAACAACCATCCCCCCAAACATAAAGAGAATCTTCTTCTTAGAGAGTCAATGGGCAAAGTAGGCCAACTTGTTTTTCTTTGCATGAAATGCTCAGTTGATTTTTTTTCTGTTGGGGATGGACCCTCAAAAGGGAAAGATTCCCTAAGAACAGATTTCGCTATGCCGATGACAGGAATTTTAAAGGCACCTTCTGCACTGGAAAAGTGCTGTTGTTTCTAGAAGTCTGCTACCTTTGCCTTTACCATTGCTGTGGCTACCTTGTACAAAAGGAAAATAAAATGTTGCCAACTGAAAATAAAAATCTGTCAAATGAACTAATCGATTCCTTTTGGTTGGCTGTTTTGACATCAGGCGCAAACAGCTTTAAGGTTTAACTGTAGTAATACATTTATTATATGCTGTGGAGTTTGCTTACATTGGGGGCTGAGTGGGCCTTTTGTTAATATTGGCTTTCAATTTTCACTATTCTGATTTCTGATATTGTCGCTAGGGGGGAATTATCTTTTGCAGAGGCTGAGACATGTTTTCCTTTTAATTATAGCCATTGGCTATTGGATTTTTAGGCTCAGCAATTATGTTTCTGCTCAGCAGGGTTTGAGGAGACAGAGAGAGAGAGAAATCTCCCAATAGAAAATATCTTGAGACCAAATTTATCCTCTAAAGGCTAGAAACATAAAATATCTGAAAATTTTAGATCAGTCGATGTGAAAGATATCCAACAAAGTGGACACAGAGAGAACCATCTGGCTTAGGGATGGTTTTTATCCTTAAGAGGTAAGCTTGTCAACGAGCTTCCTGAACCTCCTATGGGTAAAGCCAAGTGTTTATGATCTCAGGAATAGTCACTAATGTTTCTGTGACAGCCTATAATTAGGCTTCTCTCACTTTCTTCTATTCTAGGTATAGGTTTAATCAGTCGGCTTTTTAGAAGAAACCTCTAAATCTGGCTTTGGAAAGTTCTTTGTCTTCTGTTTCATAAATATAGCTCTCTTGACAACAAGCATACTAAAGGTTTTTTTTTCCCCCCCTAGTCATGTGTTGGCCAGTTCTGGTCATAATCAACCATCCTCAATGACTTATTTCAGTAAAATATTTTTGTCATAGAAGAAAGGATTTTTGAAGTCAATTATCTGAAGTAAATAAACATACCCATATTTATATTTTTACTTTTTTTTAAAGAGACATTTTTAGTCTGGAAATGCCCTGGATTCAGCTTTATAACCGTATAATTTTGGTTAGTTCCACATAAAGAAGGGGACAATTTCTCATTGTTCTTTAATAATATCTATAGTTCCTTTAATTCAGAATGTTCTCAATGCAACTTCTTAATCACTTTGTTAGATTCAGTATTTCCAGGACATCTATTGTGGCCTTTTCTGTGTGTGTGTGTGTGTGTGTGTGTGTGTGTGTGTGTGTGTGGTTCTACATAGGTCATTTGTTGAACCTGCTGTTCGTGACACAAATACAGGTGAGGCAACGACATGCTTCTCTTACCCTCCCTCGTGGCTTGGGAGAACTCCTTAATACAATTACCTATCTCTGCAATAAGTATATTATGAACCTGGAAATGGCTTTTCATTTTGCATTAGTAACAATCTCATGCAGAAATTTACCCTTATCATCTTTGTGATGCAATTTGAATAAAATACTTAGCTGGTAAAATACGGGCTTTTGTTTGTCCGGTAAGTATGGACATGGATGGACATGGATGGACAGTTTTGTTATTGGGAGAGATTGGTTTTATAGTCCTAAAACATGAGTTGCCATTGGTTTTCAAACGCATCGTTCAAACGTTGGAATGGAGGGAATCTTAGCCAAAGGATGGCAGAGAATGTCGAAGGGGCAAGTGGGGGTATGGATGCCTGCCCTCCACAGCACTGTGCGCATTCCCCTTTTCATTCCTTGTTGTGAACCTAGAGAACAATTTGTCAGGTTGGAGAGAAGACTCCTCACAGTGTAATTTAATTCATATCAAACCCCATAGATGGTAGAGAAATAGTCTCAATGCCAAAATCATTAAAGGAAAATGTGCACCAGCCTCCATTACATTTTAGAGATGGTCTTTGCTGAATTCACAAAAGGATAACACTGAAAGGGGTGAGAACCTCAACATTAATGCTATTGTGCTTTAAATGGCCTTCCTTGAAACCAGATTTTGTTCCCCCGTGGATGATCCACTCCCTTTAGCACGAACCAGTCACGTGATTCGCAAATAGCCAACTTTACTGGTTTTCCTCTCCAATCCAGCTGACGTCAAACAATGACACGCTAGTAAGACATTAAGTAGCCTCACTCAGAGCGCTCTCCCAGAGGCAGTTGGTACTTAACGGTTCTTTTGTTTGGTAGAATTCTAAAATTTACGGTAAAGGTGGAATCGTGTTCTTGTGGCTCTGATGACTCTGAGGGGGTAGAATTATATAAGGAAAACATCAATTTTGTTCTGGGAACTCTGGTACTAATATCTTCTCAACAGTCACTAGTATTTTCTTAAATTTAAAATTACATGGTTTTATTTAACAGAAAGTTTACAGAGAGGATTTTGAGAAGGAGATTAAAGGAAGGTCATCACTCGATTTAGACAAGACTCCAGAATTTTTACATGTTAAGTACATCACCAACCTTCTGAAAGAGGTATGATCTTGCGATTTACTATTAAATATTGTGATAGAAAGCTAAAGAAAGAACCCAGGAAGTATTTCCCCGACAGTTCTCTACTGTTTAAGATGTTAATCCGTTCCCCCACTCTCACTTTAACCTTTGTTAGTAGAGTTTTTCATTTTCATTAGAAACAGGAAAGTGTGTGTTAATATTTCCACTTCAAGTTGGGGGGAAAACTCACCCAGATTTCCTGGAAAAAACTTGAAAAATATTCTGATTTTGTGTTTGGTTATATCTCGGAAGATCTATAAACAGTTGGTTTTTTTCTGCAGCACCCCTGTAGCATTCTCATGACATCTGATAGCAGAAATGAGATGCTCCAAGGTGAAGGTCTGAATAAACGGCACATTATTTATGAGTGGATTGTGTTCTCAGGGGGACAAATATTTAGCATATAGACCATAGGAACTCGTGTTGATTTTTCATTTTACTCTCAGCAGGATTCTCCCCATCCCCTAACTTCGTGCATTTTGGCTCACAATTAATGGATTACCTTTGTTGAACATTAAGGTCTTTGAACCTAACAATTAAAAATATCATGCTCCTAGTCCATCCGTTTAAAAATTTATTTTTGTTTTTGTTTATTAATGCCTGAAAAGTAACTTGGAGCTCTTCCAACTCCCTGCTTAAATAGATTCTCCTTAGGGGCGCCTGGGTGGCTCAGTTGGTTAAGCATCCGACTTCGGCTCAGCCAGGTCATGATCTCACCATCTTTGGGTTCGAGCCCCCATCTGGCTCTGTGCTGACAGCTCAGAGCCTGGATGGAGTCTGCTTCCGATTCTGTGTCTCCCTCTCTCTCTGCCACTCCCCCACTTGTGCTCTGTCTCTCTCTCTCTCTTTCAAAAAATTTTTTTTTTAATAGATTCTTTTCACATTAAGGGGAAGTATTAGAAACCTCCATTTCACCCTGAATTTTGAACTGAAGAAACTATTCCTGAAAGAAATATCTTAAACCGGTGAAATAAATTCAAGTACAATTACCTACATGAACTTCCTTAATAACTGACTGCCAGTTGGCCTTTACCATTGAACTGCTTTTAGAAATTTAATGTGCTTCACTGTTGCGATGTATGTGGGACTGAAATAGGTGTATAATTTATGGAAGAGTGCTTGTGCTATCCTACCTTTTCTCACTGCCAGTTCTATAAAATTTTTTGAAGTTGAAGGCTAATCAAATGGCAACTTCCTACTATTATTGTCTTCCATTTAAAAAATATGCACTATTTATATGAAATTTTGAAAAGGAAATCTTTTTCGCATTTATATACAAATGACAGTGTAAGGTCTATTTTAAGGTCCATAAATGACTTTAATGTACATGCCATTGACTTTCTCTTTCATTTCTCTTTTTGAATGAGTCTTCTTTTAGGTTTATTGATTCAGAACGTATGCATCAGGATAGGAAATGGCCCAGAAGATGATGATTAAAAAATCTTCTAATTCAGTTCTTTTAAAAGGACTCTCAGTAGCTTAATGAAATTGTAACTTTTCTAAGTATAAGCACTTAGCTTTAAATTGTCTTTGCAGTTTTTACTTTATTATGGTTTTTACATTTATGCTGCCATTCAGAATGTTCAAAATATTGTTTCATACTTCATTTCATTCTCCCAATTGCCTTAGACATTGGTGGAAAAAGTATTTTTATTTTCATTTTGCCTGTGTGTGTGGAATCAAGGCTCAGTTACTTAAAGTCTTTTGGAGGTCACATGACCAAATAAGCGAAGCACTCTGACTTTCATCCAGATCATTGGACTCCAGAGCTCTTTCCAAAATTACATTCGGGTCATTACAATGTCTTGTAGGCTATTAGTTAAGCAGAGGACTAGCTAATTTAATTATGCTGGACAAGGAGAAAATAACATCAAATAAACCCTAGAATTAACTGGAACATGACTTCTTATTATTAGAGGAAGCCTCATCTTTTATCTGCCAAGTTGGTCATAAGTGCGACTTAGTTGAATTGGATCAAGATATATATTGTTTTCATAATGCACTCAGTAGGAAAAAAAAAGAAATTCATTAGCAGAAAAAAAAACCCAAGTTATATATAAATATTAGTAAAGACATTTGGATCTACTTAAAATATAATGTTAAAATAGATGACACTCAAACTATGTATTATCAATCTGTAGGAAATTATTTGGTTTTATGAATCTGAATAAAGTGGGTTTTTTTTTTTAAACTTTGGCTACATCAGTCCTTTTGATTTTGTAATTTTCAATTCTTTTTCAACTGTGATCTGTTGGTGGTTCATATTTTATAGACAGCTTTCAAAGAAATACTTCAAATAATTAATAAGAAGCATCCATTCCTAAGACCTTCCTCACCACTTAAAAGGGAGACATCTTTTTAAAATATGGCACCAATATGGTACCAAAATATATTGGAAGAAAGGGTGAAAGGGAAATTACTGATAATACTGGAAGCCACCCTAAACATGACTAAAAGAGAAAATGAAGTCTCTGTGGGAAATAAGGAGCGTAAATACTCAAGAGTCTGATTCATTCCCTCTAGAAATATTTTCTCCTTTCTGTGATCTCTAGAAAACATGAGAAACGGTTTATCAGTTAAAGAGTGTCCCAGGAAGTGTTGAACTGTAATGTTCTTGTCTCATAGAAGGAATATAAAAAAGATTTGGAAAATGAAATAAGAGGGAAAGGAATGGAACTTAACTCAGACGTTCTTGACATTCAGCGAGCAAAACGCGCATCTGAAATGGCAAGTGAGGTGAGTATATTTATTCACCAGCTGAGAATGCAGGGATTTCTCAGCTGATTTCCTTGTCTGTAAATCTTTCTCCAAGATTATAGACAGTCCACAACTTCTGTGTATGAGATGAATACGAGTAGCTATGTCCTAGTTGTCATTTCCCAGTCGATGAACTGAAAAAAAACAAAGTATGTTCACCATCTCCTTTCCACGTGGCATGAGAACCATGACCGTTTCCCCACTGTAGAGAAATATACATAAATCAGACTAAATAAGAAGCCCGACTACTTTTTTGAGATTTAACTTGATCTTTTAAGTAAGTGAAAGGCAGAAGGTTGGGGACGGGCGTTGTGTTCCATCAAAAATTGCAGTACAGTTCACGAGCTCTCCTGCTCCCAGCCCAGCGGAGCCCTCCAGCCCTTACCCCAGCTGCTGGGTGAGCCCACAGCAACCTCTTTGGGAAATGAAATCTGTTGCTTACTTGGCATGGAACTTGTAGGAAGGAATGGAATGTTCCTGAAGCACTCAGTGCTTTCTTTCATCCTCGTGGTATGTTACTTTGGTGTCGGGTAATGGCACTGTGCACGGAGGAGAGTCTAACTGAATTGAGCAGTGAGAAATTTAAAGTTGTGTCCCCGGATGTTGGTAACCTGTGATGGTGGTGATGAGGGTGACCCCATTCGTCAGGCTGCAAATGATAGGAGCCCAACTCAAACCCGGTTAAGCAACCAAGGGAATGTTTTGGCTTATGAATAGCGAAGTTCAAGGTCAAGTCTCCTTCAGGTTGGAATTCAAATGATGTCTCTCTTCCCTCATCTCTCAGTTCTGTTATCTTCTCTATTGCTTCAACCTCGGGAGGCTGCCTCCAAGTGATGGCCCCTCCTCACAGTAGGGTGACTCACCTCTGTGCCAGCAATCTCAGTGGGAAGTGAGCACCTGTTTCTTATAGTGACAGTGAAGGTCCTAGGATTGAATCTCATTGGATCCACTTGTATCCTGTGCCCACACCCATCCGTCCTAATCATTGTATCTGGAGCCAGAGGAGTGTAATGTGCGGATGATCTGGTATGGTTCTCATGGTCACTCATTTGTTTAGTTAACTTCTTTGGTAGTTTAGTCGTATCATATTTTAATATAAAAGATTCAAAATTTTTATGTGTTTTTAAAAAATGTATACTCATCGTTGGCCATATTCATGTTCTTTAAATAAACTAAAGAAAGCACTATGATGTCTTTGGCTAATACTGTCATCACACATTCTGAAATTAGTAATTCTGTACAGATTTTTCTGTTATGGTGACATGTGCAGTCCACATTCAGATGTAGAGCTTGTAATCACTTGTCCGTAATGCTCGGAAAACTCGTTTTAGACTCTCAATGGCGGAGTCCATCCCCATACAGTTGAATGGCATGATGGCAGAAGGAACAGCAATAAATGAGCCTTAGCATATGAAAATAGGAGTAAAAGACCAAAAGAAGCTATCAGTTATTGAACACTTATTCTGCCCTGGACTCTATGCTATATGCTCTCTCACTGATCCTCACATGGATCCTGTATGCAGGAATTATTACGCCCATTTTGCAGATGAGTAAACCAGAAATGTTAAACATTCCTTGTGTCACACCGCAGTTGAGAGCTCTGGCCTCAAAGCCAGCCTTCTTTCTCTAGCATCAACTCTCTTAAACCTACTTCTCTATCCTCCAGCCCTTCAGACCGTTGTCAGTGAAAATTCTCACCATGTATGGTAACAACCTTCAGAGCGTCCTATACTCTTCTTCAGTGAGAATAGTGATACAGTTCTAAGCAGCTCAGAAAATTCAGCCATCTTTTGGTATCATTGATTATAGATAGTATGTTTATCCCCAGAGTGTATGAATATTATGAAATGTAGCCTTTTTTTTCTTTTTCTTTTCTTTTCTTTCTTTTTTTTTTTTTTTTTTTTTTGCAGAAAGAATACAAGAAAGACCTGGAGTCAAAAATTAAAGGGAGGGGGATGCACATTGGCACTGACACCCTTGAAATACAACATGCCAAGAAAGCTTCAGAGATAGCTAGTCAGGTTAGTGGAGCAAATGGTGCAGATGCCTTAAAACCTGTATTTTGGAATTGAACAAATCGTATTAACAACCTGATTAACACATGGAATTTCCCAAAGCTTTGTGACTAGTGTAGAAGTTTGGAATGGAAACCATTCCAAATCATCATGCTTGTTTGAAAATTTACAGTTTCTGCTTTACTCATTTCCTTTAAATATATCAAAGAAAACTTGGGGGGAAGTCATGTTAATAGAACACACACACACACACACACACACACACACACCTTCTTACCTTATTCTTGTAATACAACAAATTTCACATTCGTCTAGGCTACAATAAATGTTTTCATACTATGTTTGTTTTATTTTAAAGGATAGGTCACGTGCTGCCTGGTATATCTGTGTTTCCAACTCTCTGAACAGAACTTGAAAAATCACATATTGAGACTCCAACATGAAAGCGATAACCATTTCTGCATGGTTTGGTTGCACATTCTTGAAATAATCCCTGTTGACCTCATCACCGTGCCTGAAATTCTTGCAGGGCTAGCATTTTGTATGAAAGTATTTTGTATTCAAGTATTCTATATCATGAATGACCACCTTCATTCATTTAGTATTTTCCTCTTCATGTAATACATGTAACGACAGGATTTTAATTTAGAAGTTTTGGCTTAGATGCTATGATATGATAGATAACAGATAACACAGTGCAGGAGTCAGACCATATGTGTATTTTTTGGAAGGAAATACCTCAGAATCAGTTCCATACCTCTTGAACTCCTCCAGCAATTTTTTTTAATTTTATTTTTTTATTTTAGGATGGAATTTTATTTTTTTCTTAACTATTTTTTTAATATGAAATTCATTGTCAAATTGGTTTCCATACAACACCCAGTGCTCATCCCAACAGGTGCCCTCCTTAATGCCCATCACCCACCCTCCCCTCCCTCCCACCCCCCATCAACCCTCAGATTGTTCTCAGTGTTCAAGATTCTCCTATGGTTTGGCTCCCTCCCTCTCTAACTTTTCCAGCAATTTTGAGACTGCGAGGGTGTCACTGGAGGGGGTGCCTGGGTGGCTCAGTTAACTGAGTGTGCAACTCTTGGTTTTGGCAGAGGTCATGATCCCAGGGCCGTGAGATCGAGCCCTGTGTTGGGCTCCATGCGATTCTCTCTCTCTCTCTCTCTCTCTCTCTCTCTCTCTCTCTCTGTCACTCTCCCCGACTCGCACAATAAATAAATAAGTCAGTCACTGGAGCAGAGAGTATTTGGAAAGAGGTGATTTTGTGAGAAGCATTTATAAAGAGAATATTGGGGTGCACGTTAAGGCATGCTGCTCACTTACCTCAAGGCTGAGCAGGGGGGTGGGAGGCAGGGCGGGTTCAGTGGAACTACCCTGAGAGCTGTAATGTGACCCTTGCAGTGACCCCAGGAAGAGCTGGCTCAGGATTGACTCCTCTCGGGAAATCTGGAGGGTAGGAGGCAGCCACTGATTAACTGCCAGGTGCTGCATGCCCAGGGTTAGGGACTGGCCAGGGGGATGGGATGATTCTAACTGGTCTAGACAAAGCATCTGGGGATGGCGTAAGATGCTTGACCAACAGGGGTTTCATTTAGAACTGGTGGAGTTGGGGGACTGCATGCCAAACAGGCGCTTGCAAATCTTTCACTAGACCTCTCCTTCCATTCTTCTCCTGAGACATTGCCATTGTTGCAAATTTGCCGTAGAACCTTCCAGATCTATTTTTATGTGTAATAAAATAAACATACACGAGGCACAAATGGACTTAAAAATCCGTAAATACCATGTGTTTTGATCTGTGCTTTGTTTTTCTCACTTCGTATCATGGACCCTTTTCCGTGTTACTTCATATAGTTCTACCTCATTCTTTAAAAAAAAATTTTTTTTTAACATTTATTTATTTTTGAGACAGAGAGAGACAGAGCATGAACGGGGGAGGGTCAGAGAGAGAGGGAGACACAGAATCCGAAACAGGCTCCAGGCTCTGAGCAGTCAGCACAGAGCCCGACGCGGGGCTCGAACTCACATACCGCGAGATCGTGACCTGAGCCGAAGTCGGACACCCAACCGACTGAGCCACCCAGGCGCCCCTAGTTCTACCTCATTCTTACAGGAGGATTAAGTGTTTCATAACATGGATGTGAATATGCAACCATTTACCTTTCGATGTGTCACAGGCATCGCCACATGTAAACGGCACGTGAAGTGTACTAACATGCTCTCGATATCATGTGCCAAAACCAGAACCCTTAATTTTCCCCCAGATCTGCTTTCCTTTTCCACTCCCTTCTCAGCAAATGGCATCAGTGAGGTCTCAGAAGCCACTGAGATTCCTTTTGTCGGCAACTTTATTGACTCCACCCCCAACATGGTTTCTAAATCCATCCACTTTGCTCTGCCCTAGTCCAAGCTCTGTCTTGTCACTCATTTCGTAGATTTAATCGTACTTTTTAGTGGTGGCTTCCTTGGGCCACGTAATTAACTACCAAGAAACTACCAAATCACTACTTACAATTCTCTGAAATTTGTCTCTTTATTAGGAGAGGGCAATATCCAATTCAAGGTACTGGATTGGGGTAAGGGGGTTGGGAGTGAGGGATTCGAGGCTGGAGAAGAGGATTCAAAATCATCCTCATGGGCCTGAGAATTGAAACCAAAAGAAAGCATCCTTGCCCTAGAGAAAACAATGTGGAAAGAACATAAATTTGCGATTTTACATTTTTACCTAAGACAGGTTTCTAAGACATACTCCTTTTATGCCATGTTAGAATGTCATGTCTTTCCTTCTAATGATATAGATTTGTTTTACTCAACCATATGCTGCTTTCAATTTCTCTGTGTACCTTAGGGCTGGATGCTAGTTATTGAGAAGAGGGGGGAGAAAGGCCTGGGGGGGTCAGCTGTCCTATGATTGCCCATACATCAGGGTTGTGGTGATGTTATTATCTTTGCCATCCAAAGATCTCATTTGTGTGTAATCATAGCCATGTCCCATTTTACCCAATTGACAGGCTTTCACATTCATTTCAGCCAAACTTTGGGACTTTTCTGTAGTTCAAGGTTTAATTTTTCAAAGAAATGAATGATGTATATATTGCTACATGAATGACTCCCAATAGTTAAACCCTCCAATACCTATGGAATTGACCATAGGACTTCCTTTAGCCAAGAGGACATTAGCAAACATGACTCAGACAGAGCCTCTAAAAGCTCTTGTGCACGGGGCTTGCCTTTTGGAATAAAGGTGCTGTCATGTTGTTTTAAGCCTTCTAAGTTTTAGAGTGTTTTATTGTGCATTAATACAGAAATGATGTCACTAGTGTCCTATGTAGTCTATGTGCTTTAGAACGCTTTTAGATTTGAATATTCATATTGCAAAATTAAGTGACATACTTCTACCCTGGGACCGTGGTGGCTGTGTATGATCAGTGCCTCAGTTTCTTTTTTAAAAAAATGTAAATGTTTATTTATTTATTTAGAGAGAGAGAGAAGGAGATTGTGAGTGGAAAGGGGCAGAGAGAGAGAGAGAGAGAGAGAGAGAGAGAGAGAGAATCCTAACCAAGCTCTGTACTTCTAATGCAGAGCCTAATGTGGGGCTCGAATTCACGAAACCATCAGATCATGCATGACCTGAGCTGAAACCAAGAGATGGAAACTCAACCAAATGAGCCTCCCAGGCACCCCGGTTCCTCACTTTCTACATACGTTATCCTTCAAATGAAGTGCTTTGTTTCAGGGCCTTAAAGAGGCTTACTGAAAATGGGGGGCTTTTTATAGACATACTGATAATGACTTTTGTGATCTTGCAAGTTAAATAGTATTACTTAAACTGTATTCAGAAAAGTGAAGTTGAGGCTCTGAGTCAGTGAAAATAGGCCAAGTTATAAATAGAAGATAGGGCAAAATATAATATTTCTCTGCGATTGAGATCTTTGTTTATACCTTTTAAAATTTAGGATATGACAAATAAGCAAGCCAACATTTACTCTATACAGGGAATGTACAAATCTCGATTATGGCACATCTACAGTATGTCAACATAATAGGAAATAACTGTTTCAGAAGAAATTTAATTAGATACAGTCAATCGTTTTCTTTGAACAAAATTTTTCATTGAAGAATACATACGTACAGAAAAGTGTACAACTTGTGTACATCTTGCTCTATTTTTTATGATGAGTTTTCAAAAGTGACAAGTCTCTGAGCCATGTTGTGTCTGTGTAATTATGACTGTTTTGTGAGTAACACATAATTCAGTTTAAGCGGCTCAGATAATTTATTGTTCTTAGAACCAAACAGTAGAGGAAGCCCTAGGCACGGCTTGATCTGGAGCCCAGACCATGTGATTCGGTTTCAGTTTCTATTTTCGGGTCTCAGGCGGGCTTTCTTCTGTTTGCAAAGAGGCTTTTCGCGGCTCCTGGGGTCCCCTTCTTCTCCATCCATGTCTAGAAGAAGACAAACTTCTTGATATCTTGTGTAGTAAAAGAATCACCCTTATCCCTGGAGCAGTCACGAAGCACCAGGGATGGGGTCTAATGATTTATGTAAGCCCAAGAGGACCCTCAGACTTAGGCCAGTCTCACCCAACTGCATTGGGGGAGCAGTGAGTTGCCTGTTGGCCAGTCAGGGAGCTAATGGGGGAGGGGTGGGGGAAAGAGGGACTGGATTCCAGAAAAGCAACCAACAATGACTCACTACAGAGCAAAAAGTGACAGTGTTACAATCACGTTTTATTGATATTCATCAGATGAATTATATATTAACCAATAATTGATCAATTTGATCATATTGAAATATAAAAACTTTCCCCTTGGCTGTGTTCTCTCTCCTAATTCAGGTTAGTAGAAAACAGCCTTCTGATTACTTGTGAATAAGTCACTCCAAGCCATGTTCCTCCCACAAGTTAAAACTCTTCCTAGTTTTGTAGAAATAAAAGAAGTAAGAGTCAAAAGCCATGATCCTGATGTCAAAATGACATCACAGTTTTCAACGGTTTTTCAAATTCACGTGGAGCCCTCACTGCGTGTTTTATTTTCTCCAGAAAGACTATAAGAGAGATCTGGAAACTGAAATAAAAGGGAAGGGCATGCAGGTGGGCACAGACACTCCTGATATCCAGAGAGCTAAGAAGGCATCCGAAATGGCCAGCCAGGTAAGAAACAGATGGGGATACAAGGTTGACATCAGACACAGTGAGTTGTGTGTAGAAAAAGCGTAAATGGCGTCTTCACACGTGTGGCTTTGACAGTCAAACACGCAAATATCTGCATTACGATGGAAGGTTAAGCAAAGCTCTGAAGATTATTTTCTGTTCTTTTAGAAAGAATATAAGAAAGACTTGGAAAATGAAATTAAAGGGAAAGGGATGCAAATAAGCATGGACATCCCGGACATGCTTCGAGCCAAGAGGGCATCGGAGATCTATAGCCAGGTTGGTAGGAATGCGTTCTGCTGATATTCAATCACCATATGCTTCGTGTGTCTCTAAGATTGATATCTTTTGAGGGCATTGTATTCAAAGTCAGTGCACTCTATTATAAAGGAGCTGTTGGCCAAACTTGATTAATCTCACTAACAAAAGGGACAAGTGCTGTACATTCAATTCAGTGGATGTTACTGAGTGTCCGGGCTCCCCTGTTTGAGTCCAACGACATTTTGATCTTTTTATTTTTATTTTTTGACTCTGCACACTTGAATCCAGTGCTCACATTGCAGAAAATGATTACAAAATGAGTTTGTCTTTTAACCGTTTCATAATGCATATTATCCTTAAAACAATCAGCTCCAACTAAGAGTGACTAAAACCACACAAGGTGGAAGGTGAAATAGAATATTAACTAAAAATTAAGAGAAGAACTGTTTTCTTGGTAAGATTTAATTTACCAAGTGTACCTACCTGTCACATGTCCTCTAGAAAACCCTTTAGAAGAAAAAAAAAAAAAACTCTCATAGAAAAGCTGGATATGAATATGACCACAAAAGACTATATGCAATGGAAGAAGAAGTTCTTGATAAAATCTGATCCGGGCAAAAAATTCATTAGTGAATATTGTCTTTGCTATCCAATGTACAAGGAAAAGAGTGCATCCCAATGGAAAAAAAAATAATAAAAGGGGAATGAAAAATTAAAAGGGTTATGGAAAACTGACCAAGGAATTACATTTGATTAACGGGATTTATGAAGAAGATACTTTTCAACAAAATCTGACCAAATTTGTTAACATTCCAGTTAAAACGTAAGCAGTGGGTCCAAACACCTGCTGGTGCAAAAGGGGGTGTCCTGATGGCCGTCAAATGCCAGAGGACTTGTGTGCTTCGCGGCCTCCTCAGATGATACAGCTGTTGGATGGTCCTGAAGTGCGTGTTCGTCTGTCCTCAATGTCTCATGCTGGCACATGAACTTGTAGAAGTTGGCTATATCGGCTGACTAAACTTAGAAGTAAATACGTCAAATAGGCAAATGGCCATTGGGATCAGTGGAGGAAATTTACTGTGTCTAGAATGCCAATCTCATTCATTCATTCAGAAAATACTTTCATTTACATGCAAAACTAGACCTGGTTTTGCCTTTGGGGAACTGCAGACTAATCTAATAATCAATAATCATGCAAATATTACAAAGCGTGATGTATGCCACCAGGAAGTAAGGCATCAGGGGTAAAGGCTTTCCATAGGAAGTGACACCTGAACCATCAGAATTCCTGCTTTAACTTGATAGCATTGCTTTTGTGTATGTGTGACAGAAGGATACATCTAACTTCAAGGAGTTTTAATTATTTAGGATACAGTTGTAATGATGCTGTGCTGAGTCTCAATAATAATTACCTTTCTTCACAAGCCGCAGCATGCCATCATGGCTAACTTCGCTGGCTCTAGACCCAGAGTGCCTGGGTTCAAATCCTTGCTCTGACACTCCTTAGCTCGTGTCTCAGTTTCCCCATCTGTAAGGGGAGACAGTGATAGTATCTGCTTGTGGGGTTGATTCGGTGTGTTAATGAGGGTCTCGAACCAAACCTGCAATGTAAAAATGCTGGTACTCAGAGAAGGTATTGGGGCTCTCAGTAGTAATACATTTACCAGACAGAAGAACTGAGATTTTTATCTCAACTACAGAAATGCTAGTACCTTTCCATTATACAAATGTCTCTTTTTCTGAAGTAGGAAGCAAAAAGCATAAATCCAGAAGCGTGAGACATAGCGGGTGGAGAGAGCCAGCTTACTTGCAGGAGCTCTCAGGGCTCCTTTGAACAGGGACAGGGCTGCTCATCAAAGAGTAGGTTTCTTCTGTGTTCTCGTCACCAATTCCAATGCATGTATGTGGAGGCTTCCCCACCCCGACGGCCAGTTCTCAGGCACCAGTCGGGTATGGGAGAATTCAGCTCATCTCTGACACCATCTACTGGAAGACAGCACCAAGTTCCATAGGTTGAGGGTTCAGTCCTACGGGACTGTCCCCCTCCCCTCTTCAGATACTAGTTGCGAGCTGTCTGTCACCTGTGCTTTTGGCCAACAGGCTATAGACCAGAGGTTCCTGGGACCCCCCCCTCCTTGGGTCCGATTCATTTGCTAGGGCAGCTCACAGAACTCAGAAACATTTTACTGACTAGATCAGTGGGTCATTATAAAAAGTTATGACTCAGAACAGCCAGATGGAAGAGAGCATGGGGAAAGGTCGCAGAACTTCCAAGCCCCCTCCAGGTTCATTCACCATTTCCCCCAAATCTCCAAATGTTCACCAACCCGGAAGCTCTCTGAACCCTCTCCTTCTGGGTTTTTATGGAGGCTCCATTACATAGGGCATGACTGATGAACTCATTGGCAATTGGTGACGATTCAGCCTCCAGCCCCTCTCCCATCCCCAGAGGTTGGGGGTTGGGACTGAAAGGTCCAACCCTTTAATCACAAGTTTGGTTTCCTTGGCAACCAGTCCCATACTTCAGTGTGTCCAAATACCATTTCGTTAACATAGCAAGAGATACCTTCATCACTCTCACCACAAGAAATTCTGAGGGTATTAGGAGTTCTGTGCAAGAAATAGGGACAAAGACCATAGATATATCTTATTATAAATCACAATATCACAAGGTTCTAAACTTAGGAGTGACACAGAGGCCAAGCCCTCCAGAGGCCTTTGAATGGACTAGGGTGGGGACCATCGCCTGAGAAGAGGGGAGGCCACTTTTCTACTCTGTTTTCTTACTCTGTTTGCTTACTCCCTTGATTTTTGCTGTCACCTCAACAACTGCTTTGAATCAACATATATGGAAGAGGCATCATTTTCTTTCTATCTCTCATGCCTGTGGGCACACACAAACGCACACACAGTTTCAGATTCATGTTAGCTGTTTCTATTTCTAGAAAAAGTATAAAGACGAAGCAGAGAAGATGCTTTCTAACTATTCTTCAGTGGCAGATAGTCCTGAAATGCAGAGAATCAAGACAACTCAACAAAACATTAGTGCGGTGAGTAGTAATTCCCTGACAGTTGCCACCTTGAAATTTTGTTTCCGTTAGGAGGGCCTTTGTTCCTCATTGTCTGATTGTGGCATTGTTTGAATTTTCTGTCAAACATATTATCTTTACTTCTTTAACATAATAAGAGTACTTTTTTAAAGAACCAAATTCGGGGTGCCTGGGTGGCTCAGTCGGTTAAGCATCTGACTTTTGCTCAGATCATGATCTCGCAGTTTGTGAGTTCGAGCCCCGCATCGGGCTCTGTGCTGACAGCTCAGAGCCTGGAGCCTGCTTTGGATTCTGTGTCTCCCTCTCTCTTTGCCCCTCCCATGCTCACACTCTGTCTCTCAATAATAAGTAAACGTTAAAATAAAACATTTTTAAAGAACTAAAATTCAATCCAGTAAATTTAGAGATCTAATTGGTTTTATTCAATGATTCAGGAATCAGGAGGCATCCCATCTAACAAATAAATAGAGGATGATCAGTAGAGAGGTACAAAATGTAAGGCCTTTATAGGCCAAAGCTGCAGGACAAGGAAGTTATTAGCAAGAGAAAAGGCAGGATTGCTTCAGACAAGGTCACCTTCCCTAGGAAAAGGGTGGGGGTCTATCATGCAGATTACCTCTCTAGCGCTGATCAGGAAATTCCAGGCTGATTGGTTTAAAATTCTGCTCTTGGGAGAGGCTGAAACTGCAATTAGGTTAGGTATTAAGTCTTGATGGGGTTTAACATAAGTGACTCCATTTTGGGCCTCTTGTTTGTTCGTTAATAGTACCAAATGTTCTTACAAGGTATAATTTATCATGATTGTTTTGGAATTACAAATTCAAATCTTCTTCTTTGGTACAAGCAAGAGTTCTTTTTAACTGAAATTTAAAATTTTACTTAGGAAGGAGGTCTTAATCTTCTACACAGATTTTACTTCAAAGAAGAGAATAATCACATGAAGTGATTTTCTTGCAGGTCACTGATTTAAAATGATAATGTATTTAGGGATTTACTAGTTTGTAACCGATTCTTAAACTTTCATATTTTTTATTTTCAGGGATAAGAATTAAGGGACTGGGTCTACATTTAATGGATACATAAATTTGAATTATAAAATTATAAAAATTGACCAAACAGCCAATATTTTTATGTAGAACTAGCTCATTAGTCCTTTAGGAGTTAAACAAATGTCTCATCAAACTGTATATTGTGTTAAGTCTGAGGGCTTTTGGAATCTTTTCTACTTTGAAATAAATTGGCAAGCTCCAAACCTCAAGGTGTGCTAGACAGGTGCCTCTGGGGCTTTCAAAGCAGGTGTGCTAATAAATGGAAAAGTCTGGCTGGAAGGGAAGATCTGGGAAAAAAGCTGTTTCCACCCTTATCTCCTGTGATTCCATGGTATTCTAGATTTTTATCTTGTGGAGGAAAACATCTCTGGGGCCTACTCTCCTACCCCCACCAGGGCCTCCTGGATTACCTAGTCTCAACAGAGGGAGTGGTTCTGTCCTCACATGCTTTTCTTACAATTATTCTATTATTCTGTAAACATTTTTTTTGTTTTGCTTTGTCTTTTAAAATATTTATTTATTTATGAGACAGAGAAAGGCAGAATACGAGCGGGGGCGGGGGGTGGGCAGAGAAAGAGAGGGAGACACAGAATCCGAAGTAGGCTCCAGGTTCTGAGCTGTCAGCACAGAGCCCAACGCAGGGCTCGAACTCACGAACCATGAGATCATGACCTGAGCTGAAGTCAGACACTTATCCGATTGAGCCACCCAGGCACCCCAGTTTGCTTTGTCTTTGAAAGGGGTGGCTGTTGGTAGGAGTGGAGAGACATGTGGGAAGGTTAATGAATAAGTGGAAGACAAGGGAAACAGAATGAGGAAACTTTGATGTTGGTGACAGAACCAGTGTTTTCTTTGAAGAGAATGAAGGCATCTTTGTGTTTGGAGAGTAGCACTTGCTTAAAATTTCATGCTGTTTTTGAATTAAATGATGCTGCTTGGTAAGCTTTTATAATATGCACTTTGATTTTCCTCAAACACACATGTGACATATATTCATATTTAAAGCCGGGAACTCTAGTTTGCCAACTTACATCCTTAGACCAAATAATCTGCGGCCACCTAGGGTAGCATGCATGCTCTAGAACAAGTATGAGAGGGTTACTTGGGGAATACTATGCAATATGAAACCAGAATTGGGCATTTATTGTGATAATGGATTATTCAATTGATTGATATGACCTTGGTACTTGTAAATAGAGGCTGTATTCACGTTACTTGAGAACCTGAGACATCGTCTTTCTTTTACAAGAATCTAATCTAGGACTTGAATTCTAATACGCTTATAGTTATTCTTTCCTTCTCTTATAATTAAGGTATTTTATAAGAAAGAAGTAGGAGCTGGCACGGCCATAAAAGATACTCCAGAGACTGAACGAGTGAAGAAAAATCAGCAGAATATTAGTTCAGTAAGTTCTCCATAGCATTAATTATCCTTTCCAAAAGCAAACATCAGCTAGATAAATGTTTTCAGTTCTTTGCTAAACTGGCTGCTTTTCTTTTATTCTTCGCTTTGTTAAAATGCTGTTTCATCAAATATCAAAGGTCTCAGTTTCAGAAGGAAAACTGTAGCCTTGTTCCCCTTGAACCTAAAGCAGTGTTTCATCTTGATATATCATAGTGCACAAGAGATAGATCACTTTAATAGTCCAGTAATGAAATCTGGGATTAGATTTCATCTTTTGAACAGAATTTTAACTGTATTAAATTTTTCAGAGAAAAGATAAATTTCAGTACCTCTCCACAACTTGGAGGAAAGAAATTTTACCCTGTAGAATGATTAAAGGCCCTTAGCACATTGATTTGGTGGCTTAAGAGAAGGTTTCAAAGGCCCCGTTTGCCTTTTTCTTTTTCCAGCTCCCAGCCAAACAAAAACATGCACCTTCACCATGATTTGTAAAATAATTTACCCTCCAGTTACCTTTGAGCTTGGGGGGAAGGGTAGGGGAGGCAAGGAGCAAGTACTGTGATGGGTAAAAAACTTCTCCATTCAGTGCTTGACAATTTACAATGAATAATTGCTGCCTTTACCAACAACAATTCTTCCATGGATATTTAGTTTCTTGTTGAGGAAGTCATAAAGTTCTTCCCTGAAATCCCCTTCTTTTCTTTTCTTTTTTTTTTTTTTTTTCAGAGAGAGAGAGAGAGCGCCCATTTTCAGAGCATCTCAGTCAAATGCTCAGGGCTCCTGGGTGGCTCAGTCCTTTGGGTGTCTGACTCTTGATTTTGGCTCAGGTCATGATCCCAGGGTCTTGGGATCAAGCCCCATGTTGGGATTCGTGCTGGGCATGGAGACTGCTTGAGATTCTCTCTCTCTCTCTCTCTCTCTCTCTCTCTCTCTCTTCCTCTTCCTCTGCCCCTGTCCCTTGCTTGCACTCTCTCTCTCAAAACAAAATAAAAATAAAAATAAAGAGTCAGGTGCTCAACGAACTGAGCCACCCAGGCACCCCTGAAATCCCTTTCGTGACCTTTCTCTTCACCTTCGCTCTTAGACACAGAGCCTTTCGTTAACTAATTCAAGTAGGACTGGTCTGGTTAGACTTACATATCAGTCAAGACAGTATGTGGCATTCTAGAGTATGAGTATGCGTTGGCTTTTGCAGAGAAAAAATAGAAAAGGCAAGGTAATGCTGTATTAAATCATATTTCAAAAAAATCTGCAGAATACTAGTGCAGTAAAATTTCTGTAGTCTGAATGAAGCTAGCTCCTGAAGGAGGCTTACAGAGAAGACCTTACAATGAGGGTGTTCCCATCCACCATGGCGAGAGCCTGTGTCAGGCAATGCTGGGGTCCAGCTGGAGAAGTTTGTTTGGCAGAGAAGGATGAAATGTTTGTTTCCTTCACTTTCAAATGATAATATTTGAAATGCACCCATCAGTGTACTGAGATACAGTGTTATAAATGTTCTGTGGTAGGCGATTCCATTGCCTGCAGTAAAATGACTGCCTTTTTGATTAGTTTAGAGTCATCTGAAAAACAAAAATGTTCATCTTTAATCATGTTTAGCTTCTCACCCGAGGAAAATCGCACAGAGTAGTGCGGTTTATCATTTCTTTTTCCAGCGTCCCACTGCCTTTTCCAGCAAACAATAAATGTGTAGTTCTGTATCTCTATAAGGTTGGGCCATAAACTCCTGCTTAGTATTCAAATGGAAAGTTGCCCTTTCAAGATTAGCTAGATCTGTCAAACGAAGATATGATTCTCTAACATTTAAAGATCTCGACATTTTCCACCTCCACCGTACAAGCCTTTTAGCTATTAGCTTTCTCTGTTAAGGAGTGTTTTTGAATCTTATTTAGAGGTAGTCTTTCTTGGTGTATTCTCAATTTAACTGTTTCACATCTGAGCTAACATTGTTGTTGCTACCCACATTCAACCTACGGCTACTAGGACATGGATGATATCTTAGATATTTAGGTTACCTTTTCTTTGCGACTGTCAGTGTGGATTTCAGCCTTCATCATTTAAACATTACCAAGTGATTTCTAAACCCTGTTTTGTGTAGATTTAAGTCTTTGCTAAATTTCAGCATGTGCCTCTTAAATCCAGCCTGTGTTTGCATACAAATAAATATTTATGTGTGTCCTTTTTCTTGAATCTAATCTTCCATGAATTTTAGACATATTAAAATACCACCAGATAGGATGGCATTACTAATCTTTTCATAAATTTAAAGAGCTGTTTCTTGTCCCATGCCTAGCAGTGTGCTGGCTTTATCATTTTTGTCTGGTTGATCTTCCTCTAAATGGATTTGAAGGAAGGGCTTTTGAATAGAATGGGTGCCAGACGACATACAGGCTGGCTTTGTATAACGTGATTATGTGGGTACAAGACACTTCCTGACTTTTTGCCACTGGCCCTTCCATAGTGAACAGAGGTCATGGCCTCTGCTTTTAGTACATTTCCCTCCACCTTCCTCTTTCTCTTCTTTTATTGTGGCCACTTAATTTTTTTCCTTATCCTGGATTATTTGTGTGCTCTCACTCAGATAAGCAGTCTTCCCGAAGACTCTGCCCCTAACTCGGTTTGACTTTGGACTTTAAATGCATGATAAATTGTAATTCATACATTAGTGAGTAGAAACGGCTTTTCAGATAGAAAAATGATAAGTTATTATATTACTTAAGATAATTCCCAAGGTTTTTCTGTGTGTGTGTGTGTGTGTGTGTGTGTGTGTGTATCTGCCTAATGATAAAACTTATTCTCGTAAGCGGCATTTGCTTATTGTAATTAAATAAACTCCTGTAGTATGGCTAGGTGAATAAATATGAGTTTATTTACACTTTAGGATAAAGGAATCCTAAAAGCATCACCCGCTGAAATAAAAATTTGTGTTCCCATGGAAGGAAAATTAACGTTGGCGGTGAAAAAAGTTCAACTATGTAATGGTTACAAATGCAGAATTCTTACCTTGCAAGCCTTGTGTTGAATAAAACCCGCATTGTTCTTTCAGTACATTATTCAGGTGAAATACAAAGGAGAGAGAAAGCAGGCAACAGCCATCTCCGATCCTCCAGAGTTAAGAGAGCCAAAGAAAACCAGGAGAACATCAGCAATGTGTGATCATGTTTCTTTAAGTACTGTTTTCTATTTTACTGGGTGGCAGCAGACAATGGGGGGCCCAGCACTCACACAGGTGAAGTCCCATGATGCATTCTGTTGCTGGAGGGCCCGTTCCTGGAAGGTGGAGATAGGATTTCGCCCTTCTTTCTGTTGGACTAGCACAACACTTCGTGCGTGCATTTATTTATCCGAGAACATGTTAACTGAATGCCTGCTCTGTTCTTGTTCTTGGGAAATTCAAAGATGAGTGAGGATCCTCAAGGCCTCTAGGAGAAACAGACAGAGGCATAAATACCCATTATGCATTAAGTGCTGTAACCATAATTAATAGTTATTGACTGTTTACGAGGCTTTTGGAGTACTTTACGCGCAGTGTGTCGTTTAATGATAAGCAAGTATTCCCTTTGCAAAGTGTTGTGGAAACGCAGAGAAGGAAGGGTATGTCCTTGAGAGAGAGAGGAAAGCCCTCGGAGGAAGAGTAACATTTGAGTTGGATCTTGAAGAATTAATCACAGTTGGGGGGGTGGATGTCGTGAAGAAGTGCCTTCCTGGCAGAGCAAACTGAACCTGTTCAGAGTCCAGGTTCTGTCCAAGGAGAGGAAGGTTTAGTGTGATGGGTGCATGCGATGAAAGACGGCAGAAGATGATGGTGAGAGAGAAATTGTGATTCGGGCTCTAAGGAGTCACGTCGGGAACCCCAGTGTTTCCTAAAGTATGGTTGGTATATAAATGATAGGTGCTTGGCCCATGAGCAGGCCATGATTTAGGGATTGTATTGTTTTAATGTATCTCTTTTTCAAAAGGAAAGGATAGTCGTGTTCAATTTATCAGAGACACATAACACTCCCATAAAATAACTTTATTTGAAGATAATAGTGACCTAATTTGATGGAAGACGACTACTGCAAATCACAGCACAGTTGATAGCTGGCCCGACATAAGGCAAGTGGTGTGCACACGGTAGAAATTTGGACAATAGGGAATAAGGGGAAGAATGTGGACCCTGGTCTCCTGGCTTGATCCCAGCTCCAGCCCTTACCTGCTGTGTAACCTTTATAAGCCACCAACCTCTCCCAGCCTCAATTTCCTTATCTGTGACACAGGAGCCATACCATTAAGGGAGGTATTACCTGGAGAGCACTTAGCATATTTGTGAATGGATGAAAACAAGACATGAACAGTCGCCATTATCAGTTTGATTTCCCCAAACTTACATCCACCAGACATTGGTTACGATAGTTTCTCCACATCCGTAATGCCATTCAGCAGACTTTTCCCCTCCGAGCTCTACTCGGAGTAATCTTTCCTTATATCCTGCCATCCGTAGAGATTACACTGGATCTTTTCTCACTTTAACGCAGACACAGACACGGACACAGAATCTGCCTAAACTCTCAACTACATATCACGGCACAAAGAAAGCCGCCCGCTGAGGAAAGCTGCCACACGGAAGGGGCCTGACCCTTTGTCATTTATTTTCCAGGCTTGTCAAGCTTCTCTTCACTGGCACACTCACGGTTAAGGGTGTGCATCCCGGGTGCATTTTATCTGCAGGCCCTGAAGGTCTTGTGATGTCTTAAAAAAAAAAAAAAAAAAAATTCCCTTACACTAAATTTAAACTCCGGAAGATCATTAAGACCGTCCCTGTGGAGTTCCTTATAATAGGATTTTAACCTCCAGTTTAACTTTTGCCTGTCAAAGATTCATTTGATGGACCCACCATTCTGTTCCTTTGTGCTGGAGGCTCATTTATTTCCCGGGGTGTTGCAGAATTGCCGGAAAACTGACCACAAATGTTGGGGCCTGATCCTCCAGCTAAGAAAGAGCACCTCAACACGGCAGGTCAGGAAAATTTCCATAAATGCGAGTCAGAGCACAGGCCTTCCCACGTGGGCACTTTGTAGATAAGGAAACTTTGAGGTTCGGGGTGTGTTTCCGCAGTGACAGCCTGTCACGAAGGGGCAGGCATGGTGCCATCCTCCTTGCCGATGAGAGGAACGTAGGATTTTTATTTTTAAATACGAAATGGTAGTTTGCTAACGTTGCCTTTGTGCTCTGAAGAAAGGAACTCACGGAAGGGATCACTTATTATTCCCGGTACCGATCACACTCGGAGGGGCCCCCGACAAATGATGCGACGCAAAGAGTAACAGCCAAAGGTAGAGTTCAAAAACATTCGGGCGAGAACAAGCTTGCAGCCTGGGCTCGTGGCGATGGTGAAGTCTGCTGGCGATGCGCAGGTCCCCGTGAACTCCTAAGGACGCTTCTTTTAATCTGTTGCAGACTGTGGGCGCACCTTTCCTTCACATAACCCCACCCTGTCTCGCACCTTGTCTGTCTCTCAGCTCCGGTACAAAGAGCCGTGCCACAAAGCCACGCCGGTGAGCGTCACGCCAGAGATGGAGAGGGTGAGGAGAAACCAGGAGCAGCTGAGTGCGGCAAGTGTTTCCTCTGTGTTAGCAAGCGTCACACACTTTTATTCTTCACAGTGGTCTCCGCAAAGCTCGAGCCCTCTACGGATCGGATGCTCTTTTCTGCAGTCCCATGCTCAAGGGCAGGAACTTTGGTTCTCCGGTGCGATCTGGGAAGTTTGGGATTGTCTGGCTATGATTTAGCCGTGGTCGTTTAGTCAAGAAGCCTTTGTTAAGCACCCCAGCGCGCCAGGCGTGATCCTGGTTACTGGTACACAGAGATGGGTGAGACCTAGTTCCTGTCTCCACGGGCCTCATAGGTTCGTGGGTAAATCTCTCCTTTTGGGGAAGGACCTGGAGAGAAGTGGGTGTGTTGTCAACCTGAGAAGAAGAATTTAGTTGTTAGAATAGAGCAGGAGAAGACCCGGCTTGACTGGGCTGCTAAGACATACCGTCAAGGCAGGGAACCTTGTAAATAAAATGAAAAACATTAGTCAATCATCAATGATTTATTGCTAATAAAGGAACGAGAGTTAATAATCGTGAGATACTTCCAATATGGCATGTGTGCTGAACGCTTTCTGTGAACCCGTGAGGTCGGCGCGATTTATTTCTCTGGTTTGTAGGTGTGGGAAGCTGAGTCTTGGAGAGGTCAGAGGACATGCCAGGGACCCACAGTTTGAAGGGCCGAGCTGGGATTTGACCCCAGGTCTCCCTGGGTGCCCCTGGGGACCCCAGGTGCCCCCTGCTAGCTATTTTTCCCATTTTTTGGACCCTTTTGTGGAACTTTTACCAGTATAAACAATAGCGTTCTTCTCCCAAACAGGTAGTTTTGAAAGACTTTACAATGTGAGTGTGAGTTCTTACAGGTAGAGGAGAAAATCAGGCTGAACACCACCTGATCCTTATAATATCCCTGGAAGGCAGTAGGAGGGAGAGATCTTTAGCTTCTTTTGAAGGTGGAAGCCCCAGGTCAGAATGAGAGTAAATGGTCCTCCAGAGGACCAATGGTCCTCCAGAATGAGAGTAAATGGCCCAGGCTGGGCCAGCAGCTTCGCTGTGGTTCTCTTGGAATGGTTCATTCCTGTGTTTCTCCCCTATATTCCCATTGCTTTTAGTGGTGGGATTTGCAGTTTGCTTTGGCATTGAACAGCAAAATATTTATTGAAACCATCATTTATTTATTTATTTATTTATTTAAAAAATGTATTTATTTGGGGGAGAGTGCAAGCGGGGGAGGGGCAGAGAGAGGCGGACAGAGGTTCCTGAGCGGGCTCTGCGCTGACAGGCTGACAGCAGCGAGCCCGATGTGGGGCTCGAACCCAGGAATCACACGATCGTGACCTGAGCTGAAGTCGGACGCTCAACCGACTGAGCCCCCCAGGCACCCCTTGAAACATCATTTTAAAGAAGCACAATGCCATTTTGTGCTTGCCACATCAGAAGAGTAAGGATCCAGGTGTGGACATGAACTGACCGGTTTCTGCATGTCTCCTGTGGGGACAAGTGTGGAAAGATAGGGTTAATTTTGAGGCTCATGCTCTGTGGGGTGTGTGTGTGTGTGTGTGTGTGTGTGTGTGTGTTGACCATTCTGCTATCTACTAAAATTCTCATTTATCCTCTGCAGGTAAAATACAAAGGAGGGGTTAAACAAGCAACTTCAATTTCTGATCCACCAGAGCTGAAGAGAGCTAAAGAAAACCAGAAGAACCTCAGCAATGTGTGACCTTAGTAACTTTTTTTCCTTATGACAGCAAACGTATTCTCAACATGTCAGTGAAGAGTTGTGTTTATAAAGTTCTCAAGTTGATACTGTGCTCTCAGTTGACTGCCTGTCTAACTTGAAATGGTGTGGAGTGTTAGGTATGGGTACAGCCAGGCATTCCGGGCTCCAGAGTTCCCAGTGGCCGCCAATTACGATTTTTGGCGACCGATTATCGTGGCTCCCTCTTGTCTGCACGCTTACAGTTGCTGTCGTTCCACAAAGGGATGCGGCGATGGCTCCTAGCATCTTGGCCCTTCGAATAAGCTTTCCCACTGCCTTTCTTACCTGTATGTGTTCTTGTTTGTTAGCCTGTCCAGCCCTGTCGCCCACTCCCAGCTCTCGTCACTTTATTTTTGGATGATGACTTGGGGGGTAAAATTATAAAGTGTGCAAGCCTGCGCAGGTCACACGGGACAGGCCCATTTTTCAGGGCACTTGTAAAGGGGGCTGTTCGTTTTTCCTCGAGCACCAACTCCTGGCCTGTTCTTAACCCCTTTCTGTTTTTGTAATCCCTAGGTGTAGTTCAAAAAGAGCATCTTTTTTTGAAGTCATTAACATACAGATTGGGTTCTCTGCGGGTGCCTGGGTAGCTCAGTGGGTTAAGTGTCTGACTTTGGCTCAGGTTATGATCTCGCGGGTTCTTGAGTCTGAGCCCCGCGTCAGGCTCTGTGCTGACAGCTCAGAGCCTGGAGCCTGCTTCGGATTCTGTGGTCTCCCTCTCTCTCTGCCCCTCCCCTGCTCACATTGTGTCTCTCTCTCTCAAAGATGAAAAAAAACAGTAATTGGGTTCTCTGGAAGAGGAAATCTAGAAATCTATTAGGTTCAAAGAAATATTTTATTCTTCAAACCTTTAAAGTCTTTGGGGGCAGATCATAAAACAAAGGCAGGCTGTTGTTTGGCCATTTTCCTAACAACTGTGTTTTGGAGAAGTAGGTGCCCATCTCTGCCCGATATATCTAGGGGCAAGGTTGATATAACTCCATTACTCTCAGAAAGGAACTTAGTTATTGAGAAGGAAGAATGGGGTCATGGGAAGTGCAGTGACCAGTTTTTGGATGACCACAGTCACCTATTTAGGCATCTTTTTGAAAACCCTGCTACAGTTAATTACTAACAGACTGCAACAGTATATGGGTACGAGTGCCTTTAAGGCAACATTTCTTACCATGTTCCTTTGTGATGCAGTGCTCATGTCTGCTTTCCTGACAGTATGCCCATGTATTTGAGTGTATTCACGGTGACGTCATTCCCAGCCAGAGACGCAATGGGATGAATTCAAATTGATTTCAGATGCAAGCCTTTTAAATATGGCTAGCCCTCCGATACCATCCTCTTTTTTCCGTTGTGCCCTTTTCTCGGCTAGCTCTTTAAAATAGCTACTGTGAGACTCTTATGTAGGTGAATTGATTCACCGTGCTCTTTATTTTTTATTCTCCGCAATGATAGGTTTATTATAAAGGTCAGCTGGGAAGAGCCACAGCTTTAAGCGTAACTCCTGAAATGGAAAGAGTGAAGAAGAATCAAGAAAATCTTAGTTCGGCAAGTTGCTTTTTTCATTTTGGTCTGTTACAAAGGATGCGTCCTTTATTATTTACTTGCAGTCTTTTTCTTGTTGTTGTTTTTTTGCCCCCGTGAAAATAAAACGTACTCTCAAGAAACATTTGTGATACATGCAGTAGGTCCACGTGTAATTTCAGATGATTTCCAAAAGCTGCCGTTGTGCAACTTGACGTCATCATGCAAGCCCTTCCTCGGTATTTCCAGATGTGACCAATGGTTACATTCAAAGTTTAGTTTTAAACTATATTATGCTCCTTTAAACAATGATTCATGTTATTTTAGCCAGTGTCTTTGAAAGTGGTGAAGTCTTTGATGCGTAAGTTAAATAATTGTCATTGTGCAGATGTATCCCATTGAATGTGAATTGTTAGATGTTCTCTGCAAAACAAAATCAGAAATGACTCATTACTCCAGAGTAGGGACCTAGAGGGAAAAAAATCTTTAAATGCATTGCGTATAGCATTCAGTTATTCATTAAAGGCCCGTGGTGCACATCAGTGTCTTATTTGGATTGTATGCTTTCTTTTAGTAAATATCAGGGCTTCAGTTCCGAATTGCACATGTGTCCTCAGGTCCTCAATCGTTGCTTTCCTCATATCATGCATAACCAGCTTCATAGATAGCAGAGTTCTGCTGGTCAGTTATCAAGAAGATAGCTCATGCCTGGGAATCAGCATTTAGGGTTTACGGTTTACAGTTCACCAGTGGCATTTCTGTCCAGAGATGCTGACCATATTTGACATAAATTACCTTTAAGCTGTGGCCGCTTAGAAGGAAATTAGATCTGATACTCACAGTTTCTTATTCTCCACAATGGGGAAAAAAAAATAAAAGGAAATAGAGGGATGCTTGGACTTGGTAGGTATATATTCTTCAGCAGTGTTATGGTGGCAAACGGGGAAATATTAGAAACAGAAAAATAAATTTAGGTTTCATTTAGTGTGGATTTTTCCTGTTTAATTTAGTGTGGATTTTTCCACTGTTCCCGACTACACTGTTAGTGGATATTGCTCACTCACACGTTGGTTTTCGGTTAATCGAGAGATTTAGGTGGTTTTTGCTTTAGTTTTTAAAAGTGAACTTTGAGAGCAAAATTTTAGATTGTTACCCTAGAATGACATGTAATTCACTGAACAACTTACTTGGGGAATCATTTTGAATTTGTTGTAGATGTGTCACTCATTTGGAAAGTTTGAAAACGTGGCGTAATGCTTTCTCTTACAATTGTCGTGTTGTTTAAGTACGTTCTACTGTGTCCTTTGCAGGTAAAATATACCCAGGACCATAAACAGATGAAAGGTAGACCAAGTCTGATTTTAGATACGCCTGGTCTGAGATATGTCAAAGAAGCACAAAATCATATTTCCATGGTAGGGTACAACCAGCTCCTTCTTCTCATGACTAAAACATACTAAGGAACGGCCCCACCCGGTATACAGAAGGCGTTGTTCACCATTAATCTGGATAACTAACCAGCATGAATGCAAAGCAAAACGCAGATGGGACCCTCCTTTGCGGGGGGGGGGGGTGACCGCTAACCACACTGAAATGTAATGGAAATATTTAGTCTAATAAAGTAATTTTTCTCAGTGATATTTGGGGTGTGTTTTTATTTCTAACATGACTACTCTAAATGCATTTTGTGAAAGACATTTGCTTGGACTTCTTTTCAGTTAATCTGAAGACAGAGCTTGGTATGTTTACATGTTGCAAAGAATGTAAAAGTTAGGTATGTTTTTTTTTAAAGCAGTTGCCTGAGATATAATTTATCGGCCATAAGGTTTCTTCATTTAAAGTGTGCAATTCAGTGGTATATAGTAAGATTTATAGAATTGAATAACTACCACCGTAATCCAATATCAGAACATGAAAAAAATGTGTGTTTTGAACTGTGTATATATATATATATATAAAATATATATATAATATATATATATACACACACTGTGTATATATATAATATATATATATACACACAGTGTGTATATAATATATATACACACTGTGTGTATATATATATATATATAACATATATATATATACACACACACACGTGTGTGTGTGTGTATATATACACAAAAAAAATCATGTCAATGTGTGGAAATAGAGTATCATTTTAAAACCTATTAAAATTTAAAAAATAGCAAATTAATTTGTACCTAAGTTAGTACATTTTAGGAAATCGCCAGGATTAAACAATATATATCTTTTAAACCTTCTCACTGATATACCGGTTTATATATAATTTAAAAGAGCTTCTCACCATAATGAGGAAAACCATTGTGAAAATCTCAGCACTTGATTTCTGATGCTAGGAAGCTGACATTTCAGACACTATTTTTGGAGTAATTGGAAAAGACTCATCTGTGTGGAAAATAGTCTAGATGTAGTTGATTCTGTAACAGTTGCCGTTATGTCGAAATTGTGTGAGCTCTGTTAACAATCAGGAAATTTCAGTTGGAGTTTATGTTGTTTTTCCTTTTTTTCAGGTAAAATATCATGAAGATTTTGAAAAGACAAAGGGCAGAGGCTTTACTCCTGTTGTAGATGACCCCGTGACAGAGCGAGTGAGGAAGAACACCCAAGTTGTCAGCGATGCGGCCTACAAGGGCGTCCATCCTCACATTGTGGAGATGGACCGGAGACCTGGAATCATTGTTGGTAAGCTGACGGTTCTCAGCAGGTGTGCACGGTCAAAAAGGTGGTCCTTGCCCCCGCTGTAGAATCAGCCTCCTTATTCATTGGACTCGTCCTCAAATGTTGGATGTGGTGCCCAATTGAAAAGGGATGACAGGCTAAGTGTTAACTGTTTGTGCCACGTTGAATGGGATTCATGGTCCTTGTCAGCTATCGTCGCAAATCTTTTGAATTATTGGACCTTCTCTGTCTTCAATAACTTGCTGGTCTTAAGAGTGTTCTTACTTCTTAAGCCAAGGAGCGGCCCAGATACCAGCCAGGAGTGATAACAAAGGCCGGACAATTGTTTTGTTTTCCTTTAGCTAACGTACTTGAGCAATGCCTTGTAGTGCAGACATTGTCTACATGGGGGACAGAAATAATAGAACCGATCCCATGTAGGACCTTTTACCACAAATAGAAGTGCCAGAGAGATTCTGATGGTATTCCACAATATGAAGAGCTTATATTTTTTTTGATATTATCCCCGAGTGGGGATAACCGAGAGCTGTCTGCAAGTGCCATAAATCTGAGAGGAAGGAAACTTCTCACTATTCCTCCTAGTTCGTCTGGGCGCATGTTCAGAACAAAGTTTTGAATGGTGGCTGAGACAGCAGTGATCACACTGGAATCTAAGGCAGGGCTAGACAGGACAGTTACTGAGTTTTCGGTATGCACAAACGACCCATACTTCCAAATGATTGTTCTTCTTCAGAGCAGTTAGCGTCTGAATTTTTGTAGCTAGCCCAGTTCTAAAGCTCAGATAATATTTTTGGGAACCATGCAACATGCTCACCAGCAATCTCCATGTGAAGTTAGCTTCATCTTCACAAGTAAGAGCTTGCCTTTTGGAACTAGTGAAAGGCCATTAGAGGTGAGCTGAGGGACGGAGGTGCATATCTGACAGGGTAATGTCTTCATATAAAACAACGGTACTGAAGTCAGGGCATAAGTTTGTTGAGTGATTATTAAGTGAATCTGCAAGTCTTTTCCAAGAGGGATTCCAAATAGATTGGCACACCTTCCAGATAGCTCTGCACACCTTCCAAAGTTGATTGTTTAAAAGAATCATATTCAGTTGGGTGGATAGGTTGAGATGTTTTTGTTGAAAGTAACATGGAATTCGTTTCTTTTCTTTTCTTAAAAAAGTTTTTAAGGGGCGCCTGGGTGGCGCAGTCGGTTAAGCGTCCGACTTCAGCCAGGTCACGATCTCGCGGTCCGGGAGTTCGAGCCCCGCGTCAGGCTCTGGGCTGATGGCTCAGAGCCTGGAGCCTGTTTCCGATTCTGTGTCTCCCTCTCTCTCTGCCCCTCCCCCGTTCATGCTCTGTCTCTCTCTGTCCCAAAAATAAATAAATGTTGAAAACAAAAAAAATTAAAAAAAAAAATTTTTTTTAAATGTTTATTTTTGGGAGGGAGAGAGAGAGAGAGAATAAGTCGGGGAGGGGCAGAGAGAGAGGGAGACACAGAATCTGAAGCAGGCTCCGAGCTCTGAACTGTCAGCACAGAGCCCGACACGGGGCTTGAACTCACGAAGTGTGAGATCATGACCTGAGCCGAAGTTGGACGCTTAACCGACTGAGCCACCCAGGTGCCCCTGGAAATCGCTATTTTTTTCTAAATGCAACATATATGTCTCTAAATTATTCCCTTACTGGGTAATCCAGTGGTCGGTGCATTTCTTCTTTTGGGGGGGAGACTGTTTTCCACTGAGGACTTCCCTACGAAGCCCCAAAATGCAGTACATTCCACAAACGAACTTTTGAACCAGGCAGGGAGTAACTGAAGTGAGTTGTTTTTAAAGTTTACTTATTTATGTCTTGAGAGAGAGAGAGAATCCCAAGCAGGCTCCACACTGTCAGTGGGGAGCCCACCGTGGGGCTTGAACTCACGAACCATGAGATGACCTGAGCCGAAATCAAGAGTTGGATGCTTCTACTGAGCCACCCAGGTGCCCTCAGGAGAGAAGTTTTTGTTCTTTCTTTGGTTTTCTCGGACAAAAACCTCTCAGTCACTCCCTGGGAATTACTCACATGTCCTTAATCAGCAGTTTATGTCAAACATTTTACTTCTTTGAGCACGAGTGTTGGGGGCTCAGGGATGCGGGGGGCTGTCTGGTATGCATGTGTGTTGGGTGATGAGTCACAGGCTGCAGACAGAAGGACAATGAAAAATAAACCAGGCAACTTAAATTTGCTCACAAGATTTTCTTACCAAATCCATGTGGGTGCGACTGTCCCTTTGTTCTCTGATGTCTGCAGGACCGTGGGTTTGCCTCTACGTGTTTGCTTCTTATGTACATCTTTTTCCAGACTTGCGCTTGACTCCGGTGCTGGCTTTTTAAGATTCATTCTTGATTTGTTGATTTCTTCCTTTTGGTAAAAGACCTCAAAGTTTGGCGCACAGATCCTGGCTCCATCTTCGACATTGATCCCCTGGAAGACAATATTCAGTCTAGAAGTCTCCATATGCTCTCTGGTACTGCTTACATTTTGAGTTCCTCCTCATTTACGTGGTTTTGTCCTCAAAGTGCAGCTCATCTGAGCCTTAGAGGCACCTGGTGCCAACTGTAAATTGTGAATTTTTAAAGTTGAGGATTTGAAAAAAAAAATGCCATGCTGCTTTAAAATGCCATTCATCATGCATGAAAACAAACCTCACAAAACAGCTTTTTAATATATCAGACATAGATTAGTTGTCCCAGGTTCACCTAGAAAGGTGTCCAGAGCTTCCTCGTTTCTGCTTTTCATTAGTGAATGTGATTTGATAGGTTTTCTGGGCTTTCAAATGCAATTATTTGGATTGCGTTAAACTGCTAAGATATAAAGGAGATTCGTTTCTCCTTTATATAAAAGGTGGGGGAGGTGTCCTATATAGCATCATGAATGTGTTAAAATAAAATAGACTTTTTGGTACCCTTAAAATTTATCTCTGAGTTTTCGTATAATGCAGAATTTATGGCGTATGTCGCAAGTTCACTCGACTTTTAATTTAGACCGCGTGTTTCTAATTAAAAGCAAAAACCGAATGGCTTGGATATTTGGGTACAGGGATAGCATGCTTTGACATTTCAGACTTTCAGACAGTGTTGAACACACAGAAGCCTTGACAGTTATGCAGTTATTTCAAACAATATAAATAGATGTATTATATCCTTTGGGTCTGTCTCTACCCCCTGATTTATATTCTACATTTAATTACTGACATTAATAAAATGGAAAGCCCAAGGGAAAATAGGGACTCTAATACTTTTGTCCTTGGTTTGATCTACATAAGCAGCCAAGCTCTCATTAAATTTTCTGAAGATAAAGAAAAGGCAACAAATACTTACGCTTGGCGATTCTTGAAAACAATTACATATAACCAGATGCTAGGTTTGATAGAAACATTTTAGTTTGCTAGTGTTTCCTTAGTTCTTGTTAATTCCCCACCCCACCCCCATTTCTCCTTTAAAATCTACACTTAAAATGAGCATAAGTGATTGTTCAACCTTGATGCACTTGACACAGCATATGCGGAAGTTTGGTAACAGGTGGCTAGAACTTGTAATGCCTGAGCTTTGGGATTTTTATTTATAAGAGACCTGCTTTGTGTCCTTGTTACACTTTTCAGTAATTTTTTTGTTGTGGTTCTTCAAGTCACTTAATCACAAATACGAATATTTTCCTTCCGCTGTAGAAAAGGCGAGTCACTATAGGAGACATCGTTCTCGCTCTCATTCGAGCAGTACTTTTGGCACAGGTCTGGGAGACGACAAGTCAGAAATATCCGAGATTTACCCCAGCTTTTCATGCTGCAGTGAGGTAACCAGGCCATCGGACGAAGGAGGTAGTAAATTTGAATCAGTCTCAGAGAACAATAATACAGTTTTGCAAACCTGTCGTAAGTGTGCCTAACATTCTTCACCTTTGCACAAACGTGTAGCCTGGGTGTGTTTGAAAATTTTAAATTCTGTTCAGAAAGTGGAGTCCTTTTCTTTTATACTACTAATTTGCATTCCTGCACGTTTGTTTTTTCCTGTCTTTCTTCACTATTTTCACCGCCAATGGATTTTTAATGACAAAAGGGTCTTGGGACCTGCTGTGTGAGTTTGTTGCATGATTGTGTGATGGAGGTACACAGCCAGAGTGGACATTTGGGTTCTGTGGAGTTTGCGTTTGATTTCCATTGAGGGAAATCAATCTTACAGTTATATTGGAACAGCTAGAAGGGGTTGCTATGAATTTGTGTGCATTTATTATTTTATTATTACTTTTTTTCAAGTTTACTTATTTATTTTGAGACAGAGAGAGCGAGTGCGTGCAAGTGGGGGAAGGGCAGAGAGAGAGGAGCCGAAAGCACAGAGCCCGATGTGCGGCTCTGACTCAGGAACCATGACACCTGAGTCAAAGTGGGACGCTTAACCGACTGAGCCACCCAGGCGCCCCTTGTGTGCGTTCTAACGTTGATATACATTTGCAGACAGAGTTAGATCTTGCCTAAAAGAAATCGGCTGTAGGGGCGCGTGGGTGGCTCAGTCGGTTGAGTGTCCGGCTTCAGCTCAGGTCATGATCTCACAGTTCGTGGGTTCGAGCCCCGCGTCAGGCTCTGTGCTGACAGCTCAGAGCCTGGAGCCTGTTTCAGATTCTGTGTCTCCCTCTCTCTCTGCCCCTCGCCTGCTCACATTCTGTCTCTCTCTCTCTCTCTCAAAAATAAATAAACATAAAAAGAATTAAAAAAAAAAAGAAATTGGCTGTGATACTTGAGATACGAGATTTAAAAACAAAACAAAACTGGAAAATACTGTTCATTGTTAATAATCTTCCCTATGTTTTATGTAGTCATCCTTTCTCCTGTTTTCTATATCCAAGCCGGCAGATTACATCTAGACCTTTTATTTGAAATTATTTTGAATGTTCAACTAATCCTGCTGACAAAGGTCTTATTGAAAGTTAAGACCATGGAACAGCTCCATTTTAGTGCCACGGGGAAGGAGGTGAGGGGTCTGAAGCACATAAGAATAAAAAGAACCCTGAATTTCCCCTTCAACCACAGAGGTCCTATCGCTGACATCCCAACGGCAGGAAATTTTGATGTTGAGCAACTTAACATGGGGGTGAGGGGCTGTTGCGGAGAAAGTAAAGTGACCAAAGACCTGATAAAACCGTGAAAGCCCTTGCAATTGTATGATTGGTGTTTTTTTTTTTTTTTTTCATCCATTCAAATAAAGCACTTATGAGGTTAGAGTCAATTACATCCTATACATCTTAAACTGCATATTTAGACTGGCCTTAGCTGGGTCGAAAGTTTTGTTTTCTTTGATGTTTCAGTTTTACTGAGGTACAATTGACATGTGAAATTGTAAGGTATCCGAAGTGTCCATTGGGATGGTCTGATATGTGAGTACATTTGTGAAATGGACTCCCCCCCACCCCCCCAGCTGGTTACTTAGCACATCCGTCATGTCACATAGTTATCTTGTGTGTGTGTGTGTGAGAACGTTAAAGTTCTACTTTTCTAGCAAATTTCAACGATACAATACAGTGTTGTCAACTGTCGTCACCACGTTATACGTTAGATTCTCGGAGCTTGTTCTTCATATAGCTCCAAGTTTGTACCCCCTTTCCAACCTCTCCCTGTTTTCCCCACACTCCAGCCCCCGGGCAACCACTTTTGTGCTGTTTCTATGAGTTTGCCTTTCGTTTGTTTGTTTTGGTTTGGTTTTTAAGATCCCGCCTTACTAGGACGTTTTTAAAGATCTCTTTTCTCTATGATTCTAATGAAATGTTTGTCAGGTACTTTTGCCGTCTTGTAGACACAACAGTCATGGGGGACCTCCCTTTTCTGTGGGTGGTTCTCTAACAAAGGGTTCAGTAACTTCTTGAGTTTTTTGATTTTGGACTTGGGGTTATTGATTTCTCCCTTTGGTGTCCTCTGTGGTTCTGGAGGTACAGAATAATGCCGATGTTTGATGAGACAAGCAAAATGCAAAACAAATACAAGAATAAACTCGGAGCCATCGTAGTCAACTTCACTCAGTCCAGTGTTTTAGAGTTGATGCGATGTACCTTAGAGACTCTGCTTCAGCAGTGACCCTTCGACTTCACGTCTGTGCACCCAATACAGCATTCATTCATTTATTCACCAAATGTTTATTGAGTGCTCTTTTACACCAGCCAAGAGCTCAGATCTGGTGATGCATAGTGCAGTGAGCAAAAGAGATGTGCATCTGCTCTAAGGGACTCGGAGTCTGGTGGGGGACTCTGACATGAAACAGATACTGACCCACATAATGTATAATTAAGAACAGAGAAGGGGCTTTGAGGGGGAGAGCGTGGGGGCCACAAGATGTACAACCGGGGAATTTGATCTGGCCTTGATGTCAGGGAAGCCTTCCCAGAGAAGGAGGATTTGAGCCGAAACGCAAATGCTAAATGATGTTAACTGGGCCAAGGAGGCTTTGGGAGAAAAATGTCTTTGCGAGAGAGAACAGAGCACTGAGATGGTGTGTGGGTGAGATGTTCGAATGGAGGTGTCGAGTAGGCAATCAGAGTCCAGAAGGAAGGCTACACTGGAGGTAGATGTGGAAGGTGTCAGTGATGAGGACTGGGATGAGCCTGCGTAGAGAAGAATTCAGACCCCCTCCCCCAAACGTCTCCAGTCCCTCTGCACCTGCTGACTCTCCGTTCTCTGTCCCCAGGACTGCACTGTGAAAACCCACTATTGTTGGCTTCTCTCTTCTTTCTCTTCCCAAGCCATACCTTCTCTTTTCTGATTACTTCTAGCAAAAGGACCCCATTCTATGCCAAACTGAATGAGAAAATGTCTCCACTGAAAGACAGTATACATACATATTCTTGTATTTATGCCAGAATGTAAGATTAACCCTTGATTGAGAGAGCATAATTACATTTTTTAAAATGGAGGAATTTCAGACGCCATGTTAGGTGGCGGTGGGGGTTGGGGGCTGGATTTCTGACAAGAAGGTGTATCTCAGTAGCTTAAATAATGTCTTGAAAAATGCCTTTGAAAATGCCTTGTCATTCTCAGCCCCCCGTTATGGGGTCAAGGTGCTCTGCTTTCAGTGATGTTTCCTAGTTTGGAAAATGGATACTGAAGTACGAAGCAGAAGTAAAGATGTGCCAGTAAGCGTTCTAACGTACATACAAGTATGTGTAACACCAGATGTCTGTGTTAATTTGAAAAGATTTTAGAATACATGGGAACATGCTCCCAACTCCATTTATTTTAAGGGAGGCAAGACGCATTCCAGCTGTTGGCACCTTGTATCTGTATTCAGATGATTAGTGATATACCAAACCCAATATGTTCAAAGCAATATCCCCGCCCCCCACCTTCCCCCCACAACAGTCTGCTCTTTCCCAGGTTTTCAGTTTGCTAAATGGCAACCGCACCCGTCCAGGTACTGAGGTCAAAGCCTTTGGAGTCATCCTTGACCCTTGTTGTTTACTCACACCTCCCTCCAACCCATTAGCAAATCTTATCAGCTCCACTGGGAAAAACATACGCAGAATCTGACTGCTTGGGCCCCCCTCTGCCCTCACTCCGCATTTCCGGTGGGGCCCTCCTTGCCTCGGACCATCACGGTAGCTTCCTGACCGCTTTCCTGTTCCTGCTCTTGCCTCTCACGCCGCCAGCCCTCTGTCCTGCTCTTTCCTCCACCTGGTAGCCAGAAGGGATCTTTCCGAAAGTCCAATCACATCATTTTTCTGCTACCATTTCATTCTGGATATAACCCAAATCCTCACCGTTGCCTGCTCTGGGCCCTGGCTGCTTCCCCAAGCTCGTTTCTTTCCATTCTCGGAACACTCCTGTGGTCCCCGCTTCCCTCAAACCTTCCAAGCAAGCTCCCACCCTGTACTGCCGCACGTAACTGCTTCCCTGCCTGGAACATTCCCTCTCATCCCCGTATTTGCTTTGGCCGAACCCCGTTTTTCTCCATAATTCTGCTCAGAAGTCACTTTATTTGGAGACACCCTCCCTGACTCCCAGAGACAAAGTAGCACTTTTCCTGTCTGTCCCTTTTTTTCTCCTTCACTAGCACTTGGTACCATCCGAGATATTATATATCTATTTATTTGCTTGTCTGTCTCTGCCTCGCTAGAATAGAAGCCCTGCAAGAGAGATATTGGCTCTTTTGTTCACGACTCTGTCACCAGCCGTTAAGAATAAACACTCAGCAAGTATTGGGTGAATGAATGAAATGGCCAAATTAATATTTTTTTTTCCTGTTTCTCATTTTTTTTTTTTAATTGACATATGATTGACATGTAATGTGGTAGTAGTTTCGGGTATACAAGAAACTAAGATCTTAAAAACTAGAACTGCGTGCATAAATATATACACTATAATTATTATTATTTTTTTAAATAAAAGGCTGTTGTGGAAGGCTTTCAAGGAAATTCTCCCATTTTTGTTTGGATGATGTTTTGATATGTTTCAAGGACATTAAAGCGTAGCTGAAAAATAACCTAAAATAGAAACATTCCCAGTGTTTTGTTTTGTTTTTTTTTTCTTCTGATGGTGAAGGGAAGAAGCAGTACCCATGACTTCTCAGTTTCTTTGAAATTTAGGGTCCCCTTTGAAATGTGTACTCTGCTGGGCCCTGGGAAGGAGGTGCTGATTGACTCTGTAGAAGGAAGCAACTTTTATGGTCTTGACGGCTGTTTGATGAAAACCTTTGGTGTCTTTAGTTAATCATATGTATTGGTTTAAGTACCATTCTAGAAACGGAATAGAATTTTAAAACCGTACTTGTTAGTGGTAAGATGAAGAAAAAAAGACAACGTAAGTATTTGGAAACGCCAGCTTTTCTTCCATACTCGATTTTTTTTTTTTTTTTTTTAGATACAGATTAGGATTTTATAGGATAAAATGTGCTAAGTCCCAGAGAGATGTCCTTGGAGATTGGGTTATCTCCCTGCTGTCGAGGGTGTGTGTGTGACCATGCTGCACTTTAGTGGACACAGCTGTGTGCCACAGGACGAGGCTTTGGACTTCACCCTGGCTGTCTCCTCCTTGAACTGAGGTCTCTGGAGATCATCTAACTTGATCAGGCACAGAGTCCACTTGTGTAACAAGAGGGACATAGAACAAGAAGCTCTCAAAGATATTTTACACTTCCTAAGCTACTTGCCATAAATTTACATAAACTCCCCCCCCCCCCCCCCCGCTTTCTTTTCTATGTATGAGAATACGTTTATGTTCTAAAATTGATCTGTTCTACTCTGTGAATTAAGTAGCTGGGCAGTTATGAGAGTCATCATTTTAGGGTTCTTCTTATGAGTCAGAGGAAATTCTGATTGTTAGGATAAAGGATTAAACAATCGGCTCATTTCCTTGAGGCAAAAGTACCTTGTTTTCGTCATTCACATTTGGTTTTCATGAGCATTAGCATAGAAGCCTTCTCCTTTAAGTTTTTATCGTTGTTTTCTTTATGTGTTTCTCATGATATTTTCCCATCTAGCTTTGATTGCTGAATATTTTCCTTTTCTTATGCGATTATTTTGAGCTTTCTTACTTTTCCATCTACTTTCCAAGGTATTAAGTTACCAAAGCATTTTCATGTTACATCTCTACTGTGTTACTTTGATTCAATAAAGGAGGCTTTTTATTTAAACTTGATCTGATTTTGTTTTGATTCTTGAATAGTATCATTTGAAATTACCTTTAGTGCCTTTTGGTATCAGATTAGGTTAACTTGTTTTCATTCGACACGCAGTTCATTGAGTTGGAAATACTCTTGATGTCTCCTGCTCGGTTCACTGCAAGGTTTTCTTTGATCTCTGTGTTTGTCTTCCACACACTTGTCTGCAACGTGTATTTGCCTCCTGGTACGACTTAGTATTTCTTTGGTCTCCCCTAACTCGCAGTGTTCTGTGTTGCTGGTGTTCCTGTGTGTTTGCAGTCTTGCCCAGTGTCTACCCTTCTCAGTTTGAACTCGTGTTTCATTTTGCTTCAGGTATTTTATGTGCTTCTGTTTCCCTTGAGAGCGTACAAGGGTGTGGGGCTGCGACAGGGAAAGAAAGACAGATGTACTTTTTAAAATGGACATTTTTGGTTTTCCAGCCTTGTGAGCTTTTTCAGTTCTGTTGTGAAGGAGTCTTGGTGGGATGACCTTGTCCTGCCTTCACTGATGGAAAACAAGCTTCTGAATTCTGTGGCCGCCCTGTCTGGGCTGTGCTTATTATAGCATTCTAGCCCGTGTCCTACGCCCTCTTGTGAGAGATGCTTCGGCACATTCTGGAACTCTCAGTAGATTGTCTGTAGGTGTACCAAGAGGGCAGTGCACCAATTAGGGAGCCGATTGTCCTAAACCTGTGAGTGTTTTCAAGGCACCCATAACTCCATCTGTTTATCCACAAAACATTTATCTCCTACGTGTGGGAGACGCTAGAAACCGAAAAATTAAAGGTCTAGTTGTTACCCTCGAATAACTCACATTCGGACGAGAGAGCCAGATGCATGAAGCCATTGTATCCAGGAAGGCGTTGTGATGGACAGACACAGAGAGTTGGAATCAGCCAGGTGGGGGCACGGGAAAGGAGTGTTTGGGGCCGAAAAGTAGCTTATGAGCATATGGGAAACTTGGGGTGCTCTGGCATGTCTTAAGCCCAGGGGCCGTGTGTCTAAGAAATGGGTTGAAGACCAGACCAGAGTGTGGGGAGTGCCAAGCCACAGCCTCCTCAGGGACAGGGTGCAAGTGAATGTTATTTGTGGGCCCTCTCCTTGGGCTCTATCCAGCAGGAGAGTTGGAGGCTACGTAGAGGACCCGTTCTCTAGACTGGTAGGTAATTGAATCTGTGGCTTGGAAGTTTAATCCCCTCTAGGAGCTTATCTACGGATCTAGTCTGCATTGGATGATTTAGATCCTACCAAGAGAACCGACTTCTTGGGCATCCCATGACCAGAAGGCCTTCTTCACAGTCTTGTAGAGGGGCTCATGGTGTAGAGACAGCAGTGTGGATTTTTATTTCAGACGTCACAGTGTCTCTTATTGTTGATATTCAGCATCGATGTAGAAGAGCAGAAACTCCAAATTCATGGCATCTTCCTACTCTCACAACTTCCAGACTCCAGACAAAATAGCCTACTGCTGGCTGCTTCATAGGCGTATCAAATCCTACGTGTGGAACCAGTGTCTAATTTCCTATCTTCCCACACAAACAAACAAACATCTGTTCTTGTCTTTGTTCACCATCTCAGCTGGTGATGCAATCATTCACAACACTAGACCAACAATACCCGTGACGTCCTCATTACCTTTCTTCCTCTCCCACTTCGTATTCAATCCGTCTGTAAACCTGTTGACTCTGTTCACTACAGATCTGTCCCAAATCTATCCCCTCCTTGCTAGTCGCGGTACATCCTGAGCAAATCCCATCCCGGCTCCTGGAGATCTCCGAAATAGGCTCCTGATCTTTATAATTTCATTTTTGCCTCTCTCCGAGCTGACCTCTGCCCAGTGACCAATGATCCTTTAAAACCCTGCATCAGATCACATACATGCTTGCTCAAAATTCTCCAATAGCTCCAATCACACTTCAACTAAAAACCAAGATCCGTAGACTACAAGGTGTTGCACGGTCTGGTACTTACTTGGTCATGTCTCCAGTTTCCTTTTCTGCCAGACTGTCTGCTCCAGCCACACAGACCTCCCGGCGTTAGGTGTCCTCTCACCGTGGGCTCTTTGCAATCACTGGTCCCTTTGCCTGGAACACTCCCAAGTGTTTTGAGGTGCTTTGTGGCTTGCCTCCCTTGGTTCAGGTCTCTGATTAAATGTCAGCTCATCAGAAACGCTTTCCTTGACCACTCTACCTGGAAAACTCTCAATCTACGTACACCCATAAGTCTCTATCCCTTTACCCTGCTTTATTTTTCTCTGTAACTCTTCTTTTAAGCTTTATTGATAAACAAAATTTGCACGTATTTAATATCAAAATTTTGATGAGTTTGGACATATGCATATACCCATGATACCATCACCACAATCAAGATACTAAACATATCCACCATCTCTAAAAATTTCCTTGTGTTCTTGTGTGTGTGTGTGTGTGTGTGTGTGTGTGTGTGTGTGTTTGGTGTGTGTGTGTGTATGATTGATAAGAACACTTAACATGAGAACTAACCTCTTAACATCTTTTCCAGCGCACAATACAGTATTTTTTTTAATTCTTTTACTATTTACCTAACTTTATATTCATGCATTTGTATATTAGATAATTTGTATATTACATTTTATCTTTTTTTATATACTTTATTGTCAAATTGGTTTCCATACAACATACAGTATTGTTAACTAGAGGTACTATGTTGTACGGCAGATCTCAGAAGCTTTATACTCAGTGAGCAACAACAATTTCCCATTTTCCTCTCCCTCTGCCCTTGGCAACTGTCATTCTGTTTTCTGCTTTATGAATTTGACTATTTTGGATACCTCGTATAAGTAGAATCGTGTCCTATCATTGGCTTGTTTCACTCAGTATAACGTTCTCTAGGTTCATCCATGTTGTCACAAATGGTAGGATTTCTTTCTTTTTCAAGACTGAGTGATATTCCATCATATGTATATATCATTTCCTTCATCCATTCATCTGTCAATGGTCATTTGGGCTATATTCATTTCTTGGCTATTGTGAATAGTGCTGCAGTGAGCCAGGAGCCACAGATATCTCTTCCAGATCAGGTACATGCAGATCAAAACAACAATGTGACATGATGTCATATCTGTTAGGATGGCTATTGTCCAAAAACAAACAGACAGACAAAAAAACTCAAACAAACAAAAGAAGATAAATGTTGGCGAGGATGTGGAGAAATTGGAACCCGTATACTTTGTTGGTGGCAATGTAGAATGGTACAGCCACCATGGAAGACAGCGTGGAGGTTCCTCAAAAAATTAAAAATAGAATTTCAATATGATCTAGCAATTCTGTTTCTGGGTACATAGCTATCATCCTTTTTATCATCTGATACTGTATTGCATTATGTATTAACTAATTATGTCTCCCCCAGAGTATAAACTCTATTAGAACAGAATCGTTCTGCCTGCTTTGTTCTCTAGTCTGTAACTACATCTAGAAAAGTACCAACAAAACAGACACTTAATATTGTTGACACATAAATACATTCAAATTAAAGTTTGATCTGAAATACAAAGAGACCGCTTTGTTACATGTGCTAAATCACTGAAACTTGGTATCAGTCTTTAATTTATTAAATCTAATTACAGCTAATGTGGCTGAGGGTAACAGTGCAATAATAGCCTTTTTACTTTTACTTCTTTATTTTTTTAAGCAGTAACGGAAGATGTTTCTCTGGACCATAACATGGTAACCTCTGTTTATTTTTTATTTTATTTATTTTATTTTTTTTAAATTTTTTTTTAACATTTTATTTATTTTTGAGACAGAGAGAGACAGAGCATGAACGGGGGAGGGTCAGAGAGAGGGAGACACAGAATCGGAAACAGGCTCCAGGCTCTGAGCTGTCAGCACAGAGCCTGACGCGGGGCTCGAACTCACGGACCGCGAGATCATGACCTGAGCCGAAGTCGGCCGCTTAACCGACTGAGCCACCCAGGTGCCCTGGTAACCTCTGTTTATTACAAAGCCTGAGTCAGCTGGTGACCTTTCATAACCAAGAAATCAGTAAATTATTCCTACATTAACACTTCTGTTCTCACATAAAGACCTCTCATTTCAATGTTTTATTTCACTTGTGACAACTGTCCTGAGTAAGGACTTCTGAAATTCATACCTCGTATCGCTTCCGTCTCGGTGTATTCTAGTTTATTGTTTGATCATGAACTCCCTGGTGGCAGAGAATGAAAGGTGCCATTTAGCTTTGCTTCTTGTACACAGTGCAGGGCCGCGAATGCTCGATGAATAAAGGGTGAACGAGAGGAGACAAAGTGCCAGCACAAGTCGCCCCTGTCCTAGACACAGCAAAGACCCCAGAATGCACCCTGAGTTCCGAAGGATAATAGCCATCATTAAAAGTTAAATTTACCACTAAGCTGAGAACAGAAATAGTAAATGCAGGCACAATACTAAACTATTAGTATATTTTGAAAGTGATGGATATGCATCCAACCAGCGGTGTTTCAAAATCTCCTTTCATAGGAGCAGTGTCCATAACGTCACAATCCTTTGCTTGGTCTCTGCATTAATTTTTCTGTTGATCCTCTTTGTGCATTGAGGATTTATGTTTTATGCTTTATGAGTGGTAGTCTACCCAAATACAACAAAACCATTTGTTTTTAACGGTGAGCATAGTCTTAAAATTAGAAAGCCAGAACTGCTTAGTAGGAAGTACACTCTTGATTTTGAACTCTTCGTATTTTTGTCTTCGTTTAAAATAAAATTTTGTCTTTGTTTAAAATTTCTAGGGAAGCCACTACTTTTGGTTTCTGACTACCGATGGGAAGCTCTAGCCCCCTGAAAAAGTCCAACTCCTTCTTAGCCTGACTTCCGTAAGGAAAATGCCTTCAACAAGAAAATTTCAGTCGCATTATTTCCCTGTATGTGAGAGCTGCTTCCAATCTGAATTTGAGAAGTGCGCGGTATCTGTCAAAAAGTGATGTTTTCCTGTCTTCGTTTAAGTGCAGGAAGATTTAAAGAGTTGATAGCTGAGATACTTCTGTGGTCAATTTCTGAGATAAATTTCTGTGATGAAACTAATCTATAGGAAAATAAATGAGTCCTTTATAATGTAAAATCCTATTGTCAGCTATTACCTGATCACATGTAGCCATCTAGCTGGTGCCTCTAGCCTGCAAAAAAGCACATATTGTAAACTGGTAGAAACTTTTAGTTCGTTCCTGGAGAAAAAGGTTCAGGATTCTGATTGAATTTGAAGTCCTTAGAGAAAAACTCCTATTGCTGATATCAATAGACTGGGAATGAAAGCAGCGTCACAAGTTTCCTCTTCTGAGTGTGAAGCTGGGAAAAGGATCAAGTCCTAATGAATAGCACTTGTTCCAAGATGCACATGTGTCTTTCATTGATTTGCCAAAATTAAATCAAAGGGTTCCATATGTGTGTGAAGGAGAAACATCTGACGCTGAAAGTAGCAAACAATAAAACATTAGAAATATATTTCCTGCGAAGCCTAGTTGATTGGGGAGAAAGAGAAGGTTTGATCATCGGGAAGGAGATAAATGTGGCCATAGCATATGTGTCAAATGAGAAAACTTTGGAAGAGCTTTGTAAATTGTGAAGTGATGTACATGGAAAGGACAGAATGAGTTTTTCATGTTGAACATCAGCAGTGAAAATGGAAAGAGTAGTTTTGGGTTTTAGGGATCAAATTTAACATCCAAGTTGGATGGCGGACTGAGAAGATACACATATTTGCATATCTGTCTTAGAGATAAAACAGTCACAATGTTACCTTTGTAGTCATGCATTTCCTTTCCTGCCCCGACTTCCTATTTCATCCAGGTGCCCCACATCCTCCCGCCCCAGGCTAGTAGGTCATGGGGATTGGATCCTGACTTTTTACAGGAACTACTTAAAATTTCCACGGGCTGATGCAGCCGGGTGACGTTGTGTTGAGTCTCTGCCTTTTGTTTGGTCATTATCTCCTGTTGCCCAAGCTCACTGTTGTGTGTTTCCTCTCTTGCGGCCAGATTCCCTACTCCTTGCCTATTCTTATTCCAAAAATGTTCCTGATCTGCCCGTTCCACATTTTTTCAGACATTCTGCCTTGGATCTTTATCTTACAGCATATATCTGACCCTTGTGTACTGAACTTGTTTACTAGTCTGTCAGATTCTTACCTAGATCCTGTCAAAATATCTTTAAAATTGCATGCCTTTGATTCCAGGGGCCTGTTCCCCATCTCCCTACTTGACTGTGACTCTTGGTACCTGCCTATTTCTTCAGCCCCAGCCACTTACCTTAAACTGAACCTTGGGCTCTGCAAGGCCCAGGCAATCCATTATGTTCATTTGCCCACATTTCCCTGTCTTCAAATCACGTCAGGGACACATTGATTCAGTTTCGTATATGTCTGTTGGTTGAAAAAATATATACTTGCTCATTCAGAAGTGTTCCCAAGCCTGAGATGTGTCTATATATGATATTTAGTGTGCCTTGTCACGAAGGGTGTCTAATATAAAACTGTATTTGGGAACTACTTGTGGACTGATGCTTTTCCCAAGGGTCAGTATTTGAATTGATTAGTGCAAGAATAAACCACATGCCTAGTCTGTTTTAAAGTCTTTAAAAATAGGTTATGTCTATTTATCTAACAGGTATTTATAGACTATCCTCTACAATAGCATAATGAGAATTTCTTTCATTGTTGAATAATGAATCTTTCTGGATGAGACTGACTTACACAATATGGATGGTAGTATTCATTGAGGAAAATTGGGATTTGCTATGAACTGACCTTTCAGTCATGGCATAACTTGTGTCGAACACTAGATTCAGTGCTGTGGTTTACCCAAATGGAAACAGCATCCCTGTATCCCTGCTGTCCTTAAGTTCTTTATTGCTTTCATCTTATCAAAGAACTGCCCCAAATTATGTATTTCTTGTCAGAAAGTTATAGATATAGACATATATCTATCTATCTATCTCTATATTATTTATATATCTATATCTATATATCTATATACATCTGTATCTATATACCTATATATCTCTATATCTATATCTATATCTATATTTATATATATTTCCATTATTTTCTTTATTTTCTTTTATTGTGAATTCCTTTATTTTCTTTTTTGTTTTGTTTTGAGAGATAGCATGCATGTGTGTGCATAGACACAGATACATACCTTATTGATTTTGTGCCACGAGAACATTTTTAAAGACTTTGTAATTTGGGGCGAAAAGCACTTCCTTTTCCCTCAGTGACAATGCTGCTTCTACGTGTGGTTTGTGTTACAGTTACAAGTTGGGGAGTCTCTCCTGGATTAGATAGCTAAAACCGAGAAACAAATCAGAGAAGAAACACACAAGTTGATATTCAAATGTAAATGTACGAGTAAACTGGTTAGATTATTCTGAAGCAAAATAGCAGATATTCCTAACTCTAAATCTCTCTAGTTCTGTTCAAAACACATTGTGTCCTGGTTCCATTCTGCCAGAGAAGATTCACAGACTTATTTTTTCATGACAAAAACCAGTTAGCTTTGAAATCGCGACCTACTGCTGGCTTGTGAGACTAAGTGTACCTGGCTGATAATGTAAAAAATAGCTTATTTTGTGATTCTTTTTTTCAATATTTAGTGATTTTTTTTTTAATGTTTATTTATTTTGGGAGGAAGAGAAAGAGAGAGGGGGGGATGAGTGGGGGAGGGGCAGAGAGAGAGGGAGACACCGAATCCGAAACAGGCTCCAGGCTCTGAGCTGTCAGCACAGAGCCCGATGCGGGGCTCAAACTCAGGAGCCCTGAGATCACGCCCTGAGCTGAAGTTGGATGCTTAACGAACTGAGCCACCCAAGTGCCCCTTTTTCCAATATTTACGAACTGCAGAGCCTTAAAACAATATATTAGAAATTCTTATTTGGGGGCAACTAAGCCAAATATAGAAAAGAAGTGGTAAGATGTAATGCATATATGCATAGCGCTAGAAAGTACATAATCTGGATGTTTCCTTTTGCGATTAATAGGTAAGTAGGAATCTTTAAATATCCGACTTATATTTGGCTAGAGCAACATTGTAAATCTATTATTTGAATTTACAGAAGAAATGGTTAAGCAGTCTTCTGGACTTATTATATTTGCAACTGAATTCTTAGCATGACTGTAGTGCTTGTCGCCATTCTGATGCTGACTTGGGGGAGTAACAGTGTCCTTGCAGGCAGTGTCCTCCAGAAGGATTTTGAAAATTGTCAGGTGGCATCATGATGGGGGTCTTCCTTGCTCAGTGGGAGAGTGGCTGAAGTCCTATTAGGACGTGTGGCTTAAACCCAGACTTGAAATTATTCATACAGGATAAGGTGACTGAGTGACAATTGTCCTGAGTAAAATAGGATACTATTGGCAAAGGGAAGAAGAAACAAATCTCTCTCTCTCTCTCTCTCTCTCTCTCTCTCTCTAACACACACACACACTCCAGAGACTTATCAGATGCCAAAATGAGCCTTAAAAGAAATCTGAAAGCCATTGCTTCAGAAGTAATGCTGTTTTCTATGACTTGAGCTGGATTTTCCAAAAGTGAATGACTCATTCTCACCGTAATTTCTTCCAGCGATGTAACTAGCATCCCATCATCAACCACAGTCACCTAAACTTCCTGTGGAGTTTCTACCCTGAATCCACCACGGAAAGAGTCCGTGCTAGTGACAGTGACCTCTGTGAACCCGACGAAGCCGACTTCCACATCTCCCCACGCACCAAACTTCTTTTTCTTTTGCCTTTCCCTCTCTGCAGTCTGCCCCACCGCAGGAGTGAGTGGTCCACTGAGGAGTCTTCCAACTCCACACAAAGCCCTCTATGCTGGAAGCTCCTGTGCTCTCCAGACCACAGCACCCTCTTTCACACTTCTGATTTCACAATGCTTATTTGCACATTGATCTCACACTGTCTTGTCATTTCGTCCATATCATTTTGCTGTGGTACAGTCAGACGATAGAGTATAGACTGACTGTCTAGGGTCAGACTGTTGGTATTTAAATACCAGCTCCACGTGGCCCTGATATTTTTTTTTTACCAAGTTACTGCACCTCTCTAACCTTCAGATTCTTCATTTGGAAAATGTGGGCATTTTGCCACCTGTAAGGGAATGACGATTTCACCAGCTGATGCGTGTGACCCACTGAGCACAGGGCATGTTGTAGTTGGGGGACCCCAACTGGACTGAGACCAAGGGGGTTCCTGGGGAGCAGGACTTCCTCTGCTACAACTGGGCGAGTCCTGAGCAAACTGAATTAGTCCTCTAACATATAAGCACTTCATCCAATCAAATTTTATTATATTCATAGCGTATGTTCCTTGGAAGGCAGAGTCCTATGTTACATCTTTCCCCCATGAAGTGTCACAGGGACACATACCTAGGTGATTAAATATGTTCCCATGTATTGAATTGTCTTAAAGGGGGTTTGCAACACCTTAGAGTAATAACATTTATCTGAGAATAGAAATGAAAACAAAGATGATATCGGAGTCTAGAAGGAGAAAATTGTAGGAACCTAGCACTGGCTTGGGGGATGATGTTTGAATCTGTAAAGACATTTTTTGGCTGCACAGCCCCCTTTCTCTCTGAGGTCCTGTTCTGGTCAGCCTCGCAGAACCGGGGTTGGCTTCCATTGGTTCGCCCTCCCTAGGTGGTGCCTCCTGGTGCTCGCCTTACTGGAACAGCTGGATTCTTGGATTCTTCTGCAGGGAGCTTCCTCTCACTAAGATTTCTTCTGACGGTCTCTGGTTGCTTCTCGTGTCTGGGGCTAAACATTCGCCTCCACAAATACAAACAAGTCACGGAGGGGGAGATGTGTATTTTCTTTAGCCTGTTCCCCCTGCTGTCACAGAATACCACAGACCAGATAGCTTACGAACAACAGAAATCCGTCTCCCCCACTTCTGGAGGCTGGGCCTCTGAGATCAGGGAGCCAGCACAGTTGAGTCCGGCGAGGGCCCTTTTCCCAGGTTGCAGACCAGTATCTTCTGGTACCCTCACCTGATGGAAAGAGAGCTGGCTACTCTCTGGCCTCTCTTGAGGGCACGAATCCTATTCTAGAGGCTCCGCTCTCATGTCCCAGATCACCTCCCAAAGTCCCCACCTCCCAATACCATCACCTTGGGGGTTTGGATTTCAGCATATGAATCTTGGAAGCAGCCAACACAAATATTCTGTCGGTTTCAGGGGGAGAGGGCGAATTTAGGAATCGCGTAAATAGGGTCACGTGAGCCTCTAAATTTGTGTCGGGTTGGGGAGAAAGCTGATAGATAGCTCAGTGGTTCTTCACTGTGGCTGCCCATGTAAATCACTTGGAATCCTTGAAAAAATAAGACAGCGATGGTTAGTCCCTTCACTCCCACCCCACAGATTCTGATTTAACTGGTCTGGGGGATCTGGACATAACATGGTTTTAAAAGATTGCAGGTGAATTCAGTATGCGGCCAGAATGGAAACCCACCCACCGAGTAACTGATTCCCTCTCTGTCTCTGTTCCCTTTTCTTTCCCACAAGGTTCTGGCCTGGCCAGAGCTGGAAATTTAGCATAGGAAATAGCAATGATTGCTTTTATTTTTACATATGATTTCCAAAGTTTGAGCACTTGTTTTGTATCCCAGTGATGATGATGCTTGTCTTTAAAACTTGGTGATTTTAACTCAATTGTAGGTTAGCTCACTTTTATGTTAAAGTCTGTTGATTCATAGCTTATTATGCCGTAAGCCGGTTTCTTAGGTACTTGTCTATTTACAGCTTATAATTAAAAACCAACAAACAAAAACCTGGAGGCAATCTGGCTTGTTTCTGTCTTCTGCAGGGATGGGACAGAATTTTCTAGAGTGCTTAGAATTCTGTCAGATTAAAAAAAAGCATCTTGCCGCAGCATTCAGCATAAATGTTGTGGATTTAGCGCTCACTTGGGGCTTGTGGAGAGAATCAGATGCCAGGAAGAAGTGAGGCTCTGAATTGGAACCCTTGATGGCACCTGTAAAAGCTACTTGAGCAAAAAGGTCCACATCATGGGCCTATTTTATTACCAGTCAGCTCAGCTACCTTGCTCATGGCCAAGATGAGATCTGATGAGGTTCTGGCTCCTTATTTAATACTTACTTCAAGGCCAGCAGTATCTTCATGCTTTCTCACTTACGGTCATCATTCATTTTAGCAACTCCCCTGTGGTTGCCCAAATTGAAATTCTTTATTCTGAAAACAAAAACATCCCACGATTCTCTAAGTTCTTTGATACACAGTAGGTGATAAAACTGTAGTCAGCTGTTAAGAAAATAGGACGGTAATGTGATTGTATCCTCTATTCTTGATTGCAAACCTTCTGAAGGGTGATTTTCTCCTTATTCTGAATTTTTTTTTTTAAAGTAAGCCTATGAGAAACACTCCCAAATTATTTTCTTTGCTTATGTTATGTTTATGGTTAGCCAGCTGTTACAGACTAAATGCTTGTGTCCCTCCCCAGTTCACATGTCAAAATCCTAATCCTCAAAATGATGGTAGTAGGAGGTATGGACTTTAAGAGGTGACTAGGTCATGAGGGTGGATTTAGTGGCCCAGAAGGCTCCCCCAGCCCCTCTGCTATTCGAGGGCTCAGCTGAAGGAAGTAGTTTATCTATGAACCAGGAAATGGATCCTCATCAGACTCTGAATCTGCCAGTGTCTTTTTTCTTAATTTTTAAAAAAATGTTTTTATTTATTATTGAGAGACAGAGAGATACAGAACATGAGCAGGGGAGGGGCCGAGAGATGGAGAGACACAGAATCGGAAGCAGGCTCCAGGCTCTGAGCTGTCAGCACAGCGCCCAAGGCGGGGCTCAAACTCACAAACTGCGAGATCATGACCTGAGCCGAAGTCGGACGCTTAACCGACTGAGCCACCCAGGCGCCCCTGAGTCTGCCGGTGTCTTGATCTTGGACTTCCTAGTCTCCAGAACAGTGAGAAATAACATTTGTTGTTTAAGCCATCCAGTCTATGGTATTTTTTTGTATACCAGCCCTAATGGGCTAAGGCACCATTCTTATTTTTGTGTGTGGTGTTTGGCCATCTACTATTATGCTATTGTCATGGTGAGGCTTTCTGAACCTCTCCCCCACAGTGGGCTGGCCTCCTTTTGAATATTCTTCCCCTTTTATTATGGGTGCATATCCTTGGTTCATTTACTCTACTGCGCATGTTTACGCGTATTTCCTCATTTTTGCAGCTTCAGATTTGCGAAGTTTCCAAAACATGTTTCCTCTTCCATTCTCACCCTCTGTTTTATGATCTTTGTGTCTGCGTGCTTCTTTATCTTGGCTTTATCTCCTTCCGTGATAAGGAGAAACGTTAAATAGAAAATATTAGTATTGGCTGTTTGTGGAAGAACTTTACGGTGCACGAGAGGAGAGATTTTGGTTTTCTAAATACTATGAGACATTCCAAATAGAGCCTGAAATCCTTAAAGCTTGAGTCAGCTTCCAGACCTCTGGTCAATAAATCTTACCAGTGTGAAATGAAAATTGAATCACATTTGTGTGTTTGCTGTTGCCTTAGGATAACGAAACTATTGTTTTATGATTCTTACGCCATTGTAATAAAAAACTCTTCAACTTCAAGACTCTTGAATTGGAAGACTGTCATGGTACCTTTGCCATTATCCATATGTATCAGTGCCGGTGGAATCTGACCCCTGGTTGAAGGAAGAGGGCACTATATGTTTTTCTCTGATAAAAAGGCCAGGTTTGTGGCGAAATTAGCCTAATATCTTGCTTTTGCAAAACCTTTGGAGTTCCGTATTTTCATGGAAGAATGTCACACACACACAGACTAGCTATCTTTCACCCAAATTCTTAATAAACCCAATTTCCAAAGCCATTGTTTTAAATCTCCTATTGCTTATTTTACCTACAGTACATACAAAAGAAATCACTTACCAAAACAATAAAGAAAAGCAATGTCCGTGCCTCTTTTTAGATTGGCATGTGCTTTTAGTAAGTTGATTCCTCTGGGCTCTCAGTTATGTTTTTCATAGCTCTAATAGGAGCTTCCTAAAAACTCTTTTATTGTATCAGGTATAAGGTAGATAACAAGGTTTGATAGCCCTCGAGGAACGTGCATTAAGTAATGCAGCTGGAGAGGGAAATGGAAAGAATCGATAAAGGCATGAGGAGAAACCGTAAGAACAAGATAGATTATGTTTACCCCAAGGTTCCTCCTTCTAAACTCTCCCCTGTTCTCTCCAACCCACACAGATTTAGGGCAAATACATCACTTTCTTCTCTTGCTATATTTGACAGTGGCTACAGGTTCTCTTTGAAGGTCAGGTTTGAGCAGTCGAACAGGCATGAATACACTTGGTTTTTAAAAGCCAAAATTCGAGAACGCTGTGCAACAACACTCTTGAACTGTCAGTCCTGGGATTATGATGTACAAATTATATAAACATAAACACATTACAGCATACGAGACAGCATGTTTAAAAATATTTTTCATCATTGTCTTTTCCTAGTGGTTTTCCCCCAAAATATTTTAAGATGGTTTTGGTTAACTCTGCACATCAGAAGGTGAAGGTCAATTTGATAGTGTAACAAAGGATAAAAGTTTTTTTTTTTTAATTCTAAGCAAGTTTATAGGAGTTTTACATTTAACTTTTAGAATTTACTAATAGATTAAAATAATAATTTATAAAGCACTGACTTGTTTACAATTTTTTTTATTTTTACATTTATTTATTCTTGAGAGACAGAGCACAAGTGGGGGAGGGGCAGAGAGAAAATGAGACACAGGATTGGAAGCAGGCTTCGGGTTCTGAGCTGTCAGCACAGAGCCAGATGCGGGGCTCAAACTCATAAACCGTGAGAGCATGACCTGAGCTGAAGTCGGACGCCCAACCGACTGAACCACCCAGGTGCCTCAGCACTGATTTGTTTCAATGGCTAAAAACCAGTCACGGCTGCCAGTCTGGGGGTACAATTGGTGCCCTTGACTTACATATTTAACTGGAAATGCCCTAAGTATTCTGAGCCATGTCTTCAGCTCGGCAAAGGACAGATGTCCAGGGTCACTATTGCTTGGGGAGAGCAATTGTTTTTGTCACTCCTCTCCTTTCATGCCTGGCATGCCTTGAACGTAGTGGATGGTGAGAGTTGTTAAAATTTATGGGGCTTACTAAGTGACAGGCAATGTAGTAAGCCCTGGGCACACATGAACTCACTCAGTCAATATTTGCTGAGTATCGAGGGAGTAAAGAAATGAATGCGCAGGGCATCCAACACACAGAAAAGGCTCTTCTCTTCAGCTGATTAAGTGGACTTAGATATTTTTAGGGATTTCATTATTTTTTCTTCATGAGTGAATTTTGACGATATGCCTGACTTCCTCTTGACATTAAATATTTAAATTGAGCTGCTAATGTTAAGAAGTGCGATGTTCTCAAGTATTTGATATTTAATGCTTTAATAACTTCAGAATGTTCTACAGTCCAAGTAGAGGTCTTGGCAGCTTCTCTCGGCAGCTTCTCTTTGTCTCTTTGAACATTGAGAGAATAAATACACACGATCTGTAGCCACACTGTAATATGAATTAATTCAAGAACTTTTTAAAAATTTCCATTCAACCTAATATCACTATTATCTGGAGAACACATTAATGATTTGTAATTTTCTGATGATTCAACTTCTTTAAAGTTTGACGTTCTCATACATCGTTAGACTGCACGTGCCACTTATAAAATATTAATTATTTATAGTACCCAAGAATTATATCTGCTTTATTCTTTTATTATAAAAACTGTCCTAAATCAATCAACCTAGGGTAATTACTTTACATACTCAACCCAGTTGAGCAAAAATGGCAACCTATTATGGATTTTTATAGCACATGTATAAGTCTTACTAATGTATCGTATGATCATTCAAGATACAACGAAGGGTGTGCTACTAAAATACTCTGATTCATAGCCAGCCCCATGCTTCTGATTACAAATAATTAAATACACTTAGAAACACACACTCAAGCATCCACCTACTGAGTTTGTGGGGTTTGTATCTAGTTTCTCTGTTGGTTTCTCTAGAATTCAGTGTTCTTCAAAACAGGAATGATGTCTTTTGAGTGTCCCAATTAGTGATAAGAAGAGCACACAGTGAGTGAATGTTATGTTACTATTTTCTTTTCTTTTGCTTTTTTTTTTTTTTTGACATAGAAGGATGTTTATGAAATTCTTTACGTGGTTTGATTTGTTAGGCTTTGGTAACATATTCGGCCGACTTATTTAGTCTTGACTTACAGGCAAAATAAAATGGAGAATTTATATATTCTAAATAAAGTCTTCTTTTAGGGGGATAGACTCATTATTAACTGCTAAGCTAACCATATGCTATATTTACCATCGTTGTAAACTTGTATTCAGCTGTATGTCTTGAAATATTGAGAGCATCCGTTATTTCTGTGAAAACATTTATACTCTATCATTGGTTTGCCAATCGGATTAAATTTCTAAAAATTTCTTATTTAAAAAAAATGTCTAAGTTTATTTATTTATTTATTTTGTGAAAGACAGAGAGTGTGGGAGAGGGGCACAGAGAGAGGGGGACAGAAGATCCGAGCGGGCTCTGCGCTGACAGCAGTGAGCCCTATGCGGGGCTTGAACTCACGAACTGCGAGATCATGACCTGAGCCGAAGTCGGACGCTTAACTGAGCCACCCAGGCGCCCCCAACATTTCTTCTTCTTCTTTTTTTTTTTATTTTAGAAACTGTCTAGGGGGATTACATAGCTCAGTAAAAATGAGATTTTGTTAAAAGGCTATGGGAAATTTTTGTTTTGTACTCGTGTTGTTTGCACGGAGCATCTGCAGTTGAGTAACACAAATATTTCTAGAACATATTTTAACCGCGTGTTAAACTGATTCTGTGCTTAGTGGCCGAAATGTGTGGTAATCTAGAGATCACTATTAACATTACTACCCCAATTGCACAAGACACTGGACATGGCATTTTGTTTCAGAGGATTCTAGCAGAGCATGACGTCACTTGAGGACTTGGGAGGGGTATTTTGAGACTCGCTTTGAGGCATCTGGTGTGTGTGTTTAATGTGCAGCACCTGTCCTTCCTGGAGCCTATCAGCAAAGCCATTCTCAAGGCTATGGGTACATGCACCAGACCAGCCTGTCATCCGTGAGGTCAATGCAGCACTCACCAAATCTAGTAAGTATCAGTTTGAAGTGTTTGTTCTTCCCTGCTCTTCCCGTTTTGTCTCCAAAATAGAAATACATATGGAATTGATTTGCATGGAATATTTTCCATTTTCACATAAAGGGTAAATGCTGACCTTGCTGTTTGTACCCTTTCGAAGAAAGCAAAAGACTTACAGAGGTAAACCACTGAGAAAGGAAAGCATGATGTGGAAACATGTAACCAGTAAAACATAGAAAGACTCTACCAGAACGATATCCTGATTGTGACCTCATGATGGGCATTAGCCAACTGTCATCCTCCTTCAGGTCAAGAAAGCACAAATATCAGGTCACATTAATCCAAATGGCCACTACAGCCCAAATGACATGGCCAGCGTATGTCTTCAAAACCTCCCATTGGAAATCTTGAAGTACTTCCTGATTGCTTCGCTAAATGTGAAGTTTGGAAGCACTGTTCAAGGTCATCTAGTCACATGGGCATCTTGTGCTAAATTCTCTCCACCCTCCGGACACAGTAGCTTAACCTTAGCCCTCAGCAACAAGCGGTCCTTCTGAGCAGCTGGAATTCAGCTTTACCAGCTCTGACCTTCTTTGTGTCTCAGCCAGTGTCCTCAGTCCCTGAATTCACTGAATTTTGAGATTTTCCAACATTCACATTAACTAAATTCTTGGTCTGTAATGAAAACAAATGTGGTGAAACTAAATTTATATTCTGGATACGAACCACACGGCAGACGTGTGATGTGCAGAGATCTTCTCCCAGTTGGTACGTTCCTTTTTGTTTTGTTGGTGGTTTTCTTTGCTGCACAGGAACGTTTTAGTTTGATGTGGTCCCACACGGTTATTTTTGCTTTTGGTATCAATTCCAGATAACCATTTCCAAGACCAAGGTCAAGAAGCTTCCTGCCTATGGTTTTTTTTTTTTTCCCCCTAAGAGTTTTATGCTTTTAAGTCTAACATTCAAGTCTTTAACGTATTTTGGGTTAATTTTTGTGTGTGGTGTAAGAGAGTGGCCCAGTTTCATTCTTTCACATGTTGTTGTCCACTTTTCCCAGCACCATTTACTGAAGAGGCTGTCCTTTCCCGTTATGTATTCTTGGCCCCTTCATCATAAATTAATTGACCACATATGCATGGGTTTATTGCTGGGGTCCCTGTTCTGGTCCATCGATCTATGTGTTTATGTCAATACCACAGTGTTTTGATTACTATAGCTTTGTAATATAGTTTAAAGTTAGAAAGTGAAAATTTTCCCTATTATGTTATGCGTACCTCAATATTCAGAACACTTGTGTACTAAATTTCTGTCACCGGGATTCAGGAACCTACAAAGTAAGTATATTCTGTGTTTTTCTTTTATTTGTGTTACGTGTTTTTAAGAGGAAGCAAAAATCCTTTGTATCTGTTCAAGAAAAATTCATTTCCTCTCCCTGATGGGGATGGGGGACAGCAACAGTGACGTGGCTCTGTCTCCACTAGGAGAGCTTTTCTCTGAAGAATGTGGAAGAGGGGAGAATCTCCATGACCTGAGGTCTCTGGGGTTATCTGTAGCTGGGGAAGGTGGCTTTACTGCTTCAAAGCTTACTTTGTTGATGGGCTGGTGATTGTAGCCAGGGCCTTTCTCTGTCCCCATTCTGGGCCCCCAAACATTACCCTTTTTGCTAGACTGGTAAACTGGAGCCGGACACAACTGGGACAGACGCTAGGCTCAGGTGTGCACATCTCCAGAAATAAGTCCTATACTGGGGAACATTCCTCCTAGTTACCTTACCGCATGGGGGCTGGCTTGCCGTGATTGGCATTTGTGGCCGTAACTAGTTCGTATCCGTCACGTGACCTGCTCTTTCCTTTCTCAGAGGACCTACCGAGCCATGTACGATTACAGCGCCCAGGACGAAGACGAAGTCTCCTTCAGGGACGGCGACTACATCGTCAACGTGCAGCCCATCGACGACGGCTGGATGTACGGCACGGTGCAGAGAACTGGGAAAACGGGGATGCTCCCGGCGAATTACATCGAGTTTGTTAATTAATTATCTCCCCTTGTCTTTGAGCTTTATTCTAATGTATACTAGACCTAATCTTTTTAAAGGCTAGAAGATACTTTTAAGACAACTTGGCAGTTATTTTACAATAATCTCTCTCTACTTTGACAATTAGACACGCAGGTACCAGGAAGAGGGAATGACTTCTGGGCTGAAAACAGCAGCATTTTCAGGAATTGCTGTAAACAAAATCGTTAGGTCTGGAGACCCTGGTGCTGCTAACCGTGTTAATGGTTTCCTTTGACTGGCTTTCGAACACTGCTGGGAAATGTATTTTTGTAGACTTTAATAGAGATGTTGAGTGTCCCTTAAATGTAACAAGTCTCTGAAACTTCTTAGCTGTCACTTTGGAACCACCAGAAGCTGATTCTCTTAATTCAGTAACACGGCCAATGGTTTAAAAACAGTTAGCTTTTGAGTCATTGGGGAATTTCCAATTCAAGTGAAAATTGCCCAATATAATAAACCTAAGCAGTGGCAGAATGGCAGTTTGGTTACAATTATACTGACTGGTGGCCTTAGGGACCTAGAAACTTCTACCAAACAGACATTTCCTTGTTCCCTAGGCTGACTTGGGTCTATTTATTTCTCATTTGTATCAAGGGATACCCTTCTCTCCACTTACATCCTGTGGGCCCGAGTCTACGCTTGACTGCACAGAATGTCAGGACCAAATGATGTCACAGCTACTCCGCAAAGGGCAAAGTTTAAAGTCATCGCTGTTATTTCCCTAGTAGCTTTTACCCTGCTGCATGTCACGTAGGTTCAAGCTCTGTAACATAGGCAGCCGCACTGCCCGTCCCTGTTATGAAAACAAAAACCGTGGCTGATAACCTCACAGCCCCTCCCTCTAGCGGCCAGCTCATCAGAAAAACATCTTTTGAAAAGTTGCTTGAGATCCTCTTGCTGTCCTGCACTCTAGTTTCGAAGGATTTACACCTTTAGGAAATAGACGTCTACTCTAGCACATAAGTGGTTTAGGTGTTTACTGAACAACTTTCATTAACTTAATGCCGCCGTTGATTGAAAAGGAAAGAAAACGGACTAGGAGCCAGTGATGACGCGGTGTACTAGAGGCGACACATGAGCAAAAAGTCCCCCCCTCCACACCGAGATGAGCCGGTTTCCTATTTTGGAAAACGGCATTCAGATCTGGGAATGGAAATCTAGCCACCGAAACCGCTTAGACTTGGAAAGACTTCCCTTCCACTTTCTTCCGGTTTTTCTTTTCTAAACCACATTCAGGGGGTAAGGTGAAATTGCCAACCGAGATTTTAGGTATAGGCCCAAGAGGTTGTCCACTGAAAAAAGCAACTGTTGTCCTGTCTCGAATTTGAAATGAGAGACCTTGCAGGCTCTTTCTGGACTCACAGCCATGCTACACCCCTTGCTGGTGGCTCATGAAGGTTCGCCTGTGGTCCACAGTCTAGATCACTGGAGAAATGAACGTCCATCAGCGACTCTGTGTTTTTCTGATGGGTTCAGACGTGCAAGAGGGTAGTGTTTTTGGAGGTCTGGCTCTACAGACTCACTCTACAGTGATGAAGCTGGAAAAGCCAAGTCACAGAAATATGGTGAAATGTATGGATCTTGGGGATATCTCCCTTCTATAGTATATGCAAAGAAATTAACAAAACATCCTATAAAGTACCTTTTTTTTTTGAAGTGTTTAGGAGTCCAAAACCAAATGCTAACTCATTTATACTTTTTGAAAAGTTAGCACATACTTTTGAAAATTGATAGTTTCATTCAATCCGGCTAAAAGAGCAAATAAAACTTTGTTACACTCGAGCTGCATCTGTAAGACATTCACCGAAAAAGAAAAGACAGGAATTTGGGTAAAAAAAAACTAGACAGTCTTTTTGAGGGGGTTTCACAGATTACTACATAACCAACTGGACTGATTTTTTCTATCAGTGAAATGGTCGGTCATGATTAAATCGACCCCATTCGTGTTTTGATCGTCTCGTAGGCAAACCGACAAAGACAAGCTGAAATTGAAACATTCTTACAAAAATTTCTGTGCTAAAACCTAGGGCAATGAACTTGCTCGATTTACTTATATTTCCCCCAGACAAGTCCACTTTTTGTGAAGTCGTTGATGACATCTGCAGACTAAGTGTGGGACGGGTACAGTTTTTGAGAAATAGCACATTTGAACAGCAGCAGACTTGACATGATGCTTATAATTTTGAGAAAATACCGTAAGGCAGCAGTTTGATGCTCCACGGTCATTCTCATCCACTAATTTCAAAATCAGATTCATGGAATGTAGAAGTCAATAATTATTAGGGGAATAATTCTCCTAAGATTGGAAGCTTCCCATAATGTTTGCACAGCGGGATGTTTCTGCTCCCAGCCTCTAGGAATCAAGGCCTGCTCAGAATTTAACTAGAGAGCAGTTACTCTACCATAAAGACTGAGGGAGACCGAGATGTCATGTGCTCCTGACACCATAACTTGATAATGTCACTGTTACCTAAACTTGTCAGGATATTGAGCATCTCGGCAGAAATACAGGAAACATACATGTATAATACCAAAGTGCTATTTTTACAGGATCATTTTTCAAAACTACATTCTCGAACAGGGGCTCCACTTTGCACGCGCCTCCCCCCTTCAATTTGGTGACCCGTATCTCATACATAACGCTGGCAGCGAAAGAAGGGTTGGAAAAAAAATCCGTCTTTTACAAATCAAGTTAAAGGAGACTGGGAAATGTTCAAGCACAGGGAGCATGCACTTGATTTTCTGAATCTGATGCATTCTCAAGCCTGATAAAAAGCACAAAGGAGCAGGTTGATACGTGCGTATAAGGTTCCCAAAACACAACTCCACGTGGATCCTGTCTCTCTTGAGAAAAGCAGAGCCAACAGGATAGAGGACCTCTGGTGTCAGTTTTTGTAGCAAGCGTTTTTACGAATTCTCGTTCTCTAGGGAGGATTTCTATTTCTCACCTGTGGCAAAACAAATTTCTTCACACCTTCTTGTCCTCGTTTACACATCCGCAGCGTAGCCCAGTTTAAAATTTGTATCTGGTTGTCAGATCCCCGCGTGGTCCCTGCCTGTTCCTCAGGCTTCCCCCACCTCCAGAGACCACACAGGAATTTGCCAGCACAATTTCTCCGGGCACCTTGTGTGAACATGGAGGAGGTTGGACTGGCCCCTCTCTTGCCAAAGAGCTTGGTTCTTTGCTCGAAGATGATGGAGATGTGGTGTTGGCAGGCCGCCCGCGGTCTTTCTCCCCCGTCATCTCCCCGTCGGGCTTGATGACGCTGCGGGAAGGCGGGAACCAGACTTTTCTCGAACAGTGAAGTTCAGGAGGTACATACATCTCTTTTTCAGGTGCGTCCATGTGCAGCGAAATGTTTTTAATGAAAAGATAAAGAAAACGTGTGTGATCCTTTAATAACACATCCCCTATATAAAGTGGATGGAGTTTATACCAAAATTATAATATAGATATATTTTAAAAAGGTGCCTTTTTGATTGCCCTTGTTAATCCATGATGGTCTTGGAAAGAAAACCAAGCAAGCAAGCAAACTTCTATCTATTCTATAGTAATATTTTATTATACACGACTGGTATTTTTGTGGTGGAGGAGTGAGACGCTCCTGACAGATCCGGAAGGTGGTAACCGATTGTATTTTACCTGTAAAGGTTTAGAACTTTAGAAAACACTGACTTTCCCCATCTATTTCTGAAAGGTTCTTTGTGGATTTATATATATAGTCAGGATGCATAAACATTAACTTCAGGCCTGAGACTTAAAATACCTATTGTAAGATAGAAGCATTATGTTATGAGGCTGAATTCATTGCAGAAGATGAGATTCACTTCATAAATGTCATTATACCTTAGCTATTTGCTTCTGATAATCTAAAAGTGGCTAGAGCATGCATGTTCTGGGTAACGTGACTCCGAGGCGAGAAAGCTTCAGTGAAGCCAGGAACAACGCGAACTCAGTTAAGAATGCTAAAACGGAAGTCTTTTTCTGAAGTATTCCATGGCCCTTGGCAGCTGTCAACTGTTCATTAAAAAAAAAAAAAAAAAAAAAAAAAAAAATCAGGACATTGTATGATGCTTGTGTGGCTGTTGTTTCACGATGTCTAGACCGCTGGAGTCCACAAGCCTGGAAGGATCCCCAGGGCAGACTTCTCCCCAGCTGTCCATATCACTTCAGTATAGCCATGGGATTCAGATGCTTTTTGTGTTTGCTACACGGTGTCCCGTTCGCATAGTACACGCTTCTTTGTAATCCAGTTGCTGTAAAGAATGATTTGCTTTGAAGGTAAAGAGAAAACCGCATCACAGTCCCATTTCTTCGGTGTCCATACAATGAATGGCGGAGCCTTTAGAGGCAGCACCAGACCTGTGGCAGGCGTGGTGTGGACACGTTGGCCTTTGACCTGTGATGGCAATAGAGAACTAAACCAATGTGCAGTTTGGATTCTGTGCGCTCCAAAAATGTGCAGTTGTGGTGGATGATTCATTTGCAAGGTTGTGCTAACTTTGAGAGCAGACGGTTTGGGTGGAAACGATGTTTTTTGAAATGAAGGGGCTTATAGAATGATACGATGTTATGAACATAATTTGGCTTTTGTTATGCAAATTAACACCAGCTATTAAAATATATTTTAGTAGAAATGCTTTAATTCATGTTTTTTTCCTCTACACTGTGAATCTTTAAGCCTTGGTGGACTAGAGCAACATCGTGCTGCCCAAAGGACTAACCTATGCAAACTAGTTCACATTTTAGTGGATGTCACAGTAATTGTGTACTAAGACATTATTTCCCCCGGGATAATGTACAACGGCACTGAAATAACACCTTAAGCCGAGCATCATGTATGTTTAGTATAGTCACTCACAAACCCTTCAAGGCTACTATAATCATTAGTAGTGGTATTTGTTGAAAAAGCAAATCGCCGATTGATCTATTAAATCTCCTTGAACGATGTCAGAACAAGAATGACAGGTGGATGTGTCGGCCATGGCTTCAATGTGGTCACTGCAGATGTTCTGTGATACAACTGTGTTCGGATGCACTCTCTTCAGGGTATTATTATTCTGTGTCTTCTTTCTGTATTTGTAAGACATTACAACGCTTTAATTTCCTATCTCTACACATTCGGTTTGCTTAAATAAATGCAGGATATAACAAAATGGTTCTACTTCTTGGTTCTCACCTTGGTCTCTTGGTGCTTGGGTCGTTGCTGCTACCCCGGGAATTAGGTTTACCGTGACAACTTACATTAAATCACACCGTAGTTACCTGCTGGCTTCAGTGCACTTCCATTAGAGAGTCATTCAAAACGTGTCTTCCTCCCCCAAATAAACACAGTTTTAAATGATAATAATCTTATGCTTTTTCCGGCTCAGTATCTGAGTTTATATCAAAGCACCAGAATAGGACAGCATTGTAGTTCACTTCTTTCAAGATTAAATTCCTCATATGTTCTCAATGGTAGAATTTTAATTTTCTTGTGTTAGCAAGATGAAAGGAACAGCTCGGAGCAAAGCACAGAAAATGCACAAATCGAGTACATGAAACAGGGAGTTGCTCTGATTTCTCAGCTAAGAACGGCTCATTTATCATAGCACATAATTGCTTTTTTCCCCCTAAATTTCCCCTAGTTGGAAAAAGCGAGTTAGTCCCTGTTTGTACCCTCCTAGGAATCTACCGGGACTAGGATCTTAGCTTTACTATATTATTTTGTAAAAGTTCCTCTTTCATGGTGCATAAACCCTCCTAATTGTAAACTGATAAACAGTATGGATGACACATTTAGAACACTGACTCACAGAATAAACAAGTCTTCCTGACCTTGAGCTTTTGTTTTTCATATTCCAAAAGTATCAAATGAATATTTGTACGATATTAATCATCCAATGTGCTGATGATATTTCAAATTACAGAACAGATTATTTATTCACTTGACGAATTTACTTATTTTTTTTCCCTCTGTGATAATAAATTTATTCCTTATAACCCAAGCCACAGAGTAATGAATAACTTAGCAGGATTTTTTTTTTTTTCCCGAACTAAACTAATTTGGATTTAGGATATATCATGCTTATAATTTTATTAACTTAAACATTGTGACATCAGTGTTCTAGGTAATTGAGATCTACGTGACCACGAGAAGGCGACCAAAATAATTTTTTTTGCAAAAATACTCGGACATAACAAATTAAAAAGTAGATAGAAGGAAAGTTTTGTTCTTTTCTTTATTGTGATCTTCTTCTCCTACACAGGGGGATTGAATAAGAGTTTTGTGGTGGCAGAAAACTGGATATGGGCCAAGTTTGAACTACTTTCTGCAGTTCTAAGCAAAATTCTCAGGGCTTTGTCTATTATATTTGTATTTGGGAACAGCAGACTTATGAAAAACAGAATGAGAAAACAGAGTTAAAGGGTACAAAGTCAATATGAGAACAAAGGACCTAGTTACTGATTTTGTATTTATACCATGGCATTTGATCTTTAACACTTTTCTACTTTTTTTTTTTTTTTTTTAATAAGTAGCAAACATGAAAGAGAATAGTAGACTGAAACAGAGAAATGCACTTGAGAGAGTAAGGAATTTTCCTGCGGCCCAAATCTAGTTATTAGATTGTTCTTTAAATGAATTAGTTTCTGGTTCTTAGCCCAGGTTTTCCAGAGGGCCGCTATCCAAGACCACGGTGGCCCAAATTAATTTTTGTTATCTCGTGTCATCTCACCATCCTGATCACGGCTGATTGGGTCTAGGTGACCAACTCATAGGCTGCCTGGGAGCCCTGAATGGGGACTGCACAAGAACTTGGTCCAACAGGGATGGTGGTGACTGATCCTGTCCAGTTCTCTCTGACAAGACCGAGTTCACGACATAGAGCAAGTTGGCTAACTGGTTGTATTACAAAGTTAAAAGGTGAAAAGAAGGAAGTCAGGAGTAAACCTATGCGTTGAGTAAGCAGGAGTCATGAGTAAGTAAAGTCACGAAGTGGGGGAAATGTATTGAGAGTAGACAGAGGAAAAAGTTAAGGTCAGTAGTGACATATGGCATATGATAGAGCCATAAAGAGACAGGAAGAAACTTGATTCTTGTTAATAGGTGGTGCCCACCATTCAGGAGCCCCAAATCTTGCTGCAGAGGGTGACACTTGGTGTCACATGCCCGAGGCTCGGTCCTGCTGCCACTGTGAGGCCACCTTCTCTTACCTGGACAAGGAACAAATTTCATGAACGATGGAAAGATATGCACGATGTCCCCCACCACGAAACACTGAATGATAGAAGTGACTGGAATGCCAATTACATTATTACAGTTCAAACGTTCCCAGGTTGTCTTAAGTAATTTTCTTTTGTTTTCTTTTGTGATATGTTCTACTCTATTTATCCTATTGAAAATCACTTTAGTTAGAAATTGTTTCCCGGGGTCCTAGGAAGGGTGTCCATAGTTGATATCAAATGCATTTAACTGCAGCCAGTGTGTATGTGCAAAGAAGGGCTTGGAGGTTTAAGAGGAATGTTCTCGCTGATTTCTGTGTTTGGCAAAGAAGAAGGGAGTAAATGGGGCCACTTTAGAGAGAGACATTGGCACTGGTGCTCCAGGGATGAGGGCGTAGTTGTTTTCTGCAGAGCTTTCATAAATACCCAATTCGAGGTGGGTTTTGGGAGTGTAGAGTTTATCACGTTCACCTAATAGAAATACCTACTTCTGGTTTTCCTCAGTGACAGCTGTTTAAGGCGGATGAAGCAGTAACTGTGATTTATATATTTAGCCTCTATTGATTTAGTGTTTATGTGCTCTAAGGAACAGAACACAGAACTTTCCTCCTATAGCTTATGAACTGGTAGGGGAGGCTGGCATTAAACGACCAAGGATACACATTTATACACTCGTATATACTTGCGTATACTTAGATAATTGCCCGATTGCACTGTAAGAGATGCTGTGAAAGGGAAGCCTAGTGTGCCCCGAGTTCTTGCAGCTGGGCAGGGGTGAGCTGTGGACCCATGGGGAGGGGGTGGGGGGCTTTCCTGAGCAGCTGCTGTGGGAACTGAGTGCTGGAAGCTATGCTGGCAATGGTCTCTGTCCATCCAAGCATTAGACGTGGGGGGATATTTTATTGCGGGCAGCTTGCAATAGAAATGCTACAGTCTCCGGCCAATTTTTAATTTAAGCAGCAATGGCAGCTTTGTAATTTTAATAAAGTGAGATTCTTTGTGGACAAAAGTCAGGGCATGCACCATGCATGAATAGAAGGTACTGCCCTTCTATTATTCTGAGTAAGATTTTTTTAGGGGCGCCTGAGTGGCTCAGTCGGTTAAGCAGCCAACTCTTGGTTTTGGCTCAGGTCACGATCTCACGGTTTCGTGGGTTTGAGCCCCACATCAGGCTCTGTGCTGACAGTGCAGAGCCTGCTTGGGATTCTCTCTCTCCCTCTCTCTCTCTCTGCCCCGTCCCCACTCGTGCTGTCTCTGTCTCAAAATAAATAAACTTAAAAAAAATTTAAGATTTTTTTTTTATGCTAAAAAAAAATTGAGCAGGTTGCAAAGAGTTAATTATATATGCAAAGTTGTACAGATGTGGAATACTTCACTTCCTTTTTGGACAACTGGTTATTACATAGGCTTTCCTGTGTCTTCCTCTCTGAATGTTTTTGAAAAGCATGTGTTTACTGGAGTTTATTTTCATACAGTCTGCAGCAGAACCATTGATTAAAATGCTGTTTATTCTCTCCCTTTTTAGATTTCACAGATTTGGGAGTTGTCATTTCCATCTAATATGTGATATGAGTTAGATTTGCTACATTAACCAGGCAACATAGGGAAAAATTATTCACAATGCAAGGAAGTTGTTGGTAATTATTTATAATAAGTCCTTGCTCTGAGGTAAATCATAGCTGTGCATATGGAATTCTAGCAAGAATATTGAACCTTTGCCTCCTTTAAAAGTCAGACGGTATGTTTGCACTTTATCTTGGGTACCTTTGCCCCATTTAAATTAACGAATGATGATAGTTTGGATGTATTTGGTTCCCTTAATCCATGCCTAATAAAAAAGCTTGTTGTGGGAGCATTCCTTGATATACACAAGTATCTCCTGGCTTCATATACATCTTTTTGAAGGAAATTTTTTGAGTTTTTTCTTTTTAAGTTTATTTTGGGAGAGCGTGAGACAGCATGAGGAGCGGGGGAGCAGACAGAGAGGGAGAGGAACAGAATCCCAGGGGGACTCTGCACTGTTACCACAGGGTCAGACCTGGGTCTCGATCTCATGAACCATGAAATCATGACCTGTTCAGAAATCAAGAGTTGGACACTTAGGCGACTGAGCCACCCAGGGCACCTTAAGAAATGTTTTGACTTTCAAGTCAGTGCCACCAAGGGATTTCTGGACCTCTGTATCTTTTTGCTGGATTACTTTTTTTTTTTTTCCCAAGAAGGAAATTCTGATATGAGCCAACTACAGCGTTATATTTGTATTGTAATGACACATGGTTTCTTTTGTCTAAAACCATATTCCCACTGGTTTGCATTCATTTTAGTGGGGTTGGGAGAAGAGGTGCCTGAAAACCCAATGGGATTAACTTATTTTGTGTGACCCACCCGCGAAGTCTCCTCTCAGCTGTGTCTGAGTGCCAGCCCCCAGTGGGCCAGGCAATGTGACTCCTGTCTGCCCGCGGCCACCCTCCCCCTGGAAGAACAAGGGACAGGCATAGGGAGATGTTTTCGTTTTCTGTGATTTATGTCTTGGAACGTGGGGGAAGACGATGGGCTCCAATAATGATTTTATTTTCAAAGCAGGCAAATAAAAAAAAAAAATGTTTATGGTAGGAGAACAATAATCATGTGCCAGCCTCTTAGTTTCATGGAAAGGTTTCATGTTTGAAACACACTGAAACATTTTCAGAACTTGGAAGGGGACTTCTGGTCTTGATATACATTACGTGATCATGACTGAGGCCCGAAAATGGTAGTTTCGTGATATATAACCCTTGGGCAGTTGACAGATTCAATTTAATTATATTTATGCACAGATCTAGATTATGATGGACTGGGCGGATGGGGTTCTCATCTTTCAAAATTATGTCAGTGACAGGAAGTAGAATGTCCCCGTTTATCCTTTCTCGCCTTTGCATGTCACGTCCACAAAATAATGCTGCGTGCAGTTGTGTGGCTTTCCCTTTATTTTGGAAAGCGAGATTCAGAACGCATCTGGAAAATGCTGAAAATTGGCCTCGTGTGAGTACCGGTTGGGATATGTTCTTGGAACGTAGGATGGTGTGATGGCCCAGCTTTTTTATGGATTTTTTTTTTTTTTTTTTTTTAAATCTGAGAAAGTTGTGTTCACCTGAGGGGAGCAAATAGGTTCTGCATCCTGTTGAGTTCGGGTACTGTCGCATTCCTGAACTGGACGGGTCCTGACCTTCCACGCATGTTCCCCTGAGACTCGGGGACTTTCAGGGGAGCAGAGGTGTTTAGTCTGACCCCCTCCCCGCCCCGCCCCACCTTCAGAAAGGCATGGCATGGTTGTCTCCTTTGAAAGACCAGAAGAGCAGGGCGTGAGAAAATTGGTGACTGTTGAAACCAAATGGCACGTGGTTTGAAGGGTGGATAAATACACAGCTCCTCTGTCGTCTGTCCCTGGGTCCCTCCTGTCACACTGCTTTTCTTGAGGTACTCTCCATCTGCTTAAAACGGGGAGCAGGAGGATGAGCACATATCTTCACTTGCCCCCTCTTGGTCCTTTAATGTCCCAGGAAGGTCTCTGCGGCCCGGCTGCGAGCCCCGAGGAGCGTGATCCCCGGCAGTGGCCGACTCTGATCACCCCGACCAGGCCAGGACGCTTGGAGTAGCGGAAGTGATGATGGTGTGCGGACGGTCATATCCTGCAGCTGTGAAGGAAGATCAAAGGGGACCAGGGTCTTCTGACTGATACGTGCTTCTGTTCCAAGGCCCGCCTTTCCTTCTCCCGAGAAGTAGGGTCCATTCAGCTGCCATCGGGTCCACACGCGAGCCTCTTGTACTGTGGGGTGGTTAGACCATCTGAGGATTCCCACTCAGTTGGTTTTTAAATGCCATTTCAACAAACATTTAAAAAGGTTTTTTTTTTTAATGTTTATTTTTGGGAGGGAGGAAGAAAGAGAGTGTGTGTGAGCAAGCAGGGGAGGGACTGAGAGAGAGGGAGGGAGGCAGGAGATATTTGCTGAGAGCTGAAAGCCCGATGTGGGGCTTCAACTCAAGTGCTGAGAATCCGATGTGGGGCTTGAACTCACGAACCATGAGATCATGACCTGAACCGAAGTCTGACACTTAACCCACTGAGCCACCCAGGTGCCCCAACAAACATTTTTTTAATACATAATGCGTGCCCCCTGCCCCCCACCTTGCAATGGCCGCGGGGTTCAGACTTGCACCAATAAGATGGGCTTGGGGCTCACTGTGACAAAGCACCCCCTTCCCAGTTGTGTGTGTTCCTGTTTTCCCCTTTCTTTTCTTTTCCTTTTCTACCCCATCCCTCTGTCTCCTGTTTCTAAAAGAATGTATTGCTTCTCTACTTAAAAAAGTGACCCATGTCAACTGGAGAAAAAGTGACTTACAAACTCACTATCCAAAATTATTGGTGTTCACATGCATCTTTGCAGAAGACTTTTTTATACGTATGCATCTATTTTTGACAATAACTGTCTTACAGATGATTTTATGCAATGTGGTATAATGAAAATTTTTTATCTTTAAGTACGTTTTTGAAACTATCATATCGATGAATTGTTATTTGTTTAGGACGTTTAGGTTGTTTCCCCATTTTCATGTTGTGGTTTCCATTATTACTTTCTTCAGTTAAATTGCTCAAAACGGAATGGTGGGGACAAAAGGAACCTATAGTTTTTAAGGCTTTTAATAAATGTTGTTTTTTGGTCACTCAGCAAGGTTTACCAATTTAGATACCAACCATGCGTGGATTGTGTCTTTTATACCTTTTCACTTCTGTAATTGTGAGTGAGGTTGAACATTTTTCTTCACATGCTCACCGGCCATTTGCAGTTCATTTCTCCTCTAACTTCCTGGTCTTCTATTTCATTGCCTGGGATATTCAGCTTTTGGTTATGTTTCGTTTTGGGGTCTTTTTCTTTAACTTTTGATGTTGCTCTCCAGAAAGTTGCTAGTAATTTACATTCCTCGCAACAGTTTGTCTGTTTCATTGAACCCTTTCTGACCCAGGACGCCATTGTTTGTTTTCATTTTTGCGAGCACCCCTTTTCCTTACAGAAACCGCTTTACGTCTGGTGCATGTTAATGCCATCGTTTTTACATATACAATTGTGTGTGTTAAAACCTCACAGACAGTACACAGACCAGAGAGAGAGGCAGAGAGAAGAGAAGGGGTGGGGGGAGAGGGAGTTTTCCAGGCGAGAATGGGAGAAGGGTGACGTGGAGACTGTGTCCGTAAGTTTTGAAGACTGGCTAAGTCAAGGGAAGTACAAATAGAAAGGAAACAGACTGCGGAACTATCTCACTTTGCTAGGTGGCCCCTGGTGGCTTCCATGATAGGCATTAATTTTCTTATACTTCTGGAGCCTAGAAGTCCAAGATCCAGATGTGAGCAGGACGGTTTCTTCGGAATCTTCGCTTCTCAGCTTACAGATGACCCTCTTCCCCTTGTGCCTTCACGTGGTCTCCTCTCTGTGCCCGATCTGTGTCCAAATTTCCTCTTCTTGTAAGGATAGCAGCCTTACTGGATTAAGGCCCGTCCTTATCACCTCATTTAACCTAACTACTTCTTTCCTATCTCCAAATACAGTCACATTCTGAGGTACCGAGAATTAGGACTATGACGTATGAATTTTGGGGGGACCCAGGGTAGCCCGGCATGAATGAAAAAATATTTGCTTGTGGGCAGCCAGACACAATCAGATGTAGCTTGGAAGGAGCTGAGTTTACTTTTTTATTTTTATTTGGAAAGAGTTGAGTTTATTTTTTTTATCTTTATTTTTAAAAATGTATTTATTTTGAGAGAGACAGAGAGAGAAGGAATCTTAAGCAGGCTCCACGCTGTTTGAGGAGCTCGACACGGGGCTTGAACTCACGCACTGTGAGACCGTGGTTTGAGCTGATATTAAGAGTTGGATAGCTTAACTGATGGAGGCACCCAGGTGCCCCAGGAGTTGAGTTTAGATAGCTTTAATAAAGGAGGGACTGTCTGAGTGCCCACAGAAGGCATCTGAAAGATGAAGAAACCAGGAACCACGAAGGCGAGGTGATTGGCCAAAAGTCACACAGCGAGTCAGTTGCAGAGCAAGGACAGGAGCCTAAGAGCTACCATTCCTTCTCTTGTGGTTCTGTTGTGTCACACTGCCTCACGAAGCTGGGCTCGGCAGCAAGGCTGTGCCCTGGGTCTTTCCTCTGATCCAACCCTTGGCAGTGATCTTGAGACAAGCAATCTACTGCTACACACCCTGAATCACTGCTATTTAATTACACTCTACAGAGGGATGGTTTTCTAGACAGCCCGCCTGCAGGCCTCTCTCCTCTATCAGGTTCACGTCAATGTAGCTGGATCAGTTTCCTTTTACACCCACTCTGGAACCCACCACCCGCTGTACTGGAGGAGTCTGATTACTATATTAAAGCAATATAGGGGTACAATCTCCCTGCCCTACATCCCTCACCTTTTCCCCACCTTGACAGTCTTCTAAGACCCACCCTTGTCACCTCCATGCGTACCTGGTTATGGTCACAGGATGTTGCACTGAAGCTTGTATTTTCTCCCCCACATATTTTATTCCCATCGCGTTGTTGTAAGTTATTCTAGAAGCCCTATCTACCAGGAGGCGGGGGACTGAGATTGCACAACAGGATGGTCCCCTGCATCATTCATTATTGGATCCTCTCTCTACCTGACTATTGTGTTAGTCACCGAGTCAGTGTTGAGCAGTGCAGAAATACAGTCCCTAATTGCCCCCAAACAATATGTCTTGCTTTCAATTTTTTTTTTAATCCACCCTTTCCTGAGACAGGAAAATTTTCTACAGAGCTAGAACCATATAGCACATAATAAGAAAATACAACAACGTAATAAGGACACAGAGCATTCTTTTGTGTCAACACTGATGATAAACTTGTTTTCCTTGTCTAAGCTTTCCTCTCACCTTAATCAGATTGTTTCCAGGATGCCAGACTGCTGGCTGACCATGAACTTGTGGAGATGGCTTATTCTGGTGGAGGGATACCAAAGAAGAGTAGCCGTCTTGGTGGGCAGACTTATAGGGTGCAGAATGGGCCCACCTTTAGCTTCCTGGAGCCTCCCTCGCATTTCCTAAGCCTTCCTGAGTTTCTTTGTTCATGGGAGATAAGTTTTCCCTTTTAAGCATTTTCTCATGGTAGGTGCTTAATAAATGGCAACAGAGACCTCAAATGGCCTCCTGTGAGGGACACCCTTATCAATTGTTATAAAAGAGAACTCACTATGGGGCCATTGAGCAGCTGGGAGTGAAGGATTAGTGCAAATCCACATGCTCAATAAGAACAGATTATTAATTGAGTGCTAATTGAGTATAAGGGAATGATGATGTTAAGACTTCCGGGTATGGGACACCTGGGTGGCTCAGTCGGTTAAGCGTCTCTTGGTTTCGGCTCAGGTCATGATCTCACGGTTTGTGAGTTCAAGCCTCATGTTGTGGGATTCTCTCTCCCTCTCTCTCTCTGTCCCTCCCCCACTCACCCTCTCTCCTCTTTGTCTCAAAATAACTATATGAACTTAAAAAAATAAAAAGACTTTCTGGGTATGTAAGTTAAGAGAGGACCTAGACAGAGTAAATCACGTTACTTTTAAAATATTTAGATATTTACACAAATATGTTCTAATTAAACCGATAGAGCTGGCATATTTTTACATACGGTGTTTTGTAAATGACCATTCCCAATAGTAATTTCAGAAGAAGAGTAGTGATATATGGTGACCTTTAAAAATGCATAACTGATTGAATCACTGGTAGTTAAACACTAATAGATTTAATTACATGAAAGTGCCACGAGAGGGCAGCTGTGCACTGTTTCTGAATAGCTTTTGCTACAGTGGATTAGGCTAAAATTGAATATATGAATAATCAGTGTGATAGGCAATTGTCTCTCATAAACTCCTTATTATCTAGATATAATAAAATTATTTTATTTAGAAACAAGTGAATTTTTTATACCACTTAAGTCCTTATTGGAAAATAAAAGTTGACAAATGGTAATTTAATTAACATCCTACTGATTAACCATAGTTCCCACGTTTACACAGAACTTTCTGGTGATCCTACAGTGAGGTAAGAGAATGGGTGGAGTTGCTCATTAATTAGGGATATTCTGGTCCCCACGGAAGCGTATGTGTTGGAATGAAACCTGTGTCCCATGCATCAGAGCTTAACAATCCTGTGGAGTGGGACAGAAATGTCTCAGCTGCTATGTCTTCACACAGGTCCTGGAAGACGGTTTACTTCTGGCACCTTTGGTTGCCATCCTTTGGACCCCTAGCAGTAAATATTCTGCGTGAAACCTAGGGTCTCCTGCCGGAGAAGTAGTGTGAGTTCTATGAGTGGGTTCCATCCTGGGAGTCAAGCTGGGCACTAGAATAAGGAACCCAGAGCCAAGGGGGTCCTAGGGATGCCTAATGTTCCGGGTCTGAATCACATGTAGCTTAAGGGTCTTGGGCAGTTGCATGGGGACAGAGAGAGCTCTGTCTCGCCTCAGGTGTGGACTGGAGGTGTAATGGATTGTCCGGGCTTTGGCAAAGATGACTTTGGTTTTGGGAGGGCACATCTGCTTTGTGAAGATGGGTAGCTACAAAGCTTGCAGAGCTGTCACTAAAGTGAGTGTAGATCTATCATTATTATTTAAATCATTTCAACAAACGTTCATCAGTGGTCGGCATATGGCAAGATCCAGTTCACGGTAGGTGCAAAGAAGCCACAGAGGGTCTTCTGACAAGAACTGAATTGCTCAGGGAGGGTGTGGGGTAGGATGGGATGCGGTTTAAGCATGTCGGTCATGGGACGCAGTCTGTCCTCAGAGAGCAGGAACTGTGGCCATGGGGTCAGTAGTTTGTGCTGCAGTGCATGCTGGTTTGACAAGTTCACGGTGATATCAGCAGAGTCTGGGAGAGGCTGCCTGAGACACAGGCACCCAGCGTGTGTGACTTCATGATGACAAAGCACAGTGGAACCAATACGAGCAGCAAGAGCAGGGCAGGCCAGAGGGTGGCCTGGCGTAAAGGCTCGAGACCTGGCTGTAGGGCTGTACAACCAGAAACAACATGGCAGGTGTACGTCCTAAAGTCTCAATGCCCGTTCTGATTCAAGCATTAGGGACAAGACTGAAGTCCAGAAGTTCGAGCTGGGTATTCAGAATGAGTAGGTGCATGAGAGAAAACAGGCAGGTGACGTGGCCCTGAAATTGAGAAACCAGGAAAACACCCGGATCAGAGAGTAAACCATGCCACCATGAATCTGGATGTTGTTGCTGATCGCAAGTCAGGAGGCCCTTTGCTTTCTGTGCTGGTTGAAGCTGTGTTCCTGGTAAGGACAGGGACATCCCCACAGCTGCTGGTTCTGTTGAGTCACAGAATTCTAACAGAGTAGAACAATCTATATATAAAGGAAGTGTAGCTCGAAATGACTAGACATGGAGAGCAAGCCGTAATTCATGCCATGAGCTCATGTCTTCAGGTACAGCCAAGCCTCCTCCCAGGGTGCTGGAGGAATTCAAATACGTAATCAGGGAGTCACCTCTGGTAATCTTTAGAAAAATCATGGACAACAAGAGAGGAGTCAGAAAACTGATGACAAGTAAATGTCACAAGTTTTGAAAAGGGGTGGACTCCAGAAACTACAGACTAATAACTTTGGTCAATGTTTGGTCTAATAAGCAGCTGTCTTCTTATGAGCACTTGGAAAGGAATGTGTTGATGGCTAGAAGACAGGGAGTCACCAGGGACAAATTATGCCAAACGAATCTCATCTCCTTTTGTGAAAGCATTTTACTGAGCTATGAGATCAGGGAATAACATAGCTCTCGGGTTCCGAGGTTTTAGGACAACATTTGGCAAAATCTGTTAAGATATGACCACAAATAATATGGCAAAATACACCTAGTAGGAAAGTACTTTGGACAGCTGGGACCTGTTTCAAAATTCCGTGTTTAGAGTATCCATGTAGACGCAAGAAAAAAGAAAACAGAAATGAGGACTGCCTTCCGCATTAGTGATAATATCAGGAAGGATTTGTACTAAATTCAAGACCGATGAAAATGACAATTAGTAATCTATAACTAATTGCCTAAATGTAGGTAGAAAGACCCATTTTTTTCCTCCTCTGTTTAGTCTCTGCTGTAGAAACATAGATTCTATAAAGCTAGGAAAGCAAACATGTACCTCCTCTGTATGGGAACAGATTCTAGTCACGAGCAACAAAACCTAGGAATAATTCTAGCAACAAATAAATGGACTTATAAGAAGAAAATTATAGAACTTAGCTGAGCGATAGAAAAGAGTATGAATAAATGGTGAACCCCATTCCTGACTGGGAAAATTGACGTTGCAAATATGTTAATTCCTTCATAATTAATTATAAGTTTAATAGATCCTAACAAAATCATGAAGAATTTCTATTTTGGGACTCGACAAAAAGATTCTGTGTGCATCCAGGAAAAATAAACAGTAAGAATGGTGAAGAAAACTGTTCCTAGTGTATTCTGGAAGTTTGTGCATGATCAAGGAAACGTTAGAACCTGTGGAAAATCGAGGGGTTAATTAACAAAAAAAATTCCTTTGAAAAAATAAAGATCGAGCTTTTTTTTTTTTAATGTTTATTTATTTTTGAGAGATAGACAGAGTGCAAGTGGGGAAGGGCAGAAGAGAGAGGGAGACACAGAATCTGAAGCAGACTCCAGGCTCTGAGCTGTCAGCACAGAGCCTGATGCGGGGCTCAAACTCATGAACCTTGAGATCATGACCTGAGCCAAAGTTGGATGTTTAACAAACTAAGACACCCAGCCATCCCTTGAGGTTTTTTTTTTTTTTTTAAGTATTTATATACCAAGTAAACATCAGAATAAAGTTTAAAAGTTTTAACTAAAAGGAAGAAAATATAGATGCATATTTGATAATGTTGGAATAAGGAAGGATTGCTAAGCATATTAGAATTAGAATTAGAGATGCACATGGAAACATGAAACACAGAAGAAAGCTATTGACTTGGATGTAAACTTTTTTAAATGTCTATTTATTTTGAGAGAGAGAGAGAGAGAGAGAGAGAGAGGACAAGTAGGGGAGGGGCAGGGAGAGACAGAACCCTAAGCAGGCTCTGCACTATCAGCACGGAAACTCAGGGCTGGAACTCAAGAACTATGAGATCATGACCTAAGCTGAGATCAAGAGACGCTTAACTGACTGAGCCACCTGAGATTATCGGAGAGATACATTTATTTGTAAGAAATAGCACAGAGAGATTTTCTATGTTCACCTTACTCAGTTTTCCCCCACAGGCATACCTTGCAAAACTATAGTAAAAGATCCCAGCTATGATATTGACATTGATAAAGTCAGGACATGGAACATTTCTGGCACCACAAGGATTCCTCATGCTGCCCTTTCCTAGCCACACCTTCTTGTCTCCATCTGTAACCCCCAACAACCACTCAGTGGCACAGGCTTACAACAGTTTGACCATTCACACACTGAAGTCCTGTGGGTTGTTTTCAGGCTGTGGCTGTCATAAATAAAGCTACTATGAAAATTATATATAGGTTTTTGTGCAAATGTAAGGTTTCATTTCTTTGGGATAAATGTCCAAGAATGCAACTGCTGAGTCATAGATAGGATAGCTGCAGGGCTTGGTTTTACTAGACTGCCAAAACTGTTTTCCAGAAGGGTGGTACCATTTTACATTCCCACCAGTATCTTGTTTCTTTGCATCCTTACCACCATTTGGTGTTGTCAATATATATATATATATATATATTTTAACTTAGACATTCCGATAGATGTGTAATGGTATCTTATTGTAGTTAATTTTTTTTAAGTTTTATTTTAGAGAGAGCCTTAGTAACAGAGAGAGGCAGAGAGAGAGAGAGAGAGAGAGAGAGAGAGAGAATCTGAAGCAAGCTCCATGCTCTGTGAAGAGCCCAATGTGGGGCTCGATTCCATGACCCTGGGATCATGAGCTGAGCTGAAATCAAGGGTAGGTCGCTCAACCGACTGAGCCCCTATTCCATGGTAGTTTAAATTTGCATTTTCCGAAGGACTAATGATGTTGAACATGGTTTCATGCGATTATTTGTCATTGTTCATTTTCTTCTGTGAAATTCTTCTGTGTATGATTCTGCCCATTTTCTAGATTGTTGTTTCACTGTTGTGTCTTGAGAGTTAAAAAGAAAACCCAAACTCTGTTTTGTTTTGTTTTGTTTTTTGGTGAGTTTTATATATTTTGTACAAGTGGGTAGCTTATCTTTACATTTTCTTGTAAGGACTTTTATAGAACAAAAAGTTTTTAACTTTGGTGAAGTTCAATTTATCAATTTTTTATTTGAGGGGTCATGCTTTGGATGTCAAGTTTAAGTTAGTTACTTCTTAGATCTTGAAGATTTTCTCCTATTTGTTTTTTCTAAATGCCATCTGTAAATAGAGATAGTTTTATATCATTTTTTTCAAACTCATTTGGCCTGTTTCCTTTTCGTGTCTTCTTGCATTGGCTAGAACTTCCATTATGTTGAATAAGAATCTGATCTTATAGGGAAGAATTTGGTCTTTCTCCATTAAGTATAATGTTAGCTTTAGGGTTTTTGCCGATACTTTTTGTCAAGTTGAGCACATTCCCCTTTATTCCTATTTTTCTGAGTGTTTTACATTATGAAAGGGTGTTGAATTTTGTCATACTTTTTCTGCACCTATTGATACGATTATATGATTTTTCTTTTTTAGGCTGTTAATATTATGGATTATATTGATTCTTGCATATTGAGCCAGATTTGCATAAATCCCAATTAGTTGTCAAATATAAATTTTCTTACATATTGCTGAATTTTATTAGCTAATATATATATTTTTAAATTTTGCATTTATATTCATGCATGAGTGTTCTACAGTTTTCCTTTGTCATGCTGTCTTTCTCTGGTTGTGGTAATGGGATAATTCTAGCTTCATAAAATGAATTGGGAAGTGTTACATCTTTTTTGTTGTTGTTGAAGATACAATATACAATGGATGTTAATTCTTTGCTAAATAATTATTAGGAAAAATTGACTGATTTGAACACAAATTTTAATCAAGAGTGACCATGGAGGTAGATTAAAATGATGGGTCACCACACTCTATATTGTACTTGCTGTATTTACCAAATTTATAGAGGACTTAGACCTGAAAAAGAATTCTGCTGTTGGGAAAGTGAATATTTCATGTTTATCCCACTGAATTGAAATGCTGTACCTCAGCGTTGAATTCTGTATGTTCCAGCCACAGTGGTCTTGCTGTTCCCATCTCAGAGCCTTTCTCCTTGCTCTGCGGTCTCCCTGGAGACCAGATCTTTACATGGTTTCCTTTTAGTATCATTCAGTTCTATTCAAATAGCTCCCTGGGGAAGCCTTCCTTGGCCATCCTTTCTATGTGATCCTATCCCCACACCCCCACACCCCTGTCTGATTCTGCTTTATTTTCTTTATAGCGGTTAACAAAGTCCTGTGTTTTTTCTCTCCTTTTGTCCTTCTTTTACTTCCCTTTATCTGTCTCTCCTATCCATCCATCCATTCATCCATCTATCCATCCATCCATCCATCCATCCATCCATTTTTTATCTTCCCGTACAAATGTAGTCTTTGTGAAGGTGGGAGCATACTTTGTCTTGTTCAATAAGTTATTTCTAAAGCTTAGAACAATGCTTAGAGCATAGTAGGTGCTCAGTAAATATTTCGAACAAATGAATGGGTAATGTAATATTTCCATTTCAGTTAAAATTAGTTAGCTACTAAAATTGGAAATTATAAATTGAACTATTTTTTCCTTCCATAAACATTTTTTCCCTAGATGCTAGAGATGCCATGGTGAGGAAAACAAACCTTTTCTTCAGAGATCTTGCAGACTAGCAGAAGAATCATAAAAAATAACATAAACTATATGTATACACATCCATACATAAATTACATAAAAAATATATGTAATGACAACCTGTGTTCAGAGTCCAGAAAGATAAGCACAGATGCTTTGAGAGCACACACTAGAAGGAGCAGATCTAGCCTGGGGTGTCAAGAAGGGCTTTCCAGAGTTGAGATCTAAAATGTTAAGGAGACAAAGGTATAGGGGAGGAGACTCGGGACAGAGGAAAGAGCATGGTTAAGGCCTCAAGGTAGGAGGAGCCAGAGTGTCCACCGAAGTCCAAGAAGTACAGAGAAGGAGAGAGACTCATTAGGAAGCTGGGAAGGTTGATGGGGCCAGACCATGCGAGGCCTGGGAACCTCAGTGATGGTGTTGGTCTTTATACAAAGAGCAGCGAAAAGTTTAAAAAATTTTTCAGCCATGAAATAAGATTATTAGACTTGGGTTTTTAAAAGCCTACTCCTCCTGCTGTGTGGGGAACAAATTGGAAAGGCACAAGACTCGAGAATCTAATTAGCAGGCAATGGTCATAACCAGGTGATGTGGTCTATACTCGGCTGGTGTCAGTGGCAAGGGAAATACGAGAGAAAGGTGACATACTTTAGTTCGCCAGCCTACTGAAAACCAAAGATACGATGCAACTATTCGAAAATTGGACAACTTTTGATATAAAGGTCATTCTGCTCTTATTATGAGAACATATAGAGGAAATAAAACAGCCTTTGCTATAAAATTTTCCACCTTCAGTAATGGCAACAGCACATTCTAGATGTGTAACCTCACATAAGTTACTTAAACCCTTTGAGCCTGTTTCCCATTTATTCAATGTGTTTAGTCATACCTACTTCGTGGAGTTGTTGTAAGGTGTGATAGATATTGCTGGTTGCCCGTAAATATCTATTATCCTTTCCTTAAAGAGTAAAATAAATGTTGGCCATCAAACACAAGAATAAACCTCCTAGGTGCTTTGCAGTTAGATGTGGTCATGTGACAATGTTCTGACCAATGGGATATAAGAGAAGAATTGTGTGACAGTGTCTAAGAAGCTTCCTTAAGAGAGATCTGGCACCTTCTCTTTTCCCTTTCTCCTTTTTCTTCTCTTCCTCAATATTTCCATCTGGAAGGAATGTTTCCTCTGACCACAGAGCAAGGGCAACCCGCTAGGAATGGCAGAATTCTGAGCTGGAAGGTGCTTGATCCCTAGGAGCCCAACAAGACCCCCAAGTCTGAATATTGCTTATCTCCTTTGTTGTTTGTTGGTTTTTCTGCAAGAGAGAGAAATCAACAGAGAAAGACTTTCCCTCTTACTGGCCTTCTACCCCTGTCTTACTTGCTACATAAAGGTTAGAAGATGTTATATATATGGGATGCCCAGGACATTGTAAGCCATCCCTAAATTGTGTTTTTATGTATTTTTTTTAATGTTTATTTACTTTTGAGAGAGAGAGAGAGAGAGAGAGAGAGAGACAAAGTGTGAGTGGGGAGAGGCAGAAAGAGAGGGAGACACAGAATCCGAAACAGGCTCTAGGCCCTGAACTGTCAGCACAGAGCCCCAGGTGGGGCTTAAACTCAGGAACAATGAGATCATGACCTGAGCTCAAGTCGGATGTTTACCCGACTAAGCCACCCAGGTGCCCCACCATCCCTAAATGTTTCGTCTTCCATGCCTCTCCTACCAAAAACAACAACAACAACAAAAAAAAAACCACGCAAAACAACAGCAACAACAAAAATAAAAACAAAACAAAAAGAAAAGAGAAGAAAAGAAAAACCCTTTTAATTCTGTCCTTCATTAATAGAGAATTAAATTGTATTCTTATATTTTAGCTTTGCTTAGACTCTGGCAAACTGGAAAACATCCAGGAGAAAACGCTCAAGGAAACGAGAGGATCTGGAAACCACATCACAGGGGGAATGGTTAATGGTGTGCATTTGCTATTTTTGAACAAAGTGTGCTTATGACTAGGGTTTGGGAATCTCTGGCCAGTGGGATCCTGTGGTCCCATCTATTCTGCTGGGGTTACAACCAGATTACCCAAGACACTGCTGGGGGCTAGAGCTGGTGCACTCAACCAGGAACTCAAAGGGCCTGGTTGGAGGTGGATTTGGAGGCTGGACACTGGTCCACATGCTCACAGACCTTGCGGGAAGCAAGGTGCAGGAGGCACCTTGCATACAGGGCCCTGCGCTCTCCCGGGAACACCAAAGGCTGGCCACCCAGTGCGTAGATGATGGTTTCCTCTGGCTTCCAGGGAGTCTTGGCGTCTGTGAAGGTGTCTCAGGAGAGGTGGAGGGAGGACAAGGTGCCCCACCAGGACTGCTATGTGGATTTCCATGAGGATCCTGGGAAATACAGTTTTGGAAGCAAAAGGACTCGTGGCTTCGAGTTTTTGAAATGTTAGAAAGTTATTTTGAGGTCTTTAACCCCGAAGCAGAGACGAAGAATGAGACAACACTGCTTCCAATTCAATCTGCTCCGTCGCCTCCTCCTGAGAGTGCCACGTGTGTTTGAACTCACTTCCAACATAAACCTGGTGGACTTCAGAAAGGAGTTTGAGCAACAAGGCCTAAGTGGAGACATTGAACGTGCACACAGGCGTCCATCTGAAGGAAGCACGTAGGCTACATTCCTAAGTGCGTATCTGTGTCCACAGAAAAGGAAACTGTTCAGTGGGGAATCAGTCATATCAGTGGGTGTATGTTGATGTTGGCAGTAATGCTTTACCACAGGAATTGGAACTGCTGAAATGAGATTCACGAGGATTATTTTCAAATGGATGGCTTCTAGGTTTATTCGTGTTCAAGTGACCAATGACCCCAGGGACCCCTGTGATGACCTTATCACCTTGAGGAGCCCTTCAAGGTTTGCATAAATAGGCACGACATTCATCTGCACTGCATCCCTTGGAAAGTTCTTTTCCTTCCATCCTTCTCAACACACTCACTTATGTCTTGTGATTCATCCTGAGTGACTCGCAGTTATCAGGAGTCATGACCTTCCAGCCCCGCATGCTTTCTGCTCTGAAAGCCTGCCCCTTCCCCTTGCACACATCTGTCATCGCACTTGTCACACTAGAGACTTTTGTCTGTCTTCTTGTCCGCCTTCCCTGCTAGACTTTTAGCTACTGTGGCTTCTATCACTTAATTCCGGCAATAGCCTGGCAAGATGATTGGAAATGTTTCTTGAATGGTTGAGTTAATTCTCCAGCCCATGGGCTAGTTTCATAAAGCTTGAATATCCTTCACCCTCAGAGACTTTGGCTCACTGCTGGGGGAACTGATCTATGTGCAGAAAAAGCCTCACTAGCTATTCGGATGGTCTGGTGAGCTTACAGTTGTTTTCACAGACCAGGAGGTTCTATGGACAGGTAGCCAAGTAAAGAGAAAGTTCCCAGAAAATGGGGCTGGATATGTGGGCCCAGGCTAGAGCTTTGTCCCCAAATTGCTATGTGACTTGGAACAAGTCCTTTAACCTTTTGGTGCCTTTTTTTCTAAAAATATTTTTTAATGTTTATTTTTGAGAGAGAGAGAGAGAGAGAAAGTGGGGGAGGGGCAGCGAGAAGGGGAGACACAGAATCAGAAGCAGGTTCTAAGCTCTGAGCTGTCAGCACAGAGCCCAATACGGGGCTCGAACTTATGAGCTGTGAGATCATAACCTGAGCCAAAGTCTACTTTGAGCTTAACCTACTGAGCCACCCGGGTGCCCCTGTGCCTTTCTTTCTAGGCTCCCTGTCAGTGGGACTCTCATAGTGTCCTAAGAAGTCAGCAAGGCCACACTCAGGTAGCTGTGTAGATTCTTACAGGATAGTGCAGGTGTTGAGGGTGACATCTTTTTTCTCTGGCCTCATGTGGAGGAACCCCATTTGGAGGAACCCACTGGAGGATGACTTCCAGTCTTTCCTTGCCCCCTCATATCTCCTACAGGGGAAGAGGAGAGATTTCTCTTACTGGGAGAAGAAACAGCATGCTTGGCTTTGGCCTTTCTTTTGGAGTCAGTCTTCTTTCAGGGAGCATAAATTCTGGCATGCCTTCCATACTCTCACCCTGTCCTCACCCAAGATGCTCCCTTGCACAGGAAACCCGGGACAGTCACTGCTGCTCATGACTAAGTGGGTGCTATGGACTGAAAGTTGTGTTCCCCCCAAATTCATATGTTGAAGCTTTAGTCCCTATTGTGATGGAATTTGGAGGTGTGGCCATTAGGAGATGATTAGTGTTAAATTAGGTCATGGGGGGTAGCCTCCATGATGGGATTAATGCCCTTATAAAAAGAGGAAGAAACGTGAGAGATTTCTGTCTGTGTAATCACACCAATGAAAGGCCCTAAAAGATGTAACCAGGAAGAGAGTCCTCACCAAGAACCCGACCGTGCTGGCACCCTGATCTCAGACTACCAGCCTGCAGAGCAGTGAGAAATTGTGCGGTGTTGTGTGAGAGCCCCCTAAGCTGATGAAAATGGTGGGTGAGTGTGGCAGATAGAAGGGCAAAAGGAAGCTTTTTTAGTTACAGCCCTATAACTCTATGCCCAACCACCCTTATCAGTAATAAAGCCAATATTTGATCTCAATCTGCTGGACTTCTGTGCCTTGTTTCTCAATAAGAAAGGAAGAAAAGAATATTATGTACAGACACCCTAAACAACACAGGGAGTTGTTAGGCCCAGCTTTGTAAGCAAGTATGGTGTGGTCAAACTCCCTTGGGTTCGAATTCCTGAGCCAGGGTTTCCAGAATTTCTAGTCTAGGCTCTAAACCCCACTGCCTCTGCTGTCTTGGCCAAGCCCAGTGGCTTTTCTGGCCCTAGATTTCTTCAACAGTTAAATGCAAGATGTTGGACTAGTTGATCTTTCTCGAAGCTTATGATTCCTTGATTGTCATCTACACAAAGAAGCTTCCAGATGGACAGGGAGCCCTTTATCTCTTGGTAACTGGCAGAGACTCTTAGTTCACTATTCAATATCCATTCATTCTTTCTTCTTTAATAAGAAAGTCCCATCTTTACGGGCTGGGATCAAGAAGATACAACATTGGCTTCTCTTAAAGCTAGGAAGCTTTGTATAGAACATCTAAGAAGGCTTCCTAATACAGACAGCTATTAGGTCGTCTTTTGCCCTTCGTCCTTCCTCCTGCTTCCTTGGAATGTGGAAGAAGTAGCTGGAGCCTCAGCAGCCAAGAAGGAGCAAGAAACCACATTAATAATGGAAGCCATACACAAAGGTTGGCAGAAAGATAGAAGGGGGCGCCTGGATGGCTCAGTCCATTAAGCGTCTGACTCTTGGTTTCTGATCAGGTCATGATCCCATGGTTTCACGAGTTTGAGCCTCGCTTTGGGCTCTGCCCTGGCAGCGTAGAGCCCGCTTGGGCTTCTCTCTCACACACTATCTATGACCCTCCCCCACTTGCACTGTCTCTCTCTCTCTCTCTAAATAAATCAATACACGTTAAAAAAATATTAGAAAAGAAAAGAAAGACAGAAGCATCCTGGGTCGTCAGTGACATGGGAGAACGGCCACATAAACGCTAAACTGCCTGGCTCCAGATTTCTTTATGCAAAAAAGACACGAAGGTCACTGCTATTTCTGGTCTTTGTCGCCAGTAGTTGAATGAAGTTTCTATTTGGCTTTCTCTTGTAAAGGATAAATCCTTCAACAGGATGGAGGGTCTAAACAGAATGGTATGGTCCACAGAGCTCGTCTTTAGAAGAGAAGGGTTTAATTCACATCCAGAAATCTGTGTCCAGAGAGGTCAGAGAAAATTAAATGTTCCTTTACTTTTGGCCGCCAGTGGCATTGTAGAACTGGACTTGCTGAGTCTCGGTTGACCCCAGCCATCAGTTACACATTTCAACCAGCCCAACCTGAATGTTTTTTTCAGACATCCCTAATAGTTAACAACTGTGGATCCGGACGAAACCTGTTGGCCAAAAATTCTTGCAGGCTGACAAAATGTACTGGTCCCTGCCAAACATGAAATAACACTTAGTCATTTTAAGCGAACACTATAAAGCTTTGCAGTCAGTACCTCCTGTGTTTTGCACCCTTATGAAGGAAGCAGTGACAGGAAAATAGATACGCAGCTAAATCAAGCAAGCGACATTCGTCTCGAAGCATCTTAAGACGCTTTTACAAAGCTCCTGGAGGTGATAAAGGCAAGGCTTTCCATGGACAGGGCTGCAAATGTTTCTTCCACACTGCTACTGACGGTAACCGTGGCACGGTGGGCAGATGTCTGCACTTGGAAGTGGGAGGCATGGATTTGAACTTCAGTTTTTCCAAGTAACTCCACGACTCTGGACAAGCCATTTGGCTTGTGAGCCTCTGTTTCCTTAAATACAGAATCGGGATATTAATGTTATCTTACAAAGCTCCTGTCGGGACTAAATAATATTACAGAGGAGATAACTGGCCAAGAGCCCAATGGAGAGGAAGGTGCTATTTACTAAACATTCTATTGAATCTGAGTCTGTGTCACCAGCTTGGCTGTCTGGAATCGAGAAGTTTATCCCAGAGCACTTGAGTTATTGGTTAGGAATATTAAAGTGGAGTCAGACTCCACCAAGACTTCTGATGTTCAGATGAATTAAACTCTTGTTCTTGGTGGCGAACGGAAGTTACCGACAAGAGTTTGAGCAATGTGACCCGGATCGGCTCTGGGGACCACTTGCCGACAGCTCCAGTTGGGGTGTGTGTGGCTAACAGTGTGAAGGACGGGATCGGAATTAACTATAAAGTTTGACAAGTTTAATAACGAGCAAAAGGGTGTAATTCATTTAGGGAGGGAAGGCCCCGCGTTGGGGGGGCTGGCTCTCGGGAGACCAGCCGGGAGGAGTGTTTGAGGTGACTATGGTCCCCTCAGCGGGGACTATAGTAGCTCCTGCGGCCAAGAGCAGCCACCAGAAGGGCTCCCGAGTCAGACCCCCTGCTTTTCGACCCAGGTGCTGGCCCTGCTTCTGGTGCCTGCGCAGGAATGCGTGTGAGGGCCTGAGAAGTTCCAGACGGAAACAACAGCTCCCCAGGAACAATGCACCCTTGTCCCTCGCCCATGCAGGTGCTCTCATTTGATCCTTAAAACAACTATTTCATGCAGCCAGGGCAGGTCGCCTTGTCACCTTTTTAAGGGGGGAGGGGGCAAACTGAGGAAAAGAGAAGCTGAATGAAGGATTATTTGGAGGTGAGACTAGAAGCCAGTGGGAGCTTGGGTCTACGATGGGACTCAGAGACCACCGCGCAGTGTTTCCTATGGAGCAGGCGCTCAATAAATGGCCGTTGTTGATGTTGATGAGAAAGGGGGGTGGACCTGGAATTCTTCTGCCTGGAAATGAGGGCATTCCTGTGACTAAGTCATGCTCTGTAAGGACATGTGGAAGAAGCCGGCCAGCTGCTTTCTCTCTTTTCTGTGGACAAACCGAGAGGAAATTGGTTTCAGCTACATGTGGGATCTGTGCATTCATTCTGAAGTGAGTGTCTTCTTTAAAAGGAAAAAAAATAAATAAATAAAACAGGGAGCCTCAATAAAATAATTTAATTAATGGCAGCCGTGACACGTTCAAGCAAGAGCTGACACGATATGTATGTTTCCGTCACGGGCAACTCAGGTGAGGACATTTTTAAACTGGGGGCATTTTCATCTGCCCCTTGACTTGTTCCCCCAGATCCTGGCGAGTTCCAGGGCCTGGCGTCCTGGCTGTACAGCCCCTGCCTTTGGGGAAGGAGGCCATCGACAAGGCTGCAGGGCTTTCTCTTAAGGTGATGATTCCCGGGGACCTCAGAGCACTTGTGGCCGCAACGAACACCTGTGACCTGACGCTCAGCTGGAAACTCAGACAGCAAGTCAAAGGCCCCTGGTCCATCATTCAATAACCTCATTCGTTTGCATCGCTCTTGCTTTTTCTCGGGCCTCTGGGCTCTGCAGCCTGCGGTCCTCTGTCCTCATCCTCTCCCTTTTCTTCTACCTTTGCCAGTTTGCTCAAATGGTTCCCCGTGCTCCCCTGAACCCAAGATCAGTGCCTTCAAACGTTAATCCTCGGGGGAACTGGTTCAGAGTCTGAATCAGCAGGTCTGCATGGGGCCTAAAGCTCAGTATTTCTAGCAAGGTCCCCGGTGGTGCTGATGCTGTGGGTCCTTGAGATTTTTTTGTTGCAAAGCTCTGCAGCGCCCCCTGCTGAGGAGGAGGACTTGTTTCCCTGCCCTGTACCCTCCTGGCCAGTCCACAGGGCATGACACCGAGGCTCTTCTGTGACAGGAATATAGGAACAGCGTTAGACAAAACCAGATCAATGAAAACTTTCCTTCTGAGATGTGTTAGCACCAAAGAAAGTGGAGGAACATCTCGTCTTGGGAAACCTTCAGAATTCCCTCCCTCTCTTGTGCAGTGTTGACCTTGGGCTCACCTAGAGATAAGTGCAGGGAAGGAAATTCCCACCAGAAGTTTCTTTGAGCCATTGCATTGTGGAACCCAGGGAAGAATGATGGATGGGACTGAAACCCAAGCAACCAAATCATTGCTTGGTCCTCCTGAGTTTTGGTTTTGGGGTTTTGTTTTGTCTTGTTGAGCCAAATGCCAAAAATTCTAAATCACATATTTGAATAGTTCTGCAGTTTCAAAGCAAAGCTCCAGAAGGGGGTACCTTCCGTAGACCCACAGACTTCATCATTATAATGATTGTCCTATTCTATGTGCAACGGGCCAAGAGCATCTTCAAAGGCCTTTTACCAAAAATGCATTTTCCCCCTGAAGCATTCATTTAAGCAATTCAGCCACCCACCCTGGGCTCATGATAAATTATTTAGATAATCGCTCTAATTCTCTGCTTCCGTTTGCTAATGTAGATCTGGACTTTGCCTATAGATTTATTGCCAGCTTCACGTTTTTCAGGGAGCAAGAATTACTGAAGGGTTGATGGTTTCATCGAGCTTTACTGCTGAGGCATTAGAAATAACGCCACATCCTCATATCCTATGGTTAGAATCTCTTATGCGAGTCTGATTATTAGATGTAGCAGAGACGTCTCATGGGGGAGTGGTTGGCGAGGGAAAGAAATCTCTAAAATCCCTAGATAAGAGTTACTGTATGGAGCTCTAAATATTATTGTTATTGAATATTGCATTTCAATTAGGCTGTCACGTTTAATTTTTCCAAAAAAGCAATATAATATGTAAGTACATTTTTTAGTAACTTGCTAAATGTGATTCATAAGGAATGTTTCCTTCAGTATGGCTCGATGCCTAATAAATGCTTACTAAATACAGCTGGGATCGTCCCTGAAGATGTTCTGACTCTGGAAAAACTCTTCTTTCTCTTCGGCTTTGATGTGACTGTCGCTGGAGGCAGTTTTGTTGGCTACACCGGGAGGAGAGCCGCCCAGAGCCAGCGCGAGGCTGATACCCAAATGTGGCATTAGGAGCCCACATTTTAAAAGTCCTGGTGGCATCTTAGATCTCTAAGTGAGAGAAATAAGAAATATAACTGAACCTCAAGGACATCAAAACCCAAAGCATATGGTAGAATTATGGGCGAAGGAAAAGAGAGAAACCATGCCTTTTAGCAACTGTGTAGGGAATCCGAATGAGGCCGCAACACATCGATCCATCCTGATTCTATCTCGTCACAAAACAGTCATGCGAAGTAGGTGGGTAAGTGTGCCAGCTTTATGTTCTTTCTAACTTCCCATGGTGCCTCCCTGAAACACACAAGCCAGGATTTCTGCGCAGGAAGGCGGAGGGCCTTCTAAACTCTCAACCTCAAAGCTGTTTGAACAGCTACTTTAAAAAAATAAACAAAGTCTTTACGAAACTTGATTTCTTACTAAAACCAACACCCTGTAGAAACCGTGTCACTACCAGTTCTGTTCTGAAGGCCTCAGAGTCCTTCCTTGGACTGTTTATTACCAACCTAGCAATCAGTGCCTGAAAGTTTTCTTTTGCCTTCAGTGACTTCCACCCGGTGGGTATTGCAACACTCTGGCTGGTGAAGCTGACCTTTTCCAGGCTCGTCAAATTTCTTGTGCTGGGAAAGCAAAGCAGACAGTTGGCTTCTAAAATATTCCATCATGCCACAAGTATTTTCTAGATGGCTGGCCTGGGTTGGAATCCTGTAGAAGGATTCCATCCTCACTCCATTATCTAAATTGTTTAATTTGAGTGACACTCAATACAGCACTGGGGCGATCATTTGTCTTCTTATTTAGCTATTGATGATCTGCTGATGTTTTCATGCAGCTGAAAAGGCTGGGCTATTTCTTTGCAATTCCTCCTGCTACCATTGCCACGAGCAGCTGTCGCTTTGGAATTGGATAGCGATACTAGACTTTGATTTCAACTTTGCTCCTTGGCCTGGTGGTCTCCCTTCCAGCTTTTGCTTCCATTCACCCAACTGCCTAACCCAGAAAATTGGGCACTCTTCTTGACTTGGCCCTCTCTTTTTCTGGTGTCTAACGATCCACGTAGAGAACATAGTTATTTCTTTCCCTGACCACATCTTACTTATGCCATTTCCCTCCCATGACTATTGCCCTGGGGACGAAGCCCAGTCATCTTAAGGCCTATCACCATCTACTCACCTCTCCAGCCTCATGTGTCCCCACTCCCCTCCCTCAGCTCCGTCCTCCTGCTGCACTATACTGCTTCCAGGGTCTCAGACATGCCATACTCTCTCCACAGGCCTCCAACCGTAGTGTTCTTTTTGTCTTGAACGTCCCCTCTTTCTTCTCTTGGCTGACTTGCACAAATCCACTAGGACTTGTGTTAGGTAATATCCCTGCCTTGAGGTGTGCCCTTGCACCCAAACATATCTCCTCCAACATACAGCCAGGCAGCCCAGTGGCAGGGCCAAGTTTTCACCCACGTGTGTCTGAGCCTAAAGTCGTTGTTTCATCCACTATGTCATTCCCCCACCCAAAAGAAGTACAGCCTTCATCTTTGTCCTCTGTGGAGCTTGCCCAAGGAGGATGGAAGAAATTTTGATGGCCTAATCCTGGCAGGGCCTTTTTCTCAGTTTATTATCTTCTAGGTCAATGGTCATATGATCTTCCGTTCAAATACAATTTAACAGAATCCTTCTGTTCTTTCTTCTGCTTGCTCTTACTCATGGTAACCCCCATATCGAACAAATCTGGAAAGGGCGGCATTCACAGATTTCCCTATAAACTCGTCAAGCCAAAAACTCAGTAGCCAGGCCCTTCCCATTGGGATTCCTGAGCCCTTTCTGATCCAATCCTGTTAGACGAATCTATATATTGTGACATATAGGTAACCAATGAGTCGGGCCCACTGTTTACGGATAGGTTGGTGTCATGGATAGGTTAGTGTTTCCCAAACCAGTGTCCTAAAGAATTGTTATCATCTCAAGCACTATTTCATGAAAAGAACATCTCTGGTCAAATGTATCTGGCAAGATGCTACCCTGTAAATACCTCTACACTTCTCTAGGTGGGGTTTATGACACTTAAAGATTTTAAGTGTGTGTCTCAAGATGAGACAGCTGGTTAGTGAGGAAGCTGAGAGAGAACCATGTGTTTTGTGGCTATCACTGCAGCCATTTATACAGATTAGGCCACCCTAGGCCTGAATCTTCCAGGCTGTAGACTATAGACATTTAGAAGATACAGTCACCCTTCCAGAGCCCAGGAGTCTAGGTCAGGCAAGACAGACACTGTGGCAGATAAAGCCAGTCACTTAAAACATAAAAGTCCGGTGAACAGAGAAAGATCACCTGGGATCCAGTCTCTGGATAATGATTCTTGATACCAAATTAAGTTCCCTGGCTAAGACTCTGTTGCGAAATAGAATTACTTTGAGTTTTCCTCAGCTGTGTTCTCAAAGTAATCACATTTAAAAGAAGACACAATGAACCAGACACCCATCTCATAGGATGGTACATTGAGATCTGAAAATCGATTTCCTTTCCCTATAACCCATTCCTGCCATCTCACGCTTGGCAGACAGATGCTGTGCATTAAGTAGCTATTTCCTGGCGCATGGTTTGCATTACCCAGACATCTTGCTCCCTCACTAAATGTCAGGACTGTACCGTACTTTGAAACACTGTTAACTCCAGCCAATTTGATTATATAGTACGTTAAGGTGGTAAACAAAGAGTATGTGCTTCCAACCGTTATAAAATATGGACTTATCGACATATAGATATCACAAGGAAGCACTGGCTATATTAAAAATAATGGAAAACACAGTTTTGCAAATGCGTTGTTGCTACAATTCACAATTTAGCGAAATGTCTTTGATGTAGCTCTACAATCTAGTCAAAAGGAGATTTAGAAATCTGAAGAGAAGGGATTCATACAGTCTAGTGAGAGCTGTTACATTTTTGCTGTCAGGGTTAGGTTGTCCCATACTGAGATGAGGGGGCTTGGAGCAAATGAGAACCATTGGCTTGACACAATGTAAGAGTGGATGGATCATGCCGAAATGTAGGACAAATGTGTACAGACATTGCAGGTAAGGAGGTAAAAGTTTTGCTTTTACTAAACACATTATGATTCCACTATGTCCTAGATTCTGAGAGACACATACAGATAAATTAGATGAACATTTTTTTTCCTCAAAGAATTTATTTCTAGTAGCAGTGAGACCACAGGCACATAATAAAGGGTAGGCGGTGGGGGACATTGGATGGGTGACATTTGGACACGGAGGCGCGCAATCTCAAGGAGCAAGGCTGCGAAGTTCCTACGTTTCTTTCATCATTATGTCCGTTGCACTCCTTTGGGTCTTACTTTTGAAGCCTCAAGATTTCTCCTTGATTTCTCTTGTCTTGTCCATAATCCCATGAATACCTTTATCCTCCTCTTTCTGGAGTCTGAACTGGTTCTCAGTTCTGTCTCCCACTTCAGTATTTTGCTTGGATGCCATCTGAAGTCTGTGGTTTTCTCTCTTAGGTTGTGAGCACTTTGAGGACAAAGGATTCATCTTATTTGCTTTTGAGTCTCAGATCCTAGCACACGGTGGTTATTAATGACTGTTTGCTGAGCGAAACACGATAGTTCTGTATGTAACCGTAGTACCACCATTTTGCCTATTGAACTTCTCTCCTGATAGCTCAGGCAAAGTGAACATTTCACAGCACCATTCTCAGGATTGCATTGTTATTGAATGTTAGAGTTGAAAGAAGACTGATCACCTAATGAGGAAATCAAGAAATTACAATTACAGACTGATATTCCTCATGAATGTAAATGAGAAAACTTTTAACCAAATGTTAGCAAATAGAATTCGGCAGCATATAAAAAGATAACTCATCATGTTTATGGGCGGAGTTGTGTCCCTTTACCAAATTCATATGTTGAAGTCATAACACCCAGTAGAAGGTGTTTAGAAGGTGACTGTATCTGGAGATAGGGTCTTTAAAGAAATAATTAGGTTGCAATACGGTCATTAAGGGAACCCTGATGCAGTGTTACCTTTGTCCTGACAAGATGAGATTTGGACACAGACATCCACAGAGAGATGACAACGTGATGACTCAGGAAGAAGACAGCTGTGTGCAATCCAAGAAGAGAGGCCAGGAACAGATCCTTCCCTCATGGTCCACAGAAGAAATCACACCCGCTGACACCTTGATCTGGGCCAGATATGGGTCCCCAAAACTGTGAGGAAATAAACTTTAGTTGCTTAAGCCACCTAGCCTGCAGCCCTAAAAAACCAATATGCACTCTAACCGAGAATTAACGGAAGAAAGAAAAAAATTATATGATTATTAAATAGACTTAAAAAAGGCATGTGAAAAATTCGACGTCTATTTATAATTACAAACTTTCAGCAAACTAGAAATAGAAGGAAATGTTCTCAATCTGGAAAAGGGAGCTCACAAAACATTTGAAAGGGAAACTTCAAAAAAACAAACCCTTGGGAAGATGTAAAATAACAACTAGAATGAACAAATTCTCAGCATACGAGGTCAATATGCAAAAATCAAATATATTTCTCTAAATGGTAACAAGCCCTTGGAAAATTGGATTTTAAAAATCATTTGCAAGAGCATAAATCTTAAAGTTCTTGAAGATAAATTTAACAAAACTGTGCAAAATTGCCTTACTGAAAACCATGAAATATTGCTGTTCGTCGGTTGGGCAACAATATTTGTGAATGCATCCCTTTGCCCTGATTTCATCAATAAATGCAACACCTTCAAAATGTAGCATTTTGGGGTCAAAATTTACAAGCTGATCTAAAAATTTGTATGGAAATGCAAAGGACCTAGGATAATCAAAACAATTTTGCAAACTAACAAAGTTGGGGGACTTGATTTAAAGTCTTGATTTCAAGGCTTTAAAATTATGGCAACAAAGACATTATGCCAATGGCATCAGAATGGAGTCTAGAAATTGTCCTACTCTCACGTGGCCAGTGGGTTTTGACAAAGGTGCCAATGCACTTCAAAGGGGAAGTGTGCTGAACAACTGGATAAACTGGGTAAATTGATGGACGAATTTTAAAAGGTGGCATCTGTGACCCAGACAAGTTAAATTACTCAAAGGCACACAGATGAGCCATGACTCCTAATCTGGTGGTTTGGAGTTCTTTTTTTCTTTTCTTTTCTTTTCTTTCTAATGTTAATTAATTTATTTATTTTGAGAGAGAGAGTACGAGCAGGGGAGGGGCAGAGAGAAGGAGAGAGAGACTCCCACAAGCTCCTTGCTGTCAGCATAGAGCCTGACTTGGGGCTTGAACCCATGAACCGTGAGATCATGACCTGAGCCGAAATCGAGAGTCGGACAATTAACTGACTGAGCCACCCAGGCGTCCCAGTTTGGAGTGGTTTCTATGCCCACAATGCTGCTTTTGACAATATGGTGGTACATTTGTCTTTAGCTTGTATATAATGTAGCCTGAATTTATGTGGCTAGGTAATTTTTCCAGTATGTTTCTGGTATCTATCTCATTACAAGGGAGTATTGAAATTTAACAATAGGTGTGCTCCCAGAATGGTATACATCTAGCTGGCCACATGGGCTAGAGTCTGATTTAATCAAAAGTCCTAACAGTGGGATCTTGTCTCTCAAGGGTTGTCTTTCCCCGGCACTATCTTAATGCTGCTAGTACGTATCTTTTCTCATTTTCTTTTTTGAGTGATTTTCTTTTTTTCACGATGCTCCTTAAATTAGCAATTAAAAAAAATACCCTTCAACAAACTCTCAGTTTCTCTTATTTTGATAGTTAATGAATCATAATTGGATTAAGGTAGAATTGAGTATTGACGCAGGGTGGAAAAGAACTGACTGACAGTTTCAGGTCAGAAAACCCTGGTGTCTGCACATTGCCAATTTTTATATATTCTGACAGCTTGCATCCATGAGATAGGAGATTTTTATTTCCCGAATCTGGTTTGGATAGCTTTTAAAAATACTTTAAAAGAAGTATGAGGTATAAACCCGTGTAAATATGACCAAGCATAGGAAAATACTGATGACAGCAAATGTTTATGAAGGTAGGCAGGATGGGGTTGGCCGATGGGTTTTAGAAAGCAGCAAAAATTCCAGATTCTTGGGCTTGACGGGTTCATGCCCAGATGTGGGTTCCGACATGTCAGAGAGATACCTTATGGAATTCTCCTTCTGTGTGGATTATAGCACTTCTGATACATTGGGGCTGTATAATATTTGCAGTTGCAATTTCATAGGAAAATAATATTTTAGATATGGGAAAGAACTTTCAGATCTCGTTACCAAGCCAAGTACAGAATATAGACAAAGTAACTAAAGCTTAGACAAGTTCATTGACTTGATCAGGCTAATGCAGCCAGGGTAACAATTCCACGGAAGGGGTCCAGTGTCCTGATGCCATGGGCGAGGCTACTGCCATTATACCCTGTCCCCTGACAACTTCCATTTTCTCTCCCCAGCACACAGGCAGCTTTAATGATATAAAAGAACGTTAAATGGGACTTTTCCGGTCTTGGATTTTTAGCTGAGAATAACACACACTGAAGACCAGTGTTGGCAATTTCACCTGCAGAATTTGCTAATAAGGTGACTAAGAGGTGGTCAGACACCTCTTAGTGGTGTGGCCCTTAGGTGGCCCCACAGCCACCTCCAGCCACGTGGGAGAAGAACCATCATTTGAGTACCTTCCATATAGGGTATAGCGACACCTGGCCACCACAGCCCCTAAACTCTTTTGTCCCTTTCCTTTTTTTTTTTTTAAACTTCTCTGACCCCAGCCCTAGAGCAACCACAAGTAGCTCCTGAGTAGGGGAGGACATTGAGGGAGGAGAAAAAAAAATTCTACTCCAGGGTTTTGAATGTGGACGCGGTATAAGCTGTGGGGAAGGGGGAAGCTACCGACGAGATGGAAAATGAAACATTTTAATACCTGATTATGGGTCATTTATTGATTTATTTATTAATACCCAGAAGACCTAGAAAAAAAGTTATGGGTGTTTCCAACCTCAGCGTGGGAAAGGGAGAGCCACCCGAGCAGCTTAAAGAGGATAAAGGAGAAAAAGTTGCTTCCTGCTCGTGCATAACTGAGCCCAGCTGGTCCACGACATTGGTTAAACTCTTCTGGGTGTTTACACACTCTTGAAGTGTTTATCCAAAACTCAGCTGATTCACACTTGACTGGGGGTGGTTTCCTAATTTAGGGGTCGTTTAGAGGTTACAGGGAGATGGTTTCACCTACCTTCTTGGAGGCCACATAGGGCTACCCTCATTGTGACCAATGAGACCACTATGAAAGAAAATGAATTCCTGACTCGGTCTTCTGGAGGATGTTGAGTTCAGTTTGTCAGGCAAGTACGCTTGCGGAAAAGTCTTGGTCATTGATTAGGTGGTGTGGTTTCCAAGTGGGAAGGGGTGTGCCTATCTGTTGGAATCGCACTTCTCAATTTGTGTAAACCGAGGATTCTAGTAGTTTCTTAAGTCATCAAAATGTCTACAAGTGTGCTTATGTGGTAAAGAAGATATAACAAACAAGAAGACCCTTCATGAAGTGAAACATTATGTTAGAGCTCTAAGACTGCGTAAAAAACTGGTTGATTCTAGTTAATTCCATGAAACAATAAAACCTTTAAAGCTGACATCATCTGACGCTGGTACAATCTCTAAAGTCTGATTCTCTGCTTTAAGTTTTTACTCTATTATTTTTAGTTTTGGGGAAAGTGTATTTTTAGCTTTCAAAAAAATGCAATGATTGCACAAATTCTTTTCACCCCTGGTAATTTGGTTGGCAGCCTTTCTATCTGTGTTTATGTAGATGGTGGGAACATAGCTTTCTGATGAATTATTCTCTTCTCCATTTGATAAAGGGCTTTAAAATATATTATCATTCTTTCTCCAAATAGAAGCGGGTCATTATTTCCCCTACGTTGTTCCCTCAAAAAGATGAAGTCTTTTCCATGAGCTATGCAGATAGGACAATTGGCTTCAAGTGCAATCAGCAGTGCTGTATCCTTTCCCATTGTTTCAGAAATCAACTTGTGGCTCTAACCAGTTGTAAAGCTAGGGTTCAGGGCCAAGCTTGGCTCCCTAAGGCACTGTCTTACTTCCTCACTATGCTGAATAGTTTCTGGTGGCCCATCCAGATTCATTTTCTACTCCCTTTCTGTCCAAGAAGGCTAGATTGTTCAAACTATATAGACTGGTCCCTTCGATCCCTGGCTTCTCGTGGGGTCTGCACAGTGGGGAGCACCAGCAGGAGATTGGAGGGAGAAGGAGAGTGAGGCTGAGGTATGTATTCTCATGCCTCCCTCCAAGAGTGGTCACCAACAGTGGGCCACATCGCAACCGCAGATGGAGGGCACAGCTGCTATCCCGTGGCCCTTTATGTCTGCCTGTTCAACACTGCTCTTTCCTTCTACCCTTTCAAGTCTAGGGATGGTGACACACTGCTATAACTAGTCCTGGCTCAGGGCATTGTCCCTTGTGGGTTCCTGCCTCTGCCCTTACCTTGTAAGTCAGCCCTTGGTTATACTCTCCTCAAAATACCTAATTTGAGAGGGCTATCTTTTCTTTCTACTGGGACTCGACTACATTTTCTTTGTAACATCTCCTCATGAAGAAACTAACAACATCATTCCAATCCTCCAGTGACTTACGTTTTCATTTAGTCAAAACCTTCTTGAACTTCTTTTTGTATCCCTGTGTCACTTTCAATAATCTTACATTACAGACTTTTGATTGTGAACAGTTGCAGAGCAAAGATCTATATTTCTATTAGCACCCCATAGACCATGAGTTTTTCCCATCCAGAAATATCTGTGTGCCCTCATCACTTGGTAAAAAGCTTTTCTAATATACAGACTTTTTCTAATATCCAACATACTTATCCAACCTTTTCTATCATTTCCCAACATACATTTGATAAAATGCACATGAAGATGAAAAAGCAAAATGGGAATCATGAGTTGTTTACTATATTTTTCTATAGCAATTATTTTAATGGGGATCAGTATAACATATCCATGAGTTGATATAATCAACCCTGTCAATAATATGGAATTTAGGGCTGCAGACATAAGCCTGTTAGTGAGACATTTTGAAGAAAGGAAACCATATTGAGGTCAGCATTTGTTCCAGTATTTTGTCAATGTCATTTGCTTCACAAAGTGGAAAATGAACTCTGTGACCAGAGAGACCTGGGTTCAGGTCCCAGTTCTGCTACTTGTGACCTGATGACCTTGGGAAATGATCTCTTTCCCACGGGATTATTTTGAAAACTTGCACTATCATTTTTTCCCCTCTCCAGAAGCAGATTAGGAGCTCAATCAATATTATTAACTTGGTAAATATTAGTTTATTTTCAGACCTATTAGTCTATTTTTTCAGACCAAATAAACCACAAAGGCCAAGAAATGTAACCCAAGCAATGAAGAACACACAGCAACTAAAGAGCCTTAGGGATCAGTAGTCATAGCAGTAAAGCGAAAACCAGTTCTGGGTTTTTAATTGGCTCTCCAATGTGGCTTCCTGTGATTTATCGAAGGTAAGAAGCTTCTCTGAGAGCTGGAAAGTCTAAAAGCACATCTGTTGAGCCTAGACATTCTGTTGCTTGGCTCAGGAACTAAAATCCTGTGATTCATGCTCTCACAACAAAAAATTTCAAATGTAACTTGATATTTCTAATATTTGATAAAGCTTAGGCAATAGCACATTTATTTAGCCAAAGTGTCACAGTTAAGTGTCTTAGAATCATAGATCCACCACAGAAATGAGAAAGAGGAGGCCTTCTGTCTGGTCAGAGAGCTAGTTGGTGGCAATGACATGACTTGAACCATATCTCCATTCTCTTATCTAGTGCTGTTTTTAGCCCATTGTTATTTATTTATGGGTTTTTTTTTTTTTTTTTTTTTTTTTTTGCCAGGGAAGAATGATATTGAAAAATGCACTTACGATTCTTGGCACAGATGGTTTTAAGAGCTGTGATGCCCTTCTTTCTGTCAGCTTGGGAAAGCTGGATGTATTAAAATGAAATCATTTATCTTATGGCTTGACAGGTATGGAGAGTAATGGATTTGTAGAATACCAAAATAGCCAATCGGTTCCATTAGTTCAGCGAAGCAATTGGGAGCCTTAGGGAAGCCATTAGCCCAAAGGTTCATTTAACTGAGTGAGCCAGTTTATTCTAAAAAGCTGCATCATTTATCCTGGGTGGATTGCGTCCAGCTAGGAGAATGTGCCTTAGGATTTGCCAGGAACTGCTTCATTCCATTCGGTTCAGTGGACTTCTCTTTTAGCTCCCATCCCCATCAGATAATTGACTGTATTAAGATGTGTGGAGAAGTGGACATAGCCAGAGGAAATGGAACCATCTGGCTGCTGTCTTCTTACTTAGCAGATGCTCAATAAATGTACTTTGAACCAAGATGGGGAATGGTGGCTTCACTTTCTGAATGTGTGATTTTGTGCTGACCTGGAAAACCCAAGTGATATCGACAAACTCTCAGCCAAGCTCTGCCTAGACTGGTAAAGTTGGATTTATTTTGAGCCCGGAATGAGACCGAAAAGAGAAAACATTTTAGAGAAAATAAGGTTAAGTTTGCTTTACAGTGTTTACTTCCCAGAAACTAAGGATGTTGATTTTATTATTATTTTTGGGGGAGGGTCTCTCTATTTCCACTTCTATGGTAATTAACAAAATAGTCACACTGATAGAAAATATCCTGCAGGTCAACAGACATGACTTTACTCATTAATTAATTTTAGGGATTCCTCACTAAAAGAGTATGTGGTCTTGAACTGGTAATTGAAAGCATCCAGCTTGGTTTCTATGTGTATTCATTACTGTAGCATCGATATATTGAAGTCACCATCTTGTCAATGAATTTCACGATCACAGCCTTTTCAGAAACATGCTATAGAGGATGTTGTTTTGATTTTTCCTCCCAATGAAAGTATCCTAACAGTTTGAGAATAACACCAATAATGGTCAATTCCTATGGATAGAAATTAATGAAGAAAATGATTGTCTGGCCTCCCATTGCAGTTACTATGTTGGGTAACAAATTACCTGGAAGCTTAGAGACAGAAAGCAATCATTTTCTTATGTTAATATATTCTGTTGGTTTGGTAGCTGGAAGGAGCCTATGGGAACAGGTTGTCTCTGCTCTATAATATCTGGGACTTCAGTTGGGAAGATTCAATGGCTGGGGAGCTGGAATTATCTGAAGGCTCATTTACTCACATGACTGACAATTAATGTTGCTGTCAGCCAGGATCTCTACTGGGACTCTTGGATGGAACATTGATTCTCCACGTGGCTGTTTGAACTTCCTCACAGCGCAGTGCCTGTTTCCAGCAGCGAGTGCCCCAAGGGAACCAGGCAGAAGCTGTATCATTTAAATCTGGCCTCCGAGGTCACATTGTTACTTCAGCCTTCATAATAAGCCTGCCCAAATTCAAGGGGTGACCATATAGACCCCGCCTCTCAATGTGAAGAGTGTCAAAGTCACAATGAAAGAGGCCATCTTAGGAAGGTGCCATCTTCCACATCTTCCTTTAGGAGGAAGGAGGTATGCTGAACCGTGTCTCTGTGTTCCATGCTTTCCCCATGGCCTCGTGGCCTGGTCTGGCTGCGTCTTCACATTTTACAGAGTGTGTGATTCGCTAAGCACCCACACCTCACTTATTGAAAGGAAACCCTGATTTTCCTTTTTCCTAATCCCTTTCCTGAGGATTGCATGAGAAATTTTTACGCCTCGCAGAGTCTACTTTGCCTTGAAAAGAAAATAAGGAAATAAAGATGTTATTAAAGATGTATTTCTGGGACAAAAAAGGTAGAAGATACAGATCTTACAGACCTAAGATTCGTAAACAAAACATGCCAGGGTCTAAATATTTTTGCAGTTTTACTCAAGTGTATCTGAAATACAGTGAACTGTGCATATTGGAAGTATACGGTTTGTTCTTTTTTCTAACAAACATATATACACATGAAACCATCACCTTCATCAAGGTAACGAAAGTATTTATCACCTCCCCGCAAATTTTTACACATCTTCCCTTCCTCCTTACTGGTGGTTTTGTAGATCTTCCTTGGAGAAAGATCTATTCAAATCTCTTGCCAATTAAAAAACTCTTTGTCTTTTTAATTTTTGAATTTTAAGAGTTGTTTATGTATTCAGGATACAAGTTCTTTATCAGATATATGATTTTCCCATTTTCTTGCATATCGTGCATTGCTTTTTCACTTTCTTGATCACGTGCTTTGAAGCACACAATGTTTTAATTTTGACGAAGCCCAATTCATCTAGATTTTTCTTATGTCATTTGTGCTTTTGGTGTTGTGTCTAAGAAGTCATAGACTTACACATCCAAAGATTGTGTCGGTCAGAGATTTGCACCTGTTTCCTTCTAATGGTTTTGTGGTTTTATATTTAACATTTTAGGTCTTTGATCCATAGAGGTGGTGTAAGGTAAGGGTCCAAGGTCATTCTTTTGCAGATGGATATTCAGTTGTCTCAGACATTTGCTGAAAACACTCCTCTCTTTCCAGTTGCATTGTCTTGTCACCCTTCTCCAAAACCAATTGGCCATATGTGTAAGGGTTTATTTCTGGACTTTTGGTTCTATTCCTTTGGTCTAAGGTCTGTCTTTAGGCCAATACCACACAGTTGTGAGTACTGGAGATTTTAGTCAGTTTTGAAATAGGAAAGTATGAGTCCTCCAACCTTGTTCTTCTTTTTCAAGATTGTTTCGACTCTTCTGGTTTTCTTGAACTTCCATATGCATTTTAGGATCAGTGGGTCTGATTTCTGGAGAAAAAGGTGGTAGTTTTATAGGGATTATGTTAAATCCGCAGATTAATTTGGGGAATATTGCCATTTTAATACTCCATGAGCATGGGCTGTGGACTAAATTGTGTCCATAAGTAGGAGTCAAACTCACCTTCTCTCTCTCCAAGTTGGTGAGCTTTACACTTATCACAGCAGCTTACTGTGATATCACAGCTGACTTACTGATATATTTAGTTATTCAGAAAAATGTGAAAGAATTTAGTCTGTGCAGAACTGAAGCACACTAATCCTCTGGGAGCTCGCAGTGGGCCAAAAGAGACCCCTGTAGGAGATGACTGTGGTAAGCACCTTAAGAGAGAAATACTCAGTCTATTCAGAAAAATAGTTCATAAGGGGTCATTATGAATACCAGTCACCTGGCTAGGCAGTGGAGACACCAAAAGGAATATGACATGGGCCCCTCTGTGGACAGATCAGCTTCTGGCTTAGTGAGAAGAACAGATATGTAGATATATCCTATTAATGTGATGCATTTGATGATTGATATATTAGGGGCATGGAAAATGAAGCATTATTAGTGACACAAAGGAGGGACGCTTATCCCAGCTTGGAATTCACAGAGGTGGATTGGTGAGGGCACTGGGCTGCAGAAAGGGGCTTTATTTCAAGATATTAGCTCCCCCAATCGTTAGGAGGGCTGGAGAAGCACATGAAGGTGACGTTTCCCAAGCGACAACAGTCAAAAATTTTGGTTTATTGAGGTAACTTTCAACCACGCGGCATCACCACAAGACATAAATGCCAACATCACCGCAAGACATAAATGCCATTAATGCAAATCTACTACAACCGCCACGGGAGCCAGGAATGCTTGCTTGTCTTTGGAAACTCCACCTATCAAGAACTTGTGCTTCTGCAAGCGGGGTATCTCTGCTGTCACCTGCAATTTATAAGCAAACTCAGAAGCGCCACATAGCCTGGTTCCCCACATGGCTCACACCTGAATTGCATGCGAATGATATATTACACAAGCAATTCACAAATGAATTGCTTAGGTGCAAATGACATATTACACAGTGAAAAAGATTCTATTTAGAGTGATCTGTTGGGAAATACTTCTCAACTTTGGGCTTACATTGCAATTGCCTGGATGTTCATTAAAAATTCTTAGGTCTGGTGCATGTTCCAGAGATTCCGATCTAATTGGTTTAGGGTACAGATTTGACATCAAGATCTTTAAAAGCTGTCAACTGATTCTGGTTCACAGCTGAGACTGTAAACTAAGGTGTGATGGTTAAGTTTATGGGTCAAGTTCACCGTGCCATGGGGTGTGCAGATGTTTGGTCAAATGTTGTTCTGGGCTTGTCTGTGAGTGGTTTTGGATTAGAGTAACATTTGAGCTGGTAGACTGAGTAAAGCAAATTGCCTTCCTTAATGTGAGTGGCCCTCAACCATTCAGTTGAAGGCCTGAATAGAACAAAAGACCTGACCCTCCCTCCAGCCAGACAGAGTACCTCCTGTCTGAATGTATTCACTGGGACATCAGCATTTTGTCTGCCTTCAGACTTGAACTGAAACATCAAGTCTTCTTGGGTCTTGAGCCTGCTGGCTTTTGGACTAGAATTTACACCATTGGTTCTCCTACGTCTCCAGCTTCCTGACTGCGGATCTTGGAATATCTCAGTCTCCATAATCATGTGATCCAATTTCTGATAATCTCTCTCTCTCTCTCTCTCTCTCTCTCACACACACACACACACACACACACACACATCTCATTTATTACATAATATGGAATATAAAAAACATATAAAAAATATACGTATTTGATTCTGTCTCTGTGAAGAACTGTAACACACAGGATTTAGCATCTAGCGTCCCACCAGATCCAACACTGATGTGCCTTTAGGGTAGATTTCAGACCTTCCAGAATAATGAGGTGTTATTCTCATAGTCTTCTGAGTTCTCAGCATTGATCCTGAATGGGAAGAATGGTATGGAAGAATGTGGGATGGTAAAGGTGGGGATCACAGACAATGAAAGAGTGGTGGCTCAACCTCTGTCACTGTTACGATGAATGACAGAAATCCTGGTGCAGGAGGTATTTGGGGGCCATGAACACACCTGATAATAAAGGGATACCGCACGTCAGTCTGCATGTGGCATGTGCTCATTGGCATTAGGATGCGAGAGAACTGGCTTGGAAAATGTTGAAAGATTAAGCAAGTTAATTCTTCAAAAGCATACCCTTGGGCAGAGGTCCTGTGATATCTGAGCGGCTGTAGTGATGGATAGATGTATGCTGAAAGATCATAAAGAATCCTTGAGATTAAAATGAAGGTATCTAAGCAAAGAATGAAGAGGAAACCATGCTGAGCCTAAGTAAGTGAAATCAGATCTGTCTATGGCAATGTGCTGCTTTGCAATTTGCGGGGGAGAAGAAGCAGCAAAATCCACATAATCAGCACGTGGCTGTTACCCAGTTACTACTGGGAGAGACATAAAGTGTGGCGTGCAAATTAGCTCAGCCTGCTCTTTGCTAATGCTGCAAAAGCTATTGACCTGTATGCAGCATAGATTTTTACTCTCGAGCAGGGAGTGATTTGGTCGAGTTTGTCAGAGACAATGTTCATAAACCATTTGCCATCTTCTGATGAGAGGGTTTGCATTATTTAAACTGGAAATGTAAATGACTTTTTTTTGTTTTTTGTTTTCCAGATGATTGAACAATTACAGCATATGAAAGATTTGGCTCATTCTGCCTGGTGCACTGAACACACACACACACACACACACACACACAAGCTCTTTCTATGATAATTTACAGCTTATTTGTGTGTATGGGAGAGGTCGGTGGGGAGAAGGACATAACTGAAAACCAACCATTTCATACTTTGGATGCCAAACCTGTTAAAAACCGAAATGTTTTCTCAGTGAGCGTTGTGACAGCTGATACTAGATGAAGTCAGTTTTCCAGACCAGGGGTCAGCCATCCAAATAGTGTGAAGAAGCTCTCTGAAGTTCATATGGGGCCGAGAGGACTTGGCTTTCTACGCTTAGAGCAGTCCATGGAAAATGCTTTCTCCAGCTATCAATATTTCACAAAATTAAAAAAAATATTTATCATGCCTATGCTACTGCCTAGGCTGGTTTTTACTTCTTATGATCCTTTTATCCTTTCATATATTTTCTCTTGAATATTTCTTTCCCAGGCAGGTATATTTATATGTCAGACAGAAACTCAAGGGTAAATGAGTTCATTTTCAAAATTCCCGTTGGATTACTTTTGAATTTATTAAAACACTTCTGTAGCGATCTTTATAATGAGAAACTCTGAGTTTCATATATTTTTTGCTGCCAAAATATTTTTTTGGCATTACAGAAATTTCGGTATGAAATCTACACCAATCATTAGGTTTCCGTCTGTGGTACATGGTAATGTACGAAGAGCCGGTCGGTTGGTCGACTGGAAATTTAACTAACTGGGGCAATTGCAACATGGGACACTTTGCTCCTTAAGCAGGATATACATCTATGAAACACGAGAGCAAAAACACTGGCATGGTCCAGAAAACTGCCTGCACACATTTCCAAAGACAATTTCTTATTCCATTTTTCCATGTTGATTTATGTCATTGGATCTTGTATGCAAATTTTTGCATGCTAAATCATGAAAACATGTCCAAGTCACCCAGCAGATGTACATGGATTGTTCTATCATGCCCGTCTTAGTTTGCTTGCACTGCCATAACCATATATCATTTGCTGGGTAGCTTACATACCAGGCATTCATTTCTCAAAGTTCTGGAAGCAGGAAGCCCAAGACCAAGGTGCTGGCAGATCTGGTGTCTGGTGAGGTCCCAATTTCTGGTTTGTACCTGGCTGTCAACCCCTCATAGCCTCACATGGCAGAGAGCGGAGAGAGGCAGCAAACTCTTTTGTTTGCCCTCTAACAAGGGCCCTCTCATGGCCTAGTTGCCTCCCAAAGGCCCCATCTCCAAATATCATCACACTGGGGATCGGAGTTTTGACATACAAATTTTGGGAAGGTTGCATTCAGTCCATAGGAACCTTTCTCTTTTTAGCTTTTTCTCTTCACACACACACACACACACACACACTTCATTATCTATTCACGTTAAGGAGGTCAGATAAATCACGTACATTATCTTTTCACTCTCTCCAAAGAACCCATTTAAATGATACTAAAGAGACAAAAGGGGATAAACCTACAGGGACAGAGTGAACTGACTGGAGAGGGTCTGAGTCAGAGCAGTTTAGACGGAAAGCTTAAGGGAGAGAGAAACCAGCAGAGCAAAGTCAGAGCCCTCGCGGCAGGCAGTGGGGGCAGTAAGGAGACTGCCAGACCCCCATGTGTTGTTCCAGAGCATCCCGGAGGCATCAGGTTCAGAGACACCAGATATGATGCGAGGGAGTACAGATCTCCAGTTCTCGATTCCCAGTTCCCCTTTCCCATTTGTCTGCAGCTTCTTGGCAACCAGGCATCTAGTCTTAGGCTGGAGGAGTGTCCTGACCTCCACATTTTGGTATCTGGAAGCACCACAGGCTCCTGGCTCCCGGTCCCCCTGCCCCTCGATAAATCCCAGCAATCAGCACTCTCTGGGTTCAGACACAGATCTGCCAGTGAGTCTTTTACTAGTAGAAAGAATAGCGAATCATCAAAGGACCACCGGTATAACCACAAAACAGCTTTATCACTTATGACTCTTCTGGTATATTTGTTAAAGATATTTTCAAGAAATACGTATTAGGAATACAGAGATACAGAGATCCTTCTGATCTCGTTTTTTCCCCCCCATCTCTGTCCTGGAGGTAATTCTCCTGAGTTTTGTGTTGCTCGTTACTATGCATCTTTTTATATCAGTGATAAATATGCATCTATTGATAAACAATGAAAATAGTGTTCTGCATGTTTTCACATTTTTTTATACATAAATGGTGCTATTCAGCCACTAGCCTTTTGCTACTCACCTTTTTCACTTTGCATGTAAAAAATCTATTTGGACAAAGTAGATGTAATTCGTTCATTCTGGATATGCCACAAATTATTTATTTTCTGCTACTCTTTCCAAATTTTAAATATTACCACCAATGCCGCAATGAATATGCTGTGCAGGTGTAAAAGCATTTGCTCAGAGTAGCTTCTAGAAGGGACCACTGCTGGGGCGAAGGTGTGCACATATTCATTTCTACTAAATATGGCCAATATGACCAGACTGCTCTTTTACAATCAATCTTAAGCTTTAATTTGAATTTCCTTTGTTATTAGTGAGAGTGAGCATCTTTTGACTTTCTTTGTCATTCAAATTTCTTCCATAAGTCGACTGTTCATGTCTTTTGCAGAGTGATCAGTTTGGTTTTCTTTTCTTAAAGGTTTTAGGAATTGAAAAACTTATTTAAAACATGTTTATTTATTTTGAGAGAGAGAGAGAGGGAGAGAGGGAGAGAGAGAGGATGTGCACGTGAGTGGAAAAGGGGCAGAGAGAGAGGAAGAGAGAGAGAAGCCCAAGCAGGCTCCACACTGTCAGAGCAGAGGCTGATGAAGATCTCCACCTCATGACCCAGAGATCATGACCTGAGCCGAGATCAAGAGTTGGATGCTTAAGCGACTGTGCCACCCATGTGACCCGGAAAAGTTACTTCAATTAATATTGAATTAAAATATTTATAACACAAGGTGTTAGGATTTCTAAAAAAAAAATATTTTGTCACTATTTTATTGGACACGTGCTTAACATGTGTTGACTTTTATTAACGGCCTTTTCTGAATCTGAGATAACATTTTTGTCTTTAATTTTAAAGTGGGATTGGTTAACAGCGAAGTTTCTTGAATTCCTGGGATGAATCCACATTCATTTTGCTACTTTTTAGAAGACGTATTCCTAGCATTTTCTTTAGGATTTTTGTACCAATGCTTTTGATCTCAATTTTTCCTTTTCGTGTCTGGTCTTTGTCTGTTTAGATCATCAGGGTGTATCAGTCTCATAAAGTCCGCGTGGCCAGTGAGGAGAAAGGAGTTAGTGCAGCCACAGTGTTACTCTTTCTCCCAGGGAAAGAAGATGGGAGGTGGCTGGATCCTTTAAAATCTTTGTAAACATGCTAATAACTGCAGATCCTGGGAGACGGACTGATGATATTTGCCAGGTGGGGAGTTCCTTATTTTTAAAGCGCTCTTAACAAAATGCCCCTGGTTGATGGTAAAGAAACCTGTCATCTATGGATTTGTGAGACATAAGGAATGTACATAAACGTGGAACTCGATAGTTCTGGGGTGTAAATGGAGATGTTTCATGACCTAAATGCTCCCTGCTGAGTCATGTAATAGTGTAGGTTTTACCTTAGAGACGCCTCGTTATTGCTCTGGGCCAGAGAAGTGGGTCTCAGGACCTCTCAGGAGGTCTAAGACACTTCTCTTCTTAATTGCTTCTTTCTTTCAAATTATTAGTAAAGACTGATGCCAGGTAAGGGCTTTCTTTTCTGACACAGCTTGTGTAAAATAGGAATTATTTATTCCTTATACACAGTGGAGTTTAACTGTAAGACTGGTTTATGATTTTTTTTTTTGTCGTGTTTTTTAACTTTAAATTTAACCTTAAATTTCTTTAGTGGTTATTGTTGTATTTATAGGGGTTTTTTTGTTTGTTTCTTCTTGAGAATTGGAAGATATATAGATTCTAAGAAGTTATTCTCATTAAAATTTTATAATTAATTTGTGTAAAATTTTCAAAGTGCCCTCTTTTGACTTTTAGCTCTTATTTGATCGACTTGATACCCATTTTGGTTGCGAATAATGTTTATTTCTGTCCCCTTTTTCTTCCCCACCAGTCTTGCAGGAGATGTATTTTTAATTAGTTTTTTTAAGAATCAGGTTTTAATTATTTTGATGTTTTATGTTTTTTTATTTCATTAAAATCTGTTCTTGTCTTTAACATTTGTTTTCTTCTACTTAAAAAAATTTTTTTTTAATGTTTATTTATTTCTGGGAGAGAGAGAGAGAGAGAGAGAGACAGACAGATGGACAGGCAGGGCGCGAGCAGGGGAGGGACAGAGAGAGAGGGAGACACAGAACTCAAAGCAGGCTCCAGGCTCCAGGCTCTGGGCACAGGGTCCGATGTGGGGCTTGAACTTGAGAAACTGCAAGATCATGACCAGAGCTAAAGTCAGACGCTCAACCAAATGAGCCACCCAGGTACCCCTTCTACTTTCTTTACTTAAACATGTTTGTTATTTTTCTAGCTTCTTGTAGTCAACACTTTCTTTCTTTCTTTCTTTCTTTCTTTCTTTCTTTCTTCTTTCTTTCTTTCTCTCTTTCTTTCTTTCTTTCTCTCTTTCTTTCTTTCTTTTCTTTCTCTCTTTCTTTCCTCTTTCTTTCTTTCTTTCTTTCTTTCTTTCTTTCTTTCTTTCTTTTTCCTTTTTATTAGCTGACCTTAGTACTAAGAATTTTTCAATATGAACATGTTAGCTGAATCCCACCATTTTGGCCATGTAGTAAATAATTGTCATTTACTCCTAAACTAATGGCAGTTCCCACTATGAGTTCCTCTTGAAGAATGACTTATTTATAAATGTACTTTTCAATGCCTATTTTCTGTGTTGATATCTATTTTACTTTTATTTCTAAATTAATTTTATTTTACGACAATGTAGTCCCTATGGTACAAATTATTATTTAGAGCAAAATTAATAACCACTGGCATGCAGATTTGTTCCTCTCTAGTCTTGTTTACCTGAATCATCTGACACTTTCTGAGATATGTAGAAGTTGGGATGCTTTGTGGTTATAAGGAAAAAAACCTGGCTCAATATTATCATATTAAAAATAAATCCATAGGCAAGGTGCTTCCAAGGTTTAATAGGTCAGTCATCATCAAGCTGCTATAAACTCGAGGAAAAATTAAAAACAATAAGGAAAATGTAATTATTGGTGTTGTAGGGAAAATATGACATACATATGTATTAACATACATATGACATATGACATACATATGTATTAACATAAATGAATAGCAAATAATGATTTATTTAAATTAAAATAGTGATGAGGCGCCTGGGTGGCGCAGTTAAGCGTCCGACTTCAGCCAGGTCACAATCTTGCGGTCTGTGAGTTCGAGCCCCGCGTCAGGCTCTGGGCTGATGGCTCAGAGCCTGGAGCCTGTTTCCGATTCTGTGTCTCCCTCTCTCTCTGCCCCTCCCCCGTTCATGCTCTGTCTCTCTCTGTCCCAAAAATAAATAAAAACGTTGAAAAAAACTAAAAAAAAAATAAATTAAAATAGTGGTATAATTACAATAGAAACATGGGTCAGGGATGGTATATAAGTAGAGGAAAAAACAGAAAGCTTTATCACAGTGGCAAATTAATAATGCCTGGCATTTTAAAAATTAAGAGGCAAAAATAAAGCATGATATGTAGAAAAACAGAGCTTACACAGAAGAAATAGTTTAGGAAGTAAAAATAAAATCACATTTGAGAACTAGGCATAGGGGTGATGAGAGACGGACAGAAGTCATTGTAAGACTTCAGAACTTTTGGTTCTTTTTCTCCTTGGTTCATGAGACTAAATCATATAAATAAAAATTTTGAATACATTTTATCATGTAAATTGAAAAAGAATGATAGTGTATCTTTCAGACCAACAGTGCTACTCACAGTCATGACCTGATTGGCTGACTAGCATATTAAATTAGGAGCAAATGTAATCCAGAAGAGAGAGCAGGGAGTAATTCAATGAACTACCAGTAATTAATTTCACTTTCTACTGAAAATCAACCCTGAAGGCAGTTGTAATCTATTTTATGAAGAGACTAGACTTGTTTGGTACAAGTTGATAAACAACCTATTTTTCACTGGTCTTTCATTTATCCCTCTGATGTCTGGGTTAGATGTGTCATAAAAACCAGTCTTCTCTGAGTAAATCTCTTTCCTTTCCATTTTTCCCCTTCCTTTCCTTCCCCACTCTCTCGCCTTCCTTCCTTCCTTTGCTCCTTCTCAGCCTCTTCCTCTTCTTTCCCTCCTCATTCTCTTTCTGCTACCTCTCTCCCTCCTTTTTCTTTTTCTTTGTTAAATGAGTGCTGTGCGCATCCGTGTTTCTCTTTGACTCTTGAAACCTCCTGAATAAGTCCGTGAAAAATACTTTAATGAACAAACTGGACTTAATAAAAGTAAAGCTATAGAATAAATTAATTTTTTTAATGATAGTCTTTGGTGTGATATCTTTGATGGTCTTGTAGCTTTTTCAGTAACTTTCATGTACTCATGAAAGTCTTGTGTCCAGAGTTTTTAGTTTACTCAGCTATACTAGAAAAAAAAAATGAACCTCCTGTATATCTTGAATCTTTTCCCTTCCTTCTCAGCTTCCATTCGGCTGTAGGATTAGAAGCCTACAGTAAGGAAAGGACTGTGGTTATACATTTCAACTATTACTCCTGGGTCATTCATTTCTTGATCTCTACTCTGCTGGTCCCAGGTCCTCCAGGATTGGATAAAAGGGCTGAAAGATGGGAGAGATAAAGAATGCTGAAGTCTTGGATGGCTGGTGTCTGCATCTTTTTGTTGGTTCTCCAATGCTCTCAGTCCTAGCAAACATCCTAGGTCTGGCTCTTCCTCTCATGGCAAGCTTTTCCTTTTCTTGTGAGAGGACACTATCTCCCCTGCTGGCTTCAGAACAAGTTGCTACGTTATGAGCTGCCTATGGAGAAGACCACGTGGCAAAGAGCTGAGGCCCACCCCCTCCTACAGCTAACAGTCAGAAAGAAACCAAAGCCCTCAATATGACACTCAAAGAAAACCAGATGCTGCTCACAACCACGTGAGATTGGAAATGGTCCTTCCCCGGTCGAGCCCTGGATGAGACAACAATCCCATCGAGCACCTCAATTGCAGCCTTGCAGAGGACCCAGCTAAGTTATACCCGAACTCCTGACTGACAGAAACTGTGTTGTTTTAAAAGTTTGTGATCCTAGTTTTCACAGCAGTATATGGCTAATAACTAATACAGATTTTTTTTTTTCAGAAATCCTCCCACTGGGGACTTGTGACCTGAAATTTCCTGACATACGCTGACTAATATCTTGTTACTTACTCTCCTGAGACTCACCCCTCTCAGTCTCTTTCTACTGGGATCACCTCATTCCTTGGCAGATCTCTCGGGCAGTGTCCCTTTCAAGATAAATCAGGCTGACTTCTGCGGGGTCTCCTCTTTGCCACAAGTGAATTTATCACTTTTTTGCTTTCACTATATCCTCTCTATTTACTGTGCTAGCAGGAAACTACAGCAAGTTTGTTGTCTGCAGAATTTCTCAGAGTAAGCATCAGGCAGCAGTCTCTGTGTTTCTAAACTCAAGGAAACACATATCAGGTTCTTTCAAGGTATCTGTCTTCCTGCTGTTCCAGGCCCCTTAATAGAAAACGACCCTTGTATTTGTGAGGCTTGGCAAGCATCTAGTTAAAAGACGTTCTCGTGCTAGAAAGCATCCCCATGGTCTATAAATGGTTTTCTGGAAGCCTTCCTCGCTTGGCTTGAGGTGGGGACAGGGGAGCTAAGATCACTAGACTTAAAAACAAACAAACAAACCCTCTTAGCATGCTTGGTATTGATCATCCCCCCCTTTTTTTTATAATATGTGAACTTTTAACTATGTGTTCTCAGCATCAAGGCTTCAGTCAAAATTCTGTGTTGGCAAAGACAGAGCTTCTTACTTAACACCTTGCTGGTGTCTTTATCTTTTTATTTTACGAATGTTCATTTTTCCTTGCATCATCATTGTGTATCTGTTGGGGGGGTGCGGCATAGAAGTGTTATCTTAAAAAAGGACAAGAATGTAAACAAGGAAGCTGTTGTTGCTAAGGGAACAGCCTTCCTTTTAACCTTCGTTCAGGGAAGTTACCAACATCACTTTCCAAACACAGAGGAAAGAGAAACAGCCGGTCCAAATTGCTGAGCGCAGGGTCTTGAAAGGTAATTGCACTAAAGGATGAGCAGATTCCAAGCAAGAGGAGGAATAGCAAATGTTCTACCCCCTGCCTTCTGCACCATGCAGGCTGGATTGATAACACGTGCACGTAGAGCTGTCCCTAGACTAAAAGTTAATTGTATGCTTTCTTGCAGTGTTGCATGAGTCCTTCTCATCTAGACCCTACTACTGTCCATTTTTCGAATGGAAAATGTGCCTTGCTGCTTTTTTAAGTAATATTCCCATGACCCACGTGGGCACAAATGGTCCTCTAGAAATTCTAGGAGTTGTTTCTAGACAGAAACACGAACTGTGACCTGGTGTTAGGAAGACTTACACGAGAGGTGCTCACACACTAACCGTCCTTGAGTTCAGTCACTTGTCATTGATTTGGTGATTTCAAAAGGCCCATTCTGGGCCTGAGGTGGAATCAAAACTGGGCCTGTTGCCAACTGTGCGACCTATTATAATGTCCCAAATTATCCATACGGCTGTATCCTGAGGTTTGCTCTGCTACTATCTGGCAGCCACTGTGTCCATAACAGGGCAGGATAGAAGCCATTCTAGAAACAGACATTCCAGGTGACACGCCTGGTCTTTTTACATAAATAAAACTGAGTGTTTTTAGATTTTTCTTTTTGGTCATTTGCTTGAGTGTTAACATTCACAAGTTCATGTCCCAAACCTGGGAAGTTTGGGAGTATCATGTCCCATGACAAATCCTGGCCCACGGGCTCTGATAACATTGGCCTCATTGCTTATAGCATGGGAAATGCATATGGGAATCTTCCGACAAAGCTCCACCTTACAGTTTGAGTCTTATCCTAAAAAGCTTCTTACTGTAAAGGTGCCAGAGGGGCACCTGGGTGGCTCAGTTGGTTGAGCGTCCAACTTCAGCTCAGGTCATGATCTCACAGTTCGTGAGTTCAAGCCCCACATCGGGCTTGCTGCTGTCAGCCTATCAGCGTACAGCCTGCTTTGGATCCTCTGTTCCCCTCTCTCTACCCCTCACCGGCTTGCGCTCTCCCCCAAATAAACAAATATTAAAAAAAAATTAAGATGCCAGAGATCTCATCATAACCTTTGAATTTATTTGATTTTTAAACATTTTAAACAAAATGACCTCTATTTTGACCATAGAGGTCAAGTTCAGTGTTACAGTAAGTTCCCAGCGTGTTCTCTCTACGTTCTCTACTTTTCTCCTCTATTCAAATCACGCCTTCCTTTTCGTTATTATTTTACAGAGAATCCAGAAGTTGAAGAAAAGCGAAGCGATTTTTGCCTTGGTACAAACTGTCCTGCAAATGTTCCTTCTGGTTTCTCTTCATTTTTTGTTTCCCTCCCTCTGAGTTTTTCTTTGTATGTAGTTGATTAATGTAGTTGACCGCTAATCAGTATAAACAGCCAGGGGAGTAGAGATATTACTAAATTATAAATGATCTTTAAGATACATTCCAAGAAGCAATCACTTTTAGGGCTGTATCTGTTATCACAGTGTTGACAACCCTGATATTAAGATTTTAATATCCGGTAGGATAATGAAATTTCTACGCAACACAGATTTTCTCTGTCTTTGCACTGTAATAACTAAATATAGCTTCAGGTTGGTGAATGGTAATATTTTCTTGGCCTCTTTTCATACAAACGTTCTTAAGAGAGGTTTTTTTTTTTTCTTCCAAGCCATAGGAGTTCTTAGACACGAGGATAAAGTAACAAAGGAGCGGTACTTATCTGAGAAGAAAAAAAATGGTGTTCTCTTAGCCTTCCAATTGGTCCTCTGCTCTAGGTAGATAGGCTGCAGGTTACGCTTGGGCTCTTGTCTCTCATCAGAGGTTGACAGGAACAATGACAGGAATCGAGGGGAAGAAAGTGCCTTTGTAGAGGTGGCATGAGAGAAAGGCTGCCAGGGAAGCTTGCTGATAAGATTGTTTCACGGGAATGTAAAGTCAGTATCACAGGATCTCAAATATGTGTGAATTACTGCAACTGCTAACACCCGGAGGGGAAGCGACCCTCATTCCATTCGTCTTGCTCAAGCTCTCTGTGCAACTCTCCTACGATTCAGAGTATTTTTTAACAAGTGTTTGTTTCCTTTATGTTGTTGTACTTGATAATTAGAATTGAAACAAGAAGCCAACTCTTGTAGACCTTATTGGTGTTGGTGGCTGGCACAATTTTTACATTCTGAAAATTATTCTCTTGGGGTGCCTGATGGGGTGCCCTGAATACCATACTTCCTGATGTTATTCGTTACACATTATTACTGGTATTCGTTAATGCTGTGTTCTTTCCACTTCTGGTCCCCTCCTGTTGGCACAGAAAGCTGTCCTAAGAGGAAGGGAACCCCTTAGGGTTATTTAGGTCAGTCACAGAATGGCAGCTTGTCATCTCAGGTCAAGAAGAATAGATTTAAGATATCAAATTTTAAAAAATCTAATTAAGACTATGAGAAATAGAAGGGGAAAAAAACCCCTAAAAACTCAAGGGCCCATAAGCTGTTCCATAGACATCTCTTTACAGGTGATGGCAGAATAAGGCCGTTATACTTAGTACAAGTTCTTTTGGAAGTGAATTTAGAAACTGAGTCTTTTGGAAGTGAATTTAGAAACCGAAGCTTGGTGCACCAGAAAGGAGAGCTGAAATTCATGAGGGCAGCACAAGCTTGGGAGCGTCCCAATAGACAGCATCGTTAAACACAGCCGACTTCCTTTCTTTAGACAGGAACGTTAAGTGGAACGGCCTATATTGCTTCAGTCCGAACTTTCGAAAATCCTTTCGAGGTCTGAGCGATTAGGGAACAGTCGGATTGAGAAGGTTCATTAGTTAGGGAGCAGCTGGGGTAAAAGGTACCCAGGAACTGAGGAGCAGAGTGTGCGGCTTTAAAGGAAATAAAAAAGAATTTTTATGAAATGATACTAGGAAGGTTAGAGAATATGAAAACGAAGCTGCAAATGAGAAGTGCCATCAGAGGAATGATGCAAAGAGACAGACATCAGAGAAAAAGAGAGGGTCAACGTAGTGTATGGTTTTCTGTGCATTCTTAATTATTTGGTGCCTCTTAGCAATTAGGAGCCATTAGCATAAGTAAAATAGAATGGAACACAGAGGATGGAAGACAGAAGACTGATGTCCCAAGTCTGTTCTCTCTGGCAAACCATACCCTGTTCCGCAACCGTCCTCAACTGTGGAACCGTGTGGTGAAGTTCAGGTTAACTCCGCTCATAAATTGTCTTTACCAAATGATCTTTGTAAAACCCAGGGTAGTGTTTCATCCTATTTATTGAAGATTTTCTCTATCTGCAATGCTCATACCTTCAGAGCAAGATGGTAAGATCCAGGCCTACCTATACTGAGAATCTGTAAAGTCAGCATGTTGAATTTTGAGATTAGAAATCAAAACCCAAGCAAAGACTCATATGATTTTATTTTATGGCATCTTTATTCAACGTAACATCCTCTCATGAATTTATATGCCTTCCTGATGGAGAAACACAAGTATACTAACACTGACCACTTTTATAGAGTTTCACATTTTAAAACATGCGGTGCCCTTCAGTGGAAAATATGGCTATTTTTATAACTACTGATTCAAAGTGTTATTGAAACTGGTATTCTTTTATTTGTTTTTGCCTATTTTGTAATACATGATGTGGGTTTTTATTTATTTATTTATTTATTTTTGAGCATAAAGGAAAGGGAAATAAAATGGAACATAACCTGGACTAGGTTTCAGCTAGAGCAGTTGCTTTTTACCATTTTGAAATTTCTCATTTCCAAACTCTAAGAGGGCTATTTTAAAATAAGGACATTATATGAAAGTGCAGAAAAAGGGCCAAGTTATAAAAAAAATCTTTTAAAAACATGCTTAGCAGCTTAAAAACGTGGAGTTCAATAGCAAAAATCAGTGACTTGGGGGGCTGTGATCATTGTAGAAAAAGAACTTTCAAAAATCAGATGAGAATCATCCAGAGCTATGGCTCTCTAAAGGCAGGCATCAGCGGCTTCCACAGGTACTTCTCAAATAGAAACCCATTTCCTCACGAGGCGGGATGTTCCACTGCTGGGAAGGAATTGTTCTGTAACTAGTTGAGCCCAAATTTGCCATGTACAATTTACATTTTCTGCCCTTAGTTGTATTTCTTGTTTCAGCAGAAGTCTTCCTGTTTCCTACCCAGGCCTTCTAATAAGTTTCCTTTGTCCCCAGTCGACATCCTGAGTTACCCAAGGCAGTGGCCTTCCAATTTGCTTTGATTCAGACTCAGAGGAAAAGTATATATATTTTACATTACAACCCACAACACACCCCCATAGCCTAAATAAATATTTCAGGAAATAATACACTTAATATAAACATATTTATCTGATATTTTCTTTTTCTTTTTAAAAAGAATATATTTTTTAAATTAGAGACAGAGAGAGAGAGAGAATGAGTGGGGAGAGGCACAGAAGGGCAGAGAGAGAGAGAGAGAGAGAGAGAGAGAGAGAGTCTTAAGCCGGCTCCATGTTCAGCATAGAATCCGACGCGGGGCTCAATCCTCTGGGACTGTGACCGGAGCTGAAATCAAGAGTGAGACACTCAACTGACTGAGCCACCTGGGTGTCCCTGATATTTTCAATTTTTTTCCATTTCATTAAAAAATAAGACCCATTAGATTGTTCACAACCCACTTACGACTCACAACACTTGTTTAGGGAGGCACTGCTCTCCGCGTTCTTGCTTTATTCCCACAGCCAGGACATGACTGAAGCCTAAGACTGACTTTGAAGGCAAAATCCATCACCCGTCTTCACTGTGCACTTAACCTTGCCGAAGGGAGATGAATTGGTTTATCTTTTATTGATATCTCCTAGGCCTTTGTGAGTATGGGTCTGAATGAAAGCATATGACTTTCTGGAGTAGGATTGGGTCAAGCAGATGATGCCCAGAAACAGAGTGAGAGCTTGAAATAGCAGCTCATGCTTTTGAACTTGTGCTCTGAAGTGGTAATTACAGTCTCAGATTCCACAGTTTAAGAACTAATACTCCCCCTTCCTTGTGGGCATCATTACCACATGTCCAGCCTCAAGGATAGAACAACTGCTTTTGGGATAAGAGTCCCACTGGGGGTCAGAGTTACCCACAAGGTCAAGTTCAGTGACTGGTCTTCAAAATATGGAGCCAAGGGTGGTAGTTGTCATCCCAGAAGTCCACGGATCAGGAAGTGGCTGATACTCCTGGTGGTTTCATTATACTAAAACAGGTGAAATTGCTTGAAGAGCTTCTCCGTGCTTAACTGTGGCTCCAATCAGTGCACATTTAATGAAAGGCACACAAATTAATTAGTGCAAACTGTAAATGCTGAGTAAGCTGAAAGTAAAGGGGTAAAGAAGGCAACTACTATGTTGTGTTTTTTTTTTTTTTTTTTTTTTTTTTAGAAACAGGAAAGTTGCTTTCATGAGAAATAGCTTTGGGAATGACAAATGTTAGGTAAAGAAAAAAGGAATATCAGTTCTTGTCACACGTAGAGTGATTATGTTTAAAACTCACAGTTGAGGGGTGCCTGGGTGGCGCAGTCAGTTAAGTGTCCGACTTCAGCCAGGTCACGATCTCGCGGTCCGGGAGTTCGAGCCCCGCGTCGGGCTCTGGGCTGATGGCTCAGAGCCTGGAGCCTGTTTCAGATTCTGTGTCTCCCTCTCTCTCTGCCCCTCCCCCGTTCATGCTCTGTCTCTCTCTGTCCCAAAAATAAATAAACGTTTGAAAAAAAAATTTAAAAAAAAAACCTCATAGTTGAAAATAAAACCTAGGTCACTTATGAAGATTGTTGAGTTGGGCAAGATTTCCACGTATTGTGTGTGATGAACTATTAACATCAAATAGAATGATGTTGAAAAGTGTCCAATTAGTTTTGAACCTGTTGTAAAGCGCAGAAACATTTCTGATTTTTTATGTTTAGGCTTAAAAAAAGCAGGAAAGAGATCACAGTTTGTTGGAACTAGAAGGGATTTTATGTAATATCTAGTTCATCCCTTTTGGCACTGAGGAAGCACAAATTATTTTTGAAAGAGAAAGGAAGAAGCAAAGACACACTTATGGGCCAAATCAGAACAGAAACAGCATCTTTAATGTCCAACAACTTTTCCAAGTTGCCTTGGACATTTCATTTCTTTCTCATAGACTCATTTTTATCTCCTACTCCTCTTCCCTTCCCCTTTCTCCTCTTCCTCCTCCTCGTCCATTTTTAACAATTTCACTGTTCATTAAATAGCTTTTCTAGCAGGTTGGCCATACGTCCTAACTTGCCTGACACAATCAATCCTGGATTATAGCAGTTGCCCTGGGTCCACCCAGATTTTGTCCAAATTCTTTGAAACATAGTTTTTTCTTATTAATAGCTGCATTGATATGGTTCTTAATTATTATTATTAATTTTACTATTAGTAGTTACATTTAAAATTAGGCTAGAAGCTGAGAGACCTTTGTTTTATCCTTCTATCTTCTGCTACAATCTCATCCCACATCGTGTTAAAAGCATGGATGGAGAGTCTACCTTCCAACAGAGATAGAAAGTATAAAGCAAAAAATTCAAAGAGAAATTAAGAAGCTGAATAATGCAAGAACTGAACTGAAAAATTCGCTAGAGGGGTCCAACAATAGATAAATCAAAGTACCTACAGAGTGTACACACACACACACACACACACACACACACACACACAAAACACAGAAAGGAATCAAAGCATATCAATACAAAAATCAACAAAACATAAAGGAAGATAGCAAGAAAAGAAAGGACAGACAAAATAACTACAAGACTAACAGAAAACAACTAACAAGTAAGCAACAGTAAATCCTCTCTCTATATAAATACTTTAAATATAAATGGATTAAATTCTCCACTCGAAAGAAATAAAATGGCTGGGTGGATTAAAACATCACCCATCTATATGCCTTCTACAAGACACTCACTTTAGATTTAAGGACATACATAGGATAAAAGTGAAGGGATAGAAACAGATATGCCATGCAAGTGCTAACCGAAAGGGTGGGTATACTTACATCAAATAAAGTAGACTTTCCAGAAACTATCAGAGAGACAAAAAAATTCCATAATGACAAAAGGGTCAATTTACCAGGAGGATGTAACAAACATAAATCCATATGCACCCAACATCAGAGTAGCTAAATATATAATATGTCAAGCATTAAGAGAAGTAAAGGGAGAAGCAGGAAATAACACAATAATAGTAGATTTCAACTCTTCACTTTTAACAATGGATAGAACGTTCAGACAGAAGGCTAGTAAGAAAACACAGGACATGAACAAAACTACAGACCACTTGGAACTAACAGACATATAGTGGATTCTACCCAACAACAGCAAAATGCATATTCTTCTCAAGAACATGTGAATGTTTCTCAAGGATGGATTGCATGTTGCATCACAAAACAAGACTCAATAAATTTCAGCAGACTGAAATTATACCAACCATCTTTTCTGACCACAGTGGAATGAAACTGGAAATTAATAGCAGAAAGAAAATTGGAAACTTTACAAAAATGTGAGATTAACACATTCTTGAGTCACCACTAAGTCAGAGAAGAAATAAAAGAGGAAATTAGAAAATGCCAGGAGACAAACCCCCCTCTCCCCCAAATACAACACACCAAAACTATGGGATGCAGCAGAAGTGGTTCTAAGAGGGAAATTCATAGCAGTAAACACAACACATAAACTAAAAAAGAAAAAAAAGACCTCAAGTAAAGGAAGGAGCTAAAACAAGGAAAATGAACCAACACCAAAGTTAGCAGAAGTAAGAAAATAACAAAGATTAGATCAGGAAAACATTAAGTAGAAAATAAAAAAAACAACAGAAAAAAATCAATAGAACTCCCATATCATTCCACTTCTGGGTATATATCCAAAAGCACTAAAATCAGGATCTGATTATTCACAATGGCTAAAATGTGGAAGAACCTAAATGTTTGCCAGATGGATTCACACTAAAATGTGATATATACATATATAATGAAATACTACTCAGTCTTTAAAAAGAAGAAATATTGGAATAAACAATATTTCCAGCTTTCTCCATAAATCTCTCCTTAAGCTAACTTAAAAATCAAACATGCCTGTATTTTCCACTAACACTTTAGTATGGAAGCATAAAAGGAGGCAAAAAATTCCTTGAAGAAGGGGAAGATTTCTAAGAGAACAGGAGTTAAAGAGAAGGGCGATTTATGGAGAGATGGGAGGTAGAGAATACCTTCATCTGATTCTTGACCTTTCCCATGAGTTCTTGGGGCTTTGGGGTTCTTGAGGCTCTGGGTTCTTGAGGCTTTTGCCTAAGTGAACTCAACTTTGAGCAGAAACCTCCCAAGGGGAGGGCATTTTTTCCTTCTTAGTACTTACTTTAGCCATGGTAAATACCTTTTAAATTAGTCCAAGGACTTAGAAATCTAAAATAGATTGCAGAGTTTAGTGAAGCAATTACTGACTCTGAATTGATTGTTAAAGGCAGGGGCAGGAGAGCTAGGAAAATGTGAACACTTCCCGAGCTAACTCGCTCTAATTTATATAATTTATATACACACACCAGTGGTATCGAAGTTTTTACTGTTCTGATTTATAGATGAAGATACTAAGGATTAGAGAGGTTAAGTCACCTGCTTCATAAATTTCTGAGTTGGTGTTTGAACTCAGGTCTTCAGATTTGAAAGACTTTTTTTCACTACTGCGTACTGATTTATTCTTAAATGTCTCTCAGTATCAACCAAATAAATTTCAAAATACTTGGCCATTCCTAACCAGGAAACATTGGTGTAAGATGAATATTTTTGGGACGTGCTGTATGCTATGTTCGCTTCTTGGGTATGATATCTTATGAGAAATCCTACAATACAAGACTATATGACTTACTTTCAACCAGTGTTTTGGATCCAAACAATGGCCCACTATTGTTTCTTAGAACTCAGTTTGGGTTCTTGTGGGTTTAAAGAATAATGGCTGTAATATTAATTGCTTATATTTATTTGTACCCTTTCTCTTACTTTTCAAGGGTTAATTTGTTCCTGAAAAACCCCTCTAAAGTAAATGCTCAAGTCAAATTTATAATCGTCATTAATTTAAATGGAAAAACTTTTAAAGCATCCTTGGGCGCCCAAATTAGTATCCATTTATAGTAACTCAAACCTGAAATGTATTAAATGGACCTGATTGTATGAACAGTTAGCATTAACGATTATGGCATCGCAGGCAGTGGACTTTGTGATGATTCTATAATATAAAAAATATAATAAATATATTAATATAATATAATATAATATAATATAATATAATATAATATATATAATAATATCTTCTAGGCTTGCTCATCCAGCTCTTGTGCAGTTGGCTTATCTAATAAATGGTATGCAGCATGTGAGATGCTCGGACAAAGCTTAGAAAAATTGCAAATATATGATACGCTATGTCTTTACAATTATAGATTTAATTAAAAAAAGAACCAGACATGGGGCGCCTGGGTGGCTCAGTTGGTTAAGCATTGGACCTCGGCTCAGGTCATAATGTCATGGTTTGTGGGTTCGAGCCCCGCGCCTGGCTCTATGGTGACAGCTCAGAGCCTGGAGCCTGCTTTGGATTCTGGGTCTTCCTTTCTTTCTGCCTCTCCCCTGCTGGCACTGTCTCTCTCTCTCTCAAAAATAAATAAACATTAAAAAAAAATTAAAAGAGAACCAAACAGAACAGTAGAGGCCAAAGAAATCAATGAAAGCAAGGCACCCATTGCATGAGATTCTCACGACTACACAATGAGCAAACCACGAGCCTCCTGGAAAAAGAACCAGATGCTACATGTGGCAACAATACAAGTGTCAGGGTGACAAGAGGTGACGCTTGGTTTACTGTGCCAGCAGCTTGCCGTGCGAAATCTAAATTCGCCCTTGCACTTGGGAGGAAATGTGCTGCAGTGACACGTGGGTGTGAGGCCAACCTCCTCTCCTAATTACTTTCTTGTAACCCAGATGGATTTCTCCTGGAGTACCGTCACGATGCCACCCGGCTGGCATGGCAATTCTAGCCATTTTCTCATTTGGTCTTTCCAGTAACTCTGAGATGCCAGTGTCAGGGCCTTCCGCTGAATTTTCTAACTCCAAGTTCGGCCCCGTTCATTTAGTCTTTTGGGCTCATTGTCTTAGGTTCTGAACTCTCTGGCACCCTCCACCCCTCCTCCCCCCCAGCCAGAGACTCTGAAGTGTGGCCTTTAGATCCTTGAAAACTCTCATTTATTTTGAGCATTAACATAAAGGCACGATCGGGGGCATCGTGAAGAGAGCTAGGGCTCTAGAGCTGGGTGGCCGGGTTTCTTCAGCTGCAAAGTGAAATAATAATAGGATTCAACTTAGAGAGCTGTTGGGAGATGAGAGTCAATCGATGAAAAGCCCCTGCAAGAGTGCCCGGCAGATAACAGACCAGACGTGTAGCCGGTAGCCATCGCTCTCAGCTATCACAGTACAATCTGACAGGTACTGAGCACGATCAGTGAGCCAGGACATGCCCTGGGAGGCACACCTACATACCCCCACACGGGCTCCTTCCCTGCTGGAGCTTCCTGCCCATGGTGGAGACAATCACGCATGGACGAGAGTCGCTTGAGAGCTTTTATTGGGCATTTATTTTTAAACAGCTTTATTGAGGTATAGTCGACATACGATAAACTGCGGACGTTTGAAGGGCACAATTTGGTACATCTGGGTATACGTCTGTGCCCATGAAACCATCACTACCCTCCAGACAAGGAACATACCCATAATCCCCCAAAGTTTTCTCATGCTTTCAAACTCCCTCCCTCTCCCCACTCCTATCCGTCTTCTTGGGTATCCATCGTTATGCTTCTTGTCCCTGTAGACTAGCCATTTTTCAGAATTTTACTCAGCATCATTATCTTGAGATTCATGTACATTGCTGTGTGTGGTGTGCCACGAGTTCATTCCTTTTTACTGGGGAGTGGAAGTATTGCATCGTAGGGATCTGTCACATCTCATTTATTCATCTACTTGCTGATGGAAGTTTTTGACTATTACAGATAAAGTTGCTACAAATTTGTTTAAAATTTTTTTAAACGTTTATTTATTTTTGACACACAGAGAGAAAGACAGAGCATGAGCGCGGGAGGGGCAGAGAGAGAGGGGGACACAGAATCCGAAGCAGGCTCCAGGCTCTGAGCTATCAGCCCAGAGCCCGACGCGGGGCTGGAACTCACAGACCGTGAGCTCCGTGACCTGGGCTGAAGTCGGACAGTCAACCGACTGAGCCACCCAGGCGCCCCAAGTTGCTACAAATTTTTAAAAATAAAACATTTGAAGTGTACAAGTTAATGCGTCTTAGATGTATACACCTGTCTGTATACACTGCCACGGTCAAGATACAGAACGTTTCTAGGACCCTCAAAGGTGTCCTCATGACTGCCTGCAGTGGGCAATCACTCATCTGTCATCTGTCACTATACATGAGTTTGCATGCTCAAGGATTTGATATAAATGGAATCACAGAGCATGTATGCTTTTGTGCTTATCTTCTATTTAGTGTTATGATTTAAAAATTCGCCCTTATAACTGTATTTTCCAGTATTCTCTTCCATTTTATTGCTGAGTAGTATTCCACTGAATGTAATTCCATGATTTGTGTGTTCATTGAACGGATGTTTGTGTTATTTCCAGTTTCACGCTATTATAAATAGCTACCAAGGATATTGTCCTACAACTCTGGGCCGACTTAACAATTTCATCTTATAAATTCTATAAAGGACTAAGCCCACACAGAAGCTGGTTGGTTACTGCTGAGTGTAGTTTCTTCTGAACTATGTTTTCCGTCTTATGAGCCCTGTGAATTTGTAGCTAGTTATATTTTTCACGTTGCTTTTGTCTCTAGAATGCTGGGAGGTAATCTTGGAGGCTAGGTGTAGCAATCGTTCAAGCTGATATTGTGTGAATATTTTGTGTGCCTTGACTTATCTTACCTCCTATTTTTATTTATTTATACTCTCATCTCTAATTTTACCATCGTTTTATCATTAAATTATTGTTACATTGTATATTTTTCAAATGGAGGTAGAGTACAGATCAAGGCATTAAATCTGGCATGATTTGAAAGACACTGGAAAAGCTCAATATGCTCCCCAACAGCTCTCTTATCCAGCTGTCAGGAATACTTGAAATCTTCCATTAGAGATTCGTTCCTTTGCATTAAGAGGTATCTCCTATTAAGAGAAAATCCTCAGAAGAAAAAGAAGACACCTTAATCTTGGGTTACAGAAAAGCAAATTCGTTTATCTGAACTTTTCCAAGTGGACAGCTGGAGGTTGGGGAGGATGAGAGGGAAGACAGAACAGAAAAATAAGAAGTCACTATATAATGAAAAGTGCAAATGTGTTAGAAAAGAATTGAAGACACTAAAAAGGAAGCCACATTTTTTTTTTTTTTTAATTTCACTCATCTCTTTGCTTAGAAGTAAGAATTTTATTTCTACTTACTTATCTATTTTTTGGCTTTTTGGGGAAGGAAGCTTCACAGGGTGAGAATTAAGTTAAGTCACAATGGCAACTGATGTTTCTTTGCTGAACTACCTGAAAAGCTTTGATTACTACTGAAGAAGCACAATAGGATAAAAATACATGTAAAGGGTCCCGATTTAAAGTCACCCAGTTCAGAGTGGAACTCATTTACTTGTATTTCATTCTCTGCGGTACTGAAACTGACATGGGGCAGGCAAAATATCGAGTGCCATGGAGGGAAAATCCTATTTTTGTGCTACAAAAAAGTAGGTGCCAGCTACAATGGGCAATCATGAATCCACACCCCCAAATCAATAAACTCAGAAAGCAGTCAATGTGGTGCCTGAAAGCAATTCTGCAAAGGAGAATGAGAGAGAGACTCCCCGCCCCCAAACGAACCAACTAAACAAACCCGCGCTAACGTGAATGAAAAAGTAGATGTCAGAAACAGTACTAAGTGCTGGGAAGGGCGATTCAGACAGCAGGAGAAAAAACAGAAAAGCAAGCAGCTGAATTGTAGGTGAGAGCACTTGGCTGGTACTTGCTGATGAAAGTCTTGTTGATGGAAACAAAATTCCTTGATATCAAGATCTTGCAAACACGTTCCCTTTATAGATGCAAGTCTAATGTCATTCCATGGCTTGGTAGATCAAAGCGAAATGACTCAAAAGACTTGTATTTGATTAAAAGTTCATCTCTGTAGCCGCCGGGAGAGAAGGCAATTAGGCAATCCTCCCTTCTAGACAGCAGGCTTAGGAAGGGGAAAGTAAACAGCAGCGGCTTATTGGTAAGTTTTCTGCATGAAGTTAAGTTTCGATCATCACTCAGTACTGACTCCTGATCTCAAGCGGGAGGTGGCATTTCCTTTTAGAGCCGAGCTATAAATACCCCGGGTAAGGAAATTCAACTACAAACCATACGAGGTATAAGCAGATGTACATTACGGCATTTTCTATGGAAGGGAACTTGCAGGATAGTTTAATTGTATCACTCCCACAGTGTGGGAGTCTGAAAGGATTACAGTCAAGTGCTTCATGAAGATTTATTAAAGTGGTAAATAAGGATGGCTAGATGGCTCCCCACATCTCAACGCAGCAATATCCCTGGAGAAGGAAAATAATGTTGGAAATGGTGAAGTTACTGCCCCGCGTGTCAGAGAAACAGATTCCTCACAAATGGCACAGTCATACTGAATCGTAGCTATTCTCTCCCAAATCACCATTATATTTTACTACCCACTCCATTCTCATCTGGTCACTGCTACTCACTTTCTCTGTCTGTGGAGCACCCCCCCCCCCCAGCCCCCGCAGTTTCCCTTCCTTAGACCCGCAGGTGGGGGGGCTACGTTATACAGGGGTTGAGCTTTGCAAAGCATGCCTCAGATCTCCAGGGTGCCTAACAGAAAGTCAGTTATTTGAGGCCTTTCTATCTGCAATTGAAAGTCATTCCTCTTATGTCTGGGCTCTTTTTGGTGCTTAGAGGTTCCCTCCTTTGCTTTCTCCAGTGCCTCAGAGCCTCATCTGGTCCACACACCCTGCACCTTCTACGGTTCCCTCGGAAAACCTTATTTCATTACTTGTCAATCAGGCGCTGAGGTGTTACGGGATATAACCAACACTTAATCGTTTATAAGATCTCTTACTGTTTCAGTACAAAGGCATCTATATATTTTATATGCTTTGTTAGGCTCCTTGGGAGCTGTTCTGGGTAGCAGGGGCCTTATCAAAGTCCCAACATACCAACATTTGTAAATTGCAGTAATTTCTTCTATATTCATGGATTCTACTTAATTTTTTTTTTTTTTTAATTTCAAGAGTCACAGTTTTAAATACCTTTATCTTAGACTTCCCATTTTGCCCTATATGCTAGGAGGAGGACATTGAAGATAAGCAACATTGTCCTGCTGATAAATCCCAAGGTTTAATTTTGAGGACTGATTTATCCTTCTTTCCCAGATCAAAGCTAAGATCAGCATGCTCTTCTAAATCGAATTCATGGGTTGACACTTTCTGACTGGAGTCTTTTCCAATCCATTTTAAGCTTATGTAAAGGCCAAAGATGGCAATATTATTGTTTTTCGAAAGGAAAGAATAATGGAAAGGAGGAATGTCTTATGTTTTGTGCGACAGCTTAGCTAAGATTCTGTGGTAATTGCCACACTCACTCACTCATGGAGGCCTTATTAAACGCTCATTGGATTTAAACTACACTGAACTCAGGTCTATATTTGAGTAATCAGAATTTCACTTTCCCAGCTACTCTGTGTGATTTTTGAAATCAGAGTGTTTTCCTGGCCACATCTCTGCCAAATAATGTAGCAATCAAGGTTTTGGGGTCATGTTTTTGTTCCCAAATCTTCTCAGTATATTAGTCTCATCAAGTAAATGTCATTTACTCGATAGGCTCATATCTGGACTTTAATTATTTCCAGAAGTGGGGCTTCTCCGGCACCTTCCCCCACTCCACAAAAGCTCTTGGAGTCCAGAAGAAAGTTATTTGCACACCTCCAGGCTGCAATACGAGTTCCTCAAAGGCCGCAGTCGTAGCTTGTCTCCACATCATCTTGAGGAGCCGTGACTGGTTAACACTGTTTACACTCTCTGGTCGATGTTGTTGTGTGTATTTGACTGGGGTGTCTAATAGGACTCTAAACAATTTATGTCATTTTGCATTTCCCATGGTTAAGGTTTCCCAGCCCAGAGAGGCAATATTTGCAGCAGTGTGTTTTCCTTTAGGGGCATCGACCTTTGTTTCATGAAGATAGTGTTGTCTCAATATCTAGGTTCATCTTCAGGAATCCGGCGGGAAGTTTAAAAACAGCGCTTGCTGAATTTCACCCATGCTGTCTTGTGCTTCTCTTTGTAGCACGTTATAAGATACGAGACACGTTAGGTAGGTCAAGGGATTTTGACTCTTTTTATGCTCTATGTAGCAGCACACAGCTATTTGGTGTATCACTGGAGACCAAAGCTACACCTCGTTTCACAAGATATTGACATTTTAATGGACCCATAGCATATCATCTATCTATCTATCTATCTATCTATCATCTATCTGTCATCATATACTATCTATTTATTTTCCAAATCCATACTGACAGCTCTTGTCCTGGTTGAAGATGAACAATAATAAGATTTTGAGTGGAGACGATAATAAGGAAAAACTCCCAAAGTACAAACTTGGGACACCTGGGTGGCTCAGTCAGTTAAGCGTCCGACTCTTGATTTCGGCGCAGGTCATGATCTCGCAGCTCCGTGAGTTAGATCCCCACATTGGGCTCTGTGCTGACAGTGCCTAGGCTGCTTGGGATTCTTTCTCCCTCTTTCTCTGCCCCCCACTCCTCTCAGAATAAATAAATAAACATCTAAGAAATGTAAAAAATTAATTCAGTTGTAAATTCTGAAAGGTTCGTAAAGATGCACCTTCCTGCTTCGGTTTCTGTTTTCCATTAATTTGAGAAGGAGCCTGTACTGGGATAATGGAATGAGGCAGGGGGTCGTGGCTGGAGGAGGCATTGATGACACTCAGCTCCTTCAGTGGCCCTTCGCAGTTTTGAGTGATGGGAATTCCTAGAAAACCAGAGCATACCCATGTTCAAATATCACTACTCCAATTTACCTCAAAGCTAAATATAAATTTAAAATTGTTATGCCTTTGTTGCTGTGCATAACGGTATCACTGCCCCCTTTAACACATTGAAATTTGGGAACTGAATTAATGTCTCTACTCATCAATTTCTCATCTTAATAAGGGTGGTCAGATTTAGCAAACAACTATACAGGGCACCCAGTTCAATTTGAATTTCAGATATAGAATGGATAGTTTTTGAGTTTAAGTATATTTCATGTTCACAAATATTGCATGGGGCATACTTTATACTAAAGTATTCTTGTGTATCTGAAAAGTCAAGTGTGAATGTAATTTTCTGGCCACTTTAATCTTCATGTAATCAAGTAATCCAATCAAAACCAGTCTCCACTCCCTCTTCTCCTGGTCACCCTCCGATTCTGAAATTTTGAATGAACAAAGCATTACTTAGAGCATCATGCCGAGAATCCCACGAATTCTGTATTATTAGCATCTGCAAACAGCGGTAGAGGTCTTTTAAAAAAGAGAGATATAAAAAAGGAAATCTGACTTTTAACTACAGCAATTCATATCTACAACCGTCTCCCAGTTCACCCTAACTCAAGTCGTTAGCACACGATATTTTGCAGCTGGATGGGCCAGCTGTTGTTATCAGGATTCAGGTGGGGATAGAAGGACATTTACAATTTTTATATCAGTGCTTTTGCAAACCCAGATAAGTAAATATGTAGCAGCAGGTGATGCAAAGAACCAAGGAAAGAGTTGAAAACAGACAGAATCTCATCATTTAAGCAAATGTAAAATGCACAATCTAGTCTGTGGTGTAAAATTCCAGAATATAGTGCCTACCATTTGCTTTTCCCCAGGCGGGATATTTTATATCTTTAGAATGCAGATATGTGAGGTTTATATTACCATACAGTGTCTTTGCAAATGGGCCATCCGGGCCACTCAGAGGTATCAATGTGTCCACCAAAATGGTCAAATTACTAAATTATCCTCCTGATTCCCACATTCAGCCTCATTTTCTGAGTCATAAGTTAGAAGATCACAGCCACTACTTTTGAAGTTTCCACTGTTAAGTGTCCAGACCGGAGGTACTCAGGACTGTACCTCCTACCAAAATGCAGTCTATAATTACTTCAGAGATACCACTCAGGCCCTGCTCGTCTTCCATCAGAGGCCTGGGATGTTATTGTGTTTTGAACTTGAAGGCTAATGACTAAATCCCCTGGCGGAGCTGCTTGGGACCCATGGTAAAATTAAACCATCGTGTTGTAATACCTCTGGAACTGGGTTCAACTTCTAACATCTGTTTAATGATGCATTCTTTTTGAAAAGTTGCTCATTTGAAGTCTTTTCCAAAAGCAATAAAAATCTCTTTCAATTTCACTCTCCACTCAGGGTGAAGCAATTTCTTTCCCCCTTTCAAAACCAAGTCTAATCTTTCCAAAGAGCCTGTGGAGGTCCGGAAATAGTTCCCGTGGAGTTTCAGTTTGTTCAACCAGGACTCTGGGGGGCAGGGTGAGTACAATGGTGGAACTTTCCAAATGAGTTGTTGGCCGAGATGCTTTGATTTCCATGTACACTTGAGCAGGACAAGTGAATGAGTCTGTTCTCATGGCCATTCGTGGTTGGATTACCTCTGGGACGTGAGCAGAACCTCAGGGAAGGTCTGAGAGGTAAAAGCCTTATTCTTTAAGTGTCGTGTGCATGCTATAAAGCCTTCGTTCACCTCCCATTAGCTACCAAATAATGTACCAGTGCCTTACCCTGACCTGAAGACCTCTGAGGATGTTCCGAGTTGGTCCACAAAGACATTTCAAGAAGGTCCTTCATTGTTAAGGGTTGCTCTGTACATAGCAGGGTGTTTAGCATTCATGGTCTTCCTGTCACTGTGACAACCACATGTTTCCAAATGCTTCCCTGGAGTTGGTAATGTCCCTAGACAGAACGACCCTTTCGGATTATGGCCTCCGTTTACCGTTTCCACCTATTATTCCACTGGGTGGTCCTATGCTTTAGACATCATATTTACTAGTTGCTGTCATGAAGATTAAAGGGCATATCTTTCTCCACCTTATAATTACATATTTATATGCGCATTTTTTTCAAACTAGACTTTATTCGCCGCATGGACAGAGCCTATATGTTCTGTTTTGGGTTAATGAAGGAATGAAATAATGAGCATTTTAGATTTTTTCTTTACCTAAAGAATGCTGATTCATTTGTTTCATTTTAATAGGCTGATGGGGATTTGGGATTTACCTTTAAGCTTATTTAGCAAGTCACTTTTTTGCGCGTAAGCCGTCGGCTTCCGGTTACTTTGGCATTGATGGACAGTCATGAGTAGAATCATCTATTCTTTGTTCTATTATTCATTTTCATATTCACGACACAATGTGTTGAATAGCCAGTGGTCACCTGGGCGATGACAAATCGAAGGTAAAAACAGACTGATTAAAAATTAGAGGGAGCCAAAACATAAGAGATTCTTAGAAACTGAGAACAAACTGAGGGTTGATGGGGGGTGGGACGGAGGGGAGGGTGGGTGATGGGCATTGAGGAGGGCACCTGTTGGGATGAGCACTGGGTGTTGTATGGAAACCAATTTGACAATAAATTTCATATTAAAAAAAAATTAGAACCTAAAGTCCATAAACCTACCTCTTCTTTCTTTGGAAAAAATCTGGATCGTGGGGAGTTCTGTCACTTTGACCTGAAGGCTAGCAGACTCAAATAGCTTCAAGAGAGGCAGGGAGGCCCAGAAATGCAGCTCCTTCATGGAAAAAAAACAAAAACAAAAACAAAAACAACAACCTTTGTCATTATTCCTTAAGCGGTCAACCTTTACAACCGGGCTTATCACAGTTGACAGAAAATTGGAGGAGAAATATTTTCAAATTCTCTTGGGCCCTGAGACTGGACAGCAGGTAGACTACTCCGTGGCAAAGGAGCTGAAAGTTTGAGTGACGAATTATCTTTGTAGAACATAAAACAGGGCGCATTTCTGTCATCTGTCTATCTACACTCACTCAATGTCTGCAGTGCTCATTTTCCTCTTCTTTATTAGGAAGGGGGAAGTGTAGAAAGTCACAGGGTTCTGGTTCAAGGGGAAGGGAATTAAGTGGTGGAATTAGCCTGAAACATGCCCTAGGGCTTATGGGAAATCTTGCTGGAAAAAATTTTTATAGCTTTGATGGTCAAGCTTAATTAAGCTGATTTCATGTTTATATGAAACCCACATAATGAGGTGAAACTTTCAAAGAAGTGCCAAACTTTGACCAGGCCATAAACCTGTTTTACCAGCTTCTTCATTCGCTAACTTAAATGAATAGAAAGAAAACCAACATTCTTTCTGTTTGCTCCTGGCAATTTGGTCTGCCCGAGCTCAGATCTCCACAGATCGGTGGTGAAGGCGATACTTCCTTGTTTGTTATACCTTCCCCATTGGTTTGTACTCTGTGCCATGGATGGAGATAATGTGTGAGCCAGAGCAAAGTGAGGACACAGCAAAGGGTGTAAGACATGTGTTATGTAATGACATGTAGGCTATTTAAAATGAAGGTCATGACTTTCCAATGCAGAAATTTAGAAACAATGGGTTAAGAGTTTGCGTAAGTCCTGCCCCAACCTGATCTCATTACAACAAATCATTATGCCAGATGGACTCGTTTATGATCCTGAAACGTAATGAGCCTGGATGGATGGATGGTCTCCTGTTAATCTTATGGTCGTTACATGTCAGCATTACTCTGAAGCAGAGTTTCTCAACCTTAACACTAGGGAGACTTACTGGGCTGGATAATTTTTGGTGTGTGTGTGTGGGGGGGGGCTGTCCTGTGCATTATGGGATGTTTAACGTCATCCCTGGCATCTACCACTGGATAGAGTAGAAATCTCTCTTCTACTCCCTGTGAAGTGTTGACAATCAAAAATGTCTCCACACATTGTCAAATGTCCAGGAGGTGGCTGGTGGGCAAAACCCACTGCTTTGAGGTATATGGCACTTAAGAAGCCTTTGCTAAATAGAATGAGAGCCTTAGAGAAGTTACAAAATCTACCTCTGCGATGTAAAGATCTGTATAATTAGCCACCATTCACTGTCTTCCCTGCCACGGCCAACATTTAGGTAGAAGTTAGTACAAAACAACAAAGAATACTCAGTGATCACTTTTTTGAAGCGGTAACAGCCCCTAAGGGGGATACTGACCAAAGTCAAGTGAATAATAAACCATTACATTGAAATTTGAATATAGAGTAGGTTCCATTCACAGATGGGCGTGTGCTGTGAGCTGAATAGCACGTATCAGCAAGCCCTGGAACAAAGTCACAGCCGAACAGATGCAGGACACTGAAGGTTTGTTTCTGTGTGTGGCTGTCACACAGCTCATCCAAGATTGTATAATAAATTATGAATGGGTCACAGATATTTTGAGGGTCAGAGCCTCCAAAAGATAAGGAAATTCTCATGCTTATTTGTTTGTTTCTCTCTTGGCCACTTCCTAAGAGGATGTAAGGTTTTTTGTTTTTGTTTTTGTTTTTATAATTAAAGCATAATTTATACATTTATAATTTTTTGACTTTTCCTACTCTCCCTAGGGAAACTCATCCAAGCCTGTGACTTCAACAATCGCTTCTACGTTACGACTGATTTTTCTTCGGTATCCAAAATTCTTTTTTTATTGAGATATAATCCACACATCATAAATTGCACATAAATTCCCAAACATAAATGGCACACTTTTAAAGCGTATAATTCAGTGGGCTTTAGCATATTTACAAGACTGTGCAGTGATCGCCGCTATCTAATTTCAGAATGGTTTCATCACCCCCAAAAGAAACCGGTGCCCATTGGCAGCCTTTCCTCAATCCCTTCTGCCTAAGCTCCTGGCAACCACTATTCTGCTTTCTGTCTCTGTAGATTTGTCTGTTCTGGACACTTCCTCTAAATAGAATCTAACTATATGTGGCTGCTATCGTCTGAATGTTTGTGGCCTTTTAAAAATCACGTGTAGAAACCTAACCCCAGGCTGATGGTATTTGAAGGTGGGACCTTTGGGAGGTGAACAGGTCACAAGGGTGGGGCCCTTGTGAATGGGGTCCCATTCCAGAGGGACCCCAGGGAGCTCCCCTGTCCCTTCTATCACGCGAGGACGAAGCTAGAACTCAGTCATCTAGGAAGTGGGCTTTCACCAGACACTGAATCTGCCAGTGACTTGATCTTGGACTTCCCAGGTTTTAGAACCACACGAAATAAATAGTTGTCGTTTATAAACTACCTACTTTATGATACTTTGCGACAGCAGCCTGAACAGACTAAGCGAGTGACCTTTTGTGTCTGGTTTCTTTCACTCAGCACTGTATTTTCAAGGTGCATTCTGAGCTCAAGACCTATTTCTCCAGGCATTTGTTTCACTGACCTGCCTAAGCTTTACCCTGCTTGGATATAACTGCACACATCGCTTGGCCCTCAAACTAGTCCTGTTCTCAGTCACTGGTGCCCAGGCACCCAAAACATAGGCCTGGAGACTGTCACAGGAATCTTTTTTTCCTCACTGACAATATCCAACCGATTAACAAGCCTCATTCGTTGATAGTGTCAGTGCCTTACTTCAGATTCCCCCTACTCCTCCCTCGACTGATTTATTGGCCCCATACCCAGATATTTTGTTGTCAGGATCACCACCTCCATCCATGACCTCTAACCCTTCTACAGTGAACTTCCGACGGTCCCTCGCTTAAATTCCTCAGTGGTTGCCCTCGGCCCTCTGGCACTAGGCTAACCACCTCAGCATGGCAGACCAGGCCTCTTCCGATCTGGCCCTTTCTACTTCTCCAATCTGCTCCCTCACTTCTGCCCCCACCCAACCTTTGACCCACATTTTGGCTATGATACACCTTGTGCGCTTTCTCGAATGCCCTGCGTCTTTTACCTCCATCTTGGTCTTAGCATATGCTGTTTCTTTGATCTGGGATGTTCGGTAGCTTCCCTTTTTTTAGGAAGTTTTCTCTCATGTCCACCACCCTCAGGCCGCACAGGAGGTCTTCTCCCAGGGAGCCCCCAGGCTACCATAATGAAATACCACAGAGTGGGTGGCTTAAATTTATTTTATGACAATCCTGGAGGCTAGAAATCCAAGATCAAGGTTGGGTGGGTTGGTTTCTTCTGAGGCCTCTCCTTGGCTTGTAGATAGGCGTCATTCCCACTGTGTTCCCACATGGCCATCCTGGTCTGTGTGGTCTGTGTACTGATCTCTTCTCACAAGAACACCAGTCACATTGGATTAGGGGCAGCTGAATGGCCCTGTTTTACTGTAATTATATCTTTAAAGGCCCTATCTCCAAATAGAATCACGTGCTGAGGCACTAGGAACAATTAAGTCTTCAATATATGAATTTTGGGGAGATACAATTCAGCCCATAGCAGCCTTCCATTTTTCCTTTGCCAACACCCTGGTCCTTAAATAGAGTCATGGTAAATATGAGAATAAATGAAAGGGTATAAGAGTAAAGATCATGGGGAAGAAAGTGATCAGGAGGAAGGAGGAAATAGGGAGAAGACAAGAAAGGTATACATAAGAAATAATACCAGAAACCCAAGGTAATGATGTTGCTGAATCTTCACATTGAATTTAGTGCTGGGCTCAATTCTGACTTCCTGAGGCCAGAGGAATAAAGGAAAACACTAAGAATTACATTATACACTACAAGAGATTAATTTAACTATCAAGACTTAATAAAATTTAAAGAGATACATAGATTTTATAATTTTAAATTTCCTCCTTATCTTTGAGGATACTCATTTCTACCATTTCCTTTTGGATTTTTGGATGGTGTTTAAATTTAGAGAGCTCGAAAAACTCTGTGTTCTAGGATTTTTAAAGTTAGTCATAACACTTAATTTCGGTTATTTACTTGGCCAGGTGGGGGAATAGAAATAAGTGGTATTTAATGTAATTCAGTATAATTCATTTCTAAAAACAACTTTATTATGCTTAATATAAGCAGGATTGTCGCCACATTTTCCGTTTCCACCCTCAGTATGATTAAGTCCTCCCACTGAGGATTTAACATTGACATTTGAAGGGAATTGATAGAAAACTAGATCCGATGCGAAACAATTCTTTAGCCTGTGCTTTGTTTTCAGGAAACAGCCAGGTTGCATCCGATTGAAGAGCTCAGCAAAGGTCTTTGACTTTGAGTGCCATTGACAATGGGCACCACAGACCCTTCAAAGTGGTCTCGTGTGACACCTAACCCATCCTGTGCTAAGCTTTTTCCTCCAGCAGATGTGGAGGCTGGACCGGGATCTTTAAGGACACAAGTCTAGTTCCGTCATTGTCAAATTTTATGGATCTGACATCACTATCAATCATTATTGCCAACACTAATTGAAGAATTAACACATGCCCTGGCTGTGCTGAGTGAGCACTTTATGTGCATTACTTCATATGACGCTGATCGCAAAATGAGGTAGGTGCTATGATACTTTTGCAGATCAGATGACACGGGTTTAGAGAATCACTAACTTACAGCTGGTAAATTGAGATGCTTCCAACTGAATGCTGGTCCTGTGGTTTTGTAGTTTGGTTATAAGCTCTAACCATTGTATATTACCACCCAGCTTTTTTTAGAAAAAATTTTTAGTATTTATTTATTTTGAGAGAGAGAGAGAGAGAGAGAGAGAGAGAGAGAGCGAATGAGTGGGGGAGGGGCAGAGAGAGAGGGAGACACAGAATCTGAAGCAGGCTTCAGGCTCTGAGCTGTCAGCTCAGAACCTGACGTGGGGCTCAAACCCACAAACTGACTAGCCGAAGTCAGCCGCTCAACTGACTACCCACCCATGTGCCCCTACCACCCAGCTTTAAGCATTTGCTTAGTACTGGGTTTTAGACAGGGCTTGTTAAAGCAGAGTCTTGTAAAGTGTGTCGCATCTATCAGGGTGGGGAAAGGATGTGCAATGACAGAACTTTTGAGGTCCGGATGTCAAAGGCCTCCTGAAACACATCTGAGGTCCAAGTTGAGATCGGTCAGCTTGCTGCAGAAGGGAGATTCACGGACGATCTGTGAAGCATCCCGGTAAGAGGGAGTGGGGAGTCAACTACTATGGAGTTTGGGCTTGTGCCAACTGCTTCTAAGAAGGAGCTGTTATGGGTTGAACTGTGTCCCACCAAAAGATACGTTGATATGTTAACCCCCAGGACTTCAGAATGTTACCGTATTTGGAAATAGATTTTTTTTTTTTGCAGGAGAAAATCAAATTAAAATTAAGTCATCAGGGTGAAGCCAAATCCAACATGACTGGTGTCCATATAACAAGGGGAAATTTGGACACACGTGGATGGAAGACGAGGTGAAGACACACAGAATACAGCCATGTGACCGGAGTGAAGCATCTACAGACCAAGGAATTGCCAAGGGTTGCTGGCAAACACCAGAAGCTAGAAGAGGCAAGAGCACAGCTCTGGTGAAACCCAGTAGCCTCCAGACCCATAAGAGAATAAACATCTGGTGCTTTTTTTTCTTAAAAATTTTAAGCTTATTTATTTATTTTGAGAGAGACAGAGAAAGAGAGAGAGAGAGCCAGCAGGGGAGGGGCAGAGACAGAGGGAGAATGCTAAGCAGACTCTGAGATGTCAGCACACGGAGCCTGATGTGAAGCTCGAACTCACAACCTGCGAGATCATGACCTGAGCCGAAACCAAGAGTCAGACACTTAACCGACTGAGCCACCCAGGCGCCTCTAAATGTCTGTTGCTTTCAGCCCTGAATCTGTGGGACTTCGTTACAGCAGCTCTTGGAGACTAGCGCAGGGGTTGAAGGAGCCGAGCTCAGTTTGGGATTGTTGTTACTGAGCAACTTTGTTAGCAAAGTGAACTTTGCTCAGAGGATGGGAGCAAGAAGGGGGAGCTGGGAATGTTAATCGTGAGAAAGTACTGGTCATTTAAAACAATTCTTAAAAATTTTTTAAAGTTTTTTTTTAAGTTTTTATTTTAATTCTAATTAGCATAGAGTGTTATATCAGTTCCAGGGGTACAAAAAAGTGATTCAACAATCCCATACATCACTACGCGCCCATCACAAGTGCATTCCTTAATCCCTGTCGCATATTTAACCCATCCCCCATCCACCTCCCCTCTGGTAACCATCAGTTTGTTCCCTATAGTTAAGAGTCTCTTTCTTGGTTTCTTTCTCTCTCTCTTCCTCTTTGCTCATTTGTTTTGTTTCTTAAATCCCATATGTGAGTAAAATCATATGGTATTTGCCTTTCTCTGACTTATTTCACTTAGCATGATACTTTCTGGCTCTATCCACGTTGCATATGGCAAGATTTCATCTTTTTTTATGGTTGAGTAATATTGCCTTGTGTATAGAAACCACATCTTCTTTATCCATTCATCAGTTGATGGACACTTGGGCTGTTTCCATAATTTGGCTACTGTCGATAATGCTGCTATAACCATCAGGTGCATGTAACTCTTCGAATTCGTGCTTTTGTATTCTTCGGGTAAATCCCAGCAGTGCAATTGTTGGATTGTGGAGTAATTCTATTTTTAACTTTTTGAGGAAACTCCATACTGTTTTCCACAGTGGCTGCACCAGTTTTCATTCCAACCAATGGTGCATGGATGTTCCTTTTTCTCTGTATCCTTGCCAACCCCTGTTTTTTTCTTGTGTCGTTGATTGTAGCCATTCAGGCAGGTGTGAGGTGATATCTCATTGTAGTTTTGATTTGAATTTCCCTGATGGTAAGTGATGATGAATATCTTTCCATGTGTCTCCTGGCCGTCTGGATGTCTTCTTTGGAGCGATGTCTGTTCGTGTCTTCTGCCCATTTTTAATTGGAGTATCTGTTTCTTGGGTGTTCAGTTTTTTAAGTTCTTTATATATTTTGGAGACTAACCCTTTATCAGGTTATTTGGATGCTAACTCTTATCATTTGCAAATATCGTCTCCCATCCCATAAGCTGCCTTTTAGTTTTGTTGACTATTTCCTTCAGTGTGCAGAAGCTTTTTCTTTTGATGCAGTCCCAATAGTTTATTTTTGCTTTTGCCTCCCTTGCCTCAGGAGACCTATGTAGAAAATAGTGGCTATGGCTGATGTCAAAGAGGTTACTGCCTGTGTTCTCTTCTAGGACTTTTAGGTCTCACATGTAGGTCTTTAATCCATTTGGAATTTATTTTTGTAAAGCACTGATCATTTAGAAGAAAGAATTGTTGGCCATTTTGCAGCTGTTTTGTGGCTTTGCATAGGTTTTGTCAGAAATATTGATGATATTCTACTAGGAAAATTCCAGTCCTATAGGAGCCCCAACAGGGCTGATTTTCACTTTTTCAGGTTTTATCTTAAAAGTGGTATATTCATTTTAATGAATTACTCATTTATTTTTCCTGTTCTCAATGAATCTTTTAAGTCGTGTTCTTAAAAACATCTATATTCCAAGTGTTCTTAAACATTTCTCTACATGAGTTACAGAATGAGTCTAAATTCAAATCGCCGCAAATGGTAATATAAAGTTTCCTTTTAATGTAATTTCAGCTAAAGAGAAATCTGGAAGACACATTAGCACAGTGGTCTCAGGTGTGGCAAAAATTGTGAAGGTAGGGCCCCAATGACTGAAGCTTGAGAACAATTATGTGACAGGATTGCTTACAGGTTTCTACTGCTTTGAAATTTGTTTTAATGTTCATTTATTTATTTTTGAGACAGAGAGACAGAGAGAGAGTGTGAGCCAGCAAGGGGAAGAAAGGGAGTGAGACAGAGCATCCCGAGCAAGCTCCGTGCTGTCAGCACAGAGCCGGATGCTGGGCTTGAACTCATGAGTTCGGAGATCACGACCTGATCTGAAACCCAGAGTAGGGCGCTTAACCAACTGAGCCACCCAGGTGCCCCACTCCTGTTTTGAAATAAAAGGAAAACTGAATTTTTATCATACAAATTCATTTTCATCTTTTGAGAACTTATATATATATATATATATATATATATATATATATATATATATAAACCCTTCTACTTGTTTAGGTGGAGATTATAAGGATAGAGAACAAGGACAGAAAAATCACTAGTGACACCACTTATGAGAACAGGAATTAATTCAGTCCAGAACATTTACTTTGTTTACATACACTCAACATCAAAACCTGGCTTTTCTTCCCTTTTCTTTTTTTAACTTTGTTATAAATTTGTGACTTGGTCTTGGGCTAAAACAACCTTGTCTTGGGCAAGAAACTTCATTTTAGGCGAAACATGATGTAAAATAAGTTATGTTAACCTAGATAAATGACCAGTTTTCCTTCTGACTCAGTGATAGATTTCTTTTTAATTCTAAGTTTCCTGGAAGAACCAAAACATTCCTTTTGTGCTTTATACTGCGATGTGAAGCAACTATAATATGAAGTCATTTCTCTCCTAAACTCAGCTGCTGAGCTTGGTGGCAAGGGTGGGACGTGAGAATGTCCCCTTTGTTAAAGACTGAAGTCTCTTGACGAGAGTCACGTAGGACAAGGTGCAAGGAGATTGGGAAGACAGTTGTCGAAAGGGCGGCAGGCCCAAGACTCAAGTAATCATCTAAGGCGGGCCCAGCAACAAGGAAAGGAGTCCTAAATTATGATGACAAACTATGAGCAGGCACCGATGGGGCACACACATTCAGGGAGGCAGAAATTGTATGCACTTGATTCTTCTGATTTTTCCCTTAATTTTTCTTACACCTCTTGATATCATTAGTTACGCCCTTGAATCTGGAAGCTTAGGTGTCATCAACCACAGGTAAGTTCTGACTTGGAATGAATCAGATTTGTCTTCATCCCTCACATGCTCTAACCATTATGTTACATTTCTAATTTCAAGTGGAGCTCAGTGATTAATTTATCTTTTTCATTATTTTAGTGGGGCACAATTTGTATACAGTGTAATCTCACCTTTCCGGCAAATCAGCGCAATCAAAGAAGCGTTTCTCGAGAAATCTCGAATAGTCTCGAGTTTCTTTGTTCCTTTGTAGTCAATCCTTCCCCAGCCTCTGGCAATCACTGCTTTGCCTTCTGTGCCTCAAATTTTGCATTTTCCAGTCGTGTGAATTGAATCACACAGTACAGCCTTTTGAATCTGGCTTTGCTTTCACTTAGCCTATTGCATTTTGGGCTTATGCATGTTTCGACAGGGTTCAAGAGTGAGAAAAAGAGTACGGCTGAGTAGTGTGTCAGTGTGTATGTCCACGGTTTGTTTACCCGCTCGGCAGGTGGAGGACATTTGGCTTTTGGCAATTATAAATAAAACGTCTAAAAATACTCTTGTGCAGTTTTTTGAGTGAACATACATATTCATGTTATTTATTAATTGTTAATATGAAATACACTTAAGCCGATTAAAAGCAGCAGAGACTCTGACTTATTGAAGAATCTGTAACAGCTTAGTTGGGAAAATGAGAAGCAGATAAGTGACCACCTTGGGGAGCAGGGAGACCAGAGAATCTAATCAATTCAGCTTGTATTTCTTAGTTGACAACTGGGCCTGCAAGCATTTATTTTGGTAAAACAGAATTTTGGAAGTATACTCTTAAGTCAAAGCAAAGGGAAGTGTTTGGCCAGGCGAAGGGAGGCCCTAGAGCAAAACGTCTTGTGTAAAGAAGGCAACCCCATGATTTGGCAAAATACATTTTATTTAACGAATCCTCATCGCTGCCTGATGAGGGGATATGAGGTCAACTTAAGCAACCCTGCCCATCTCTCAATATCTGTCGCTATGTAACTCAGACAAGTTCGAAGCTGATTGGTTTGAAAGAGCTGTAAGCGTGGACCCCAAGAAGATGGGTGTAAAATGACTCTAGCCAGTTGGTACTAGGATGATTTGTTTGATGATGTTACAATAAGTTGTCATGGTAGCCATGTTTTCATCCAACTGGACCCCATTGTCAATTCCACTGGTCTCGGACTAGTAGTCATGATTCCAATGCCCAGAGTAAGAAACCTCAGTGAACCAGATCCCTACATATAACAGTTCTTTAAGAGGTGCTTTCACTCTTTCCTCTTTATTTTCTTGGGTTTCCAGGCAGTCTTCTTTAGTTTCTTTTCATATGTCAATGCCTACATAGTCACTTGTGATTCACTGAAAGCCGAGGAACACATTACTCATAGCCTTTCTTTGAGACCAAGGGCAGAGGAAAGATTACTTCGAATTATTGTAGAGCAAGTCTGAACCTTTTGTTTTTCCTATCAGCTACAAAGCATAGATTGGAGCCACTGTCCTGAGTTCCAACCCTATGTGTTGATTACTTGTTTACTAGGTACCAACACGATAGGTTTATTTCCTTTCTCGGTGAGTGTTTTTGCTCCTAAGAAAATGTGTTTGCTATTAATTGAATCTTGCGTCTTCAAGTTGCTTTGTCAACTGGCCTGTAATTTGCTTTCTTAGCTTTACCTCCAGGCGTTTGTTTGCTCTCTCAGTTTGCCTCTGAGGAAGCTGAAACGGATGCCCCTTGTCTTGCCATGCCAGGATCTCTTCGAACATCTGTCCAGTCATCTGATCATCTACTTCCTCCTCCCACTCACAAAATCCCACAGACACAAATCTTGCCCAGGTTTGCACATATGGTTGATGCTCACAGCTTGGAAGTGTCCAAGCTACTTAAGATTGATTTTCATTCTAATGCAACCTCATAGTTTTGCCCAGAGATGAAAGCAAGGTGTTAGAAATCCCCACATTTCCGGGTTGTTAGGTCACCTAAGCATTAGTTCAACCCTGGCTGCTCCATTTTTAGTAGAGGAGTATGCATGAAGGAGGACAGTTCAAAAATATCCACCTTAAAATTTTAGAGGGTCCAAAATGTACTTTGGGTGCCTGGTTTCAAAATTTCTTTTGAACTTTTAAAATTCCATTTTAGGGGATTGTGTGGTTACCAAATCATTTCTAGAAACGACCAGAAAAGTAGTTCACGGAACTATCCAATTAGGAAAAACAAGTGAATGCATTTTGGACCTGCAGGCCCCCAGTTGGATGGAAGTTTTAAGGCGGAGTTGTTCGGGAAGATGCTGACCCATTTTGCACACTCTCTGTAGCCACTGGAATTGTGACTGATCCTTTGACTCCACCTGGCTGGTTACGGCAATATTTGGAGGGAGGTTTAACTAGGAATTGTAAAAAAAGATAAAAGGATTTCTTTGAGAATGATTGAACTCCACTTTTTGTATCTCCGAGGGCCCATCTAACATGCTTTCTGGTCCATAGAATTTTTCCAGTAAATTGATTTGAAACAGAATTAATTTATGGAATGAGAATAGTTCACCACACAGTTAACTACAGAACAATTATGCTGTGAACCCGACATAATGCCTATAACGTTCTGATAGGAACTTCTAAGCTCCTCAGCCAAGCAGGGCTGGTGAATTCTTGTACTGTGTCTTATGTGATCCGTATACTCCTGATTCTGGTCTGAAGGGTCCTGCTTCAGACTCTGCTTAGGTCATTCTGTATCACAACTGACTGGTGTACATACATAGATATAAAAATAAGTACTTTGAAGATTTTGAAAGATATTCAGAAGTTGCAGTCTATACTTCTGCCAAAACCAACCCCCCCCCCCCCCACGAAGCCGAAGTTCACCGTAAATACAGAATTTTACCATTGCTTTCCAAGTGGTTTGCTCTCCATCCACCATTCTGCAAAAACATTCACTGCTGTTATTTATCACCCCAGAGATGGTGTCGTCCCTGTGTGATGGTATTGATCGTATGGCAACTCTTCTCTGCTTATCTGTGTCTCTTACTCAAAGGCATCGTGAACTTAACTTACTTGGTAGTGATGGGAACCATGTTCTTAATTTTTCTTCTTTTGTTGGGAAGAATAACTTGAACCTGAAGACCAAGATGAAAACATTCTCTGTAGTGCAGGCAGTCATTGTGTGATGCTTCCCTGTAACACTACACCATCCTCTACACTTCCTACTTGCCCTCATTCCACACCTCCGCTAAGTGGGCAACACCACATTCTTAGAAATGGCCGCTGTTTTCTCTTCCAAATGCATGAGACAGAATCCCAGCAGAGAAGAATATGCTGGCATGGGGAGGTGGCATTTGTAGCTGGATTTTTTCCCCCCAGATGCCTATGAAAATACTCATAATACCAATTACAGAAAGTAAAATGTTACACAAAACTTCTGGGCTGGCAAAGCATAAGGACTCTTAAAAACTGAGAACAAACTGAGGGTTGATGGGGGGTGGAGGGAGAGGAGGGTGGGTGATGGGTATTGAGGAGGGCACGTTTTGGGATGAGCACTGGGTGTTGTATGGAAACCAGTTGGACAATAAATTTCATATATTTAAAAAAAAAAGGAAAATAAATAAATAAATAAACATAAAAAAAATAAAAACTTAAAGAATTAAAAAAAAAAAAAACAACTTCCGGGCGGGCAGAGAGAAGAAGCCATCGTAAGGGCTCTTCTTTCTTTGTATAAGTTTCAGAAACACAGAACATAATGATGATTTTATCAACATGTTCTTTCTCGATAGTCCTCACAGATTGATATTCTGACTGGTTGGTGTGGAGTTTTGACCCTAACGTAACCCTCGGGTTCCTGCTATTTTTCTGTGGAGTCATCTTTCAAGTCTATGCTATGTCTATGCTTTCCTGTCCAACGTTTCCACTTTCCACTCACACCACGCACGCAGCTGTGAGCATCCCAATGTGCTTTGAGTGGCAGTCTCCTCCTTCCCCTAACCCCCCATGGGCCTTTACTGGGCCCCACGCCCTTAGGCAGCTGTAGAAGCCCAGCAGACATGGTGTCCAATGTTACCTCACAGGGGAGCTATGTCCAAACCCAGCGGGTCAGAAGGGAGACATTCACACCCATTTTTTCAGTCAGAAGACCTTAAGTGAACAGTTCAACATTTAGCCTCTCATAAGTAGGGCATCTGTAAAACACGGTGACAGAATCTATGACGGGAAATACGAGGAAAAAGTCGACAACTTTGGTGCCAGGGAGAGGAGGTTTCTTCACACGCAAGGGGGGGGGGGCGCTTTTCTACGTTCTTGTCATGCTTTCGAAGTGTTTTTGGGTTCTCGATGGGCTGCAAACAAAATCACAAGCTAAGTGTTTTGGCGAGAGCGAGGGGCCAGATGGAATTCAAGAGTTTTAGTGTCTTTTCATAATTTTTTTCAATAACTTATTTGATCTTGAGCAACTTCCTGTGAGATTCAATTTCCCCAGAATTGTAACTGGGACACTTATTTGAAAGGCAGATTGCTTTCTCTGTTAAAGAAGTTGGAAATACATCATATGGCTTTTAGATGTGTTTTAAATGGCTGGGGTTTTGTTTTGTTTTGTTTTGTTCTGTTTTGTTTGTTTTTTACTGGTTTTGCTCCGCGTTGGCCCTGCTGTGTGGGATCTATGGGTCTTCATGGCATTGCATCATCTTTTCTCTCAGAGCTGCCCCTCCCTTTCCATTTAACACCTCTCCTCCTCTGTGCCAATCTTTTCTGCAGTGATGTGTATCGAGGTTTAAGGACTCTTCAAGTATATCAATCATATATTCATATCGTTCCCTCCCTTGATAAGGTGAGAGTGTTAGCAAATAGGCACTCATTCATGAAATTGATTTTTAAATAATAATGGTGTGAACCCACTAGTTAAAGTGTCCAAGATAATCAGAGCTCTCATGAGTACTCCCAATTTGACTTGAGTTTATTGTGACCAACACAGTGCTCACATATAAGCATCACCTTAATTTCAGCCACAGTGAAGAAGAAACTTGTATCCCTTCTTCTCATGTCACTTTTCTCTGGGAATGAAATCAGGATGACAAGAATCACAAATACGTGTCTTTAGGTCCCCCTCCATCCACCCTGCCCACGGCACCTCCTTAAATTCCTCCAGAGGAGTTAATTCGTGGGAAGTGTTTCTACATGCTCTGAGTACAATTCTTCTTGCCCGGTGGCAGAATGATTTGCTCCCTCATTGCAGGATTTGCTGGTCATTCCTGGTGCAGGAAACAGCTCCCCCTGCATTCAGTGATGCTTCCCCTGCATTCAGTGATGCTCCCCATGCGTTCAGTGATGCTCGCCATATCCGTTGTCAGGAGGGCGGTCTTCTCAGGAGGAGTGAGGGTTATCATTCTTGACTGCTGAGTCTTAAACTCTCCATGCAACAAACGTTTAAATCTTATTCCTATAATTTATACTTTTGCCCATGAATCTATGGGGGGAGGGGGTTCAAAGGCTGTCTGTACCCCAGGACTTCTACTGTGCTCAGAATGGTTCTTTCTTTCCATAACTCTCACCCAATGTGAAATTTTCTTCACCTTGCTAACTTCAGGAAATATCTTGGTTCATCTTGTAAACCATCTTCTAAATATCCCATCCTGCCAATTCTCTGCTCATTCCTGAATCCAAAGGTGGATATAACTCAGATTAATTTGGCAATTCTACTATGGATAAAGAAGCTTCATCCAAGTTGTTGCCTTAGTTTCACTCTGCTTTTTAACAGGGAAATCTGGCATGTCTGTGTCAATGCTTGGCTTGGGTGGTCTCTTAGCTGAAACCTGCCCTCACGGGAATGTAGCTGAATATTCTGGCCTGTGGAAAGATGTACAGTGATTTCTGCCGAGGTGGAATCTGGGAATCACCTGGGAGTTTCTCACATTCACCCAGGACGGAGAAATCCTGGGCTAGGCAGAAAGGGTCTGCTGAGTTGGGTAAGAAAAAAGTGTGGTTTTGAAAGAAAGCCATATTTTGTAAATATTTTTTTAACTTTTATTTATTTTTGAGAGACACAGAGAGACAGAGCATGAGCAGGGGTGGAGCAGAGGGGGAGGGAAACACAGAATCCAAAGCAGGCTCCAGGCTCCGAGCTGTCAGCACAGAGCCTGATGCGGGGCTCAAACTCAGGAACTGTGAGATCATGACCTGACCCAAAGTCGGATGCTTAATGGACTGAGTCACCCAGGTGCTCCAAGAAAGGCACGTTTTAATGAATATAGCCTGTTCATAAGGAAGGTGAGTGCTGCGGGGCACTTGTGAGGTCCTTGAATTTGTTTCCCAGAGCTGTGTGACAAAGTATCACATGTTTCCTCTCAAGACCCAAGGGAAGGGTCTGTCTCCAGGCTTCCCTCCTCACTTCTGGTAGTTTCTTGGCTTGCAGTAGCGTAATTTTGATCTTCACATGGTGCACATGTCTTTTATAATGGCATCAGTTATAGGAAGAGGGGTCCTTCCTACTCCATTATAGGTTTATCTTAACTAATTACATCCACAGTGATGTAATTAACTTTCAAATAAGGTCACAGCTGAGGTACTGGATGTTAGGACTTGGGCATAAGAATTTTGGGGGGACAGAATTCAATCCCTAATAGTCCTTTTCCTGCTCTATGCCTGGATGGAGAGCCAGTTTAAGACAGAGGTCAGACCAAGATATAGCTCCTGCCATTGCTGGGACAGAAGTATCATTTGCTCTGTTTGCTTTATGTAGACGTGACCTAGATGTGCTATTTAGACATTCTGAATTTCTGACATTCTCCCAGGCAGACATGGCTTCTGAACAAAAGACAGATCTTCAAGATACATTCATTGTGCAACTAGGGGACTGTCTAATGGTATCCAACCTCAGAGTGGTAGCTAAAAATGAGAGAAGAACAACACAAAAACAATTTTAAAAGGAGTGTTACCTGTGTTATGTGCTAACATTTGGGAACAAAATTGGATCAGGGCAGACGCTTCTAATTCAGGATTGCAAAACACGAGAAGGATTTTGCCCTTGGATCAGTGTCTATTTTGGCCATAATTATGATTTGGGATACAGGATGTTAATGGAGCTCTGTGTTCTAGTGCTTGAAAGGAACAAATCTCCTGTGCACAATTATTTCTTTTAGGTCACTTCTATCTTGATGATCAGACTCAAAAATGAACAAGGCTTGTGGTACTGACCATGTTAAGGAAAGGGCTCAGGAGATAAAGGAATCCACAGACTGAATTTTTCAACTTGCCATAACTGACAAGGGGGAAAGTCCCGTTTCTAAAAGTGGGTTTGGGAGAACATTTTTATAATCCTGCTCTACCTCTACACGTAAATGAGTCTGTGTATTCAAAGGTGGAGCTTTCTTTTTTTAAATTAATCAATCATTCATTCATTCATTCATCCATCCATCCATTCATTCATTCATTTTAATTTGCATCCAGTTAGTTAGCATATAGTGCAGTAATGATTTCAGGGGTAGAATCCAGTGATTCATCCCCTACACAGAACAACACCCAGTGCTCATCCTAACAAGTGCCTTCCTCAATGCCCCTCGCTCATTTAGCAATGCCCCCACCCCAAACCCCTCCAGCTTGTTCTCTGTATTTAAGGGTCTCGTATGTTTTGTTCCCCCCTCCCTGTTTTTACATTAGTTTTACATCCCTTCCCTTATGTTCATCTGTTTTGTATCTTAAATTCCACATATGAGTAGAGTTATATGATATTTGTCTTTCTCTGACTGAATGATTTCACTTAGCATAATATGTTCTAGTTCCATCCATGTCATTGCAAATGACAAGAATTCCTTCTTTTTGATTGCCGAGTAATACTCCATTGTATATATACCACATCTTCTTTATCCATTCATCCATCGATGGACATTTGGGTTCTTTCCATACTTTGGCTACTGTGGATAGTGCTGCTATAAACATGGGGGTGCATGTGTCCCTTCAAAACAGCACACCTGTATCCCTTGGATAAATGCCTAGTAGTGCAATTGCTGGGTCGTAGGGTAGTTCGATTTTTCATTTTTTGAGGAAACTCCGTACTGTTTTCCAGAGTGGCTGCAAAGGTGGGGCTTTCTTATAATCACATTGTACTATCTCCTGCTGTTTGGAGAAGGAGAAGACCTTTCTTTGGGGCCTGACTGTGGTGTGGAAAAGAGTCTGGGCCAGGCCTTGGGTGCTGTGCTCAGAGACAAGTGCCTCATGGGATACAGTGGTGAAACTTCCATCTTAGAGGAGGCGTGTGGGGAGACTTTCCTCAACATGACGTTGGTTCATATGATTAAATCCCTCTTATGTTAATTAAATCACCAGTGGATGGAGGTTGTGACTTTAATTGTGGTCTCTCTGGCAGATTCATTATGAAAGATAATGGTTTCGGGTCTGATGACAAATGTGTGGCATGCTATTATCTCCTGCTTTTCTTTCTCACACGATTACAAGTGTCATTTGAGAATTGTATTGTAGATATATTTCTACTTCTTATTTGTAACACTGTCTAAAATCAGAATGCTTATTTGTTTGGGGTTTATTGCTATTAAACCTTCCTTTCACCTAAGGCGGGAAGATGGCACCATGAATTATACACCATAAAAAAATTCATTAACAGACTACAGAATAAATACGTGGAAGGAGGTGGGGAGAGACATAAGCAGACATTCTTGTTTTCTCCTTGACAAAACTCCAGACTTGGCCCGTGGAGTGCTTCCTGAGCTGGGCCTCGAGTACCGCACCAACTCATCTGTTCCCACGGCCCCGGCCTCTCACCCAACACACCCCAGGCAAACTGCTCTCGTTTTGGGGTCTTCAAACAGGCTGAGGACGCCCGACAAATAATAAACTCTAAACATGGTGGAATGGATCGATGAATGAGGGATGTAGAAAGGGAGGGAGAAGGAAAGGGAAAAAATGAGAATAAATGGGTTTCCCCCATCGTGATTTTAAAGTTGGTGGAAACTCTCAAATTCCCAAAGAACTGTAGTTAGAATCCAGTAAGGAAATAGTTACCATATATAACTATCTACTTGGGCCACTTCACGCAACTTGTCTGGAAATTTTATATTAGTCACTGTGTGTTTTGAGTGGAGCTTTCACAGATGAATTACGGCACAATAAAAACACTTTCCTTTGGATTGTGAAAGAAAAGAAAGGAACCTAGAAAATGATTATGCTAGGTAAATCTCCAGTATTTTTTGTCTCATCAAATAAGCTATCAAGTCTCTGTTATTACCCTTTGTGCCTTTCAAGACAGTTTATGCTTTGCTGTACTTACTACTGAACAATTCGTATTTCTCATGGTGGTCCGACCACACACCCTTAACTACATTTATTTATGGAATTTTGAGTGCCTAGACTCATTATCTAGACGTTGGGCCAATTTCCTTCCATAATATTTCCTTTGTTTATGTTACTTTTCCAGACTGGAAAACCAGTTCCTGTTAAGTTTTCTACTCAGCCTTCACAATCTAGCTCTGTCACACTTCCTTCACAAAGCCATCTTACTTAACTCAAGAGTGGTTCCTCCATATTTGAAACTCCTGTTGCATTTATGGTTTTATACCATTTATAGATTAAAAAAATTATTTACCCGAGGTGGTTTGCCCTCCATAGACGGAAGCATTTGGGGACTGGAGCGTATCTACTCCCTCTCACGCATACATCATCCTGCCTCGGCAAGCGCATGGTAGGTGCTCATTAATTATCAGAGGGTTTGTTAATTGACAGAATTGCTTCTGTGAGAACATGAAGAGCAGAGGCTTCTTTGCTGTGGTTGTGAGTTGGAGGAAGCCAAGATGTTATCCATAAATGTATGAACCAAAAGGGCTGGTCAATCATGAAAGCTGAGACAGAAGAGAGTTCCCCCTCACATCAGTGCTGTGATATCCAAACACCATCCAGGAGAGAGGAGATTTCAGTGATAATAAACTGACATCGTGGCTTCACTGGCAGAGCTGTTCCTGTAGTTGGTGAGAGGGTGTTGAAACACCTTTCACCAGGAGATACCTTTGAAGATCACCTCGCTCCTGTGTTCTGCTTGCGTGCTCTCCGTGAAACCCTCTAATAACTTGGCTTCCCATATGCTTGCTTCTCATTATATAAGAATAAATAGGCATTTCGTCTCTGTGAACTTGATTAAGGCAAGTTTGCCTCTAAGGGGTGACAGAACGAATTCCAATGTGTTCAGTAAAATAAGGTTTTTTAACCTTCAAGCCAGATACCGGACCCTGGGGTGCGTGAATTCATCAAGGTAAATGTAACCTTGCGGGAACTTTCTGAGCAGCTGGCCATAACATTTGAAATGTGAAAAAAATGTCTCCGTATAGTAATTTTCCCCGGCATCTTGTAATATTTTCTTTGAATAGAGGAAGGAGCATTCATTCCTTTGCACAGCAGCAAAGAAGAAATCCCAATCTAGACTTCTTTACAGGGGAGACAGGACTGTGTGTGTGTGCGTGTGTGTGTGTGTGTGTGTGAATGTGTGCACAAGTTCTCCTACTTGTGCTATGTCTTCCGCTCTTTTTCTTTTAGGCCAGCTTTCCTGAGCTGCAAAATTTCCTTAAAGAAGAAAGTGGGGAGAACAAACAAATCCTCAACCCATGATGAATTTAGACTTCTGTAGGATTTCCAAAAGTCAACTCAAATTCATACGAGAATCTGTCACCTATTCTTGAAATTCAGAAATAATTTTTAAAATTACTTAAACTGGGGGTGTCTGAATGGCTCAGTCGGTTAAGTGTCCAACTTCAGCTCAGGTCATGATGTCACGGTTCATGAGTTCTAGCCCCACGTTGGGCTCTGTGCTGACAGCTCAGAGCCTGGAGCCTGCTTTGGATTCTGTGTCTCCCTCTCTCTCTGCTCTTCCTCTGCTCATGCTCTGTCTCCCTGTTTCTCAAAAAAAAATTTTTTTTTAATTTAAAATTACTTAGACTAATTTTCCTGATACAAAGTTAATTGTACACATATTAGGAGCATAAGGTAGCTGTGATAGATGAATTGCAGTCAACATTGGCAAAAAGATTCTGCAGCTCTCATTTCTTGAACGATTCTTTGCTCTTACTTCTTTTTTAAAATATTTATTTTTGAGAGAGAGAGAGAGAGACAGAGCATGAGCGGGGGAGGGACAGAGAGAGAGGGAGACACAGAATCCAAAGCAGGTTCCAGGCTCTGAGCTGTCAGCACAGAACCTGACGCGGGGCTCGAACTCACAGACTGCGAGATCATGACCTGAGCTGAAGTTGGACTCTTAACCGATTAAGCCGCCCAGGCGCCCCTCTTTGCTCTTACTTCTATTGCTGCCACCTATCCAAATCCAGTGGTGCGTAGACTCAGCAAATTCAAACAGCAGGAGATCCAAAAAGTATATATTTGAGAACCGTTATGCTGTACTGGATGAAAATTAAAGTGAGACTAATAGTAAGTTTACCATCACATATGCTGTTTAACTTTCTTTTCGACTTAGAGAACAGATTTTGCCATATTAGCGTTATTCCTTTTCTTTACTGAACTTACAAAAAGCTAGAATTCGGGGTGCCTGGGTGGCTTCATCGGTTGAGCATCTCTCGATCTCAATTTAAGTCTTGACACCAGGGTAGTGAGTTCAAGCCCCATGTTGGGCTCCACATTGGGCATGAAGCCTACTTTAAAAAAAAAGCTGGAATTCTAAACCCCACATTCAACCAAAACAGAATTATTGTCTCATTACATAATTGATGAGAAGCTTCTGTGAAGAAAAAGGGTACTTCAGATGCCAGTCGTACAGAAAGATCAGTGATTCTGGAGCATTTACTCTATCGGTATGTTGGCCTGTGCCTCTGTGCGTTGGCAATATGGTTGAGAAATGATTATCATATGCTATTGCAGGGTGTTACTCTAGTGATCTCTGAGAACGAGAGACTCAATTTCTTTTAGACCAAAACTAATTTAAATCTACTTGCATTTTAAGAAGATACAGAGAGTACGAAGAAAGAAAGGTGTGAGGGACTCCTGCCACCAGGGGAGTACCAATCCTATCATAGATAGGCAACCTTGTTTCATTTGCAGCATTCGCCATCTTATTTTATGCTTGTTTGTATGTGTTATTTCATGTAAGCATAAGAATGAATATAAACGTAAATAACCACTCCTCAGAGCAAAGAATCTACATCAAAGTGCTTAAGATATCTTTGAGGAGCACCCATGGCCAGGAGGAATGAGCATTCACAAAGCCAAGTGGAAAAAGCAAGAGCTTCTGATGAGTGCGGAGTTTCATGGACAAAGGGTAGGCGTCCTTGGGGAGGCATGAAGTGGCTTTCCAGAGGTCAGAAATGTGGATTTCTCCAACAGACAGTCTTCAAGTTGTTGAAGATACAGGTAAGCAAACTGACTTGTTCTGAAAGAAAAGTATGAACATTAAAAAATATTTTTAGGAAGATACTACTAAATCTTGACAGAGAAACAGAAAAGGTCTAATATTTGTTATTTCTTCTCAAAAGGCAGGTTTCAGGGGCCTAATGTTGACTGTCTCTCCTGGGTGAGTACAGGCACAGGACAGTTTAGGTGAAACCCCATTCTGGAAAGTGAGTGAGAGGAAGAAGGTGACATGAAGTGAGGTAAACTGAGGGAGGTCACCAGGGCCAGCCCAGGGACTGTTCAGAATGGGGAGAGGGAGTGGTTAAAAGAAACATGTCCAGGTTTCATCTGGACCAATGCTGGTCTCTGAAAAGATATGATCCTGACATGGGATATGGCAGCTGGTGCTCGGGGGGCTGGGGAGGAGTGTCAGTCAGTTGGGTGTGTGTGTATCTGCGTAGGAGGGATCCATACAATTTATTAGGATTCTTGCCTATAGCACAAGGAGTACATTTGAGACGATTCAATGACTCTACAGGAACCCAGGGTCAAAGTCACGCTGACTGGAGTTTGGGATAGGCTGCTCTAATAGTTTAGGCAGAACCCTTGTCAGATGGAGTTGGACAAAGAGAGAAGTTACCTGGAGGTCAAAGTGCAATGGGCAGGCAGATGACCCGTCCTCACCCCAGCCCCCCTGGGTGCTGCATTCAGTAGCAATGAGAGTGGTTTCAGACGACACCAGCTGGTAGACCAAAGCCTAATGATTTCCAGCCCACTTTGGTCAAGACTGATTTAGAAATTTGATGACTGGATGGGTTAAACTAGCACAGGGGCCAGAGTAGGCAAGAATGAACACCGAATATAACAGATTGTTTCTTCTTTGATCAAGAAACCAAATATCAAAGCCCAACATCTGACACCTAAGAAAGTACATATGTTAAACCAAGTCAAGACAAGGTTGATTTGTTTTGTTTTTTTGATCTCGAAGACTGCTTTGCAGAATTTGTTTTCATAAGGGCAGACTAGGCATCAAGTTCTCAAGTATTCAGGTTTATGCGAAACAAAGAGAATGACCTAAGTCCCCATATTTGATGCTTTCATTGTGACAGAACTCAACAGTGTGCCTCCTATGAAACATTTTTCTACAAACAGAAATACTCAGCTTGATAACTTATGGTCAATCACTTGAGTTGGCTCTGAACAAAATTGTGGGCATTCAACCTAGATACTATCTGCCTTCATTCTAGCCTTTGAGACTCAAATAAAATTGATTTGTCTCCACCCCACAAGTCCTAAGACACCCAGTGTCCTTGAACTATCTCTGAATCTTTTGCTTTTTCTATGTTTGTCTTGGAGACGAGGGTTATAGGAAGTAGGAAGTTGTTTTACATGGTGTCTACTGGGTCTGAGGTCTACTTCTTTGAACTATTTCAGCCTCTGAATGGTGTTGCCATATTTTACATACCCTCTTTGTTCAGCCTTATGCCCATACCTCTCTCCAAAATACAACATCTCTCCAAAATACAACACATCAAAAACTATAATATGCAGCACAATTTGAATGACTTTTTGTAGCAATGAGGGTGGTTATATTTATTTTATCTTGCTGTCTCTCGACACTTTAGGATAGATTATTAGCCCCCATCTTAGAAGTCTTCATTCATTTTGTCACCAAGAATGTCTCTCTGGTCAGTTTCTCCAACTTCCAACATCTCACTGTGTTCCTCAGCCCCTTCTCTTTTACCTCACCCCCGCCACTTCTCCCTTTCATCTCTCAATTCCTGCTAATTTTTTAATTCAGAGATCAGTTGACTCTGTGTTTTACCGATTCCTTCCACACTAGCGCTTTTCAAGCTGCAAGTTGTGACCAGGTAGTGGGTTGAGAAATTCACTCCGTAAGTCGAAACAAGCATTTTAAGAAAATGAAATAGAATCAAAGAGAAAATATCCAAGTGCATTGCCGATGGTAGAGGGGGGTTTTGCTACAGGTTCCATCATGTTGTGAAACATGTTTAATTCCGCTGTTGCAGGCCACGTAGTAGAATCTTCTGTCCACCCGAAAGGTGTTCTATCAAGGTATTTTTCCAAACAAATGAAATTTTTCTTTGATATATATGTTCTCAAAAATCAAACCCATTACTCATGGAAAGTTGTGCTCCACCATTGCTGCTCCTAAAAAGACTGTGGCCCCAAAGTCTTACCAATATTCATATTACCTCTCTGGTACTAAGCACTTTTAGGAGGGAGTGAAGCATATGGTCAAGGAAACCAAGGGGAATGACCTAACTTTCCATATTCAGGGATTCCTCACCTAAGTACTGGTGTCAGTACTGACTAACTAGTACCTGCCCCATCAGAGTGCTGAGAAAGATTGTGTGTGTGTTTGTGTTGGAGTGGCAAAGTGGGTGATGGGCAATTAGGACAAAGGATGACAGCCATATAAGCAACAAAAGCTGAGATGAATGATTTTATTTTTTTCCCGTTTGTTTTCTCTGCTTTTGACCACAGGCCCAGGATTTTCATGTAAACTAATGACATCTTGGGGATGGTCCTTTTGTCTTCCATCAGGTTTTAGAAGATCAATACCCCTAGAGTTCACAAAATTTATTTCCCAATAAAACTAAAATTTCTTCAAACAAATGCACAAAAATAATTATGAAAATAACTCACAAAGTACACATAGGTGCCACAGGAAGAAGTCTTTATCTACAGCAATGATAAAAACATTCTGTTTTTCCTCACTGAATGGAACTACATGATTGACTGTCCCCGGACACTCCAGGGCAAGGAACAGACTCTCAGACTCACCATGCTTTAAAATTTCTTTATGTTCCAATCTAGTGTTCTGATACCCAGAGAAAATCAGTTCTTTGTAGCTCTATTCATCTCGGGGGAGGGAATACTTTGCTGTAGAAGAGGTAAATTACTATAGATGACATTCTCTGGGAAGATTATTTCTCAACCATAAGGGATTTGGAACTATTTTTGTAAAGCCTATCGATAGACCGATAACAGTACTGCATTTATATTAAAATCCATGATGTTAATGTAAGCTAAGGAAGGGGAACTCTGACCAAGACGGATCATAAAGCTTTAGAGCCTAGCCCATTCATTGTACATCTGTGGTTATTTTCAGTTCACTGACCAAAAATCTTTATGAAAGTTTGATTACAAACAGTTACTGCCTATAACCAACTCCATTTATAGTAAATGCTATTTTAATACATAACAATAGACGTGTCCACTTTAGACAGATGATACGGAATTTCCAGTGGCAGCAGCAGCAATGAAGCTATTTTTCAATTACTAGGATGCAAGGCAGCATTTATTCCTTTTTATTTTTCTTAAAAGAGTACCATATGTCATTTTTCTCTTTGAAGAAATGGTTGTTGTTCCTGGAGCACACTTAGTCGTTTCATGAGGCTACAAGGAATAAATTGTACATCATCTTCCCTACATTGAATTTTAATCCGTCATTCAGAAATATCGGTTTCCACTTCTGGTTAAATTGTAGGAGAACATGTTAATCAACTGGAATTCTCATGCATTGCTGGGGGATTCTAAAATGGTACAACCACTTTGGAAACAGCTTGACTGTTTCTTATAAAGTTAAATAAACACCTACCCCACGACCTACAGTTCTCTTCCTAGGTGACTTCCAAAGAGACGTGAAAATATATATGTAGAAAGGATTTTTACAAGAATATTCATGTCTGCTTTCTTCTTCTTTTTTTTTTCTTAAAACATTTTTAGGTCAAGGGGGTTTAGTGCTGACTGGCTGTGGGTTGTATTAGGGGATTAAATTTATCATTTGTGGCAGTATGAGAACTAGGGTGCTGGACCTCGGATGGAGGTCAAGTGGGGAGCTAGGAGGAGAGAAGAGCTTCAGAGCTTGGGTGCCAGGCAAGACCTACTATGCTTAGAATTGTGCTACCCCAAAAGGCATATGGACATTTGCCCCTCATTTTTTATTATGATATAGCTGGGGCTGTCCTGTACATGACACCCCAGAAGGTGATTTAAAATATTTAGTGAGCTGTTCCTTATTTTACCGAATACCCATTTGCCCTTGTCCATGTATTACATCACTCACCTATCACTAAGAGGTGTGAGGGTAGCCCAGACTTCTAAGAGAATATGCAGCCATGCTCTAATTCTGGTAGTGAGCATAAAATTTTTATTGAAATGTGTGGATAGTTTGAAACTATTTTACAAACAGGAAGACAAGAGCTCTTGGCTTTCTGAGCTTTGGCCAATACTCACGTAATTGGAGTCCTGCATGAGAGAGAGAAGAAAGATCAGGCAAATTCTATGGTAGGAGAATTGATGTGAGCCAAGGTGAAATCTGGGTTTTATTCTTAATAGCCCCTAACTAGAAACAACCCAAATGCCCAGTAACAGATGAATACTACTCAGCACTGAAAAGGAATAAACTATTGATACACGTAATAACATGCATGGATCTCAACAGAACTAGGCTGAGTGGGAAAAAGTCAAATACAAAAGAGTACATACTAAGTTGTTTGTGTATATGAAGTTCTAGAGAACTCACACATCAGCTATGGTGATAGAAAATCAGATCCTTGGTCACCTCAGTTTGGGAATATTGGCTGGAAAGGGACATGAAGGAACTTTGGGGAGATGGAAATATTCTGTATGCTGATGAGGGTCAAAATATGTCAAAGTGTATGCTTAAAATCTGCGCACTGGATTATATATAAATGGCACCTTAATGAAGTTGATAAGAAAGAAATACCGCATCCAGAATATTGAAGACATACCCAATTGTTTGTTTATTTATTGAATACCTACTGTGTTCCAGAAAGGTTAAGGATATATTGATGAACAACGCTAACGAGGACTCTACCTTCATGAAACTTATGTTCTAGAGGATGATGACGGACAACAAAAGAATAAATAATAGGTGTCTAAGATGCCAGGACATGCTGCCTGACTCCAAATGCCAGAAAGTTAAAGGTTAAAGAGCAACGGTCAATAGGGACAGGAGTAGGTCGTCTGTGTATGTGTGTATGTGTGTCTCTCAGTTTCCTTACTCCTCTCTCGTGTATTCCATGCAATTTCCCAGGGGGACTGAGCTCTAGCTGCTCACAGAGGTACCTGATCCTTCTATTCTCTAGTGGTCCTTCTTTTCTTCTCTCTCTCATTTCCTCAGTCCCTTACTAGGCTTCTGAGATCACCTCTGAAAGAAGCTATTTGCATCCAGGTATTTCGCTCAAGGTTTGCTTTTAAGAAGTTTGCTGAAACCCCGTTTATGGTTGTTTAAGGTTTCCTAAGACCCTGGGTAAGGGAAGTGCTGTGGATGGCAGAGTGGAGGGAGGGGCTATTGACATCAGAGAGTCACAAAAGGCCTCTCTGAGAAGATGACCCTTGAGTAGGGGGAAGGTCAAGGTTGGACACACATTGGGAAGCTGTCAGGATTTGGATGATATTTGATGCTGTGGAACTAGAAAGAGAGTAGCGTAGATAGAGAAGCGCTTGTGGGATGAGCTCTGAGCACTCCAGTGTTTGGCAGTTGGGAAGTTAAAAGGGACACAGAAGAGGTGACTAGAAACATCCTGTGAGACAGGAGGAAAAGCAAGAGAGAACGGTGTTTCAGTAGCTGAGCAGAGAAACTATTTCAAGAATGGGAGAGTGATAAAATAGATCCAATGGTAACTATGGGTCAAGACAGATAAGGGCAGGGATTGGCCATTGGATTTTGCGGTATGGAGGTCATTATTGGTGACCTTGCCAACAATTATTTCAGTGGAGAGATGGGGTAGTCCTAACAGATGGAGTAAGATCAAAAGAGAACAGGAGGGTACAAAATGGAAAATGCCAAGATGATATTCTCCGTAAAGTTAGCTCAGAAATGAGGCAATCATTGAAAGGTGAACGGGGGTTCAAGGAATGGTTTGTTTCCTAAAAAATACAGGTGTGATAGTATGCACATGTGATGCAGGGGATGATACAGGAGGGAGGAAAAAAATGACGGATGCAGAAGAGTTGGGGGACAGCAGCTACAATTATGCCCTGGATCCAGTCTTTCAAATGAAGAGGTTAACTTGGACTGGGGCAGCGACTTCTGGCCATTAGCAATGTTAGTAACAGGACGGAAGAATTATGGTCTAGTTATAGGTGTCGTGCATTAGTGGATAGAGTGGTGGAAGTCCGGAAGTTCTCTCCCAATTAATTCTATTTCTCAGCGAGATAGGTGTCAAGTTCTCAGCTGACATTAAGGAGGAGAGGAGCTTTGGAGGTTTGAGGAGAGAGGAGAGGCTGTGTCCTGGACGGCTAAGAGAATGGCAGAGAACTGATCAGGTGAACGTGTGAAGTTTTAGCAGCACTGAAACCAACTTGAAACCAGTGGTTGTGACTTTGACTTGAGGCCAGGCAGCATGATGTAGTGTGTTTCTTCAGTGGTGGGTACAGCACGCATGGATTGGGAAGAGAACTAGATTTAAACCAGGATTGGAGTTTGGCTGAGGAAGTAAAATGCAGGGGAAGAGGCTCAAAGTCGCTGAGCTGTATGCAAGGATGATAGTAAGGGAGCATGGATGTAGGGCTGGATAAGGAGGAAGATGAGGACATGGGGAGACTGGGATGCATTGAAAAGGTGGAAGTGTCCCTGGATCGTATAACCTGTTGGGGTCGAAAAATCGTTGACGTCGGGTAATTAGAGGGAAGAAACGAGAACAAAAGTGGGATCAGAAAGTGCAATGCTTCCAGTTGAAGGCTTGGGTTACTGGGAATGACAGAAGCTAGGGTATGACCATGGGAATGACCATGAGAGTGTGGTTTGAGGATAAGAAAACAGGGGTTCGGGGAGTTGAGAGCCAGGGTATTGAAAGAGCATGTGGGTACTGAAATCACCAAGAGTTATAATGGCACTGAAGACAGTAACAATGAGCAAGGAGCTAAACCTTTAAGGAACAAAGGGTGTGAGCAAGAGGTGACAGATGACTAACAAGAAGGCGAGCAGGTAAACTACCTAGGTGTCTTTGATGCTTCTTGAACATGCTGGGCACAGAACACGCTGGGCACACTCTTCCCTTAAGGTCTTTGTTCTTTCCATTCCCTATGTCTGGGATTTTCTTTTTCTTTCTGATATTAGCATTATTTCTTTCCTCACCTCATTTAGGTCTTTGCTCATATTTCATTTGCTCAGTAAGATCATTTCTGATCATCCTATAAAGATCAACGTCCCTACCCATCCTAACAAATTATTTTCCTACTTCCTGTTTTATTTCTCTCAGTAAGAATTGTCACCATCTAGCATCTAAATATATTTCACTCACTTTATTTATTTTTGAGAGAGAGAGAGAGAGACAGAGAGTGAGTGGGGGAAGGGCAGAGAGAGAGGAAGACCCAGAATCTGAAGCAGGCTCCAGGCTCTGAGGTGTCAGCACAGAGCCCGATGTGGGGCTCGAACTCACGAACCGCAAGATCATGACCTGAGCTGAAGTCGGACGCTTAATCGACTGAGCCACCCAGGTGCCCCTCACTTACTTTATTTTGTATGTTTCCCCTTTACTAGACTCCACATAGCAGAACTATTTTACTCTGATTTGCTGCTAAATCCCTAATGCCCAGGACAGCGTCTGATGCATGGTACCTGCTCAAGAAATATTTGTTGATGCTCTGATGACATGAGCTCCAGAGTTTCGGGGCTGTAGAGAGGACACAGGGACAAATGTCTGGAAGCGGCAGCGATGAGCAAGAAGGACACGCACCTCAACTCCAGGCTGAGACGTTCAGTACGTGTGGAAGACATAGAAAGAAGTCCCTTAAATAGAAGCCACTTAAGAGGATTCCAGGGAGCACTCTTCCATGGTTTTCACTGCACCAGGGTTTAGACGAAAGGTTGAAAGGAATGCTCCAAGAAGAGCTGGGGATTTAGCTGATTTTGCTGTGAGTTACAGAGGGCCCAGGGCAAGTTTCAGGAGATGGAGAGGGGTGGCAGCTGGCAGGGGATAGAGTTGGACAGAGAGAAGTGGACTCTAGTGTGAGTGTGGTAAACTAGGTAGGGCTCTTCCTGACGGTCTTTTAGGAGATGGTGGTGACAAGGCTTTGAAGATTTGAGTTTGGGAGAGACATCAGTGTTACCAGGATCACACAGGTTTCTAGATCTCTCCATGGGTGTAACACCACAAGAGAGATACACAGAGTCCAGGTATCCCCACCATCTACTACATGTGAATGATGTCTAATAAATATTTGTTGGCTAAGATAATGAATGGAAAAATTCGTGCTGAAATTAAATAGTTAATTCTGAAGAGGAGAAAAAACATAGAGTAATTCTTTAACTCCTACGGAGTCACTAATGATAGAGTATGCTATGGACATCCACAGAGGAAATGCCAAAGAAATAAATACAGGACACAGCCCTTATTTGCCCTTGAACACTTCAGAGTGAGACACAAATCACGTTCATCGTTATAGAACTCTGAATTGTCTTTAGTGAAGTACAACACATATAACATACACAAATGCTCTTCTAGTTTTAACAGGCAAGACAGTACATTCGACTAATTAGAGTCAGGAATGTAGTCTACTTTGCATACAGAGGCGCAGGAGACAACCAGTTTATGGGTGATGATGATCAAAGATGGCCTTCATATTGTTCTTGTCCGGGCCAATTAATTGCATAGAATCCTGGGAGAGATAGTTCCTCCCCATGGTTCAGTTTGTTCTTTCTTAAAAACAGTGCTTAGAATTTCTGAGTTATTAGATGAGAAGTGCCAAAAGAGTGCCAAAACCAATTTCGGTTGGCTTTTAGAATGAACTGGAATTTGCTTCGCAGAGAGGGCATGAGCAAAGGAATAGTAAGTCTGGTTCCGGTCACACCTGGGAGTTAGTGTGGGCTCAGGGGCACCTGTGCAGAAGAAGGAGCAGCCTACATGTCCTTCTGGTGGCAAAGACCAGGCTTCCAGCCCCCAGGAAATCAATTTACTTGTTTCTATCACCGAGTTGAGGGCATGAGGAAGTCATTTGTAACTGTGTTTCCAAACTGCTAAATTGTTAAATATCTATTTTAATGGCTCGGGTGGGGGGGGGGGAAGCAAGCAAAGCCCCTTGAAGAGTTCAAATCTGGAGAAACATTTGTCTACTAGTTCAAAGTTATCTTAGCCATTTTGGTAGCATATACAAAGTAAACAGGTCAGTCGCCTCTCCTTGAATCTCTTTCCCACTACCAAGTATGGGTGTACTACCGTGACCAGTCTGGAGGGAACATTCAAGATTGCAGATGTCATAGAACCCCCAAAGTCTTAGCCATTGCCTCTACGGCAGTGGTTCTCAAAGCGTGTTCCAGGGACTAATTGGAAAGGGAAGTACCAAGAGCCAAACATGGGAACAGTGAGGTCAAACAATGTTCATAGTTATACTACAATCTTCCCTTTTTTCACCGTCTCTCTTTGAAGAGTGAAAATAGCAGTAGAGTTGCCCAGAGACTACATGTCACATTAAAAATACATTATTTACATTAACATGTAATGAACTCATTATTCTCATTTTAAAAATAAACCAATAAGTGCTAAATTTCTCTTTTAATTTCTAGTGTAAATATGGATAGGTAACCATACATAAAAGCACTTGGGAGGTTGTCAATAATTTTTTTAAAGTGTAAAGGGGTCCTGAGGCCAAACACACTGGGAACTATGGCTTTCTGGCAATCTGGAATTCGTTGACAGCTATGGGACTCAGCCTTTCCCTACCAGCCTTCCCCTATTAAAAATATATACCTAAAAGCTCTTGTCTCTCCCAGCTGGTTAAATGACAAAATATGAGGCCAAAAGCCAGCTCTAGAATCAGAAGTCATAAGACTGTTTGCTTGTGCTGTTTCTCCTGGACCACCTGGGCTTCAGGCCATTGGTGTACCTGAACCCACTGAAGGTCTTATAGCTCCCTACCCGGAGATGTATTTGTTCTCCCCACCCAAGCTCCCATAAGCCCTGGGCCTTGCACACAATTGTGGTCCTGGCCAGATGTCTTCAACCCATTGACACCTTACCAATCATGGGTAAAGAGAGAAGAGAACCGGGGTTGGGGACAGAGGTAAATGGGGAGATGAGGGAAATCCCATATGCCTGTGGCTCTACTTGTCTACACCTGTCTACCTTCCCTTTGCCTTTGATATTGGGAGGTCTTCTGAAAGCCTAATCTGTCTCTAGGGTATATGTTTTGCAGCTAGGTTGGGATATGTATTTTTGAATGAGTAACATTCAGTCCTCAGACACATTTTTTTAAAAAATTTTCATTTCTGTTTTGAAAAATTTTTAATGTTTTTATAAGTTATTTATTTTGAGAGACAAGAGACAGTGTGGGTGGGGAAGAAGCAGAGAAATGGAGAGAGAGAGAATCCCAAGCAGGCTCCACACTGTTAATGCAGAGCCCAATGTGGGGCTCAAACTCATGAACCGCAAGATCATGACCTGAGCTGAAACCAAGAGGTGGATGTTTAACCGACTGAGGCACCCAAGCACCCCCACATTTGTTTTGTTTTGTTTTTTTCTGAGCTGGAATATCTGCCAAATGCCTCTTCAGTTTGGACCCAACCTTCTGGGTCTAATACCTCTACAGGGATGTGACCTACTCACCCATCATGGACTCATTTGAAAGTTCTTTGCTGTTTAATTTGACTTGCAGCTGGTGAAATAAGCTTTTTGTTGTTGTTGTTGTTGGCGTTATGGTGAAGTTCAGAAAGGTTCCTTTTAAACTGTGATTTTTTTCCCCCTCCCATTATTTAACTATAATTTCTTTCAAATGTACAGTAACAATGAAAAAGAAAGTTCATAGTGAGCGTCCATTTTTCCGCAGCCTAGATTATACCACTGTCCTAATTGATGTATTGCTAATCTATCTACCCATCCCTCTATCCAGTCGTTAAATAAAATTAAAAAAAATTTTTTTAATGTTTATTAGAGAGAGAGACAGAGAGACAGAACGTGAGTGGGGGAGGGGGAGAGAGCGAGACACAGAATCTGAAGCAGCCTTCAGGCTCTGGGCTGTCAGCACAGAGCCCGATGCGGGGCTTCAACTGAACCACCCAATGGCGGGGGTTCCACTGAACCACTTAGATGCCCCTAATTTTTAATTCAAACCTTAAACAATCAACTCTACAAAAATGAATTGAAAGCTCTTTTTAACAAAGAGAGTTTCTGGGTGGGAAATAAAATCTGGCCTAGTAAATTTTTGTCTGAATCACCTAAACCTTCAGAAGCAAACTATTGTTATCAAAACACGCTGGAAACTTGGCCAAGGATGGTACACTTCGGCACGAGCACCTTCTTTCCTTTTCTTGGTTCACAGTGAGGATCAGCATATTTACGGATTTTCTTTTGTTTTCTGGAAACTTCTCAGATGTCTTAAGCTATGGAACCAGTATTAAAAAGTTATTAGGAGCAGCTGAATGGAATTTAGGCAAGAGGCGAAGCCACTGGATTTTCCTGAAGAAAAAAATGGCTCCTTTCAAATCTTTAAAAAAATATATGGATCTTGGAACTTGTGTTCTGCAGTAGGAATCAAGTTTATAGGAAAAGAAAAATGATTTTCTACTGTTCTTCCTTCAAGGTTTGGGAAGATATAAAGTTGCAGGGAATAATTAGAGCCTATTCAGTTCATTAAGGTTTATCTTCTCTTAATATTCCAATTCCCTTAGGACTCTGGTTACTGTAATTGTTTTTTGAAAGATCGCCCAGCATTTAAGTTTTGCCATCTTTTCCCGGCAAGCTATTGTGTACACAGTAGCCCACGGTTTTTCTACAATTAAAAAAAGTTCAGAGTAGGGGGGACCTATTTTATGACATCCGTTTCAAGTGTATTTTTCCTCATTTTGCAATTATGCTTGGAGCTTTCTTATCTGTGTTTTGAAGAAATAGTAACTGTGCTTGGCATCAACCAGGCTGGTTAAGACTTTTATACAAAAATTAATTTCCCTTGAACTGTCTTTTACAGGCTCTAAATTTCAGTTTTTATAGTTTCCCTGTATAGTTTTCCCCTACACTTTTACTAACAGCGTTGTCTCCTTTTAAACCTTAAGAAAATGAGGTAAAAACCAAAAGAGAGAGTAGTCAGGACAGACCATCAATCTCCACCACTTGCCTGTCGGGAATGTGACCTCCCCTCCCATCCTGGATCTCACTTTTGGGTTTTTGCACCATTACATTTCTGGCTTGGACCTTGGCAATTTGAGGGACTACGACATTTTCTTCATTTCCCTGACATAATTTCAGGTGCCAGTGGTCATTGGATCCCTTAATGTGCTGTATTTTTATATTCATTTTTTTGCATGAGACAATCTGAAGTTCATTTTTTACTATTCCATTTCCTAGAAAAGTCGTTTAGATGGAAATAAGAACTATTCATCCTTCAATAATTGTGACTAGGAAGTCATATCAGCAAGAAAGTACTTCCCCACCTAAAGTACCGATTTCAAGATTCCATTCACGTTAAACTGAGCTTACTGGATAGGAGAGGTGATTTCAATCTCTCTCCCTTGTTTGGAAACCTCATATTTCTAAATAACCCAGATCTGGCAAACACTTAAACAGGAAAGTCACAAGATATTCATTTAGGTGGCCTTGTTGTTAAACTTAGCCTATAAAGCGAAAGAAAATAAATTGCCAGAAGACATGAAAATTACAGTGGCTATTTAACTATGTGATAAATAGAAAATATATATTCAGTCGATGTGTCTTAAAAATAAGAGAGCTCTTTACCAATGTCTCAGTTTTTTTTTTTTTTTTTAAACAGCATGGATCTGGCTTTCTGATTCTTCTTTCTGAACTGATACATAACCCCTGTTGAGAGAAGTGATTACCATCAGACCACAGGATATGAAAATTCTCTGGCCAGCTCTGATCTCCAAGTAAGCAACCTCTTGTTGCTAATTTAATAATCGCCATCTGCCACCTTATTGGTCATTTACAAAGCAGGATATTTTATTATTTGTTGAAAAACGAATGCTGTTTCTTCTTAAGGGAGCAGCATAATAGAGAAACTCATTGGACTTGGAGTGAGGAGACCAGAGGAGCATTTTCATTCTGGCGTGGCATGCAATTGTTGCACGGGCTCTCCATTGGATGGTTCTAGTCACAATGGCCTCACAAGCTCCAGCTGAAGTAGGTAGAGGTTGTGGCTGTTGGCTCCTGGGTCTGCTGAGGTTATCCTGGGAAGGAGAAGTCGCTGTTCCTTGTCCACCTTCTGTAGTGGCTTCCTCAGTGGTTTCCAGCATCCATAAAATAAAAGGTATAGGGGCTAGCTAATCCCTCTACTTCTAAACGTCTTCCTTTTTCTTTTCTTTTTTTTTTATCTTTTCAAAATGGCTTGGTTTATATGCACCACTCAGTTTGGGTTTATGATGAATGCATTTTGTAAAAAGACCATCTTATCTCCTGACATCAACTCTTGCCCCTTAGAAAACACACAAAAAGCACTTCTCTCTGTTTCCTTTGGCTAGACCTGGTGACTGACAGAGTGGAAGTATTTCTACAAGTGTTTCCAGGTGCCATATGTTTATGAACTCTGATGTAAGCAGCCATTGTTTTAACATAGTATTTCTAAAGTTGATTTGATTATGTGGTTGATGGAATATAAAAAGAAGTTTCTTTTCTCCCAGTTAAACTACACAAATTGAACTGGACAGAAAGCTCAAAGCTTTCAAGAATATATATTTCACCTCACGGTAGAGACGGCAGTGGAAGGGACGGAGGCTGGAAAAGGGAAGGACAAATCTTCAATAAGTTTTCATCTTTAATTTTGTGTCTGGGCCAAATGTCCACCTTAAAAAATCCCGAGGTAATGGACCCTCCATTTCTACTATTTATCCATGTGACTCCTCATCTGACAAATCTATCTCTGTCAATTCCAGAAGCTGAACTTTCCAGTCTATTTGAACCTGAGCTTGAGTGTCTTGATGACAAGTGCCTTATTGATGAAATCAAAAGCATTAGCTTTTGCAGGAAAGGGATCTATCATGGGCATATGGAGAAACGTTGCATTCTGATGTAGCATATAGTTGCTGCTTTGGTTTTTCATTGGATGATTCTGGCAATGTCTTCACAAGTTTCAGCTGAAGTAGGTAGAGAGTGAGGCTGTTGAGGACGGGGTTTGCTGAGTTTATCCTAAAGAGTTGGCGTAGAGGTTCCCCACAGTTGAACAACTGAAGGAGAGTTTGGAGCTTCTAAAGAGCACTAATGGTGACCACAGTAGGGAACCATATTATATAAAAGGAAGGAAACCTGAGTTATTGAGGTAAAAAAAAAAAAATCAATCAAGTGCTTTATGTGCTATTTTCCAGAATTTTTAATACACAAACTGAAGAAAAGCAATCATTCTCTACGATTTTAGAAAAGTTTATGACTGAGAAGAAAAGGTTGTATCTGACAGGCAAGATGGCAACTTTTCCACTGTTCCTGTTGGGCACGTCACCTTCTTGGTTGTTTTATGGGATGCTTTTGTGCTGTTGCATGCCATCCTCTCTTACTTTGGCCCTTGATGAAAGAGATAACCTGGCACAAGGTTCTGGGAAATGACATTAACTGTGGATTTGTAGCATGTGTCAATAAAAGTATCCTCATTTTCAAACACTGTCCTAAAATCACTTCCTTGAATTTGAAAGTTGAAATCTTTCCAGACTACATGCTTTAGCTGAGTAAGCAGAGTGAATAAATAGGCATCCAGCCAAATGTGCTGTTATGGATAATGAGCAGAAAGTGTTCCGTTGCTGGGACAAGGAGGCATGCATTCCACTCCTAGAATTGCCCTTAGCGGTTTGAGCGTGTGTATGGTTGTGTGGGTGGGGGAGAAGGGTGAAGAAAAGTGAGAGGATAGTTAGGGAAGAAGAAAAGAGAAGAATCGTGAATACAAATTCAACCTCGTCTTGTGGGAAGAGCTTGCAAATGATGGATGCCATGTATGGACCATTCTGAGCAGCCAGTAGCATTTTTTTTTTAATGTCATAGCAGTGACTCAAATGTATTATTCTTGATTTGAACAAAGATATCAAAGAAACTCAGTGGAGGGGCTGAGAGAGAGACCATTTCTGAGGAAAATAAACAGGTGAGAAGGCAATTTAATGAGCTCCTTAGCATGAGGGAAGGAAGGTAAGTGGTTAAGTGAAAGAAAAGAGTTCAGTCAGCTAGTATGCCTCATTTGAAAAAAGTTTCCAGTTCTGAAAACGCTCACATTGGAAGGTGAAGTAAAGGGCATCTGTATGCTGTTCAATTCAGTACCGAGGTTTCTATAAGGACTAGGAACCTGTCATTTTAATCTGCATGGTGTTCTCTGTTCTTTTCTATAATTATATTGTTCTTCAAAGAGGAAGCCAAGTAGGCTGGGGAGATTTGTCTGAGAAAGAAAACCTGAGCAATCTCCACAGGGATGAATCACTTACAATGAAAGAACCCTTGATGGTGATTTTTCAGATCATTTCACTCCATCACAGAATATTCCCTTAAGAAGTGACATGAGGTATTTAAATTGTTCCCTTAGGTGGTATGGCTCCCCTCCCAAGAGGTGACTTGTGTGTGGGGAAGAGTTGAGAGCTGAGGTGAGAAGTAACAGGGAGCAGAGTTAGAAGGTGGGGTATGGTCTCCCCAAAAAGGCTTCTCTAGTATCTCAGATGAGAGGGTTCTTGAGGATCAAGCAAGTAACTTCTGATGGCTGAATATGCTCTCCTAGAACTGCCCTGGGGAAGGGAATGAGGACAGGAAAGGCAAGGGTGAGGCGGGCTTCTGTGTCCCATTTATAACCACCGCAACTCTGCTTGACTCTGCTTAATATTGAACTTCTCTGTACAGTTCCACACACCAAAGGGTTGAGAAGTATGGTGGATGCCATGCCACACACTGCCTCATCCTTAAGGGCCTCAGTACTCTTCGTCTCAGCTGCCATGGGAGTTGGCTGCTTGCTGACCACTCACAGCTGAGTCCCTCTCCGGGTGTCCATTCCTAGACATAGCCCACGTCTAAGAACAAAGACACAGCCCCAGCCTCAATTCAGGAGATCACAGAAGGGCCAGCACCCCTGGGGGCTTGGCTGTGGTCTGCGTGGCAACTGCTCACAGTTCACCGTCTTCCTTTTTCCAGGTCCTGCGGCCCTCACTCCCTTATAGATGTTGCTCCTGAGGGTACCTCCCCGGTACACCAGCTGCACACACATCTCCAGCTTTGAAAGTCTGTTTCCCAGGAAACTTGGCCAAAGACGAGCCGCTGAAAGACACGTGAGAATGACTGGACCAAATGATAATGGCCGCTCTTTGGCTCTGTGTACGTTTGCTCACCCAGTAAATATTTCAAGAGAACCTACTATGTGCCAAGAGTTACATGATTCAATAACTGTGGCTGGAGACATCAGAGGACTTTAGAGTCTTCAGGGTGGATTGATTACACTTGAATTTCTCCTCGAACTCTTTGGAATCATCACCCATGTATAACCTTAGGATACTGTTTGCACATTGGTAGCCTGTAGGTCAAATCTGCTTATAAGTGGTGTTTTTGTTTTTGTTTTTGTTTTTTTTAATGACCCATAAAGAGATTCTAATATTTTGATTTAGTCACAAATTTAAAAAATAAGGTGATTTCACCTAAAATCAAAATTCTGGCCGCTTTTAAAAACAGAACACCTGGGGCGCCTGGGTGGCTTAGTCAGTTAAGCATCCAACTTTGGCTGAGGTCATGATCTCACAGTTTGTGAGTTCAAGCCCCCTGGTGGGCTCTGTACTGATGTCTTGGAACCCGGAGACTGATTTGGATTCTGTGTCTCCCTTTTTATCTCTCTCTGCCCCTCACCCGCTTGTGTTCCCTCTCTCTCAAAAATAAATAAAAGAGAGAGAGAGAGAGAGAGAACATCTGGCAGCACAAGACCTATGTTCTTGGAAGAGAGCCATCGCCTGAGGCTAATTAATGGCTATTTTGAAAACTAGTACCTGTTCTAGTTTTCCCCAGTCCCCACTGTGCCCTATTGTATCATCGCTGGCCCACATTGCTTATACTTCCGCCTAGGCCTCTGTAGCTATTCAGATTTGTGACCTTTCTCCCAATCCTAGGTCCACAAGGGTTTCTCTCAATCTCCAGACTGATCTCAGTGACTCTGGGGCAGAAGAGATTTTGGCTTATCCCTTAAGCCTGTCCTACCCATGTGAGATGGTCTCAAAAGTATCTAACATTCTCCTTTTGAAAGAGAGCACAGCATTGAAAAAAAAAAACGCTCTTATTCCTCTAGTTTCTTCATTCTTGAATAGTGCTTTTTAAGAAATAGTCATTCAGTGTGCACATCACATTAAGCACAGGGACCATTACAGAATTTGTGAGGTGAATCTATTCTCCCAGCCGCACACTTTCCTTCCGCAGCTGAGGAAGCCGAGAGAGGCGGGGGGTTTCCCCAAGTGGCAAAGGTAGGACTGGATCCCATTTCCTCCCACTCAGGCAAGTGCTGCGGCTCCAAGCTGTCCTGACTCTGGCGCTTTGTCTCAACACAAATGAAGACGCAGCAGGCGCTCAGCCTTAGAAGAGGTTTTGCTGAGAGAGACAGATTTCTTCTGGCAAAGTTGAGTACACTGACCATTAGCTGGAATGTTCCCAGCGGTCTTTGGCACTGAGTCCAAGTCAAGTTGGGTTAAGAGACTGAGCCTGTGAACAGAGGAGGAAAAATGTGTGCTGTCGGGCAAACCAGGTGGGGGTGAGGGATTCAAGGTGCTCAGGTGAAATGGGATGGCCCCTTCCTGTCCCCATGTCACCAGAGACTGGTGTGGAAACGGGGCCTAGAACTCTGTCTCCTGTGTCTCTGCCGAGACTCCCCTCCTGCCCCTCAGTATAAATGACACAACTAACAATAGCATACACTGTCTCCTAACAACGCAAATTACCGGTGTTAACTATCTGCCTCAAGAACATCAAGACCGTTGTCATGATACCCTTCATCCTTGCTCTTAGCAGCCCCCACAAGACACACAGGATCCTTATCCCCAGACTTGAGTCACTAAGCTGGTGACGCTGTTTCTTATTTCACTAAGAAAACAGGAGTATTCCAAAGGTAATTTCCATAAACTTTTACCACCACATTTACTTTCCTCCCTGACCCTGGGTCTTCTAATCAGACCTCCTCTTGGAATAAGGAGGACTTTTCCCAGCTCCTATGAAAGGTCAACCCATTCGCCTCACTTACTCAAGGACATTGTTCCTGCGACGATTCCTCTCTGGTCTGCATCATCAGCTTTTCTGTCTCCACACTTCCATGTTATTATTTCTTTTATCTTAAAGAATAATTTATTGACTCTATATCTTTTTTCACCTACTGCCTATCTTTCTCCCTTCCTTCTTCATTATAATATTCCTGGGACTTGTCTTGATGACTAATTTTATGTGTCGATCTGGCTGGGCCTATGGTTGATCAAAAAATTACTCTAGATGTTTCTGTGAAGGTATTTTTTTAGATGAGATTAATACTTAAGCAGTAGACTTTGAGTAAAGCAGATTGCCCTCCATAATGCAGGTGGGCCTCCTCCAATCAGGTGAAGGACTTAATAGAAAAAGACAGGAAGGACAGGGAACTTTTCTAACAGACACCTTCAGACTCCAGCCATAGCATCAACTCTTTGCTGGGTCTCCAGCCTACTGGCCTGCCCTGAGGACTTTGGATTTGCCAGTCTCCACATTCACATGAACCAATTCCTTCAAATAAATCTCTCTCTCTCTTTCTCTCTCTCTCTCTCTCTCTCATGCACACATACCTATTGGTTCTATTTCTCTGGAGAACCCCAACTAATACATTGTCCATATCCATTATTTCTACATTTTCTCCTGGTTTCATTTATCCCTACTCCAATGGCCTTTGGCCTTCATTACTGCACTAAAAGTCTTTCTGACAAAGTTTCCAATGATCTTCCTATGGAAAAACTTGAAGATCAATTCCTTGTCTTTATTTCTCCTACTCTCTTAATAACATATACTAACCACATCTATCTTATTTTCCTTACCCAGCCTCTTGATTTTTCTTCTACCACACTGGTTGGTCCTTCTCTGTCTCCTTCACTTGTTACTTCTCTTTGTCTTTCTAAGTCCATTGCCCCAGGACTTAGTCCATAGACCTTGTCTCTTCTCTATGTCACTTCCTATGTGATCTCACCCAGTCTCATCTGGAATGCTCCCAAATTTTTATCTTCAGCCTGGACATCTCCCCTGGAGTACTTGAAGCTTCTATGTAGAAGTCTAAGAAAGATCTTCAAATGAACACGTTCAAGACCAAGCTCCTGATACTCCCCCTTACACCCAAAGTGGTCCTCTGGATATTTTCCTGGATATTTTCCTTTTAGTTGCTCTGGTCACAAATTTTGATTTCTCCTCGACTCATCCCTTTTTTCTCACATCTCACATCCAATTAATTTTTCCTTGTCTTCACAGTAGAGATCATATTTTCTTTACTGTTAACATATACACATAATTTCATACTGTCTCACCACCTCTGCTGTCACCACCCTGATGCACTCTTCTAGCATCTTTGGACTATTTCAGTAGCCTCTGAACTATTCTTTCAGCTTCCATCCACTCGGCCCTGTAGTTCTATTTTCAACAGAGTACACAGAGTGAGCTTCTAAACTCCCTATCTTAAACTGTGACACCACCACTCTGGACACATTCGCCAGTGCCTTCCTGCCTCACTGGAATAAAAGCCAAAATCCTTACCATGTCCTAGAGAGTCCTGTGTGACCCAACAGCTCCTTACTTCTCAAACCATTTCCTACCTCTTTCCAGCCGTTCTTCTCCTCAGACACACCAGGCACTCTGACTGTGCTGGTCCTTCTGTCTGAAATGCCCTTTCCCAGATACCAGCGTGGCTTCTCCCTTACCCCTTTCCCATCTCTGCTGGAATGTCCTCTCAGCGAGGCCTTCCCTTACCTCACCTCCCCTCTCTACCAACCCCCCTCTCTTTACCCCTGTCCATTACTGCCACTTGACATACGGTACATTCACTCGTTTATTTTGTTGCAGATCTTCCCCTACTCAAATGTGAGCTCCATGAGGACCGAAGCTTTGTCTTTTTTCCTTACTACTTTACCTCCCAAACCTAGGGCAATGCCTGGCATGTCATAAGTACTCAATAAATATTTTCTGAGTAACAAATGAAGGTCATTTCTATGGCATATTATCTGAAAGGGGCTAATTATCTGAAAACGATGACCATCAGCACCGCTACAGAATTTACATACAGAACACATGTCTGAAAGTGTATTCATCTTAATTTATTTTTTTAAAGTCACAGTCAGCTCATTTTTGATGCTTAGAACCTTCCAGAACGTACCAATTACCTTGTCTCCCTATCGACAACAGCCTGTTCTTTATTAACCTCTGGAAATTTCTTTCTTTTTAAAAATTATCTTCAAACGCTTCCATGATGGTGCCTTCCAAATTTTGATCTTTAGTCATATTAGGTCTGAAATACACAGTCCTTATCTTTGGACAACAAAGCAGATTATATGCCTTGAAACCCTTTATCTAGGTCATTTGCTAAAATGGCTTTCTAAGTAAATAGCAGTTGGGACAAAGGGTCTGCTGTAACCAACGTGTAGCCCTGAGAGCGCAATGAGAGGAGGGGCCCAGGGATCCTGAAGGAATGAAGCCCAGCCTTAGACAAATGTCACAAGGCCACAAGTAAATAGAAATCTCCCAGAGCAAGGACGTCCTCCATGCTTAGGAGAGCCCTCAGCGAAGGCAATCCGTCAAGCCAGGCTCACTAAAAGGAGGAGACCCAGTCCTTGAAGAGCTTTGCCAGAGGTCAGCAAACACAGGATAAATCCCAGACATGGTAAATTGGACCACTGACAAACAGACACATTTCAACCGGAGATAAGTCTGCAAATTGATGAAATGCAATGAAACCCATAATTAGAAAAAAAGAATAAGTAGGCAAAAATGCCTACTCCCAGGAGGAGCAAATTGCATTTATCCCCCCTTAGAAACGGTTATTTGGACATTATTATCTTTCAGAAATGGGTTTTCTGGAGCCTCGGGCAAAGGTTTTGCTTAGCTTGGCCTCACAGAGTTAACCCTGAGCTGCGTTCACTCTCATTGCCGTGACCAGATAGAAACATTTATTTTTAAAGCATGGGGAATGAGTCTTCCTTGACAAGGCACAAAATGGTTACTCCAGGGTCTCCTGAGATGAGCACCAATCCGACCTAAGAGAAGACTATCCAGACATATAGTTCATTATGTATTTCATTACAAACATAAAACAAATGAATCGGCTCTTGAGGAACTACGTGATTTTACCTAGCTGACAGATCAACTGTCAATCAGTTGGCAATCAACTCTCAGATCGACTTTGAATCCTGATTTGTTCAGTTTCTCCGTTTCGGCTTTTTACTTAAAACACCTGAAAACATCTACAAACTCCTTGCTCTGTGCCTGTTCCTAACACTCATTTAGTACTTATTCTCTCTTTTCGTCGAAGCATCTCAGAAGTGTAGGCTACACCCGCTGGGTCCATTTCTACCTGCCATTCATTCCTCAGCCTTTTGCAGTCTGACTTTGGCTCCCTCCACCGTCCTGGAATCATTCTTGCCGAGATCACCAAGACCAACTACTTGGTGAACACAATGGAGAATTTTTTTCAGGTCTTATTTTACCAAAACTCTTTGGTGCCTTTAATGTTATCGATCATTTCCATCTTACCCCAACTCTGTGGTCTCTGAGAGCTCAGTTTCCTCACGTCTGACCACACCTGCTTGGCCCCTGCTCTTCTTACGCTGCGTATTTTCTATGGGTGTCTTGTCCCGTTCATGGGCCTATAGTCCCTTCTTCTCATGAAGTGGAGATAACAGAGGAGAGTGACTTCTGTATTTGTTCTGAAATCACTTCGTGGAGACAGCTTGCTGTTCATAATGAAGGAGAACCATAAAGTCTAAAAAATTCCTTTAAAATATTCCTCTTCTAGAAATTTCCAGGTTGCCCTCTGAGTGAATCACACTTGCTCTGGGGCCCTGAGACTGTTTGGAAAGCTGATGAATCCCACCTTCAGGCACAGTGTGGGGACGGCATGGGTATACCTAAGGTAGTTTGCAGCACGAACCTTGGTAAGAAATAAAGGGAGAATGGAATGAAACTCTATGATAATTTTCTGCCTCTTATTTTGCTGATATTTCTGTTCCATGATTATCAAAAGAATGTAAGTGCTGGCTTGCCCCAAAGAGGGAGGCGTTCTCAATTTTACCAGATTCTAAGACACGGCGTCAGTTGATTTCTTAGCTGAGAGTATTGTTCACTTGCTATCAATTTAAAGCAGAAAGCAGAGATGTCACTGATTATGAGGGTGTCCTCACCCCCTCCCTTCCTGCTCCCCAGCCACAGGGGCCTTTCAGCTAAACCATGCTCTCTTCTACCACAGGGCTTTTGCACATGCTGTTTCCTAAGGTTGGAAACCCTCCTGCTTCTTCCCTAATCCACGTCCATACCGAACAAATTGCTATTTAACTACAAATAGTTAATTATCATTTATCCTTCAGATTTTAGTACAAATCTTTCTTCTCCTGACCCTACATGTGGCCCACTTTCAAGAGTCTCTATTTTCCTGTGATCTCTTAGGACCACGTATCTTTTCTTTCCTTCATAGCAGTTTGCTCCAGTATGTGATAAAACAACCAATTGGATTGCTATTTGATTAATGTCTAGCCTCTCCCCACTGTGGTGTGAGAATGAGGAAAGTGCAAGCCACCTTCGTTTTTTCCAAAATATTTTCACCACCATCAGTCTTTGTTGGTTTCATTCTTTATTTTTCTTGTTTTTTTTTTTCTCACTTAACATGAGATCTAGCTTCTTAACAAAATTCTAAGTGCACAATACGGTATTATTAACTATAGGCGCAATGTTGTACCGATCTCTAGTACGTACTCATCTGGTTTAACTGGAACTTTATACTTTATTCCTGTAGAATAGCAACACCCCCCCACCCACCCCCACCCCCACTCTGCAACCACCATTTTGCTCTGTTTTTATACGTTAAATAGACATTTCTTTGAAGAAGACTTGCCCAGGGCTGACAGACACATGAAAAGATGCTCAACATGGCTCATCATCAGGAAAATGCAAGTCAAAACCACAATGAGGTATCACCTCACCTTTGTTAGGATGGCTAGTGCAAAAACAAAACAAAACAAAACACCGAAAACCAAAGAAGCCAGTGTTGGCGAGGATGTGGAGAAATTGGACCCCTTCTACGTTGTTGGTGGGAATGTAATTTGGTGCAGGAGCTCCTCTGGAAAATGCTATGGAACTTCCCCCCAAAATTAAAAATACAGCAACCATATGATTTGGGAGGCTCACTCTTGAGTATCTAACCAAAAGAATTAAAACCAACGTCTCAAAGCCGTATCTGCACTCCCACGTTCATTGCATCATTATTCATTACAGCCAATGTATCGAAACATGTCAGACACATTTGCTTTCTTTCACTGTTTTTGTTTGTTTGTTTGTTTTGTTTTTTATGAGTCACTCGTGCCTCTCACTGTGCCTGCCTACACGCGGACAGCACTCAATAAACAGTTGCTGACTTAATGAATAAATGACTGAGCTCAGCGCTGTCTTGACATAGCAACTTTTCTTCACTGCAATCCTCTCTGTCTGATGCTAATTCTCCTCAGCAGACAAAAAAGTTGCCATTGCGCATTACGTGAGCTCTGGTCTCTGACAACCCTGTTGGAGAAGAGTTTGGGGGGGGTCATTTTGTTTTTCCTCACATTGTCTTGAAGTGCGTATGAACAGGCCTCAGAGGATCCCAGTTTTTCTCTAATAGCCTATTATATATTTCTAGTGCATAAATTTGCCATCTTGACACATTTCTTCAACATATTTTTGGCCTATACTTCTCTGGGGTGTGCTTTTAAGAAGTGTATCAGGTCCCTTCTTAGGTGGTTTTGACCCAGATTTTAAATACTTCGCGTTCATCTTTATGAAGCAGGACCCACTTTCCCAATCTTCCCACCCTCAGGCTGCTTTATTTGCCTCCTCTTGCTTTTCTCACATAGAGATAACATTCTTGAGGATCGGTTTTGTGTTGGACATTGTGCTCATGGGTTTTTTTTCCAGGTTAGTTCACATAACACACAAAGCAATGATCTGATATGAGCACTATTATTATTTCCATCTTAGAAAGCAGGAAACTGAGACTTAGTGTGTTATTTCACTGCCTCAGGTCAAATATTTGTCAGGTGGGGGAGAATATTCTGATTCTAGAGACCACTCTTTTGTTCACTGTGTGAATCTGAATGGAATTTTGAAGGTTTGTTTTTAATAAACGTAAGTGGCTAGAATGACAAACACATTATGGCTATTATACTGTGACAATTAAATGCTCGAGACAAATAACTAAGTATTTGCTTATACATTTTTATATCTCCTAATAGCTGAAGAAATCAGGTTTTTGTTAGGAGCTTTTGAAGAGTTGGCATGCAGGGTCGCCTGGGTGGCTCAGTGGGTTGAGCGTCTGAGTCTTGATTTCGGCTCAGGTTGTGATCTCACGGTCATGTGATCAAGCCCTGCCTGGGGTTCCACACTGGGTGTGGGGCCTGCTTAAGATTCTCTCTCTCCATTTCCTTCTGCCTCGCCTGCCCCTCTCAAAAATAAAATAAATAAATAACATATAAATAAAAGTAAATAAAGTGTGAGCATGCAACTCTCTGTCACTTTAATTCATTCATTCATGATGCCAGAGGCCCACGTGATAACTCCCCCTGCCCAGTCCTGCCAATACCCCAGGGCAGGAAGGTCTAAAGCAGAGGCCAGGGCTACTAAGACTTATTCACCATGTTCAGGGTGATTTGAATCCCTTTCCCTTCCTTACTTTGTCCTGCTGACACATTTATCTGTTATTTTATGGAAGAATTTGCAGCCAGATGTATTGCCTTAACATTTATCCTGGTATGGCAGGCTCTTTACATTGAGAGGGTTTGGGGAAGTGAGGGGAAAGACTTTTCATAACCCGAAGAACCCCTGTGCAAAGGTAAAATGATATTTTGTGTTTTGCCTGCAAAACCAGCCTTTATCTATTTAATCAGTGCATTTTACTAATTCTTGGTCATTTGTGGTGATTGGCTGAAGGCAAAGTCAAGTTCTAACGCCTACATTTGCATTTCCTGAGGGCGTGATTGGAGTGACTTTTGCTCTCAGGGAAGCAGGAACTCCCTGGGCGGAAGGAGGGGAGAAGTCAAGCAAACCTCTGAGGGTGAGACCTTGCTGGCCCTTTGGTGTGTGCCCTCACACCAGGATTTCTTTTGGCCCGAGGTTACTTGGAGCAGAGGAGTGAGGAGTTTCACTAGCTCCCCTGGAAAAATGCAAATGCAGAGCAGTATAAAGAAGCAATGACTGAAATTCATAGTTACAGGAATTTGTTCAGGAGCCCCTCCCCCAGGAGCATGAACGTGGCATGGGGATTCCACAGTTCAACAGAGAAGTCAGAAGGACAGAAGTGGATCCAGAGAAATCTTAAGGGGGTCGGGGGAAGCTTTCTCACGTCACCTGGGACTTATTTTTTAAGTTCTTTCCTGGATCTGCCAACTGCCTAATGGCGATTTAGAGGAACTTCTTAAGTGGAATGTAAAACGAGGCAATGATACATGAACATCAAAGTCATATTAAAATCAGTTAATTATTGAAAAGTCCACATATTATAAAGTGAGAAAGAGTAAGTTGGCTTTTCAGTCAGTTCCATGATCAAAGTCTAAGTCATATTCAGTTCCTATCTAGCAAAAGGTGTTTAGAAAAATGCACAATGGTGATATTTGGAGACCATTCCTTGCCCTTTCATGGTGGGCCATATCCATCTCTCCGGGTTTCCACAGCTTACTCTGCAGGGCTACCACCAGAGTTAGCCCTTGAATCTCCCTTTGGGGCAATGTTTATGCCCTCATTGTAAAAAGATGCCTCTTTCCATCATCTTTGCGTTCTCTGATGGGCAGCCACAGATCCGGTGTGCTGGCCAGAAGTCGTGACGGGGTCCCTCTGGGTATGTGTCTTGAGGTGGAAGAGAAAGAAACATTGTCAGATATTGTCCCATGGGTCCTCAGCTCACAGACTCATAAATATACTTAAAAGCACCGTGACCATAGAGACATAGCTTTTTTGTTGAGACACAAGTTGGCTGGAAAACACTTTGTGTGCCTAAAATGCTCCTTTCGACTTACCTATCCAAGAAGTGGGAAAAAATCCAGAAAAACAAAAATTTTCTCAGGTAGTTACATGCGTGAAGCCACATATAGCGTACTGATTGTCACGTGGTCGTATGACACCCTCTTACTCTCTCCTCAATAAACTTTTGGCTATGTATCTATACCTGGATGATTATGTGTATGTGTTTATGCACGTATCCGTTTTATTTCGCAGAAGATTAAGTTTAAACATCTATTCTAGCGATGGCCATATTTTTTTTATGTTTGCTGGAATTCACTTGTAAAGTAAGCTTTGGGATTTTCAGAACCACTTAGTATGCACCAAGCAGTACCTGATACCTAGCAAAAGCTTAACAAATATTTGTTGAATGAATGAATGAATGAATGAATAACTCATGGAAAATGTATTCCTCTTCGCTTGAGCATTGTAAGAGCTCTGGGTACAAACCTGGCCATTTCCACCTATCACTATAGGTGACCAGGGAAGATTTCTGTTACTCATGGCAGTTTCAGGAAACGTCCTCAAGTCAGAGTCCTGGGATTAGAATGAGTACGCTCCTAAATTCTTATCACTTCACGGTGGCCTTTCACGTATATTCCAGTCTCCTAGGGTACACTGAGGGATGTATTGTTGATGCATAGTTAGGTACTTTTGCAGGAGGACAGGAGAATTTGCTGGATAATTGTGGAAGCAGTTAAATTATGATAAGGACAGATATCCTGGGCCATACCCACAGTCTGTAATGTGTTGAGCCATTCGTAGATCATTGAAATTGGGACTCTGTATGCAGGTCTTTTTTGTCTGGCCATGATCTCTTCTTTTGACATCTGAGATATCTAAAATTATTTCCTTTCCCCAAATAAAAGGAATTACTAATTACCAAAGCCTCATATGCAGGAAGGCAACACGTTGATTAAACCTGTACCTAAAGTGTGAATAAAAATTCAGAATCTGCTTTATTTTATTTTAGACAGCATGTTAACCTCAATCTGTGGAACAAGTCTAAAATCAAAGCAACACGCACTTTTCCTCAAATGCTAAAGAACAAATTGATAGTTGCCCAGCTATTTTAAAAGATTTTGAGGGGCGCCTCTGTGGCTCAGTCGGTTGAGCACCTGACTTTTGATTTTGGCTCAAGTCAGAATCTTATGGTTTGTGAGGCTGAGTCCCAAGTAGGGCTCTGTGCTGACAGCGAGGAGGAGCCTGCCTGGGATTCTCTCTCTCCCGCTGTCTCTGCCCCTCCCCTGCTCATGCGTGTGCTTGTTCTCTCTGTGTCACACATTAAAATAAACATAAAAAAAAATAACTAACATTATTATTAAATGTTATTATTATGAAATAAATGTTATTATTAAAATAAACATTAAAAAATAAACATTAAGGAAAAAGACTTTGGGGCGCCTGGGTGGTTCAGTCGGTTGAGCGTCCGACTTTGGCTCAGGTCATGATCTCACGGTTTGTGGGTTCAAGGTCCGCATCAGGCTCTGCGCTGACAGCTCAGAGTCTGGAGCCTGTTTGAATTCTGTGTGTGTCTCTCTCTGTCTCTGCCCTGCCCTGCTCATGCTCTGTCTTTCTGTCTCTCAAAAATAAATAAACATTAACAATAAATTTTTAAAAAAGATTTTGAAGGAATTGTAGAAATAGATTAAAACTTGCCTTATTAAACTTGCTTTGATCTATGATCACCCGGATAGCCCTTTCCCTGAACCCTGCCCCTCCCCACCCCAAGATGCGGACAAGACCAGGGAAATACAATTGGAAAGTGAAAAGCAGCTAATAAACATATTGACCACTGTTTCCTGACAGGGTTTGTGTGTCTGCCTCCGATAATGGATTCGAGTTTCTTGCCCCAATACAAGGCAACATCTTCCCTGAAGTCTCAGGGAAACAGGCTCATTCTCCCCAAACTGCATGAACTCACATGAGGAATTTTTTTTTCCCTTCTCCTAGATTAAGTGCTAGGAGAAAAGGACTTTCACAGTAGGCAGCACAGTCATTGGTGCTCAGGATCAAGGCCAACAATGGAAAGGTGACATCGGCTTTGCTGCAGATGAGCAGGGAGGGTATGATTTAACAGGAACCAGATGGACTTCACTGGTGTGAGTGAGCCCAGCCTGTGGAAAGAAAGAAGACGCCCATCCTCTGGGAGACTGGGGGACAGGTGACTTGTTAGTTGCATCGAATCTTATTGATCTGACAAATTCCTACAGATATTGGTGTGCCTTTGGGTCGAATCAATATGTCCCTTCTGTCTTGTCCTGTGCTAATACGGTGAAGTGCACTCTTACCGACGCTCTGGATGTAATATTCAAATAAAACCGCGGCTTGTGATTAGTATCAGAAATCTTTTGGTGAGAATTCAACTTTTGCTGACTCAGTCAAGATATTTAAGGCAGTGCAACTTCTGCTATTATTTGACTGATTGATTCTCTGTCCTGCTTCAATCAGCTCATGTGGCCTTATGCCCAGCAAATTTCTAATGTGTAAGTTCACCGTTCAACCTCGACAGCTTGTCTCAGAAGCAGGAAGAGGTAAGCAATTCCATCCATTTAGTGGACATCTCCGAGCATAGGAAATTAAGAATATAGATATTTTAACATATCTTCTACTTTTAAACAACACTGTTCACTTCTTTTGGATGGCTACATGCTTGAGTTAATATACTTCTCTATTCTTACAGTACTAGTAACCATCTAATAGTAATGGTCCCCCATTTTACTGCAAAACAATTTCCCAGTAAAAATTTTCTTTTTTCTAAAATTTTTTAATGTTTATTTATTTTTGAGACAGAGAACCAGACAGAGACAGAGCGCGAGCAGGGGAGGGACAGAGAAAGAAAGAGACACAGAATTCAAAGCAGGTTCTAGGCTCTGAGCTATCAACACAGAGCCTGACATGGGGCTTGAACCCACAAACCGCAAGATTATGACCTGAGCCGAATTCAGGCACTGAACCCACAGAGCCACCCAGGCGCCCCTCCCCCAGTAAAAGTTTGCAACACCACCTTCCCAACAAGAGTAAAATATATTTTATAAAATCCTTATAAAGAATTTTCTAATTCTGAATTAGGTATTGTGATTATATATCGTGTCACCACAGTACGGTAATTACAAAACGAGAAGGAGAGCCATGCGTATAGTTTGCTTGAAAGAAAAGTCTACAACCTTCTGTGAATACGGCTTACCAGCAAAGCAAATGACTAATTCAGAGAAATCTGCTTTCAGGTTTATTTCATCCCAGTTGTGCTAAGAATATAGAAAAGATCAGAGCGCAGACATTTAGAGAAGCAATCTAACTTTGAATGAAGACTGCCAAAGAAAACTACAAATACAGAAAAAAGGCGTTTGGATTAGAAAGAACTCATGCTAAATTGGTCTAGATAAATATAAATCAAAATATTAAATGTGATTACACGAACAGAGCCTACGTGAGTGAAATTGAGATATGAGTTCAATAAACGTTAAGTTTCCGTGGAACCTCATCAGGGGCTGCTTCAGAAGAGGTAAGGGCAGAGAGGAAGGAAATAGGGGAAGGGAGAAATCTCCAGGCCTCTGCCCCATCTTTTGTGAATCTTTGGCACTATCTAATTCAGTGTTAAAAATAATCCCTCTATTTTTTGAAAAAAGTATAAAAACCATTGGCTTTGTAGGTAGATTCCGGAGTAAGTAGGTTCACCACTTTAAAATTTTCTTGATCTTGGGCAGGTTACTCAACCTTATTAAGCCTCAGTTTCCTCATCCATAAAATGGGAATAATAATTGTTCCTCCCCTTTTAGTATTGTATTGCTGTGAGAATTCAGCGAAAAATACAGGTAAAACTCTTAGAACAATGCTGCAATAAGATTTAACTAATATTCGCAATATTCTCTAATACAATAAAAAAGCAAACCATCCTTCTTCACTAGAGGAAGAAGAAAACGACCCATTGGCTTTAGAAAAATCAAGAACAGTCCATTTGTTAGGAGATTTGTGGCCTGAAGGATACGGAAATGAAATGAACAAATGGTAAATCCCCCAGTTAGTTGCAGGTGAGGAAGAAGTTTGAAGAGTACACACATGGGCATCATAAGGGCATGGACCTTTGCCGTGGGTAGCATGTAAAACTCAGACCCAAACTGAGACACCTTTCTTGTTTCACAAGGCATGTTTCTCTGTTTCCGGCCACAGTGAAACTTTTCAAGCGGGTTGACGATCATTCTGCCTCCCCCTCTCTTTCACACTTTATCCCTTCACAATATTAATTCTGCCACCATCACTCCACCCAAATTGTTCCTATCGCTAATTCGTTTTAGGTTACCCAACCAGTCCACTCATTTCTCCGTATCGTCCTTGAACCCACAGCAGAACATAACACAGCTGAGCGTTTCCTTGTGTCTTGAACATTGCTCTGGTCTTCCACGAGACAGCACACCCAGAGTTTCCCTTATCCCCGATTACTCTTCTCTTCAGCGTCCAACTGTTGAAGTTCATCAGGGTTGGCTTCTAGGCTCTCTTCTTTATCTTCATTATATCCACTCCCTTTGGCTTTAAATATCACATATCTGCTGAAAACTCCCAAATTTACTCCCAGTTAGGACGTCTCCTCCATTGCCACTACCTACCCAATATCTTCCTGTTGATATATAATAGGATTCTCAAACTTAATGTGCCCGAAATGAAATCCTGGATTTTTCCATTTTACCAAAACTATTTTTCTCATAGTCCCATCTATCACAGAAAAATGAATTATTATCTAGCAATTCCTCAAGCCAGAGATTTAGATAATATCCGTGATTCTTTTCTCTACTTCGCCCATGCATCAGTGAGTTCTGCAATTACCTCATCTAAAATGAAAAGAAATAGGCACATTTTTATTTATTTACTTTACCATCATCCTAACACAAACCACTTCTCTGGTTTGTGTGGATTATATACTGACCTCCCTCTTCCAATGCTGCTTCCCTTATACCTAGTCTCCACTTGGTGGCCAGGTGATCTTTTTTTTAAATTAATTGATTAATTAATTTTTATTTTAGAGAGAAAGAAAGAGTGAGAGTGAGCAGGGAAGAGGGGCTGAGGGAGAGAGAGAGAGAGAGAGAGAGAGAGAGAGAGAATCTTAAGGACACTCCACGTTCAGCGTGGACCCTGAGGGGGGGCTCGATCCCATGACCCTGGGATCGTGACCTGAGCTGAAATCAAGAGTCTGATGCTCAACAAACTGAGCCCCCCCAGGTGCCCCCAGAATGGTCTTTTAAATTTTTTTAATGTTTATTTATTTTTGAGAGAGAGACAGAGTGCGAGCAGGGGAGGAGCAGGAAAAGAGGGAGGCACAGAATCCCAAGCAGACAACAGGCTCTGAGCTGTCAGCACAGAGCCCGTAGAGGGACTGGAAACCATGAACAGCGAGATCGTGACCTGAGCGCAAGTCGGACGCTTAACCGACTGAGTCACCCAGGCGCCCCCCAGAATGGTCTTTTTAAACTACAAGTACTTAAAGCCAGAATCATGCATGAAGAAAAGGAAAAATGTCTGTGGTCTGTTTTATACACCCCAAACACGGAAGGATCAACTTCCTTTCCCAGCCAGCCTGGACCGAGAAGACTATCTACTAAAAAGAGAAGGATTCGCAAGCCAGTGCTTCAAAAGCAGAAAGAATGATGGACATATCAGACCAAAGAGAAACTATTCCCTATGAGAAGACATGGGAAGTCAATAACAGAGGTCATTATATCATCTTGAAGTTTGCTAATATTAGATTTGTTAACTACCATCTCACTCTCTAATGAGCATCACCTTCTCTAATGCCTCAGTGAATGCTGTTCTTAATTTTGGCTCAGGTCATGATCTCAGAGTAATATGGTTTTCTCTGTCTGGATGTGTGCCATATTACGGTTGTCCCCATTAACAAAGGGAGAGTGTAACAGTCTGAACAAATCACCTGGACCCCGATTAGCGAACTATGCAGGGTGGCTTAGCCGTGCACCCATTACTTGCTTCTATATACAAGGTCAAAGGAAGAGTCTTTCAAGTACTAAAACTGTGTTATTAAAACAACAAACACAAAAGGTTTGGCAGGTACTACACTGAGTCATAGTCCTCAATTCAATCCCATTCTTGAAGGTCAAAATTAATTTTAGAAAGGAACTCATCTTGTAAGGTGAGAATAGTTCCAAATTATACTGAATTCCTGTTAATCTCCCTCTCTTCTCGTATTAGGGACTGTTTCAAGGACTCAAAGGAGCTCCAGCTCGGAATCTAGCTGGTGATAATAATAATTGAATAATAATGATCTTGAACACTTGCCTTCAGCTCTCTGGATCTCAGTTTTTCTCATCTATGAAAAAAGGAGGCAACAAGAAATAAATGTAAAAATTTTTTCTGACTCAGATATATCTGGAATTTCATCTTATTGCTTTTTAAAAAATATTATTATTATTATTATTTTATTTTTGAGAGAGAGGGCAAGAGGGAGAGAGGAGCAGAGGGAGAGAATCTTAAGTAGGTGTCAGGCTCAGTGAAGAGCCAGATGTGAGGCTCGATCCCATGACCCTTGGATCATGACCTGAGCCTAAATCAAGAGTTGATCGTTCAACCGACTGAGCCATCCAGGAGCCCTGCATCTTTCTTTTTCAAAGTAAGTTATTACAAAAGGTCAACAAATAGGTGCCCGAGGAGAACTCTGTACCTTAGAGTAAAAGTGTATTGCGTTGTGACTTGACAGAGACATCCAGTTCTAAGGTTAAAAAAAAATCACTGTTTCGACACCACTTTTTCTCTCCGAAGTGGAATCTCTACCTTAAACAGATGCTGTCATAGATGTGTCCATAATTAAGGAATAACCAAATGATAGCATTTAAAAAACTAAAAACAAAAAACAAAAACAAACAAAAAAAAACAGGGGTACCTCGGTGGCTCAGTCAGTTAAGCCTCTGACGCTTAATTTTGGCCCAGGTCATGATCTCAGAGTTTGTGGGATCAAACATTGAATCAGGCTCCAAGCTGACAGTGAGAAAGGAGCCTGCTTGGAATTCTCTCTCTCCCCATCTCTCTGTGCCCTTCCCTCCCCCACCCTTTAAAATAAATAAATAAACTTTTAAAAAACCTAAATCGCAAACCTACTTAGATTTGCCATTTGCAATTTTTAACGTTGCTTTGTATCTCAAAAATTGAGTATCTAAAATGCTCAGTATATAAAACTATACATATATATATTCCTTTCTGTGTTATTATATAATTTGTGTATGTCCACCTTTTGTCTGTGATGATGATATCCTGGAAAATATATCGTTTGTAAAGGAAAAAATATTGTTCAAATTCCAACTCTGCCACCTACTAGCTCTGACCCTGGGTTATCAGCTGTAAAAATAAGAATATTAATGCCTGTCTCATGAGGTTGTAAGTAGGTAACATACATATTCATATAATAACATTGGTAAAATAGCTCAGACAAAGCCTCGTACAAATAGGCATTCCCAAATATAGTCTGCCAATGAGTTATAATGTAAATTTAACATATTGTATAGAAGAGTTGGGTAAAAAGAGGGCTTTTGAATTCAAAATTCAAAGTATAATTTATGAAAATTTTCCTTAAATAGACTTGAAGCTGAGTATTGAAAAAGGCATATCGTTTGTGTGTGTTTGTGTGTGTGTGTGTGTGTGTGTGTTTGTGTGTGTGTGTGTGTGTGTGTGTGTGTGTGTGTGTTCTTTTCAGGAAAAACTGATCCAGAGGGCCAAAACTGCGGGTTGTGCAATAAAATTATTATATCTTACACCCACTGAGCTTAAAGGAAAGCCAGGCAAAAGGACCAAGTCTTTTAGAAATGGAAGAAAATCCGCTTCAAACAAACTTTGTTTAGGTTTTAAATGGTATGGTGTTTTCAGGTAACATGAGTGTTGCAAAGCTCTGCTCTTAATTTTTAATCCTTGTGGAGTTTTATTAACTTAAGTACCTAATTTTTTGTGTAAATATGACCTAGGAAGGAAAAAATGGATGTTGGTGACGTTACTGGTGTTCTGAATATTAGATCCGGAGTAAGAAGGAAAACTGAAATTTAAGTTAAGTTAATGTGATTTCCAAAACCCTGGAAGGTGTTTACTATACATTATTATTTGAAACGTACAATACAATTTGAAATATTTATAATCAGATAACTTCATAAGCTCCCCATCCCCCTGGTATTTCACCCTCAAACAAAAAGACAGAGCTAAAATTTTAAAGGCAACTTGGCAGCTAAGTTAAAATAGTTTTTTCCTTGTATCCTGGTCCCCAACACTGAAAAAGTGTCTGTCTTACAAACACAATTTTCATGCTGAATATCTTTTTTTTTTAAGTTTATTTATTTTGAGAGAGAGCACAAGCAGGGGAGGGGCAGAGAGCAGGGGAGCCAGAATCCCAAGCAGGATTCACACCATCAGCACAGAGCCCGATGTGGGGATGAACTCATGAACCATGAGATCATGACCTGAGCTGAGAGTAAGAGTCGGGTGTTTAACCGACTGCACCACTCCAGCGCCCCTCATGCCGAAAAATCTTAATTTTAAATAAGAACGAGTTAAAACAGTATAACAGAATACTGCTGCTAAATATATTGTTCAATGATTTTTTTTTTTTCCGTGAAAAGTTTTGTGACTTTTTTCCTGGTGAACATGACTTGAGAGAGACCCATATACTGAAAGAATCAGTTAGGTTGGATATTCGGAATGAGACTGTCTTCAGTTGCTATCAAACGATGCTGGTACCAAGCTGCCATTCTCCTGAGATCATTAAGGTGTGATCCTGCTTTGGGAAGGGAGATGGGGTAGAAGGTGCTTTAGGTTCATCCACCCTTAATTTTCATGCTTTTGAAAGTGCTGATTGTCTTTGGTTAAGAAGGAGCAAAACAGGAACTGGAAGAGGAAATGTTTCCCTCTGACATTTTGGACTGGGAGATCCTTGTTTACAGATGAAAATGTAGGAGGGAACAATCAGAAATGAGCCGGGGTCCTCCTAGGCCCAGCTGTGGGAACATCATTTTGCTCTGGAACACACGACCTTAAAGTCTTTTGAATCCCCGGGCCAGCAAAGGCCATCGTCTCCAGCAGTTGAAAAATGTTAGAATTATTGTTTAGTGCCCACATATAAAGGGTGAGCCCAGGCAAAGCAAAGATCATCGGGAGATACCGTGGAGACAGGGAAGTCATTGGACATAGGTGAGGAATCAGAGAAAAATTGTTTTTCAGAGAATGATCCGGTAACTTCTCTAGTTCAGGCTTATGATTTTCTGGTTGTGGTCTCCCTTAAAATCAAATAGAAAACCTACAACCCCATTCCAAGAATGCACATGGGGAGCTAACAAGAACTAAATAAACAATGCTCTGTTTGCTCAAATATTTAGCAAATAGCTCTGGGATTACTGCATACACCATCGTTGAGATTTTAGCCAATTCTCAAAGATGTTTCTATGCTCTACTAATAAAACAATTCATGTATGTATAATGGTACATTGTAATTATTTCCACATGGTTAGCACTTAGACAAAACCTGAGGGGAGAAAGTCAACATTTGATGAAATTTTATCAGAAATCAACATTTATTACAGCACAGACAAAACCCAAATCAAAACGAGATAAAACCAACAGTAGCAATCATCTGATATGTCAATACACATTTTTTCCCCTATTTTTTTCTTCTATTTTTTTTTCTCCTTATCACTATTTTTTTTTTCTCATTATGACTTAGGTAGTTGGATGATAAATTTACAGGAAATAACATATTGAAGTTTTGTAGATAAAATCTTACTAAGTGTTCAGGGGTGTGTTTGTCTACTTTAGCCATAAATACTCTGTAAAGCATTGCCTGTGATGTAAAAATTTGTAGTGGGCGAAACCTCAAAGAGATTTCTTTTGGTTGAGCATCTGGGTGATGGGACTGTATCCAAGTGATTATGATTTGTGACTCTAATCTCAAGCAAAGCCTTGTTCTGAGATTATTCATTCTTGCTTCAGCAATTAACTTACATAGTTGACTTTCTACATGAGGTAATAGTTGAATAGACAAGAATAAAAACCTTTTCAATTTTACAGAGCAGAGATATTCCATTTACAAAGAAGTCACAGATTTTCATAGAAAGGCTCAGCCATCTTTATTCCTAAAACTTGATTTGTGCCTGTCTGTAATTTGAAAAACAAGTAATGGTATGGCTTGTTTCAAGTAACCTCATGTTTTACACTGGTGACCAAATCTCAATCTATTGAATGGAATTTAGTACTTATTGGTATTGAGAACTAATGGGTTGGATTGGACTATATTTCCATTTGTTATTTCATTTGTCTCAAAAGTTAAATCTCTTGATCATTCATTCACTCATTCATTCTGTAAATATTTGTTGAGTATGTTCTATGTGCAGGAACTGTTCTAGGCACTGGAGACAGAGCAGTGGGTAGAACAAAGCCCCTGATTCAAGGGGATTATGTTTTGGAAGAAAGAGTCAATAAACAAATATATAGTACATATATATAGAATAATGTTACCATATTAGTGCACATTATGAAGCAAAACAAAGCACAATAGAAAGGACATATTGAAAGTAAATGAAGAGACTGTGTGTAGGGTGGTCAGGGAAGACTTTGAAGCTTTAACGTTCAAGGGGAGACACCAATACAATGAAGAGAGAAAACGAGCCGTGAGAAAATTTGAAATCTGGAGGAAGGAAGAACAAATACAAAGATTCTAATGCAGGATGACATTTGCCTTTTGGAGGAACCTGTAGGAAGCCAATTTTGTTGGAGTGGAGTGAGCAGGTGGAAAATATTACATTTTAAGCATAGATGGGGTCCAAATCAAGAAAAGACTCGTAAACTCAGATTCGGATTTGGATTTTATTCTACATGCGATGGGAATCACTTGAAAGATTTTGGGAAGAGCAACGGTTCAGTGATTAAGGATTTTGCAAGTCTCTCTGGCTGTACTGCAGAGATAGACTAGAAGAGAGAAAAATGGTGGAAGTGGGGAGGCCAAGTGCAAGGTTATTGTGCCAGTACTGACCGTAGACAGTGGGGCCCCAGCCCAGAGCAATAGTGATGGAGCAAGAAGTGGGTAATCCTAGATATATTTCAAATCCAGGAATGACAAGATCTCTCTGATGGATTGGGTAGGTGACAGGAAAAGTGAGGAATTGAACAGGATTCCAAAGTACTTGATCTGAGCCAATGGAAAATAGTTGAATTACTCATTCTTCTCTCAAGTATCAATGAAATGCAGACTGTGCTAGGCACTGGAGTAGGGGCTTAGGTAAGTCACTGAGCAAAATAGACAAAGATTCCTGGGAAAAAAGGACAACAAAAATGAACGTAAATCAATACATTTTAAGGTATGTTTAAAGGTAACAAGTATTACGGGAAAAAGAAAACAAGAGGAAAGGTTAAGGGGGTTGGGTGGTAAACAGTTTCCTTTATTAAATAGGGTGGTCAGGATAGGTCTCATCGAGATGCTGAAATCTGAGCAGGGGCCAAGAGACCAGTGTGGCTGTAGCCCAGTGAGGTGGGAGGAGAATGGTTGGCTGATGAAACAAGGCAGATAACCAGGAGACCTGTTGTGTAGACTCTTGGAGTCCATTGGGATTTGGCCTTTATTCTGAATGAAATGTGGAGTCATTTCGAGGGCATTGGAATAGAGAAATGGCACACTCTGCCTTATGTTTGCAGTTCACACTCTGGCCACTCCTGTGAGAATACATTGCGGGGCAGCAGAGATAAAGCAAGGAATCCTATTTAGGGGCTACTGCAATAATCCACATGAGAGCTGATGGTGGCTTGGTAGAGAGAGAGAGCAGTGAAAATGGCAGCAAGTGACCAGATTGTGGATAGAGGTAAAAATGGAGGCTTCTTGATTTTCTCATAGATTAGGAACGGTGGTTTGGGGCCGAAAACACTCGAAAGATGGGGTTGCTGTTGACTGAAAGGATAAAGACTGATTTGCAGGTGAGGTGGGGAAGACCAGGAGTTCTGTTTTGGATGTTTGAGTTTGAGATGCCTCAGACACATCAAAGTGAAGGAATCAGGCCGACAGTTGGATTCAAGACTAGAGTTCAGGAGAACAGTTGGGGCTGGAGATTCACACTCTCAGGTGGAGGCATTCGGTCGGTGTTTAGAACCACAGGCAATGGATGAGATCATGTAGGGAGTGAATGGAGATAGGAAGAAGGTCAAAGACTGAGCCCTTGGGTAACCCAACATGCAGAAGTAGAGAGAAGAAGAGGAAGTAGCAAAGAGACCACTGAGGTAAGGGAAGAACCCAGTGGCTGTGTTGTCTGCTGAAGACAGTGTGTTAAAGGGGCGGTTGTGATAACTGTGATGAAAGCTGCTTAGAGGTCAAGTGCGACAACTGAGAATTGACCATTGGAGGTAGCAGAACATTAATGAGTTTTGAGAGCAGTTTTGAGGGAGTCACGGGGTAGCAAGCAGAGACGGTGATGTTGGGGGGAGGAAAAGTTATCACTCAAGTAAGAGAATCCGGGAGAAAAACAGATAGGGGTTGAGGACGAAGGGATTAAACCCGTGTGATTGTATGCGTTGTAACTAATTTTCCTTGTTGGCCACATACAGCCAAGTTCTTGGGCAAACCTGAAGGAATGCTGAGTCATTTATTTTCTCAGCGATTAGCACTTAATCACTTCATTAAAATATGTGTTGCTTTTATTCAAAATTAATTTTGTACTTCCCTATTAAGCCTTCTGAAAATTCATCTTGCCAAAAGAAATATGAATCCCTATTGTAGGGCTTTTATGACTCAGAGACAAAGGGCTTCTTTCTTTCTTTGCTTTTTTTTTTTTATTGGATTATTTGTGTTACCGAGTCTGGCTATGTTCTGAATCTCATATTGCAATGAGTTAATATTTATTGTAGTGCAAGCATAATAATGTAGTGCTTGGCATTGAGCTAACTATAAAAAAGAATTAGATTTTATGTACACCTTTCCAAAAAAGGCAAAGACTGTTATTATGCACTTTGTAGATAACAATACAACGCTTCATGGTTTCTCTCGGACAGTATCTTGATAATAATTAATTCTTGTATTATTGATCTTATTTTTTCCTATTTAGATCGTAAGCTTTTGGAAGGCAGAGACAAAATGCCATGTGTATGCCTCATAGCAAAGAGACAGCTGTGTATTAAATCTTCTATCTGTTCAATTGAATGATGAAATTAATGCTCTCTTGCTTAAACGCTGGGTAGTAACAAAGGCAGAATGTTCTGATACAACACAACACAACTAGAATTTCTTACAGTTTGTGACTTAGTTTTCCATAGGGCTTAGCCCTTACCGAAACAAGATCAATATTTTTAGGGGCTCTTTCGTCCTGCTTACACTTTTTATTTTCCGTTAAGCATTCGATCTTTGAAATAAAATTGACCCTTTGGGGAGTGTTACGTTGTATATCTCTTTCATCCTAATTAGAATCTAGGGTTTAGTTCGAATGGCTGTCTTCAATCTTTTTTTTTTTTTATTTGATGGCCTTTGAAAGTCTTACAATTGGTAATTGAGAATGGGCATATGTTTTGATCCCCACTTTATTGATTTTATTACAGATTTCTTTAGAATGACAATTTTTCAATAGATTTTGATCTTTCCAAAATATTTATCAACACATTTTTCCAAATGTGTGCAAGTTTGTTTTGTGATCTTGTAATTTCTTTTTTTTTTAATTTTTTAAATGTTTATTTATATTTGAGGCAGAGACAGAGAGACAGAGTGCATGAATGGGGGAGGGGCAGAGAGAGACGGAGACAGAATCTGAAGGAGGCTCTAGGCTCTGAGCCGTGAGCAGGGCTGACACAGGGCTTGAACTCATGAACCGTGAGATCATGACCTGAGCGGAAGTTGGACACTTAACCAACTGAGCCACTCAGACACCCCTGATTTTGTAATTTTATACAGCCTTCATCACATAAAAATTGGCCACTTACTGTTTTGAAATCTAACTTATTTTCATGTGAAAGATGTGCTCTGATAATTTTCCCATTTGAAATATCTTTAAAAACAAATAGAGGGGCTTGAGTAAATACTGTTAACTGCAGGGGATTAGACAGCCAAGTTACCAAACGAAATAAGTGCTTTTTGAAAGAAACATCTGCATGAGCAATTTCTACTTAGTGCTTCAGATGAAGAACATCACAGAACATGCTTACTAGAAAATCTCCGTGGCTTAGCTAGTTTGCTTTCTCTTCCAGCTTGGAAGCAGCCACATACTTTTCAAATCCTTGCAAAGCAGCTGAATATCTCTGTGGTTCTTAAGGATTTGATAAAGATTTGGGACCCAAATCAGTACAAGCAAGAACTTAATTTTTTGCAAATTTTGGTGGTAGAAACTTTAGGCCATAAGTTCCTGCCACAGAAAAAATAATAAAGGGCCCTCTGGGCCTGATATTTTAGTCTGTCACTTACATAGCACACTCTTAAGCCTTGCCATATGTCTTTAGATTGTATGTTTTTCCGTTATGTTATGTATGTTATTTTAATTCCAATGTAGTTAGTGCACAGTGTTGTATTAGTTTCAGATGTACAATATAGTGATCCGACAATTCTATACATCACTCAGAGCTCATCTCTGTAAGTACATTCTTCATCCCTTTCCCCCATTCACCCACGCCCCACCCACCTCCCCCCTGGTAACCATCAGTTTGTTCTCTATAATTAAGAGTCTGATTTTTGGTCTATCTCTTTTTGTCCCCTTTGTTTTTGTTGTTGATGTTGTTGTTTGCTTCTTAAATTCCACACATGAGTGAAATCATACAGTATTTGTCTTCCTCTGACTGACTTATTTCACTTAGCATTATACTTTTTAGTTCCATCCATGTGGATGCAAATGGTGAGATCTCATTCTTTTTTATGGTCGAGTAATATTCCATTGTATATACCACATCTTTATCCACTCTTCAGTTGATGGACACTTTCATCCTATGCAATAGCAGAATAGATTTTTGTGCTTGAAAATTTATAGCAGAGTTAGGTGTTTTTAGTGTTAAGACATTGTGACCAACTCTCTCTACATAATTTATTTCTTTTTAAGCTTATTTTTCTGTTATGAAGTCCAATGGGATATGAGGTATTTGAGGGGATATGATAGAGCTCTTACTCCAGTGGAACACACACTCAGGTAATCTCCATACACCGTTGGTCACTACTACGTGTCAGGCCCTGTGCAATTTATTGGAGATAAAGAGAGAAAAGATGATTTTCTCTAATTCCTTCGTGGAATTAGAGGCCAGTGGATTCATTTTATTTTAAAAATGTGACCAAGTGACAATTATTATTCAATGATGGCGTGTAGCCTTTTCACTTCTTTGCACTCTGTGGAGTTCTGATTTCTTCCCCATCTCTCACCAGATTTAAAGAGGATTCAGCCACAGCCAGATGAGTCATAAGCCTGTGGGCAGAATCACAGGTGAGGGGAAGCCAGGGACAGGGAGAAGGCCACAGCTTGGGCTGCGGGGAGACTGCGATCGATCGGTTCAGTGATCACGCCTGTTCCCAAAACATGAACTTGTTCCAACATGGTGGATAAAATACGGGATTGAGGAACAATGGGAACATGGGAATTTTGTGTTTGCTTGTGGGCAGTTTCATCCACAAGAAACAACGGGTGAAAGTAGAAAATTGCACCAGCCACACATAGCTGCTTAGGAATACATAACACACACACCTCAAACACCTACAAGGACCTCAGTTCACGTGTGGCATAAGTCACACTCATTCACATCTGGTGTCGACAGCTTCTCTCCCAGGCCCCTCCTCCCCTCTTACAATAGCTGGAAGGCTGCCTTACAAGCTTGGCTACTTCTTTCAGCAAACAGCAGGTCTTTTGAAGATAAAGCACCGTATTTATTGCGGTGGTGGTGCATTTCTTGCCACTTCTCGTGTGTAACACTGGGCTACTGTTTTAATCAAGTTTCTGTCTTTTTTGATGCGTCACTGCCAAAGTTTCCGAACGTTGCTCCTTTAACCCGTTTCCCCAAAAGCCCTGTGGCGTTAAGCACACGATTTCTGGATGACATTGGTGGTTTTTAGAAACATGTCACATTATAGCAAACCTGGCTGTGTTTTCCATGACTACCATGAATCCCATTTTTCATATTTTGTAGGAAGATTAAAACTGGGAGTATAAATGCTTGAGGAAAAAAAAAACAACATCAGAATGTTTAGCTCTATCACTTAGACTCTGTATGACCTTACTAATATGTGGAAGACACAAGTGAAGAATTTGAATGATGTGAAAATCACTGATGTGGGGAAAAATAGAAAAGTCAAAAAGCGGGAGACGAAAGCCGAAGTCAAAGCGGGACTCTTCAGTGTGAAATCTTGTGTGGTCTTGGTGTCCTGGGCTTAGGCTCGGGCCGGCCACTCTGGTATGATCTAGGTTAAGTCAGTTGAGTGGTTTCTTTGCAATTCAGTACTTAGCAGCTAAAAGTCAAAGTTCCCTGGGACCTCATCTGAAGCTATGTCTGTGTCCTGTATAACAGAATCAGCCCCCCCCATCCCCCCAGCCTCCCTAGGGGTAGGGACTGTTCATGCTTGGAGCAAAGAGACATTTCTTAATCTGATCAAAGATCTCATTCGCCAGGCTGGCAAACAAGACCATGTACGACAAAGCCCAATGAAGTGGCTTCTCAAAGGAGTAGGTCGTGGCTGTAAGTAGCTCTTGAAGACAGGAACAATGACCCCGATTTACACTTGATAACCCCTCAGTTTCCTAATAAACACAGAGAAAAGTTTAGCAAATATAGGATACAGATGACTGTCCTCGATGCACTCTACAACAAGTATTAATTGAACTACTGTCTCCCTTGCTATCTAGATGTTATTATTTGCTAGGTAGCATTGCTATAGGTAAAGATATTTTCAGATTCTGGAACAAAAATTTGCTGAAAACTTGCCTTTCTCAGGTCGGTGGTACGAGCGGAAAGGGCAAATGAATGCAAATATGTTTCCCGGAGCACATTCTGGACCCACGTGCTGACCCTGGGAGGCTGAACTTTAGTTTTAATTTAGTCTTCCTTGGTTTTTCAATCAAATCATTGCGTTGAAAAATAATAGCAGGAAGTGATTTGGCAGGTTTTTTCCTGTGTGTAGCCCAAGCTCATCTCAGAAATACACACTCTTCCTTTCCCCTTGTTTAGCCCCAAATCCATCACTATTTATTTGTTGTTGTGCTTGTCATTGCACGGGGGCCTCTTCACTTGCAATTTTTCCCTTGGTCGTGACACATACTCACACTCACCCTACGGCCCTTTGGTGATCCTAACCAGATCATGCAAGGGTTATCAGGCAGAATCAGAAACAGCCATAACTAAGCCTCCTCAGTTTGTTACAATTCCCAAAATAATAGTAAAGAACTGTTTTGTTTGGTTTTTTTCATTCTCTTTATTTCGAGGTAATAATGAGCTACTCAGGTGATATAGATCAGAAAGTACAGAGTCGATTCTCAAAACAAATCTATGGCATTTTCTGCATTTTCTCAAGCCTGGCTAGATTGGGATTTATCATTTCAATGATTTCTCATTTCATTCTCATAAATTAATCATTGTGATATAAATGCTGGTCCATATGTATTTTTCTTTTCCATGGCTACCTTCTTGCCTGTAGAATAAAGTCTGAATTCAGCAGACTAGCAACTTCCATTGCCCTCTGTCTTCTCCTAGTTAACATCAGTCACCACTGATCTCTCTACTGCTCCTTTTCTTTTCCACTTCCTTCAAAAGAATCTATGTCATTGCCTCCACTTCTGCCCTGCCCATTAATTTCCTCTCTTCCCTATACTATGGCTTCCTTTTCTCTTCTCCCTGCTCCCCCACCAGCACATACAATCATTTCCTAAAACTGTTTTTGCTAAAGCTATCACTAACTTCCCAAGTGCCAAATTCAGTGATTGTTTTAAAATTTCTTAAAAACGGTTTTCAAACGTGGGGGATTGAACACATCTGTTAACCACTGACCCATTCTCAAGTCTCAGTTCATGACAGTTATGGGCTCTTTACAAAAAAAGGGTTCAAGGAAGAAGAGAGATAATCATCAAGTTGCAGAATGTTGAAGACAAGAGAGCGGCATTTTATCTGACAAGTCTGAGAAAGTGGGTTCCTAAGGCAACCCCCTGAAAAGCTCTGGGACTGGCAGTCCCAGGAGCATCTATTTTTTTTTTTAAGTTTTTTAAATGTTTATTTATTTTTGAGAGAGAGACAGAGAGCAGAGCGTGAGCGGGGGAGGGGCAGAGAGAAGGGGAAACATAGAACCTGAAGCAGGCTCCCGGCTCCCGGCTCCCGGCTCCCGGCTCCCGGCTCCCGGCTCCGAGCCATCAGCACAGAGCCCGACGCGGGGCTTGAACTCACAAGCTGTGAGATCATGACCTGAGCCGAAGTCGGATGCTCAGCCAACTGAGCCAGCCAGGCGCCCCATCCAGGAGCATCTAAAAGTAAGGTAAAAGGTGGCAAAAGAGTGACATTGGCAAGATGGTGCGATAAGACATCCCTGACTCCTACCCAGATCAGAAAGGAAGAAGTTAAATTGCCCTTTTTGCAGACATGATCTTATATATAGAAAACCCTAAATTCATCTCAAAAAATTCTAGAATAAATGAAATAAAGTTGCAGAACGCAGAATCAACGTGTAAAACTCAATTGCATTCTATACACCATGAGCTATCCAAAAAAGAAATTAAGAAAATAGTCCCATTCATTAGATCATCAAAAGAATAAAATACGAATAACCCTAATCAAGGGGTGAATATTTGTACACTGAAAATTATAACAACTCATGAAAGAAATTAAAGGAAAACACAGATAAATGGAAATCTATCCCGTATTCATGGACTAGAAGAATTAATATTGTTAAAATATCCATACTATTCAGGGGCACCTGGGTGGCTCAGTTGGTTAAGCATCCGACTCTTGGTTTCAGCTCAGGTCATGATTTCATAGTTCATGAATTTGAGCCCTGCATTTGGCTCTGTGCTGACAGCGTGGAGCCTGCTCGGGATTCTCTTTCTCCTTCTTTCTCTGCCTTTCCCCTGCTCTTGCTGTCTCTGTCTCTCAAAGAAAAAAAAATCCATACTATCCAAAGTGATCTACAGATTTAATGCAATCCCTGTCAAAATTCCAATGCCATTTTCCACAGAAATAGAAAAACAATCCTAAAATTCATATGGAACCATCGAAGACCCTGGATTAACAAAACAATCTTGAGAAAGATGAGCAAAACTGGACGTGCTACCTTTCCTGTGGTCATTAAAACAGTATGATACTAGCATAAAAACAACACATATCAAAAAAACTGGGGAACAACAAGAACTGACACATAAACCAATGTAACAGAGAGCCCAGAGATAAGCCCACACATATATGGCCAACCAGTAATTGAGAAGGTGCCAAGAACACAAAATGGAGAATGGATAATCTCTTTACTAAGTGGTTTTGGGAAGATTGAACATCTACATGTAAAAAAATGAAATTGGGTCTTTTTTCTTGTACCGTATACAAAAGTTAACTTGAAATGAATTCAAGACTGAAATGTAAGACCTGAAACCATAAAACTTCTAGGAGAAAACATAGGGAAAGAGTTCCTTGACACTGATCTTGGCAATGAGGTTTTGGATATGACACCAATAACACAGGCAACAAAAAGAAACATAAGCAGGACTACATTAAACTATAAAGCTTCTGCACAGCATAAGAATCCATTAACATACGGGGCACCTGGGTAGATCAGTTGGTTAAGCGTCCGACTTCTGCTCAGGTCATGATCTTGAAGTTTGTGGGTCTGAACCCTGCATTGGACTTTGAGCTGACAGCTCAAGCTTGGAGCCTGCTTCGAATTCTGTCTCCCTCTCTCTCTGCCCCTCCCCCGTTCATGCTCTGTCTCTCTCAACATCAAAATGGGCCAAGGGGCTGACTACACATTTTCCCGAGGAAGACATACATGGAACCAGATATGAGTGTACAAAAATGTGTTCAGTATCACTAATTATCAGAGAATGCAAATCACAACCAGAATGGGATATCACCTCACACCTCTTAGGATGTCTATTATGAAAAACTAAGAGATAGCAAGTGTTGATGAGGGTGTGGAGAAAAGAGGACCCTTATGTACTATTGCTTAGAATGTAAACTGGTACAGCCACTATGGAACGCAGTAAGAAATTTCCTCAAAAAATTAGAACTAGAACTACCATATGATCCAGCAATCTTACTTCTCAATATATTTCCAAAGTAAACGAAACGAGAAGCTCAAAGAGCTATCTACACTCCTATCTCCATTGCAGTATTATTTACAATAGCCAAGATATTGAAATAACCCAAGTGTTCATCAGTGGAAGAATGGATAAAGAAAATGTGGTATATGCAAATGGTAGTGTTATGCCCAGAATTCGTGATCCCCAAAGACCACCAGGGAGCCGAGTCCGATGCAAAAGCAAAGAGCCTTTATTCAAGCTAACTCAAGCTCAATCCCCTGCCTGCACCAACACAGCGGTGAGATACCGGAGAGAGAGAGCGGGTTTCAAAAGCACAAAGGTTTTATAGGGATCATAGCCTTAGCCGATTGGCTGGGGAAGGGTCGTGGCCTCAGCTGATTGGCTGGGGAAGGGTTCTGGCTTCAGGCGATTGGCTTGCTAGCCAATTGGCTAGGGAAAGGTCAGAGTCCCCTCACGCAGGTTGCCGGGCGTGGTTTGATCAGGAAGTTTGAATGGGTGAGCAGGAAGTTACTCAAGGGGAGGAGGCGTGGTCTGAGGTTTGAGCGGGAACTTCTTTCTGTGGCCATTCTGGGACATAGTCACTCAAGATGGAGGATACAGAACAAGATGGAGTCGGCCGGCCTAGGTCTGCTCTTTCAGTAGATTATTATTCAGCCACAAAAAATAAGAAAACACTGTCATGTATGACAACATGAATGAATCTGAAGGACATTATGTTATGCTTAATGAAATAAGGCAGACAGAGAAAGACAAATCTTGTAGGCTCTCATCTATATGTGGAATCTAAAAACATTGAACTTATAGAAGCAGAGAGTAGAATGTGGTTGCCAAGGGTATGGATGTAGGGGCAGATGGGAGATGTTGGTCAAAGGGTACAAACTTTCAACTATAAGGTGAACAGTTTCTTGGGGCTTTATGCAGAGCATCATGACCATACAGTTGACCCTTGAAAAATGTCGACAGTTAATAATGATTGGGGATGCTGACACCTGTCAAAAATCCACAGATAACTTTTGACTCCGCCCAAATTTAACTAATAGTCTACTATTGACCAGAAGCCTTACCAATAACATAAACAATCAATTAACATATATTTTGTATGTTATTTGTATGATATATTATATTCTTACAATACAGTAAGCTAGAGAAAATAAAATGTTATTAAGAAAATCATAAGGAAGAGAAAATACATTCATAGCACTGTATTGTAAAAATCCACATATAAATGGACCTATGCCATTCAAAGTCATGTTGTTCAACGATTGGCCATAGTTAGACATACTGTATTGTATACTTGAAATTTGCTCAGTGATGAGGTCTTAAGTGTTCTCACCATAAGCCCAAATGTGTTAATTAACTTGATTGTGGTCATCCATTTCACAATGTCTACAAATATCAAATTATTGTATGTATACTTCAAGTATATACAATTTTTATTTGCCAATTGTGCCTCAATAAAGCTAGAAGAAATATGACCCAAAATAGAAGTGTTGGTGGGAAGTCAGTTTAAAAGCAGTTAGACTCTTAGAATTTCCCTCCTTCTCCATCATTCCAGCATAATATTGAGGTTATTTCTTAGAGATGTGTTGGATCTCTCCCAAGTGTTCCTCTAGGTGCATTCTCCATCCTTTGCACTCTTCCTTGGCCCTAGGAGGCTAATCTTTATGGATTAAATTAATAGATCCCCTTCTCCTTTGGTTTCCCACTAGGTTTGGTCAATGGAGAGCCCTGACAGGAGATCAGAGGTTGTTAAGAGAGTCAAGACATTTATCTTGCAAGTTCCCTTTCCGTGAGTTTCCCTTGGGATGACTTCCTTTCTTCCCCGAAGGTCACAGTTCCTCAGAAGTTGGTCTCTTTATAGGACTTTTTCCTTCCAGGTGCTAACAACCTTCCCCTTCTCTCATTCCTTGGGCCTACAGGCAGTTCTGACAAGAGGTTTAGCACTCTCCCTGGGGGGTTCCCTACACACTTTACACCCTACCTATACCCTTGTAAAGAGCCCCCTTATTAAACCATTTTAAAGTTATCCTAATTTGAGTTGCCACCAGTTTTATGCTAAGACCCTAGGTGAAACAGATGGTTTTGGGTTGCAAGACTTTCCAAAGAATTGAGGGGTGGAGATACCATTCTACAAACAAGAGGATTAAGTGAAATTTCACAAACTGAGTTTTGAGACACCCAACCTCTTCTTCATTTTGGCTCCCCAAACAGGTCAGGCCTTTAGCTTCAAGGCAAGAGACTGGAAGAGTCTTCACTGGGCAATCTGACTAGGCCAATGGAAAAAACCTCTGCTCTCAGGGTGTCCAAACAAGAAGGTCCAGTAAAGGTCACCCTTCACAGCTGAGAAGCCTCATCAGCCTGTAATTGTAATCAGTTTTTGTTTTTTAAATGTGAACTCTCAAAGATCACTAGTCATCTGAGAAAAGCTGCTAATAAGAAAGTTGACAAAACAAACACAAAGAGAAAAGTAATTTGAAAGAAACCAAGATGATGCCAGGAGGGAAAAAAAATAAAAAACAAAAATAAAAACAGTTTTATTTTAACAGAAAGATAGGAGCAGATATCTATCTAGGCAACCAAAACCAAAACCAAAACCAAAAACAGATTTTGTATAAATAGAATAATCAGCACAGAGCAACAAAAAGAAAGTTCCAGGAAGTAAAAATATGTTAGAAACAAAATATTCAGCAAGAGATACAGGAGAATGAGACAGAAAGGGAAAACACAAAAATTAAAGATTTATTCTGTAAATTCTAACATCTGAATAACAGAGAGAAAAAAGAAAAGGGAGAAGAAATTATCAGAACAAAAAATTTAAGAAACTACCCAGAATTATGGAAGATGAGTTTGTAGATGAAAAGGGTCCACTGAGTGGACAACAAAATCTATAAAAATAGAAATACACTCAACACTCAATTGTGAATTTCTGATACAGGGGCAAAAGAGAGTACCCAGAAGCTTCCAGATGGGGAATTCCTACAAAGGATCAGGAATCAGAGTGGCTTTGACTTTTCAAAAACAATACTGGAAGCAAGAAGCCAGTGGTAATACCTTAATTACCTGAGGGAAAATGATTTACAATCAAGAATAAAGACACCTTTAGACAAAGGCTTTGTAAAATTTACTTCCCACACACGTGCTTTCTTAGGATGCTATTGAGAATATGCTCCACCAAAAACTGAACTAAACTGACAACGAGGAAGATACAGGACCCAGGCACAGGATTCTAATCTGAAATTTGTGGTTAAGAAAGAGGCAGCTGGAGAGATGGCCCAGTAAGAGACCAGTCCAGACCAGAAGATGTCAGAAGGCTATGTCTCCCCTGAGATGAACTTATTAAAAGTACTACATGTGCTTGAAACTTATGAGAGGGAGTATAAACACGGGAGTGCAATTTTGCAGATGAGTTAGTGGTAAGTATTTACAAAACTAAGCAAACAAAAACGTGACAATTATTAACTCCAGGTAAATAAAAAACATTGTGCAACATGCACGGAAAAATTGTTATCAATTAACGTATGTTCAGGCATTTACATAAATATATAAGGTAAGTATTTATATGTTTTTTAAAATGTTTATTTTGAGAGAGAGAGAGAGAAAATCCTAAGCAGCCTCCGCACTGTCAGCACAGACCTCGATGTGGGGTTCCAACTCAAGAACCATGAGATCATGGCCTGAGCCAAAATCAAGAGTCAGAAGCTTAACCGACTGAGCCACCCAGGTGCCTCAATAAGGTAAGTATTTGATGGTAATCTAACCAAACTTGGTGAGATGATACTGCTCGTTGGTTGGGTTGAGAGAGAGTGAAAGCAACCTAAATCTTCATCTTCCACAGGGGGAAGCCTATAGATGATTCCTAAAACAGAACTATCCAAAGAAGCATTAGAGGCTACTTAGTTACGGAGATTACTATGAACAACAGTAACAAGAAAGCTACACATTGAAAATGGCTGCCACTAGAGGGTGGGAAATGCACATATGTGCCGGACAGTGATTCCAGAGCTGCATTGTTCTTCCTCTTGTGCTTAAAAGAGCTATTTGACTCACCTATGTGCATTTATAATTTTCCTGAAAACAAAAACCAAACTGAAAAGATAAAAAGCAGAATAAAACAAGCAAACGGGAGAGGGGCACCTGCTGTTCAGTCAGAATTCTGCCCAAGTAATTTTCTTTTTTAAGGAGTCTGACATCAATCTTTTAGTGAAATCTGCCAAGATTGTGGATTTATTTTTAATGGATTTCTGTAGAGAAGAAGAACATGAAAGTGAACCTGCCACCTAGAATTCGAGTAGATTGTTTCCCCACAAAAGAGATTTATAATGAAAAAATGATTTGCTGATTTTCTATGTGAAGATCGTAACGGTTATTTTGAAAATTGAGTCTTCGGAAAGCCTTATGATCCCGGAGCATCTTCAAGGAGAGAATCCTGCCATGAGATTGAGTGTTCAGCATCTGCATCTGGTATTTGGTGCTTCGGAACACCAACACCTGCATACTTATCAAGTGAAATGATTTTCTGTTCCTAAATATAAATTCATTATCTGATGATTCACAAATAGAAATGCGCTCGGTTAACAGCAACCAAGGCAGAAAAAAAATGTCATAAAACCCAAAGGTAACTTTATACGTGAGTTGTTTATATGGCTAGGAAACAAAAAAACTTAATAAATACATGTATTAGACTGCAAGACTATTTGGATATATCATGCCTCCTAGGAGGCATGATATATACAAGACTACCAGGATGAAGGAGGAGACAGAAATAGTGCTAACTGCTGTGCTGGGTTTCTGGAGAGTTCCTACTTAGTTACTTGTAAATCTGCAGCTAGTGTGTATACCAACAGTATTGCCTCCACTTCATTATTTCACCAGCGCAGTAAATAATGATGTGGGTTCAGAGATTTGGAGATTAGGCTTGAGCAGAACGTGGCTCAAAATTGACGGTGGGGTGGCCTTAAGCGAGTCTCTTTACTCCTCTTGCTGGCACGCCACCGTGAGGGTCAAATGTGACCATGCACGGAAAGTGCTTAGCACGCTGCCGGGCATGTAGTAAACATCCAACAAATACGAGAAAAATTATGGGGATGGGAATAGAAGACATGACGAACGGGATGAGGAAGGAGAAAGCAGGTGAATCGAGGGGAACTTCGTGTTCAGTATTCAAGTCCTTCCATTTCCTTTCTGGCTTGTTTTCTAAATTTTGTTTCCTCGGGTCTGACTGAAATAAAGATATATTTGGATGACGTTATGTGCTTTGGCAATTAGCTTACAGTTCTCTCTAATGCAATTCAGGGTGTTTTCAGCCCTGGTAAAACCAGGGTAGGTTACACAAGAGAGGAACAGATTGCTGGTCTTGACTGGGTTGGTCATTGGCGCTGGGACCTCTGGGAGGACGGTGGGTGAGGTAGCTTCTCGGTCCTTAAGGCGTCGAGTGTACTGGAAATCGCATTATTCCAGTTCAGTTCAGTTCCATTCAATTCGGTTTCTTTTAGTTCATTTCATGCTTCAGCCAGTTGTAGAATGAAACTGGATCCTAAGGTAGCAGCATAAATGATCAGAGGGCTCTGATCTTAGGTCATTGTGATTTGAGAGGGGACAAAAAGGAACAAAGAAAAAAACTCTGCTAATCAGCCTGAGTGTCCTCTCTTCTTGCCTGATTGTAAAAAAAAAAAAAAAAAAAAGGAAGTTATCGAGTGAATAAAGGAACCAAGATGTATCGCTCATATAATCATAAAAGGGCAATAAAATTATGTTGATGAAGGGGATCAAGAATTCTTAGAGCCAAAACCAAACCAGACCTAAACTGTTCTCTGAAAATGAATTTTCCAAGAGGGCTTCGCCCCTCCCCCACTTGAATCCTTCATTTCTTCTGTCTATAAATATGTCCATTCTTACATAAAAGTTAGTAAAAACAACTGAATAAACGAGAAAGCTAAATATCTAAATCTGTGCCTTTAATGTACCTTAATCTCAAAAAAGTATTTGCTTTTGAACTGAAGAAGCAATTCTATGTCTATCTATCTACCTATCTATCTACCTATCATCTTTTTTTTTTTTTTTTCTAGACCACCAGTAACAAACCTGTAGTCTGACAAAGTCAGAAATCTAATCCCCAAATCCTGGGAGACTGATAAGAAACCTGGCACGGAAGGGCCGAAGAGGTCATCAGACCCTTGGTTTAGTGGAAAAACTCCTGCAGTTGTGGACAGAGAAGACTGGACAAGATGTGAGTCAAGGTGTCTCAAATGTGTTCATTATTAGAGTCGTGGTGCATTGAGGGGCTCAGCCAACTCCCAGTAAAACCTCCATTTCGTGAAAAATCTAATGAGTTACAGATCACTGCGGACAAACCTGTAGTCTGACAAGATCTGATATATTGGTCTGCAATGAGGGGCAGGGGGTGCCTTCAGAAGCGCCCAGAATACACAAGGGGAAGTGTCTTTGACAGACTTTGTGTTCTCACTGAAAGGTTCTGAGGAGGGTCCAGTGGAAGCCAGTGGGAATCAGTTCTAAATCCTTGGCTGTTTCTCAGCAAGTTAGTGAAGATTAACTAAGAATTACGTGTGGTCATGAGGCAAGGAACATTTAGCAATTAAATACCCCCCGTAAGAGATGAGTTATAGTGATGTAGGGCCGTGAGCGTCTTTGATGACAAAGCAGTGTTCCCTTAAGAAGAGAGTTGTTATGGCATTTTACACTTGCTGCATATGGCCTTGGGAGGAACAGCATTTCCTTTTGATTACACAGCTGGCTTTATGGGTGTCCCCTCTGCCTGATTACCAGCAAGGTTCCTTGTCGCCTTTGCAATCAGAATGGACTATCACTCTTGCAGTGCTGGACAGGTTTTCCCTCTCATACGCATATGTAAGAGACATATATGTGAAAAATAGCATGTAAAATTTGGAAACGGGATCCCCATTCATTTATTCAAATATTCAAATGCTATGCTAATAGATGCCTACAGGTTTCAGGTTAGAGAAAATTTCTATTGTTAAGCTGCAGAGACCCAGTGGGTTGGAACTGAATCTGAATTACCTTAAATATGAATCTGAATTATTTTAAAATATTAGCACATTTTGGGGGGGGGGATGTTAGTCGGGAAAGGGTTGGGATAGCCTGTAGAAAGGCCCAAATTAAATATTCTGTCTTCCATGGAAAGCAACTCAGCCTTTCCTGAAGCCGTAGAATGATGACAAACATTCCCCACTTATTCCGGAGAAAATTTAGATGCTGTTAGTGAAAACAACAACAACAACAAAATCTATCCCCCCGCCCCAACAGGTATTGTCCACACAGTGACGGCTGCATTTATGTACTGTTTCACTTCCTGACATATCAAAAAATGGCGTGGCATGCTAGAGGTGTGGTAATTATTTCCCTGTCATTAGATGGAATCTTGGTGATGGATGGAGAAACTCTATTGGCAATTTATAAGTTGTGTGACCAATACGTTTCTCTGGGAATAGATAAATGTCTTGTTTTGTCAAAATCTTATTATTCTGATTTATTTGGTTGACTTTTGTGTTGTCAGAGAAGTCCTATGATAGATTGGGATGAATTCCGTTTTATTTATTATTTATTTATATTCATGTTCGAGAATTAATGTGTTGCCTAAAAGCCACCCGGAGTGAATACGTTAGTACCTCTCCTTTTTTGTGTGTACTTTTACAATGATTTGGGGCCTTTCGGAATAGTGCCTACAGTTACTATGAGTTAATAATATGTTGCCTCAGCAAAACTGTCTTTTACGGTCGTGGGATGGATTTTCCTGAGCCTTTTCTGAAAAGCAGCAGCAGGACCACCATAGTCATCATCTTAATAATTGCAATCAAGTGATATCACTTCAAGTACCACGGATTCAAATTAAACAGAGACAGCTCTTGCTTTCGGGAGAACTAAAATGTAAGAAGAAGACCACCATCATAAAACAGATACGTTAAGACTATAATCAAATAAATACACGAAGAGATTAAATGTGATGCTCCTTTAGGGTCAAAAGCTTACAACATTCAGCAAGAAAGAGAAATTTGGAGGCTTATAAATTTTGGCTTCTAAAAATGTTTCCCTTTTCAGTATTTAAATTGGACTCTGTAATCTCTTCCATACCTCCTCTTACTGTGTTTGGATTGTTTACATCTTAATGTATAGATCTGATTTCCCTTGAGCATAACGAGGCACAGAAATTATTCCCAGTCTCTTAGAATAAAGGCAAAATCAGATGTAATGCATCTTAAGGTTAATCTCCACTTAAATTAACAACTGTATAATAATATTTATCCTTATGTATGAATATATCGCGTTGACACCTGCTACATATTTTATTTTATGAATTAATGTGAAATATGCATTATGGGGAATTGTTATCTACACATCCCCTCCTTAGTGTCTGAGGCTTCTGAAGAGCAGGCTTCCCACCTGGATTAATTCAACCCAGGTGTCTTATCTGTGTATCCTGAATTTGAAAATCATTCGATCCAAATTAGTTGAGATCTAAACTGGATGCTGGAGTTCACACCACTTACATTCTATGGACTATTCTGATTTGCGTTGCCAAAGATTCTCTCCTTGACCAAACTCTATTTAGGCTCCCTTGAATTTCTCAACCCGGCTTCGACTTTTGGACTTCTGTGTTCCTCGTTGCATTGTCCAATTTTAGCAAGAACCCTGCTAAGTTGGTTCAGCTAGAACCCTTCATGCTCCATATCTGATAACTCTGGATATTTAACAGGGGTTCTTCATCTTCCATTGTCTGCCTGGTGATGTCTACTCACTCTGGCCAGCCGTCAGCACAAATCCTATTCCATGGGTTTAGCCAGAATCCACCCTAACCCTGATATCTTCCCTTCATAAGTTTCCATCCACTGACCCCTCCCGGGTTCCTTGGCTCCTCCCTTATCCCAGTTGCCTCTGTTGTATTCGAAGTTGAGTCCAATCTTGTCCTCACTGCAAGGTGATATTTCAGGGGTCCCTATAACCATTGTGATGTCCCCCTTGAATACAATCTTTCTTATCATCTTTATCAGGTGTCAGTGAGGGGCTCCTAGGTGACTCAGTTGGTTGAGCATCCGACTTTGGCTCAGGTCATGATCTCACGGTTTGTGAGTTGGAGCCTCACAACCGGGGGGTTCTCCACAGTGTGGAGCCTGCTTTGGATTCTCTATCTCCCTCTCTCTCTGCCACTCCCCTGCTTGCATGCCCTCTCTCAAAATAAATAAACATTTAAAAAAAAGCCCAAGTGTCATTGAATAATAATTTTTTCTTTCACAGTGTTAAAACATATTGAAGCCTATATAAAAGGATGGTTGACCCTATCCAAGTCAGAGTTCTGTGGAAACAATCATAAGGCATATTTACCTATAAGCGAAGAGCTGTCGATTATCGGGTACAAGGGTGATCATAGAACTACAGCAATATTGGAAAGGCAAATGAGATCCAACCTCTGTAGAATTACTTACAACGTTATTCTGATAGTTGAATCATTTTGCATTTCTGATCCATCCAAAATTAACATTTTTCTCAACATAAATACATGATTACTGTAATAAATAAAATAAAAAATAAATGATAAATTATTTATTTATTTTTTATTTTATTTATTTTTGAGAGAGACAGAGACAGAATGCGAGTGGGTTAGGGGCAGAGAGAGAGGGAGACACAGAAGCAGAAGCAGAAGCAGGCTCCAGGCTCTGAGCTGTCAGCACAGAGCCCAATGCGGGGCTCGAACTCACAAGCTGTGAGATCATGACCTGAGCCGAAGTCGGACGCTCAGCTGACTGAGCCACCCAGGCACGCCCCCCCCCCTTTTTTTTTATTTTTTTAATGAATAAATGATAAATTCTGTCACTTGGAGAAACATTTTCTTTCAGCCTTTTAAAACCATTACTGATTTGAAATACATACTTCTTTGTAAAATTTTAAAATCATACTGTTCTGACACATTTTTCTTTTCACTTAATACTGTCAGCAGCATTTCCCTGTATCATTAAACAATCTTCAAAGAGTGATATTTAATGACTTTTAAAAATTCCATTGTATGGAAGTGCTATCTTCCCCTCCCCCCATTTATTTCCTATTGTCTATTGGGTTTGTGATTCCTTTCAGGGTTTCTCTTCGAATTAAGTGTATTGCATAACCATGAAGATACGTGTGTGAGGGCATATCAAATAGCCTAAGTTAGGGGCTAAGTATTAAAAAAAAAAACCTCTAATTTTTATATAAACGTTCCAACTGGTTTAGGAAATGTTTTTAAACAAGCTGTCTTTTATGGATTTCTTCTTAAATATGCTTTGTAAAAGCTAGGAGTTTAAAAAGAATTGATACATTGTGGGTGCAGGTGTTTTCAATTTTTTGACATTATGATTTAATTTACTTGACTAACTCTAAATTCCTCTGAATCATCTCCCTATGACCTCAGGAAACCTTGGTATTAATGCTTGGGGAAGAGCTAGGCTAGAGAATTATAATGTGATGCTCCAACTTGTCCTGATGGCTCAATGCGAATCCTGCATAGTTTAGCATTGCCTTTGGGCATGGTATCTAATTCTGTGTTTACAGTGTTTGATGAAACGAAAGATGGCACAGTTTATATTGTACAAGTCAGAACTTACAGAAGAAAAGCACTTGTTAAATCTTGAAGAAAAACCGCACACAATTAACTGACAGTGGAATTTCTGGAATCCCGGATTCACTGCCACAGTTCAATGAGCACAAGTCTATTGATCAATTGGATTACTCCTGATTGCATTGATGTCTGGAAAATCAGAAGGCGAAAAAAGGAGAAAACTGTTTTCAGTGTGACTATAAGAGTAATAAATGGCATGTGGATTCTGAAAGACATTTGGTTTGGACAAAAATTTAGTTCTAAAAACTGTATTTTTCTCTCTGCAGGGATATATGGATATGTGTGTGTGTGTGTGTGTGTGTGTGTGTGTGTGTGTGGAGAGGGAGAAAATCGATTACAATAAAAATACTCTAGCCATCTGTCATTGTAGAATGCAATAAATAAATAGCAAAATGTGCGAGTCAACTTGTGAAACATGAAGGAAACTTAGAGCCTATCCAACCATTAGATTTTGGAAATAAGGAAACTGAGACTCTGGAAAGGAGGTGACTAGATTCCAACCACCCCATCTAGAGCAATTTCCGCTGTACTATAGAGTTAGAAGACAAGACAGACTTTGGTTATTAAATTATCACAGTACCATTTCTGGTCTACGGTCACTGCCATTTACAGAGACATGCATCTTCCTGACGACTACTGGATTTCTAAGATAGTAGTCATCTCTCTGGGAATGCTTTTTTTTTTTTTTTTAGGTCTCTGCATTGGGAGACAGATAAAAAAGAAGTCTTATCTTCTGTCTGAAAGGCTGATGTTTTTCCTATCACTACTCACTTCCTGGATGACCACATATAGACACATGGCTTTGAACTGTGTGGAATGTGTCCAAAATGTAAATATTTAAATGCACTCCCAGGGCGCCTGGGTGGCTCAGTGGGTTGAGCGGCCCACTTCGGCTCAGGTCATGATCTCACAGTCCGTGAGTTCGAGCCCCGTGTCAGGCTCTGTGCTGACAGCTCGGAGCCTGGAGCCTGCTTCGCATTCTGTGTGTGTCTCTCTCCCTGCTCCTTCCCTGCTCACATGCTGTCTCTCAAAAATAAAGAAAGATTAAAAAAATAAAATAAAATAAATGCACTCCCTTACACGTCTAGCTGGTGTATCAAAGGGACTGCTTGACATTCCATTCAGCTGTCTAATAAAATAACCCAGTGTGACAAGTCCCAGACTGAAATCTTGGTTCCCCAACACACAAATCTGTTTCCTCTCCACATTCCCCATTTTAGTAAGGGCAACTCCATTTTTCTAATTGTTCTGATCCCCAAATTGGAGTCATCTTTGACTCTTGTCCTAACCTTCTGGTCCAGTTTCCTTTCTAACCACTCTCATTGCTATCCTTGTGTCCCAGCCGTTAGCATCTAGTACTGACTGTTGCAAAAGCCTCCACGTGGCTCTGGAGCTTTCCTCTGGCTCCCTCATGGCCCATTCTCCACATGAGGGCAAAATCACCTCGCTAAACTCATAATTAGAGCAAGACACTGCCTATTTGAACTCCTGCAAGGCTTCCCATCTTTTTTTTTTTTTTTTTTTAGCTTTTTTATTTATTTGGGGTGTGGAGCAGAGAGAAAGGGAGAGAGAGAAAGCCAAGTAGGCTCCACGCTCAGCACAGAGCCCAGTGCAGGGCTCAATCCCACGACGCTGGGATCATGACCTGAGTCAAAACCAAGAGTCAGATGTTCAACCGACTGAGCCCTCCAGGCACCCCAAGGCTTCCCATGTTAATCAGAGTAAAATCTGAACTCTTTACCACAGATCATAATACCTTCTTCTTGCTCACTCTTCCTCCTGTTCACTTTAACTGAGCTACACTGGCCTCTCGGGTGGTCGTAGGATACCCCGCACATGTGGCCGCCACACCGTATGGGTCTTTGCTGTTCCTTCAGCCTGGAACGCTCTTCCTTCAGATACGCATATGGCTCACTTCTTCACTTCATTCCGGCTTCTTGCTAAGATCTCCTGCTCAACGAGGCTTCTCTGTCACCTTGCCAAAAATAGCACATTCCATCACTCTTTATCCATTCCCTTCTTTATCTGTCTTCTTAGAGCTTTCCATTGCTGGAAAAACATTTTATATTTATGTGTTGATGTTTTCCTCCAGGTTACATTAGAATGTAAAGCGCCCCGAAAACAGAGACCTTTTCTGTTTTGTCCTCTGTTGCATCTGCAGTACCTTCGATAGTTATTATTTACTTGCTGAATGATAAAATGTTGATTTTTCATGTGCCAACACTGGAGCAAGGATTGAATTCTAGCAAGAGTTAGCAACCCAAACAAGCACCTTCGCTGGCCTTGACTAGGAGGTCTTAACTGGTTCTAGTCTTTCTCTGCCTCTCCGTGACCACAGTGATCGGCTCTCACAGTTGAATTAAGCAAGAGCAGCATTGGTTTGGTGGCTTGTGATCTCTCTTCTAGTTGCACTATGTCTTTGATTCTTCTATCTATTGTTAAGAGTCTTTAGTTAGGGTCCAGTTAAAGTTAGAAACACAAGAGTGGCCGTGAGAAAAATCCCAGTCATACCTGGTTATACCCACGGGCAGACTTCAGTGGCAGGCTAATTTGCAGGTGGCATCTATCTACGTGCAGAGAGATGTTTTATTAGGGCTATGAGATAATAAGAAGGAGGTATATGGGTCTCTGCTCCCAGTGCCTGGCATAGAGCTCCTGATATCCTTGTGATCTCCTACATCGTAAGAGCATGAGGAACATCTTTTGTTCTGCTATCTGGTCTGTGACCCCGGTTCCTGACACAGAGCTCCTGAATCCCTCGGAATTTCCTGGGTGGTAGCAGTGTCTTTTGCTCTAACGAGGCGACTCTCGGTGGGCTCCTGGATGGGGGATGCGCACTAGAAAGACCAAACCATGATCAGCCCTGCCCCCCTTCTCCGGAGAGCGGAGGGCTAGACATGAGTTAATAATTGATCATGTTTATGTGAGGAAGTCTCCATAAATCCCAATAATACAGGCTTTAGAGAGCTCCCAGGTTGGTGAACACAGGAGGACGGTGCACCCAGCTCGACAAGGATGGACACTCTTACACTTGGGAACCTTCCAGACCTCACTCTATGTATCTCTAAATCTGGCTGTTCATCTGTGTCATATCCTTTACCAAACTGGTAAAGGTAAGTGTTTCCCTGAGTTCTCTGAGCTGTTCACATAGTCAAATCCAAGGAGGGTGGAGGTCACGGAAACGTCTCATTTATAGACAAGTCAGACAGAAGTGGTGGGTAACCTGGGGACCTACCACATGAAATGGAAAATAAAATGGGGGCAGTCTCATGGAACCGTTCCCTTCACCTATGGGATCTGATGTTATCTCCCGGTAGTTAGTGTCAGAACTGAGTTTAATTGGAGGACCCCAATCTGGTGTCACAGAATTGCTTGTCGTGGGACAATCGCCACACAGCGGGTGTCAGAAGCATTGTGAGTGTGGTAGCAGCGTGTGAGTAAGAGAGAACACAGGAGAGAGACTGAGGTTTTCATACACAGGGCTTCATAAATAACTAACTAAAGACCAACAATAACAGGTGAGTTAAATTAAAAAGAGAGTTTGAGATAATGTTAAAACAGGCTTTGATTAAAATTAGGGTTGAGGCTCCTGGGTGGCTCAGTTGGTTAAGCATCCGACTTCGGCTCAGGTCATGATCTCACAGTCTGTGAGTTCGAGCCCCGCATCGGGCTCTGTGCTGATGTCTCAGAGCCTGGAGCCTGCTTCCGATTCTGTGTCTCCCTCTCTCTCTGCCCCTTCCCTGCTCATGCTCTGTCTCTCTCTGTCTCAAAAATAAACAAAAACATTAAAAAAAAATCAGGGTAACCGTCAAAAATGAATTTTATGGTTTTTGAGCTCGCTGACTAATGCATAATAAATGTTTTTCCCTTCACTGTCTTTGTCTGCTTATTCTATGTAAACCTTTCACCGCGACGTGAAGGAAAAGTTTGGGTTGATCTGAAGGTTCTTCATGGTCTCCTAATCATTTTCTAAACTCTACGGCAGATGTGGGAAATAAAGTCAGCAGCAATTCCCATGAGGGGACAAGGGCTGAAAAATTAATAATAATAATAATAAAATATACATGTAATAATATATAAAATATGTAATAATATATAATAATATATAATATGTAACTATATATTATAAATAATATATAATAATATATACAATATAATATATAATATAATAATAATATAATAATAATAATAATAATAATAATAATAATAAAGGGCTCCACGAAGTTCATGCCCATGCTTACCTGTCTGTACCTAGGAGAAATCTCTGCTGTGTAGCACACGGCCCTTCAGGGCTGCCTCAGTATATAAGGTTAAGCTCCTTTCTTACAGCAAGGCAAACTGACTAAAAAGAAACTTTGCTACTTGCTTTCTCTTCCTCTGAAAGGATAATCATCCATATTCTAAATCCTCTGGCTTGTTGGCTTAGAAAAAGTTACTGTACTCGTGCTATGATCATCTTTTTTATTTTTTTTAAAAAAGCCATTCTTGAAAAGAAGTTCAACAGATAATTTAAGTTTGTGATGTGAAACTCATTTCTGCTAATGGAAGACAAATCATTATTTCTCTAAAGGCTGTCTATTCATAGTAATAGAATAATTCAAGCAAATTAAAAATGTGAAGACATTTTTCATCGAGCCACAGCGAACAATCAGCCGACACAAAGCGTAGTGTGCTAGGAAACAGATAATACAACGATGAAGCTTTTCTATAGAGAGAAAAGGACTTCAATTAAAAAATATAAACTTACTTAATAGGCTACATGGTACAAAAAGAAAGAGTAGCTCCAGAATTTGTCCTTACCCACTGGGAGTTAAATCCTCCGTGAAGTTGACCCAACTTAATTACCAAAATAATTATTTTCTTTATGTTCCGGATGAAAAAATGTGGAAGTCCTGAGGTTTACGAAGCCAGGCAAGGACACACAGCCACTAAGGGACAGGGGCCGGATTTGAGGTTAGCCCTGACTCCAAATGTCATGTTTTTCGGCTTCACCGCACTGTCTCTCCTCCGTGCTGTTAATTTTGCATCGATCTTAAGAGCTGGTGTTATATTGATTTTTCCCAGCCCAAGCATTTCAGCTTACTTTTCCTCCTAAGTTTCCCTGGAAGTGTGATGCTCAGACTTCAACACACCCAGCGATTCAGGTTCGAGTGATTTGGGGAACGCGCGGTACGCTTTGAACTGCTGGTCTGTCCTTCTGTTACATTTAGGCTCACACCCCTTTAAACAACCAGGAGACTCACGTCCCGAATACGATTGTAGCCAGCGACTGGAACCGAAGCCTCCTTGCAAAGAAAGGAAACTTGAACCTGCTTCAAGAGGAAAGTCACTCTCCCTCAAGAGAGCTTGGCAACAAGAAAGCAGAATTTGGTTTGTGACTTGACCTTGCCTTAATGATGGCATTGGCTCTTTTTCTGTCTTCCGTTCGGTGTCTCTGTGAAGGTAGCCTGCTGGGAAGTCTCCACTGGGTATTGTCCTTCAGCATTTTTTGCCCCCGTTTGAACTTAGGTATGAAGACTATATATATATATATATATATATATATATATATATATATATATAAAATCACCGTCTCACTTGCCAGTCATAAATTTTGAAATTCTAGCTTGGTGGGTCGCAAATGGAAACTGGCAATTTGACGATCCACAGAGTCAGTGCCCGATGACCGTGGGCCAGCCCGGCGGTCGGCCCTCTGCGAGAGACGTTCAAAAGTCTCTCCCAGGTAACGAAACCCCTCCCGGGTAATGAAACAACACTGCAGATGTGCTGGATAACTTTTGCGAGGGATACTGGGACAGACCACTGCAAAAGGAAAAGGGAGGGCCATTCGCGTTTAGGATGGTGACTCCATTCCGTATGATTCTGTCACGACGGATACAGGACACTAGGCGTTTGTCAAGACCCATAAAAAGGGGTTGACAAAAGGGGGAACCCTCATGTAAACTATGGGCCTTGGTTCATAATACTTTTTCAGTGTTGGCTCATCCGTTACATCAACTGTACCACACTAAGGAGAGAGAATAATAGCAGAGACTGTGCGGGGCCAACTCATTGGATCTTCTGCTCAAGTTTTCAGTAAACCTAAGACCCAAAAGTGTCTACTAATGAAAAGCAAAAGGAAATGGGAGGGGCCTGCTTTAGTCATGATGGAAGCATGCATTAGTCACAGTCAGTAGCTGCCTCTTACTCCTAATGCCCCTTCTGGAGGATGGGGTCCTAATTTTAGGGCTTCTCTTTTGTAGGATAGGGTGTTAAGTCTGTAGCCAGTTAAATTGCTCTGGGCAATTAAGGAGAGACAGATGGTTTGCATCTTGTGTAAACAAAAGCTGAATGCACATAAAAGAGCATTGGCCCGATGGGGCACCAAATGCGACGCCCAGACAGCCACATGTTGGGGTTTCTGTGACTCCTATGTTCCGAGACTGATGGGCAAAGCTCACCTGAGTTCTGGGCTCTGCTTCCTCAAGGGCTCCTGTCGCTGGAGCCTGATGGGATTCTAGCCCCATGTGTGAGCTACTGTTTGCTGCTGGGAGGACAGCTGAGAGGCAGGGACACACAGAGGCCAGGGGACAGCCTCCTTCCCGGCCTCCCTGTTCCTTCTCCTTGGATGCACTGGGGACCCACTTTAGGAAGACTTCATCCCGGATCAATATTTCGGCATGGCTTTCAAGAATTTGAAGGTTCTATGAAGGGTTCCCATTGATTTTTTTCAGGGAAAGAGGGACATAAAAAGCTAATGTTTGTGAAGTGTCTTCATCTGAGATTATCTCTATTTAATGCCTATTCCTCCCAAGGAAAAGTTTCACTTTTCAGTCTTGGAACAAATGAAAGGATGGCTAGTTTGTTGTGTATTCATTTTTAACAGATTTTCTGAGGTGCTCAAATCACTTTGTGAATACAAAATATTTCAGTATATGATATGAAAGCAGTCCTACAAAGCAGGCATGTGCTCGATTAAAAAAATATCTGCCTCCATATCTGAAAAAAAAATAAACAAGATAACAATGTTAAACAATGTTAAATGCAAATGGGGTATGTATTTTATGATATTATAGAAAAAAATGTCCTGAATAGAAATTACATGATTGGTTCCATTTGAAAAGTTTAAAATTTTCCGTTTTCGTGTAACTTTCTGGTTAATAATATGAACTCGTATTTCCTGATAGACTTACTAATGGTATGTGTTCTTCTATTTGGCTAACTGAAAAAGAGAGACCAAAAAAGAAAAAGAAAAAAAACAAAGAAGAAAAGAAAGCAAATTTGGAAAAGTATACTTAATGAAGGAGGGATTATAGAGTAGAAAAATGTTCTGATGGAAGATTAAAAGATCATATAGTTTAGCATTTTAATTTTAAATGTGTGGACCCAAATCACAAAATTAAAGGCAATGCAATACTGTGGGGCTCCTGGGTGGCTCAGTTGGTTGAGCATCTGACTGTAGCTCAGGTCATGATCTCGTGGTTCGTGGGTTCGAGCCCCACGTTGGGCTCTGTGCTGACAATTTAGAGGCTGGAGCCTGCTTCCGATTCTGCGTCCCCCTCTTTCTCTGCCCCTCCCACACTCATGCTCTGTCTCTCTCTCTCAAAAACAAATACATGTTTAAAAAAAATTTTTTTAAAGGCATGCAATATTGAGATGCTCTATTATGCTAATTACCAGTCCCACTGCTCATGGGCCACTTCCAGTCTCCCTTGAACACACTCACATCAGGCGTTGTCCCTACCACTGGTCTGAAGTAACGCTTGTCAATGTCCCCAGGGGTTCCCACGCTGCCTGGGCCAGTCATTATTTTGTGGTCATCCTGCCTACCTAGGAGCAGAATTTGGCACGGTTAACCACTCTCCTTTTTACACTAATTGAAGTAGCTTTGGGCATGTATGCCCCTTACTGATCACCAGCCTTATTCAGTCTCCTTAGCCAGTTCAGCCTTATTAGGTCTCTAAATGCTGGCGTGCCTTCAAGTTCATGTTACCTCTTTCCTTACCATCTCACCTGGTAATCGCCCCGCCTTCTCCAGTCCTGCTCTCAGAGGAAACACCTGGTAATGTGTTTTGAACTTAATATGTCAAAACCTGCACTTTTAATGCCCTCTACTCCTTAACCTTGCTCTCCTGTCAGTAAATGGCAACTCTCTTCCTCTTTAATTGAACCAAAATCTTGGTCCTCTTACCAGAATAAAAAACCCCAGGGAGCGTGTAAAAGGCAAGGTGTTGTTGCATAACGGTGTTGTTGCATAATGCTTTGCTCACCGCCCATTCTCCAGCATTGTCACAAAGATTTCGGCTCTCTTTCTTGTCTATTCCTGGGTTGCATGGGTCTTGCCTGTAGAACCACAGCACAGGCCAGGAATGTGGATGGAATTTGGATGGTTGCTAGGTTACCTGGTACATTCTACCCCTGTTTACTGTTCACAGTGAAGACTCAAAGAAGTGTGAGGTTTTCAAAAGGAAAAGAAACTCATTTGAGGCTTACTTATGAAAAATCAAAGAGTCAGTGAAATGCACAAATAAAAAAAAAATCCCTGACATTCTTCCTCTTTACTTCTAGAAAATATATTTCTAAGTGTATAAAATAGGATTGAAATTGGAAAAAAAAATGAATGCTTTCAGAATCTTAGTGTCAGAACATGAAGTATTGACTGTAGACTGAGCCTGAGTGAAAATATTGCACTGAACATAGACCCCGAGGTATGGTAGATTTCATTTAGATAGAAATGCACATATAAGAAAGGGCTGCTATTTTAATTTTATGATTTTTAGATACTGTCATTTACCATTCAAATCAATGAAAGAGAATGATTATATTAGATTCAGAGTGTTTAGAACAGTGTTTTTTTACTTTATAAAATAATGAATATACTGTGCTTGGATACCGGGGTACATCATTGTAAGATATTTCTCTGGGCAATCGTGAATCACGGGGCCCCTTTCATATGACCGCTTGCTGAAGTTCAAAGTTCTCAGAAGCCCCTCCGCTGATGCACTGCTTTCAGGGTGTCTGCTGGGCCAGCCCCTCCTCTCTAGACCTTGATGATAACATTGTAGCGAGCTTCCGGCTCTACATTTTTTTACATCCGGGAATCTCTTAGTTGTCAGTCAACTATGTCTTTTCTTTGGCATACTGCACCACCATGACATAGAGAAATAAAAAAAGGAAAAGAGTTTTAACAGGTTAACCAAAAATATGGTGTATAAAAATGTTACATAGAGAAATAATAACTCCTTTAACAGTACGTCTAAAAGATACTTCCTAAGATCCAATTATTACGAATTGCTGTCTTGTTTATGGCCACTGATAAGGCTAGTAGATATAACTAAAATGATAAAATAATATATTTCTAAAATACGTTAGAATAAAATCATGTGTGTTCACGTCAATTACATCACATATAAAGAGAAATGTATATTTTGACATATATACCACCTATTTAGAAGAGAAGAAATGTCATTGAAATACTCCATTTTAAATATCTTAAAATAAGTCTAAGGATCCACAGATGATGTACGAATCTAAACATAAACTATAAATTCTCTTCAAGTGGTATATGCTTATGTCTAGGGAAAAGTTTGTTTGAAATGGATAACTTTTTTTCACGCATTTTCTACATGGACACACCCCCAAATTAAAAGCGATTGAGGGGTGCATGGGTGTCTCAGTCAGTTAAGGACTGGACTCTTGATTTCTGCTCAGGTCATGATCTCGCTGTTGTGAGATCAAGTCCTGTGATGGACTTTGTGCTTGACATGGAGCCTGCTTAAGATTCTCTTTCTCTCTCTCTCTCTCTCTCTCTCTCTCTCTCTCTCCCTCTCTCCCTCTGACCCTTTCCCCCAATCACTCTCCCTCTCTCTCTCTCTCTCAAAAAAAATAGGGATTGAAAGTGAAAATATATTGCCATATTGGGCGTGAGTTTCATCCTCTGTTAGTGTTTTCCATAATAATATTTAATAGCTGTCCAAAAAATATAATTTTGGGAGGTCGTCTCTGAACAAAATATAGGTATTGGGGGTGTGTGTATGAAGGTGGCATTTCGTGATGGTGAAAAGCAAAGGAATACAGAGGTGAGAATAGTTAAGATTTGGGTCTGTTTGATGGGAGGGCTCACAAGGTTTGATAAAGGAGTCAAGGACGGGTTCAAGGCTTTCGATCAGAAGAACAGTCCGAAATAAAATTGCTATCGACTGAGAAAGAAGACTAGGGAGTGGGGCAAGTTTAGCGGGATGTGAACACCAAGAGTTTGCTCTGGTGCATCTAGGGATGCCCTAGGAATGTCATAGTGGAGAGTGCAAATAGGTAGAGGGTTCCGACCTGGTTAAACAGAAACACAGAAAGAGCAGAAGTGAGATGAATTCGCAGCCCAAATGCAGATGGGGCACGTCTTTATTTTCCCTATCCCTGGAGTGCTCCGAGGGGTGCCAATGCCAGTGACACATTTTGGTGGCGGTGGGGGTCTCTCCAGGAGAGAAATAGCCCAGGTTTTGAGACATCCCTGCCATTGTAGACACAGGCTTACATCACCTTTCAGGAACCACAGACATCAATGCATCCGGGAAACTTGACCAACTTTGACTTCTCCCGGTTCTTACGGCAAATATAACCACGCTCGGGTGACTCCAGCTCCACAGTGTTCCGGAAAGCCTCCCAGAAACGCTACAAAAGATGCGTTAGAGTCTCTAAATATAAAAACTTTTTATACAGCAAAAATACCAAACGCACAAAATATATGAACCCATATAATTACCACAAATACAACAACTGCGATAGGGCAAGACTCCTAAAACTATTTGCAAGGCGGTTAACAAAAGTGGTTAATATCAATATTGTACAAATAGAGTTTACAAGCCTGGTAAGAGAAAGACGGTAAAAATGGTCGAAGGTTATGACTAGGTACCTCACAGCAAAGTGACTCCTCGTGGTCAACACACACAGGACTACGATGCTATTGATTTATATTGGGGCGAAAGCAATTCCGACAACTTTTATTTTTGCTCCAAATGCTTGCGTATAAGGTGTGAGTTTTGTATAATAAGTATGCAATATTTAAATAGAGGGGAAAAAAAGAGCTATTTTCATTGTGAACAAGAAAAACAATCTTGAGGAGACAGAAGTAACGAAGGGGAGCCTGGGGAGACGCGGGAAACGACAACAAAGAAGGCGAGCAGGCCTCACAGCATGCAAGTCAGTCCTGGTGGTTCTGGAGACTTGTCAGCGGTTGGCGGAGCTCAGGCTGATGCCTTCTATTGCTCCTACAGTTTTCTCTTCCTGTAATGATTTCCCCCCTCATCACACATGCTGTTTGCCTGCTTCTACGAGTTTCCCAATAGTTCCCCAACATAGTTCAAAGGTACCTTGGAAATCTTAATTTATTATCTTCTGTTGATGTATCTTTAAAATAGGCTCCTAAAAGTATTCCCGCGGTTCCCAGCGTGTGCGTTTCGCATTGGACCATGGGCAGGGAGAGGAGGGGTGTGTGGTGGCATTTGTGTCTCAGCAAGGGATGTCTGAATATATGCATAGGATTTTCTGAATCAATGAATTCTAAAATTAAAGGTGCCACCATGGCACTGAAAGTGGGGTGCGGGGTGGGTGGGGAATGGTAGAGAGAGCAAATCCACGGGTTTTTTTTCCTAGGTTGAAATTACAGCTTTCCAAGTCTGCTGTTATTTGTCAAGAACAGAGAATTGAGTTTAATTCAGTTTAATTCGTAATTAAGCAGCTATCAAGTCAATCAGGATTGTGTTAAGTATAAACAGAGCTTTATAAGAGGTAGGGGATGTAGCCCTAATACTCATAAAACCTGAACTTGTCAGGAGATAAGATTTGTACACATGTGACCATTCAAGACCATGTGTAATATAGCCCATAACAATTTCACACCGAGAGCTATGAGTGATCATTGTATGCCTTAATTTTGTAAATCAAGCTCCCCGAGGGGGATTTATTTCCCTCATGTTTCCTGTACTTGGGATATGTTGCCACCAGAGGACATAGTATTTCCTTTTTATTTTTATTGTTTTAAGGTTTATTTATTTTGAAAGAGAGAGAGACAGAGAGAGAGCGGGGGAGGGGCAGAGAGCGAGGGAGAGAATCCCAAACAAGCTCCGTGCTGTCACCACAGAGCCCTACACGGCTGGAACTCATGAACTGCGAGATCATGACCTGGACTGAAACCAAGAGTCTGACCCTTAACTGACCGAGGCACCCAGGCGCCCAGTATTTCCTAATTTAAAGGAAAAAAAAAGATTTTAAAATTCCAGTCTGAGACTATCCTTAAGCTTTTTCTCTTTACCACTTCTCTCTAGTTCTTAATTGCGTGGGTAACAATATATTTTTCTGTAATAAATATTATAGCTGCTAAGGACTTGTCTTTATAAAACTTATTTGACATTGGAGTTTAGAGCAAATTTGGGAAATAAACAATTCTAGAGTACAATGACATATCTTCCACCTTTCGTATATGTTGTCATCCTCCTTTCCATTCCTTGATTTTTCCTTCCTTATTAATCCTGACTTGAAAGATACCAGGACCCTTCTGATCCATTAATTATCTTTGAGATAGAAACTTTTCAGTTTACCTTCAACTCAGGTTCAGATTTAGCAGCATCAGATGCTAAAAGTTGCCATAGACTTCCTTTAGGGTCCCGGTGGCTCACTGATCCTTCCCGAAGCTGTCATGTAGGTTTATATAAAAATTTCTGTGGGTTTCCTCATCTATAGACGCTTGTGGTAGGTGATCTGAGATTTACAGTTCTGTTCTTTGATAATTCCCTTTTCAACTTCCCTCTCTCGGATAGCATGAAGAAAAGTCTAGTAGGGGAGAAAATAATCTTTACTCTCCCATTAGAGAATCTTTCTAGCCACATTTTTTTTTCCCCAACCAAAAAAAGAAAAAAAGTATCTGTGCTAGAAAATGTAAATCCCTGAAATTACTGTGAACTCATATACACAGAACTTTCCTGTTTTACTGTGTACATCTGTGCCTCATGAAGGAAGTTCACTTCACTTCTAAATGTCTTCAAGCTAGGAGTCCTTGGCTTGATTTACAATGCAACTCAGAGGTTACCCAACTTTTCGGCAAATGTCCTTTGGAAAGCCACCTAGTAACTGAATTCTTCAAAAATTGCCACACACACACACACACACACACACACAAAGGCAGTCTGGTTCACGATGGAATACACTTGAAATAAAAATTAAAAAAATTTTTTTTTCAACGTGTATTTATTTTTGGGACAGAGAGAGACAGAGCATGAACGGGGGAGGGGCAGAGAGAGAGGGAGACATAGAATCGGACACAGGCTCCAGGCTCTGAGCCATCAGCCCAGAGCCCGATGCGGGGCTCGAACTCACGGACCGCGAGATCGTGACCTGGCTGAAGTCGGACGCTTAACCGACTGCCCAGGCGCCCCTGAAAATTTAAAGAAAAGATTTGTGAGGATCATACAAGATTAGAAATGGCCTATCAATAATTGGTAAGCTTTGAACAGACGAGCAGTGGTGGGTGGAACATTTTGGAAAGTTTTGGAGACAGGGTTTTTCTTAGCCATACTGATCACTTTCTCTCTTTAGTCTGTGAGTGCTGACCTAGCTCTGCTGAATCTGCACTTGTATCACGTGAATAGTTCAACAAGTTTAAAAATCTTTTAAAAACGGCCATCGTATCTAAATACTTTTATCATTCTTAGTAGTAAAAGAATTAAAACACAGCCAGTCATTATAAAATGATAGTTTTTGTTCCACCTTTGCAAGAGTTTATTTAAATGCACCAGACTCCACTGCCAAGAGAGAAAGAGCATTCTAAATAGAAGACAGAATTAAATTGCCCTGTGAGAGCCCAGTTACTGGAATCCTGTGTTCCTGGGGACTTGAGAGGATGGGTAGAAAAGCGGAATCGTGTTTAGAATCTGACCTTGGTCAGCAACTGGGAAGTTGCAGTAAGAGAATTTTCTACGAAAACATCGGGCGGTAGTCAATAACTCTTTGACGGGTAAGCCCTACTCTTAAAATTAATATGCTCAAAATGGCTAAAGCCAAAACTACAAATTAGAATCAGTCTGTGGTGTCTAAGCAACAGAATGAGTCAGCAGCTAATAACATCCTAAAGTCACACTGAGGCAAGTATACAGTGATTTAATATTTACCAGCTTCATGTATGACAGGAAAATCTGTTGGTGGTTGTGTATGTGTACGTTTCAGATTGCAGATCTTACCAGAGCATCGTCTCCCTCAGTTCTCCCAGAGAATCAGTATTATTTATATGCATTGTTCTTTTTCAGAGACCCGTAGATGTTTGCCTTTTCAAAGTGAACATATATTTGGATCCAATGCATAATGAGGTAGCTGGTTTCTGGCATAGTGACTCAACCTCTCATAAAAAAAAACGTTTGTACAATAATTTGGTTCTTGACCACGGATCTTAACCACTTATCCAAATTCTTTATAATTGGCTCATCTCAAGACTTCTTCCAAGCGACTTTCCTCCTCCTCAATCTATGGTGCACTGACTTTTCCCACCCTTTCTTTGTTTTATGGAACCCTGGGATATAGTGTTGAAAGTATACATTACCTATTTGATAAGATTTAGATTATTATGAATGAGTTTGCATTTGTATCTGTTAAGGGAGTTACATTGCAAAAGAGAGGTAAGGGAATTTTAGAGAAGGGAAAATCTTAAAGTTGCAAAGAATAATGCGAAAGTCAGTGGGTTAGTGGATTTTCATTTCCTGAAGGAAATGATACTGTATTCATGAGAATAGCTAACTTCATGCATACAGGTTGATGGGGACAGTGTGGAAATCACAGAACTCTGAGGAAGGCTCAGAATGCAGGAAGTAAAAATGGCTACCCAATGTAAATTGCTACTTACATGACTTTAAAATATGTCTCTATGGGGATGTTCTGGGAGCTCTGAGACCCTCAGGAAAATTCCCTTCCAGGGGCTTGAATCTCTCCAATATCCTTCAATTGATAGGTTTCTCTTTCTCAGTGGAAACAAATACAATTAGCAAATTGTGATGCTTGCCCACCACTTATACCAAGGTGCATCTTTCCTAGAATGCAGTTATATGTGCATTGCAACCAGTGAAACATGTAATCCTTATAAAATTGCTGCAGAAAATCCTCTGTCTAGGGCTGTTTATGTTGCTATGGGTTATGGGTTTGGCCCATTGGAAATAATGTAATTACGATTGACTATTACCCATAACCCAATCTTTCTGTCCCAAGGAAGTAATAAAAGAGGCCTCTGGTTTGGTAATTGCCTGGTTGTACCCCCACCTTCTGGCTAAAGGATGCAAACAACCCCCAGTGGGTTTGCTCCCCAAGACAAGCAAGCCATTGCAGCTCAAAAGTTCTATGACTCAGTCTTTTGGCATGAAGACACCTTTGGCCGTGGCCCATGAAGCAGTCTATATAACATTTGTGTGTTGCATAGCATTGCCTTGGGTAAAGCACAAAGACAAGTGTGGAGGACCACTTTGATTCTCTGTGTCTTGTAGGTGAAATGTCCATCTTAAACCATACTTAGTTCAGATAAGGTGGTCACTCCTGATTTTGGCAAAGAACTCTAATGGTCGTCTTCCCAGGTAACAAGCAAGTTAAGTAATTCCCTCCCCATCCTACTTTCTTATAACACAAGGTTAATAGTTTCATACTGATGAAAAATGCATGTGCACGTTCTTTGACACAGACACAGTTATCCCATCAGACAACTGTAGGGATGCCATGAAGCCCCAAGGGAAGAAATTTTTCTAGAATTGCTCTGAAATCTGAATTTCTTCAATGAATAATGCTGCTACCAATCGATGTAATACTTTAAATTAAATATTGTTTTGCATTGCTCTTTTACTGTGTTACATGTATTAAGGTGGTTTCTCCAATTTTTTTCCAAAACGGTGTGATTATAAAACATTGTAACAATTTTCCTAATTGAAACACGTAATGAATGAATGTCGCCTGTTTAGAATAGTCACCTTGAGTGGCACCTGGGTGGCTCAGTCAGCTGAGCATCTAACTCGTGATTTCAGCTCAGGTCATGATCCCAGGGTTGTGCGATCAAGCCCTGGTCCTGTGTGGGATTCTCTCTCTCTCCCTCTGCTTCCCTCCCCAACTTACTTTCTCTCTCTAAAATTAATAATAATAATAATAATAATAAAATAGTCACCTTGAAAATTTGCATTCATATTTTGGTTATGCACCTACAAAAGTTTAAGACAACAGATAAGATATGATAGAGGCAGGTAGGACTTTAGAGTGATCACCACATTGTAAGTCTTTTCCTTGGAAATGTTATTTCATGTGAAAGTAGGCAATTTTCTGGTCCTTGTTCAATCACAACAATGAAAGATGGTCCCTATGGGAAATTTGGAAAACCTGAATATTAAAAAAGGCACTATACAGTCAGGTGTGGACGCACTGCCCAGAAACCATCACCCTGGCTCTTCCTGACTCTAGTGTGACTTCATGGAATGAGTTTCAATCGAACCACACTATCTCCCACCACTGGCCCATCTCATCTAGCCCACTCCCAGCCCTGCTTCTCCCATTTCTGTGCTAACTGCAGCCATTTGTGTAATCAAGATAGGAGGTGCTAAATACCTGTGTGTTCAATTTAACCAAGTAATCAGAAGTAACACATTCAAGAGTATTCATTTAACATTAACTGAGTGCTTCTTGTTTCTTAGGCATGGTGCTAGGTACGGAGGTGCAGTGGGGATCAGGACCATCCTATATCTCAAGGTGTTCATGGTCTAACGGGGAAGTTGGACATTACTCCCATAAAATGATTACAGTGAAGTACGTATGATTTAATAGGTGAATATGCAAAGTACTAATGGAGTCAAAAACCAAGGCATTTCATAGGTGGAGTGACATTTGGGCTGGATCTTGAGAAAGGAAAGCAATAAAAATTTCCCATGGTCTATCACCGATTCAAATCTCAACTTTAACACAGGGATAAAGATAATGAGATCTTTCCCCCAAGTCAGAGCCAGAATTATTCATATATCTGTAAAGGGGCAAAGACAACCCTGTAATAATGGTAGCACTAAAAATTTATGTTCATTTAATTAAAAAAAATTAAGTAATAAAGCAAAAGCTCTGGGTCTCATCAAAGACTTCGCTGTGGTGACATTTCTCCAGTGGTAAAATAGCTTAGGATTTCTATAACAGATACTGCCAAACAGCTCCCGGAATCAATTTACCTAGCACACAAATGAAAATGAGTTTATAAGAACTGTGAACACCTCCAACACAGACACAACTTTGTAGATAAAGCCACAAGACTTCTGAATTCTGTAATGAGTTATGTTGCTGGCCAGCAGGCAGGGAACAGAATGTACTGCTCCTGTCACCTGCTGCCTGGACCTGAATGGAATGGATGTTTCCATCACACATCAGACTCTTCTAGTATACATAGACCTGGACTCAATTATGGAACTGACATATCCAGTTTGTCTGAAGTTCTTTGAAAACATAAAGAATAATAAAAGCTGGGTTACCTCTCACTGTTACCCATTGGAATGCTCTTGCATTCTCTGTACTCTTCTAGAAGCTAGCAGTCAGAGTTGGAAGAATGCTAGAAGATTCTTTAGTGTTACTGATCATTTCCAGATTGAAGCCATTAACCTTTCCTCTGCATTCTTATGACTATTACTCTCTGGCTGATTCATTAAGTTAATGCAATCCTGTGTGTGTTTCAATATTTTTTTGTTTAGCTACGTTCTATTACTTAAGGTTCCTTATATTTATGCCTTGTGTAGCTCACAAAATTATGGTTACCTTGATGCCCAAAGTCTCAGTCTTATACTTTCTCAAACACTTCTTTCTTGTGGCCTGGTAGTGTAAAACATCTTTGATGTTAATTTTTTTTTTCTACCAGGATGGTTTGTCTCAGAGACTTTTCAAAACCCATGTTACTAAAAATCTAAATCCAAATATTATTGGGGCCATGGGTTTGTGTAGGGGTTTAAGGTGATGGACCCCCAAGTACGATGACAGCAGTAAGCATCTCGGGTTCCATCACTGAAAATAGAGTTGAAGGGCAAGAGCTCATTTGTCCTTGTTATGGTACCCAGGACAAGTTCTGCCCACTGTCTAGGGGTTGGAAACTCTAACCCTATGCAGAGGAGTTCTCTTCAGCATAACTGGGGGTAAGCAGAACGCACAACCTCTCTAAGTGTCTTTCTTTGCCATTCTGCAGTGGCATGATCTCAGGATGGAGCTGTGCCTGGTAAGGCTGAGGGGGAAGGAGGCCGTGAAGGAAGGCAGTACACAGCTGAGGATTTTCTGAGAGCAGGTTTTCAGATCAGCAGGGGTTTGCAAAGTTTCAGCAGGGGGTTGACTTCCAACTTCAGCTCTGACAAGCATAGAGCTTAGAAGCTCTCACTCCCATCCTCACAGACTTTTCTTGGACACATTAGAGAACTGACTTTTTTGGTGGAGGCTTTAGGATTATGTATATGTAAAATTGCATTATCTGCAAATAACGACAATTTTACCTCTTCCTTTCTGATTTGGATGACTTTTATTTCATTTTCTTGCCTAATTGCTCTGGCTAGGCACTTCAGTACTATGCTGAATAAGTGGTGAGGCTGGGCACCCTTGTCTTGTTCCTGATCTTAAAGGAAAAGTTTTCAGTCTTTCACCATTGAGTATGATGTTAGCTGTGTGTTTGTTGTATGTGGCCTTCATTATGTTGACATATATTCTTCTTATAGTCAATTTGTTGAGGGATTTTCTCATAAAGGAATGTTGTATTTTGTCAAGTGTTTTTTTCCTATATCTGTTTAGAGGATTATATGATTTGTATAATTATATAAAACCATCCTTGTATCCCAAATCCAGGTTTTTTCAATTAAATAATTTATTTTTTATTTTTTTTAAATATGAAATTTATTGTCAAATTGATTTCCATACAACACCCAGTGCTCATCCCAACAGGTTCCCTTGTCAATGCCTGTTACCAACTTTCCCCTCCCCCCCACCCCCCATCAACCCTCAGTTTATTCTCAGTATTTAAGAGTCTCTTATGGTTTGCCTCCTTCCCTCTCTGTAACCCCCCCTCCCCCATTCTCCTTCCCCCTAGTCTTCTGTTGAGTTTCTCAGGATCCACATATGAGTGAAAACATATGGTATCTGTCTTTCTCTGCCTGACTTATTTCACTTAGCATATCACTCTTCAGTTCCATCCACGTTGCTACAAATGGCCAGATGTCATTCTTTCTCATTGCCAAGTAGTATTCCATTGTATATATAAACCACATCTTCTTTATCCATTCGTGAGTTGATGGATATTTAGGCTCTTTCCATAATTTGGCTATTGTTGAAAGTGCTGCTATAAACATTGGGGTACAAGTGCCCCTATGCATCAGCATTCCTGTATCCAAATCCAGCTTTTAATGTGCTTTTAAATTGAATTTGATACGTTGTTGAGGATCCATCTATATTTGTCAGGGATATTGGCTTATAATTCTCCATTCTTGTAGTGTCCTTATCTGGCTTTAGTATCTGGATAATCCTTGCCTCATAAAATCAGTTTGGAAGTGTTTCCTCCTCTTCAATTTTTTGGAAAAGTTTAAGAAGTATTGGTATTAAATCATCTTTCAATGTTTGGTAGAATTCACCAGTGAAGCCATCTGGTTCTGGACTTTATTGTGTTGGGAAGTTTTTGATCAATGATTCAATCTCATTACTTATTATTGATCTGTTCAGATTTTCCATTTCTTCCCGATTCAGTCTTGGTAGACTCTATGTTTTTAGGAATTTATCCATTTCATCTGGTTTATCCAGTCTGTTGGCATATAATTGCTTATAGTTATAGTCTCTTATGATCCTATGTATTTCTGTAGTAAGAGTAGTAATGTCTCCTTTTACATTTCTGATTTTATTCATTTGAGTCCTATCTCTTTTTTTCCTTAATCTAGCTAAAGGTTTGCCTATTTAGTTTATCTTTTTGAAAAAAAACAGCTTTTAGTTTTGTTGACCCTTTCTACTGTTTTCCTGGTCTCCATTTCATTTATTTCCACTCTAATCTTTATTTCCTTTCTTCTGCTAATGTTAGACTTTGTTCTTTTTTCTATTTCCTTCTGAGTTCCTGAAGGTTGTTTATTTGAGATGGTTGTATTTTCTTAATATATATTTATTGCTATAACCTTTCCTCTTAGAACTACTTTTGCAGCCTCCCATAGATTTTGGTGTTTTGCGTTTCTATTGCATTTGTTTTGAGATACCTCTTTATTTCCCTTTTGGAATCTTTGACAGATTGGTTGTTCAGGATTGTATTGTTTAGTTTTCACATTCTTGTAAATTTTCCAGGTTTCCTCTTGCCGATTTCTGGTTTCATACCATTGTGGTTGGAAAAGATACTTGGTATGATTTCAATCTTTTTGAATTTGCTAAGACATTTTTTGTGTCCCATCATATGATCTATCCTGCAGAATATTCCATGTGCTCTTGAGAAGAATGTGGATTCTGCTGCTGTTGGATGGAGTGTTCTATAAATGTCAGTTAGGTCCATTTGGTCTAAACTATGGTTGAAGCTCAAGTTTCTTTGTTGATTTTCTGTGTGTGTGACCTCTCCATTGTTGAAGGAGGCATACTGATTTTCCCTACTATTACTGTATTGTTGTCTTCTTCTGACTTCGGATCTATTAGTATTTGCTTAATAAATTTAGGTGTTCTGACATTGGGTGCATATGTTTTTATGACTGTTATAGTTTCTTTATGAATTGGCACTTTTATCATTATATAATGACCTCCTTTGTCTCTTGTGCCATTTTGGCTTAAAGTCAATTTTTTCTGATGTAAGTGTAGCTACCCTACTTTCTTTTGGTTTCCACTGGCATGGAATATCTTTTTCTGTCCCTTCACTTTGAGCTTATGCATGTCCTTGAAACTGAAGTGAGTCTATTGTAGGCAGCATATAGTTAGGTCTTTCTTTTTTTTTTTTTTTAATCCATCTAGTTACTCTGTGCCTTTTCATTGATGCATCCAATCCATTTACATTAAAAGTGATTGTTGATATGCGAGGACTTACTAATGCCATCTTATTTTTCCACTTTCAAGTTTATTGTATTTCAATTGTTTCTTTTTCCCTTTATGTCTGCCTATCTTTGTAAATTGGTGATTTTCTGTGGCATTATGCTCTGTTTCCTCTATCTTTTGTGCATCTGCGCTAGATTTTTGCTTTGTGGTTACAATGAAGCTTACATAAAACCTAGATATAACTGTATTTTAAGCTGATAACATCTTAACTTCAATTACATACAAAATTCTGCCCTTTTACTTCTCCCACCCCGTTTTATGGTGCTGAGATCACAATGTAACTTTTTTTAATATTGTGTATCCATTAACAAAGTATAGTAGCCATAGGTATTTTTAGTACTGTCGTTAAGGGATTAGCATTGCACCCTAGGCCAGCATTAGAGTTTTCTAAATCTGACTGTACATTCACCTTCACTAATGTGTTGTATACTTTCCTATATTTTCATGCCCCTGATTACTGTCCTTGCATTTCAGATTGAAGCACTCCTTTCAGTGTTTCTTGTAGGTGAGTCTAGTGATATTAAAATCTTAGCTTCCCCCACCCCTCAGGAAAGTCTTTATTTCACCTTCCTATCTGAAGAATAACTTTGCTGAATAGAGGATTGTTGGCTGGCAATTGTTTTCTTTCAACACTTTGACTATGTCATCCCATGCTCTTCTGGCCTGCAGGGTTTATGCTGAGAAATCTGTTGGTGCCTGATGGGGCGTCCTTTTAAAGTTACAATCTTTTTTCCTCTGGCTCCTTTTCAGATTCTCTCTTTGTCTTTGGTTTTTGACAGTTTCCCTATAATGTGTCTCATAGGAGGCCTTTTTGTATTGAGATAATAGAGTGAATCTATTAGCTTTGTAAACTTAGATGTCCAAGTTTCCCAGGTATGGAAATCTCTCAGCCATTATTTAAAGTAACTTTTTGCCTTTTTTCCCCCTTGTCTTCTGGATTCTGATTATTCTAATATTTGTATGTTTGAAGGAATCTCACAGATCATGTAGGCTTTCTTTGCTCTTTTTCATTCTTTTCTCTTTGTTTTCCAATTTGTTTATTTCAGAGTTCTTGCCCTTTGGATCACTGAACTGTCTTCCATTTAATCTACTCTGCTGTAGATGCTCTCTGTTGCCATTTATGTTTCATCCGTTGCATACTTTAGGTCCAGAATTTCTGTTTGGTTATTTTTTTATCATTTCAATCTCTTTTCCAACTCTCATTTTGTTCATAAAGTTTTTTCCTGATGTCATCAAATTGTCTTTCTGAATTTTCTTTTAGATCATTGAACTTCATCCCAACAGCTATGTTGAATTCTTTATCAGCCAGTTCACAAAATTCTGTATTTGAACTCAGTTATTGGAAGACTATTGTTACCTTTTGGTGTTGGCATGTTTTCTTGATTCTTCCCGTTCCTCGTAGTTTTGCCTTACAGCTTTCCCATCTGAAGAAGCAGATACCTCCTCAAATCTTTACTAGTTGCCTGCAGCTAGGGTATACTGTTCATTGATTCTGTTATACCTGGGATTTTCTCTGACCTCGTATGGATACATCTGCTCCACACTTTTGTTTCCCTGTTTGGCAGAATTCTTAAGCTTTCCTGTCTTTCCTGATCCTTACAACTCAGCAGGCTGGCTACCGGAAACCTCTCTTTTGTTTTCCAGAAGATGGCACTATCTTTCAAGTTTGTGGTTACTTCCTTGTCCACTGATTCTCACCTGGTTTTCGGAAAGCACTTGGTTTACGGAGCTCTCACCACCGCACTCCTGAGGGGACACAAAGAGCTGGCTGCAGAGTTGGGGGAGGTATGGACTTAGCACTCAGGAGCTTGGGGGTGCCTGTGGACCTGGTGAGGAGATCCTTGGGTGAGGTTCTCCCACAGGCTTCCTGCTGATGTCCTGATTGCAGTCAGCATGAACTGCATTCCTTTAATTCCTTTTATATTCTTATCTATTTCTTTCCCAATATTCTCCCTCCTCCAGGTCATACAGGTCCTACCTCAGTAGTCTGGGTGCTGTTGGAAAGCAATGGGTTTCTCCAGCTGCTACCTGAACAGATGGGGTGGCCAGGCATGTACTCACCTCTCTCTTTTTTCCTATAGGAGAGCTCACCTCCAGACAGTTCAGCACCATTCTGTGTCATCTTGGGAAGGAGGGAGGGTGTTGGCAGAATTCTTTTTACCCTTTCTACTGCATCAAATTCTTATCCCCCCCCCCCCCCCCACCAATGGCATGCTGGAATCTCCCCTCAGGAAGGCTGGACTCTGTGGGTATCTGCCCAAGTTAGGTTTCCCCTGACCATGGCAGAGAGGAACAGGGGTAGCCTAGCTGACTCAGTTGGTTCTGCAGCTTAGACTGGGATCTGTCTATTACAGGATGTATAGGTGAGCAAGACCCCTCCCAGTTCCCTTAGCTGAGGTACTGAATTCCACAACTCCCAGAGAGGTGCTCCTGTCTGAGGGTGGATATCCAATTAGTTGTTACAAAAGGGAGACACAAAAGAAAGATGTCTTACACAGCGATGATGCTGAAGTCACTTCTCTGGAGTGCTTTAATTCTTTAGAAGCCATTCATTCTGCAATAAAATTGTATTGGTTAAAGGAGGCATTTAAGTAGGTACCTTAAAGTACTTTCAGGACTTTGAAAAGTTTCTCTCTCACTAATTTTTGGGGAGTCACTGGCTTTTTGAAAATAATATTAAAGGCTGGTAAAATGCAAAAATGTATAAATATAAAAATTTTTGATGTGATTTCAATGGCTCACACTCCCCCTGAATTCCATCCATGGATCCTCCAGGGACTCAGGAACTCCATGTCAAAAAGTTTAGACTATATTTTGTGCTTTTTAAGTAAAAATGGACATATTCTTTCAATGGACCTGAAACAGGCAAGAACATACAGATGATCGGTACCCTCGGAAGGTTTCATCAGTAAAAGACTTTTGTGTGTGTCCCCAATAATTACATATTTATTTAAAATTTATACTTAGATATTCTTTCAATTTGTATACTATATGTTAGTAATATATATATATATATATATATATATATATATATATTAGAAAAGCATCATTTTTTATTTTACTTTTAGATAAAAACAAAAACAAGAGAAGTTCTAACATTTTTTTCACCCAACTTAGTGGGTGGTCCTGTGTACACCATAAAGTACATGAATTCCATTTTGGCAACTAAGGCATTCGGTCAAAATGAGAGCGAAGTAGATGTAGATACATTAAGTAAACAGAGCTCTAGGGATGTGAAGATATCCTACAAGATATCCACAGGAAGGAACTGGGTGAAAGTGTCCCGCATTATGTTTCCAAAGAAAGAAGGCTATCACTACAGACTTATTTCCTGTATTTCCTTCTATTATCTACCAAGCACATGGGCACTTACTATGCACCAGCCACTATTTTAAACACTTTACAAATATTGGCTCCTTTTATGCTTTTAATAACCCTATAAAGCAAATACTATTCTTATCCCAATAACATACTGACAATTTAACATGATGCTCTAAAGTTTATAAATTTGAGGGCTTCCTTCTTGGGATGTGAATATTTGCCAGGAGAAAGGGAGCAAGGAGTAGAACGTCTGCGGGGTAGTAAACACAGCTGCTGTATGCAGGGGCCACATGGAAACGGGAGCTGGGAAGTTATCTTGCCCAGTGACCAGGTCTTAGGCAGATCAACGACCTTTGGAGTTGCTTTTTTTGTTTGTTAAGTTGATGTATTTATTTTTAGAGGGAGAGAGAGAGAGGGAGGGAGAGAGAGAATCTTAAGCAAGTTCTGTGCTCTCAGCGCAGAGCCTGATGCGAAGCTCAATCCCACCAACTGTGAGATCGTGACCTGAGCGGAAATCAAGAGTCAGATGCTTGAGCCACCCAGGCGCCCCTGGAGTTGCTTTCTGATGAATATTAAGGCGGTAACAGCTACGCTTTTCTGGGAGGACTCTGTGCTAATCTCATTCCTCGCTTTAAAGTGTTTAAGGGTTATCTTAGAACTGGGACCCATAGCGCGAGGGTTGATTTCACCCTAGCTTCTTTTTTGCTTTAGTGCAAGAGTCATTTTCTTTTTCTTTTCTTCCCAGAGGTTTTTCTTTCATATAAAAAGATGTCCAAGGAAGAGAAGATGAGAGTAATGAAACACAGCCAAACAATTCTCGTTTTCGAAAACCCTGCCACCGTTGCCTCACACCTGTGCCTGCATAGGGGCACCCTTGTTACTTTTTCTTTGTCTCCAAAATGCCTTGAAATAGTCGTTTCTAACTTCAGTTGATGGAATCAGTGTCACCAGAAAACTGGATACCAGTGGAAGGGGTTTTGGATATTTTTGTATCCTGGGAACATTTTTTTTCTTCCTCTTTGGAGTGAACTCATTTAGCAAAATCTTCTCTGTTTGGATATACTATGTTTTTAGCACCCCATTTGAAATGACATGCTGAGAGAATTAGCAAACATATCTGAAATTTTTTGAGTCCTTCAGAGGGAGAAAAATATGTTTCCCTTATTTTGCTTTTTTCTACAGCACTTATTCTTTCCTGATACTTTGTTATACACCCATTTTTGTCTGTTTAAGAGAGCAGGGGGCTTGTTTTGGTCCCTGCTCTATCCCCAAAGCCTAAAATGGTTCCTCGAACATAACTATCCTTAATAAATATTTGTCACATGAATGGAGGGATAAATAAATCTAACAACTATGAAGTGTGCTGTCGACAACACTATCTCCCAGATGTCCTTGTGGAAAGGCAGACCCTTGACCCTCAAAGGACTTGACCAAGGTTGGACAAGGAAAATGCTGTTGCCTTCAGTATGATGGATGTGATAGGGAACAGGAAATGTGCGAAATGGTTATGGTGATTTGTTTTCACTGTAAAAAAAAATACTGGGCCATTGACAAATCTATCAGAAGAACTTAAGAAAAGACATAAATAAGAAGTTATTTTGGCCTTTATTAAGTAGCAGTATCTAGATCCTGAAGCTTTATAAAGTCAAATGTAAATGAAGACTGAAGCAAACTAGTTTGAGTCAATTCTTCAGGAATGAATTTTAAAGAAATCATGAGTGGTTTACATATTACTGTATATTAATAATGTATATATATTTTTAGTCTCTTATGAAAAGCTGTTGTTTTCAATTTGTATCAATAGCAACAACATGTAGAGAGATTTTCTCGCTGGTACTTTTCAAATAAATTTTCTTTGGTTTCTTAAGTGCTTCTTTTGTGCTCTTAATTACAGTGATAGAAGATGGGTTGCCTCAATACTTTTATTATATAAATCTTTTGTCTTGAAGGAAGAAAATTGATTTTTAAAAAATTTACAATGAGCTATTGATGAAAAGTCACTATACAATGAGCTTCTGTGTATTTGTTGAAAGGAAACAAATACTAGCTGTGTAACTTCATAAAAAAGCAGTACTTATAACTTTCATTATCAAAATTAACAATATAATCCTCTCTTCCATAAAATGTAATGCCATTTACCTATTTTATTTTTTTTAAGCTGTCTACATTCAAATTACAGGATCCTGAACGATGTAGCTATTTTATAAAAAAAAGAATTTTTAATGTTTAAAAGAGAATAGCAAGCATAAAGTGTGTCCAAGTATTAACAGATTTATTTCCATTTTTATCAAAGCCTGTGATTTGGAGGGTATCTATATTCTACAAGTCAATGTGGTTAGATTTCAGATCGTGGAGTCATAGTTGCACAAATAATTTATTTCCTAAGTTTCTATAAAATCATAAGCCCTACTGTCACCTGAAGCAGAACAGCCATGACATTAAATTATTGAAATGTTTTCCACCCCAGATGCGGGTAGCAAAGACAGGGCCGAATAAAACCTAATTTCTATCGATCAGTTAATGTAGCCTAGTGGTACACAACGGAAGGTTTAATGTGGAGCAGTCATGTGCTAAATATTTTACCTACTGTGGAACAAACTACCTCAGAACTCAATGGCATACACAACTGTTAGAACTCCACATTTATGGGTTGGTGGTCGGTTGATCTAGAGGTGCTTGACTCATCTCAGCTGGGTATGGCCGATCATGGCTGGGTTCCTTCAGGTATCTGTGGGTTGGTTGACTGATCTGCTTTGGGCCAGGCCGGGTGGGCAGCTCTGCCTCATAGGTCTTTCATCCTTTTCCTGGGGCCACTTGGCTAGCTCAGGCTTGTTTTTCCCATGATGCTGTAAACAGAACAAAGCAAGACCTCCTAGGGACTCATCTGGGAAGCGACACACTGTCCCTTCTGCCCCATTCTATTGCCAGAGCAAGGCACAAGCCCAGCCCAGAACTGAGGAGCAAGGAAAATCTATTCTGCCTCTTTCTAGGGAACATTGTAAAATGTGTGGCTACAGGGAGGTGTGAGGAATTGGAGGTGTTAATGCAATTGATTATAGGTAGAACAGAGATGTATATTTAAAACAGTAGGAAATAGGGGCGCCTGGGTGGCTCAGTCGGTTAGGCGTCCGACTTCGGCTCAGGTCATGATCTCGCGGTCCGTGAGTTCGAGCCCCGCGTCGGGCTCTGTGCTGACAGCTGAGAGCCTGGAGCCTGCTTCGGATTCTGTGTCTCCCTCTCTCTCTGACTCTCCCCCGTTCATGCTCTGTCTCTCTCTGTCTCAAAAATAAATAAACGTTAAAAAAAATTAAAAAAAAACAGTAGGAAATAAATTAGGAAATAGTTTTTGAAAAGGAGAGACATCATGGCACGTTATGTTGTTGGTCATCTGCAGTCACTTATTTGATAAAGATACCTGTATTAAAAAATATCTATATGTGCCAATTTCCACATCGATTCTCTTGGTCGGTCATTTTCAGAATGTGGCCACCAGACCAACAGAATCATCTGGGAAGTTGACAGAAATCCAAATTCTCAGGTCCTACCCCAGACCTACTGAATCAGAAACTCTTGGGCAGGGCCCCAGCGGCGCCCAGCATGGGGAGAACCATTGTGCTGGGTCAGTCTTCGATTTGTTCCCTGTTTGTTACAAGCTGCAGTACACACTTTTAGTGACTCGCATGGTTTAGTCACATCGATATGACCACATCTTTGGGTTTGGTGTTGACAGTGTCAAATGGGAAGATCTCAAAGCCTTCCTGAAATTTTGGCAGATGATTCATACATTTTTTTCTGCATGGGCCATCAGTGGATGGGGAGGAAACCTGGGTTGCTATATTGTCTCCACACAGAGCCTTGTTGTCCAATGCTCAACAATGTCTAGGTGTCTGCCCTTTGTCTTTAATGGCATTCATCCTTGGGGTGCCTGGGTGGCTCAGTCGGTTAAGCGTCCGACTTCGGCTCAGGTCATGATCTCGTGCTCCGTAAGTTCCAGCCCCGCGTTGGGCTCTGTGTTGACAGCTCAGAGCCTGGAGCCTGTTTCAGATTCTGTGTCTCCCTCTCTCTCTGGCCCTCCCCTGTTCATGCTCTGTCTCTCTCTGTCTCAAAAATAAATAAACATTAAAAAAAATTAAAAACAATAATGGCATTCATCCTTTTCTTCGTATCAGGTGTTGGAATAAAGGTGTATAATTTATAATGACGATCTTATATCTTCATATATATATATATATATATATATATATATATATATATATATTTAGAGACAGCACAAGCAGGGGATGGACAAAAAGAGAGAGACAGTGAGAGAATCCAAAGCAGGCTCCACACTGCCAGTACACAGCCAGACGTGGGGCTCGAACCCACAAACTGTGAGATCATGACCTGAACTGAAACCAACTGTCAGATGCTCAACTGCCTGAGCTTCCCCGGGCGCCCCTCTCTTCCCCCCATTCTGAAAGATTTTGCCACTGACTCTTCTGCCACAAGTAGGATTTTAGACATTTTGAGCAAAAATTGAGGACCAAAAACGTCTCAAAGTTCTGTTCTTTCACATTCATATTCCTTGTGTGTCTAACAAATGTTTTGCCTTTTTAAGCTTGACCATTCCCTTCTCCCCCTGTGTAGAAGCCTATTTGACTACTTTCCCCTTTGAATGACTTTTCCCTTGACAAATGTTTCATGATGATGTTTGCTCAGGACTTCTGAAGGCTAACTCAGAACGACTGAAGAGGCATCGGCTGTGTTTCATTTAATTCCTTCTCTCAAAATAAAGGAGAATATACTCAATCATTGATCATATTCCTACTGTTAGCATCTGGACTTCTGAGACTAACAAGGAACTCTTGATGTTGGTAACTACATAGTCCTGAGTGAAAACGTTCTGTTTCAAGCCACTAGGTATCACGTTGATATAATATCACGATGTAATTTTTATTTCCATTTATTTTGCCAAAAAATTCTATCAAAAAGTTGATATCTCTTTCAAGGAATTGGTGATAGAATAACGTATAAAATTAGCAAGCATTAAGTGAATTACTTACTAAGTTATTTATTCAGTTCTGTGAGTAAAGCAAATCTTTGCCTTTCATATGGGAAATTATATCTAAAGGTCACTGCGCAGCTGAGAAGAGAAAAACACTTAAAAAATATTAGGTGCATTTGTATGATTATAAAATAAAACATTGTCAAGTATATTAATAATGGTAGCTGAGAATAATTTCATATGCATAATTTCAGGGGCACAAGAAAAAAGAAAAAAGAGAAGGAACTGTATTCATTGATGTTGAAGATAATTCTTCTAAACTCAGCCACGAGACTTGGATTTTCTCTCAAGATAAGTACTTACTGCTTCAAATGGCTCATATTATCACCCATTTAATTCTCCTAAGATACCTCCTTAGTTATTTTCTGGGTGCATGACACCTTCGATTCCTTTTCTCTCCCTAGGTTATATATTTTGAGTTGTTATGACCATTGGCTTATCATTATTTTTTGCTTTTCAAAATGTACAATATTTAGGTTTAATTGAATGATACCTCCAAATGACTTTTGTTCTGTGGCAGAATCCTTTTTTTTTTTTTTCGTGGATACACTGGACTGTTTGGCATCACAACTTCCCGATAAGAGTGTCTATGTGGCCTGATTAAACCACATAAAATTTGTACCTCATGCTTCCCTTCCTCCTGGATCACCGTGCTTGATGTTTTATCTGCAGTTGTCAGTTACCTCCTTTGGCATGAAACCTGTATCGCCACCTTTAATATACTATAAGGGTGTAATGTATCACATGAGGACCACTGCCTGTTAACTGCTTTCAGATAACTTTTCTTCACCACAGTATAGGAGGTAGGAGAGGGGCCAGGAATTCAAAGAGAATTTCTGCGTGACTGGGAGGGTAAGATTAGGAAGAAGCTTTTTGCAAAGGATAAAAACGAGGCAAAACTACCTTGCTTTACAGATTCACCTATAGTTAAAATTGCCTGTGACAGGAATTAGCTGATTCCCTGTTAACCCATAGAAACCATGCCTCAAAGCACTCAAAAACCCAGGAGACTATTGTTCAGCCCAGAGGTCACTTATGATGAAGTGTGTGTGCTAGCTTTCGGTCAGCAAAGCTGGTCAGATGTAAAGATGTAATTGGGAGTAACTGGGTGGCTTTTTCAAGACCACCGTCCATATTCCTGAAGCTGAATTTGGTGAAATGTATTGTTCTCAGTCTTCAGATGAATTGTGGACCAAGAGACTAAATGTTTTGTTTTAGACTTGGAAAGGCCAGGTTGTTACATCGGCACGTGCTCCTTAAAAGCATGTTTAATGTAATTCATAAATACTTATTTCATTTGTTGTGTTTATGTGTCTATGAGTCTGTTTTCCATCCTGGTGGCAAGCTTCTTAGAGGACAGGGGCAATGTTCCTGCCTGGCTCATGGTAGGTGCTCAAAATATGGTTGCCGAATAAAGGGTAAAGGTTTGATGGGCGCCTGGGTGGCTTAGTCGGTTGAGCGGCCGACTTCGGCTCAGGTCACGATCTCGCGGTCCGTGAGTTCGAGCCCCGCGTCGGGCTCTGGGCTGATGGCTCAGAGGCTCAGAGCCTGGAGCCTGCTTCACATTCTGTGTCTCCCTCTCTCTCTGCCCCTTCCCTGCTCATGCTGTGTCTCTCTCTGTCTCAAAAATAAATAAACATTAAAAAAAAAATTAAAGGGTAAAGGTTTGAATGAATGATGGTAACAGGCTCTGGAGGGCATCTCAAGATGCAACCATACGTTACCTGTATTAGTTCCCTATCGCTATGGTAACAAATTACCACAAACTTAGTGGCTGAAAATAACTTAAACTTGTTGTCTTCCAATTCGGGAGGTCAAATGTCTGAACTGCGTCTCAATGGGCTAAAATCAAGGGGTTGACAGGATTGCATTCCTTCTGGAGACTCTAGAGAAGAATCTACTCCCTTACTTTTCCAGCTTCTAGAGGCCTCCTGCATCCGTGGTTTATGGCCTTTCATCCAGTTACAAAACCAGTAGCATAGCATCTTCAAAATTCTCTCTGATTCTTCTGTCTCCCGCTTTCACAAGGACCCTTGTGATTACGTTGGATCCACCAGGATAATATCCCCTCCCCCTCCATCTCAAGGTCAGCGGATGAACCATCTTAATTCTATCTGAACCTCAATTCCCTTTTGCCCCTCAAACAAACGTATTCACAGCTTCCAGGAATTAGAACACAGACATTGTTGGGGGGCCACTTACTCAACCTACCACATTGTTCAAACAGCACTTGTTTTTAAAGAATTTGCAACCTAGACTAGATAGCTGATTCCCCCCCTCCATTTCTATAAACTACGTAAAAGTATCCAAATGGCATATCATTATTTTGAGAACAAGAGCCTAAATATATAAATTAATCCCATTCAACTTTCTTTCAGGCAAATTGTTTCCATCTGCTTTCTATCTGTATGAATCATAAGGACTGCTGGAAGGACTCAGGAATCTGGTACCAATGAGGAAACACCAATGAAAGCAAGTGTAAGCTTTGAAAATAAGCCGCCATTGTGTTTGGATAATAGCCCATTAACAAAGGTTAATTTTCCTTAAATGGCAGCACATTTTGATTTTCTAGAATGAACTTCAAGCCATTAGAGTCTGTTGGGTAAACTTTTAAAACAAAATCTGACTGTATTGTTCTGAGTAATCGTGTAGAAATACAATTTTTAAATCAACATTCATTTTTAAAATTTAAGGAAATCAATAAGAAATTCATTTAAGCAAATAAAAGGCAAGTTGATGAACTTTAAGCATTTACCAAAGCAACTCAGAACATTCGTTTTTAGCTTATAGACTAATGAATACTAAATGGAGACCATTTCAGAGAAAGAACTTTGTTTTCCTTCTGTGGGAAATGGAAAGAGTGCTAATTAGGAGTATGAAGCATTATGACATAATGAAGCTACTGACTCGCTCCAAATTTGTCCTGAATTTTGTTAGCTCCAGGGCTATCGTGGTAATTTCACTCTCTATCTTGTGTCCAAGAATCAACTACCGTCTGCCTCGGAGTAAGTTTACCTATGCTGACACTTTTACCACCAACCTAATTGTTTATTTATTTAACTGATGGATTCTGTTCTCATTAGAGCCTGTCATCATATTAAAACGTGTTTTGAGCCCAGAAAGGAATATACTATATTTTTAAAATTTAAAGCTATCTGTTGAGTCTTTTCAGATTATTGTCTTTCTACATTCATATAAACAAAATTAAACAAAAATGCAGGTGAAGAGGTCAAATCCCAATGTAGACCTTTTCTATCCTATTCTGATTTTTAAAAAGAAGAAGAAAAGAAAAAAGAAAATCAGCCCATGCACTCATAGCAAATCTGGGTTCTACAGATATTCTCATGAAATAATTCTTGATCCTGACTTACATTTTTCTTATGCAACTATGGAAATATAAAAGGTCTGTCTCTTGATTTTTTTCCCCTGACAGTCAAAGGCAGGATATTAGTGGTACTTCTCCATTAGGGGTGTGAAGGTGTAGTCCTCTGCTTCCAAATGGCTTGTGTCATATCAGCCCTCCTTCCTGGAAAACAAAAACAAAAACAAAAACTGATGGAAAAAACTGTGCACAGAGTTCTATCCTTTCCTTCTGGATTTTATATATACCATAACATGATGTAACATAACATAATGTAATGTAAAATAGCATATTACACACACACGCACACACACACACACAATTTAGTTGGTTTCCTCTGATTGTGCTTTTGACTTGGTTCTGATATTATTTCCAATTTTTTCCTACAGCTAGGTTGATGAGAGTTCTGATTCTCCAAATCCTGCTAACATTCTTTACTAAGGGACTTCAATCTCGAAACTCCTCCGCTGGTCTTTTTTAGATTGATCTGTCCTTGGGAAAGTTACCCACCTGATGCTGAGCACAAGGATTTCCCAGACTCCTAGTCCCGTTCTTAGCTTCCTCCCCAGGTCAGGTACAGGATGATTCATTTCTTCTGGTGAGAAGGAGGTAATAGGGCGCATGAATAAGAGAAGACATCCCTGGGCATGATTGAGGTTCACTTCAGATCACTTTCTTAACCAACTGACTTGTTGCCAGCATTTGTGATTTGCTGATTAAATCTTTCTTTGGTATGAGGCACAGGAAGCAGCAGGGGACGAGCCATACCAAACTCTAGCTCTCATTCCCCCCTCCCCTCTGCCACATCCTTCATTGCCAAACAGTCCCTTGTGACATTAAATGGATCAGACACTTGCAGCTCATGAATGACGTGTATAGCTGGAATCTTCTGAGAACCCGGAAGATTCTCAGGTCTCAAGCAGTGACTCGTTCTATCAACCCTGATTAGGGTCATCAATAGTTAATGTTTTGCATTTTACTGATATTAGGACTTGCAGGCTCTCCCTCTCTCTCTTTTTAGGTCTTGCTCCCTCTTGGAATAAAGTGTCGCTAATCCTGTTTAATTGCTCCTATTAGAGTGGGTTGCAGGAAAATGCTGGAAAAAAAGACATGACTCTGTTTCCCATTGTGTGAGCCAGTTGTGTTTTGTAACACGTATGATTTGATTTTTCATTTTGATACCTTTTGCATTATTTCAATCATTGTTTTATTTTAGTAAAGGTAATTTAAGTCCCAAATAATAGAAGTGGCACAAATACATCTTAAACTACTTTTTTCACAATATTGAGGTATAAGTGACATTAAATAAACTGCACATATTTAAAGTGGACAACTTAATACATTGCAACGTATGTATGCACCCATAAAACCATTTCCACAGTCAAGATAATCAACATGTTTCTCACTCCTAAAAGTTTCTTTATGCCTTTTGTTTCTTTGTGCTCTCTGCCTCCTACCCTCACCTCTATTCCCAGGAAACTAGCACTCTGTCATCTGTCACTGAGATGAGTTTGCATTTTCTAGAATTTTCTACAAATAGAGTCTTTCACTATGTACTTTTTTGAGGGGAGAGGGAGGTCTGGCTTGTTTCACCAAGCTTAATTATTTTGAGATTATTCCATATTGTGTATATCAATGATTTGCTCCTTTTTATTATATAATATATTGCAATTTGTTTATTCACTTGTTTGTTTATGGGCATTTGGGTTTTTTTTTTTGTCTATTATCAACAAAGCTGCTATGAATATCCAAGTATTTGTATGAACACAGGTTTTCCTTACTCTTGAGTAAACACCTAACATTGACATGTCTGGATCGTTACGTAATTATGTTTAACTTCTTAAGAAACTGCCAGACTCTTTCCAGAGTGGCTGTACCTCTTTATATCCCCATGAGTGGAGTACGAGAGTTCCAGTCCCTCCGTGACCCCACCAACACTTGATGTGGCCGGGCTTTTTAATTGTAAGCATTCTTTACAGCTACGTAGTGGTACCTCATTGTGCTTATAATTTATATGTCCATGATGACTAATGGTGCTGAGAATTTTTTCGTGTGCTGATTTGTCTCGGTATATCTTCTTTTGTAAGGTGTGTGTAAAAATTAGTTCTCAAATTCTCAGATGGGAAAGGATGTGAGGAGCTCTAACATAATCAATCACTACCAGTGGGAATCAAGGGCACTCTGGAAACGAACAGATCAGTCTCTCTTGAGGTTCTGCCCTCCGGCCATGTAAATGAGGTTTCTCCTCTGTTTTCATTGGGGTTTATCTTCGCTGGTTCAATATAGAAAAGCATAAATGCTTCGCTTATCTCTGAACTTCATCAAACTAATAATTCCGCTTAGAAGTCAGCGCTGAGAACATCATTGTACAGAGTATGTCATCAGGGAGCTTTCCGTATTTATTGAGTGCCTCCTATAGGACAGACACTGCTCTCTACCTTGCAGTGCTGATGGATGAGACCCCGTCCTCAAGGCGCTAGCGATATCCTAGGAGAACCTCACTGAAATATGGTGCATCCCAAGGTCTGAGGTAGCATCTTTCTTTGAGAAAATAAATAATACATGAAGATGTAAAAAAATATTGCAATAATCAACACACTTAAATCACAGGGGCTATGATCAAGCAAACCAAGAATTTAGTAAACTGGCTTTATACTGTGGAACCTTCAAAATGTACGCATTTGGTGCCACTGCAGTGTGGGTCACAGCAAAATGCCAGGTCACCTGTGCATAAGATACATTGATGAAATCAGATGTGCAGGGAACTTTATGTATATTATCTTTTATCTTTACTACAACCCACCAAGTCTGGGCTTGTAAACCCATTTTATAGAGGAACAGACTTGATGTTGAAGTAGCTCCTCTAAAATTCATCAACCGGCAATTTCCAGAAGGAAAATTAAACTCAGATCCATTAGACTCCGTGACAGTTTGTACCCATCTTTTATTAGTGCCTAGAAAAACTGATCTTACGTGGGACCCCTCCCTAGAAAAAAACACTTTGCGCTCAGCTCTAATTTTGTACCTTTCAATCTATAACACCTTAGAAGTAAGAATAAGCTGCTTCGAACAACAAAAAAGGTCTATGCAGTAAAAACAAATATTCTGGCAGGCCCATTTCCAGATAGATATGTTTAAAACTCCTCTAGAAAAAAGAAAGCAGTATCCCAATGCGAAGTCCTATTTCAATAACTCATTTCCAGATTGGAAGCAGACCCACATCCTGTGCACGGATCAAACTGTAAGGTGGTGATGAGATTTGCTCTGCCAAAGAATTCAGTAAAGCTTGGGTGTTAAGAGCTTCATTTGAAGCTTTTTGCAATTCTCTGCTGTGGCTGCTGACGTAGCTGAATACATACTGAGAACCTTCTGGGTTCTCCCTCTGCTCAGAATGTTCAGAGAATATCAGTGAGGACGATGCTAGAGACCAGGGCTCAAGGCTTGCCAGATGCGGTACAGTTTAGGCTCTGACAGAAAGCCTTGGCCTGGAAGCCTATGGGGGCCGTTGTGCACTTTTTATACTTTTTAGAGGAAGCAGTTGTGACCTGTTGTCATTGGCAACTCCAACATGATCTGTGTATCCTGGGAATTTCTTGTAAGGTACAGATAACCTGAAAAGCAATTTGGGAGATCTGTCTCCCATAACATTACAATTTAACGGGGACCACGTCAACTCAGGAAACGAAAATGAAAAATAAACACAAACCCACTTTGCATTCTCTGCCTCCGTTGATGTGTTTTTTTATTCCCCAGATAAGATTGGGAGCATCTGCTTGGGCCCAGAACGGGGCTAGGTCTGGAAACAGATCTGATGAAAGGTACAGTCAGAGCCGGAAGCCTCTGGGTTAGTTTAGACTTCACAGATAGTGTGTTATTTTACAGATTGAACGTTTGTGGCAACACTGTGTAGAGCCAAGTCTATCGGCGCCATTCTCCAATAACATTTGTTCTCGTACGTCTCTGTGTCACATTTTGGTAGTTCTCACAATATTTCAAACTCTCACTATTTTTGCATTTGTTGTAGCGATCTGTGATCAGCAATTGCGAACCGCGACTCGCTAGAAGTTCAGATGATGGTTAGCGGTTTTTAGCAAGAATGTATTTTTAAATTAAGGTATCTACGTTTTTTTTTTTTTTTTTAGATATAATTCTGTGATACACTTAATAGACTATACTGTAACCATAACTTTTAGAGGCACTGGGAAACCAAAACATTCATTGACTCCCTTTATTGTGATATTCACATGATCACAGTCATATGGAAGGGACCCACAATATCTTCAAGATATGCCTGCACATATTTGTGAAACTGTATGGTCCCCACTCTTTCCCAGCCATCCCCCCAGCCCACGCAGGCTTCACGAAGACTGGGCCCATTTTGCTCACCATTTTATAGTGAGCATGTACTACCAATAGTGTCTGACTCACAGTAGGGACTCGCCGATGTGAGTTTGCCCCTTACCATCATTCTCCACAACACGGCAGCAATGGCCTCCAACAAATGCAAATGACCTGTTATTTGTTGATGCAAGAGCTTGTAATGACTTCTAACTGTCTAAAGGGTAAAAATCTGAATTGTGTGGTGGTAGGGCATACAAGATTCTTTACAGCCTGACCTGTGGATTTTTATTATTGTTAAATATATTTACTAAACACCTACTACCTACCAGGCATTGTGTGGTCTCTAGGAATTTATCAGTAGACACAACAAAGGTTTTGCCCTTTGGTGGGTAGGGACGTACAACAAAGAAGTAATTTTTACAGTGTGGTAGAAGGCAATACGTGCTGTGATAAGAAGGAAAAGTCAGGGGGGGCACCTGGGTGGCTCAGTTTCTTGAGCGTCTGACTTGGGCTCAAGGCATGATCTCACTGTTCGTGAGTTCAAGCCCCACATGGGGCTCTCTGCTCTCAGCAGAGACTGCTTTGCATCCTCTGTTCTCCTCTCTGTGTGCCCTTCCCCCGCTCGCTCTCTTTCTTTCTCAAAAATAAACATTTAAAAAAAAAAAGAAGAAGGAAAAGCTGGATAGGATACCCGTGAAGGGGAAGGTCAAGGGGCTAGTGGGAGTTTGCAACTTTAAACAGGACGGTCAGCGTAGGCCTAATTGAGGGGACGGTTGAGCAAAACTTGAAAAAAGTGAAGGACTTCACTGATTTCTGGGGGATGGCTTCCAGCAGAGGGAATAGCCAGGGTGAAAACTCTAACGCAGGAGCATGCCTGGATGCCTGGTGTGTTGGAGGAACACCGCGCAGGTCAGTGTGGCTGGAGCAGAGTGAAGGCGTAGGTCGCGCATAGGAAATAAGACCGGAGAGGCACAATGGGAGTTCAGGGCCTACGGCCGGTCATCGTGATGGCTTAGACTTTTTGTTTTGTTTTGTTTTCTTCTAATTTTGAGAGTGGATTTGAACAAAAATCTATTCCGATCAGACAGCACAAACCCAGAAGGGGTTAGGAGGGCTCCCAACTTAGACTTTTTCTTTGAAAAGGATGGCGAGCCATTTGAGAACATTGAGGACATAAATGATGTATTCCGACCTACGTTTTAAATACGTTCCTCTAGCTGCTCTGCTGAGAGGAGACAGTAGGGGAATGATGTCAGCTAGGGAGCACTGCAGTAGTCTAGGTGGCTTGGGCCACAGTGGCAGGTGGGGGGGATATGCCCAGAACCTGCTCATCCCTCAGCATTTCAGCTTGCCGGTGTACCTGGGTAGGGCAGCCTTTCCATGGGTGGGATAAAGCGCTCGGGCCAAAGAACACAGATTGCAGTGCATGGAATGCAGCGGTAGAGGTAGGGCCTGAGGAATCTGCACAAGGCATAAAAGCAGCCTCAGCTACAGTGAGTACTCTGACATCGAGTGTGCTCTGGGAGAATGGCATGGCAGACCGACGAGGCAGTCTGGAATGACTGCTGGGCAACACTGAGGGCTACAGTAAGCTCATGGGCATGAAGGTAAGGCCTGATGATGTGGTTACAGGCTGTGCCGCCATCAAGTTCACCTGTATGGGTGTGGCATGGAGTGGGTGGAGAATGATGGCGTATGCAAAGGGAGGTGGGAAGTAGGACAAGTGACTGGGGAGCTTCACCTGAGTAAAATGAGGACAGGTTGCTGCAGGAAGATGAGGGAGAATGGAAGGTGACAGGACCAATGGGTAGGAAAGCCCTCAGAAGTTGCAACACTGGCAGTTAAGGCAGCAAAAGGGGTGGACTGGGGAGACAGTGAGTGTTGGTCAGGGTGGGATGCATGAAACTGAGATTAGGAAGGAAGGGCGATTCCTGATGAAGTTCTAGGTTAGGCCATGAAAATGAGAAGCTGAGGCAAGGTGGAGGATTAGATCACTGGCAGAGAGGAGTTTCTGGAACTGAAGCCTGGTGTCAGAAGGATCCTGTTGGAGAGCACTGCAATTTCCAAGAATGAAGATATTCTGGTGTTGGGGAGAGTGGCAATGATTCAGATGCTAAAATCACCAAGAATCAAAAGGAAATATCCTGGGGTTCACTGTAGAGTAGAGGGTGATATAATTTGTAGACTTGAGACTCAGAGCTAGCATATCTGTTGGCTTGATTTCTTACCATTCTTCTCCATCCAAACTACCACTACTAAAAAAAAAAAAATGAACATCTTTTGAGAGTTTACTATGTTACCACTACTGGGCAAAGTACTTTACATGAATGAACTCAATTTTCATAACAATCCCAGGCAACATGGATTATGGTCATCTTGGTCTCACCCTAAAGGAAAGTGAAGGAAGAAGAAGTTAGGTAACTTCCCAGTGTCACACAATTGGTAAGTAGGCAAGTGAGGGTACAAATCCAGGCAGGGGTTCCACTGATACTTCTACTCTAGTCACTACAATCCAGTGTTTTTCTCAACCAAGACTAAGACCTTGGCAAGCAGTGCCCTCAGAGCAAGTCTTCGGCTGGATAATATGTGCCTAGTCAAAGTTTATGTCCTCTGGGGCGGTGCTACTCAGAGCAGAGTCCATGGATCAGCATCACTAGGAGTTCATTAGAAATGCAAATTCTCACACTCGACACCAGACCCCAAGAATTAGAATCTCAGGGATGGGACTCAGGAATCTGCTTTAACAAAGCCCTCCAGGTGATTTGTATGCATTCTAAAATTTGAGAAGCCCTGCGAGAACCCTCTTGAGCCCAATATCTTGAGTATGGATATGAAATATAATATTAAATTCAAAGAATTGTAACATGACTTCCTTTGTCATTTTAATGCTATCTTATGATCTAATCTGATCCATATTTTTTTTTTTTTACAAATAAAACCATTCACCTTTGTATGCAGTAGAGTTTTTCATCCACCTTATACTATTGATGAGGACTGAACATAGGAAAGAAGATAACGTGTGAGGCAGGTGATGGGCTCAATCTTAGACCTGTTAAATGGGAGACACATTCAGAGCTCCAGGGTTATTACTTAGGAATCAGTTGGCTAGAGGGGGCCCCAAGCTGGGAGTATGGTTGTGTCTGGGGAGACAGACTTGGGAACCATCAGCCCACGCTTGTTGAGGCTGTGATTGTAGATACGATCATCTATGGAGAAACTGGAGAGCAAGAAGTGAAAAAAGGTGAAAGACAACCAAGTAAGGAACATCAATATTTGAGAGGTGGGCCAAGAGGAAGGAGACTGTGAACATCAGAGGCAAATGATATCAGATATAGGAGAAGGAGAAGAGAACGCTGTTCTAGAATGCGAGAGTTTCAGTGAAAAAGGGTTGAATCACAGTATGGAGAATCACGGAAAGATCAAGTGGGATGAGAGCCGAAAATAGCAATTCAAAGGTCACTGTTGGTAAGTCTGACAGAAAATGAGGGTAGAAAAGCTCGTAAGAAGCTGAGAAGTTAGTGGGAGATAAGGCTTTACATCACCAGCAGTACCTCAGGGACTTTGGTGTTGAAGGGACGAAGGTGGGCAGAGTGTTAGTTTGAGAAGGAGTAAGATGAAGGGAAAGATATGTTTTAATAAAAAAAAAAAGCTGTAAAATGCTTGTAGGTTGAACAGAAGACAGAGGAAAGGGATAAATTAAAGGCGTAAGGAACAGAAGACTTATCCGATTAGGTGAAATTTTCTGAGACCTATGACATTTATAGGATCTTCTTTGGTGCTACACCCATAAGAAATGTTTGACAGGTATATTTACTGAATGAATGCAATAATTATTGGGGTGCAGTACCTCCCAGAGTGAAGAGGGACAGCCCTCCATTGAGAAAGTTTCAAGTTCCCTCCAAGATCTGCTCGCATCTCCCTCCATTCCCCACTGCTTCCCTCTTACCACCCCAGGTCAGGAACTCCTCCCCATTTCCAAAACCTGTCACACCCTCACTGTCGCTTTGCACAATGACTCAATGGTTTGGCACCGGGTTTACCTGGGTCTGAAGTACCCTTTCACCTACTCCACCTTCAAGAGTCCTCTCTAATATCAGCTTCACCATGAGGCCTCTTTTCTGTAAGCCAGAATTCATCGCTGCCTCCTAAGGGCCATTATAGCCTTGTGTTCTCAGGTCTTGTGGACGCTTCACAAATTCTCTGCCATCACGTTGTGTACCTGTCTGAATTTCCCTGACTAGACTGGAAACAGGCTTTGGACCTGTCTATAACCAGCTCCTCGGGCAGTGCTTAGCACACAGTGGGCATCAAAGACCGACGACTAAATGCGTGAGCGAAAGAATGTCGAATATTAGTTTTCCAAAACTATATGTGTTTTTCGATGAAGCGCAGTAAAAAACCAGCACATTGGTTTATGTCAGGAAGTAAAGAGGCACTTT